>NC_041728.1:28198675-29430907 GCF_004115215.2 Ornithorhynchus anatinus | reverse complement strand
CCCATGTGCGACAGGGACTGTGTCCGACTTGATTTGCTTTCGGCTCCTAGGTTGCCATAATAGTGACCGATTCGAGGCACTAGGGACTATGCTTTATTCCAATCTCTAGGCTGTAAGCTTCTCAGGGACAGAGATCTTGTCTACCAACTCCATGGTGGTGGACTCTCCCAAACACTTAGTACAGTGCTCTACGCACACGGTAAGCAGCAGAGAAGCAGCGTGGTTTAGCGGAAAGAGCACAGGCTTGGGAGTCAGAGGATGTGGGTTCTAATCCCAGCCCCGCCACTTGTCTGCGGTGCAATTTGGGGTAAGGCAGCTTTCTTCCCTGTGCCTCAGTTTCCTCATCTGTAAAATGGGGATTGAGAATGTGAGCCCCATGTGGGACAGGGACAATGTCCAACCTGATTTGCTTGTATCCACCGCAGGGCAGTTAGAGTCCAACTCGTATTATTGGCTCATTGGATCAGAAAGGGAGAGCATCCAACCATTTGGCTTTATTTTACTCCCCCCATTAGACTGTAAGCCTGTCAATGGGCAGAGACTGTCTCTATCTGTTGCCGAATTGTCCATTCCAAGCGCTTAGTACAGTGCTCTGCACATAGTAAGCACTCAATAAATACTATTGAATGAATGAATGATTAGTATAGTGTCTGGCACAAAGTAAGTTCTTAACAAATATCATGATTATTATTATTATTCTAACATGAACATGGAGGCTGAGCTGTCACAATATTTCCTCCCTCTTGTAGCTCCTCCTCCTAGCCAATCAGCAGTGAGTCACGAGTCATGTGCTCCAAGTTTAGGCACTGGTTTAAATGCTAAAGCTTCCTCCTGCCCAACTTTATAAAATTTGCTCTTGGGGTTTGAAAGGCATCGAGTTTTCTGCTTCAGACATTTTAGGTTAATTTTACAGAAATTCAAACTTCCTTGTATGGAAGGAAGTCAGAAGGACTTGGGTTCTAATCCCAACTACTCCACTTATCTGCTGTATGACCTTGGACAAGTCCCTTCACTTGTCTGGGCCTCAGTTTATTCATTCATTCATTCATTCATTCATTCATTCATCCATCCAATCGTGTTTATTGTGCAGAACACTGTACTAAGCGCTTGGAATGTACAATTAGGCAACAGATAAAGACAATCCCTGCCCAACAACGGGCTCATAGTCTAACAGGGGGAGACAGCAAAAACAAAACAAGCAGACTGGCATCAATACCATCAAAATAGATAAATAGAATCATAGATATATACACATCGTTAATAAAATAGAGTAATAAATAATGTATACAAATATACACACGAGTGTTGTGGGGTGGGAAAGGGGGTAGAGCAGAGGGAGGGAGTAGGGGGAATGGGGAGGGGAGGAGGGGCACAGGGAAAGGGAGGGCTCAGACTGGGAGGACTCAGTTCCCTCATCTGTGAAATGGGGGTTAAGACAGTAAGGCTGTGTGGTACAGAGACTGTCCAGCCTGATTGCCTTGTATTGACTTCAGCACTTAATACGGTGCCTGGCACATAGGAAACTCTTAACGAATACCATGAAAGAAAGAAAAAAAGTGCAAACATTGAGACATTTGTGTTCGCAATTAGAACAGCCAAGGTGGGAATCTCTGCCTACTTTCTGTCATCTGGCTTCTCTGAAGCCCGCAAAGAGCACCTTAAACACTCTTTTGAGCTCCTCCAAAGCAACTAGTTTGACTAATAATACCTAAACTATTGGATCACTGTTTTAATTTCCATGTCTTTGTCTCTACTGGAGGGAATGTATATCTACCTTCATTTACATTTGACTACACTGAAGCCAAATGCTCTTTATCACGACAGCCTTTTCTGTCAGCTGTTTCCCCACCCAACAAAACAGTGGTCTTAATCTTTCATTTCCTCCTTTTTACTTCTAGAGTGTATGAAGGATGCTTTCTTACTGAGAAGAATCTGGGTCCTGTTGGCCAATTATTTCTGCTTTAAGAAACTGACAGGATTAGTCTGACCTTATCTTTGGGTGGAGGGGCAGGGTTCATTGTTCAACACTTTCCTGTCCCTCGTATGAAGAGAGTGTAAAATAGACTATAAACTCGTTAGGGGCAGCGAACATTGTCTACTAATTCTGTTGTATTGTACTCTTCCAAGAGCCTAGTACAGTGCTCTGCACATAGGAAGCACTCACTAAGTACCTTCAATTTCCCTCTGCTCCTCCCCCTCTCCTTTCTCCTCCCCTCAGCACTGTACTCGTCCGCTCAACTGTATATATTTTCATTACCCTATTTGTTTTGTTAATGTGATGTACATCACCTTGATTCTATTATTTTGTTAATGAGATATACCTCACCTTGATTCAATTTATTTGCAACTGTTTTAATGAGATGTTCATCCCCTTGATTTATAGCTATTGTTTTTGTCTGTCTGTCTCCCCCGATTAGACTGTAAACCCGTCAAAGGGCAGGGACTGTCTCTATTACCGATTTGTACATTCCAAGCGCTTAGTACAGTGCTCTGCACATAGTAAGAGCTCAATAAATACTATTGAATGAATGAAGTCCTTTCTGACTCTCCTGATGGATCAGTCAAATTTACCGCACTGTCTGAGAGAGTTGGTAGACCTAATCCTTGCCCACAGGGAGTTTACAGTCTGGGGGGAAGAGACATTCAAATCGATTTAGGGGACAGATGGCCAGAGGTGGCAAAGGCATAAATCTTCACTAGATTTTGACCCCATTGTTCCAGTTCTTCTCCTCAGCCCCACAGTGACCGGGCAGAATAATAATAATAATGATGATGATGTATGAGAAGCAGCGTGGCTCAGTGGAAAGAGCCCGGCCTTGGGATTCAGGGGTCATGGGTTTGAATCCCGGATCTGCCACTTGTCAGCTGTGTGACTGTGGGCAAGTCAGTTAACTTCTCTGTGCCTCAGTTGCCTCATCTGTAAAATGGGGATTAAGGCTGTGAGCCTCACGTGGGACAACCGGATTACCCTATATCTACCCCAGTGCCTAGAACAGTGCTCTGCACATAGTAAGTGCTTACCAAATACCAACATTATTATTATTATTATTATGTATTTGTTAAGCACCTACTATGTGCCAGGCACTGTAGTGAGCACTAGGGTAGATTCAAGCTTGTCAAGCTGGACACCGTCCCACATGGAGCTCACAGTCTTAATCCCCATTTTACAGATGAGGTAACTAAGGCACAGAAAAGTGAAGTGACTTGCCTAAGGTCACTCAGCAGACTAGTGACAGAGCGGGAATTAGAACCCAGGTCCTTCTGACTCTCAGACCCGTGCCCTATCTACTAGGCCACCTGCCTGCTGTGTGATCTTGGGCAAGTCAGTGAACATCTCTGGGCTTCAGTTTCTTCACCTGAAAAACATGGGGATTAAATACTTGTTCTCTCAAACAGTAAGCACAAGGACTGTGTCGTACTTGATTCCCCCGTTTAGACCGTAAGCCCGTCAAAGGGCAGGGACTGTCTCTATCTGTTACCGATTTTTACATTCCAAGCGCTTAGTACAGTGCTCTGCACATAGTAAGCGCCCAATAAATGCTATTGAATGAATGAATGAATCTTCTCCCCCAGTGCTTACTACAGCGTTTGGCACATACTAAGTGCTTAACAAATGCCAGTGATTATTGATATTGCTGCTAGCCTGGGCATTTTAGAGCAGATCTGTTGCACTAAGGCCAACCAGTTTTCCCTACCCCACCCACCTAATGCATTTTCCTGCTTCCAGATTCCAAATTTCTTCGAAGAGTCCAGTGACCTTTGAGAACCCCTGAAAACTTAAAGGCCAAGTTTCCTAATCTATAAAATGGAGACTAGATACTTTTTCCTGACTAAAGCCTCCTTTCCTCTTCTCCCACTCCCTTCTGCATTGCCTGGACTTGCTCCCTTTATTCATTCCCCCCTCCCAGCCCCACAGCACTTATGCACATCTCGGTATCTTATTTATTTCTATGAATATCTTTCTCCTCCTTTAGATTGTAAGCTCATTATGGGCAGGGATTGTTTCTGTTTATTGCGATGCACTCTCCCAAGTGCTTAGTTTAGTTCTCTGCACGCAGTAAGCTCTCAGTAAATAAGATGGACTGACTGACTTTTCTTCATCCCCTTTAGAATCTGAGCCCTGTGTAGGACAGGGACTGGGTCCACCCTAATTATCCTGAATCTACCTCAGCTCCTTGTTCAGTCCTTGAAACAAAATGATAATTATTATTTTAAGTCTGCTAAGATATGCACAGGAATGCTGCATTGCCGGATTTGAGGACCACCCTAGCTCCTGTCACTTGCTGACTGTGAGCCCGTTGTTGGGTAGGGATTCTCTCTATCTGTTGCCTAATTGCACTTTCCAAGCACTTAGTATTCTCTGCCCACAGGAAACGCTCAATAAATACGATTGAATGAGTGAATGAAGTTGGTCGACTTGAAGCGGCCAGGCAGTGTCCATGGGTCACTCAGTGCTAGTTTTTGAACGCTCGCTGCTTGTCCATGTGATTTTGGTCCCTCAGAAAGCATTCCCCAATCAGTCAATCCATCAGTCAGTCTCCATCCCCTCACGGCCTGGCACTCTTCCCCATCTTGCGGGTCAGGGTTCTGCAGGAGAGAGTGTGTTTCCATGTGTAGTAGTAGTAATAATAATTATGGTATTTGTGAAGCGCTTACTATGTGCCAAGCGCTGTAGTAAGTGCTGGGGTGGATACTAGTTAATCGGGTTGGATAATCAGGTTGGACGCAGTCCCTGTCCCATATGGGGCTCACAGTCTTAATCCCCATTTTACGGATGAGGGAACTGAGGCACAGTGAAGTGACCTGCCCAAGATCAAACAGCAGACCAATGATGGGGCCGGGATTAGAACCCATGACCTTCTGGCTCCCTGGCCCGTGCTCTATCCTCTAAGCCACGCCGATTCTCTGGGCTCTCTCGCAGGGCAGAAAAGTTTGCAGCATTTCCCGAATGGCATGAGAAAAGGAGCGTTTTTGGCCTGGTCCCTTTCCTGTGGGATTTTCCAAAACTTTCCAGATGTATCTAAGCTCAGGAAACATTTTAATGGCAGACAAGGCTGGAAATAACGTCTCCTGGGGTGGACCAAACCAACCTCATCTCCTCTGAATAGAGAGGGGTGTTGAAATGTTCCAGGGCCTGCACAAATCCACTCCAAGCTCTCCCTTCCCTCCTCCCTCACCGTGGGGGTGGCAGACCCCCTCCCCACCGATGAGGGGAGTTCACTGCCTGGACCCGAAACCGAATTTCTGCCGGTGAGAGCTGAGAAGGGAACAGATCCAAAGCTCGACACGCTCTCTGAGCGGAAAAGGAGGACGGTCTACCCGAGGTGATAATAATAATAAGGATGGTATTTGTTAAGCGCTTACTATGTGTCAAGCACCGTCCTAAGTGCAGGGTAGATACAAGCTAATTAGGTTGGACACAGTTCCCGTCCCGCACGGGGCTCACGGTCTTCATCCCGATTTTACAGATGATGTCACTGAGTCACGGAGAAGTGAAGCGAGTTGCCCCAGGTCACCCGGCAGACAAGTGGTGGAGCCGGGATTAGAACCCAGGTGCTTCTGACTTCCAGATCCCGGCTCTATCCACTAGGCCATGCTGCTTCCCCTAATTGAATGTTGTATGAATGCTGTAGGCCAGAACCCTTTATTCTAATTCTGGATCCACCAATGACCCGGTAAGGGAAAGCTGGATTCATCTCTCTGGGCCTCCTTGCCAAATATGGGCCTCACTTACGAAGCTGACTCAATAAAATCCCCAAGAGTGCATCGGTGCGACAGAACACTTGGGGATTTTCAAGTGGACTTTCCCCATCTAACTTCGTCGTCCTCAGGACAGGGCCCGGTCCTCATTTTTCTCAGCTAGGGAGGGGCAGCATGGCCTACGAGATGGAGCACGGCCCTGCGAGTCAGAGGACTTGGGTTCAAATTCCAGCTCTGCCACTTAACTTCTCTGGGCCTCAGTGAGCTCATCTGTAAGATGGGGATTAAAACCGTGAGGCCCACATGGGACAACCTGATCACCTTGTATCCCCCAGCGCTTAGAACAGTGTTTTGCACATCGTAAGCGCTTAACAAATACCACCATTTTTGTCTGCTCTCGATTAGACCGTAAGCCCGTCGAACGGCAGGGACCGTCTCTATCTGTTGCCGACATGTTCGTTCCAAGCGCTTAGTACAGTGTTCTGCACATAGTAAGCGCTCAATAAATATTATTGAATGACCTTGGGCAAGTCATTTAACTTCTTTGGGCCTCAGGGACCTCAACTGTAAAATGGGGTTTAAGACTCTGAGCCCCATGTGGTACATGGGGCAGCATGTATGAGAAGCAGCGTGGCTCAGTGGAAAGAGCACGGGCTTTGGAGTCAGGGGTCATGGGTTCGAATCCCGGCTCTGCCACCTGCCAGCTGTGTGACTGTAGGCAAGTCCCTTAACTTCTCTGTGCCTCAGTTACCTCATCTGTAAAATGGGGATCAAGACTGTGAGCCCCACATGGGACAACCTGTTTCCCTTGTATCTACCTCAGCGCTTAGAACAGTGCTCTGCACGTAGGAAGCGCTTAACAAATACTAATATCATTACATGGGATTGGGTCCAGCCTCATTATCTTGTACCTACCCCAGTGATTATTACAGGGCCTGGCCCGTGATAGGTGCTTAATAAATGCTATTTTTAAACAAAAGTCAGCCTTGTAGCCAGACTCCATTGTAGGAACAGATCTAAATCAGTCGGACGTATTTATTGAGCTCTGATTGCATGGAGAACACTGTACTAAGCTCTTGGAAGAGTATGGTACAACAGAGTAGGCATAGATGATCCCCATCCACAAGGAGCTTCCAGAAGAAAGACAGAACGGGATGGCAGCAGGGCCTAGGATAAAGACATGGGACTGAGGGTCTGGGAATCTGGGTTCAAATCCCAGCTCCGCCACTGACCTTCCGGGTGGTCGTGGAGAAGTCACTTAACTACCCAGGGCCTCAATTTCTTCATCTGGAAATTGGGGATGAGAGAATGTGAGTCCCGAGTGAGACTGGGGTGACTTAGTATCTCTCCACGAGGGAAGAGGAAGAAGGTGTCATAATAATAATAATGTAATAAAGATACTTTTAATTAATCTCACTATGTGCTAGGTACTGTACTAAGCACTGGGGTAGATACAGAGTCCCTGTCCCACAAAGGGCCTCACAGTCTTAATCCTTCCTTTAAAGAAGAGAAAATTGAGGCATAGAGAAGTTTGTGGCAGAGCTGGTTTTTATCCCCGCTCTGCCACTTGTCAGCTGTGTGACTGTGGGCAAGTCACTTAACTTCTCTGTGCCTCAGTTACCTCATCTGTCAAATGGGGATTAACTGTGAGCCTCAAGTGGGACAACCTGATTACCCTGTATCTACCCCAGCGCTTAGAACAGTGCTCTGCACATAGTAAGCGCTTAACAAATACCAACATTATTATTATTATTAGAACCCAGGTCCTTTGACTCCCAGGCCCATGATCTATCTACTAAGCCACACTGCTTCTCAAGCTTCTCACTGCTTTCCAGGTTCCCGTTTTCAAGAAAAATTTCTGGGAGGCCGTCAGCCCCTGACGTTTAAGCTCTCAGTACTCTGTATACGGTAGGCGCTCAGTAAATTCGATTGATTGAACACTTATTGTCTGCCTAGCGTACTGGCCTGAGGTAGGATACTCACGTTCAAGTGTCTCTTTTCTCATTTACTTCAAGGGATTGTCTGTCTTTTCTGTTGACAGTATTAATTTCTCCCAGCACGAGGGTCAGAGGTTAATGCAGAGAAAATGCTCTGCCCCCAACTAATCCAAAGGAGGTGCCCAGGGGGAAAGAGAAAACACTTTAAAGACGCCCTCAATCAATCAGTTGCGATAGACCCCGGGCCTGGGTGTCAGAGGACTACGTTCTAATCCCGGCTCTGCCTCTTGTCTGCTGGGTGAGCTTGGGCAAGTCAGTTGATTTATCTGGGTCTCAAGTACCACATCTGCAAAATGGGGATTTAAAACCTGTTCTCCTTCCTATTTAAACTGTGAGCCCCACGTGGGACCCGATTATCTCGTATCTACCTCAGCGTCCTTGGCATAGAGTAAGCCTTAACAAACACTGCAGTTATAATCGTATTATATAATACTGAGTGCTTATTGGGTGGGAAGTACTCTATTAAGTGCCAGGGAAAGTACAATAGGGTTAGCATACAGGATCCCTGCCCTCAAGGAATTTACCATCTACCAGGGGAAGCAGACACTTAAATAAGATTACAGGTAAGAGGAAGCCATAAGTGCACTGGGGAAGGGGCTGGGGCAGAGAACCACCAAGTACTTAGGTTACTTAGGAAGGGGACAATAGGATGGAGAAAGGAGAGATTAATCAGGGAAGGCCTTCTGGAGGAGATGTGATTTCAGAAGGTCTTTGAAGATGATAATAATAACGTTGGTATTTGTTAAGCGCTTCCTATGTGCAGAGCACTGTTCTAAGCGCGGGGGGAGATGCAGGGTAATGAGGTCGTCCCACGTGAGGCTCACGGTTAATCCCCATTTTACAGATGAGGGAACTGAGGCCCGGAGAAGTGAAGTGACTTGCCCACAGTCACGCAGCTGACGGGTGGCAGAGGCGGGATTCGAACTCATGACCTCTGACTCCCAAGCCCGGGCTCTTTCCAGAGCAGTGGTCTGCAGGATATGAAGTGGGAGGAAATAGCAGACTGAAGGAAGGTCTTGAGAGGTGGGTGGGGAGAAAGAGCAAAGCAAGGCGAGGTGAATATGTTGGCTTGAGAGTAACCGAACAATAGAGATAAGCTACAGGAGAGGAGCGCGGATAAGTAATAATAATAATCATAATTATTGTGGTATTTGTTCATTCATTCAATCGTATTTTTTGAGCATTTATGGTGTGCAGAGTATTGTACTAAGCGCTTCATTCGTTAAGCCCTTACTATATGCCAAGCACCGTTCTATGCGCTGGGGTCGATACAACGTGGCCGGGTAGCAGGGAGAGAACTGATGGCGTGCCTTAAAGCCAATCAGTCAGTGGTATTTATTGAGTGCTCACTCTGTGCAGAGCACTGTAGGAAGTTCTTGGGAGAGCTGGGTGACACTTTCCCTGCACAGATAAGGGAAAAGCTACCGTTTGCTGTTCTCTCTCCCACGAGCAGCTACTGGGCCTCCCTCTTACTTGGGAGAGACCAATATAACAGAATTGGTAGATATGTTCCCTGCCCACAAAGAGCTTACAGTCTTGAAGGAGGAATTCTTCGTGTCTGGTCAGGAATTTCTACTTGATGTGGAAAAGAATGGGGAATCTTGGCAGTTTTCTAGGAGCCGGGAGGTGGAGAAAGAAGGTTGTTATTGGCAAATGATGCTGGCAGCAGAGTGAAGGGGGGAGAAACTGGAGTCAGGGAGGCTGATGCGGTAGTTGAGCTGGGATATGACCGTCTCTTGAGCTAGATTTAATTTTTTAAGTATGCACAGTATAGCATCTTGAGAGACCCAACCTTGGATCATTTAATTTCGAGAAGAAACGTAAGAGGAGGAATCTGACTTTCAAAGGGAGACGGAGACAGGAGTGGATAGAGCACGGGCCTCCGAGTCGGAAGGACTTGGATTCTAATTCCGGCTCCTCCGCTTGCCGGCTCCGTGACCTCGGGCAAACCACTTCACTTCTCTGGGCCTCAGTTACCTCATCTGTAAAATGGCGATGGAGACTGCGAGCCCCATGTGAGACAGGGACTGTATTCAACCTGATTCCTTTTTATCTATCCCAGCGCTTAGAACAGTGCCTGGCACTTGGCTGAACAAATACCATTAAAAAAATAGCAAATCAAGAAACATGACCTTCCTCAGGGGGAACCGTTTGCCTTCTTACAGATACTAATCTCAAACTAGTTTTATCTGTCAGAGTTAGAGCAGATGGAGGGCGGTATTAATCTCACCCATGCGAGAGTGCTGGAGTGTCACCGAGTGAGCATGGGTCAGTCAGGAGGCCCCGCAACCTCAAAGAACACGGAGGCTGTGGTTCGAGACGTCACTAAATTAACTCTGAATGAAGTCAGTTCTGAAATTTGGATTGGGACGCACTAGTGAGAGATGTTGGAGATGAGTATTTCTGTAGTTCATGAGGAGGAGAAATATATTTCGGGAGGTAGAGGAGAAAGTTGACAAATAATAATAATAACAGTTTTGGTATTTCATTCATTTAATCGTATTTATTGAGCACTTACTGCATACAGAGCACTTGGGAGAGTACGATATAACAGTAAACGGACACATTCCCGGCCCACAGTAAGCTTACAGTCCTAAAAGGGGGGGTGGAGACATTAATAGAAATAAAATGACAGATATGTACATAAGTGTTGTGGGGCTGTGAGGTGGGGAAAGAACAAAGGGAGCAAGTTAGGGTGACACAGAAGGGCTTGGGAGATGAGGAAAAGTGGGGCTTAGTCAGGGAAGGCCTCTTGGAGGAGATGGGCCGTCAGTAAGACTTTGAAGCGGGAAGAATAATTGTCTATCACCGTATTTGTCAAGTGCTTACTATGTGCCAGGCACCGTACTAAGCACTGGGGTGGATGGGTACAAGTTCAGCAGGTTGGACACAGTCCCCGTCCCTTAAAGGGCTCACGGTCTGAAAGATATTGTAAAGCCAAAGCAATGCTCAGATCACAGTGTTGTACTGTGCGTGACTCAGTGGAAAGAGCCCGGGCTTCGGAGTCAGAGGTCATGGATTCGACTCCCTGCTCTGCCACTCGTCAGCTGTGTGACTGTGGGCAAGTCACTTCACTTCTCTGGGCCTCAGTTACCTCATCTGTAAAATGGGGATTAACTGTGAGCCTCACGTGGGACAACCTGATGACCCTGTATCTACCCCAGCGCTTAGAACAGTGCTCTGCACGTAGTAAGCGCTTAACAGATACCAACATTATTATTATTATTATTGTACTGAGAAACAGCAAGGCCTAATGGAAAGAGCCCAGGCCTGGGAGTCAGGCTCTGCCCCTTGCCTGTTGCTTGACAAAAGGGCAAGCCACTTCACTTCTCCGTATCCCAGTTTCCTCATCTGTAAAATGGAGATTGAATATCCGTTCTCCCACTTCTCTTAGACCGTGAGCCCCATGTGGGACAGGTTCACTGCCTGGCCTGATTACCTCATAATAATAATAATGATGATGATAATTACGGTATTTGTATACCATAGTATATGCTTACTACGTGCAGGCACTGTACCAAACGCTGAGGTCGGATACAAGCAAATCGGGGTGGACCGCGGTCTCACAGTCTCGAGCCCCGTTTTAAAGATGAGGTAACTGAGGCACAGAGAAATGAAGTGACTTGCCCAAGGTCACACAGCAGACAAGTGGAAGAGTCAGGTTAGTACAGTGCCTGGCACATAGTAAGTGCTTAACAAATGCAGTTGCTATTTGAGAGTAAGCTCTTGCGGGGCAGGTACCTTGATTTTCTGCCCTGTGAAGTGCCTAAAGCACATGTACGCATGTACAGACACTAAATAAGTATTAATTAATGATAATGCCTCAATTGTTTAATCAAAACAGCCGTCGATGAGGTTTGATGCAATATATTGAGTGGCAAGGACGTGGACCTGGGAATCAGAGGACCTGAGTTCTATGCAATATATCGAGTGGCAAGAACATGGACCTGGGAATCAGAGGACCTGAGTTCTAATCCCAGCTCTGCCACTTGCCTGCTGTGTGAACTAGGGCAAATCACTTCACTTCTCTTTACCTCAGTTCCCTCATACGCAAAATGGGCATTCAATACCTGTTTTCCCACCTTCTTCAAGCGCGACCCCTGCATGGGATCTGATTATCTTGTATCTATCCCAGCGCTTAGTACGGTGTTTTGCGCATAGTAAACCCCCAGACTGGGGTTGGTGGGGCAGCATTGATCAATAGGCCACTGGGAAAGCCTCTGGGTAGGAATAATAATAGCAATAATTAGGGTACTTGCTAAGCACTTACTGTGTGCCAAGCACTGTTCTAAGCACTGGGAGTTAATCAGTTTGGACACCGTCCCTGACCCACATGGGGCTCACACTCTTAAATCCCCAGTTTACAGATGAGAGAACTGCGGGCCAGAGAAGTGAAGTGACTTGCCCAAGGTCACACAGCAGAACCTGTCACCCCACCAACTCCCGGGGCATCTTACAGTTGGCACGGCCCCTAAGAAGCCCGGTGGGCCACTGTTCAATTTTGCCTTCTCCCCCTCTTGCAAGATGGCTGCATTTTCCTAGCCTTTCACTCGGCGTCGGGTTAAGGACTTCCTGTTCAGAACCCGCGAGAGGACAAAAAAATAAAAAATAAAAAACCACCCAACAGGGGCTGGAAACATTTAGTTTCTTATGAACAGATTATTTTGCAGCCAACTCTGTGGTTGAAAGTATTTATCCTGGGGTCTACGGACTGGCTGGATCCCATCCCTTCTTGCCTGGAGTCTGAGAACCTTAGCTTGTGGCTTCCAATCAAGACAGCGTGCAGGACCCTGTTGTTTTTAAATGCCGTCTAGCGATTTCGTCCGGACGGGCGGACGAGCCCGCTTTTGTGTGCGAGAATGGCCAGGGGATCGTCGGAGGGTTTCTTCGCACGCCGTACGTGTCAACGTAGCTTTTAAGTTTTCATCACTCACGCGACAACAAAACAAATTCAGATGCTGACAAAACGTGAGAGGAGGGTGTTATGTGAGCCCGATACATATTTGTCTGAAAACCAAGGAAACGGGAGAGCTGACCCTGAGCGTTTCTTTGCAGTTTCATCCTCTGGAAACAAAGGGAAGAGGGCCGGCTTTAGTAAGAGGCAAGATGGTCGGGGATCTTGCCAACGACTGGAATTCTGGAGCCTGTTCCCAACTTTGCCGTTTGCTACAAGATCTCGGGAGAGTCGCTAACTTCTCCGGTTGGCAGTTGCCCTGCTGTGGATTGGCCCTCCCCAGTCCGAGAAAATCATGCCTTGTTCTGAGATGAAAGGTTCTTGTTTGTGTTGAAGGATGGGTACCTGGCTTTCAGTGAGTTCATAAATCTAGGATTCACACTTCTTCATCACTGATATACAGCATCTATACCGAAAGATGTATATTCAAGGGTGAGAATGGGAAAACTACCCGAATGCAGAAGGACAACTCATTTCCCACACTTCTTCTCATTTAGAGAGGCAGTGGGGTCTAGTGGAATTAGCATGGGCCTGTGAGTCAGAGGATCTGGGTTATAATCCCGGCTCAGCCACATACCTGCTGGGTGGCTTTGGGCAACTCACTTAACTTCTCTGTGCTTCAGTTCTCTCATTTGCAAAATGGGGATCTAATACCTAATAATAATAACGTTGGTATCTGTTAAGCACTTACTATGTGCAGAGCACTGTTCTAAGCGCTGGGGGAGAGACAGGGTAATCAGGTCGTCCCACGTGAGACTCACAATTAATCCCCATTTTACAGATGAGGTAACTGAGGCACAGAGAAGTGAAGTGACTTGCCCACAGTCACACAGCTGACGAGTGGCAGAGCAGGGAGTCGAACCCATGACCTCTGACTCCGAAGCCCAGGCTCTTTCCACTGAGCCATGCTGCTTCTCTAAATGAGAAGAAGTGTGGGAAATGAGTTGCCCCCCCGCCCCCCACTGAGCATGTGAACCCCATGTGGGACCTGATTATCTTATAACTATCCTAGTACTTAGAACAGTGCTTAGCATGTAATAAGCAGCATGGCCCAGTGGAAAGAGCCCGGGCTTTGGAGTCAGAGATCATGAGTTCGAATCCCAGCTCTGCCACTTGTCAGCTGTGTGACTGTGGGCAAGTCACTTCACTTCTCTGTGCCTCAGTTACCTCATCTATAAAACGGGGATGAAGACCGTGAGCCCCACGTGGGACAATCTGATTCCCCTGTGTCTATCCCAGCGCTTAGAACAGTGCTCTGCACATAGTAAGTGCTTAACAAATACTAACATTATTCTAAGCGCTTAACCAGTATCACAATTATCATTATCATTACCCAGCAATGTTAGGAGAGTAGTGGCTCTTCCACTTGTCTGATGTATGATCTTGGGAAAGTCACTTCACTTCTCTGGATCTCATTTCCACTATCTGTAAAATAGGGATTAGGACTCTGAGCCTCACGTGCGACGGGGACTGTGTCCAACCCGATCGGCCTGTATCCACCGCGATGCTTAGTACAGTGCCTGATATATAGTAAGCGCTTAACAAATGCCACGATTATTATTATTGTTATTCATTATTATTAAGATGGTTTCCTGTTATGTTCCTTGATAGCTGTAGGATGTTCTGATCAAGCCTAGGCTGAGCCAAGTTAGTTGGATGTAAGGCCTGTGCTAGGCCTCTTCCTTTCTGATTCTACTCAAGAGAACGAGACCAAGAGGGAGGCTTGGGCCTAGCACGGCAATTAACAGTAATGCTGGTATTTGTTAAGCGCTTACTATGTGCAGAGCACTGTTCTAACCGCTGAGGTAGATACGGGGTCATCAAGTTGTCCCACGTGAGGCTCACAGTTAATCCCCATTTTACAGATGAGGGAACTTAGGCCCAGAGAAGTTAAGTGTCTTGCCCACAGTCACACAGCTGACAAGTGGCGGAGCCGGGATTCGAACCCATGACCTCTGACTCCCAAGCTCGGGCTCTTTCCACTGAGCCACCCTGCCCTAGGGCACAGTGGACCTTGAGGTTGCAGTGGACACCCACACGGGCCTCCTCACAGGAAGGAAGTATTACTACTACTAATAGTTGTTGCCGATTTGTCCATTCCAAGCGCTTAGTACAGTGCTCTGCACATAGTGAGCGCTCAATAAATACTATTGAATGAATGAATGAATAATAATTATTATTATGGTATCTGTTAAGCGCTTACTTCGTGCCAGGCACTGTTCTAAGCGCTGGGTTGGATACAAGCAAATCGGGTTGAACACGTGGGACTCCCACTCTCAGTTCTCATTTTACAGATGAAGTAACTGAGGCCCAGAGAAGTGAAGTGATTTGCCCAAGGCGACACAGCAGACGAGTGGAGGAGCAGGGATCAGAACCCATGACCTCCTGCCTCCCAGGCCCGGGCTCTAACCACTACGCCGTGCTGCTTCTCTACTGCACGCAGCGGGGGCTGCTTTCAGGGAACCAAACTCTTCCTAGGCTCGGTAAGGTCGTCGTCAGTGCTTAGAACAGTGCCTGGTGTATAGTAAGCGCTCAACAGAGGCCACGATCAGTATTATCATCATCATCATCAGTGGTATTTATCGACCGCTTGTACTCGGCACTTGGGAGAATACAACGGAAGGTGGTGGGTGCTCAAGGATCAGTTATCAGTTGTTGTGGCTGGTCAAAAGTCACCGTGGAACCCGACAAAGTTTCATTTTCTTTCCTAATCTGTCACTACAGCCCAGCCCACGCACTCAGCTCTTCTCATGCCAACTTACGCCCGGTGTCCCGATCTCATCTATCTCGCCGTCGACCCCTCTCCCACATCCTCCCCCCGGCCTGGAGCTCCTCCCCGCTCCATATAAGCCAGACCACCACTCTCTCCTCCTTCAAAACATTACGAAGGCCACATCTCCTCCAAGAAGCCTTCCCCGATTAAGCCCTCTTTTCCCCAATTCACTCTCCTTCTGTGCACTTGGATCTCCGATCTTTGGACATCTGCTATTTTCCCCACCCCCAACCCCGCATATAATATCTTTAAATTATACATTATAAATCATTTATTCCTATGAATGTCCGTCTCCCCTTCTAGGCCTTAGGTTTGTTATAGGCAGGGAACGTGTCTGCTAATTCTGTTGTGGTGTAGTCCCAAACGTTTAGTACAGTGGTCTGCACCTAGAAAGGTTCCACGCTCTCCAATTAATGTCTACAAGAGTTGGCAGCCACGTCCCTGCCCTCGTTGAGTCTACAGGCTACAGAGGGAGTCGGACATTAATATCAATAAAGCACAGATTGGGAAAGGACGCGGGTTAATGGGTAGAGCACGGGCCTGGAAGTCGGAAGGACCAGCGTTCTAATCCCGGCTCCGCCACACGCCTGCTGTGTGACCATGGGCAAGTCGCTTAACTTCTCTGGGCCTCAGTTACCACATCTGTAAAATGGGGAATGAGAATGGGAGTCCAGTATGGGACAGGGACTGTGTCCCACCTGATTAACGTGGAACTGGCCCAGTGATTAGAACAGTGCTTGGCACGTAGAATTTAACAAGTGCTATGATTAGTAGTATTATTATATATCTGTCCATCAGAGTTCCCGATGGTCTGCTACTAACGGTCTGTCAGTCTGTTCTGCATTATCTCTGTGTCACGGCAGACTTGGGGTGGGAGAATGCTATTACAGTCCTCTCCCAAGCACTTAGTACAGCGGTCTGAACGCTGGAAGCATTCAACAAATACCACTGATGGATGGAGTGATGGGAGGGATTCGGCTGGTTTCCTGCATTCTTTCTTGGAAGTCAGAGTTGCTCTCTGGGGATTTTCCTCAAGGAACGAGAGCCCTGAAGATGGGGACAATCACAGGGAAGATCCCTGAGGATGAACTCTCACCTTTCAGGAAACCTGCAGCTTCTGACAGAATGTCCCTATACCCTCTGTTCTCCGGGCCGGGAAGTTCTGTAGCCCTGATCCCGTCCGGTAGGAGCTGGGATGGAGGATAAAGGAAGAAAAGAAGAATGAAGGGAAGTGGCATGGCCTGATGAAAGGAGCATGAGGCTCAGAGACGGGCCTGCTGCGGAACCTCATTTAAAGCCTTTGTGCCTCAGTTTCCTCACTTGTGCCTCATCCTTGACAGTGAGCCCTTTGAGGCACGTGGAGTGCATCCTACTGATTGTCTTCATCTCCCCCAGTGCTTTATGTAGCGCTGGGCTCGTAGAGGTAAGGAGTAAGACTGTACACTGTAAGCTCTACAGCTGTAGGTGCTCCGGCTTTACAGCTCTTCTCTAAGCTCTAGACTGTAAGCTCGTTGTAGGCAGGAAGTGTGTCTGTTATACTGTACTCTTCCAAGCGCTTAGTTCATTCATTCACTCGATCGTATTTACCGAACGCTTACTGTGGGCAGAGCGCTGTACTAAGAGCATGGGAGAGGACAATATAACAATAAATAGATACATTCCCTGCTCACAATGAGACTGATCCCTCCCAGACTCAGCCCCGCTTTTCTTCAGGTCCCACTCTCTTCTGCGTCACCCTGATTTGCTCCTTTTGCTCTTCCCCGTCCACCCATTTCCATAGCACTTATGTCCATATCTGTCATTTCATTTATTTGTGTTGATGTCGGTCTCCCCGTCTCTAGACTGTAAGATCGGTGTGTGCAGGGATTGTTTATGGTTGCATTGCACTTTCCCAAACGCTTAGTACAGGGCCCTGCACACGGTGAGAGCTTATTAAATACGTTTAAATGGATGAATGCACGAATGAATGAGCTTACAGTCTACTGGGGGAGACAGACATTCGTAGAAATAAATAAATGACAGATATGGACCTAAGTGCTGTGGGGCTGGAAGGGGGGGGGGGATGAATAAAGGGAGCAAGTCAGGGAGACAACTGGGAGAAGAGAAAATGGGGGGCTAGTCAGGGAAGGTCTCTTGGAGAAGATGTGCCATCAATAAGGCTTTGAAGGGAGGGAGAGCTCAATAAATAGGATTGATCAACTGACCGACTATAATAATAATAATAATTATGGTATTCGTTAAGAGCTTACTGTGTGCCAGGCACCGTACTAAGCGCTGGGGGGGATGCAAGTGCTTGATAGATTCCACAATTATCATTGTTTTAAAAAGGGCGGGTCCGACCCGCTTATCCCCATTCCGAATGGCCTCCCAGATTCCGGGGTCCCGGAATCTCCTCACCGTGGGGTGTTTTTCTCCCTGCAAACATCATCCAGGTGTTCAGCGGTGTGTTGACCCCGAATCTGGGGCAGCCTTAGGGAGAAGCAATCTACACAAGGCCTGCTGTTTTCGCCCTAGTTGTCCCTTTGTGCAGTTCAAGTCTTGGTGGAAGGGAAATGTTCACGAAATATTTTTTAAAGCCAGGAAGACCGCAGTTTTGGGAACCCATACCGCTCCACACTAGTGCCCCAAACCAGGAAGCAGAGGTTATTGAAATAGAATCCAACCCGCAGAAAAACGAAACCGAACCAGCTGTGCTCGCTCTCCCCAAGGGAGGAAGAGAGGCAAGAAAACAACTACCAGCCGGGAAGAGCGGAGCGAGAGAGTTCAAAGGCCCCTGGTCCGTTTCGGCGAGCTCCGGTGGTGTTTCCTTTGCTTGGGCGGGATTATTTTAATAAGCCAGTTTCCAGCGACTGAGCCGTTTCTGCTTTTACCCTGTAATGACGGGGCAGCAACCCGGAGCAAATGATCCTTCGGTGCGTGGAAACGTAAAGGCCCAAAGAGATGGTCGGGCTGTTGTGGCTTTGGCCCTGGCTGTATGGAGTATTCATAACTTCATAACTCGGAGTCGTGGCTTGGCAGAGGGTAGAGCAGCTGTGGGTTCCAGGAGGAGTTGTCTTGCTCTGTGGCTTCCTTTGATATGCAATTGAACTTTGGCAACTTTCTTTCTCTTAAGGCTGTGTTTATGGGATCCAGGGGCAGACTGAGACCCTCATTATAAGGCCCCAAGCCAAAACCAAGTTAGAGCTAGAGGAAGTTTTCCCACGTTCACACTCCCTTGCTTGCAGACTAGGGAGCTGACCCATCGCCTTCCCAGCGGAAGGCCAAGCGGGGAGAAGGAACATGGATCAGGACATTGAAGAATAATGATAACTGTCGTGTTCGTTAAGCGATAATTGTGTGCCAGGCACCGTACTCGGCGCTGGGGTGGATAGAAGTAAATTAAGTTGGACACAGTCCCTGTCCCACATGGGGCTCACAGTCTCCGTCCCCATTCTACAGATGAGGTAATGGAGGGGTAGAGAAGGGAAGACTTCTCCAAGGCCACACAGCAGACAAGTGGTGGAGCAGGATTAGAACGCATGAACTTCTGATTTCCAGGGCCATGCTCTACCACTATACCCGCTCCCTTCACTCCACTTTTTCTGAGAGAGAGAGAGAGAGAGAGAGAGGGAAAAGAGAGAGAGAGAGAGATGGAAAAGAGGGAGACAGAAAACTCTCTCAGACTCACAAGGATCTTGTTCAGTTCAGCAAAACACTTCCAACTCCTTGGACGGTGAAGGGGAAATAAACCCATAAACAAAGGTGTTCACACCGTATTCCAGCTCTGCTCATAAACTACACATTTTCCTCCCCTTCCTTCTCCCCCCTAGGTCAGACCTTCCCTGGTTTATCTGGGAGAGTAAAGAAAATGGAATCCATATATTTTGCTGCTGACATAATTGATTTCGGTCTGGGGCATGTGGTTTTCTTCGAGGCTTCGTCGGTAGTATATTTGGACTGGGGTTTTTCCCAGAGCCTAAAACGTATGGTGAGCGTATCGGTAATCGGAGTGGTAATAACGATGGTGTTTCTTCAATACTATACTATTTATTCAGTACTAAGTGCCTGGAAAGTACAACAGAAACGCTTAGATCTATTTCCTGACCACAAAGAACTTGCAGTCAACAGGGGAAACGGACAGAAATACTCACCGGCGCTAGAATTAGAATAAATAAAGGTGAACATTCAACCCAATATACATATATATGCTGATGGTGGCAGTAAGTAAATAAAGGCAAGTGTAAGGGGCAGCTGAAGGATTGCTTTGGGGTGCCGATAATTAGTTGGGGAAGGATTTTTGAAAGAGGTAGGATACTAGAAGAGTTTTATTGTGAGCTCAAAGTGGGACAGGGACTGTGTCCAAGCTGATTAGGTTGTATCTACCCCAGTGTTTACAAGTGCTTGACACGTAGTTAGCGCTTAACAAATACCATTATGGTTGTTATTATTATTATTACCAGAGCAAAGATTGTTAGCAGGACCACAGGCGGGTAAGGAGCACCGATAAGCGAAGTGGAGACTGCCGGATGTGTCAACCAACTCTGTCGTATTGTACTTTCCCAAGCGTTTAGAATAGTACGGTAATAATAATAATAATGATAATGTTGGTATTTGTTAAGCGCTTACTATGTGCGGAGCACTGTTCTAAGCGCTGGGGTATACAGGGTGATCGGGTTGTCCCTCATGAGGCTCACAGTCTTCATTTTACAGATGAGGTAACTGAGGCACAGAGAAGTTAAGTGACTTGTCCACAGTCACACAGCTGACAAGTGGCAGAGCCAGAGCTCAATAAATACCATCGATCGACTGGCCCTGAAGTCAGCGGTAAAGGGGTCTTTGCCGGGTGTGGCGGAGGAAGGCGAAACAACCGTTGGAGGATTTGGAGGAGAGGAGAGACGTATGCCGAGCGATCTTTCAGAAAGACGATCCGGCGGAAGTGGCTAGAGAAGCTTTGGGGATTGAATAGGTACCATCGCTGTAGTTCCTGTCCATTGGAAAATGAATCAACGGTATCTGTTGAGCACTTACTGTGTGCAGAGCACTGTACTGAGCGCTTGAGAGAGTCCATTGATTCCGTAGTAATACGCTCTCCAACCATTTAGTACAGCGCTCTGCACACAGTAGCGCTCAATAAACACCACTGATTGATTGATTGATTGAGAGGTTGATCTAATACAGGAGTTGGAAGACGTGGTCTAGCTTACAGTCTAGAGGAAAACGAGCCAAAATGGAGACACCTTGAGAAGAACTCGATCCAGGAATCCATGCTGGGCGATAATTGAACCGGGTGGCCAGAGAAGCAGCGTGGCTCAGTGGAAAGAGCACGGGCTTCGGAGTCAGAGGTCATGGGTTCGAATCCCGGCTCGGCCATTGGTCAGCTGTGTGACTTTGGGCAAGTCACTTCACTTCTCGGTGCCTCATCTGTAAAATGGGGATTAAGACTGTGAGCCCCACGTGGGACAACCTGATTCCCTTGTGTCTACCCCAGCGCTTAGAACAGTGCTTGGCACATAGTAAGCGCTTAACGGATACCAACATTATTATATCTGGGTAGCCCAGACGGAAGGAGATGTTTCGATAAAGACACTTTCGTGCTCTTGTTCCCAGACATGCTTCCCTTCTGGCTCCCAAGAGCCCCTTTACCTTATACCCTCAACTAGACTGGAAGCTCACTGTGGGCAGGGAATGTGCCTTTTTTTTGTTATACTGTACTCTCCCAAGAGCTTATTCAAGTGCCCCGCACAGTACGCACTCAATAAATGCGATTAAATCAGTGAACTAGAATGAGGCCCGGCTGTTTCTAAATACAGCGTGGCTCAGTGGAAAGAGCACGGGCTAAGGAGTCAGGGGTCATGGGTTCTAATCTCAGCTCTGCCATCGGTCAGCTGTGTGACTTTGGGCAAGTCACTTCATCTGTAAAGTGGGGATTAAGATTGTGAGCCTCACATGGGGCAACCTGATAACCTTGTATCTACTTCAGCGCTTAGATCAGTGCTTGGCACATAGTAAGCACTTAAACACCAACATTATCCAGCGCTTTGAACAGTGCTCGGCACATAGTAAGCGCTTAACAAATACCAACATTATTAATACAGAGGAAATGGCAAGGAGTCATTAGGTTAAAGAAAAAAACTCACAGCAATTCTTACTGCAAGAATCTGGGGCATTATCTTCACCTCCCCAGTTTATATCACGTTTTCTAATTGCGTAGAGCGGGACAAATCTCCAGATCTCATAGGCTGATTATTTATTGAGTTTGTGTGTGATACACGCTTTCTCCTCCCCCTCCTGCTGCCCACTGACCATTTCTTATGCTCATTATCACCTCCCCCAGAATGTGGGTGGAGGAATAAAAAGAAGCACCAATGAACACTCTGTCACTTCTTGGTAGATACTCTGGTAGAGGATTCGGTGGGGAAGCTTCCAGTGAGAATCAGATTTGTGGTTAATCCGTGGCTTCCAGGTACCTCAACTAAGAGGCGTCACTGTAGTTTTTCAGTGAAAGGTGTAGAATAAGCAGCTATCACCCCCGCCCCACTCAAATCCTTTCTCTTTTCTTTAAATGGTCTTTTTGCTAAGTGCCTGGCACTGGGGTAGATACAAGCTAATCAGGTTGGGCATAGTCCTTATCCCACGTGGGGCTCACGGTCTTAATCCCCATTTTACAGATGGGGGAACTGAGGCACAGAGCAGTTGCTCAAGGTTACACAGCAGAGGAATGGTGGAGCTGGGATTAGAACCCACGTTCTTCTGACTCCCATGCTCTACCCACTAGGCCACACTGCTTCTCAGCGTTCGGTTGTCTCAGAGCCGCACACTAGAGACTGGAACGGTAGAAGATTCAGTTGAAAATAGCAGTGCATTGAAAATAGCAGTGCACAGGGAGTTCAAAGCCAGAGAAGACAGTCACCCGACCAAGCTGAAGCTGTCTGAGAAGGGCCGAATTCTGGCAACAACAACAACAATGCTTAATTAATAAGAAATATTTCTGGTATTTGTTAAATGTTTACTATGTGTCAATCACTGTTCTAAACACCGGGGTGGATAAAATTTAATCAGGTCGGGCACAATCCCAGTCCCACATGTGGCTCACAGTTGAAGGAGGAGGGAAAACAGATATTAAATCCCCATTTTACAGATGAGAAAATGAGGCACAGAGACGTCGCGACTCGCCTAAGGTCACACGGCAGGCACGAGGAGGAGCCGGGATTAGAACCAAAGTCCTCTGGCTCCCAGTCCCGTGCTCTTCCCGCTGGGCCAAGCTGCTCAGTGGATAGGTCGCGGGCCTGAGAATCAGAAGGTCAGTAACTGAGTTACTATGGGCAGAGCACATACGAACATTATTATTATTAAGTCACTTAACTTCTCTGTGCCTCAGTTACCTCATCTGTAAAATGGGGATTAACTGTGAGCCTCACGTGGGACAACCTGATGACCCTGTATCTCCCCCAGCGCTTAGAACAGTGCTCTGCCCATAGTAAGCGCTTAACAAATACCAACATTATTATAGTAAGTGCTCCATAAATGCCATTAATGAAAGCTCTCTGTGGTCACTCAACATGTCTGCCAACTCCATTGTCTGCCATAATTCCATTCCAGTCAATAAATACCATTCAATAGTATGATTATCGAAATTGGCCAGGATGGGGTGGGAAATCGGATGTAACCAGGCCGAAGCTCACTGTGGGTTAGGGAATAAGTCTACCGACTCTGTTATGGTCTACTCTCCCAAGCGCTTAGGGCAGTGCTCTGCACACGGTAAGCGCTCAATAAATACGATTGATCGACTCACTGCTGGAGGGCTTTGAGCAGTGTGTTATCTGCCCTTTCTTTGCTTCTTCATCAGAGGGACCTCAGAGAGCTTTGCAGTTATGAAAGGATGGATTGCGAAGGGCTTGTTTAATGTCGATCGAATTGCCACGGAGGGCTCGGCCCCAGCTTTATCTTTTTATCAAAGCAGGGGACAGTGGAGCCCCTGAGATTGCTTTGGGTGCCCTGAGGGAACTCAAGAGGCTCCTATCTGTCCTCAAGATGACACTTCCTTATGATGGGATTCTCTTCTTGGGACCAGAGATTAAGCAGCTGTTGACTGTAATTGTCAGGAGATGCCCTGGGTGGTGAGATCTGTTGTTTAGGAAGCTCTTTGTGTGTGCAAATTTCCATTCTCTTTTCCTCTGTTTGTTTTGGTGTCTCTTTGGTTTGGGAGTTCTGAATGATTCCCCCCGAGGTTATGTTTACTTGGCTGATATCCAGGATTCTCTAGAGCCACCTACCTCCCTAGCGCCAACTCCCTCTCCCTCCTGGTTCCTTGGACAGCTCTTCCTAGACATGTATGTTGAATGATAATAAAAATAAATGTGGTATTTGTTAAGTACCTACTATGGGCTGTACTAAGTGTTGGGGTAGATTCGAGAAAATCGGGTTGGACAGAGTCCGTGTCCCACATGAGGTTCGCACTCTTCATCCCCATTTTACAGGTGAGGAAACTGAGCCACTGAGAAGTGAAGTGTCTTCCCCAAGGGTCGCACAGCAGACAGGCGGGGAAGCAGGGATTAGAATCGAGGGCCTCCGACTCCTAGGCCCAAGCTCATTCCACTAGGCCACGCTGCATCTTGGGTTCTTGTTTTACTGGAGTGGTTTTCGCATGGGAATGTGGGACAGAAATTTAGTTTCCTCCACCTCTGGGATAAGAAAATAATGAAGATAAAGTAGAATTTTTTTTTCAAGGCTGTTACCTCGGAGCCTAAAGGAGAAAGAATTTATCTTCATCTTCATCCATCCAACTGCAGTTGATTGGGAGGTACCAGGGCTTGATCTTCCCCTTAGGTGGATGCGAGCAAATCAATCAAGGCTATTTACTGACCGCTTACTTTATACAGAGCGCACTCTACTAAGGGTTTGGGGGAGTACAATACGAGGAAGATGGTAGACACGACGCCTGCCCATAAAAACCTTTTACATCCATATCAGTGAACTCCAGATCACTCAGTCATTCAATCAGTTCTATTTATTAAGCACTTAACGTACGCAGAGCACTGTACTAAATGCTTGAGAGAGTACACTGCAACAGAAGTGACGGATACATTCCTCACCCATCAGCAGCTAGCAGTCCAGAGAGGGAGACAGACATAAATTATGGATATGCACAAAGGTGTTGTGAGGATGGGATAAAGGGTACAGATCCAAGTGGACAGGCGATGCAGAAGGGAGAGCGAGTAGGGGAAATGAGGGCTTAGTCGGGGAAGACCTCTTGGCTGAGGCGTGATTTTAGTAAGAATTTGAAGGTGGGGAGAGTGGTGTTCTGCTGGATGTTAAGGGGAGAGAGTTCCAGGCCACAGATAAACCTGCGATAAAGTTGAAGATCACCCAGGAGAATCTCATCAGTTATAAATCACTGCAGGGATGGCCGTAAGTAAAGAATAATAATAATAATAACGTGTCAAGTGTTCACTATGTGCCACGTAGAGAAGCAGCGGGGTTTAGGGGAGAAAACGCGGGCTTAGGAGGCAGAGGTCATGGGTTCAAATCCTGACTCCGCCGCTAATCAGCTAGGTGACTTTGGGCGAGTCACTTCACTTCTCAGTGCCTCACTTCCCTCATTTGCTAAATGAGGATGAAGACTGTGAGCCCCACATGGGTCAACCTGATTACCTTGTATCTACCCCAGCGCTTAGAACAGGGCTTGGCACATAGTAGGCACTTAACAAATACTAACATTATCATTACTGCTATTTTTACTGAGCACTGGGGTAGATACAAGATCATCAGTTCAGTTACAGTTCCTGTTCCACATAGGGCTCACGGTCTAAGTAGGAAGGAGAACAGACATTGAATCCCCATTTTCCGGATGAGGAAACTGAAGCACAGAGAAGTCATATGATTTGCCCAAGCTCACACAGCAGACAAGTGAAGGAACCAGGATTAGAATCCAGATCTTCTGGATCCCAGTACTGGGCTCTTTCCTCTGAACCATCTGGCTGCCCCTCCACCCAACTACCCAGGAATGGCATCCATCTCCATCCAAAACTCCAATTACTGGTTGCCGTCATCTCCTTTCCTCCCGGCCCTTCCTTCGGTTTTCTGAGGAACTTGGAGACCTTTCTCACCTTCTTTCCTCCGAGACTTGACTAACCATGTGGATGTCCTATCTCTGGCTCCCAAGTCACCCTCCCCAGCAAGCTAGATACACTTTGAATCTCATCGTCACCAGTCACTGAACTTCTAACCTCTCCAACTCTGAACTCCTACCCTCTGACCACAGCCTCCTCTCCTGCCTTCTTTCCCAAACATCTCCTCCCTCCAAAAGTCTCCTGTTCCTTCAGAGAAACTTCCGTACCCCTGTCTCCTTCTTTAAGTAAGTATCCCACTTACTTCAAGGGCACTTTCCTAGACTAAGCCCCACTTTTCCTCATCTCACACTCCCTTCCGCGACGCCCTAACTTCCTCCCTCTGCTCTTCCCCCCTCCCAGCCCCACAGAACTTATGATGTACATATCTGTCATTTTATTTATCTGTACTGATGTCTGTCTTCCCCACTCTAGATTCTAAGCTCCTTATAGGCAGGGAATGTCACTGTATATTGTTGTATTGTACTTTCCCAAGCTCTCGGTACAGTGCTCTGCCCAAAGTAAGCGCTCGATAAATATGATCGAACGAATGAATGAATGAGAGTAAAAGGGACCTGGGTTCTAATTCTGGCTCCTCCACTTGTCTGCTCTGTGCCCTTGGGCAAGTCACTTCACTTCTCTGTACCTCAGTTACTGCATCTGTACAATAGAGATTAAGACTGTGACCCCAAAAGGGTCACGGACTGTGTTCAGTGCGATTAGCTTTTTATCTATGCCAGCGCTTAGTACAGTGGCTGGCACATACTCAGCTTTTAATACCATTTTTTTTGAAAGGGCAAAGCCGGGTCCTAGTGTTTAAAGCCCTTGGAGCAACGTGACTCGACGACACCAAAAGTAGAACCCTGTAATAATAAAAATAATAATAATTGTGGTATTGGTTAAGCTCTCGTGTGCCAAGCACTCTCCTAAGCACTGGGGTATCTACAAGATAATCAGGTTAGACACAGTCCCTGACCTACAGAGGGCTCACGGTCTAAGGGGAAGGGAGAACATGTTTTGTTTTGGTGTCTGTCTCCTCCCCTTCTTGACTGAGAGCCCGTCGTTGGATAGGGATCGTCTCTATCTGTTGCCAAACTGTACTTTCCAAGCACTTAGTACCCTGCTTTGCACACAGTAAACGCTCAGTAAATACGATTGAATGAATGAATGAGTGAACGGGCATTGGATCCCCATTTTACGGAGGAGTGAACTGAGGCCCGGAGAAGTTGTGACTTGCCCAACGTCACCCAGCAGACAAGAGGCGGATCAGGGAATACTCTGTAATATTTCCAAGGGAGACTCCCGGTTTCTGAACTCAGAACAGAGACCCCCAAATAGACCTTCACCCATTCGTTCACCGGCGGCAATTACCTGGGAGATCCCTGAACGCTTCTTTTCTGCCTCCAGTGTTGTTCTAGTTCTGGATGAACCTGCTCTAGAGAGTTAGTGAAATTAGGCCACCACTCTAGCTCCCAACCGGATTTGACTCCGGCTGGAGTTTTGCCTGGCTTTGAGTTGGGTCGCGGCCCTTTTTGCTGTTCCCATCATCTCTCCTGAGGCGGGAGTGGCTTTCCCGACATACCAGGTGTCAAACCTTTATCCTCTCCCGGCTTAATTACCGTATCAGTCTCCTTGCTGACCTCTGCCTCCTGTCTCTCTCCACCCCGGTCCATACTTGATTTTTCTACAAAAACATTCAGGACGTATTTCCCAACTCCTCAAAACCCTCCAGTGGTGGCCCATCTACCTCCAGATCAAACAAAAACTCCTCACCATTGGCTTCAAAGTACTCAAACACCCTGCCCCCTCCTACCTCACCTCACTACTCTCCTACTACAACCCAGCCTGCACACTTCACTCCGCTAATGGTAACCTTCTCTTTCTACCTCCATCTTATCTATATTGCCCCCTGCCCCTCTAATATGTCCTGCCTCTGGCCTGGAACACCCTCCCTCCTCAAATCCATCAGACAATTCCTCTCCCACTCTTCAAAGCCTGATGGAAGGCCCATCTCCTCCCAGAGGCCTTCCCTGACTGAGCGCTCCTTTCCTCTTCTTCCATTCCCTTCTGTGTAGCCCTGACTTGCTCCTTTTATTCATCCCCCCTTCCAGTTCCACAGCACATATGTCCATATCTGTCATTTGTTTATTTATATTAATGTCTGTCTCCCCCTCTAGACTCTAAGCTCGTTTTGGGCGAGGAATGTGTCTATTATATTGCTACACTGTACTCTCCCAAATGCTTAGTCCAGTGCTCCGCACGCAGTAAGCGCTCAATAAATATGATTTGAATGAATGAATGAAACTCGGGCAAGTTACTTAACTTCTCTGGGCCTCAGTTACCTCATCTGTAAAATGGGGTTCAAGACTGTGAGCCCCAAATGGGACATGGACTGTGTCCAACCTAATTATCTTGTATCTACTCCTGTGCTTGGCACAGTGCCTGGCACATAGTAAGTGCTTAACAAGTGCCATTAAAAAAATATCTGAAAGCACAACTGAATAAATTATCGTCACGGTGGCCTGATGGAATACAAGGGGCCGATCTAATAACATCAATTATTATTATGCTTAATAATCAATGATTATAATAAAAAATAGCCATTATTAGCATGGAATTTTTAAGCCTCTAGAGTGTAAGCTCATCGCGAGTAGGGCCCGTGTCTACAAACCCTCTTATATTGTCTCCCGAGTGCTCAGTACAGTGCTCTCCACAAGGTAAAGCGCTCAATGAATACCACTGAATGATTGATCAAGCGCTTACCGCGAGCCGAGCTCTGTGGCAGATGGAGGAGAATGAGACTGGACACAGTTCCTGTTTCCACACAGGCTCACACTCAGTAGTGGAAAAAGAGCAGGTATTTATTGCCTTTTTTACAGATGAGGAACTGAGACACAGAGAAGGTAAGTGACTTGGGCAGGGTCACTCAGCTATGCCCATTTTTCTCTAGAACTTCTCCAGGCATTGGGCCTCTTAGATCCTTTCGGGGCTTGTTCTTGTCTTCCGCTGTGGAGTCGTCTCCGACCCGTAGCGACATCATGGACCCATCTCTCCTCGAACGCCCCACCTCCATCTGCAATCGTTCCGGTAATTCATCCTACCGCAGGTTAAAAATCCTCCTCAGTGGATGGCAGAATTTCAACGGGGGAGTTTTCCGCCTCGAACGGTGCCCGTTTCCAATGGCCTGGCATTGAGAGTCCAGATCAACCTGGGGGAAGGACAGAAGATGAGGGGTTATCAAAATCCCGATGAACGATCTGACGCAAGATGGACTGGCTTGTTTTCCCCGCTGGCTCTTTTCTTGGGCTCCAAGACAGCTGAAAAAACAACCTTTCTAAGTTTTGGACCAGAAGGAAAAACCCTGGCACGGGAGGGGGTGTCTGTCGCAGACATTTGGCAGGGCTAGAGGAAAGGTTTGTTTAGCTTAGCAATGGGTTTTATTAGCCCACGAATCTAATTGAAGCCTTGGAGATAATAGGCTCCCTGTTGAACGGCATTACCGATTCAGCTGATTTCCTTCCCGCCTCCAAGGTCCTCCTTCCATGCAGATGCAAATATAGCAGGCGTACAATGAGGGGATTTCTCCTGGGAAATCACCAGCGACTAAATACCCTTGCTGCTCCTTGCTAAATCACCCCCCCCCCCTTAAAGAGCCAGTGGAATCCCCCCCCAACCCCCTGCTCCTAAACCCACAGGCAAAATTTCCCCCTCACCTCATCCCCCTTGGTTGGTTTCTCTGTGTTTGTGTCTGTTTACTGTTGAATTGTAAATAATAATAATAAAAATGATGGCATTTGTTAAGCGCTTACTATGTGCAAAGCACCGTTCTAAGCGCCGGGGGGTACAAGGTGATCAGGTTGTCCCAGGGGGGGCTCACAGTTTTAATCCCCATTTGTCAGATGAGGTAACCGAGGCACCGAGAAGTGAAGTGACTTGCCCAAAGTCACACAGCTGGCAAGTGGCGGAGCTGGCATTAGAACCCATGACCTCTGACTCCCAAGCCTGTGCTCTTTCCACTTCTCTAAGCAGTGCACTTGTACTCTCCCAAGCGCTCAGTACAGTGCAGTGCACGCAGTAAGCGCTCAAAAAATACGACCGAATGAATGAACGAACCGCTGATCCCGAAGACCAGCATCGGAAGGCCACCGTCCATCCATCTGCTACTGCTGGTCGGCCCTTTTCTGACTTAACTTTTTGTTCCGCTTTTTATTTCATGGTATTTGTTAAGCGCTTACTATGTGCCAGGCACTGTACTAAGCACTGGGGGAAATAGAAGATAATTAAGTTGGACACAGTCCCTGTCCCACTTAGGGCTCACAGTCCTAACCTCCTTTTTACAGATGAGGTAACTGGGCTCAGAGAAATGACTTGCCTAAGATCAACCGGCAGACGAGTGGCTGAGCTGGGATTAGAACTCAGGCCTGTGCTCTTTCTACTAGACTCCACTACTTCTCATGTCTCCCTACCCTTCCAAAGAGGTTTTCGATTTTCTCCTCATGTGCCTCTTGTCCACGAGAAACGACTTGGTGAGGGTGATGGATCGATGATGGGCTTGGGGATGAGCATGGGGCTGGGAGTCAGGAGATCCAGGGTCCGCTCCCGTCTCTGCCGTTCACCTGCCGAGTGACCTTGGCCAAGTCACTTAACCTCCCTGTACTTCTGTGTCCTCATCTCTAAAATGGAGATAAGATAACCTCTCTCTCTACGTCTTAGATTGTAAGCCTCTGGTGGGACAGGGACCGGCTGATCCCTGGCTAGACTGTAAGCTTGATGTGGGCAGGGAATGTGTCTACCATTGAGGTATACTCTCCCAAGCGCTTAGTAAAATGCTCTGCACACAGTAAATGTTCAATAAATAATAATAATTATGATATTTGTTAAGCACTTACTATGTGCCACGCACTATTCTAAGCGCTGGGGTAGACGCAAGCTAATCATCTTGTCCCCCGTGAGGCTCACAGTCTTAATACTCATTTTATAGATGTGGTAACTGAGACACAGAGGAGGTAAGTGACTTGCCCAAGGTCACACAGCAGATGAGTGGCAGAGTAGATATTGGAACCCACGTCCTCTGACTCCCAAGCCTTGTGACTAATTATGTTTATTGTGAATTTATTGTGTGCTGAGCATTCTAAGCATTTAGGAAAGTATATTAGAGCAGAATTGGAAGACATGTCCCTGCTCACAGTGAAAATACATTCTAGAGGATTGCAAGCCCATGTTTAGCACATAGTTAATGTTTCAAGAATTTTTGATGCTTAATGTTTAATGAAGTTTTGATGCTTCATGTTTAATGAGTTTTTGCTGCTTTTGAAGCCTAATTGTTTTGTTTCGTTGTCTGTCTCCCCCTTCTAGCCTGTGAGCCTGGGATTGGGTCGGAATTGTCTCTCTCTCTTGCTGGATTGTACTTTCCAAGCGCTTAGTACAGTGCTCTGCACATAGTAAGCACTCAATAAATATGATTGAATGAATGAATGAATGAATGAATGAATACCATGACTTTTTTTTTTGAAAAGCGTAAGGAGAGGAGTCACTCTGTACTAACCCTTAGCCCAATTCCTTACCAATATCAATGAATCAATCAATGGTGTATATTGAATGCTTACTGTGTGCAGAACATTGTACTAAGTACTTGGGAGAGTAGAGTACAATAGAGTTGGTAGACTTGTCCCGTGCTTACAAGGAGTTTATAGTTTAGAAGGGGAGATGGGTAGATAAATAAAAGCATTAGAAGGGCATAAGGCAATATAAGGAGAGAAGCAGCATGATAAAGCCCGGGCCTGGGAATCAGAAGGTCATAACTTCTAATCCCAGCTCCACCACTTCTCTGCTGGGTGACCTTGGACAAGTCACTTGGCTTTCTCTGTGTCTCAGTTTCCTCATCTGTAAAATGGGGATTAAGACTGTGGGACCGGGACCGTGTCCAACTCGATTTGCTTGTATCTTCTCCAGTGCTTAGCACAGTGCCCGGCACACAGTAAGCACTTAGCCACCACAGTAATTATTATTATTATATATACCTAAGTGCTATCAAGTTGAGGATGGGATGAATATCATATGAGAAGAAACACGGCCTACTGGAAAGAGCAAGGTTCTGGGAGTCAGAGGACCTCGGTTCTAATCCTGGCTCTGACACTTGTCTTCTATGTGACTTTGGGAAAATCACTTAACTTCTCTGTGCCTCAGTTACCTCATCTATAAAATGAGAATTAAGACCTTGGGACTGTGTCCGACCCAATTATCTTGCATCTAGTACAGTGCCCAGGACATAGTAATCATTAAACAAATATCAGTAAAAATAAAGTGCTTAAAGGTTACAGCTCCATCTTCTCTTGGATAGACACTTCCCTTGTTGGTTCTTATTCTGTCTTCATCTGTTTCTAGAGGAGGTCCATTTGCAAACTCACAGGGCTAATAATAATGATAACTGTGGTATTTGTTAAGCACTTACCATGGACCAAGCACCGTACTAAGCTGGGGTAGATACAAGCAAATCGGGTTAGGCACGGTCCCCGTCCCACAGTCTTCATCCCCATTTTACAGGTGAGGTAACTGAGGCCCAGAGAAGTGAAGCGATTTCCACAAGGTCACACGGCAGACGTGTGGCAGGACCGGGATTAGAATCACATCCAAGTCGCCCTCACCCAGCAGTAGGTGCCCAGCTTTCTTGTCGGTTTGCATCTCTGTTTCCGTGCCCGGCCAAAAATGACGTGGGGCATTCTAGGTAGCAAGAGCCGAGCTCGTGCCAGCCCGCCAGGGAAGGCCCGCCCCTCTCCTTCCCCTTGCCACCTTCAAGGACGTACCAAATATGACCCACGGGTGACATCTAGGCGGGCCCGTGCCGACCGCTTCAGGCCACAGTGGCTCTTGCCTTGCTGCTTTCCACCGCGCTGGATGCCGGGGGTCACCTCTTGACTCCCTGCATCTTGGACCCGAGCAACTTTCCAACTGAACCCACGGCGAACTCCATGCCGAAGGATCCCCCGACCCACCGAAGTGGCTTCATCTCCGGTAGCGGTCGTGGGACCAACAGCATTTATTGGGTGCCCACGCTTGACTGTTCAGCTCCTTGAAGGCAGGGATCATGTCTGCCAACTAGATTGTACTCTCCCAAGTGCTAAGCGCAGTGTTCTCCACATAAAAAGGGCTCAGTCAATATCACCAATTGATTATTGTGGTGCAGTCAACCAATCAGTGGTATTTACTGAGTGCTTACTATGTTGGGAGCCTGTACTAAGCACTGGGGAGAGTACAACAGAATGAGCAGACACGTTCTCTGCCCATAACGAGCTTAAAGTACAGAATACCAGAATCACCCATGACCGTGAATAGCTCATCTTCCAACGGGAGAAACAGTTTAAAGAAGCATTGCGGCCTAGCGGATAGAGCGTGGGCCTGAGATTCAGAAGGACCTGGGTTCTAATCCCCGGTCTGCCACATATCTGGTGTGTGACCTTGGATAAGTCACTTCACTTCTCGATACCTCCTTTCCCTCATCTGTAAAAAGAGAATTAAGATTGTGAGCCATTCATTCGTTCATTCAATCATATTTATTGAGTGCTTACTTATTGAGCGCTTGAATAGATGAATGAGACCCATTTGAGCTCCTTTGGGTTTCTGGGAGAAATCGTGTCCCGCAGGGTCTAACGGACAGGTCTAATTCTCTTCCTCTAAAAAATTCTTGGTTCTCTAATTCTTGGTTCCCTGGCACCTGGACTACGTTTTTTTTTTTTTTCTCTTTTTAAATAGTATTTGTTAAGGGTTTACTATGTGCCGGGCACTGTTCTAAACGCTGGAGTAGATACGAGGTCATCAGGTTGGACATAGTTCATGTCTTACACGGGGCTCACAGATGAGGGAACTGAGGCCCAGAGAAGTGAAGTGACTTGCCCAAGGTTACGCAGCGGGCAAGACGCTGAGCTGGGATTAGAACCCAGGTCTTTCCGACTCCCAGGCCTGGGCTCCATCCATTAGGCTACACTGCTCTTTCACTCTGTTACTTAATGCATGTTTGGTGCAGAGATGGGTGGGTCGTCATTGGAGATTTTTGAGGAGGGGGGCCAACATGACCAGTAAGCACGAGAAGCAGTGTGGCTTAATGGAAAGAGCACAGCCTTGGGAGTCAGAGGTTGTGAGTTCTAATCCTGGCTCCGCCATTTGTCAGGTGTGCGACTTTGGGCAAGTCACTTAACTTCTCCCTGCCTCAGTTACCTCATCAGTAAAATGGGGATTAAAACTGTGAGCCCTACGTGGGACAACCTGATTACTGTGTATCTCCCCCAGTGCTCAGAACAGTACTTGGCACATAGTAAGCACTTAACAAATGCTACTATTATTATTATTGTTATTATAATTATTTGCCCAGACTTCTATAGGCAAGAATTCCTCCACCTCTCTCATTAACACAGTCTGGTGCCTAGCAAACCAACTGTCAGGGAATTCCTTGAGTTTCTTACTTAAAATCCTTCCCTGTTTTCGCTGGCCCTGACAACGGAACGAAAAGAAATACGTTTCTATCGAGCCTTTCTTGTAATCAAAAGTATCATGAAATCATTTCTCGGCCTTTCCTTCGTCATGCTAAATAACCCCACGCCTCCTAATCTCTGTTCCTCTCTCTGGAGAATTTGGACTTTTCCTAGATTTCCATGTCCTTTGTAAGTGGTAGAATTTATTGAGAGAGAACTCTAAGCCCACAGACTTTTAGGTTTCCAGAGTGACTTATCACTTGCCCCAACAATTCATATCTCAGTCCCAAAGGTCTACCATCTTCTCTTGGATGGTAATTTCCTCATTCACACATTCATTCATCAATTCAGTCGTATTTATTAAATGCTTACTGTGTGCAGAGCACTGTACTAAGCACTTGGGAGAGTACAGTCTAACAATAAACAAGCGCTTAGTCAGTGGTCTTTTTTTAATGGTATTTGTTAAGCCGCCTCTCAGGGTCGCACCTGGAGAGTTTCCAGTACTCCACCGGTCTTGGCTACGGGAGGGAGAGTCAAGCAGAGGCCTGTCCATTCCACTCCTAGCTTGGACAGCGGTTAGCGAGTGGAAGGCCGTCTGCTATAAGTCAAAACTAACCCGTGCCGAGCAGCAGCGGCACGGGAGAGAGTCGAGGGCAGAGACTTGGGTTTACTGCACGGAAGGCGGCGACGGTAAACCACTTCCATATTTTTACCAAGAAAACTCTCTGGTAAAGTTCTGGCACTACCAGAACGATCGCAGATGGAGAGCGGGGCGTTCTGAGAGAGATGTGTCCGTGGTGTTGCTATGGTTCGGAAACGACTCGACGGCACAAGACAAAATTTGTTAACCGCTTCCTAGTGCCAGACACAGGGCTGGAGTAGATACAAGCTCATCAGGCTGGACACAGTCCCTGTCCCATATGAGGTTCACTATCTTAATTCCCATTTTACAGATGAGGGAACTGAGGCCCAGAGAAATCAAGTGACTTGCCCAAGGTCACACAGCAGAGAAGTGGCGGAGCTGGGATCAGAACCCGGGTCCTTTTGATTCCCAGACCCTCGCTCTATCTGCTAGGTCACACTGTAAACACTTAATTAATATCACTGATTGATACTATGCAAGTTATAAACATTCCTATTAAAACAGGGTAATGGTGTTCTTCGAGGCTCTCAAGTTTCCAAATGTCACCATTGGACAGAGGCAACCATCAACGGTCCTATTAATGTCCCTCTCCCCGTCTAGGCTGTAAGCTCGTTACGGGCAGTGAACACATCTGCCAATTCTGTTGTACTGTACTTTCCCAAGTGCTTTGTACAGTGCTCTGCGCATAGTAAGTGCTCGATAAATATGACTGACTGACTGCGAGGCCAACGGCCTCCAGCTCCACCCACCTCCAGCTTCTCACTGTACCTCCACTGCGTCCATTTCACTGCCGGCCCCTTGCCCTCCTCCAGCCTCTGGCCTGGAACGCCCTCCCTCCTAAAATCCTACAGACAATGACTCCCCCCACTTCAGAGTCTTCCTGAAGGCACATCTTCTCCAAGAGGCCTTCCCTGACTAAGCCCTCTTTTCTTTTTCTTCAATTTACTTCCCATCGCCCTGAATTGCTGCCTTTATTCATCCCCATTCCCAGCCCCACAGCACTTACGTGTGTATCTCTTATTTATTTATTTCTATTAATGTCTGTCTCCCCCTCTAAACCGTAAGCCCGTTATGGGCAGGGAATGCTTCTGTTTATTATCATACTGTATTACTGCAGTGCTTCGCACACAGTAAGCGCTCAATAAATACAAATGACCAACTTCTGTTTGCTTTTGCTCAGTTCAGTGGAGCCTCTGGATCTCTGATCCTGCCTTCCTGTCCATGAGGAAGAACCGCTGATTGACTTGGGCCTGGGGTCCCCGGGCTGTAGAAGGGGCTTTATCCCTCTCTGCGCTGGTAACTCCCTATGCTGGCAGGGAATGTGTCTGTTTATTATTGTACTCTCCCAAGAGCTTAGTACAGTGGTCTGCACACAGTATGTGCTCAATATATACGATTGAATGAAACACCACATTTATTAGGTAAAGGATTTTGCACTCCTCAAGTCCCTGCCCTATGGCCCCTCCCCCTTCATCGAGGAAGTCCTAGCAAGTATTCCAGTGCCAGGCCTGGATACCTCCCTCGCCAGCTGCTCCCAATTTGCACTTTGGATACACACCTGGTCCTTATTCAAGGTCTCCCACTGAGGGGCATTTACAAGCCCCAAGGCAAGTTGGTTTCGATCCTCGTCTGGATCCCGGCCCCTGACTCCGGTGGCCATGCAAGGCTTAAACTTCCAACGGTCGTTAGCTGCTTGGCTTGGTTCTTCGGAGGACTTGGGATGGACACGGTCCAAAACCTTGCCAGGAAAGCTTGCTGCTGCAGATTCCCTCGTACCAAAGCGTGAACGGATGAAGTGAATAGTGGTGACCCGGCATCAAGAGGCCGTCGATTCCTGGTTGGGTTTTGGCGTGTCTTGAGTATTGGCTTGTGCTTATATAACAAGAAGGTTCATTTCTAAACAGGATGGAGGGTGCTGGGGTGGTGGAGGAGGAAGAAGAAGAGAGCATGGATAAGGGGGATAAGATGGGGAAGCCCGAGAGGAATATGTGCAGGTCATGCTACTGAGAACAACTGTCTGGATATATAGGCACTTTAGAAAATTCTTCAATATCTGGCAGAAATAGATAATAATGATAATAGTAATTGTGGTATTTGTTCAGTGCTTATTATGTGCCAAGCACCATTCTAAGAGCTGGAGTAGATTCATTCATTCAATAGTATTTATTGAGCGTTTACTACGTGCTGTACTGAGTGCTTGGAATGTACAAATCAGTAACAGAGACAGTCCCTACCCTTTGACGGGCTTACAGTCTAATCGATGGGCTTACAGTCTAATTGAAATACAAAGTAGTTGGGGCAGGCACAGTCCCTGTCCCACCGGGGGTCATAGTTTTAATCCTGACTTTACAGATAAGGTAACTGAGGCCCAGAGAAGCCAAGTGACTTGCCCGGGATCACCCAGCAGACACATGCCAGAGCTGGGATTAGAACCCACGTCCTCTGACTCCTAGGCCAGCGCTGTTTCTGCTGTTTTCACAAGGCCACGCTGCTTACTTTTTTTGTTTCTTAAACTTAGTCCTGTCATTTTATCCTGCTCTGGGTAAACCAGTGAAGTGAAAACTGCCTGTGAGTGAGGGATCCAAGATAGATTAGTTTGTATCGACCCCAGCGTATAAAGTAGGGTTTGGCATTCAGTAGAACACTTAATAAATGCTGCAATTATTATTAGTTATGATATTTGTGAAGGGCTTTACTGTGTGCCAATCCATCGCTGTTCATTGATTTGACTCAGGTTAGAAAGCTGTACTAAGTGCTTGAGGAACCATAGATTTAGCGGACGTGGGCCCTAGCCTCATAAATCTTACAATCTAGTGGGGGAGCAGGCTTTAAAATAAATTACAGGTAGGAGGAAGCAAAAAAGTGAAAATAGACATCTATAAGTGCAATGATGATAAGGAGCCCCGTGAGAACCAATTGTTTGCGTGAAGAAGAAATGCTGAGTTACGAGGGAAGTAGAGTTTGGGAGATAAGAGATTAATCAGGGAAGACCTCCTGAAAGAGATGTAATTTCAGATGGGGCTTGAAGATGGGGAGAGAGGAAGTTTGTCGGATTTGAAGGTGGGAAGTTCCGAGCAAGACGGAGGGCTATGAGAAAGAGGCTGGTGGCAAGAAAGGTGAGAGTGAGTAGGTTGCCTTGAGATGAACGAAACACAATAATAATAATAATGTTGGTATTTAAGTGCTTACTATGTGCAGAGCACTGTTCTAAGCGCTGGGGTAATCAGGTTGTCCCACATGAAGCTCACAGTTAATCCCCATTTTCCAGATGAGGGAACTGAGGCACAGAGAAGTGAAGTGACTTGCCCACAGTCACACAGATGACAAGGGGCAGAGCTGGGATTCGAACCCAGGTCCTCTGACTCCCAAGCCCGGGCTCTTTCTTCTCATGCTGCTGGTGTTGAAATAGCTGGTGTTGAAATAGGAGGGGCGCGAAGATCCATAATACTAATAGCTGTGGTATTTGTTAAGCCCATTCTTTGTGCTAAGCACTGGGGTAGGTACAAGGTAACCAGGTCCCATTTGGGGCTCAAAGTCTAAGTAGGAGGGAGAACGGGTACTGAATCCTTGTTTTGCAAATTTGGGAACCGAGGCCTAAAGAAGTGACTCGTTCAAGGTTAAACAGCAGGCGGTTGGAAGAGCCGGGATTAGAACGCAGGTCCTCTGACTTGCGGGCCTGGGCTCTTTCCACTAGGCAACACCGCTTCTCCACAGAGGGGACGGTCTGATTGAGGGCCTTAAAGCCCTCAATCAGGAATTCCTGAGGGAGACAGAGAGGCGCGAGGAGCTGTCGGAGTTCTTTTGAGGAGTGGGGAGATGTGCAGTGTTTTCAGAAATCCCCAGGGTATCGATCGATGGTATTTACCGAGCGCTTACTATGTGCAGAGCACCATACTAGGTGTTTGGGAGAGTAAGCTACAACAGAATCAGCAGACACATTCCCTGCCTATTACGAACTCCGCCAAGGTAACACCAGACTCAAATAGGTGCATAATCTAGGAGGTGGTAGACAGGTGAAACCAAGGTAACAAGGGATTACAAATAACAAGAGGCAACAGAGTCAACAAAGCAGCACCAGGAAGTCAGGGTAAGTAAAAGAACGGTTCAGACCTCCCCACTGTTCCAACAGAATTCTCTGTGTTGACTTGGGCAAGGAATGCCAGCCCTCTGGACTTGAACTCGTTCGTTTGTGTACAAGGATGCCCATGGTCTTCTGTGCTCAAGGGTCTGTTGTGGCAACTGTTCGTTAACAAATGCAAACATTTATTGGCTCCGCCGACACTGTCCTCTCCTCGTATTTCTCGGGCTGTTCCTCCCGTGGGAGTCCCTCGGGGCTCAGATCTAGGTTCTCGTCTCCCTCTACACCCACTCCCTTGGAGAACTCATTCGCTCCCGTGGCTTCAACTACCATCTCTATGCAGATGATTCCCAAATCTACATCTCCAGTCCTTGATCCCTGTCTCTCCTTCCATGGCACTTCGTATTTCCTCCTGCCTTCAGGACATCTCTACTTTGATGTCCCACTGACATCTCAAACTTGACGTGTGCAAAACAGAACTTAGCTTCCCACCCATCCTCCTAGTGCCTTTCCCATGACTGTAGCCAGCACCGCCATCCTCCCTGTCTCAAAAGCCCTTAAACTTTGGTGTTTTCCTCGACTTATCTCTTTCGTTCAACCCACGTTCCAATCTGTCACCAAATCCTGTCGGTTCAACCTTCGCAAGGCTAAAATCTGCCCTTTCTTTTCCATCCAAATTGCTACCACCTTAATCCAAGCACTTATCCTATCCGGCCTTGATTACTACATCAGCCTTCTTGTTGACCTGCCTGCCTCCTGTGTCTTCCCACTCCAGTCCATTCTTCACTCTGCTGCCCGGATCATTTTTCTACAAAAATTCATTCATTCATTCAATAGTATTTATTGAGCGCTTACTATGTGCAGAGCACTGTACTAAGCGCTTGGGATGAACAAGTCGGCAACAGATAGAGACAGTCCCTGCCGTTTGACGGGCTTACAGTCTAATCGGGGGAGACGGACAGACGAGAACAATGGCACTAAACAGCGTCAAGGGGAAGAACATCTCGTAAAAACAATGGCAACTAAATAGAATCAAGGCGATGTACAATTCATTAACAAAATAAATAGGGTAACGAAAATATATACAGTTGAGCGGACGGGTACAGTGCCGTGGGGATGGGAAGGGAGAGGTGGAGGAGCAGAGGGAAAAGGGGAAAATGAGGCTTTAGCTGCGGAGAGGTAAAGGGGGGATGGCAGAGGGAGTAGAGGGGGAAGAGGAGCTCAGTCTGGGAAGGCCTCTCGGAGGAGGTGAGTTTTAAGTAGGGTTTTGAAGAGGGAAAGAGAATCAGTTTGGCGGAGGTGAGGAGGGAGGGCGTTCCGGGACCGCGGGAGGACGTGACCCGGGGGTCGACGGCGGGATAGGCGAGACCGAGGGACGGCGAGGAGGTGGGCGGCGGAGGAGCGGAGCGTGCGGGGTGGGCGGTAGAAAGAGAGAAGGGAGGAGAGGTAGGAAGGGGCAAGGTGATGGAGAGCCTTGAAGCCTAGAGTGAGGAGTTTTTGTTTGGAGCGGAGGTCGATAGGCAACCACTGGAGTTGTTTAAGAAGGGGAGTGACATGCCCAGATCGTTTCTGCAGGAAGATGAGCCGGGCAGCGGAGTGAAGAATAGACCGGAGCGGGGCGAGAGAGGAGGAAGGGAGGTCAGAGAGAAGGCTGACACGGTAGTCTAGCCGGGATATAACGAGAGCCCGTAATAGTAAGGTAGCCGTTTGGGTGGAGAGGAAAGGAAGGGAAAAAATATTCAGCCCACATCTACCCTTTCACCTCCGCATTAAAGAGAAACTCCTTTCCATGAGCTTTAGAGCACTCGATCGACTACAACCCAGCCCACGCACTTCACTCCTCCAATCCCAACCTACTCTCTAAACCTTGATCTCATCTATCTCAACCCCACCAACCCCTTGCCCATGTCCTCCCACTGCCTGGAACTCTCTCCCTCTTCGTGTCTGACAGAAACACAGTCTCGTCCCGCTTCAAGCCTTATCAAAATCACATCTCCTCCCAAAAGTCTTCTTCAACTAAGCTCTCATATCCCCCATTCCCTCTCCTTTTTCTGTCACCTGCACACTTGCATCTGTTTCCTTAAAGCACCTGATATTCACCCCACCCTCAGACCCACAGTACACATCTCTGTAACATTATTATATCTGTCTCCCCCTCTAGACTCTAAGTTTGCTGTGGACTGGGAACATGTCTACCAGCTCTGTTGTACTCTTCCAAGTGCTTAATATGGTGTTCTGCTCTGGGGAAGGGCTCGGTAAATACCACTGATTGATTATATAATGATGACATCTTCTGATTTCCTAGAAAGCTAAAACCAAGACATGAGTTCTCCTTTTAACCGACTGTGTTTTTTCTGCAGGTTGTCATCGCCAAATCCCTTTGGCTCCTTCTTCCAAGTCCACCTTCACCACTGAGGATAATGGCCTGATGTTACCAGGTAAGACTGCACAGTGGGTTCTTAAGATCGATGCTTCAGTCACTGGATCCCTAATATCTCTGGGGGGGTTGCCGCCGGTTACGATCAACCAAGTGAAGGCAAAGTGAAACAAAAATCATCGGGGAATGTTGGTCTCCTGATGAGGGTGCAGGCAAGGGGATGGCTCCCAGAATGGTTCACTCATTCGTTCGATCATATTTACTGAGCGCCAACTGTGGGCAAAGCATTGTACTAAGCACCTGGGAGAGTACAATATAAATAATAAGCAGATACACTCCCTATCCACATCAAGTTGTAAGCTGTGTGCTGGAAACACTACACTGTAAGTTCGTTGTGGGAAGTGAAGGTGTCTTCCTCCTAGAAAAAGCATGGCCTAGCGGATAGAGCACGTCTGCTAAATCTACTGTATTTTTCTTGAGCGCTTAGCACAGCTTTCTAACCAGAGTCAGAAATCAATGAACCCCATCGACTGATTGGCACACAGTAAAAGCCCTTCATAAATATCATAACTAATAATAATGTCATTTGTGAAGTGTTTTACTGAATGTCAAACATTATTTCATACGCTGGGGTCAATACAATCCCAGCTTTGTCAGATGTGCGACCTTGGGCAAGTCGCTTCACTTCTCTAGGCCTCAGTTTCCTCCTCTGTAAAATGGGGATGAAGACTGCGCTCTATGAGTCCTATGTGGGACAGGGACTGTGTCCAGCCCGATTATCTTTGATCTTTTCTAGTGCTTAATACAGTGCATAGTAAATACCACAATTATTAACTTCTTACCTCAGGTACCTCATCTGTAAAATGGGAAGTAATACTGAGCCCCAGGTAGGACAAGGATTATGTCCAACCTGATTTTTTTGAGCAGTTTCAAAGCTGGTGGAATTACAGTGCTCCGTAGCATCCTATGAGGGCCTTTGTCAAGGTGGGAGTGACCACTTGACCTGCAAAACTCGCAACAGCAATCATGCTGTCATTCTTCTAAACTCTAAGCTCCTTGTGGGCAATAACAATTGTGGTATTTTTTAAGCACTTACTATGTGCCAGACACTGTTCTCAGAGCTGGGATAGGTTCATTCCAAGCGCTTAGTACAGTGCTCTGCACATAGTAAGCACTCAATAAATACTATTGAATGAATACCAGTTGTTCGGGTTGGACACAGTCCGTATCCCACATGGGGCTCACGGTCTTAATCCCCATTTTACAGATGAGGGAACTGAGGGACAGAGAAGTAAAGCGATCTGCCCAAGGTCACACAGCAGACAGATGGCAGAGCTGGGATTAGAACCAGGTCCTTTTGACTCCCTAGCCCGTGCTCTATCCACAAAACCGTGAGGATGTTTCTCTTATATTGTGGTGTTGCACTCTGCCAAGTGCTTAGTCTAGTGTTCTGCACACAGGAAGCCCTCACTAAATGTGAGTGATTGAGTCCCACCCATGTGCAGGGCTCCCTTCCTTGCACATCTGCCCAAAAGGCCATTCATTCATCCATCCATCCATTCATTCAGTCGTATTTACTGAGAGCTTACTGTGAGCACTGTACTAAGCGCTTGGGAAAGTACAATACAGCAATAAACAGTGACAATCCCTGCCTGAGCTCACAGGCTAGAGGCGGGGAGACAGCAGTACAAATAAATGACAGATAATGATGGTATTAAGTGCTTACTATGTGCCAAGCACTTAGAACAGTTCTTGTGCTGGAGCACTGATCCAAGCACTCTTCTAATATATACGTGAGGGCTGTGGGACTGGACAGAGGAGGGAGAGCCAAGGGAGGAAGTCAGGGTGACGCAGAAGGGAGCGGGAGATGAGGAAAAGCGGGGCAGGCCTCTTGGAGAGAGCCACTTCAGGGGGAAGGAAGAGGAATGTGTCTGTTCGTTGTTATATTGTACTCTCCCAAGCGCTTAGTACAGTGCTTTGCACACAGAAAGCACTCCAATAAATACGATTGAATGAATAAATGAATGAATGAATCACTACCTGGGAAGCGATGAAGGAAAAGTCCTTCATTCACGGGGGTCAACTTGTCCATCCTGCTGGCCCTTTGGGGGGATGCCCCTGACAAGGGAGAGGTAGAGGCACTGCCCAGCACTCCAGCGCAAAGGGTTATTATTATTACAAATCAATAATTATCACTATTAATAATGTTATCACTAGTAACAGTATTAAGCCCTTACTGTGTGCTAAGCACTGTACTAAGTGCTGGAGTCTTGCCTTATGCCGTCGAGTCGCCTCCGACCCCATAGTGACTCCATGGATACATCTCTCCCAGAACACCCCACCTCCATCTGCCATTGTGCTGGTAGTGGATCCACAGAGTTTGCTTGGTAAAAATCTAAAAGTGGTTTACCATGGCCTCCTTCAGCACAGTAAACGTGAGTCCCCGCCCTCGACTCTCTCCCGTGCCGCTGCTGCCCAGCACGGGTGAGTGTAGACTTGTAGCAGACGGCCTTCCCCTCGCTAGCCACTTACCAAGCTAGGAACGGAATGGGTAGGTTTCTGCCTGCCTCTCCGTCCTGTACTGAGAAGCAGCGTGGCTCAGTGGAAAGAGCATGGGCTTTGGAGTCCGGGGTCATGAGTTCGAAGCCCAGCTCTGCCACTTGTCAGCTGTGTGACTGTGGGCGAGTCACTTCACTTCTCTGGGCCTCCGTTACCTCATCTGTAAAATGGGGATGAAGACTGAGCCCCACGTGGGGCAACCCGATTCCCCTGTGTCTACCCCAGCGCTTAGAACAGTGCTCTGCATATAGTAAGCGCTTAAATACCAACATTATCATTATTATTGACTCTCTGGGCGTGACCCTGAGCGGGGCTGATGCCTAGAGAAGCCATCTAATCCCAAGGTCGGTCAGTTATTGAGTGCTTACTTTGTGCAGAGCACTGTACTAAACTCTGGGGAGAATCCAATGCGACAATATAAGAATATTGTGGTAGAGCTGAAATTAAAATCTAGGCCTTCTGACTCCCGAGCCTGGTGCTTTCTACTAGGCCACGCTGTTTCTCCCGTACCCCCAGATAGGAACACTTGACATCAAAGCTACCAACGGGGTTCCTCCTGATAGTCTGGGAAGAGTTTTCTCTGGTCTTAGTGCACGTTCTCACAAAAAGAGCAGGTAAAGCTGGCGCTACCTGACCTTTCCCTGTAATTGAACCCCAAACCCTCCTCTTTACTCTGGAGGGAGCCCTCCAGGGAGGGTGGAGACAGGGGAAGGGGGTGAGGAGGGAGACCCTCAACCTAAGATAATTACCCTAGATTGCTGCCCTTTGCCCTCTGACTCCCTGTGAGCAAGATCAACTCGGCAGTAAATATTGCTTTAACAATTGCAAATATTGCTTTCTGACAAAGAAAAGGAGATTCTAAAACCAGATTACCCAGAGCAAATCCCACACAGACTCTCTAGTGTGGGGCAGCTAATAAGCCACCTGAAAGCCAGACTTTTATTGGTTCAGGGCCCCTCACCTGGTAAGACTTTTTTGGGTGGATCTGTCACAGAATTCTCAAAATGTTAGGTTTCTACTAATTAGCAAACACTGAATGAAAGGTCAAGGGATTTTAGAGATTGTAAACTGATTTCAGTCGGGGCAGATCTTGGCTGGGTAGCCAGGCTGGAGGACAAGACCGTATAAGCTTAGTCAAACTGGCCAGGGTCACCCACCCAGTTCATTGATTTAATCGTATTTATTGAGCACTTACTGGGTGCAGAGCACTGTACTAAGCACTCCGATGAGCCGTCCCTGGATTAGCTTGAACGAGCTCTTGGTGTTTTGGTAGAAGGGGGCTAGGGAGCCGGAAAAGAGGTGACTCCATGACTTGGGACCTGAGGCAGGGACATTCATTCATTCAAATGTATTTACTGAGCGCTGACTGTGTACAGAACACTGTACCAAGTGCTCCGGAGAGTACGATGCCACAATAAACAGGCACATTCCCCGCCCACAACGAGCTTACAGTCTAGAGGGGGGGAGAGAGACATTAATGTAAATAAATAAATGACAGATATGGACATAAGTACTGTCGGGCTGGGAGCGAGGCAGAATAAAGGGAGCAAGTCAGGGTGATGCAGAGGGGAGTGGGAGAAGAGGAAAGGACGGCTTAAGTCAGGGAAGGCTACTTGGAGACGAACCTTCAATAAGGCTTTGGAGGGGGGAAGAGTGATTGTCCGCCAGATGTGAGGAGGGAGGGGTGTCCCAGGCTAGAAGCAGGACGCGGATGAGCGGTTGGCGGCGAGATAGACGAGATGGAGATACAGCGAGAAGGTTAGCGTTAGCGGAGTGAAGCGTGCAGGCCGGGATGTAGTCGGAGAGTAGTGAGGCACGGAGGAGAGGCTAGAGCTGTGTCCGCCTCTGAGGAAGGGCGAACCTCTGGATCGCCCATTCCCCGGACAGAGTTTCCACCCGTTCCGGGCTCCGAGAGGCAGCCAGTGATGCCGGAAGGGGAGAAAAGCACATGGACGGGACAGCCTCATTCTGGGGCAAGTTGAGTGTGGGAACGAGAAGCCCCCACCTCCTGTTCCCAGAGAGCCGGTATTCCACCCCGAACCTGCAGGCCGGATGGTGCCCAAAACTGAATGTACCTGCAGGCCCCCACCCCGGGGGTGGGGAACGGAAGAAAGGCTGAAGCTATAGTTGAATTTGACAGCTCCTGTGCCGTTCCCATTGTGTACGCCCAAGGATCGGGATGCTGAGAGATTACAGCTCCTCTCTCCTCTTTGTTCCGAGGGGCTTCGGGTGGGATAATAACCCCGTGGGAGGGGCTGTGCGGCCTCGGGGGAGGGGGAGTCTCGTGGGCTGCTATTGGGAGGATTTGAAGGAGCCCTCCCTGCCTATTGTCACCGCAAAATAGGGAGCGGAACTATTCTCCAACGCCCCACCACTGCTTCTTTTGGGGGAGCCCCTCAAAGGAACCCATTAACATGGTAATGCCATCCTGTTGGCCTTGCCTTTGTGCCTCTGCAAGGCTTCTCCTTGGCCGGCTCGGGTCCTGGAAGCTTTTTGGAAGAAAAGAGGGGGACCCCAGCCCGACCCCCAGCACTCTTGACACCTCGGCTCCGAAGAGGGAACCGAGAGCCCACCCGAGCCCTGAGAGAATCGGAAGACCCTCTTGTTCAGCTCAAGAGGGAGAGTGCAGAAAGTAGAGCCCGGGCTTGGGAGTCAGAAGGTTATGGGTTCTAATCCGGGCTCTGCCACTTGTCTGCTGTGTGACCTTGAGCGAGTCACTTCTCTGTGCCTCGGTTACTTCATCTGTAAAATGGGAATCAAGTCTGTGAGCCCTTTGCGGGACAAGGACCGTGTCCAACTCCATTTGCTTGCATTCTGATTTATAAAATGGAAATTGGGACTGTGAGCCCCACGTGGGACAGGGACTGTGTCCAACTGGATTTGCTTGTATCCACTGCAGCACTTATTACAGTGCCTGGCACATAGTAAGCGCTTAAGAAATACCACATTCCTTCAGAAGCTGCGTGGTCAGCGGAAAGGTACGGGCCCCTAAGTGGGAGGACCTTTGTTCCAATCCCAGTTTTACCACTTGCCTGAGGTGTGACCTTGGGCCAGGCACATTGCTTTTAGTTTTTATTTTTTAAATGGTGTTCGTTAAGGCTTACTTTGTGCCAGGCACTGCACTAACCACTAAAGTAGATACAAGAAAATCAAGTTGGACAGAGTCCCTGTCCCACAAAGAGCTCTCAGTCTTAATCCCCATTTTACAGATGCAGGAACTGAGGCACAGAGAAGTGAAGTGACTTGTCCAAACGTCACCCGTCGCCCGGGGATGGGGTCATTCGGGAATCGGCATGGCGAGAAAGAGAGGGAGAGCGCGGAGATAGAAAACCTGAGTTTTATACAAAATTTATTCCGTGAGGCAAATTGAATCATTTGACTATTTTGGATGCAGCAAATTGAACCTCGCTTTCAGCAGGAATATGATTATTAGAGCTTCTCTATTGGGAGAAATATCCTTACGTGTTACATGTGGCAAAACACTCAAGTCCCACCCAGGCGGAATTCACTTATGGTTTGTTCGCATGTGGTGAGGCAGCTACCTCCCACCCACGAGCGCTTCCCACTCGGGAGGAATCCACTTATGTGTTACACATCAGCGGTGAAGCACCTAGCTTCCAGCCCCATGAGTGTTCAGCGGGACGGGACCCTCCCCCATCCCACGGCTCCTCACTTGGTGCAGGTAGACCGGGCGTCTCACTCTCTGGGCAGAGGTGATCCGCAGCTGGCCGCTCCAAGTCTCGATCCTCTGCACAGAAGGTCAGAGGCCGCGGGTATTTATCGCCTGGGCTCCCAGGCCATTCCAGCTTCCAGCCTCAGTTTATCCAATCTCCACCCTTTCCCTTCCTCCTCACCTAATTTGATTGGCACAGGGGCGAGGGACAACTTCTGTATTCCCGGCCTGGGCTGTCAGTTTAGCAGTTTTGGTTGTGGGGGCGGTATCCCGCCCGCACCTCCGAGTTCTGCCTTGCTGACTCCCTAGCATTTGACCTTGAGACGGTAGGTACCCCGGGGTTACCTTGGGACACCAAGGTCACTCAGCAATCAAGTGACGGGGCCAGGATTGGAACCCAGATCCTCTGGCTCCCCGATCCGTGCTCTTTCCGCTAGGTCACACTGCTTTTCTGGGCCTCCATTTTCTCATCCCTAAAATGGAGATTCAATACCTTTCCTGCCTCCTACTTAGGCTGTGAGCCCCATGCGGAATGAAGACTGTGTCCAGCCTGATTATCTTGCCTCTGTCCCAGCGTTTAGCACATAATAAGAGCTTAACAAACACAATTATATTGTGGGCAGGGAATGGTTTACCAGCTCTGTTGTATTGTCCTCTTCCAAGAGCTTTGTACACTGCTCTGCACACAGTAAGCGCTTGATAAATAGGATCGATTGATTAATTGATTAACTTGCTCCTTTGGTGCCGCAGAGCATGGTAAACTTGGTGGCTGTCCAGATGGGCAAGTGGTGAGTGTCCGGGGGTCCGACTAGCAGGGGAACCTCTGCCTTGGCCTGTCGGTGAACGGGAGCCCAGCCCGGACATCGTGCCAAACTGGGGTTCCGGGGAGCGGGTCCCCCAAAGCAGGAGGCCGCTGCAGAACTTTCCACTCTGGTCCTCTCCCACACGCCCGCTCCCGTCGGAGGCAAGCCCTCTGCCTCACAGCCTAGTGGATAAAATACGAACCAGAGAGTCAGAATAATAATAATAATAATAATGTTGGTATTTGTTAAGCGCTTACTTGGTGCAGAGCACTGTTCTAAGCGCTGGGGTAGATACAGGGTAATCGGGTTGTCCCACGTGAGGCTCACAATCTTCATCCCCATTTTACAGATGGGGGAACTGAGGCCCAGAGAAGTGAAGTGACTTGCCCACAGTCAGCTGACGAGGGGCAGAGTGGGGTTTCGAACCCACGACCTCTGACTCCCAAGCCCGGGCTCTTTCCAGTGAGCCACGCTGCTTCTCTAAGGACCTGGGTTCTAATACTAGCTCTAGCACGGTCACTTGCGTGACCGTGGGCCAGTCACCTCACTTCTCTATGCCTCAGCTCCCTCACCTGTAAAATGGGGATTGAGACTGTGAGTCCCATATGGGACAAGGACTGTGCCCAACCTGATTTGCCTGTATCCACCCCAGTGCTTAGTAAAGAACCTGGCACATAGCAAGCGCTTAATAAAAGTCGCAATTATTATCATCATTATCCCGGCTCCACCGCTTGTCCGCTGCGTGACCTTGGGCAACTCACTTTCTCTTTGCCTCCGTTCCCTCATCTGTAAAATGGGGATTAAGACCGCGAGTCTCATGTGGGACCTGGACTGTGGCCAACGAACTTAGATTGTGACTACCCCAGCGCTTAGAACAGTGCCTGGCACATAGTAGATGCTTAACAAATACCATTCTTAAAAAAAAAGTCCAAAGCTATTTGCCCTCCCTGCCAACACTGCGAGCTCCACCCTAGATCCGAGATTCCAGCTGGGATCTCTTGGCTCCTGGCGTCACGGCCGGGAATAAGGGTTCGATAATTGAAACCAGCAGTCCTCTTTTGCTGATGTTGCAGGAGGCCAAGGGAGACTCCGGGGCTTGGCTCTCTCCGAGCCGGTTCTCGCGGGAGCGGATTCTTGTCTGAGTCAGTAGAGACCGAGCCCCGCTCAAATCTCTGGAGGAGCGGGGGCGAAGAGGGTGGGGATGTTGATTTAGGAGTGGATGTTTTTTTCAAAGAGTCTTTCTCCTCCGAAGTCATCCTCAACTCTAACCCACGAGCTCAGGGCGGGCGGCAGAAATCCGGTGTTGGGAAGACGAAAGTCGGGTTGGGCTGGAAGGGCAGAGCAGGACGGTTTGGCTTCTCGGGGAGTTTGGTCAGTATCCGGTCCGCCTAGGCTGCCCGTTTTTAAGCTATGCCCAGGCCTGGACCGGTCTGGACCTGAAGCATTAATGCTCACAACCACTGGAATTCGTTGAGAACTGAGTTCGTTGAGTACTGTGTGTGTAGAGAACTGTACTAAGCGCTTATGAGTACCATGTTACAAAACTGGTAGACACATTCCCTGCCCACAAGGAGCTTACAGTCTTCATGCACTTGGATTTGTTCCCTTGTTTCATCCCTCCCTCAACCCCACAGCAGAATGGCCTAGTGGGTAGAGCACAGCTCTGGGAATCAGAAGGACCTGAGTTCTAATCCAGGCTCCTCTACTTGTCTGCTGTGTCACCCTGGGCAAATCACTTCACTCACCTGTGATTCGATTCCCTCATCTGTAAAAACAGGGATTAAGAGTGTGAGCCCCATGTGGGACAGGGACCGTCCCAATTTGATTGACTTTCTTAGAACAATCCTAGTCATATAGTAAGCATTTACCATATGCCATCATTATGTCCATATCTATAATTCATTTATTTATATTACTGTCCGTCTCCCCTCTCTAGACTATAAACTCGCCGTGGACAAGGAACAGGTCTACCAACTCTGTTATATTGTTCTCAACCAAGTGCTTAGTACAGTGCTCTGCTGACAGTGAGCACTCAATCAATATGACTGATTGGTTGATTTAGAGAGGCTTACCACTGGGCCATGCAAGAACAAGCCATCAAATGGGACCTGGAGACATTTCTGTGGGGAAAGTCAAGTTCATTCAGTCATATTTATTGAGCGCTTACTGTGTGCAGAGCACTGTAGTAAGCACTTGGGACTGAGTGCAATATAATCATAATAATGTTGGTATTTGTTAAGTGCTTACTATGTGCAGAGCACTGTTCTAAGTGCTGGGGGAGATACAGGTTAATCAGCTTGTCCCTCGTGAGGCTCACAGTCTTAATCCCCATTTGACAGATGAGGGAACTGAGGCCCAGAGAGGTGAAGTGACTTGCCCACAGTCACACAGCTGCCAAGTGGCAGAGCTGGGATTCGAACCCATGACCTCTGACTCCCAAGCCCGGGCTCTTTCCACTGAGCCACGCTGCGCTGCTCCAAGTATTTGAGAAGGTAGGACAGAAGCGCAAGACATGGTCCCTGCCTACAAGGAGTTTACCTCCTAATGGGAGAATCAGACACACAAACATTGGCAACGGCAAAAGTAGAATCAATAAACCAAATGTTCAGTCAGAATATCCTGTACATAACCGAGTGCGGAAGCTGGGCGTGAAAGGATGTAGACGCATGAAAGGAGGCTTTGTCTGTGGGCTTTTGATTAGAGCATGGGCCTGGGAGTCTGAAAGACCTGGGTTCTAATCCCGGGTCCACCACTCGTCTGCTGCGTGACCTTGAGTGAGTCACCTAACTTCTGCCCTCAGTTATTTCATCTGTAAAATGTATCCACCCCAGTGCTTAGAACACTGCCTGGCACATAGTAAGTGCTTAACAAATTACCATATTAGAGAAGAGAGGTAGATCTTGGATCCTAGAATATTTCAGGGGCTAAAATAGAGCATTTTTTTCTTTCATTTAAATGGAAAGGTGATCAAATTTCCTTAAACAAGTTAAGTGCAGTTATTTTTCCTGAACCGTTTATCCAAGGCAGAGCCAAACAGGATCTTAAAGAGCAGAAAGGACATTCTGTGGGTCTATTTCTCTCTGTCTCTGTGCTACTCCAGACTGCCCCTGCCAAGGCGCGATTTTCCTCTCCTCAGATTTGCAATAGAGAAAGAAGCGGCCTGTGGATCTCTTGTCAAATCCCCTCCTGCTTCCGCCCTTCTTTCCCCATCTAAGATGACACACTCTGGTGCCTGGCTCTCATCGTCTCCTCGGCTTGATGCAATGAAGGGTGGCTCCGAGCCCATGAACCCGGCCCGAGGCCCCACGAGCCACCCCCTACCGCACAGGTGTGCCGGGCGGAGCGACATTTCTGGACGGCGGCTCTGACGGGAGCTTTCTACACATCGGGTCAAGGAGGTCACCGGCCAAGAGACCGGATCCTGGGAGGAGGAGTCTGAGCCCCTCTTGAAAGCTAGGGCCTGAAAATACACTGGAGCCGATGTTCGTCTCGGTCCAGGTTGGTCTCGGTCTGGTCTCCCCAGGCCCCTTGATCAACGCCTCAAGATGGGGGCCAACTTGGGAAGCAGCCAACCGAACCGCGGCCGCTCCGATGCTTCGTCTGTGCCACCCCTGAGATTACTCCACTGGCCCTCCCCCTAGCCTGATATCTCCGTCCATTCTAGCGGGTCTCCCGGCGGTGGGGGGCCTAGTTGCGATCGGTCGGCAAAGTCCCGTTCATCCGATCCAGCCACCTACCTCTCTTGGGCAGGAGTCGTGGACTGCCCACGTACCAGTGTGCAATTTGCCAGTAAAGCCTAGCCCAAGGTACTACTCTGGCCGATGGCATGACCCAAGGTGTGAATTCAGGTCCCGCCACTTCTCCCTCTGCCTCAGCTTGGTTGGACACGGAACGGAGACCCTGATGTGCTTCAAATGCGGTCCATCCTAGGTCATGAGAGAATCTAAAGTTTGGGAGCCGGTCCATCTTCCAAGGCCAGAGCTGTGCTGGGCAATAACTTGCTTCTGGGTCTTGGGAGTCATCTGTGTGGAGGTGCGGGCTTAACGGCTGAAGCCCACCGTTCTCTGGCATTGGGAAAAGCACTGGGTCATTGGCCACTAAAGCATGTTTGCCAGTCTAGGTTTTGGTTGGGTTCTTTGTTCCCCTCCTGATTTCTTGGGAATTTTCTCCAGGATTATTCCTGGCACACGAGCCCAGCCTCGAGTGACCTGAGTGTCCACGCTGCTTTGGATGAGAGACCACCAGCTCTAGCTTCTGCCCCACCACCCTCCTGGAGAAGGGCTCAATTTGGGTCGCCCTGACTTTAAGGGCTGAGCCAGGAGATGGGTGGGGAGGGACCTGTCCCTTTAACAGCCGAGAATCAACAGCTCAGTGAAGTAGCAACCAGCGAGGTGATACCTTCGACATCTTTAACACTGATATGTAACTGGTTCTTTATGGTTCTCCTGGTTGTTGCTCTCACTATTCCTCATCGTTATCTGTGCATCTCCTCTCTAACCTTTTGTCTATTTGCAGTTTGTGTCCTCCGTTAAACTCTAAGCAGTTGAAGGGCAGAGACTTGATCGTTTATTTCTGGTTTGTGTTCCCAAGTGTCCAGGGCAGTTCTCGGCAGACTCGATCAATCAGTCAATATGTTTGTGGAATGTCTCCTGAGAGCAGAGCACTGTTCTAAACACTAGGGAGAGTGGGAAAGAAGCAGAATACACAGTCCCCACTCTCAATAAGATAGACAGGCAGAGGGACACAAATTATTTACAAACAGTTGGAGCAGAAGTTGCTGCTAGGAAAGTCATCCCATAAATAGCTAATGATTAGTGTGTGTGTGTGTGTGTGTATGTGTGTTTCTTCTTGGTCTGTCTCTCTCTGGCTTCTTTTCCCTTTTGGAAAGGCCGGGATTAGAACCCAGATCCTCTGAATATCCTTAGAAGGTCAGCAAGCTCTTAATCATGGCTGTATTTATTAAGCACTTACTATGTGGCAAGCACTGTGCTAAATGCTGGGAAGATTAAAGAAAATACTGAAGTTCTATTATCATTTAGTGCCCGAGGTCACACAGCGGTCAACAGGCAGAGCTGGGATTAGAACCCAGGTCTTCTGACTCCCTGGTCCAGAGTCTTTTCTGCTAACATCCCCTCTTTACCAGTAGGCAGATATTCTCCCAGTCTGGGATCACTCATCGGGGTCATTTCATAAGTCAGGAGGACCCCAGAGGTTATTGAATAAACTGTATTTACAGGGACAAGCAGTCTCCACTTGAACACTTTTTGGCAAAAGGGGGCCAGTTCACTGTTATGAGTGTGGATTCGGCTTACTGCCTTGATTAAAAATCCCTTTGCAAATAAAAAGCGGGTTAAAAATGCATAACAGTAATTTCAGGGAGCATGCTGATGGGAGACCCTTGTACTTTGGCCATTTGCATTGGATTAAGACATCTTTCTCCTAATGCCGGTCACGGGGAACCTCTGGTTTGATGGCATAACACGATCAAATGGAGAAAACTGAAATTCTGTCGTGGACACGTCAATCGACCGACGCTCAGTCATCGACGAAAGTAATCATCGACGACGGGAGGAGGTGGTGACAGTCAGGTCTGCCTGGGATGGGGGTGGAGGGGGAAAGAGGAGGGGGTCTGGAGGAGAGGAGGGGGGCAGAGCACCCAGCTGGGCAACTCTGAGAAGCTCTGGGAATTAGCAGGGCTCAGTCTGCGCTCTCCACTGTCACTGGATCCCCGATGCCAGACCTCCATTCAGTCTGGGACCTCTGTCTCTCTTTCTTTTTTTTAATGGTATTTAAGTGCTTGCTATGAGCCAGGCACTGTTCATTCAGTTGTATTTATTGAGCACTTCTATGTGCAGAGCATTGTACGAAGCGCTTGGGAAAGCATAACAATTAACGGTGACATTCCCTTCCCACAGTGAGTTTACAGTCTAGGGGCTGGAAGACGCATCTATACAAATAAATAAAATGACAGATGTGTACCTAAGTGCTACATGTGCTGTGAGGGAGGATGAATGAAGGGAGCAAGTCAGGGCGACATGGAAAGGAGCGGGAGAAGAGGAAAGGGGGGGCTTAGTCCGGGAAGGCCTCACGGAGGAGACGTGCCTTCAATAAGGCTCTGAAGGTGAGGAGAGTCATTGTCTGTTGACTGTGAGGAGGGAGGGCGTTCCAGGCCAGAGTAGGACGTGGGCAAGAAGTCGGCCATAAATTAGACAAGATAGAGGTATACCGAGAAGGTTAGCATTAGAGGGGTGGAGTGCGCGGGCTGGGTCGTGGTAGGAGAGTAGTGAGGTGAGGTAGGGGGCGAGGTGTTGGACTGCTTTAAGGCCGAGGGTGAGGAGTTTCTGTTTGAAGCAGAGGTGACGGGCCCAGAGCAGTCCCTCCGCCCTTGGGGTTCATTTGTGGCCGTACTCCCGGGCTCCCGCCCTAAGATTTGGCTCCTCGACACACTAGTTGTCCATCTGTGAGTTGTCTTTCACACTCAGGGAGCGGCACTGATCTCTGGACGACCCTTCCTGAACTCAGGCCAACAGAGGCCCCGCTACGCTACAAGAGGGATCGAGAACACTTCCTTCCAGACTCCCCATTCCTGGATTTTAATTTTTTTAATGGCGTTTCTTAAGTGCTTCTTATGTGCCAGGCACTGTACTAAGCGCTGGGGGAGATACAAGCTGATCGGGTTGGACACGGTCCCTGTCCCACGTGGGGTTCACAGTCTTAATCCCCATTTTATAGGTGAGGTAACTGAGCTCCAGAGAAACAAAGTGGCTTGCCCAAAGTCACACAGCTGATAAGCGGCAGAGCCGGGATTAGAACCCACATCCTTCTGACTCCCAGGCCCGGGCTCTCTCCACTAGGCCACACTGCTTCTCTCGAGCACTTACGCGCCCGCGAAGCTTTGTCCTCTCTGCTTCCCCATGTTCATTGCTCAAGGAATGAAGGACAGTTTTCAAATGCTGACTGTTCATCACCGGTCGGCCTCTTGGAAGATGCCAGATCACTTCCTCGTCAGGCTCAGAGTTGGAGTTCTCTCGCCCCCGTGCCGAGCTCTCAAAATGCTCCCGGGTAAATCCTCTGCCTCCTCGTCCCTTGCCGTAAATGCCTCTTGGAGCCCCGGGTTATGCACGCAGCCCTGTGGGGGCATGGTCGGTTGTGCAGGGGAGAGGAGGGAGTGTGTGAATGGGAGGCTTTATCCCGGGGGGCTGCTGAGAGTCTGAACCATTGGTGGGATTCACGCGGGGTTGGGGACGGGGAGGGGGAAGCCAAGAGAGGCCACAAAACACTGTGACCTTTGTCTAGAGTGAGCGGGTCTGATCTGTAAAATGAAACGAAACTTTGCAAGAAGGAAACGGAAGCCGGGATAGTGAGAATTAATTAGCTGATTGCAATGGAGATGGTAACGGTCTTTTTCCTGTACCATTTATCCAACGATTTGAGGCTCCACCAGGAGCGTGAAGGAAGAACAGTCTTTCTTTGGACTTCTCAACATGGGGGTATTACAGCTTTTCCCCATTGGGACATCAATAATAATAATAATGGTTTGTACTTATTTTTTTTTTATCCAGGAAACGTTTTAGCTTTGTTAATCAATTAAGGTTGTCCTTTGTGGGAGCAGTTTAACAAGGATTTCTAACAGGAGGGAACATTTTTGAAAAAGGCGATGTCCAAAAATCAAAATCAATCATATTGAGTGCTTACTTTGTGCAGTACTGTGTGCTTACTGGGTGTACTAAGCGCTTGGGAGAGAATAAAAATAGCAGAGTCTGTAAATACTCTGCTCGCAACGAGATAAGACTAGGAGGAAAAGACTTAGGGGCTCAAAAGTGTAATCAAGTCAGAAATAAAATTTCAGGTGTGTGATAGGAATAGCACAATTATAAGAGATGGATGGTTTTCTGAATTCACGGACAGCTTTAAATTCCACAGACAGATTCCACATTACCACATTAGTGGTATTTGGAGGTCATTAGCCTCGATAGTATTGTGCGATAAATTCAAGTCTCGCTGCTTTAATTGAGTGGAACAAGAGGTTTCTTGATTCTCAACTCACAGTACAAAGACGCAGATTCATGCAGTATTCAGTGAAGAGTCTGTGTTCTCAAAAGATGAAATTATTCTTTTGAACTCGATGGCCTCAGGCCCGCATGGCCAGTTGGTGGCTCTTGGGATGATTTTCTAAGTTCCGAAGAGCCCCGAAGCCCAGCAGATACAGTTTTACTGGGAGTCCTTTATGGGGGCTTCTCCTACGCACGGCTTTCTGCCTATCCTCGGGCACTGGTGGTCTTCTCAGATTCACCTCAGTCCCTACAACCGGTGTCCGGGCTTCTCCAGTACCTTCGGGGGCTTGAGGATGTCTCCAGCAGGGTGGTGGAACAGACACCGAGAGAAAAAAGGATAGGCCATTTTCTCGAGGTTGTTTTCGTCAAGAGCCATTTTGGGTGAGTTCTTCTCAGCCCGTTGGATTGAGCAAGAGGCTGTGTAAGGGTTTATGATGTACTGATATGAAAAAAAGCGGAAGCAGCATGGCGCAGTGGAAAGGACACAGGCCTGGGAATCGGAGGACCTGGGTTCTTATCCCGGCTCTGCCGCTTGACTGCTGTGTTGACCTTGGGCAAGCCAATTAACTTCTCTGGGCCTCAGCTACTCTAACTGTAAAATGAGGATTAAGACAGTGAGCGTCTTTTGGGACAGGGACTGTGCCCAACCTGATTATCTTGTATCTACCCCAGCACTTAGTACAGAGCCTGACACATAATCAGTGTGTAACAAATACCATTACAAAAATAAAAGTGGACATTTCTGATTAGAAGCATTGTGGCCTAGTCGAAAGAACACGAGTTGGGAAGCCAGCGGAGGTGGTCCTAATCCTGCCACTTGGCTATTCTGTAACCTTGGAAAAATTGGCTTAAATTCTCTGGGCCTCAATTTCCTCGTCTGTAAAATGAGGATGAAATTCCTGTTCTCCCTCTCCATTAGACCGTGAGCCCCATGTGGAGAAGGGACTGACTGTAACCACTGATCTGATTGAAGCAGCACGGCGTAGTGGATAGAGTACGGGCCTGGGAGTATAAAGGTCATGGGCTCTAATCCTGACTCTGCCACTTGTCTGCTGTATTGACCTTAAGCAAGTCACTTCACTTCTCTGAGTCTCAGTAACCTCATCTGTAAAATGGGGATAGAGATTGTGAGCCCTACATGGGACATGGACTGTGTCCCACCCACTTTGCTTGTATTCACCCCAGTACATAGTACAGTGCCTGGCACATAGTAAGTGCTTAACAAATACCGTAATAATAATAGTAATGATAATTATCTTGAATCTACCCCAGCACTTACTACAGTGCACTTAACAAATACCACAGCTATTATTTTTATTAACACACTAACTGCTTGACTTGTCTTGGTGAACAAAGGAGGGTGTGTGATTGCATATAATAAGTGGAAAAGATCCAAAGCCCTCATTCATTCATTCATTCAGTTGTATTTATTGAGCAATTACCGTGTGCAAAGCACTTTACTAAGTGACTGGGAGAGTACAGTTCAACAACAGACACATTCCCTGCCCACAATGAGCTCACAGACCCCCCTTCACTTCCCCTCAGAAAAAAAGCACTAGTGAAATATGTTTAAAAAAATCAATATTTCCATGATCTAAACCCATCTGCTAATATTCCCACTCCCTTCCCTCTTCCTTTTTAAAGTCCCCTTCTTTAGGTCCCTGTTGATTTGGTATTCATGGAGTGCATTGGCATTCCAATCCCTGACTCCCAAGTCAAAACGTGCCCTTCCCTGTCTTCCCAAATCTGCCTTAGCCCTCCAAGAAGTCCTAGATGTTTTACAGGTATTTTTTAAAAAATATTTGTTAAAGCACCTTCTGTCAAACAATCAATCAATCAATCAATCAATCTTGTTTATGGAGCTCTTACTCTATGCACTTGGTGTTACAACATAACAGAATTGGTAGACACATTCCCTGCCCACAATTAGCTTACAGTCTAGAGGGAGGAAACAGACATTAATACAAATAAATAAATTACATGGAATGTAAATAAGTGCTGTGGGGCTGAGGGAGGGATATAAAAAGGAAACAAATTCAAGTGCAAAGGCGACACAAAAGGAGTGGGAGAAGAGGAAACGAGGGCCTAGTCAGGGAAGGTCAGGGAAGGCCTCTTGGAGGAGATGTGCCTTCGATAATGCTTTGAAAGTGAGGAGAGTCATTGTCTGTCGGAGATGAGAAAAGAGGGCGTTCCGGGAGAGAGGCAGGATCTGGGCGAGAGGTCGATGGGGAGATAGACGAGATCGAGGGACAGTGAGTAGGTTGGCATTAGAGGAGAAAAGTATATAGGTTGGGTTATAGTGAGAGAGCAGGGAGGTAAGGTGATTAAGTGCTTTAAAGCCAATAGTAAGGCGTTTCTGTTTAGTGCAGGTACTTTCTGTCAAACACTGTTCTAAGCCCTGGGGTAGATACAAATTAGTCAGGTTGGACACAGTTCCTATCCCACATGGATTTCAGTCTAAATAGAAGGGAGAAACTGGAAATTTCAGAGCGAGTACCCTGAGAAGCAGGAATCAGACACCAGTTCTGTCAGCGGGGCTAGTTTCTCTGCCCCTTGAGGTACTGGTGGCCTTTTTTCCAGTAGAATCCAATTCCAGTTTTTCTGTTTGTCTTTCCTGCTGGAGCATATCCTGCCCCCTCCAGCTCAGGTCCGAAGAGACCCAACTCACCCTTCCTGATACGCAGAGCTTAAAACAAGAGCCTTCTGCCATCGGACATCCTGGCCATTTCCAGCTATTGAGCACAGTCAGGTGTGCCGGGATCTGCTTTCAAAGCTGACAGAAAAGGGACATTGAGGAATCCCCTCTCCCTACTGCTCTGCTGCAGACAAAGGGGGAAGGGTGGGGGGGGGTCGCACACTAAACAAACAGGATGTACTGCTGAGGCTGCTTCCCAGCGAGAGACCGGCAGGATGTGAGGCCAGGGAATACACGCCTCTGTCCAGATCGAGAATCAGAGCATGGACTGAGGAGACAGAAACCGGGAAAGGAGAAAGCTGCTCTTTGACTGGATATTCTCTCTTGGTCCTTCCTCGATCCACAGAACAGGCCGTTCTTGTTTCCTTTCACTGCCCACACTGTAACACTCTGCTCATTCATCAGTCTTAGCCCTTTTGCCCTCCTCGACATACCGCTCGGCCATTCGACGTTACGGATCACCCCCTGACATCTGCAAGTTTTCCCTCTAATAGCCCTCCCCGGAGCAGTCTTTAGTGCATTTATCTAAACCTTCTCAGACGGCTGTTTTCGGCCCACGTCACATCCCGGGGCAACACTGCTGATATTCTTCTGCTCCCAGTTGGGTGACAAAACAGAAACTTTTAGTTGGTTTTGTAAATACCGTCTCCAAATGTCAACGAGTGACCTTCCTCTTGGTGGTGTGAGATCCGGTGAACCTCAGTTCCATACTAACCCAGTCCACCATCTGCATAATTTTGAAGATGTCAGTCAGGTCCTCTCTGACCTTTCACCTTTCATTTTTAGTTCATGGAAAGAGCCTGTTCCATCTTCTCCCTCTCATTTTAATAATAATAATAATACTTATGGCATTTGTTAAGCCCTTACTGTGTGCCAAGCACTGGTCTAAACACGGGCAGATGGAAGGTATCAGATTGTAATCAGGTGATCAGCTAAGCATTTGGGAGAGTACAATAGAGTCAGAAGACAGGAATTTACAATCCAGCAGGGTATACAGACATTAAAATAAATTACAAGTAGAACTTTGATTTATGTATCTAAGTGATCTCACTGGGGGTGGGCAGGAAAGGATGTTAGTACCCAAGGACCTGGGTGATGCCAAAATGTAGAAGTTGGATAGTGGACGAAACAGGGAGAGATGTGAGAGATGAATCAGGGAGGGCCTCCTGGAGGAGATGTGATTTTTACAAGGGCTTTGAAGATGGGGAGAGCAGTTGTCCACTGGTTGGGGGAAGGTGCTTTAGGAAGGAAGGAGAGAGTGGAAGAAGTCAACAGTGAGAAAGATGAGAGGGAGGTACAGTGAGTAAGTAGGCTTGAAAGCAGCAAAAAGGACAAGCTAGGGTGTAGTGGGAGAGGAGCAAGAATAAGTAGAGGGAGAAATCTAATTGCCTTAAAATCAATCAATTCATTAATGGTATTTATTGAGAGCTTACTATGTGCAGAGTACTGTAGCAATCCATGGTGAGAAGTTTCTGCTTGATGCAGAGAAGGAAGGACAACCCTCAGAGGATTTTGAGGAAAGGGAAGATGACTACAAGAAAACGTTTGAGAAAAATGATCCAGACAGCAGAGTGACTGGAGAGGGAAGAAGCCGGAGGCAGGGCGGTATAATAATAATAATATAATGTTGGCATTTGTTAAGCGCTTACTATGTGCAGAGCACTGTTCTAAGCGCTGGGGTAGATACAGGGTCATCAGGTTTACAGAGGGGCCTGTCATTACTTCAGGATCAGTGATGATGAGGATGATGATATTTGTTAAGCGCTTACTACGTGTCAAAGACAACTCTAAGTGCTGGGGTAGATATAAGCTCATCAGATTGGACACAGTCTCTGTCCCACATGGGGCTCACAGTCTTAATCCATTTTACAGATGAGGGAACTGAGGCCCAGAGAAATTAAGTGACTTCCCCAAGATCACATGGCAGGCAAGTGGCGGAGCTGGGATAAGAACCCAGTTCCTCTGACTTCAGGCACAAGTTCTAACCACTAGCACGCTGCTTCAAATGATGAAGGCCTGAAGTTCCTTCATAATCAAGTAATCGGCGGTAACCTGTTGAGCCCTTTCTGTATGCAGAACACTGTACAAAGCAATGGGGAAAGTACACCTGAAGTAAAGGACACAGACCCTGCCTTGAAGGTTCTTATCATCTAATGTGGGTGATAGGCAGGCTATCGTTTACAACTAGGAGGAATAATTGACTACATATCGGTGCTAGGGACGGGTACAACTTAAGGGTGGTCATTGGATTGAGGTGATATAGGATTTGGTGAAATCTTCCAGGATGAGGTGGGATTTTAGTAGGGTTTTGCAGATGTGGTGAGGATTCTGCTAGCTAGTTTTGGATCACCATCAATTCCATCGATCTGAGTACTTAATGTGTTGAGACCACTTTATAAAACACTTGGTGGAGTACATTAAGACAGAGTTAGCAGACACGCTCCCTGCCCGCAGTAAGCTTACAGTCTAGAGGGGGAGAGAGATGTTAATATGAATAATTTTATATTTATTTGGAGGGTGAAAGAGTCCAAGCAGAGGGAAGGATGTGAGCAACTGTCAGAGTTGAGAACAGGGAAGAGTAAAGAGCGTGAGTTTGGAGGAAAGGTTGAAACAGGCCATGATATAATTGAGAGACAAATGATGTCAAGCTCGGGAGTGAATAAAATGGGAGGTCCGCTTGAGGTAGAGAGGAATGGACTGGCCTTGGAGATTTTTGAGAAGCATAGAGGCACAGGCCAAACAATATTTAAGGAAGATTATCAGGGCAGAGGTGAGCTGCCGACCAGCTTTTCTAAAATCAGTCAATCAGTTGTATTTATGGAGTGCCTTCTGTGTGCAGAGCACTGAACTCAGCTCTTGGGAGAGTATAAAATAAAAGAGTTGGTAGGCCCTTTCATTGCCCACAATGAGCTGAGCTTACAGTTTAGAGGGGGAGAAAGATGGCTATAAATAAATAAATTACAGAAATGCACATAAGTGTTGTGGGGCTGAGAGAGGGGTGAATAAAGGGAGCAAATCCAAATGCAAGGGTGAAGCAGAAAGGAGTGGGAAAAGAGGAGGTGAGGGCTTAGTCAAGGGGGGCCTCCAGGAGGAGATGTGCCTTCAATAAGGCTTTGAAGGTGGGAGGGATGATCCTAGGTTGGATGGGAAGGGGAAGGGTATTCCAGGCCAGAGATAGGACATGGACGAGACGTTGGCGGTGAGGTAGATTAGATCGAGGACCAGCGAGTAGGTTGGCATTAGAGAAGCAGAGTTTGTGGGCTGGGTTGTAGTAGGAAATCAGGGTGGTAAGGTAGGAGGGGGTGAGGTGATTGAACAAGTCTTTGGGCCAGACATTGTGCCACTGAGGAGCCTCTGCTTGAAGACAGAGTTACAAGATGCTGGAAGAAATACTGGTGCACATGTATGCCCTTTTGGCCACAGAGTGTGTACTACAACTTTTCCTTAAAGCTGCATTCATCAATTATATTTATTGAGCGCTTACTTTGTGCAGAACACTGTACTAAGCGCTTGGGAGAGTACAATGTAGCAGAGTTGGTAGACACATTCCCTCCCCACGACTAGCTTACAGTCTAGAGACACACTGTGGAACTACATACTCATTCATTAGGTCATATTTATTGAGCGCTTACTGTGTGCAAAGCACTGTACTCAGTCCTTGGGAGAGTACAATATAACAACAAATAGAAACATTCCTGCCCACAACGAGCTCACAGTCTACAGGGGGAGATAGTCATTAATATAAATAGAGAAATAAAGTACAGATGCATGCAGATGTATACAGATATATAATCATCTGAGGATGTCCAACCTTAAAATAGCTCCACTGCCATACTTTGTTTGCGGAGGAAGCAGAGGCAGGTGATTAGCATTGAGTCTCATGGCAACAGTCAACCAAATCTCCAAGTTTAAATTAAGGGCTAATTCTCTAAAATGATCTCTGCCTCAGCCTCTGCATTTATAAGATGGGTATTTTACCTGGCTGCATTTTCTTGGAGGGGTTTTAAGAAGTAACAGATTCAGGTTCTAATTCCCATCTTACAGGAGAACTAGGTAGACGGCTTGGAGGGAGAAGAAGCTGGAGGCTGTGAAATCGGTGAGTAGACTGATCCAGGAGTCTGATGGTTATTGGAAAAAATTTAGCTCCTTGAAAATGGGGGCAGCTCAAACCTCTGTACTGTAAAAGTTTCTTGTGGGCAGGGAACATGTCTACCAATTCGGTTTTATTGCCCTCTCCTAAGCATTCACAGTAAGCGTTCAATAAGTTTGATTGATTGAAAACTTTCCCCGCCTTTACAGCTGACTGAAAAAACATCTAGCACTTAGTACAGTGTGTGGCACATAGTAAGCACTTCACCGACATTATTATTATTATGATTCCTAAAGCAGAGCTTAAGAGGTAGCTTGAGTTCCAGAGTGTCAATATGTGAGCCAGGTGTAGTAAATAAACTCCTCAAGAGCAGGGACCAGACCTTCTACTTTTATTGTATGCTCCCAAGGACCTATTGCAGTGCTCTGCACACTGCAAGTGCTCGCTGGATGCTGCTGCTTCTGAGGCTATGATGCAGAGGAGAAGAGGATAAATACATTAGTAACTGCGAGGGGGGAGGCTTTGGAGAGCAAGTGTTCTTGGGAGATAGCCTGCACCTGAGGTAAAGTGGGACAAGACTGATGACGTTATGAATGTGAAAGGAAGAAAAGCAGCCCTTAAACCAGTTACTGGTACATATGGCACATTTGCTTCGCTCCTCTAGCACCAACCTACTCACTGTACCTCGATCCCTGTCTGTCTTGCCACTGATCCCTTTTCCACGTACTATCTCTGGCCTGGAAATCCCTCCCCCTTTCTGAAAGACCACCACTCTCCCTGCCTTCCAAAATCCATCTCCTCCAGAGACCTTCCCCGATTAAACCCTCTTTGCCTCGGCTCCCTCTCCCTTCTGTGTCATCTATCTATTATATACTTACCTTTTGGGCATTAAGTATTCACCCCTCAGCCCCACAGCACTTAGGTATATAGTCATAAATTATTTCTATCAAGGTCTGTCTCCTCTAGATTGTAAGTATGTTATGGTCTGTTCCACTGTAATAAGTAATACTGGTGGTATTTATTAATAATGATGGTATTTGTTAAGCATTTACTATATGCCAAACACTGCTCTAAGGGCTGGGGTAGATACAAGGTAATCAGGTTGTCTCATGTGGGACTCACAGTCTTAATCCCCATTTTACAGATGAGGTAACTGAGGCACAGAGATGTTAAGTGGCTTGCCCAAAGTCACACAGCTAAGTGGCTGAGTGGGATTAGAACTCACGACCTCTGATGCCCAAGCCCATGCTCCTTCCACTAAGCTACACAGCCCACAGAAAGGTCTCAGTAAATACCACCTATCGATTAACTGAGTGAGGGCAGAAGAGCATGAGTCCCAGATTGACAGGTGGCTTGAAAACGTGTTCAAAGGAGGAGAGTCAGTTAAAGGGCCCAACAGACAGGAAAATTGGCAAAGTGGCAAATGACAAAAAAGCAAGGTCTAGAAAATGAAATGGGTAATGGGAATGCTTGGCAGCTAGGGGCCTTTGGCGTAACTGAGATTTTACCCCAGGGAAGGAAACCAATGGAATACCACCATGGCGAAGTTATCTTTCTCTATGAGAGACAGGGATGGGAGGACATGATGGGGGTGGGGGGAGATGGAGAGGGGCAAGTGGGGTGAAAAGCAGCATGGTGGAGTGTAGAGCAAGGGGCCTGGGAGTGAGAAGGTCAAGGGTTCTAATCCCGGCTCTGCCACTTGTCACTTGCCACTTCAAAATAAAAAGCAGAATAGTCTAGTGGAAAGAGCGAGGGCTTGGGAGTCAGAGGACCTGGGTTCTAATCCCACATCCACCAGGATCCACCGAGATTTCTACTTTATCACCTTGGGCTAGTCGCTTCAGTTCTCTGTGCCTTAATTCCCTCAGCTGTAAAATGGAGATTAAGATTGTGAGCCCCACGTGGTACATGGACTTGTATTTAGTTTAGTAGAGTGCCTGGTACATAGTAAGCACTTAAACAACATAAAAAACTCCTCTCTCTGTGCCTTGTAATCTAGTCTCCCATTACCAATATCTACTGCTGCCTGTATTTCTGACACTCCCCCCTTCCAGTTGTTCTTTAGACTGCAAGCTCATTGTGGTCAGGAAATGTGTCTACCCACTTTAAATGCTCAGTACAGTGTTCTGTGTGGAGTAGGCTTTCAATATATACCACTGATTGACTGATTCTTTGGGTGTCCCGTTCTGTACTGTGACTATCCACCTGATATTCTGAGGTAAGAAGACATTACTTGAAAGATCAGATCGCTATATCAGTTGGAATGAGATTGCTAGGACAGGATACACACACTGTCCTGTAACTTGTAAATCTTGAAATGAACCTCTTCCCCCACCCTTATTCAGTCTCTTAAAGCTATTGTATTTACAACCCGTTTGGATTTTTAACCAACTGTAAGGTCTTTGCAAAGTCTGACCTGCCTAGGTTTGAGAGAGAACTAAATTCGTTGGTATTTATTGAATGCCTACTGCGTGCGGAGGATTGTTCTAAGAGCTCGGGAGAGTGCTGAGTGCTTGCTTTCAAAGATCTTAAAATCTAGCAGGGAGCAGACATTAAAATACATTACAGAGAGAAGGAAGTAAAATAGCATATATAATAGAATAATAACTACAGCATTCATTAGGACCTCACTAATGTCCACTGGGATAAATAAAAGATAACCAGATCGGACACAGACCCTGTCCCACTTGGGCCTCAAAAATCGAAGAGGGAGGGAGAACAGGAAACTGAGGCACAGGGAAGGTAAGTGGCTGAGGTGAAATTAGAGAACAGGTCTCTTCAATCCCAGTCCCGTGTGCTGTTTCAATCAATCAATCAATCAATCAATCAAACATATTTATTGATTGCTTACTGTGTTCAGGCCACTGTCTTAAGTGCTTGGAGAAAGCAGTATAACAATACCACAGAAACATTCCCTGCCCACAATGAATTTACAGTTTAGAGGGGAAGACAGACATTAATACAAATAAATAAATTACAGGTATGTACATAAATTCCGTGGGGCCGAGAGCAGGGATGAATAAAAAGAGCAAGTCAGGGAAATGCAAAAGGAAGTAGAAGTAAAGGAAAAGAGGGCTTAGCCGGGGAAGGCCTCTTGGAAGAGAGGGGCCTTCGATAAAGGCTTTGAAAGTGGGGAAAGTCATTGTCTGTCAGACATGAAGTGGGAGGATATTCCAGGCCAGAGACAGGATGTGGTCGAGAGGTTGGCGGCGAGATTGACGAGATTGAGTTAGGGTGAGTAGGTTGGCATTAGAGGAACGAAGGGTTGTGGCTGGGTAGTAGTAGGAGAGTAGCGAGGTGAGGTAGGAGGGTGCAAGGTGATTGCTTTAAAGCCGAGGGTGAGGAATTTCTGTTGAATGCAGAGGTGGATGGGCAACCACTGGAGTTTCTTGAGGAGTGGGGAAACTTGGCCTGAATGATTTTGTAGAAAAATGACCCGGGCAGCACCGTGAAGTATGGACTGGAATGGGGAGAGACAGGAGGCAGGGAGGTCAGCAAGGAGGCTCTTACAATAATCAAAGCAGGATAAAATAAGTGCTTCTCACAGGAACACCAGTGCTCTGGGGAAAGGGCAAGAGAGCACCCCGGGGCAAAAATGAAGAAGGAGAACTAAAATGGCAGTTGAGGAATATAAGAACAGATTTGAAAAAAAACTAGTGAAGCGGTAGTGGACTCCACGGATCCACTACCGAAACGATTGGAAACGACTTGATGGCATAAATGATGGTATTTGTTAAGCGCTTACTGTGTTCCAAGCACTCTTCTAAGCACCAAGGTAATACAGGGGAATCAGGTTGTCCCACATGGGGCTCGCAGTCTTAATCCCCATTTTACTGATGCGGTTACTGAGGCACAGAGAAGTTAGGTGACTTGTCCAAAGTCACACAACTGAAATATGCCTGTAGTCACTTCCTAAACAGAAAAGAGTCATTAACCATTATCCCCAACAATAAAATAGTCTTCCCAAAGACCTCCGGGGGAAAGGATATTTGAGCACCTGGTTGGCTTTCTTTGTAGTATTTGAACTGTGAGTCAAGATGACCCACAGCCAACTTGTATGTTCCATAGACAGGGAGGGGTGGGAAAGGTAACCCATTAATCACAAGCCATCCGCCGTTCCCTTCAGCGATTTTACCTCCCGAAACAGAGAACGAGCGAATGCACCAAAGGGCGTGGGAGAGAGGTCATGAGGTCATCAGTGGTATTTATTGAGCACTTACTTTATGCAGAGCACTGTACTGTGTTCTTAGAAGAATAAGATGCATTCAAGGCAGTAGCTACGTGACCTCGTCCGGACCTGGGAGTCAGAGGACCTGGATTTCAGTTCCGGTTCCTCTATTTGCCTGCTCTGTGACTTTGGGCAAGTCTCTTAACTTCTCTGGGCCTCAACTTCCCCATCTGTAAAATAGGAATTCAATACCTCTTCTCCCTCCTCAGTCTGTGAATGCTGTGGAGACAGGGACTGTATTTGACCTGATTATCTTATGTCTACTCCAGTGCTTAGTAGAGTGCGTGACCTTAGTAAGGGCCTAAGAAAGACTACATTTATGAGATGTTCTCCCTGCCCTTAAAAATAGTGGCATTTGTTAAGCAGTTAAAATGTGCCATGCACTGTTCTAAGCACTGGGTTAGGTACAAGATATTCAGGTTGGGCACAGTCCTTGTCCCACAAGGGGCTCACAGTCTTAATTCCCATTTCACCGATGAGGTGACTGAAGTACAGAGAAGTGAAGTGACTTGCTCAAGGTCGCAGCGGAGAAGGGGCAGAGCAGGGATTAGAACCCAGGTCCTTCTGACTCCCAGGCCTGTGCTCTATCCACTAGGCCAAGCTGCTTCTCTGGGAGCTTATGGAGCTCCTCAAGGAGCTTACAGGGAAACCAAAGACCTCACACTAGGTTGGGGTACCTGAGCTAGTTCCAGAGGAGAGCTGCCAGCGTTCTAACAGGGCAGTCGGGTTCAGAAGATGCCCAGGTTCCCCGCCCTTCCCGGGTTCTGATAGCAGCGGGCAATACAAGGCACCCATCTGATTACCTTGTACCTGCCCCGGAGCTTAGAACAGTGCTTGGCACACAGTAAGTGCTTAACAAATACCATTATTATTATTATTGATATTAAGCTTCTCCTACCCACAAGCATGGCTTAATGAAAAGATCACGGGCTTGGGAGTCAGAGGTCGTGGATTCTAATCCCGGCTCCGCCACTTGTCAGCTATTTGACTTTGGGCAAGTCACTTCACTTCTCTGTGCCTCAGTTACCTCATCTGTAAAATGGGGATTAAGACTGTGATTACCTTGTATCTACCCAGCGCTTAGAACAGTGCTTGGAACATAATAAGCGCTTAACAAATACCATTGTTATTATTATTATTATTATTGTTACTATTCAGCACCTTCTACCCATAATACCAAGCTCACATGCCCACGTAGCCGGGATTGACCCAGCATGCGGGAGGGTCTCTTCGAGACTGCAGGTGACCCCTTGAACATCTGTCACATCTGCAGGAATCTCGTTCCCGAAGACCCACTCCCTGCCTACCGGACCCCTGGCCAGTGAAGTCTGTAGATCACTGCAGACACCAAAGGGGAAACCATCCTGCCTCTCCTCAAATGTTGTAGGGCTGGAGGCAAAGAGGGGCCACAGTCCTCAGGATGTAATAATAATAACAATAATAATGATAATGAAGTGCTTAGTACAGTGCTAAGTAGTGTGCCCTAGTAGCAAGAGCATGAGCTTGGGAGTCACAGGTCGTAGGTTCTAATCCTGGCACTGCCACTTGTCTGCTGTGTGACCTTGGTCAAGTCACTTCACTTCTCTGTGCCTCAGTTACCTCATCTGTAAAATGGGGATTGAGACTGTGAGCCCCACATGGGACAAGCCGATTACCTGAGAAGCAGCGTGGCTCAGTGGAAAGAGCCCGGGCTTGGAAGTCAGAGGTCATGGGTTCGAATTCCGGCTCTGCCACTCTCAGCTGTGTGACTGTGGGCAAGTCACTTCACTTCTCTGTGCCTCAGTGACCTCATCTGTAAAATGGGGAACTGTGAGCCTCACGTGGGACAACCTGATGACCCTGTATCTCCCCCAGCGCTTGGCACAGTGCTCTGCACATAGTAAGCGCTTAACAAATACCAACATTATTATTATTATTGCCCCAGTGCTTAGAAGAGTGCTTGGCACATAGCGCTTAGCAAACACTATCATCATCATCATCATCATCATCACACAGTAAAGTGAATATGATTGAATGAATGAGTAATAATGATAACAATAATGGTGCTTCCAGAGTCCTCAGAAGGCAATAATGATAATAATAAGTATAATAATTGCGGTATATGCAAAGCACTTATTAGGTGCCAAGCACTCTTCTAAGCACTGGGGTAGATACGAGTCAATCAGGTTGGGCCGGGTTCACGCTCTTAATCCCCTTTTTACAGTTGAGGAAACTGAGGCCCAGTGAGCTCAGTAGAATGAGAGGAGCAGACGGGGCAGGGCCAGTTTTCCATACTGCGGTTTGTAGCAGGCCCCGACGGCCGATAACCCGGGGAAGACTTGCTTCGACATGCCCTGTCCAGGCAACACAGAGGTCTGTGGGAGAGGATTACCTGAGAATTCCCCGGGGAAGGTGACTCAGAGAATAAGGCTGGAACTAACCCCACGGTGGGAGAGATGTGCCCGGTGACACAATAAGTAGAGAGACACAGCTCATCAGTATGGTCTAGTGGCTAGAGCTTGGGCCTGGGAGGCAGGAGGACCTGTGTTCTAATCCCAGCTCTGCCACTTGTCTGCTGGGTGACTTTGGGGAAGTCATTTCACTTCTCTGGACCTCAGTTATCTCATCTGTAAAATGGGGATTGAGACAATGAGCCCCTTGTGGGACAGGGACTGTGTCCTGATTCCCTTGTATCTACCCCAGGGCTGAGATCACTGCTTGGTACATACTAAGCACTTAACAAGCACGATTATTATTATTATCATCATCATTATCACTTCCCAAGGACCGTGGAAGTACCATTATTATTATCATCGCTATTCATTCGATCGCATTTATTGAGCGCTTGTTGCTTGCCTGTGGTCTCTCCACTAAGCCATGCTGCTTCTCTGCATTCATTCATTGAGTCATATTTATTGAGAGCTTACTCTGTGTAGAGCACTGTACTAAGTGGTTGGGAGAGTACAGTTCAACAATAAATGGACACATTCCCTGCCTTCAACGATCTTCGGAGATTGTGTGACACTGGTTGATACTGCCCACTGGCTTTTGCACTATGCATCCAAGTTGGATTTAAGTAGAGTGGCGATTCCAGTAGAAAAACGATGTAAAAATGTCTCCCTTCATAGCGGCTTGCTCTGTATCTTCTAGTCAGAGTCCCGTATATTGTTGACATCACAAAACAGGGGCTCTTGCTGACCCCAAAAGAGCCTGCAGATCTAGGGAATGGTAATGGGGGCTAATGAGGAGCCCGCAGAATCCAGGGTCTATTCTTGGGGCCCAAAGCCCATGCTCTATTCGTTCATTCAATAGTTTTTATTGAGCGCTTACTACGGGCAGAGTACACGAAGCACTTGGGAAAGTACAATACAGTGCTTAGAACAGTGGTTGGCACATAGTAGGCGCTTAACGAATGCCATCCTTATTATATTCCCTGAACACAACGAGGTCACAAGTCTAGAGCAGGGGAGACGCCCAGGAATACCAATAAATAAAATGACAGATATGGGCCAAAGTGCTCTGGGGATAGGAAGGGGGAAGAGCAAAGGGAGCAAGTCAAGGGGACGCGGAAGGGAATGGGAGATGAGGAAAAGAGGGGCTTAGTCTGGGAAGGCTGCTTGGAGAAGATGGGCCTTCAATAAGGCTTTGAGGTCTAGGAGAGTGGTTGTCTGACGGATTAGAGGAGGGAGGGCGCTCCAGGCCGGAGGCAGGACGTGGCCTAGGGGTAGTCGAAGCAGGACGTGGGCTAGGGGTAGTCGGGGAGACAGTCTCTATCCACTAGTCCACACTGCTTCTCTTGTTCCCTGTTCTTGGCTCTGTGTGGACTGGCTCCACGACCTGTACAATGCTGGAGGTCAGTCCTCTCTCCTGCAGAGGGGGACCCTATCACACCCCGGTCCTAATTGTGGCTCTGCCACTTATCTTCTATGTACCCTGGGCCAAGTCACTTCACTTCTCAGTTCCCTCAACTGTAATATAAGGATTCAATAACTGTTCTCCCTCCTACTTAGACCGTGAGCCTCATGTGAGACAGGGAGGGCTCTGATCTGAGGAACTTGTATCTACCCCAGCGCTGAGAACAGTGCTTGACAGATAGTGAGCACCTAACGAATACTACAATCTTCATTATTTGCAACGCCAGCTGGGAAGCAGTCCATCTCAGGATTATAAATGAAGTGAGCCCTGATCTTGAAACTCCCCAGAGGGCTAAAGAGAGAGTCACGTGGGGGTGGGAGGGCGGTGTTTGGAAAACATTTGTCCAAGATGCCTGAATAGATCATCACAAACCCAGGGCAGGTTTTCAATTGAGAAGCTGCGTGTCCTAGTGAGAAGCAGCATGGCTTAGTGGATAGAGCAAGGACCTGGGAGTCAGAAGGGTCTGGATTCTAATCCCATCGCTGCCACTTGTCTGCTGTGTGTGACCTCGGGCAAGTCATTTCACTTCTCTGGGCTTCAGTTACCTCATCTGCAAAAGGGGGATTAAGACTGTAAACCCTATGGGGGACATGGACTGTGTCCAGTCTGATTAGCTTGTATCGACCCCAGCGCTTAGGTCATTACCTGGCACATAGCGCTTAAGAAATACCGTAAAAAATTTTAAACAAAAGTTTCCCCACTCCTCAAGAACCTCCGGTGGTTGTGGAAACGCCTTACCAACGGCTTTGAAGCAGTCAGTCCCCTTGCCCCCTCCTACTTCACCTCTCTTACTCTCCTACTACAACCCAACCGGCATAGTTCACTCCTCTAACTCCAAGCTCAATCTCGTCTGTCTCGCCTCCGGCCTCTTGCCCACGTCCTGCCTCTGGCCTGGAACACCCTCCCTTTTCATATCCGACAGACAATAACTCTCCTCACCTTCAAAGCCTTATTGAAGGCACATCTCCTCGAAGAGGCCTTCCCCGACTAAGCCCTCCTTTCTTCTTCCCCCACTCCTTTCTGTATTGCCCTGACTAGTCCTTTTATTCAGCACCCCCAACCTACAGCACTTATGTACATATCCGTAATTTATTTATTCATATTAATGTCTGTCTCCCCGTCTAGACTATAAGCTCTTTGCGGGCAGGGAATGCATCTGTTATATTGTTGTGTTTACTCTCCCAAGTGCTCAAAACAGTGCCCTGCACGTACTCAGCTCTCGAAACGTGTGATTGATTGACTGATAAATGGACGTGTCCCAGCGTTCCGGGCCGTCTGCCCTCTTGCTCTCTGGCAGCTAAGGACCTAGCCAGAGCAGCAGCTCGGGGCTCAGAAGGAAAGGGGGAAGGAAGGGCATCGCCCGCTAGAGCTTCAACATTACTCACCGTCTGTTTCATCTGAAGGAAAAACAACAGCCCAAGCCCCAGCCAAATCTCGGCCCTCCACCAAGCCCCTGAGGCAAGAACCAGGCCTTCCAAAGAACAGCGCCAAGAATCCGAGAGGGAAGCAGTGCTCTCTGCCAGTTAGTTCAATAGCTCAATCAACCAATCAATCCGCTGGATTGTTGAGGTGACAAACAAAGGCTGAGCCCTAGGATTGTGTGGATTGTGGGGTGGCTTTAACCTGAGGTATGCCTGTAGTTCCCCTCTCAGGATCGCACTCGGAGAGTTTCCAGGACTCAGTCTGCGGGAGGGAGGATCAAGCAGAGGCCTACCCGTTCCATTCCTAGTTTGGGCAGTGGCTAGCGAGGGGAAGGCCATCTGCTACAAGTCAAAACTCACCTGTGCCGGGCAGCGGTGGCATGGGAGAAAGTCCAGGGCAGAGACTGCGTGGAAGAAGGCGTGGTAAACCACTTCCATATTTTTACCCAGAAAACTCTACGGACACACTATCAGAAAGATGGCAGGTGGAGGCGGGGCATTTGGGCAGAGACGTCCATGGGGTCGTCATGGGTCAGAGATGACTCGATAGCATTAGACAAGTCAATATCTGTAGTTATTTCCTAATGAAAAGAGCCATTAACCGGTATCTTCAGCAACAAAATGTCCTTACCCAAGAGCTCCAGGGAGAAGGATGTTTGATCCCCTGGTCAGGCAACTACTGAGCACTTAGTGTGTGCAGAGCACTTTACTAAGCGCTTGGACTGTCAGCTGGATATCGCTCACAAGACTGGAGAATGGGACATCAGACGTCCAGTTTGCAGCCCTGTCGCTTGATGAAGGATCTCCAGTGAGTTGCTACATTCAGTCGCATTTATTGAGCGCTTACCATATGCAGAGCACTGTTCTAAATGCTTGGCATCTTTCTGCCTCCTGTCTGGGTCTAAATTAGTAGTAATAAAAGTAGTAGTAGAAGAGCTGCTAGGAATAGTAGAAGCAGTAACGGTGGTAATGCTAGAAATAATAGCAGTAAAGGAAAAAGGGGTAATTGTAATAATAAAAATAATAGTGGTATTTGTTAAGCGCTTACTATGTGCAAGGCATGTACTATAGAAGCAACGTGGCTCGGTGGAAGAAGCGCGGGCTTGGGAGTCAGAGGTCATGGGTTCCAATCCTGGCTCTGCCACTTGTCAGCTGTGTGACTTTGGGCAAGATGCTTCACTTCTCTGGGCCTCTGTTACCTCATCTGAAAAATGGGGATTAAGACTGTGAGCCCCACGTGGGACAACCTGATTACCTTGTTTTCCCCTTAGTGCTTAGAACAGTGCTTGGCACAGAGTAAGCGCTTAACAAATGCCATCGTTATTATTATTAATCAATCACTGAGGTGGAAACAAGCAAATCGGGTTGGAAACAGTCCCGGTCATTTCATTCATTCATTCAATAGTATTTATTGAGTACTTGCTATGTGCAGAGCACTGTACTAAGCACCTGGAATGTACAATTCGGCAACAGATAGAGGCAATCCCTGCCTAGTGGCGGGCTCACAGTCTAAACAGGGGAGACAGACAGCAAAGCAAAACTGAACATAAAAACAAGACAACATCATCAAGATAAATAGAATCAAGGAGATATACACCTTATTAACAAAATAAATAGGGTAATAATATATACAAATGAGCACAGTGCTGAGGGGAGGGGAAGGGGGCAGAGCAGAGGGCGGGGGGAGGGATAAGGATGGGGAGCAGAGGGAAAGGGGGGCTCAGTCTGGGAAGGCCTCCTGGAGGAGGTGAGCTCTCAGTAGGGCTTTGAAGAGGGGAAGAGAGTTAGTTTGGCAGATGTGAGGAGGGAGGACATCCCAGGACAGCTGTTGGTTGTGGGCCAGGGGTCGACGGCGGGAAAGGCGTGAACAGGGGACAGTGAGGAGGTGAGCGGCAGAGGAGCGGAATGTACGGGGTGGGCAGTAGAAAGAGAGAAGGGAGGTGAGGTAGGAGGGGACAAGGTGATGGAGAGCTTTGAAGCCCAGAGTGAGGAGTTTTTGTTTCATGCAGAGGTTGATAGGCAACCACTGGAGGTTTTGAAGGAGGGGAGTGACATGGCCAGAGCGTTTCTGTAGGAAGATGATCTGAGGAGCAGAATGAAGAATAGACTGGAGTGGGGAGAGACAGGAGGAAGGGAGATCAGAGAGGAGGCTGACACAATAATCCAATCCGTGTGGGGCTCACGGTGTCAATCCCCATTTTAGAGATGAGGTAAGTGAGGAACAGAGAAATGAAGTGTTTTGCCCAAGTTCACCCAGCAGACAAGTGGCAGAGCCTGGATTAGAACCCATGACCTGCCGACTCCTAGGCCTGGGAGCTATCCACTATGCCATGCTGCTTCCAGGAGCACTAGTAGTGGGAATATTACTAGCAGTAGCAGGAGCACTAGGAATGGCAGTGCTAATAATATTAGTATTAATAGCAGCAGCAGCAGTAGTATTAGTAATAATAATACTACTAATACTACCAATGATAATTCTGGTATTTGTTAAGTGCTTACTGTGTGCCAGGCACTCTACAAAGCACTAGGATGGATACGAGCAAATCGGATTGGACTTGCTGTCCCACGTGGGGCTTCCTGTCTTAATCCCCATTTTACAGATGAGGGAACTGAGGCACAGAGAAGAAAAGCGACTTGCCCAAGGTCACACAGCAGGCAGCACCATGACCTTTTGCCTTCCGGACCCGGGCTCTATCCACTATCCGTCATGCTGCTTCTCCATAGTAGCAACAGCAGCAGTAGAAGTAGTAAGAGGAGGAGGAGGAGGAGAAGAAATAGGATTTATTAAGGACTTCCGTGTAAACTACTGTACTAAGCACTAGGGAAAAAATCTGAATGAGGTGTAGACAAAGTCGCTGACCTCCAAGTACTCCTAACTGAAGAATGAGGAAAAGAGGGTCTCCCAAGGAAGTTGTTAGGCTTACATATGGGCTAGCGATAAGGGCTTTTGAACTCCAAGACAGGTGGCCTAGAAACATTCTTTAACATGATTAAAATCAGTTTCCTTTTGGGAGACATTCGGTGAAACTATTTCTCTAAAGAGAAGGGTGGAAGGGTTATCCATTGACACCCCTTTGCCCTCAGGATATGCTTTAGACCAAAAATGATCCTGGTTCTGGACCTTCTTTCGGGGCAGAAACAGGAGCCTGGGCTGAGTGTGAAAGAACGGAAGGCCCAGAGCTCCCAACTCTAGTCCCAAGGGTCAGTCGGGTTTGAAAAAGTTTAAATCCAGTTGAAATCACATGATTCTTTGTGATTCCCAGTCCTTTAAGTTAGGAAACCCATAGGACAGGAACTGTGGCAATCAATCAATCGAATGTATTTTTTGAGTGCTTACTTAGGCAGAGCACTGTACTAAGAACTTGGGAGAGTACCATGTCACAGTTGGAAGATATGTTCCCTGCCCACACTGAGCTTATAGTCTAGAGGGGGAGACAGACGTTAATATAAATCAATATATTACAGATATGTACATAAGTGCTGTGGGGCTGAGGGGAAAGTGAATGGAGGATGTAAATTCAAGTCTAAGGATGACGCTGAAGGAAGTGGGAGAAGAGGAAACGAGAGTTTAGTGGGGGAAGGCCTCTTGGAGAAAATGTGCTTTTAGAAAGACTTTGAAAGTAGGGAGAGTGATCATCTGTTGGATATGAAGAGGGAGGGAATCCCGGGCCCGAGGCAGGATGTGGACAAGGGGTCGAGGGATAGACGAGATCGAGGGATAGACGAGATCGAGGTCTAGCGAGTAGGTTGGCATTAGAGGAGAGAAGTGTGCGGGCTGGGTTGTAGTAGAAAATCAGGGAGGTAAGGTGTGAGGGGCAAGGCGACTGAGTGCTTTTAAAGCCGACGGTAAGGAGTTTCTGTCTGATGCGGAGACGGGTGGGCAATCTCTGGAGGTTCTTGAGGAGGGGAGAAACATGGATTGAACAGTTTTGTAGAAAAATGAGTAGGTCAGCGGAAGACTGAAGTGGGGAAAGGCAGGAGACAGAGAGGTCAGCAAGGAGGCTGATGCAATTGTCAGGGTGGGTTAGGAGAAGTGCTTGTCTTGTCTGCTCCCTGGGAAGCCGCATGGCCTCGTGGATAGGCGGGTCTGAAAGTCAGGAGGACCTGGGTTCCAGTCCTGACTCTGCCACTTGACTGCTGTATGATCTTGAGCGAGTCACTTCACTTCTCTGTGCCTCGGTTACCTCGTCTGTAAAATGAGGATTGAGATTGTGAGCCTCAGACAGGCGGGACCTGTGTCCTACCCGATATGCTCGTATTCACCCTAGTGTTTAATGCAGTGACCGGCATATAGTATGTGCTTTAAAAATACCACAATAATTATTATTATTACCTCCCTCAGCACTTAGCACAGTGCTTGGCACATAGTAAGCACTTAAATATCACAATTATTAGCATCGTGAAAAGTATCTAGCATGACAGCCTTTAAAATTGGACTTCTAAGTAGTTGAAAATTAGGCAAGAACCTGGGGCAATCACACTGTCTCTCCTATGGGATTCTCTAAAATTATCCCTCATCTCAGAATCCAGATCCCAGTGGGAAAAGAGCTGGAGGAAAACGCGGCGGCCAGCTCTTGTCAACGTGAGACGTCAATCTGTTACGTCCATCGTCTTTTGGAAGTGTCTCAGGGATGCACTCGCTTCGTGACTTGACTGAAAACACATGGGGGCCGGGCCGCTTGGTGCAGGAATTCATTATTGAAAGAATAATAAGGGAAAGTTTCTCCCTGCAGCTGGGAGAGTTGTTTTCGGGGTAGCTTGCAGGGTTCTGTGGAGAAACGGAGCGCCGTCTGGTCACAGGGAACGAGTGGAGCTGGAAGGCGAGTTTCCGGAAGTCCGGGTTCTGAAGTGAGCGGCTCGGGTCTGGACCCCAGGCTCCGTTTCATCCATCAGCTGCCCCCTGCAGTGATTCCCTACTGAAAGCTCACCTCCTCCAGGAGGCCTTCCTGGACTAAGCCCCCTTTTTCTCTGCTCCCCCTCCCCTCCCCATTGCCCCCACTCGTTCCCTCTGCTCTACCCCCCTCTCCGCCCCACAGCACTTGTCTATAATTCTATTTATTTATATTGAAGCCTTTGATGCCTTTTTACTTGTTTCGATGTCTCTCTCCCCCTCCTAGACTGTGAGCCAGTCGGGGTCAGGGATTGTCTCTATTTGTGACTGAATTGTACTTTCCAAGCTCTTAGTACAGTGCTCTGCACACAGTAAGCACTCAGTAAATACAAGTGAATGATCGAATGGATGGATGGAACTCCTGACACACAATACCCGACCACTCTTTTCTTATAAAAATAATAATATTTGTTGTATTTAAGTGATTACTATGTGGCAGGCACTGTTCTAAGCCCTGAGGTGGATACAAGCAAATCAGGTTGGACACAGTCCCCGTCCCATATGGATCTTAGAATCTTAATCCCCATTTTCCAGATGCGGTAATTGAGGCACAAAGAAGTGAAGTGACTTGCCCCGAGGTCACAGAGTAGACAAGTGGAGAAACCAGGATTAGAACCCATGACCTTCTGATGTCCGGGCCTGTGCTCTATCCACTAGACAACACTGTTTTTCATGATAATCTTCCCAGATACTGCTTATGGTATTTCAGAGCCCCCACCTGCACCTCAGGGGAGCTCGACCCCAGAGAGGTGACTCAGTCAGTCGGTTGTGCTTGTTGAGTGCTTACTGTGTGCAGAGCACTTGGGCTCTGGAAATCAAAACGAAAGAAGAGAGTGCCGAATCGATGAGAAAAGCAGGGCGGGGGACCATTTCCTGTCCTGCCATTCCGGCTAATAATAAGTTTTTTGACAGTTGTTAACCGCTTACTATCTGTCAAACGCCCATACTAAGAACACGATCATCCGGTGGGCCAGTCCCTATCCCACATGAGGCTCTCATTCAAAGCAGGAGGGTGAGCGAGTATTGAATCCCCATTTTCAGATGAGGAACTTGAAGCACGTAGAAGTGACGTGGCCCTCTAGACTGTTAGCTCACTGGGGGCAGGGGATGTGTCTACCAACTCTGTTACATTGTAATCAGTCAGTCTATTGTGTTTATTAATATTAATAAATATAAGTAAGTAATATCAATTATTAATTGATGTGTGTTAAGCGCTTACTATGTGCCTGGCACTTTTAATGATAATAATAATAATATTGGTATTTGTTAAGCGCTTACTTTGTGCCGAGCACTGTTCTAAACGCTGGGGTAGATACAGGGTCATCAGGTTGTCCCTCGTGAGGCTCACAGTCTTCATCCCCATTTTACAGATGAGGGAACTGAGGCCCAGAGAAGTGAAGTGACTTGCCCACAGTCACACAGCTGACAAGTGGCAGAGGGGGATTCGAATCCATGACCTCTGACTCCCAAGCCCGGGCTCTTTCCACTGAGCCACGCTGCTTCTCTTTTCTAAGCGCTGGGGTGCATACAAGCAAATCGGATTGCGCCCAGTCCCTGTCCCATGTGGGGCTCACAGTCTCACTCTCCATACCTTGTATCTACCCCAGAGCTTAGAACAGTGCTTGGCACATAGGAAGTGCTCAACAAATCCCATCATTATTATTACTATTATTTTATAGATGAGGTAACTGAGGCACAGAGAAGTAAAGTGACCTACCCGAGCAGACAGATGTGTCACACTGCAGACATGCGGCAGAGCTGGGATTAGAACCCATGACGGCTCATCTTCCCGCAGAAACGATCTGGGCATGTCACTCCCCTTCTTAAACAACTCCAGTGGTTGCCTATCGACCTCCGCTCCAAACAAAAACTCCTCACTCTAGGCTTCGAGGCTCTCCGTCACCTTGCCCCTTCCTACCTCTCCTCCCTTCTCTCTTTCTACCGCCCACCCCGCACGCTCCGCTCCTCCGCCGCCCACCTCCTCGCCGTCCCTCGGTCTCGCCCGTCCCGCCGTCGACCCCCGGGTCGCGTCCTCCCGCGGTCCCGGAACGCCCTCCCTCCTCACCTCCGCCAAACTGATTCTCTTTCCCTCTTCAAAACCCTACTTAAAAATCACCTCCTCCAAGAGGCCTTCCCAGACTGAGCTCCTCTTCCCCCCTACTCCCTCTGCCATCCCCCCTTTACCTCTCCGCAGCTAAAGCCTCATTTTCCCCTTTTCCCTCTGCTCCTCCACCTCTCCCTTCCCCTCCCCTCAGCACTGTACTCGTCCGCTCAACCGTATATATTTTCGTTACCCTATTTATTCTGTTAATGAAATGTACATCGCCTCGATTCTGTTTAGTTGCCATTGTTTTTACGAGACGATCTTCCCCTCGACTCTTTTTATCGCCATCGTTCTCGTCCGTCCGTCTCCCCCGATCAGACCGTGAGCCCGTCGAACGGCGGGGACCGTCTCTATCTGTTGCCGACTTGTTCATTCCAAACGCTTAGTACAGTGCTCTGCACACAGTAAGTGCTCAATAAATACTATTGAATGAATGAATGAACCTCTGACTCCCAGGCCTGTGCTCTAACCACCCCACCTTGCTGCTTCACTGCTGGTTGACTGTGTGCAGAGCACTGGTCTAAGCACTTGGGAGAGTACAGTGGAAGAATTTAACAGACACATTCCCTTCCCACAGTGAGCTACTCTTCCAAGTGCTAAGTACAGTTAGCAGTCAATAATCAATAAGCAATTCGAGAAGCAGCGTGGGTCAGTGGAAAGAGCCAGGGCTTGGGAGTCAGAGGTCATGGGTTCGAATCCCCTCTCTGCCACTTGTCAGCTGCCTGACTGTGGGCCAGTCACTTAACTTCTCTGGGCCTCAGTTACCTCATCTGTCAAATGGGGATTAACCGTGAGCCTCACGTGGGATAACCTGATTACCCTGTATCTACCCCAGCGCTTTAGATCAGTGCTCTGCACATAGTAAGCGCTCAAATACCAACATTATTATTATTAATAAGCACAACTGATCGATTGGCTTGACCAAAGTCACGTGGCAGTAAAGAGGTAGAGACGAAATTAGAACCCAGGTCCTCTGATTCTCAGGCTCTTTCCACTAGGTCATGCCAGAAGCAACATGGCACAGTGGATAGAGCACAGGCCCGGGAGTCAGAAGGACCTGGGTTCTAATTCAGCCTCCCTCACTTGTCTGCTGTGTGACTTTGGGCATGTCACCTCACTCCTCTGTGCCTCAGTTACCTCATCTGTAAAATGGGGATTGAGACTACGAGCCGCAGGGGGAACAGGGACTGTGTCCATTCCGATTTGCTCGGATCTACCCCGGTGCTTAGTACAGTGCCTGGCACGTAGTAAGTTTTTAACAAATACCGCAATTATATGCCTAATCTGCCCCCCATGCTCAGACCACCGGGATCCCAGCTCAGGGCGTACATTATCTCCATTGCACACGGGATTGTCTTCTGGCTTCAGGGCGCGGTGTTAGATTCCTCTGAGGAGGCTCCTTCCACAAGCCATGGCTGTTCCCAGTGAAATCTCCCTAGAAATCCGTCTCTTCCACGTGGTAGGAAGCCAAGCTAAATCCTACAGCCATGATCCCTCTTCCTCGGGAATGAGTTCTGTCTCCCTCGGCCTTGGAAGGAATGGTACCCCTTTCTCTGATTTGATTCAGAAACGCCGCTCTTCTGGCTGACAAGGACTTGCAGCACGAATGAGCTTAGACCAGCGCTACCACACGTATGAGCTTTTGGGTTCTAGTGTCCTCTGTGTGACATTGGGTGGGTCACTGAATTTCTCTGTACCTCACTTACCTCATAATAATAATGAAGCAGCATGGCTCAGTGGAAAGAGCACGGGCTTGGGAGTCAGAGGTCATGGGTTCTAATCCAGGCTCCGCTACTTGGCAGCTGTGTGATTTGGGGCAAGTCACTTAACTTCTCTGTGCCTCAGTTACCTCATCTGGAAAATGGGGATTAAGACTGCGAGCCCCACGTGGGACAGCCTGATAACTTTGTATCCCCCCCGGCGCTTAGAACAGTACTTTGTACCTAGTAAGCGCTTAACAAATGCCATCACTATTATTATTAATAATAGCAATACTACTACGTGTCGTACCTTAGGCTGTTGAGTCGACTCCGCCCCAGAGCGACGCCGTGGACACAGTTCTCCCAGAACGCCCCGCCTCCATCTGCCATCGTTCCGGTAGTGGATCCAGAGAGTTTTCTCGGTAAAAATCTGGATGGTTTACCATCGCCACCTTCCGCGCAGACAACTGTTGGAGTTCCTCAAGGGTCAGTTCTTGGCCCTCTTCTGTTCTCCATCTACACTCACTCCCTCAGTGAACTCATCCGCTCTCACGGCTTCGACTACCATCTCTACGCAGATGACACGCGGATCTACATCTCCGCCCCTGTCCTCTCCCCCTCCCTTCGGGCTCGCGTCTCCTCCCGCCTCCGGGACGTCTCCACCTGGATGTCGGCCTGCCACCTAAAACTCAACGTGAGCGAGACTGAGCTCCTCATCTTCCCTCCCGAACCCGGTCCTCTCCCAGACTTCTCTATCACCGTCGATGGCACGACCGTCCTTCCCGTCTCTCGGGCCCGCGATCTCGGTGTCATCCTCGACTCGTCTCTCTCGTTCACCCCACGCATCCTATCCGTCACCGAGACCTGCCGGTTTCACCTCTACGATATCGCCAAGATCCGCCCTTTGCTCTCCACCCAGACGGCTACCTTACTGTTACGGGCTCTCGTTATATCCCGGCTAGACTACTGTGTCGGCCTTCTCTCTGACCTCCCTTCCTCCTCTCTCGCCCCGCTCCCGTCTATTCTTCACTCCGCCGCCCGGCTCATCTTCCCGCAGAAACGATCTAGGCATGTCACTCCCCTTCTTAAACAACTCCAGTGGTTGCCTATCGACCTCCACTCCAAACAAAAACTCCTCACTCTAGGCTTCGAGGCTCTCCGTCACCTTGCCCCTTCCTACCTCTCCTCCCTTCTCTCTTTCTACCGCCCACCCCGCACGCTCCGCTCCTCCGCCGCCCACCTCCTCGCCGTCCCTCGGTCTCGCCCGTCCCGCCGTCGACCCCCGGGCCGCGTCCTCCCGCGGTCCCGGAATGCCCTCCCTCCTCACCTCCGCCAAACTGATTCTCTTTCCCTCTTCGAAACCCTACTTAAAACTCACCTCCTCCGAGAGGCCTTCCCAGACTGAGCCCCTCTTCTCCCTCTACTCCCTCTGCCACCCCCCCTTTACCCCTCCGCAGCTAAAGCCTCATTTTCCCCTTTTCCCTCTGCTCCTCCACCTCTCCCTTCCCATCCCCACGGCACTGTACTCGTCCGCTCGACTGTATATATTTTCATTACCCTATTTATTTTGTTAATGAATTGAACATTGCCTCGATTCTATTTAGTTGCCATCGGTTTTTACGAGATGTTCTTCCCCTCGACGCTGTTTATCGCCATTATTCTCGTCTGTCCATCTCCCCCGATCAGACCGTAAGCCCGTCAAACGGCAGAGACCGTCTCTATCCGTTGCCGACTTGTTCATCCCAAGCGCTTAGTACAGTGCTCTGCACATAGTAAGCGCTCAATAAATACTATTGAATGAATGAATGAACTTGAGTCTCCACCCTCGACGCTCTCCCGTGCTGCTGCCGTCCAGAACAGGTGATATTTGACTTGTAGCAGATTGCCTTCCACTGACTAGCCAGTGGCCAAGCTAGGAATGGCATGGATATGCCTCTGTTTGACTCTCCGTCCCGTAGTTGATACTGTAGAGGACTGGAAATTCTCCAGGTGTGACCCTGAGAAGGGAATCCTCCTCCTCCTTCCAACAATAATAATAATAATAATTGTGGTTCTTGTTAATCGCTTACTATATACACTGTATTAAGTGCTGAGGTAGAAACAAGTTAATCAGGCTCCACATGAGACTCACAGTCTGCGTAAGAGGTCACACGGCAGACAAGAGGCAGAGCCGGGATTAGAACCCAGGTCCTTCTGACTCCCAGGCCCCTGCTCTATCCACTAGGCCGTGCTGGAATTCTCCAAACTATCTACAAATTGTGTTGTACCACGCTCTGCCAAGCGCTTGGTACAGTGCTCTGCGCACAATAAGCATTCAGTATGGGAAGCAGCGTGGCTCAGTGGAAAGAGCACGGGCTAGGGAGTCAGAGGTCATGGGTTCGAATCCTACATCTGCCACTTGTCAGCTGTGTGACTGTGGGCAAGTCACTTAACTTCTCTGTGCCTCAGTTACCTCATCTGTAAAAGGAGAATTAAGACTGTGAGCCTCACGTGGGACAACCTGATTACCCTGTATACCCCAGCGCTTAGAACAGTGCTCTGCACATAGTAAGCGCTTAACAAATACCAAATTATTATTCAGTAAATGCCACTGATTGATTGATTCTCTGGAAAGAGGCCCTCCATTCTCTTCATGATTTGCAGATGTTGACGGGTGGCATGTGCAGAACTCAGACTCTTCCGTCTTCACCAGGTCAGAAAACTAGGACTCGAGTTCCCTTCAGACTGAGAGTCCCGGCGTGTTTACTGTACCCTGGCAAAGGTTGGGGGGAGGAAGGCAATGAGACCTGACCAGGAAGCAGACCTCGCACAAGGAAATGACACGTCGTAGTTTAAATTAGGAAGGAAAACATGAACGGCAGCACTGGGCAGAGCCCCGAGAACCGGGAAGTGAAAAGGACGAGACGCATGATGAGAGGCTGCCCACTCTGAGAACGCTCGTCTGGCCCCAAGACATTCTGGGAAATGAGCAGATTGGCGTATTTTCCGACCGCGCCTTTGGAGAGTCTTCTGTGGACGCTACCTCCCGTTTCCATACCGTGTGTGTGTGCTTGTGTGGTGGGGGGAGTTTGTGCAGAATCTGTCTAATGAGCTTGAGGCAGGTAGGGGGATGGGAGAGAAGCGTGGAGACAGAGAACAGGGGAAGGGGAAGCAGGGGAGGGAGGAAGAAGGCTTGGGTTACAAAAGACCTGGGTGTGAAGCGTGGGTTGCTATCTTGCAAAGGAAGCCCTCGGTTAAGGAAAATGCCATGTCGCAAAGACTGTTGTCCCCAGCAGCGTGTGTAGGCCGCTTCTGCTCCTCAGACGGGTCGCGCCTGCCCTCTGAAGGAAGGGACCTGGTTCCTTAAGGATCTAAGCCTACAGTTGACGGGTCGGATTGGGGCGGGGGCACTCACAGATGTAGTGGTCTCTCACTCCAGCCAGCCGCACCAGCTTCTTCAGTTCAACTGTCTGATAACCTCCCTGCTAAAGGTTTCCAGCCTGCGGTTGGCCACCACCATCACCTTTTTCCCCGACGGAGGCAAGCCCGTTGTTGGGTAGGGATTGTCTCTATCTGTTGCCAAATTGTACTTTCCAAGCACTTAGTTCGGTGCTCTGCACACGGGAATCGCTTGGTAAATACGATTGAATGAATGAATGTTCCTATTTATTATTATTATTTTTACTGTGGTATTTGTTAAGCATTTACTCTGGGTCACACTAAGCCCTGGGGGAGATACAAGTTAATCAGGTTGGACACCGTCCCTCTCCCGGTTCCAGAATAACGAGTCTCAAGAACATTGATGGACGACTGGCCATTCTTGGGCCCGTGGCCGCACTAAGAACTGAGTGTGTTCACCGACCCATCAGCAGCACCAGAAAGGCCCGGCCACTTCCGGCTCTCCCCTGACCATCCGGGTGGCCACGTCCGGCCCTACCAGCACTGGGACCCACTCAGAGTTGCCCCAACAGACCTGAAAAAGCATCCTCAGGCACACAGAGTCCAGGATGAGAGTAGACGGCAACCACAGCCTGACAGAGTGATGTCTCCGTTCCCCTTCTCCGCCTTGGACCGTGCCCCACCCAATCAGTGGTGCCTCAGCTTTGCGTAATCAATTGATCGATCAGTTGTACTTATGGAACACTTACTGTGTGCAGAGCACTGTACTAAGAGCTTGGGAGAGTACGATATAACAGACACAGTCCTTGCCCACAGGGAGCTTGCAGTCCAGAGGGGGAGATGGACATTAATATGAATAAATAAATGACAGTTATGTGCATAAGTGCTGTGGGGCCGGGAGGGGGGATGAATAAAGGGAGCAAGTCAGGGTGACACAGAAGGGAGTGGGAGAAGAGGAAAGGAGGTCTTAGTCAGGGAAGGCTTCTTGGAGGAGATGTGCCTTCTTGCTGATGAGCGGGGCCTCCAGACCCCCTCACTGTGGGTGACCCCCTAGCCTCCCTATGCCTCGGCCTGAGCCCCTCTCACCAGTCGAGACCAATCATCGGAAAGGGATTTTGTTTCCTTGTTCAAGCCTTCAGCATTTTTCAGTGGTATTTGTTAGCCAATTAACCAATCAATCATATTTATTGAGTGCTTACTGTGCAGACACCATACCAAGCACTTGGGAGAATGCAACAGAGTTAGTAGACGTCTTGCCTACCCACAACGAGCATGCAGTCTAGGGGGGTAGACAGACATTAGTGTAAATAGATATGTACATAAATGCTGTGGGGCTGAGGGAGAAGTGAATAAAAGGAGCAAATCCAAGGGCAGTGGTGAGGCAGAAGGGAGGGGGAGAAGAGGAAATGAGGGCTTAGACAGGGAAGAGCTGTCCGAGGAGATGTGCCTTCAATGAGGCTTTGAAGGTGGGGAGAGCCATTGTCGGTTGGAAATGAAGGAGGGTATTTCAGACTAGAGGCAGGATGTGGGTGAGAGGTGGTGGTGAGGTAGACAAGATCGAGGTACAGTGAGCACGTCGGCATTAGAGGAGTGAGCACGTTGGCATTAGAGGAGCAAAGTGTGCGGGCTGGGTTGTAGTAGGAGAACAGTGAGGCGAGGTAGCAGGGTGATTGACTTCTTCAAAGCAGATAGTAAGGAGTTTCTGTTTGATGCGGAGGTGGATGGGCAACCACTGGAGGTTCTTGAGGAGGGGGGGAAACAAGGACCGAACCTTTCTGTAGAAAAATGAGCTGGTCAGCCGAGTGCAGTATGGACTGGAACGGGGAGAGACAGAAGGCAGGGAGATCAGCCAGGAAGCCGATACAGTAATCAAGGCCGGATAGGATAAGTGCTTGGATTAACGTGGCAGCCGTTTGGTCGGAGAGGAAAGGGTGGAATTTGGCAGTGTTGTGAAGGTTGAACTGACAGGATTTAGTGACAGATTGAATATGTGAGTTGAATGAGAGAGATGAGAGGGTGATAAAGCCAAGGTTATGGGCTTGTGAGACAGGAAGGATGATGGTGCCGTCTGCAGTCATGTGAAAGTCAAGGGGAGGGCAGAGTTTAGGAGGGAAGATAAGGCGCTCTGCTTTTGACATGTTAAGTTTGAGGTGTCAGGAGGACATCCAAGTGAGAGATGTCCCAAAGGCAGGTAGAAACGCGAGACTGCGGAGAAAGTGAGTGAGTGATCAGGGGTGGAAATGTAGAATAAGATGTCGATCAATCAATTGTATTTTTTGAGCAATTACTAGGTGGAGAGCCTGTACTAAGCACTTGGGAGAGTATAATTCAACAGTCACCGTACTAAACCCTGGGGTAGATACAAGCTAATCAGATTGGACAAGGTCTTAATCCCCATTTTACAGATGAGGTAACTGAGGTACAGAGAAGTGAAGGGACTTGTCCAAGATGGCACAGCAGAGAAGTGGAGGAGTCGGGATTAGAACTCAGGTCTCCTGACTCCCAGGTCCGTGATCTTTCCAGTAGACCACTCTGCTGTCCTTCGGAGGAACAGCCGGTTGGATTAGCGAGCACCAGGGTGCCAGCCCGTGGACCACAGGAGGATAGCGGGGTCCATCAGCGCGATGAAACTCCAGCTCACTTCATCCCCGTCCATTCCGAGCCCCTTCTCGCCCTGTCCGCCAAAGAGGGGGAACAGGCCCAGCTGCCCGGGTGGGAAGACCAACAGGCCCAAGGCCTTGCCAAATTTCCTCTCACTCAGACGTCGGTGTCAGATAATGTCAAGCAGGGCTCGGGCCACAGGACGACATCATAAATTCCCGGCCGGGCTCCCCCTCGCGCTATTGTTCTGAGGCAGGATTTGTTTTGAGTATGAGCAGAAGGAAGGAAGAGAGCTCTGCTATCAGGCTGGGGAAGAAGGATGCTGTCCTGGCCCCTCTTGTTGCCCTTGGCTACCCTCACTTTAAATACGAGGAAGGGAAAGGGCAGCTCGTGCCCTAACCCTTCTGCTCTCGGCGGGGGCCGGGGGAATCGGCCCCCGCCGAGGACGGGGCTTCTGTTAAGGCAGCAATCTCTGAATTCAGATTCCCACCCGGCCATCTCCTTGTGGGCTGGGAACATGTCTGCCACCTCTTCTGCACAGTACCCTCCCAAACGTTAATACAGGTCTCTGCGCACAGTAAGTGCTCGATAAAAAAGCCGGATTGATATGAAATCTAATCTCTCATCAGGATGGATAGGGAGGGGAGGTGGAGTTGGGGGAGGGGGGAGGAGTTTAGTGGGAAGCTCTTCAGCTCCCTCAGTCTTCCCGAATCATCCAGGGATGGGTCCCGAGGAGAAAAATGCAGCCCCTTGAAACGTTCACTGGAAGAGTTTGGCGGGAACCACGCTTTCCCAGAACTGGAACCCTGGACACCGACTCTCTGGCAAGCCGCTTGCTCCGGGGAGTCCGAGAGAGGATTTTCCTGTTTATTTTGACAGACATCTGGGTTTGAAGATTCTTTTGCTTCTTGCCTGTGGCCTCGCTTAGGCCTTTCATTCAATCTAACGCTAACCTCACTGTTCCTCAGTATCACCTATCTCACCGCTCACCCCTAGCCCACGTCCTGCCTCTGCCCTGGAATGTCCTCCCTCCTCAAATCTGACAGACAATTATTCTCCCTCCCTCAAAGCCTTATTAAAGGTACATTTCCTCCAAGAGGTCTTCCCAGATTAAACCCCCCTTTCCTCCTCTCCCACTTCCTTCTGCGTCACCCTGACTTGCTCCCTCTGCTCTTCCCCCCTCCCAGCCCTACAGCATTGATGTACACATCTGTCATTTATTTGGATTGATGTCCTCCCTGCAACTAGACTGTAAGCTCATTGTGGGCAGGGAATGTGTCCGGTTTATAGCTGAATTGTACTCGCCCAAGTGCTTAATACAGTATTCTGAACACAGTAAGCATTCAATAAATGCGACTGAATGAGCTCGGGACTCAGAAGGTGAAGAGGTACTCCAGGAATAGTAGCATTCGCCCAGTTGGAGCGCTCTGACAAATTGAGAGAGTCTCAGGGGCAAGGGCATGTCAGCCTCCTCAACCGGAAAGGCGATGTGAGTTGGACCAAGGTACTGAACGACCAAGATCTTGACCGTTGACAGGCCGAGCCTGTTAGCCAGACCCAACAAAATGGTAGCTATCATCTAGGACGGTCTCAGCTTGGAGACGGGGTAAAGCCCTGGAAGGCAAGAACAATCGGTCAAGGATATTTATCGTCAGTCTGTCAGTCAGTCATATTTACTGAGAGCTTACTCTGTGCAGAACACTGAACTAAGCACTTGGGAGAGTACACTATAAGAATATAATAGACATTTTCCCTGCTCATATTGAGCTTATAGTCTAGAGGGGGAGAGAAATGAATATAAACAAATAAATTACAGATATGTGCATAAGTGCTATGGGGCTGGGAGGGGAATGAATGAAGAGAGCAAGTCAGGGTAATACAGACGGGAGTGGGAGAATAATAATAATAATGGTATTTATGAAGCGCATACTATGTTCCAAGCACTGTTCTAAGCGCTGGGGTAGATACAAGGTAATCAGGTTGTCCTACATGGGGCTCGCAGTCTTCATCTCCATTTCCCAGATGAGGTAACTGAGGCTCAGAGAAGTTAAGCAAATGGCAGAGCAGGGATTAGAACCCACAACCTCCGACTCCCAAGTTCGTGCTCTTTCCTAGTAAGCCATGCTGCTTCTCTAAGAGAAGAGGAAAGGTGGGCTTAGTCAGGGAAGGCCTCTAGAGAAGATGTGCCTTCAATAAGGCTTTGAAATGGGAGAGAGCAATTGTCTGTCAGAGATGAGGAGAGAGGGCGTTCTAGGACAGAGGTAGGAGGTAGGCGAGAGGCCAGCGGCAAAATAGATGAGATTGAGATACAGTGAGAAGGTTAGCACTAGAGGAGCAAGACTGTGTACAAAGTATACTGTACTAAGCCCAATACAATAGAATTGGTAGACACGTTCCCTGTCCACGAGGAGCTTACGGTCTGGACCGACCGAATGGTCCACCTGAGATATAATGGAAATGGGATGTCAGCCCCTGCCAAGCTGATGGATGCCTGCTTTGGGTGGGGGGTAGGGAGGGGATCGACAATTCTCTCCACTCCTCAGAGAGATGAGGGGATTCTTTGGAGGCCACTAGCCCAACCGAGATGCACCATACAGTAAAACCCCAAAGCTCCGGTGGGAGGGCAGAAGGAACGCCCTCAGAGGTCCTGAAAAGAAATGAGAAAGAAATCCAGACAAATAGTGAGCCAAGACCACCCATCTAGTGAGTGCCTACCTCTCAGAAACCATTCGCTCCTCCCAGCCCCGCCATATGAAAGGACTGACGAAGTCAAGACTGGAAACGAAGGCGCGATCCGTGCACCAGGGATTAGCGAGGAGTTGGGCCTTTAACGGGAATTCCAAACTCACTTTAATATGTTGACTTTGTGATGTCTATTAAAGGACTCTACTGCCTCCTCTGCCAGCCAGAAAATCCCTCTCGTAGGGTGTGGCTACCGCACGGTGGGGACCCCTTAACCCAATAGGTTCCCAAGTAGGGGGTCGCGACCTCCAGGCAGACCAAAGGAAGCAGCTGAGGCCCAGCTGAGCTGAGACTCAAAGCCGGGGATGATATCACCCTCCCCAAACAGGGAGGGCCGAATCAAATCCGACCCTAACCCACACCCTTCCAGACCCTTTTTATGTCACTTTAATTTTGACCTGGAGCCAATAGAGCTTTCAATTCGAAAGGTGATCTTTATATAATGGCCGGAGCCTGGGAGTCAGAGGTCTTGGATTCTAATCCCGGATCTGCCCCCTGCCTGCTGCGTGACCTTGAGCAACTCACTTCACTTCTCTGGGCCTCGGTTTCCTCATCTGTAAAATGGGGATTCAATACCTACTCTCCCTCCCTCTTAGACCGAGAGCCCCACGTAGGACAGAATCTGTGTCTGACCTGATCGTCTCGTATCCGCTTCAGGGCTTAGTACAGTGCTTGGCGGAGAGTAAGCCCTTAACAGATACCTCAGCGATGATCAATTATTGGTGTTTCCCAAAGTATAGATACGTCTTTAGGGATTTTTCTGGGCCATATCGCTGGGGAATATAGCCGGGGGCTCAGTAAACAAAATGGGATGCACTGACTGCGGTTACCCCCTTGCTCTCGCCTTATGGAAATCATTGACAATCTGTTAATAATAACAATTGTGGTATTTATTAAGTGCTTCCTGTGTGCCAGGCGCTGGGTACTATGCACTGAAGTGGATACAAGCAAATCAGGTTGGACACAGTCCCAGTCCCACATGGGGCTCACAGTTTCAATCCCCATTTTTACAGATGAGGTAACTGAGGCACAGGAAAGGGAAGTGACTTATTCGAGGTCATACAGTAGACAGGTGTCAGTGCTGGGATTCGAACCCACGGCATTCTGGCTTCCAGGCCTGTGCTCTAACCACTACACTCTGACCTGAGGCAGTGCTGTTTGGGGCTGGCTCGGTGCTCCTTACCTCCAGGTGGTGATCAGCTCCTGGAAGGCAGGAGGCAGGACTGCTTAGCTCTTTGTAATCTGGGCTACTCGGGGAGCAGGGTCCTCAGCGCTGAGAACAGCGTTCGGCACATACCGTCATCATCATCTCTGAGCGGAGGGAGTATGATGAGGGAAAAGGAGCCGGGCGGGGAAGCTCTCTGTAAGGACAAGATGAAAGAACGTGGGCGTGTGAGGACAAGGGAATGTTGGGTGAGGAGCATTTTGTGGAGGGGGAAGCGCTTATAAAAAGTGAAAGGATGTTTGTGGAATTTAGAACCATGCCAAAAAGGTTCTAGGGCTCGAAATATTTGGTAACTATTGCTAGAGGGAGCATTTCCTCTCGAACGTAGATTTCCCTGTGCATCCTGGGCAGGCCAGTGGGAGAAAAAGGAAATTGACAGAAGAACATTGGAGCCCAGGGCATGTTAGAAGAGGAGGGGACAGTCAGTCCAAACTTCCTGGTGGCCTTGGTTCACATCCCCTGAAGCTTGGACACCTGAGCTGTGTTTCTGACCTGATTATCTTGTGTTTAACCTCTCATAGCACAGAGCTTGGCCCATACTGTGCCCCAAACGAATCCCACGGTTGTTACTGTGGATTTGCCGTTACTGCTCAAGAGATCCTAGGAAAATCTGGATTTAAAGACCACCCCTGCTTTTATTCTGTCTTGGTGCCGTTTCTTCATTCATTCATCGGTAATTATTGAACGTTTACTGAGCGCAGCACCCTGTACTAAGCACTTGGGAGAATTCAGTGGAGTAGAGTTGTTAGGCATGATCCCTGCCCTCACCGAGCTTAGAGTCTTGACTTTTATGTAATTTTAATGTCTCAGTGTTTCATTTTTCCTTCTGTGTCTGTCACAGGTCTCCACTCCGCTTTATATCGTTAGACTGCGGGTCCCTTGAGAGCCAGGCACCACGTCTAATTTCCATTATCACTCTTTTCCAGCGCCCAGTACAGTGCTCTGCATGCACATAATAAATCGTCAATCAATCAGATTTATTGAGAAGCGTTTACTGTGTGAAGAACACTGTGCTAAGCGCTTGGGAGAATACGATAGAACAGAGTTGGTAGACATGGTTTCTACCAACGATGACCTCACTATTTGCTATGATTACTACTATCACTGTCTTCTGTAATCTGCTGAGATGGGATTGAGATGCTCAAACCTAAGTCCTCCTAGGAATAGGATTCTTGGACGCACTAGCCCTTCCCTTTAAATACAGAGGGCAATCGAAGCAGCATGGCTTAGTGGAAAGAGCACGGGCTTGGGAGTCAGGGGTCGTGGGTTCTAATCCCACCTCTACCATTTGTCTGCAACTCACTTAACTTCTCTGTGCCTCAGTCACCTGCAAAATGAGCATTAAAAGTGTAAGCCCCATGTGGGACAACCCGATTACCCCGTATCTACCCCAGCGCTTAGAATGGTCCTTGGCACATAGTAAGCGCTTAACAAATACCACAATTATTGTTATTATTGAAAGCTACCGACCTGATTTGTCTGCCCTAGGAAGATGTGCTCAGATCACCAGGAAATTCACTCAAGTGAGAGGAGAGGAATGCCCAGCCACGAAGCAGGTTTTCTCTAGGACCGTAACTATACCTCCTGGCTCTGGTCCGAAATTGGACTCTGCCAGTCTCTGAAAATAATAATAATAATGACTTAAAATTTAAGTGCATAATATGGATCAATTAATTATTAATTATTATTATGGTACCTGTTATGTATTATTATGGTACCTGTTATGGTACTTGTTTGGCGCTTATTAGGTGACAAGCTCCGCTCTAAGCCCTGGGGTAAATACAAGTTAATCAGGTGGGACACAGTCCCTGTCCTACATGGGGTTCATAGATTCAGTCCCCATTTTACAGATGAGGTAACTGAGGCCGAGAGAAGTGAAGTGACTTGCCAGAGGTCGTACCTTCAATCCCTGTTCTAAGCACTGGGGGAGGTAAACGCTAGTCAGGTTGGATGCAGTCCCTGTCCCACATGGGGCTCACAGCATTAATCCCCATTTTACAGAGAAGGGAACAGAGGCACAGAGCAATGAAGTGACTTGCCCAAGGTCACACAGCCGACAAGTGGCGGGGCCAAGATTAGAACCCAGGTCCTTCTGACTCCCAGGCCCCTGCTCTTATCCATTAGACCAAGCCGCTTCTCTAACGCCCTTCTTTTCCGTGCAATCTGCCCTTCCCCCAACACCACCGTTCCGTAATTTCCGCTGTCTGAGGGGTAACAGAGAGAAGCCACCGAGCGAACCGTGGATTAACCAGATGACAGCAGCTCCGGTGTTGAGACTCCCCTTCCCACTCCTCTCCTCAGCTCCTTCCCAGACAAGACAATAACAGATGAAGAAATCTTTGGGCTACTCCCGAGCGGAGCTCATTAGGGAGTGAAATCCTAGCAGGAAATGGGACAGGATTGCTATTGTCCTAGACTTTCACCCCGCCGCCCACATGAAATTAAAGAAAGCCGCTGTCCTAACCGCCGGGCTTGGGGTACACAACGGGATTTCGAGCCGCCCGTAACCTAGTTCTCTAAATGCGCCCGTTAGAATCCAGTTGAGAGCAGCTGCGAGCGAGAGTCAGACATATTAATGCCGTGTGATTGAGCCGGTTCGAATGTGGCTCTGCGTGTGCATGTGTCTGTGTGTGCGTGTTTCTGAGAGAGAGCGTGTGTGACCTCCGGGTGCTAGTTCGGTTAAACAAACCTGGCAACACCCCGTCCCACAGGCTGGTACACATACAGGGCTTGTGAGATTCATTTCCTGAATTCGTTCATACACAACACAAATATTGATCTCCAGCAAGACGATCGCTCCGGGTATTCAAGCAACAACTCGGGTGGGGCCGGGCTGGACCTAGCAGGCTCCTGCCGAGGCCCTTCCGGATCACACGGGCCAAGAGTTACTGTTTTTTGCCCGTAGTTCCTAGCCAAAACACGTTCTCCGTTCTCTCGACTTCTACACTCTAGGCCTCTCCTCCCTGCTTGGACCTTGGCCTCCGTCATGTTCAGCGGAAGTTGCCATCTTAAACAATGTCCTGCGTGCCAGTGGCGGTAAGCGGCGGCCTCGTCCATCTTTTCCTGTCCGTCCAAGAGCTTGAGCCTTTACGATACAAATGCCCGGAGCCTTTTCTCTTCACATTTCCCACCTCGGCTTCACATTTCCCACCTTGGCTTCATCGCCCATATCGCCCGGGGGTAAGGAGATGACCCCCTCAAGCGTATGTTCTTTCGGAGGGTTTTCCAGGTTTCTCTGTCCCGGCAGGGTCTCCTGTTGTTAACTTGAAGGGATTTTTCCAGGCACTCCTGTGGTAGCCTCTCTCTGTGAATTTGGGCTCATCAGAGAAAAAGAGAGGCAAAACACCAGAAAGACAAACTTCCCTGTAAAGTGAGTTTCTTGAAAGCTCCCATTCCGTCTCGTTCCCTATTCTGCTGGGCAAGAGCTGACAAATCATGGACTCTAAATAATTTTTGAGGGCAATTGAAATCAGACAGGCAGGGGCTCATCACCTTCCTTAGGGTCTACAGCACACCCACCCCCAGCGAAGCTCAGGGGAGCCTTTGGGGCAGAGGGCTTTATTTATTCAGACAGTCCTGGCATCGGGCCCGACAAACTCGTTCCTACGGATGGCCATTTATGTAGTGAGACTTTCGTGCATGACTGCACTGTAAAAAAGCTGCGTATGATTAATACAGGGTGTTGGGGACAGACTCCATTGTTACTGGACTGAAAAAGAGGAAACAAAATTGGAGGATAGAACTATCTCTGACCATTCCTTGCAGTGCCAAGGTTACCGGGGACGATCTTCCCCGGGGTGGAGTCGGCGGTCCAAGAGTAGGGGAGCGAAGAAAGCAGGAAAGGGAGACCAAGAGAGAGACCCAGAGAGAGAGAGAGAAAGAAGACCGAGAAAGACCAAAATAGAGACGGAGAGAGATAGACACATTCCACACAGACACACACTCGCACACACTGTCTCACACTCTGACCTACTCTCTCACACACTGCCTTTTTCCCCGCACATAAATACATTCTTAAAAATATTTCCACACCCAGCTGGAGAGCTGCCTACCAACTCTGTTGCGTTGCACTCTCCCAAGCGCTTAGGGGAAGCAGCCTACTGATCAGAGCACTGGCCTGGGAGTCAGAGGACCCGGGTTCTAATCCCGGCTCCGCCACTGGCCTGCTCTGTGTGACTTTGGGCAAGTCACATCACTTCTCTGTGCCTCAGTTACCTCATCTGTAAAATGGGGAGAGCCCCATGTGGGACAGGGACTGTATCCAACCTGATTAACTCGTATCTACCTCGGGGCTTAGAACGGTGCTGGGTACATAGTAAAGGCTTAATAAGTACTATAATTATTAGCATTTCCATTAGGCCAGGTCCTTCTGACTCCCAGGCCTGTGCTCTATGCACTAAGCCACGCTGCTTCGTGGACCTGGGAATCAGAGGACCTGGATTCTAACACCAGCTCCACCACTTACCTGCTGTGTGACCTTGGGCAAGTCTCTTAACTTCTCCGTAAAATGGAGATCCTTTACCTGTTCGCCTCCTAACTTAGACTGTATCCAACTTGATTATCTTGAATCTTCCCCACTGCTTAGTACGGTGCTTGGCACAGAGTCGGTGCGTAATCGAGAAGCAGCGTGGCTTAGCGGAGAGAGCCCGGGCTTTGGAGTCAGAGGTCGTGAGTTCTAATCCCGGCTCTGCCACTTATCAGCTGTGTGACTCTGGCCATATCACTTCACTTCTCTGTACCTCAGTTCCCTCATCTATAAAATGGAGATTGAGTCTGTGAGCCCCTCGTAGGACAAGCTGATTAGCTTGTATCTACCCCAGTGCTTAGAATAGTGCTTGGCACATACTAAGCACTAACAAATACCATTATTATTATTATTTATAATAATCACCACAGTGATTATTAGGGGAGCAAGAAGAAGTGGAGGGAATAAAGTGCCAAGGAGTTACAGTGTTTCAAACAATGCAGTGTGAGAGAAAGAACAGCAGACAAGTCATTTAACTGCCCCATGCTTCACTAAATTCATCTGTAAAATGAGGATTTAATCAGTTTACTCCCCTTCTCTTAGACTGTGAGCCTTGTATCAGGCATGGACTGTGTTTGATTTCATTGTACTGTATCTACCATTCTGAGGGAACTGTGCCTCAGTTAGCTCATCTGTAAAATGGTGACGAAGCCCCACGTGGGACAGGGATTGTATCTAACTCAATTACCTTCTATCCTTGTACCTTGTGCTTGGTACATAATAAGAGCTTAACAGATATCCCAATTATTATTACCACAGTGCTTGGCTAATCAACACTTAATAAATACCACAATGATTATCCTTGATCCCACTTCAACATGAGGATCGAAGGATTTCTGGAGAAGCCTCCATCCATTCTAGTTATTTTGCCTTTTGAGGTGATGCCTTTTGAGCAGGTTTTTGGTCCTGATCACACTTTGTTAAACTCTGTTGAATTATTATTATTCATAAAATTTGTTAAGAGCTTACTATGTGCCAAGGACTGAACTAAGTGTTGGTGTGGATACAAGTTCATCGAGTCCCACAGGGAGCTCACGGACTAAGTACGAGGGAGAATTGAATCCCCACTTTTTCAGATGACTGAACTGAGGCACAGAGAAGTGACTTGCTTCTCAGTTAAGGCACAGAGAAGTTAAGTGTCTTGTCCAAGGTCACACTGCAGACACATGGCAGAGCCAGGATTAGAACCCCGGTCCTCTGACTCCCAGGCCCGTGCTCTTTCAGCTAGGCCACACTTGGCCACACTGCTTCCAAGGACTTGGTTTACAGCATGGATTGCTGGAGTGGATTGTCATCATCATCCCTATCATCAGTGGTATTTATTGAGCACTTATAGTGTGCAGAGCTCTTGATACAGTAAATTAGAGTTGTCAGACACGTTCCCCGCCCACATCGAGCTTATGATCTAGGAAGGATTAGTGTTTCTTTCCTGAGAAATAGGTGACTCTTGATGGAGTTAACACAATACTACCCTCTAGCACACTTCGAGACTCTTTTTTGTCCAGCGGTGTGGAGACTTTTCCTATAAGGGCCTAAAACACTCAGCCACTAATAATAATTATGGTATTTCTTAAGCGCTTACTATGTGCCAAGCACTGTTCTAAGCACTGGGGTAGATTTAAATTAATCAGGTTGGACGCAGTACCTGTCCCACATGGGGCTCACGCAGTCATAATCCCCATTTTACAGATTTGGTAACTGAGGCACAGAGAAGTGAAGTGACTTGCCCAAGGTGACACAGCAGTCAAGTGACAGAGTCAAGATTAGAACTCAGCTCCTTCTACTCCCAGGCCCGTGCTCTGTCCACACAGCCCCACTGCTTCTCTACCAGTGTAGTGGCTGCTTCAAATAAAACAAAGAAACCTACAAGAAGAAACCTACATTCCATGGAATCCTTCCATTTTGGCCTTCTCATTCTTTCTCTCCTTTCTTTTTTGGTGTTTGTTAAGTGCTTGCTATGAGTCAGGCCCTGGGGTAATAATAATAATTATAATGAAGGTATTCGTTAAGCACTCACTATATGCCAAGCACTGTTCTAAGCGCTGGGATTGGCCCAATTTAGGTTGGACACGGCCCGTGTCCCACATGGGACTCACAGTCTTAATCCTCATTTTAAAGGTGAGGGAACTGAGGCACAGAGAAGTCAAGTGTCTTGCCCAAGGTCATACGGCAGACGAGTGGTGGAGCAGTTCCAACCGATTTGTTATTGAAGATCTCCAAAATGGTGTGGTCCATCTTAAAAATGTGAGCCCCAGGAACTGTGACCCATCTGCTTAGCGATCAATCATTCATTCATTCATTCAATAGTATTTATTGAGCGCTTACTATGTGCAGAGCACTGTACTAAGCGCTTGGAATGTACAATTCGGCAACAGATAGAGACAGTCCCTGCCCAGTGACGGGCTCACAGTCTAATCGGGGAACTGTTTATTGCTAACAGTTCAACTGAAATTTATCACTGCATTTCGTTCATTAACATGGCAAGAAATTAAAATACTTTTGTGATTATTTGATTGAGTGCTTACTGTGTGCAGAGCACTGTCTAAGCTCTTGGGAGAGTGCAATACAACAGAGTTGGTAGAAATGTTCCCTTTCCACAATCTAGAGGATATTGTATCTACCCCGGTGCTTGGCACAGAGAATATACTTAACAGTTCCTCTTCTGCTTTCTCTTCCTCTTTCTCTTCCTCTCCTTCTCCTTTCTCTTCTTCTTCTCCTTTTTCTTCTTTTTCATCTTCTCCTTCTTCTCCTCCTCCTTCTTCTTTTCTTCTTCCTCCTTCTCCTCCTTCTCTTTCTCCTCCTCTTCCTCCTCCTCATCTTACCTACCAAGGCCAGAGTTAAGTGAGAAATTAGTGTCCAGAAATTGTTCACGGCCACACTTCCACAGTGTCATAGTGTGTCACAACAAGTAGAGTTGGAGCTGAAGCCTACTGCTTTCAGCTTCTTTTGAAGTCGGTTAATTTTTAGGAAATATTAACACCAAATTACGTGGGATCATCTGGAAGGCTGAGCACGGGACTGGGATTAAAAGGATCTGGTCTCGCCCTCTAAATTAACTTGTCATGAATCATGCCTGGTCATTTAAATGTCCCCTCATTTGAATGGGGACTCTGCATCTTCCCACACAAACTCTGTCCATCAACTTCAGACTGCACCACTCTCCTCTCTGATCTCACACAATTTATCTCTCTCATTCAACGCAAATAGTCAAACTGTCACCAAATCCTGTGGGTTCTGCCAGTACAACACTGCTAAAATCTACCCTTCTCTCCCTCCAAACTGCTACTGTGTTAATCCAAGCACACTTTGATCACTGCTCCAGCCTCCCCGCTGATCTTCCGGCCTCCTGTCTCTCCCCACTCCAGTCCATACTTCACTCGGCTGCCTGGATCATTTTTCTACAGAAACATTCAGGCAATGTTTCCCCACTCCTCAAGAACCTCCACTGGTTGCTCATCCACCTCTGCATCCAACAGAAACCCCTTACCATCGATTTTAAAGCACTCAATCACCTTTCCCCCCTCCTACCTCACATCGCTATTCTCCTATTACAACCCAGCCCACACACCGTGCTCCTCTAATGCCAACCTGCTCGCTGTACCTCGATCTTGTCTATCTCGCCTCCAACCTCTTGCCCACATCCTGCCTCTGGCCTGGAACTCCCTCCCCTTCATATCTGACAGATGATCATTCTCCCCACCTTCAAAGTCTTGTTAAAATCACATCTTGTCCAAGAGGCCTTCCCTGAGCTAAGCCCTCATTTCACCTCCTCCCTCTCCCTCTGTGTCACCCTTGTTCTTAGAATTGGACCCTTTATTCACCCCACCCTCAGCCTCACAGCATTTATGCACATATCTGTAATTTATTTTAATATCGGTTCCCCTCTAGAAAATAAGCTCCTTGTGGACAGGGAGCATCTCCCCACTCTGTTACGCTGTGTTCTCCCAAGAGCTTAGCATTTAAATGATTGGAAAGATCATACTGGAATGATGTTTGTGCTGTCTGTGATGTTTATTAAGTTCTTGCTATGGGATAAACACTGTATTAAGCACTAGGGTAGATACAAGGTAATCAGAGTCCCTGTCCCACATGGGATTCACAGTCTCAAGTGGGAAGGGGAACAGGTATTGAATCCCCAGTTTACAGATGAGGAAACTGAGGCACAGAGATGTGAAGTGCCTTGCTCTGGGTCACTCAGCAGGTCAGTGGCAGCACCGGGATTAGAACCCAGGTCCTCTGATTCCCAGTCCTGTGCTCTTTCCCCCAGGCCACATTCCTAATCAACAAAACAACAACAAAAACAGACACATCCCCTGCCCACACTAAGTTTACAGTCTAAATTCCCCTCCTGTGGTCTAGTGGATAGAGCATGGACCTGGGAGTCAGAAGATCCTGGGTTCTAATCCTGACGCCTCTACTTGTCTGCCCTGTGACTTGGGACAAGGCACTTCACTTCTCTGTTCCTCCATTACCTCATCTGTAAAATGGAGATTAAGACTCTGAACCCTAAGTGGGACCCGGACTACTTCCAGCCTGATTAGCTTGTATTTACCCTAGCACTTAGAACGGTCCCTGGCCCATAGTGAATGCTTAAAAAATACTATTTTAAAAACAATAGGATGAGCTGAGGTGTTACTTTGGATGATAACTAGGCTCCTGCTTTGTCTACTTTCCCTTTCCCGCTTCAGGACAGGGCAAATAAAACAATAATGAAAAGAAAAGAAATGTGGGACAAGTCACAGCATTCTGAGGTGTGTTTACTTCTTCTGGGACTCAAGTACTCTGGGAGACAAGCAGACTTTCATTCATTCATCCAATAGTATTTATTGAGCATTTACTGTGTGCAGAGCACTGTACTAAGCGATTAGTTGAATACAGTACGACAATAAATGGACACACGGTGAGCTTCAGCCTAGATAAGTAATGCCACCTGTTTAAAATAAGAAAGAAAACCTGGGTCAGTCTGGGCAAAGCAGGCTGGTTAGGTTAGCCGGAGCAATCCCAAATCTGGAACTTTTTTTCCCTTCTTTTTTTTTTTTCTTTTTAATTTGCTCAGGACTGCCTATAAAAGTCTGGGACTGTCCCGGCTAAATTGGAACATATGGTCAGGCAAACCTATAAGGTACTTTCCCCCTGTGGGAGAATTGCAGTGTAGTGTGGTGGTTTTATCACCATCTGTAAATCAGGCTGTTAATACTTTCCTTCCAGCTCTTCCAGCTCCCAGCCTAGTTGGGTGCAGAACTTTGAATTTCTATAGAAACGGTCCAGAGGAGCCAATGATGGTTGTAGGGTGTGGGGGATGTGAGTGGATCCCCTCTGGACTGTAAGCTAGTGGTGGGTGGGGAACGCCTCTGTTATATTTTTTTACTATTATCTCTCTAGAACAGTGCTCTGCACACAGTAAGGGCTCAATAACTATCATCGATTGGATGAAAGAAAAATGAAATGGATAAAATGGATAAATGAAAGACCGCTGAGAATCCATGAGGCTGAAGGTCGCTCTGAGTGGGTTCCTATTAATTGTGATAACGATAATGATAATATTAATATTTGAGAAGCAGCATGGCCTAATGGATAGAGCATGGGCCTGAGAGTTAGAAGGACCTCCGTTCTCGTTCCGGCTCAACCAATTTTCGGCTGTGATTTGGGGCAAGTCACAATTTCTCTGTGCCTCAGTTACCTCATCCTTAAAATGGGGATTAAGACCGTGAGCCCCGTGTGGACATGGATTGTGTCCAGCCTGCTTACCTTACATCTACCCCAGAGCTTAAAACAGTTCCTGGCACCTAGCAAGCACTTAACAAGAACCTTTAGAAAAAAATTTGTTCAGCACTTACTATGTGCCAAGCTCTGTGCTAAATGCTGGGATAGATAGATAATTAGGTCCCTCCTAGGGCTCACCATCTTAATTCCCATTTTACAGATGAGGTAACTGAGGTGCAGAGAAGCTAGATGACTTGCCCGAGATTACACAGCAGACAAGTGGTGGAACTAGGATTAGAACCTAAATGTTCTGACTCCCAGGCCTGTGGTCTTTCCACTAGGCCACACTTACTCTGTATTCACTGAACCTCTACTGTGTATTGAGCACTGTACTAAGTCCTTGGGAGAGTACAATCTCTGCCCTCCCTGCCTTTCCCTACTTGTGTTCTGGGACCCCCTAGGGACTCCTAGAGAAGCAGCACGGCCTAGTGGAAAGATCATGGGCCTGAGAGTCAGAGGACCTGCCTTCTAATCCGGCTCCACCACGTTCCCGCTGCGTCACCTTGGGTGAATCACTTCACTTCTCTGGGCCTCAGTTCCCTCATCTGCAAAAATGGGGATTCAAAACCTGTTCTCCCTCATTCTCAAACTGTGAGCCCCATGTGGGACTTGGTTAACTGGTAGCTACCTCAGCGCTTAGTCCAGTGCTTGGCACATAGTAAGCGCTTAACAAATACCACAATTAGTATGATTATCATTACACAGTTGAGCCCAAACACACCTCCACCCGGCCGTAGACGGCCAGAAAGTCCCAGCTCCAGACAAAGAGAAGGCCCAGTCTCCCTCCTCTAGACTGTTAGCTCTTGGGGGCAGGAAATGTGTCTGTTATATTGCTATTTGTACTCTCCCAAGCACTTAGTACAGTGCTCTGTACACAGTAAGTGCTCAGTAAATATGACTGACTGACTGTCTGACTCCCTGCTCAATCAAGAAGCTCTCAGCCACCCCTGGGGCCTAGGAAGTGGGATGGAGGAAAAATAATCTCCCAGCTCTTATATAAATTGTCAAAACCTTTAAAAAGACTCCTTTATTTCTGAGGTTGGGGAAGCAGGGGATCCATGTGTAAATAAATCCAAAGATGGCTGCCATATGGGTGCAGAGGGAGTAGGGTAGCAGCAACTCTATGCCGTCTTGATAAGGAGATCTGATATGGGCACCATCTTGAATGTCCCAAATGGTGACCATCTTGGGAGGGCCTTTCCCAGCTCCCTTCCCCCACGTTTGCTCGGCCCACGGTCTGTAATCTTCTCCAGGCCGAAGAGGAGAGGCCTCAGATTCATGAAGATTAAAGTCAGCTGCAGCCCATTAGTAGCCCAGGACCCAAGACTGACTGGGCCAAATTAGACCGAACTAGCCTGTGTCTCCAGGGGAGGGAGGCGGGGGTAGAAGAGGGGTTTGCCATGTGGTTTTAATTAATCTGGATTCTCTTCCTGAAGCTAATTCACTGGACCGAAAGGATGTGAAAGGTGGCGGGAGCTGCCGGTTTTTGAGGCTGGTGCTTCTCGGTGAAGTATCTGAGTTCGGGTTAGGAGACCGGGAATTGTTATGTGTCTTTAATGACGGGTTTTCATAGAGGTTGTTTTGGCAAAGAAAATGTCAGGGCTGTGTTAAAAATTGTTTCGTTGCCCATCAGACTGCAGACCTTCTTACAGCCTCCCACTCTGTGTAAACTAAGTTCGGACTTGGAATTCCCAGTTGGTTCAGGGAACGGAGCAGGAATTCCGAGCTCCAGGCTTCTTCCTGGTGGTGTTGCTGCCGCTGATCGTAGACAAAACTGTCCAAGAAGCCAGCAGTCTTTTGCAAAAACGGACATTAAAATAAATAAATAAATATTCAAACACACAAAGTGATGAAGTGATACAGAAATGATGGGTCGGGAGGTGACGTGGGGTATCCAGAACCAATTCTGTAAGTGTTGCTGAAATGGGTGGTTGGGTGTAAATGTAAGGTGGGGGAAAGGAGAGATTAGTCAGGGAAGGCCTCCCGGAGGAGATGTGATTTCAGAGGGCGAAAGCTGTGCTTTGACATGGGAGGGAGTCCTACGCACCGGGGAAGATGTGTGCGAGACAGCAGTGGTGAAAGAGATGACAGGAAGGCACAGTGAGTACTTTAACTTGAGGGTGCGAGCTGGCGTGTAGTGAGTGAAGAGAGTGGATAAATAGAAATGTGCCTTTAAACCGATGGTCAAGAGTGGAGAATTACTAAAGTCTTTTGAAGAATGGTGAGATGTGTGGGTGGCATTTGAGGAAAATGAAACAGGCAACCAATTTACAGAGTAATAGAGGAGCAGAAAAAAATTACCTGTAGATAGTGAAAGCCAAGGGAGAACAAGTACCAACACGACAGGCTGAAACAATGGAAAAAAATTCATTGAATTACAGATGAATGTATGAATAATATCCACACACACACACACACACACACACACAAACCTATATGTGTCATTAAAGTACACAAGGGGCTAGTTGGATGTTGACTTGATGCTACTGGGGAGGGAGTTCCAGGTTGTGGGGGTTGGAGATGGGAGAGCCAAAAGCAAGGTACACTTAGACCAAGATTTGGGCGGGAGCAAAGAGGGTGAGCTGGGGTGTAGTGAGAGGAGAGAGCCCATAGGTCAGATGGAAAGAGCTGATGAAGAGACTAGAAGGCAATGGGAAGGTGTTTCTGCTGGATGTAGTGGGAGATGGATAACCTCTGGAGGCTTGTGAGGAGTGGAAGGATGTGTGCTAAGAGATGCTGCAAGATGATTCAGATGAGCAGCGTGGAATCTGCACAGAAGTGGGAAGAGGCTGGAGGCAGGGAGGCCAGAAAGGAGACTGATGCAGTAATCTAACTACAATAGGACCAAGATGGAAGCTGTGTCAGCTGAGAGGGAGGCATATCAGCCTCCTTGCTGAACTCCCTGCCTCCTGTCTCTCCCTACTCCAATCCATATTTTATTCTGCTGCCCAGACCATTTTTCTACAAAAACTGTTCAGGCCATGTTTTCCCACTCCTCAAGAACCTCCGGGGGTGGCCCATCCACATCCGCATCAAACAAAAACTCCTCACCATTGGCTTTAAAGAATTCAATCACCTTGCCCCCTTCTACCTCACCTTGCTACTCTCCTACTACAACCCAACCTGCACACTTCACTTCTCTAATGCTAGCCTTTCTTACCGTTCCTCAATCTCGTCGATCTCGCTGCCGACCTCTCGCCCACATCCTGCCTCTGTCCTGGAACGCCCTCCCTCATATCTGACACACAATTACTCTCCCCTCTTCAAAACCTTATTGAATGCACTTCTCGCCCAAGAGGTATTCCCTGACTAAGCCCTCCTTTCCTCTTCTTCCACTCCCTTCTGCGTCGCCCTGTCTTGCTCCCTTCATTCATCACCCTTCCCGATGCCGTGGCACTTATGTACATATCTATAATTTATTTATTTCTATTAATGTCTGTCTCCCCTTCTAGAATGTAAGCTCACTGTGGGCAGGGACTGTGTCTATTTTTGTATTGCATTATCCCAAGCGCTTAATACACTGATCCGCAAACGGTAAGCGCTCAATAAATATGATGGAATGAATGAATGAGATGAATGGGAGATGTGATGGAGGAAGAATCGGCAATCTTTAGCAATTTTCTGGAGGTAAGGGATGAAAGAGTGAAGAGTCATAGGAGGAAGAATCAGCAATCTTAGCAATTTTCTGGACTTGAGGGATGAAACGCAGTGAAGAGGCAAAGACGAGGTCAAAGTTGCAATAAGCACTCAATAAATCTGATCGGGAAGCAGCATGGCTCAGTGGAAAGAGCCCGGGCTTGGGAGTCAGAGGTCATGGGTTCGACTCCCGGCTCAGCTGTGTGACTGTGGACAAGTCACTTCACTTCTATGTGCCTCAGTGACCACATCTGTAAAATGGGGATTAACTGTCAGCCTCCTGTGGGACAACCTGATTACCCTGTATCTACCCCAGCGCTTAGAACAGTGCTCTGCACATAGTAAGCACTTAACAAATACCAACATTATTATTATTATTGAACGAATGGATAAGAGGGAGGAGGAAAACCACTGAACGGGGTTGAAAAATGCACAGTCAGGGAGGTAGCAGTGGAAGGAATTTAGAACCGTTTTTAAAATGGTATCTGTTAAGCACTTACTACGTCCCAGGCACTGTACTAAGCACTGGGCTATATGCAAACTAATGAGGTGGGACACAGTCCATGTCTCCCAAGGGGCTCACAGACTTAATCCTTATTTTACAGATGAGGTAACAGAGGCCCAGAGAAGTGAAGTGATTTGCCCAAGGTCACACAGCAGATAAATGGCAGAGCCGGGATCAGAAACTAGGGCCTTCTGATTCCCAGGCCCGAACCTGAAGGAGCTAAAAGGTCAAAGAGGGTTAGAGCAGAGCAAAGCTCACTGGATATAGCAATGAGGTCACTGGTGACCTTAAGAAGTCCAGGCTCAGCTGATTGAAGGACTGAAATGGTAGAGGGTGAAGAGGAGGGAGAGTGGAAAGGACCGGTGAAAAGTCAGGGCCAATATGATCAATCCATCTAAGGAGGCTGAACGAGATCGGAGAATGGGAAGATGGGAGTGGACAGTGAAATTCAGAAGGAAAGCTTTTTTTTTTCTGGTATTTGTTAAACACTGTCCTACACTCTGGATAGTTATGAGTTTTTCATTTTTGAACATAGTTCCTGCCCCACATGGGGCTCACAGTCTAAGTTGGAGGGAGGAGGGTTTAATCTCCATTTTACAGATGAGGTAACTGAGCCAGAAGCTATGATTCACCCGAGGTCACACAGCAAGCAGTTGGCCGAGCTGGATTTTTCCGATTAGGGGAGACTTGAATGCGTTTGAAGGCAAAGGGGAAGTTAGTTACGGCATTTGTTAAACACTGACTGTGTGTCAAGCACTGTGCTAAGGACTGGGATAGATACAATTCAGATAGATACCATTAGGCTGGAACTTCCCAGATCTCACTGTGGGCAGGGAATGTGTCCATTTATTGTTCTATTGTGCTCTCCCAAGCGCTTAGTATAGCGCTCTGCACACAATAAGCGCATCCCCAGTACCACAGACAATGGTCCAGGAGACCCCACGGCAGAGGGTGGTGATGCATGGCTCGGTGTCCCCTGAGGGCAGGGGCAACGGGGTCTTCTGCCCTTCCCCTCCCCAGGACCACCGTCTCCCAGTGCCTCGGGGCACCGGACACATGGAAAACCCTTAGCATCCGATAGCCTCCGATGGTTCATAAAGAAGGAACGTATATGTGAAAGAGTGTCATGTCTGTCAGTGAGTCAGCTGATGGTATTTATTGAGTGCTTCCTGTGAGCCAAGCACTTACTAAGTGCTTGGGAGAGTACAGTATAACAACCTCACAGTTGCATTTCCTGCCCACAACAACCTTGCCGTCTAAAGGGGCAGACAGACTTTAATACAAATAAATAAATTATGGATATTCACTCATTCAATCATATTTGTTGAGCGTTTACAGTGTGCAGAGCACTGTACTAAGCACTTGGAAGAGTACGATATAACAATAAAGAGGCACATTTCCTGCCCACAATGAGCTTACAGTCTAGAGGAGACAGATATTAATACAAATAAATAAATTAAGGATATTCATTCATTCAATCATATTCATTGAGTGCTTATTGTGTGCAGAACACTCTACTAAGCACTTGGAAGACTAAAATATAACAATGATTAGGCACATTCCCTGCCCACAGTGAGCTTACAGCCTAGAGGAGGCGACAGACATTAATATAAAAAAATTATAGATATTCATTCATTCAATCATATTTATTGAGCACTTTCTGTGTGCAGAGCACTGTACTAAGCGCTTGGGAGAGTATGATATAACAATAAACAGGCACATTCCCTGCCCACAATGAGCTTATAGTCTAGGGGAAAAGAAAGACATGAATATAAATAAATAAATTATAGATCTGTACATAAGAGCTATGGGGCTTGGAGGGGGGATGAATAAAGGGAGCAAGTCGGGGTGACGCAGAAGGGAGTGGGAGAAGAGGAAAGGAGGGCTCAGTCAGGGAAGACCTCTCGGGGAAGATGCGCCTTCAGTAAGACTTTGAAGTGGGAGAGGAAGTGTCTGTCTGGTATGAAGAGGGAAGGCGTTCCAGGCCAGAGACAGGATGTGGGCGAGAGGTCAGTGGCGAGATAGATGAGATCAAGGTAGAGTGAGAAGGTTGGCATTAGAGGAGCAAAGTGTGTGGGCTGAGTTGTAGTAGAAAAAGTAGTGAGGTAAGGTAGAAAAGGGCAAGATGATTGACTGCTTTAAAGCTGATGGAGAGGAGTTCTGTTTGATGCAGAGGTGGGTGGGCAGTTTCCTAAGGGGTGGGGAAATGGTCTGAACATTTGGGTAGAAAAATGATCCGGCAGCAGAGTGAAGTATGGACTGGAGTGGGGAGACACAGGAGGAAGGGAGGTCAGCAAGGAAACTGATACAGTAATCAAGGTGGGATAGCGTCACTGACACCCCAAAAGTTGTAAAAAACAATGATCTCCCTCCACTGAGTAACAGGTACGTGGGATTCGATATTGAGATCTTGGGGACCTATAGATAACTGTGGTATTTGCGTCAAGCCCTGTACTAAGCTCTGGAGTAGATACAAAATAATCAGATCCCACACGCTGCTCACAGTCTAAGTAGGAAGGAGAAGAGGCATTGACTCCCCACTGAACAGATGATAGGAACTGAGGCCCAGAGAAGTTAAATGACTTTCCCCAAGGCCACACAGCAGGCAAGTGGTGGAGTCAGGATTAAAACTCAAGTCCCCTGACTTCCAGGCCCGTGCTCTTCCCGCTAGGCCACTCTGCTTCCCTGAACAGATCCACTGCTATTTAATTTACCAATCCTGTGTGGTCCAACAATATTCTCCATCTCTGTACATTACAGCCCACACACGCATGGAAATCTCCTCAAAGAATCAGTTCGTTATCATCACCATCAGAGGCAATTATTAAGCACCTGTGGGCTTCTCCAATGTGGCTGGATGAGTCTGCCAGATCCTTAGAGAATCTCTTTCTTCCTTGGTGATTTTGGTGTAGCCCATCTCCTTTAATTGCAGTTTCAATCAATCGCAGACTTGACTGAGTGCATACTGTGCGCAGAGCACTCTGCTAAACACTCTAGAGAGAACATTAGAACTGAAAGACAGGGTTCCGGCCCTTGTGAAGCTTACAATCTAATGGGGGTGGTAGGTAGATATAACTGATTTACAAATAGGGGGAAAAGAGGGAAAACTGGTCATAGCAAGAGTGAGGCTGAGGAAAGGAATTGAATTGAGCACTTACTGTGAGCAGAGCGCTATACAAAGTGTTTGGGAGAGTACAACAGAACAATAATATAGTTGAGAAGCAGTGTGGCCTGGTAGATAGAGCTCTTGCTTGGGGCAGATGGACCTGGGTTCTAATCCCAGCTCCTCCACTCGTCACCTGTGTGAACTTGGGAAAGTCACTTAACTTCTCCGTGCCCGATTTACCTCATGCGTAAAACGGGGCTTAAGACTGAGAGTCTCATGTGTGTCATGGACTGTGTCCAACCTGAATAGCTTGTATCTACCCCAGTGCTTAGTACAGTGCCTGGTACACAGCAAGAACTTCACAAATACTATTGAAAATAAGTAAATGAATTTAATAGACACGTTCCCTGCCTGCAGTGAGCTTGCAGTCAAGAGGGGGAGACAGATATTAATATAAATCAGTAATTTACAGATATGTTCAAAAGTGCTGTGGGGTTGAGGGTGAGGTGAATAAAGAGGGTTCATTAGACATAAGTGCTAAGGAGGCCTGTATGCACAGGCCTAGTTGGATTTAGAGGTAGGGCTGAGCTATTTAGATGCTTATTCATGCCTCTGGGCAGATCAGTAAAGCTCAAGATAAGAAACCAGTCGACTGCACAGCCTAGCTGCCTTCGTTCAGAAGGGAGAAGGCGTCTTTTTTTTTTTTGAAAAAAGGGACTCTCCATCACCTTTTGTGTGAGCTGTCCTTCATCTGAAAGTCTTCTTTCCCATAGCGTTGCCAGGTCAGCGTTGTGTCTGACCAGCTAACCGGGAGCCTCAGGGTTCCATGACATAATTGTTATTTTCTTTGCTTTTTGCAGGTTTTGTCAGCCTTTAATCTGTGAGGCTCAACCCGTCACCGACCTTCGGCCAAGCCAGTTTGGGATTGGGTGGGGTCTTCAGAGACTTGAGAGACACCTTTTCTAGGTGCCAGAGCAGAGGCCCCAGGAATCCAGACAGGCCTCATTTTGGGTTTGGTCGCCTTGTACCTACTTTCACTCAGAATGTCTATGTAGTTCAGGATAATCTATGAGTCATTCCCCCATAAAGAGAACAGCCCAGGAACCCCTAAGGGGAAAAGGTGTTCTTGGTGGTGGGCGGAGACAAAAAGTGATTTCTGATAAAGTTGGGGGAAATTGATGTCATTTATATCTGAGATAAAAATGAGGGTGCTCCCCCTTTCCCCCCTGCAGCCACCACCACCCCTCGTGAGTTTGTGACCAACCCTTCGACACGACAGTGATGTCTCCGTACCCTTTTCACCTCTAGTTTTTTGGGGGTTTTTGAACCACCTTTCTGTAAAGCACCCTGAGGATGATCTGCCGAAGAGGTCCCATCTGCCTATCTTGTACCTGTCCCAGTGTTTAGTGCAATGCTTGGTACAGAGTAAGTGTTTCACAAACACCACAATTGATTATGATTACCCTTATATGATGTAAGATCTTGGGATATAATAATAATAATGGTGGTATTTGTTAAGCACTTACGAGGTGCCAACCACTGTTCTAAGCGCTGGGGTAGATACACGGTAATGAGTTTGTCCCACTTAGGGCTCACGGTCTTAATCCCCATTTTACAGATGAAGGAATTGAGGCCCAGAGAAGTTAGGTTAAGAGAAGCAGCGTGGCTCAATGGAAAGAGCACGGGCTTTGGAGTCAGGGGTCATGGGTTCGAATCCCAGCTATGCCCTTGTCAGCTGTGTGACTGTGGGCAAGTCACTTAACTTCTCTGTGCCTCAGTTACCTCATCTGTAAAATGGGGATTAAGACTGTGAGCCCCACGTGGGACAACCTGCTTCCCCTGTGTCTACCCCAACGCTTAGAACAGTGCTCGGCACATAGTAAGCGCTTAACAAATACCAACATTATTATTATTAAGTGACCTGCCCAAAGTCACACAGCTGACAAGTGGCGGATTAGAACCCATGACCTCTATGTACTAATGATAAGGACGTTTGTCAAGTGCTGTCCTAAACGCTGGAGTTGGATTGCGTCCACCTCGATTTCCTTGTACCCACCTCCAATACCTCACCCGACTGTAAACACCTATTTAACTTTCGCTTAGTACAGTGCATGAGACCTGGTACTGTACTAGCAACACTATATTGCTATGGAGCGGACTGCTGCTAATGAAGATATTACTACCCTTCATTCATTCGTTCAATCATATTTACTTACTGTGTGCAGACCACTGTACTAAGCGCTTGGGAGAGTTCAATATAACGATAGACTCATTCCTTTCCCACAGCGAGCTCCGCCACTACTATTTCTAGTCCCTCTAGACTGTAAGCTCGTTATGGACAGGGAACGTGCAAGTAGAAATAATAATGGTATTTGTTAAAGACTTACTATGGGTCAGGCACTGTCAGCGACAAGCAAATCGGGTCGGACACAGTCCCTGTCCCAAGTGGGGCTCACAGTCTCATTTTACAGATGAGGTGACTGAGGCCCAGAGGAGCGAAGTGACTTGTCCGAGGTCACACAGGAGACAGGTGGCCGAGCCTAGATTAGAACCCACGGCCTTCTCGCTCCCCGGCCCGTGCTCTATCCTCTTCGCAATGCTGTTTCTACTCATTCTGTTGTATTGTTCTCTCCCTAGCGCTTAGTAGAGCTCTCTGTAAATAACAAGCGCTCAATAAATACCACTGATGGATTGACTGAGTCTGGGGGCATGTAGAGAGATGGGAGAAAACCCCCTGGGGGAGACCCTTCTTTCCAGGGCCTCTTGCCTCTCCCAGGGGCTGTTTAACTGCCACAGGTGGTTTCTTTGGGGTCCAGGTCGCGTTATCACACGTCAGCCTCCTACATCCGTCCGCAGAAAAAACAAACCCGTGTGCCCGTGTCTCACGTCTGGCCTAGGAGAGTTGAAGGCTAAGCTCAGGGCACTTGGATTCTATTTCTAGATCTGCTGGAGATTTACTGCTTTACTTTGGTCAAGTCACTTCCTGTGCCTCTTATCTGCTTTCCTGTGAAATGGAAATGATCGTTTTTGCCAGCGTGCTTTCCTGAGGAGTTGCAGGGGTGGGGAGGGGGTGTCTCGGTTGAGAGCACACACTCTGAAGTTCCCAAAGAAAGGAATAGAGTAGTTGCTCTTTGGGACCAGAGATGTTAAGGTAGGACGGATCGGTTAAGGAAAAAAAGTGCTTATTCTCTTTCCCTTCAGCTTGGGCAGATCAATAAAAGCCAGGAGAGGAACTGAGAGTCATGAGGAATAGTGTGGCCTAATGGAAAGAGCAAGGGCCTGGAAGTCAGAGGTTCTAATCCTGCCTGCTTCATCTGCTGTGTGACTTTGGGCAAGTCACTTCACTTCTCTGGTCCTCAATTTTCTCGTGAGTAAAATGGGGATTCAGTATCTGTTCTCTCTCCTACTTAATGACTGTGGTATTTGTTAAGCGCTTAGTATGTGCCAGGCATCATACTAAGGACCGTGGGGGATTACAAGTAAATCGGGTTGAAGGTAGTCCCTGTCCCACATGGGGTTCACAGTCTTAATCCCCATTTTACAGATGGGGTAACCGAGACAAAGAAAGGTAAAGTGACTTTCCCAAGGTCACACAGCAGACAAGACCTTCTGACTCTCAATTCCATGCTCTAATAATAATAATCATGTTGGTATTTGTTAAGCGCTTACTATGTGCAGAGCACTGTTCTAAGCGCTGGGGTAGACACAGGGGAATCAGGTTGTCCCACGTGGGGCTCACAGTCTTAATCCCCATTTTACAGATGAGGGAACTGAGGCACAGAGAAGTTAAGTGACTTGCCCACAGTCACACAGCTGACAAGTGGCAGAGCTGGGATTCGAACTCTATCCACTGGACTATGCTACTTCCCCTACTTGGATTATGAGCCCCATGTAGGACTTGATTATTTTGTATCTACCCCAGCTTTTAGTACAGTGCTTTGCACATAGTAAGCACTTAACATATATGACCATTATTATTATGATATTTGCCCCACCTCCACCCCACTAAACTTACATCTTTTAAAATCATATATAATAAATATAAATAAATAATATATATACATATATACTTGCTTGTGAGTGACACTGGATAATGAGGCACTTCACTTTGTGCCTCAGTGACCTTATCTGTAAAAGGGGGGTTAAGACTGTGAGCCCCATGTGGGACAATGACTGTGTCCAACCTGATTAGTTTGTATCTACTTCAGTAGTTAGTACAGTGCCTGGCACATAGTAAGCACTTAACAGATGCCATAGAAAGCAAAATTTCAGGAGAAGCAGCATGACCTGGTGGAAAGATCATAGAGCCGTGAGTCAGAAGGACCTGGGTTCTAATCCTCACTCCTCCACTTGCCTGCTTGCTGTGGGACTTTAGGCAAGTCACTTTACTTCTCTGGGCCTCAGTTACCTCATCTGTAAATATGCTTTATATTTGTACTTTTATTTATATTAATGTCTGTCTCCCCCTCTCGACTGTAAGCTCAACGTGGGCAGGGAATGTCTGTATAATGTTACGTTGAGAAGCATCATGGTGTAGTGGAGGGAGCAGAGGGGATGGAAATCAGAAGGTCATGGGTTCTAATCCCGGCTCTGCTGCTTGTCTGCTGTGTGACCTTGGGCAAGTCACTTCAGTTCTCTGGGCCTCAGTTACTTCACTTGGAAAATGGGGATTAAGACTCTGAGCCCCAAATGGGACAGAGACTGTGTCCAACTCAATTTTCCCCCTCTAGACTGTGAACTCATTGTAGACAGGGATTGTCACTCTTTCTTGGTGTATTGTACTTTCCCAAGCACTTAATACAGTGGTCTGAACACAGTAAGCACTTAATAAATACAATTGAATGAATGTAGTGCTCAGCCCATAGTAAGCACTCAACAAATACCATCATCATCATTAATATTATTACTATTATTTCTTCCCATCCAGTTTCCTCCCTCCTGGAGCTGGAGGGAGCGGCGGGGGCGGTGATATCCGGAGAGGACGTGTCCTCCTTGACTGCTGCAGGCACCGGGGACTTGCCCCAAGAGCTGATGGTGCCAGAAGTCCTAGTCTGTTTATTGTTGTACTGTACTCTCCCAAGCACTTAGTACAGTGCTCTTCACAGTAAGCGCTCAATAAATACGATTGAATGAATGAATGAACTTGAGAATCAGGGCCATTTTGGTTTTCCTCATCAATCACTGTCCACTGGGCCCTTTGTGCTGATCTGAGCCCCTTAATCTTTCCCACCGGCCCTCAGCCGCTCTGTCGATAGCGACTCCATTTTGGACCTGCTTCTCCCAGAGTCACCTGGGCCGTTGCTAATAGGCTGCCTCACAACGGCGCCTTTCTTCCAGTCTCTATCTCCGTCTGGAATCAGGCATCCCATTTCGACTTTGGGGGTTTGTTGCTTTTGATTTTATTAACTGCAGGCATTTTGGGATGGGTAGAAGCCGGGATTGCCCCTCCAGGGCAAGTAGGAAGTTATTAGCCACGGTCAGGATCAGGTGTGCTTTAAAAGCTGATGCTGAAATCCCCTTCACCTGCTTCATGTGTTTGGGGGGTGGGGGGAGGTTCCTTTTAAACTTCCAAATTACCAACCGGGATTTGGAGACATAGAATGTGGTTGTAAAGTGTTGTTTCCTCTGAGGAATGAATGACCTGAGAAGAGAGCGGTAAGAAAGAGTGAGGAAATATGGGCTTTGGGCTTCATTAAATAAAATCAAACAGGATGTGGCTTTTGATGGTGTATCTACCTTTTTGGCTGTCCCCTAGAACTATTTGTACCAACGAACTAGCAGAGACGAAAGTCAGCGTGGCCTAGTGGAAAGATCACGGGCCTGGGAGTCTGAAGGACCTGGGTTCTAATTCCAGCTTTGCTACTTGTCTGCTATGTGATCTTGGGCAAGTCACTTCACTTCCCTGTGTCTCAGTTACCTCATCTGTAAAAGGGGGATTAAAGCAGTGAGTCCCATGTGGGACATGGACTGTGTCCAATCTGTTTATCTTCTATCTACCCCAGGGCTTAGTACAGTGCCTGGTGCATAGTAAGTGCTTAACAAATACCATAAAAGGAGTTCAGCATATCTCAGTTCTTTGTTTTCTAGTTAGGGAATTGGCTTTGCCCGCTGATCTTACCTGCTGTGAGTTTAGACTGCAGGATTAGAGGTTGAGGTGGCATGGTGTAGTGGATAGAGCACAAGCCTATCATGTGTCAGAGATCATGGGTTCTAATCCTAGCTCTGCTCCTTGTCTGCTGTGTGACCTTGGGCAAGTCACTTTGCTTCTCTGTGCCTCAGTCATCTCAACTCTAAAGTGGGGATTGGAACTGTGAGCCCCACATGGGACAGGAACTGTATCCAACCTGATGTGATCGTATCCACCCCAGTGCTTATTAATAATAAGGTTGGTATTTGTTAAGTGCTTACTATGTGCAGCACACTGTTCTAAGCGCTGGGGTAGACATAGGGGAATCAGGTTGTCCCCCGTGGGGCTCACAGTCTTCATCCCCATTTTACAGATGAGGTAACTGAGGCACAGAGAAGTGAAGTGACTTGCCCACAGTCACACAGCTGACAGGTGGCAGAGCCAGAATTAGAACCCATGACCTCTGACTCCAAAGCCCGAGCTCTTTCCACTGAGCCATGCTGCTTCGCTACAGTGCCTGGCACATAGTAAGTGTTTAACAAATACCACTGTTATTATTATAAATGGGACTCACATCAAACTTCAGGGATCCAGGACTTGAGGCTAAGTGACAGTTAAACCTTTCCCTTTCTGGATGTCGAAACCCAAGAAAGAGACCAACAAACTAGAAGCTTTTGGAAGGATTAAGGGGCAGGAGAGAAGAAGAAAAAGACTATTGGGCAAACTGTGAGGAGCTGGACCAGAAAGGAAAATAAGAGGTACACCTAACCACTCTTGGCCCCCCAGTTTGCAAGCAGGAAGCAGCAAAAAGGCTTTCAAAGAAAAGGCAGCTGCCTTTTGTTCATCGATTCACCTCTTAGAGTTGTGCAACAGAATTTTGAAAAAGTTTCCGACGCGTCCGAATCAAACAGAGGGAGACTTGGAAAAGAGAGAGATAGGGAGAGAGTGAAGTGGAGTAGAGAGAGAGAAGATGAGGGAGAGAGATGGAAAGGATGAGAGAGGGAGGGGGAGAAATGGGGAGAGAGAGAGAAGAAAAAGAGAGAGAGATGGAGAGGATGAGAGGAGAGAAAGAAAATGAGAGAGGGAGCGGATGAAAGAGAGAGGGAGAGACAGAGAGAGAGAGCCTTAGGCTACTAGGCAGAGAATCATGTGACAATTCTCCAGCACTTACTCTCCACCCCATTTCTTCCCCAATGTGTGTGCCTACACACACACACATGCCCACGGAGTCTTTTCATCCCCCTCCAGGTCAGCGGGATCAGGTTTATGATAGGCGACCATGAAGCTTATCAAATAAATGCAGCAGCAGCAGGTGTTTGAAGCTGGCCGCCTTCAGCAGCCCAGCCGAACAAGGTTCATATTGTTGCAGGGGCCAAAATAGTGAACTAATTGCTTTTTTTTCCCCTGCTTTCCCTTCTTCCCCTTTTCCTGGGGTTGGAGCCCCCGAGAGGTTTCTGGGAACCAGTTCCCAAAACAAACCTTGCAAAGAGCCGGGGATTTGGAAGGAGGGGGTGGGAGGGGGGAAGAAGAAAAAAGAAAAAACAGCCAGAACAGTGGGCTCCAATGTGCCAGGCTTCAGAGGGTAGCTTTTCAAAGGGAGCGGCTGAGGTTCGTGTTACTAAAAGGAGAGGGTGAGAACGGGATGGGGGGTGGAGAGAGAGCAGCTTTTTGGCTGCGGAGACATGGCATCTGGTAGGCCCAGCTGATTCCAGCCCCCGGCCTCTGGAGAAACATTTCTTTCTGCTCAAGGTATTGACAGGGCACCAGAAGAGCGGGATGAGCCCGAAGGTACCCGCCATTCCACCTAGCTCTGCCCATTTGCCCGAACTTTGGGTTAGTTTTACACCTCCTTATACTCTCCCCTCTCTTCGTTCTCTTCAGGAAGCTTTCTTGGATTGGTTGGTGTCCATGTTGAGTGTCTGAGAGAGCGGAAGAGAGCGAGCACGTTTCCCACCTCTGGGGAAATTCTGCTTTCATGGATTACCATAGACTCGTACCCTCGTCGTGCAGATTTTGCCAAATTTTCAAGCTCCCAAAGGAGGTTTACCTGGAAATGCTCGTGTCTAACCGTCTTCCTTTTTTATGGTATTTGTTAAGCGGCAGGTACTGTACTAAGCACTGGGGTGGATACGAGATAGGTTGGAAACATTCCATGTCCCACATGGGGCTCCTAGTATTAATCTTCATTTTACAGATGAGGGAACTGAGGCACAGAGTAGTCCATTCCATAGTATTTATTGAGTGCTTAACAGTGTGCAGAGCACTGTATTAAGCATTTGGGAGCGTACAATAGAACAAGAGACAGACACAATCCCTGTCCACAGCAAGCGTACCGTCTAAAGATGAAGTGACTTATGCCGGGTCAGACAGTAGTAAAGTAGCAAATGAGATTAGAACCCAGGTCCTCTAACTCCCTTCCTGGCCTGTGCACTGTCCACTAGGCTATGCTGATTCTAATAATAATAATAACTGTGGTATTAAGAGCTTACCAAGGGCCAGGCACTCTACTAAGCACTGGGGCTTTGTACCCCTGCCCCACCACATTTTACAGATGAGGTAACTGAGGCCCAGAGAAGTGAAGTGACTTCCTCAAGGTCACACAGCAGACAAGTGGTGGAGCTGGGATTAGAACCCATGACCTTCTTACTCCCAGGCCTGTGCTCTATCCACTAGGCCATGCCGCTTCTCAAAAAGTCAGCTTGTTAGGAGGCATAGTTATAAGTCCTTGAGAATCTACAGATTGTTCTTTCTCTAAAACTCTTAATTATACTATTTTTCCTTAATCAAAGCATTTCAGAGACCCCACTTGTCTTCTGTGTGACCTTGGGCCAGCCTCGTAACTTCTCTGTGCCTTAGTTACCTCATCTGTAAAATGGAGATTAAGACTGTGAGCCCCACGTGGGCCGACCTGATCACCTTATACCTCCCCAGCACTTAGAACACTGCTTGGCCCATAGTAAGTGCTTAACAGACATCGTCATTATTATTATCATTATTAAACCCTCAATGACTGGTCAAGGTCACACAGCAGAGAGTTGGCAGAGCCACTGAAGGAGAAGAAAATCACTCGGTCTTTTGCTTTACAGACTGTTTAGAAGGTAGCCTGGCCTTGGGAAGAAGTCTATAGCGGGAAGGTTTCCTCCCTGTCAGGTAACTTACCCTTGAACTATTCTTCTACCACTTCAAATGGACCCTCCCCTGCTAGAACTCTGCCCTATTTTCTGCTGAGTAGTTTGCTCTTCCCTCACGGACACCCATGACCCCACCCACAGCATGGTGTAGTAATAATAATAATGATGATGCCATCTGTTAAGCGCTTACTACGTGCCGGGCACCGTACTAAGCGCTGGGGTGGATACAAGCAAATCGGGTTGGACACAGTCCCTGTCCCACGTGGGGCTCACAGTCTCAATCCCCATTTTCCAGATGAGGGAACTGAGGCCCAGAGAAGTGAAGTGACTTGCCCAAAGTCACACAGCAGACGAGTGGCAGAGCCGGGATTAGAACTCACGGCCTTCAGACTCCCAGGCCCGGTATCTAGCCACTACACCATGCTGCTTCCCCAGAGCATGGGCTTGGAGGTCAGAAGGTCATGGGTTCTAATCCCAGCTCTGCCATTTAATGATAATAATAGTATGTATTAATAGTCATAATAATAATGATGGTATTTACTATGTGCCAAGCACCGTCCTAAGCCCCGGGGTAGATACAAAATAAGTGGGTTGGACAGAGTCTGCTGTGTGACCTTGGGCAAGTCACTTCTCCTTCTACTACTTCAAATGGACCCTCCCCTTCTAGAACTCTGCCCTATTTCTGCAGAGCAGCTTTGCTCTTCCCTCACCGACTCCCATGTCCATGACCCCACCCACAGCGTGGTGTAATAGTAATAATAATAATAATGCCACTTGCTAAGCACTTACTATGTGCCAGGCACTGTACTAAGCTCTGGGGTGGGTACAAAGAAAGCAGGTCAGACACAGTCCCATTCTGTGCGACCTTGCTGTGTGGCCTTGGGCAAATCGCTTCACTTCTCTGTGCCCCAGTTCCCTCATCTGTAAAATGGAAGATCGAGACTGTGAGCCCCACATGGGACAAGGACTGGGTCCAAGCCGATTTGCTTGTATCCACCCCAGCGCTTAGTACAGTGCCTGGCACATAGTAGGTGCTTAATAAATACCCTTATTATTAGTACAGATTTTCATAACCCCATTCCTTTGCTCCTGACAATCTTGCCAATTACTCTGTTAACAAAATCGAGGTTTCCCCAAAACGCTCTGCATCAAACAGGAACTCCCAGCCGCAGCAAGAAACGAGTCTTTTTCCTACTTGAAACAATCACCCCGGTGCCTGCTAACCTTCAGGAAATAACAGGGAGGAGAAAAGAAACAGAGTCGGTTCCAGTGGGGGATTTCAGATTGCCGAGTTTTGCCATCGAGATGGGAAGGAACCGTTGGATAGGATCAGAGAGTGACATGTTTGACTTCAGACCAAATCCACCAGTGCCAAGAGAAGCATTATTTAGCATTTAAAAATAGTGCTCCACCACTCCCCGTGGCATAGGAGAGAGGTTCAAAGAACCAGCCTGATACATCGGCTGTGAAAAGGCCCTATTGATTAGATAAGGGCACAGGAATGCGTTTGATGTTAGTAAGGGTTTCTTGACATCTTTCCCACCATGCCTTTGGAGATCTCTCTTCGGCTGAAATGCAGCCAAAAGCACACCCGTAAAAGCTGGTCTGAGTGTGGTGGGCATGTTCAAAGGCTCTCCGATATCTGTGGGTTGCCTCTCAGCAGTTTAATGTCATCCTTCACCCCGCCGAGCCTGTGCCCTCTAGTGATTCCTGTACCGTCAATAGATCAACGGATCAATCCATGGTATTTGGAGCACTGTAATAGTAATAATAGTAATAATAATTCCGGTACTTGTTAAGTGCTTACTATGTGCCCAGCACTGTTCTGAACCCTGGGGTAGACACAAGTCAATCAGGTTGCACACGGTCCTCGTCCCATGTAGGGCTCACACTCTTAATCCCCGTTTTCCAGATGAGGTAACAGAGAAATGAAGTTATTTGCCCAAGGTCACTCAGCAGACAGGTGGCAGAGCTGTACTAAGCGTCTGGGAGATGACAAGTAAGCATATCAATCAGTGGTACTTAGTGAGTGCTTACTGTGTGCAGAGCACTAGATGAAGCTCTTGGGAGAGCACCGTACCACAGATAAATTGAGGATATGATAAGCATGTTGTAAGGGTGTTCTAGGTTGGTGAGTTTGAGCTAATAACATGACAGGCAGGATAACCAGAGAAGTAAGAAACTGGGGATCAATCATTCAATCAATAATATGGATTGAGCGCTTACTGTGTGCTCAATCAATCTGGATGAGTGATGATAATGATTTTCTTTAATAAGAAGAAGGAGAATTATGGCATTTGTTAAGCACTTACTGTGTGCCAGGCATTGTATTAAGTGCTGGGGTGGATACAAGCAAATCGTGTTGGACATCGTCCCTGTCCCACATGGGGCTCACAACCTCAATCCCTATTTTACAGATGAGGGAACTGAGGCCCAGAGAAATGAAGTGACTTGCTCAAGGTCACAGACCAGACCAGTGGCGGAGCTGAGATTAGAACCCATGACCTTCTGATTCCCAGGCCCGTGCTCTAGCCATTATACCCCATTCTATATTTTTTCAGTACTTAGAGTTTGTCAAGCATTGGAGTGCCTCCGCCTTCAGCCTCAAGACTAACCTCTGGGGAGCGCCGGGACTGGTCTAGACAACCAAGAGAACTAAGTCACCAATTCAGGCACATCTCTTCTCTCCAGATTTTCTCCTGTCTCCCTACACCCCAAAGAAGTGACATGGGCTGGGGGTGAAAAGCGTTCTAGAGCGATTCCCCAGGAGGAGTTTTTTGTGGAGAGGCGGCCTGGGCCCCTAAACTATCCCTTGTCACAGAGATGGACATAAGTGCTGCAGGTCTTTCAAGTTAATAACTGTATGAACATGGTCGCTGAATCCACCCCAGGACACAGTACAGTGCCTGGCACATAGTAAGGGCTTAACAGAAGCCATCATCATTATTATTCGGTCTCCTGAATCCCAGGCCTGCGCTCTTTACCCTAGGCCACGCTCCACACGTTCCTCTGAGCCGAAGGTGCTTTTTGGTGAGTACAGATCCCGCCACACACGACATCACGGAGGTTAATGGGGCAGGGTGCAGGAAGCAGGAAGCCTCCCTCCTGGCCAGTGACAAGCTGTAATCCTACCTCCACTTGGGCCACTTGAGGGATGTGTCTTCCTCTGTATGGCTCCATCCAAACTGCTTCCTCGTTATTCCAAGCACTTCTATCCTGCCTCAATTACTTCCTCAGCCTCCTCGCTGACCTCCCTGCCTCCTTTCCCTCCCCACTCCATACTTCACTCTGCTGCCCAGATCGTTTGTCTACAAAAGTGTTCAGGCCATGTTTCCCTTCTCCTCAAGAATTTACAGTGGTTGCCCATCCACCTCTGCCTCAAACATAAATTCCTTACTATTGGTTTTAAAACAGTAATAATAATAATCATAATGTTGGTATTTGTTAAGCGCTTACTATGTGCCGAGCACTGTTCTAAGCGCTGGGGGAGATACAGGGGAATCAGGTTGTCCCACGTGAGGCTCACAATCTTCATCCCCATTTTACAGATGAGGGAACTGAGGCCCAGAGAAGTGAAGTGACTTGCCCACAGTCGCACAGCTGACAAGTGGTAGAGTGGGGATTTGAACCCATGACCTCTGACTCTAAAGTCCGTGCTCTTTCCACTGAGCCATGCTGCTCACCTTGTCCCCTCCTACCTCACCTTGCTGCTACTCTCCTACTACAGCCCGGCCTGCACGCTTTGCTCCTTTAATGCCAACCTTCTCCCTGTTCCTAGATCTCATCTATCCTACCTCCGACCTCTCGCCCTTGTCCTGCTCCCTCTTAATATCTGACAGACAATGACTCTCCCCACCTTCAAAGCCTTATTGAAGGCACATCTCCTCCAAGAGGCCTTCCCTGACTAAGCCCTCTTTCATTTTCTTCCACTCCCTTCTGTCACCATCCCTTTATTCATCCCTCTTCCGGCCCCAGAGCACTTATATACATATCTGTAATTTATTTATATTAATGTCTGTCTCCCCTTCTGGACTGTAAGCTCGTTGTGGGCAGGGTATATGTCTGTGGTATTGTTCTATTGTACTCTCCCAAATGCTTAGTACAGTGCTCTGCACACAGTAAGCGCTCAGTAAATATGATTGACTCTTTGAAGAGCTTAATCTAATCTCCTGAGCCTGGAGCCTGGAGTCTGTCAAACTGTGACTCTGGAAAGGCCGAATTCTCCACTATTTAACAATCATCATAATTGAGGTATTTGCTTGGTACTTACTCTGTTTGGTACTTACGTTCATCAGGTTGGATCCGTGCCTCCCTGGGCTCACGGGAGATAGAGCAGGTATTGAATTCCCATTTTACCAATGACGAACAGGACACACAGAGAAGTGAAATGACTTGCCCGAGGTCACCCAGCAGGCAAAGGGTGGAATCAGGATTAGAACCCAGGTCCTCTGACGCCCAGGCTCGTTCTTTCCACTAGGCCACGCCTCATCCTATGGTAAGGTTTTTCCACAAAAGCCATCTACTGTCTCTGTCTGTTACCGATTTGTACATTCCAAGTGCTTAGTACAGTGCTCTGCACACAGTGAGCGCTCAGTAAATACTATTGAATGAATGAATGAATGAATCTACCCTACAGCGCCCCAACTTCAGTCAGGCAGACAGTCAATCGTATTTATTGAGCACTTTCTGTGTGCAGAGCTCTGTATTAAGCACTTGGGAGAGTACAATATACCAATGTAATAGACACATTTCCTGCCCACAACGAACCTACAGTCTAGAGGATGAGCTTATAGTCTAAAGAGTCCTGTCGTGCCTCTTTTAGAGGATTATAGAACCAGGTCACTTTGGTTCTTTGACCAAACTGACTCCCAGAGCCCAGCAGGAGAAGGAGACAAGGCCGGCCGAGGTCCACGGCGGCCTGATTGACCGGGTGGGCAGGAGAGTCCTGGCCGGCAACTAGGCCCAAGGCTTCCTGCTTTCTAGAATCCCCAAACTGGATCAATCTTGAAGACATCACCCCAGACACATTCCCACCCCCGAAAGAGCCTCATACCTCTCGTCCCAAACCGATGACTACCTAGCCGCAGCTGACAGGCCAAGGGGAGGGGGGGGGAGAGTTGGGGAAGGGGAATACACTGAGGAAACTCTGAGGTAAATGACCGCGAGGAGGCTGAGGAAATCCCAACTCAGGAGTGAGAGTTGGAGAGGAGAAAATATTGAGAAGTAGTTGGGGAAACACCAGGGAGATGCAACAGAGGAGAGGCTGATGGGCAGGGAGTGAGAAGAAGGGAGGCTAAGATCATAGATTCCCCACATTCTTTCAGCTAGGGGACTTTATTATGAAGCAGCAAGGCACAGTGGATAGAGACCGGACCTGGGAGTCAGAAGGCTGTGGGTTCTAATCCCGTCTCCACCACTTTTCTGCTGTATTCACTCATTCATTCAATTGTACTTTTTGAGCGCTTAATATGTGCGGAGCACTGTACTAAACACTTGGGAAGTACAATTCGGCCACAGATAGAGACAATCCCTGCCCACAACAGGCTCACAGTCTATGACCTAAGGCTATGACTTCACTTCTCCGGGCCTCAGTTACCTCATCTGTAAAATGGGGATTGAGCCTGTGAGCTCCATGTGGGGTAGGGACCGCATCCAACCAGATTTGTTTGTATCCACCCTTGCGGTTGGTACACTGCCTGGCACACAGTGAGTGCTTAACAAATACCACAGTTATCATTATTTTTATTCTAGAAAAACTCCAGGATGAAGACCGCTGCCAGCTTAAAGAGGGCTGGGTATATGGTACTTGCTAATTGTTGAATTTGTTGAGCATTTACAATGTGCTAAGCAAGGTGTTGAACGCTAGGGTAGATACAGGTCACTCGGATCGGAAATTATCCGTCCCACATGGAGCGCGCGGTCTTAGTAGGAGGGAAAGCAGGCATCGAATCTCCGTTTTACAGATGAGGCGATTGAGGCACAGAGAAGTTAAGAGACTTGCCCTAGGACATCCAGCAGGCAAGTGGCAGATGTCTTATAAATAGGCAGCCTGGGCAAGATTCAGTACCAACATGGAATCTAATCCTGTACGATCTAGTTAAGGTAACCCATCCTTGGGGTGAAGGAGAGGCCAGGTCAGCTTAAATACCTGTCCTCTCATCCCTTAGACTGGCGGCCCCAAATAGGAAGCAGCGTGGCATAGTGGGTAGCGCACTGGCCCGGGACTCAGAAGGTCAAGGGTTCTAATCCCAGGTCCACCACTTATCTGCTGTGCCTTGGGCAAGTCATTCACTTCTCTGTGAGTCAGATGGGGATTAAGACTGTGAGCCCATGTGAGACAGGGGACTGTGTCCAAACGGATTTGCTTGTATGCACCCTAGCGCTTAGTATAGTGTCTGGCACATAATAAGCGCTTAATAAATGTCATTATGTCTCCCCTCTTCTAGACCGTAAGCCCGTTGTGGGCAGGGATTGTCTCTGTTGCTGAATTGTACTTTCCAAGCACTTAATACAGTGCTCTGACAGTAAGTGCTCAATAAATTGAATGAATGAATATTATTATTATTATTATTATTATTATGGGACAGGGACTGTGTCTGACATGATCATCTTGTCTCTACCCCAGTGCTTCATACAGCGCATGGCACGCGGCAAGCACTTACCGTAACCCACTATTATTATAATTATACATGAGTCCCCATTAAAATTCACATTCAACACATTTCAGCTCAGATCTCTAAGTACAAATTAATGGCACGGTGATATTGTCAGGGGAAGACAGGCGATAAAAACTCTAGAGTCAATGGAAAAAATAACCTTTAGTTGGACGGTTTCGGTTTAAAGTTGTAAAAACATTACTTAGGTTTTTTTTCAGCTGGCTGTTCAGTTAAGGAGTGAAACTGGACTTGTCAGTTTCACTTCTGCTTTGGATATGTGGCCCATGGTGGCATCAGGCGGGTTCTTAGCTTAGCAGGGGAATGCGGAAAGAACCGCACAGGCTTTCCAAGGGTGATATACAAATTCTCCTCATTTGCATCTTGATAATCTTTAGTTGTATTTATTGAGCACTTACTGAGTGCAGAGCAATTTGAGACAGACGATTTTTCTCCCTTTCTTCAAAACTTTATTGAAGGAACGGCTCCTCGATGAGGTCTTCCGGGAGTAGAGTAGATTGCCTTCCACTCGCTAGCCATTCCCAATCTAAGAATGGAAATGCCTCTGCTTGACTCTCCCTCTTGATTCTTGATTCTATTTAGTTGCCATTGTTTTTACGAGATATTCTTCCCCTTGACTCTATTTATTGCCATCGTTCTCGTCTGTCCGTCTCCCCCGATTAGACTGTAAGCCCGTCAAACGGCAGGGACTGTCTCTATCTGTTGCCGACTTGTTCATTCCAAGCGCTTAGTACAGTGCTCTGCACATAGTAAGCGCTCAATAAATACTATTGAATGAATAAGCCCCGATTTCCTCTTTTCCCACTCCCTTTAGCACCACCCTGACTTGCTCCCATTATTCATCCCCCTTCCCGGCGCCACAGCACTTATTATGTATGTATCTGTAATTTATCTATGTATATTAATGTCTGTCTCTTCTAGACCGTAAGCTCACCATGGGCAGGGAATGTGTCCGTTTATTGTTGTCTCATAGTCTCCCAAGTACAGTGCTCTGAACGCAGTAAGCACTTGAAAAATATAATTGACTGCAGTATAACAACATAACAGATTCAGTCAGCTGTGTGACCTTGGGCAAGTCACTTCACTTACCTCATTTGTAAATCGGAGATTGAGATCGTGAGCGCCGTGTGGGGCAAGGACTGTGTCCAACCTGACTTTGTCTACCCCAGCGCTTAGTACAGTGCCTGGCACTTAGTAAACACTTAACAAATGCCACAGTTATTATTATTATTATTATTCATCAGCACGCAGGGTTTCCAGGATGGCTCTGTCTTTGGAACCCCAGCCCAGTGGCTTAGAAGAATGGTGACTCTGGTTGCTGAGCAGCCGGGAAGTTAGAAGGACCTGAGTTCTAATCCTGCCTCTACCACTTGTCCGCTGTGACCATAGGCAAGTCACTTCACTTTTCTCAGTCTCAGTTACCTCATCTATAAAATGGGGACTAAGATTCTGAGCCCCACGTGGGACAGGGGCTGTGTCTGACCCGATTTGCTCGTATCCACCGCAGTGCTTAGTACAGTCCCTGGCACATAGTAAGGGTTTAACGAATATCACAATTATTATTATTCAGGAAAGCAGGCCATTTCCATCCCACCAAGCTTTATCCCCACTTCCTAGTTTTGCCTCTCCTAAATGACAGTTTGAACCCCACCTTCTCTGAGTTGGACGTGTGAGGGGAATGGATGACAGCAGAATACCCAAATAGCTGCTTCATTTCTTCATTGATTCAATTTATTCATTCGATCGTGTTTATTGAGCACATGCTATGTGCAGAGCTCTGTACTAAGTGCTTGGGAGAGTACAGTACAACAATAAATAGACCCGTTCCCTGCCCATATCGAGCTTACAGTCTAGGGAGGGGAGATGGACGTTAATATAAATAAGAAAATTACAGACAGGTACATAAGTGCCGTGGGGCCGGGATGGGGGAAGAACAGAGGGAGCGAGTCAGGGAGATGCAGAAGGGAGAGGAAAATGAGGCAAGAGGAGGCTTAGTCAGGGGCTCCTGGAGGAGATGAGCCTTCAGTGAAGGCGGGGAGAGTAATTGTCTGTCGGATTTGAGGAGGGAAGATGTTCCAGGACAGAGGCAGGATGTGGGCCAGGGGTCGGCGGCGAGATAGGCGAAATCTAGGTACAGTGAGAAGGTTGGCATTAGAGGAGTAAAGAGTGCAGGCTGGGTTGTAGTAGGAGAGTAGTGAGGTGAGGTAGGAGGGGCACGGCGATGGACTGCTTTAAGCCAAAGCTTTTGTTTGACGCACAAGTAGAAGAGCAACCACTGGAGCTGCTGAAAGTGTTGCTGAAGAGTGTGTGTGTAGGGGGGTGGCGGTGTGGGGGACAAAAACAAAGAAAAGTACAATCAAACAAACCCTCAGATGATGTGGTAGAGCTATGGGTACCTTGGAGACTACACCAGCAGATATACCGGCCTGGGGTGCTGTAATTAAGAAGAAAGATACTCTTTTAAAGGAGAGAAAAAATGAAATCAGCCAAAGTGACAAGCTCATCAGCCACCCTTGCAGAGAGGAAGATAAGTTCAATCAGTGGCTTCATCTTCAAACCCCTAGAGGACAGATACAGTCAGAGACATAGATAGACATAGGTGTGCCTGTCCTTCGGGGTTTCAGATGCCGTCTGGGTATGTCACCCAAAAAGTCCTGAAAAAAGTACAAGAACGTGATGCGGGCAAACAACTTTAAGAATGTATAAGCTGGGGAATTCAGGACCTAGTTACCCACAACGTGCACGTTTGCTCTAGAGAAGTACAAGGTACAAGAAAAAAAAAAAGAACTCAAAGGCCATCTCTCTTGCGCAGATCTGGTGTAGTTCTGTTTCCTGAAGAATATTTTCCAATTCTTAGGCAGTTCCTTAAGGGAAGTGGTGATGGCTTCGCTGCTTCAAACCTTGGACAAAATGGAGTATCACCTCCGGCTCTCCTGAAGGCACTGGGTCGCCCCGCTCCAGTCTATTCTTCACTCCACTGCCCGGCTCATCTTCCCGCAGAAACGATCTGGGCCTGTCACTCCCCTTCTTAAACACCTCCAGTGGTTGCCTATCGACCTCCGCTCCAAACAAAAACTCCTCACTCTGGGTTTCGAGGCTCTACATCACCTTGCCCCTTCCTACTTCTCCTCCTTTCTCTCTTTCCACCACCCACCCCGCACGCTCCACTCCTCTGCCGCCCACCTCACCGTCCCTCGGTCTCGCCCGTCCCGCCGTCGACCCCCGGGCCGCGTCCTCCCGCGGTCCCGGAACGCCCTCCCTCCTCACCTCCGCCAAACTCATTCTCTTCCCCTCTTCAGAACCCTACTTAAAACTCACCTCCTCCGAGAGGCCTTCCCAGACTGAGCTCCCCTTCTCCCTCTACTCCCTCTACCGCCCCCCCTTCACCTCTCCTCAGCTTAACCCTCTTTTCCCCCCATCTCCCTCTGCTCCTCCCCCTCTCCCTTCCCCTCCCCTCAGCACCGTACTCGTCCGCTCAACTGTATATATTTTCATTACCCTATTTATTCTGTTTATGAAATGTACATCGCCTCGATTCTATTTAGTTGCCATTGTTTTTACGAGATGTTCTTCCCCTCGACTCTATTTATCGCCATCATTCTCGTCCGTCCGTCTCCCCCGATCAGACCGTAAGCCCGTCAAACGACGGGGACCGTCTCTATCTGTTGCCGACTTGTTCATTCCAAGCGCTTAGTACAGTGCTCTGCACATAGTAAGCGCTCAATAGATACTATTGAATGAATGAATGAATGAATGAATGATGCACTGGTCACCTGAGAAAGCACTGGCCCTGACGGAATCACCCTCCACTTCACTGAGGCGACTGCTCTGACTAAAAAAAAAAAAAACCCTAGCTGTACCCGAGAGATCTGTAGGCTCACGGACACGAGCGGAATATGTGGGCTCCGGGTGTGAACTTTGATCTGACCCTTTTTGCCTCTAGTCTCCCCATAACCTTAAACTGGCTCTGGATCCAAATGGCTTCTCCTTTGGCCAGGAATTCCAGGACCTTAGTGTCACCCATAAGAAATTCATTCATTCGTTTGTTCATTCAATCAGTCATATGCATTGAACGCTTCCTGTTGCGCTTACTTTTGAGCTGGAATTAGAATCCAGCTCCTCTGACTCCCAGGACCAGGCTGTTTCCACTAGGCCACGCTGCTTCGCTAGATGGTGAGCTTGTTGTGGGCAGGAATGTGCCTGTTTTTTGTCGTACTGTACTCTCTCAAGTGCTTAGTACAGTGCTCTGCACACAGTAAGAGCTCAATAAATACGATTGACTGACGTGGCTTGAATTCTAGTTCTCCTCCCTAATGTGAGTCCCATGTGGAACTGGGACTTTGTCCAATGTGATTATCTTCTATCTACTACACTGCTTGACATATAGAAAGTGCTTAACCAAAACCACAGTTAACAATAACCATTATTATGATGGTGAGATGTGGGAGAAGGGCGAAGAACATTTTTTCCCCAGTGACTATGTTATTTAGTCAAGGGACTGATGCCATCTTGAAAAGCGGAGTGAAGATTCTAAGAAAGAACAGCCCTTTTTTTTTTGTAGGGGGGGGAAGGGGGCAGTGCAGCTGCCCCCCAGAGGGTAGTAATAATGATTGTGATAGTTGTTAAACACTTAAAAACTCCAAACATTGTTTTAGCAATGGAGAAGAGACAAGATAATCAGGTCCTATAGTCTAAGTAGGAGGGAGAACAGGTATTAAATCCCCATTTTGCAGATGAGGGAACTGAGGCATGGAGGAGTTAAAATGACTTGTCTAAGGTCACACAGCACACAAGTGGCAGAGCTGGGATTAGAACCCAGGTCCTCTGACTCCCAGGACCAGACTGTTTCCATTAGGCCACGCCACTTCTCTAGACTGTAAACTCCTTGTGGGCAGGGCATGCATCAGTTTATTGTTATACTCTCCTAAGCGCTTAGTACAGTTCTCTGCACACAGTAAATGTTCAATAAGTATGATTGAACGAACGAATGAATGAATGAATGAAGCAGCATGGTCTAGTGGAAAGAGCCTAGGCCTGGAAGTTGGAAGGTCATGGATTCTAATTCCCACTCTGCCACTTGTCTGCTGTGTGACCTTGGGCAAGTCATTTCACTTCTGTGAGTCTCAGTTATCTCATCTATAAAATGGAAATCGAGACCGTGAGCCCAACGTGGGACAGGGATTGTCCAACTCGATTTGTTCATATCCACCCCAGCGTTTAGTTCGGTGCCTGGCACGTAGTAAGGGCTTAACAAATGCTATTGTTATTATTATTATTAATAATATTCTTTAGACCAGAAGCTTCTTGTGAGCAGGGAACAAGTCAACCAACTCTGTTATATTGTACTTTCCCAATTGCTTAGTACGGCCCTGCACGCAGTAAGCTTTTAATAAATATGATTGATAAGAAAAGCAGCCCAAGGACAAAGCCTCAGTGGATGCTCAATAAATTCTGTTCACCACCCGAGGCTTCTGTGTACATGTGCAGGGGTGTTCACTTGGTTGTTTTCTATGTTGGGGACACTTTGTCACTTGAATATTTAAAAGAGTCCTCAGGAACACCCAGTCCTCACTCAGCTACTGATCAAACATATCTTGCAGCTTCTCTGGTTTTACCAACTTCCTTTCCGCTCAAACCACCGGTGTTTTCATTCTGTAAATCGTTGATCTTATTGCAAGATGACATAAATGATGAACATTAAAGTTTGATTGGCAGTTCCTTTTTCACCGTGTGCATATCTGAAACATCATTTTTGTATTTGTTAAATACTTACTACATGCCAGGTACTGTACTAAACACTGGGGTAGATACAAGCAAATCAGTTGGGACACAGTCCATATCTCACATGGGGCTCCCAGTCTTCATCCCCATTTTTCAGATAAGAGAACTGAGGCCCAGAGAAGTGAAGAGACTTGTCAAGTGTCATTGATTGTGCTGGGGTAAAATGTCCTCCGTTGCTCCTTTGTTCTTTCTGGTAAGCTCTTTTAGACCGTAAGCTCACTGTGGGCAGGAAGCATGTCTATCAACTCTGTCATGTGTACTCTCCCAAGCGCTTAGTATAGTGCTCGGCACGCAGTGAGCACTCAAATACAATTGATGGATTGATTGATTAAGATTATTAGCTGCTTTGAGGGCAGGGATCTTGTTTACCCTCTCCATTATATCGTATCCTCTCGAGTGCATGCAGTAGGCTCTCAATAAATAGCTTTCTCTTCGTATAGAACTTCCCCTTCTCTGATTGCCGCCCACCAAGCTCTGGCCCCAGTCAGGTGGCTGCTTTCCATTTGGCCATCCTACCCGGCTCACAGCCTACTTTGAAGATACTGCCCAACCAATCAGATATGGCACCAGTGGAAGACCCGGGTTTCCGGGTCTGAAGCTTGACGCCTTTCGGTCTTCCAAAGGAAATGTTGGTCTTCCGGACTCCGTTGGCTACTTCGCCCGTCCTTGCTTTGTTGGCTCGTTTTTCTGCCTGGGTAGCAGAATTCAGGGGCGGACTTCGGTTCCGTGTTGCTGACCAAAGTCTTTGTAGAGCTGTAGGATTTCCACGGTGCAGGCTGACCTGGGATGCCACATGCTACTGTAGCCAGCCGAAGAAAAGTGCTGACCCCGCAAGGCGTTTCATCATTTATGGCCGGATGCTTCCGGAGAATTCATTCGCATATACTTCAGGCTCGAGCGCTTCTGGTGGTGCTAGCAGTCCAGAGAACTGGCAAGAGTGGCTTGGAAAATTAGAAGTGTGTTTTAACCTTGTTCTCCAGGCCGCTTGTCTTCCTCCTGCAACGTGGCCTAGTGGATAAAGAGCACGGGCCTGGGAATGCTCTGCACACAGTAAGCGCTCGATAAACACGATGGAATGAATGAATGAGTCAGAAGGACTTAGTACAGTGTTCTGCACATAGTAAGCGTTCCATAAATACTACTGAATGAATGAAAGGACCTGGGTTCTAATCCCAGCTCTGCCATTTGTCTGCTGTGTGACCTTGGATAAGTCGCTTCACTTCTCTGTGCCTCTGTTACCTCATCTGTAAAGTGGGGATTAAGACTGCGAACTCCACGTGGAACCTGGACTTTCAGCCTGATTACCTTGTATCTACCCCAGCGCTTAGACTAGTGCTTGGCACATAGTAAGCACTTAACAAATACCATCATCATCGTCGTCATTAATCTGAGAGCCCCATGTGGGAGAGGAACTGTGTCCTACCTGAATAACTTGATTCTACCTCCGTGTGTAGAACAGTTCTAGACGCATAGAGAGCGCTTAACAAATACCATAGTTCTCAATCAAGCAATTCATCTTATTTATTGAGTGCTTTCTGTGCTCAGAGCACTGTACTAAGCACTTGGGAGAGGACAGTACAACAATAAACAGACAAATTCCCTGCCCACTAGTTGCTATAATAATAATAGTTATTATATTATCATTATTATTATTATAGCAATGCTACTGATAATAATTGTGGTATTTGTTAAGTGCTTAGGCACTGTTCTAAACGCTGGGATATAGGTACGAGGTGATCGTGTTGGACACGGTCTAGGTCCCACAAAAGGACTCACACTCTTAATTCCCATTTTCCATGAGGGAAGTGAGGCACAGAGAAGTTAAATGACTTGCACAAGTTCACACAGCAGGCAAGCGGTGGAACCGGGATTAGAACCCAGGTCCTTCTGACTCCCAGGCCCATGCTCTATCCACTAGAACACACTGCTTCACATCAGTGATATTTACTGAGTGCTTATTCTGTGCAGCGCGCTGTTCTAAGCGCTTGCAGACAGAGAATAGATTGAGCAGATCTAATTGCTCCTTAGACGGTTATTGCCGGAATGGATGGGGAAAGGGTCACGCAACTCTGACGGGGCCAGTCGTGTGTTTTTGAAGTCAGGAGGAATAATCCAAGCCCCGTCCCCGCCCCAACCCTGGTTTTAGCTTGAATAAACATCTTTAAGTTTGGAAAACTAACCTAAAGTCCTGCAGGAAGTCAGCAAAACTGCAGCTGAAATATCATGGAAACAGCCTCTCTTCTGAGCCTCCTCTCTCTCCCGCCTTCATCCTTCTCCTCCTCCTAACCTCCCCCGCCTCCTCCCCCATTCCTGTTCTCACTTCAGCAGAGATAGGGGGTTTTTTTGGTCCTTTTCTGCTCCACCTCCCAGCGAGGCTCTGAAGGGAGAGAGTGTTCTTGAATCCCTGGACAGCCGAGCTAGCTCCTGGCTGATTCACTGTCTCTCCCCTCTGTGACTCAAATGGACCGCCAAAAGGCAAGTTTGGAGAAAGTGGCCACAGGAAATTGGGGTCCAGGAGGGCCATTCCTTTGACCCTGCTCTGTTTTCGTTTTTAAATGGCATTTGTTAAGTGCTTACTACGTGCCAGGCACTGTACTAAACACTGGGGTAGGTACAAGCTAATCGGATTTAACCCAGTCCATGTGATAATGAAGATGATGATATTTAAGTGTTTACTATGTGCCAGGCACTAAGCCCTGGGGTAGATAGGAGCTCATCAGATTTAACACAGTCCATGTGATAATGATGATGATGATATTTAAGTGCTTACTTTGCTCCAGGCACTGTACTAAGCACTGGGGTAGACACAAGCTAATTAGATTTGACACAGTCCATGTCCCACCCGGGGCTCACCGTCTTAATCCCCATTTTATAGAGGAGGTAATGGAAGCCCAGAGAAGTGAAGTGACTTGCCCAAGGTCACACAGCAGCCAAGTGACGGAGCTGGGATTAGAAGGGAAGCTGCGTGGCCTAGAGGATAGAGCACGGGGCTGGGAGTCAGAAGGAACCGGGTTCTAATCCCAGCTCCACCACTTGTTTGCTTGTGGGACCTTGGGCAAGTTACTTTGCTACTCTGGGCCTCAGTTTCTTCATCTGGAGAATGGGGAATGAGACTTTGAGCCCCATGAGGGACTGCGTCCAAATTGGTGAGCATGGATCTACCCCAGAGCTTAAAAGAGTGCCTGACACATAGTAAGTGCTTAACGAATACTAAAAGGAAAAAACAAAAAACCTAGGTCCTTCTGACTCCCAGGCCCCTGCTCTATCCACTAGGCCACACTGCACTAGCTGGGAAATTTAACCTCCTTAGAGGTTAAACAGTGGGGGCTTGTTGTCCAGAACTCTCCAGAAATACTGCCTACCCACCGGGAATAGGTCTTAAAACTCCACGGAGAGGGGAGAGAAAAAATCTGCTGTGAGGCCCAAGTGGGACAGGGACTGGGTCCAACCCAATTTGCTTGTATCCACCCCAGTGCTTAGTACAGTGCCTGGAACAAAGTAAGCACTTAACATACTGTAATTATTATTAGTAGTATTATCTGTGGCGATCATCAAGTAAAGGACATGCTGAGCTGGAAGAGAAACAGCAGCACAGGCAGGAGGGGTAGGGCTCTGGCATTTCATTAGTAAAGCTTGGCTAAGGGTGATTAAATGCCTACAACAGGTCCAAGGAGGAAAACCGATACTGGAACCCAGAAAAATCATTCTCTGACTGCTGACAACGGAATGCTGAAGGCTGAATGCAACCTAATTAGAGAGATAATGGCAGCTGGTTTGAATTGTTTGCCTTTGGGATTGGCGGGGGAAGAGGGTATGAGGAGAAAGGATTTTTTTTTCCTTCGGTTGGGTGCAAGCATCTCAAAGTGGACTTGTGCCTCAACTTTCATTTCCCTTTTGATGGAGAGAGGAAGAATAAAGGTATGTTGAAAGTGTCCTGTTCACAGCAGAACCTACTCCATTCATTTATTCAATTGTATTGATTGAGTGCTTACTGTGTGCAGAGCACTGTACTAAGCACTTGGAAAGTACAAATAGAGCAATAAAGAGAGACAATCCCTGCTCACAACGGGCTTACAGTCCGGGGGGTGGGGGGAGGCAGATATCAAAATAATCAACAGGCATCATTATAAATAGAATTATAGATATGCATATATACAGAAGTGCTATGGGGCACGAGGGAGAAGAGCAGAGGGAGCCCGTCGAGGTGTCTACTGTGTGAAGAACACTGTACTGATCGCTTCGGGTGCAAAGCCTACTGTCCTGAAAGCCTACTGCATGCAGGGCACTGTTCTGATTGCCTATTGTGTGCAGGGCCTGCAGTAGTGAGTGCTTCCTGAGTGCAGGGCACTGTACTGATTACCTACTGTGTGCAAAACCTACTGTACTGAGTGCCTATTGTGTGCAGATTACTGTACTGATTGCTGAGGGGGTGCCCCTGTGTCATTTTGCTAGGTGCTTGAGAGCATAATGCCTTCAAAGAGCTTCCAATCAGCGAACCAGAGGACAGGGAGTCTGTGAATACAACTGAATAGAGAAGCAATGTGGCCTAGGGAAAAGACCAGGGGCCTGGCAGTCAGAGGGTCTGGGTTCAAATCCCAGCCCCGTTACCTGCTGTGTGACCCTGAGCAAATCACTTAACTTCTCTGTGCCTCAGTCCTCTCATAAGCCCCCCGATTAGACTGTAAGCTCATCAAAGGGCAGGGACCGTCTCTATCTGTTACCGATTTGTACATTCCAAGCTCTTACTATGTGCAGAGCACTGTACTAAGCGCTAAATACTATTGAACGAATAAAATGGGGAGTCAGTACCTGTTCTCCTTCCTTCTTAGACTGTGAACTCCAGGTGGGACTCGATTATCTCGTATCCACACTAGTGCTTGGTACGTAATATGTGCTTAAATGTTATTATTGTTACTATCATTATTATTATCGCTATTATTATTGTTACCCTTAGTTTTGGGTACCTATAAAATGTTTCCAAGGCAAGAATCTCGCAACACACATGGGCCACAGAGCAAGTACTCTATTAAGCTTCTGTGGGCTGAGCCCTGTCCCCGTGCTTGGAAGCTTACAATAAAGGTAAAATAATAACTGTGGCATTGGCCAAGGACTGTACTAAGCACTGGGATAGACACAAGCAAATCTGTTGGAGGACAAACGGTCCCTGTCGTCAAGTCGCTTCCGAAACTCTAACTGGGGAGATGGATAGACTTGGACTGTTTGGCTTGGAAATTGCTCCATTTTTTAAATGGTATCTGTTAAGCACTTACTTGGCACTGTGCTAAGCGCTGGGGGAGATAGGAGGTGATGGGGTTGGACGCAGCACGTGTCCCACATGGGGCTCACGGTCTTCATCCCCTTTTTACAGATGAGGGAACTGAGGCACAGAGAGTGAAGCGACCTCTCTAAGGTCACAGGGCAGACGAGTGGCGGAGCCGGGATTAGAACCCAGGTCCTTCTGACTCCCGGACCTGTGCTCTACCCACTAGGCCATGCTGATGCCCATCTGTGGCTAAGGTGGTGGGACTAGTATGATAGTAGCAGGAATAGAAGCGGTGTGGCTCAGGGGTCATGGGTTCGAATCCCAGCTCCGCCACCTGTCAGCTGTGTGACCTTGGGCAAGTCACTTCACTTCTCTGTGCCTCAGTGACCTCATCTGGAAAATGGGGATTAAGACTCTGAGCCCCAGGTGGGACAACCTGATTACCTTGTATCTACCCCAGCTTAGAACAGTGTTTGGCACATAGTAAGCGCTTAACAAATACCATCATCATGGTTATTATTAATAGTAGCGGCAGCAATAGATTGTAAGCTCATTTTGGGCAGGGAACGAGTCTGCTCATGGTTTCATCGTACTCTCCCAGGTGCTCAGTACAGTGCTGTGCACACAGTAAGCGCTCAATAAATACGATCGAATGAATGAATAGTAATAGCAGTAACACTCGTAGTATGATACGGTATTCCCTCACGTAATTGTTCGCCGGAATTTTGAGGCGGAAATAAAGAGTTATTTTATGCTCCACATGAGGATAAGCAGTAAGAGGAGGGTGAGAAGGTGACAGTGCAGTAGGGAGGTGGAGTTTTCTTCAGTGAAATGCGCCTGTGCTGGGGGAGGAGGAGGAAGAGAAGGAGAAGGGTGAGAATAAGAGAACAAAAATATGTAACCTCAGCAGGCAGGAGGGGGTGTTCCCTCGATGAAATGGGCCTGGGCAACGGGAGGAGGAGGAGGAGATGGTGTAATGTACAGAGCACGGGCCTGGGAGTCAGGAGGTCACGGGTCTAGAGAAGCAGCGTGGCTCAGTGGAAAGAACACGGGCTTTGGAGTCAGGGCTCAGGAGTTCGAATCCCAGCTCTGCCACTTGTCGGCTGTGTGACTGTGGGCGAGTCACTTAACTTCTCTGTGCCTCAGTTCCCTCATCTGTAAAATGGGAATTAAGACCGTGAGCCCCACGTGGGACAACCTGATTCCCCTATGTCTACCCCAGCGCTTAGAACAGTGCTCGGCACATAGTAAGCGCTTAACAAATACCAACATTATTATTATTCTAATCCCGGCCCCCGCCACTCGTCTGCTGAGTGGCCTTGGTCAAGTCCCTTCACTTCCCGGGACCTCAGTTCCCTCGTCTGTATGATGGGGATTGAGACTGCGAGCCCCACGTGGGACGTGGGATTTGCTTGTATCCACCCCAGAGCTTAGTACAGTGCTTGGCACATAGTAAGTGCAAAACAAATTCCGTAATTATTATTATTACTGCGACAACGGAGCCGAGTTGATCCTTCACTGAGATCGGGGTGCCCAGGGGGAAAGGTGGAGAAGGGGGAGAATGTGACAAGCCAGGAGGTAAGGGGAGTTGGCAAAGTGCAACGGAAGTAAGAAACGCAGTACTAAATGCCCTCTTACCTTCCTCTTCCTCCCTTCTCCTTTTTTTCTCCTCTTCTGGTGGCTAGGTTCAATTCTTATATGAGTCATATGACTGTCCCTCCCGTATTTTAATGTAAGAAAAATTGGGACAAAGTGGAACGGTTTTGCCAATAAATATGATAGTACTAGCATTTATTAAGTGCCCACGTGAGGCGATGCACTGAACGGAGCACTTGGGAAGTTCAAAAGAAATTATCTTCCCCTCCCAAAAGGAGCTTATGGTCTAATGGGGAGACAGATGTAAAAATATTTACAAATAGCATAACCGAAATAAATGATTGAATAAGCATTAGAGTTGAAGATGGGTATAAATAAATGTGAGAGATGACATTTATAGCAGTGGAAAGAATATGGGCCTGGGAGGCAGAGGACCTGGGTTCTAATCCTGTTCATACATTCATTCAGTCGTATTTATTGAGCCCTTACCGTGTGCAGAGCACTGCACCAAGCACTGGGAATGTACAATTCGGCAACGGATAGAGACAACCCCCGCCCGACGACAGGCTCACAGTCTAAAAGGAGGAGACAGGCAGCAAAACAAAACAAGTGGACAGGCAGCAATACCATCAAGGCTGTGTGATGTTGGGCGAGTCACTGAATTTCTCCCTGCTTCGTGTCTCTCTTCTGAAAAATGGAGATTTGATTCCCGTTATCCCTCCTTGGACTGTAGCCCTATGTGGGACCCCCGGATCAGAGTACGGTGTTTGACACACAGTAAGTACTATTATGGATTTTGAGATAGTCAGTCGTATTTATTGAGCCCTTACTGCGTGCAGAACACTGTACTAAGCGCTCGAGAGAGGACAATACAACAATAAACAGACATATTCCCTGCCCACAGTGACCTTACGGTCATCTGAGCCCTTGTAGACCCAACTTGCTCGGTGGACACCTCTCCCGGCCCTGACCACTGGAACCCCTTTCCTCTTATCCGACAACCAGATTCACTGTGGTCAGCAATCGCGGGTGAAGAGAATCTTTGGAATAATAGACAAATGGACTGCTTGGCCCCATTCCAAGGAGAAACCGTCCCAGCCTTACCCGGTAGCAACTTACTCTCTGCACGATCTCCGTATAATATGTCAGCCTGTCAGAACTGATTAATCACGCCTGTCAGAGGTGGAAAAAGCCTCTTCAGCAGAAACAGCAGCTCCGCTGTATGATGGAAGGACCCTTTCCCTCGGCAACTTTTATGAGCGAGAGTGAAAGCTGAGGTGGCCGGCGGTTTTACTTAGGGAGTTTTACACGCGCCGTGAGTTTGGCTCCGTCGGTTGGAAATCTAAGAACCTCCGAAGGTTGCCCGTCCGCCACCGATCGCGCAAAAACTTTTCCCCCTTGGCTTGAAAACACTCAAACGCCTTGCCCCCTCCTGCCTCACCTCGCTAATCTCCTAATAATCATAATCATGGTACTTGTTAAGCACTTATTTTGTGCCAAGCACTGTTCTAAGTGCTTGGGTAGATACAAGTTAATCAGGTTGGACACAGCCCCTGTCCCACATGGGGCTCGCGGTCTTAGTCACCATTTTACAGAAAAGGTCACAAGAGGCACAGAGAAGTAAAGAGACTTGTCCAGGGTCACACAGCACTACAACGCAGCCCGCACACTTCACTCCTTTAATGCTACCTCAGTGTACCTCGATCTCATCTTCGACTCCTCCCACACCCTACCCTGGCCTGGAACGTCCCCCGCTTCCTCGAATCCAACAGACAACAACTCCTCTCCCCGCCTTCACTGCCTTAGGGAAGGCCCATCTCCTCCAAGAGGCCTTCCTTGATCAAGCCCTCCTTTCCTCTTCTCCCTCTCCCCTCCGCGTCGCCCTGACTTCCTCACTTCATCACCCCCTCCCAGCCTCGCAGCACTTATGTACATAGCTGTAATTTTCTTTCTATTTAATGTCGGTCTCCTGTTTAGACTGGAAGATTGCTGTGGGCAGGAAATGTGTCAGTTTATTGGTATCGAGTACTCTCCCCAGCGCTTAGTACAGTGTCTGCACACAGGGAGCACTCAATGAATACAGTTGAAAGAACGAATGAATGAAAGGATGAAAGAAATGGCCCGGTGCAGATCCTCTCGCTGCGTTTCCCCAAGGGTTAATAGGGAGCTCTGCACTTGGCTAACACTTAATACACTTATTCAACTACTTATTACTACTTACTCGACTACTATCACTTCTGGTCCAGCTGAAAACTCTTCCGCTACAATGAACTTTCTAGCGGGATCCCGGGTGTCCGCAACCACCGTCCAGAGATTGCCGGAAGCAGCCTGAACTAGCGAATAGAGCTGGGAGTCGGAAGGACCTGGGTTCTAATCCCTGTTCTGCCACTTGTCCACGGGGTGACCTTGGGCCAGTCACTTTACTCCTCTGGGTTTCGATTGCTTCACCTGTAAAATGGGGATTGAGGTTGCGTGCCCCGTAGAGAAATGGCGTGGCTTAGTGGAAAGAGCCCGGGCATGGGAGTCAGAGGTCGTGAGTTCTAATCCCAGCCCCGTCACTTGTCAGCTTTGTGACTTTGGGCAAGTCACTTAACTTGTCTGGGCCTCAGTTACCTCGTCTGTAAAGTGGGGATTAAGACTGTGAGCCCCACGTGGGACAATCTGATAACCTCGTATCTATCCCAGCGCTTAGAACAGTGCTCGGCACATAGTAAACGCTTAACAAATACCGTCATCATCATTATTATTATGAGGGACGGGGACTGCGTCCAACCTGATTAACTAGTATCTACCCCCTTGCTTCCGTCGAAGATCCATCTAACTTTTTGAGCAGATTCACCTGCATCAGCTATAAAATGCACTCAAGAAGCAGCACGGCCTAGTGGAAAGAGCACAGTCCTGGAGTCAGGAGAGTTAGGTTCTAATCCCAACTTGCCACTTGCCTGCTGTGTGACCTTAGTCAGGTCACTTAACCCCCCTGGGCTTCAGGTTCCTCATCAATAAAATGGAGATCAAGTAAATCCCCTTTCTCCCTCCTCCTTAGACTGCGAACCCCACGTCGAACAGGGAGCGTGTTCCCCTTGATTTTCTCGCATCCGCCCCAGCGTTTAGAACAGAGATCGGCGCATGGTAAGCATTTAACGACTACCGCAATCGCTCTCACAATTATCAGCATCGAGGGCGGGATGAGATTACCAACAGTGAAATCCCGAATGTAATCGACTCAGCGGCATTGAGGTGATAATTCCTGTTCATCACAACGCCACTTTATTAGGACCCAGGCGAGAAAAAAAAACAAACCCAAAAAAACGAGATCGAAAGATTCCCGAACAACTGCTCTAGGGTGAACTTACAGGAGACACAAGCAGGAAGAGAGGGTAGAACAAACCTCTCGAAGAAGCAAAGTCTAACCGCAATAGACACAGCAAAACGGAAGACTAGCTGCTTGTTTTGGTGGAGGCTATGCAGAGGTCAGACTCCACGAGGCAAGTCAAACGTGAAACTTAGATCTGCAACCGTTGGATGCCTTGGCACATCAAAGAATGAACTTAGCTCTCTGTGGGCAGGAAACGTGTCCACCAACGTTATCGTACGGTACTCTGCTGGACCGACTGTGATCTGGAATGGATCGACAGCACGCACGGCAAACTCTTCACAGGAGGTGAGGCTCTCACCTCCGTTTGGCATCATCTTCCGAAACACAGGACAGCTAAATAAATGCAGACCTACGTATCTTAGAAAGATCACAGTCCAAGTGTGTCACTGTTGATTCGACAGGGCTTTGGTTTGTCTCTTGCTATAAGTTTCTTTTCTTGGCGGCTTTTCTCGGCGGTCTGTTTCTCGGCAAGCTGTCAGACTTGCCTTAATAATAATAATGTTGGTATCTGTTAAGCGCTTACTAGGTGCAGAGCACTGTTCTAAGCGCTGGGGTAGACACGGGGGAATCAGGTTGTCCCACGTGGGGCTCACAGTCTTAATCCCCATTTTACAGATGAGGGAACTGAGGCACAGAGAAGTTAAGTAATAATAACGTTGGCATTTGTTAAGCGCTTACTATGTGCAGAGCCCTGTTCTAAGCGCTGGGGTAGATACAGGGTAATCAGGTTGTCCCACGTGGGGCTCACAGTCTTAATCCCCATTTTCCAGATGAGGTAACTGAGGCCCAGAGAAGTTAAGTGACTCGCCCACAGTCACACAGCTGGCAAGTGGCCGAGCTGGGATTCGAACCCATGACCTCTGACTCCAAAGCCCATGCTCGTTCCACTGAGCCACGCTGCCTTCTCACTGCCTGGTTAGTTTGTTGCGGTATTTGTTGATCCTTCATCCCTTGCTAAGGACAGTAGTAGGACTCTGGTAAGACCTAAGCGATCAAAAGGAGTTCTTGCCTCTGAACTACTCTGAGAGCAGCATCGAGTAGTGGATAGAGCGTGGGCCTGGGAGTCAGAAAGTCATGGGTTCTAATCCCGTCTCTGCCACTTGTCTGCTGTCCATTTATTCATTTAGTCGTATTTATTGAGCGCTTACTGTGTGCAGAACACTGGATTAAGCGCTTGGGAAGTACATTCCAGCATCAAATAGAGACAATCCCTGCCCACAACAGGCTCAAAGTCTAGAGGGGGGGACACGTCACTTCACTTCTCAGTGCCTCAGTTGCCTCATTTGTAAAATGGGGATTGAGACTATGAGCCCCATGTGGGACAGGGACTGTGTCCAACCCAATTAGCTTGTAGTTTCCCAGCACTTAGAACAGAGCCTGGTACAAAGTAAGTACTTAACAATTACCGTGATTATTATTATTACTCTCCAACTGGACTGTAAGGCCCTTGAGAGCAGTGATCATCTCTGCTAGTACTAGTTTTTTGTATTCGTTCATTCGGTTGTATTTATTGAACGCCCATTGTGCGCAGAGCACTGTATTAATAATAATAATATTGGTATTTGTTAAGCGCTTACTATGTGCAGAGCACTGTTCTAAGCGCTGGGGGAGATACAGGGTAATTAGGTTGTCCCACATGAGGCTCACAGTTCATCCCCATTTTACAGATGAGGTAACTGAGGCCCAGAGAAGTTAACTGACTTGCCCACAGTCACACAGCTGACGAGCGGCAGAGCTGGGATTAGAACCCATGACCTCTGACTCCCAAGCCCGGGCCCTTTCCACTGAGCCACGCTGCTTCTCTAAGTGCTTGGAAAGTACAATTCTGCAATAAAGGGAGACGATCCCTGCCCACAACAGGCTTAGTGTCTAGACAGGGGGGAGACAGACACTAAAACAAGTAAACAGGCATCAGTAGTATCAATACAAATATTGATACTATTTAGGGCTGCTTTGGTCAGGGAGTAGGGGAGATAGGCTGGGAAACGGCAGGGGAGGGGGTGGAAGGGGCGTGGGGAGGATCGACTTTGGCTTACTCTTAACACCAGTGTCCGAGAAGAGGGCAAGCTGGGGTACCTTCATGGAATTTCTCATTTCTATTATTCATTTACTCCATGACATTAAGCGCCGAAGAAGAACAGACTAAAGGATGAATAATGATAATGAGGAGGATGGCATCTGTTAAGCACTTACTATGTGTCAAGTACTGTTTTAAGTGCTGGGATAGTTAATAATCATGATAATAATAAGTACGTACTTTTTAAGGGTTTACTCTGTGCCATTAGAGAAGCAGCACGGCTTGGTGGATAGAGCCCAGGCCTGGGTGTTAGAAGGTCATGGGTTCTAATCCCGGCTTCGTCCCGTGTCTGCCGTGTGACCTTGGGCAAGTCACGTCACTTCTCTGTGCCTCTGTTACCTCATCTGTAAGATGGGGTTGTAAGTAAGGAGATGTGCCTTCGGTAAGGCTTCGAAGGTGGGGAGAGTCACTGTCTGTCGGATATGAGGCGGGAGAGCATTTGATTGGAGCCCTCCTCGGGTAAGGCAGGCCTGGAATGGAGCCTGGGATGATGTGGGGAACGTGGAGGAAATCTCTGGTTACAAGTTTCAACGGTCCAGTGTTGTGGGAGGCCAAGACCACGAGGCCACTGCTGGACTCTTCCCAACTGGTCAGTAATCCATCAGAGCTCATGCAGAAGGGTCTAAGCCCCCCTGAGGTTTTTAACCTTGAACTACTGCCTCTGACCCCTCTCAAGATGGCCTCCGACAATAAAGGCTGGATCGCGTGTTTTTGGGGTGGCCTTAACCTGAAGCGTAGTAACCCCCTCTCAGGGACACACCTAGAGAGTTTCCAGTCCTCTTCCAGTCTCGACTACGGGAGGGAGAGCCATTCCCAGCTTGGGCAATGGCTAGCGAGCGGGAGACCATGTGCTACAACTCAAAACTCCCCTGTGCTGGGCAGTGGCGCCATGAGAGTCGAGGGTGGAGATTCCAGTTTACTGAGCAGAAGAAGGCGATGGTAAACCACTTCCGGCTTTTATCAAGAAAACTCTGCGGGTACCCTAGCAGGACAATTGCAGATGGAGGTGGGGCACTCTGAAAGAGATGTGTGTCTGGAGTCGCTAATGGGTCAGAAATGACTCGACAGCATAAGACGAGACAAAACTGCCTCTCTCTCTTCATATTCTTTCATTCAGTCTTATTTACTGAGCACTTATTGTGTGCAAATCAATAATAATAATAACGTTATTTGTTAAGCGCTTACTATGTGCAGAGCACTGTTCTAAGCGCTGGGGTATACAGGGTCATCAGGTTGTCCCACATGAGGCTCACAGTCTTGATCCCCATTTTACAGATGAGGTAACTGAGGCACAGAGAAGTGAAGTGACTTGCCCAAGGTCACACAGCTGACAAGGGGCAGAGCCGGGATTACTGTAATAAGCATTTGGGAGATTACAAAATAGCAATAAATAGGCAATTCCTTCCCCACAAGGAGCTTGCAATCTAGAGGGGGAGACAGATGTTAATATACACACGTAAATAAATATTTATTTATAAATATTCATACATATTTGTTAAATATCCAAAAGACGATTTCTCTCCCCACCTTCGAAGCCTTATTGAAAGCACATCTCTTCTAACAGGCCTTCCCACACCAAGCCCTCATTTCCTCTTCTCCTACTCCCTTCTGCGTCACTGTTGAACTCGGTTTTTGTCCCCTCGCCGGTGGAAACGCGAGATTACAGCGAAGGAGAACTATCGGGACTGGGAACACCTGCAAAGAGGTGTTTAGCTGTAGCTGGGATAGTGGTTGAGAGCCCCAACCGAGTGGAGTGTTGAGTGAAAAGAGAAGTGGTCCCAGAACAGAACTCAGAGAGACTGCCCGTCACTTAGGAGTGAGAGGCACAGGAGAGCCTTCCAAAGAGACTGAGAAGGAATGGTCAGAGATTTAAGAAAAAAAGAGTTTAGTTTGATTTTCCTGGAGAATGGAACAGTCCGAAGCGTCACAGTTAGCCAAGCAATCAAAAAAGAGTGGATGGGTTAGAAGATGGAGGATAAAGGTGATCTTGGAGAAATTTCAGTAGAGAGAAGGGGATGGGAACCAGATATAATGAGTCCAAAGGAGAGTCAGAGGAGCAGAAGTGGAGACAGCAGGTGTTTACAATCCATTCAAGGAGGTTGGACAGGAATCAAGCAATCAGTGGTATTTACAGAGTGCTTTCTGGGTGTGGGGGACTGTACTAAGGTTTAGAAGAATACAACACAACAGGATTGATAGACGAGTTCCCTGCCCTTGAGGAGCTTACAGTCTAGAGGGGCAAACTGACTTGGAAATAAATTAATAAGCACTGTGGGGCTGAGAGTGAGGGGAATATCAAGGGCACTGGTGACACAGAAGGGAGAGGGAGTAGGGGAAATGAGGGCTGGGTCGGAGAAGGGCTTTCGGAGAGTTGTGATTTTAAAAGGGTTTGAAGGTGGGGAGAGTAGTGATCTGTCAAATTTGACGAGGGAGGGAGTCCCATATTTGAAGGGGGAGGATTGGAAGGGGAGATGGAAGGAGGATGCGGGGCAGAGGTTGGATGACAGAGTGGGTTTTTTTTTTTTAGATTAGAGGAAACATGGGGGAGTTTCATGGCAAAGGGGAAGGAGGCATCGGAGTGATGGAAGCCAGTGTATTTTATAAGGTGAGAAGGGATTGGTGTTCTTAAAGAGTGCTTGGCGAATCCCAACTGGACAAGGACCTGTGTTCCATTGTGTTTAGTGGAAGAAAAAACTAAGGCCCAGGAAGATAATTTACCTAGGGTCACCCAAGATTAGATCCTGGTAAGCCACCTCCTTCTTCACTATACATTATTGAAAGGAGAAAGTTTCCAGCACCCCCAGGTATTTCACTGTCCCAGCGATAACCGGGAAACCTTTCACTCATTCATTCATTTGTATCTGTTGAGCACTGACTGTCTGCAAAGCACTGTGCTTTGCAGCACTGTGCAGCACTGTGCTGCAAAGTGCTTGGGAGAGTACAATACAATGACAGACACGTTTCTACCCACAATGAGCTCATAGTCACTGGGGTTAATACACAGGATCTGGGAAGCAGCGTGGCCTAGTAGAAAGAGCACAGATCTGAGAGTCAGAGGGCCTGGTTTCTAGTCGTGTCTCAGCTATGTGACCTTGAGCAAGTCACTTCACTTCTCTAGACCTCAGTTTCCTCAACTCTAAAGTGAAGATTCCAAATCTGTTCTCCCTCCTACTTAGATTGCGAACCCTAGGTGGAACAGAGACTGTGTCCAACTTGATTCATTTTTATCTATCCTTGTGCTTAGAACAGTGCTTGACACATAGGAAGGGCTTAACTAATACCATAAAAAAAACTGAGTTGGACTGAATTAAAAATTAGACGGAGAGAATGGCCAAAATGATCTGTGAATATAAAATATATCTCATGAGAAGAGGGTGAGGTGAGTCGAGATTCGAGAGGTGAGTCCTAAAAACTTGTCGCTAGTGGAGTGACAGGAAGGAGGGTCTGGATTGGTGGGATGGCATAAAAAATTATGTGTCTTCTGTTCCAGCTGCTTGGATGAGGAAACAAGGGCCTTTAAAATAACCAAATAAACTCCCAAAGGAAGCAGAAACATTAAGGACCAAGGTGCTATGGTGCAGGAGCTAATAATAATAATAATTGTGGCATTTATTAAGCGCTTATTATGTGCCGCGCACTATTCTAAGCGCTGGGGCGGATATAAACAAATCAGGTTGGACACAGTCCCTGTCCCACATGGGGTTTACCATCTTAATCCCCATTTCATAGCTGAGGTAACTGAGGCCCAGAGAAGTGAAGTGACTTGCCCGAGGTCACAGAGTAGACAAGTGGTGGAGCTTAGATTAGAACCCAGGACCTTCTGACTCCCAGGCCCGTGTTCTATCCAGCAGGCCACACTGCTTCTCAAAGGCTTTTGGGAAGAGTTTAGGTCAATTTTCTCCACTCACCTCCATTCCACACATATCCTCTGCTTGTTCTATTTTCATTCTATTTTGCCAAGAGGCAAGAACAGATCTGCTAATACAGGGAGCCCCGTGTGGAACAGGGACTGTGCCATCTTGAACCTACCCCAGCACTTAGTACAGTGCTTGGCACGGAGTAAGCACCTAAGAAGTACTACAATTATCATTTGAGATGTCGCCTTGCTCTTGAGGCCTACCGGAGACCTCTCTCAGCCTAGGGGAGTCACCGTGACGGACAGAGTTAGGTCCGGTCCTTCAGAAATGGGCGCCAGAGTCAACCAGAGCCAAGGAGGAAGACAGAGACTCCACTGTTCTGCTCCGCGATTGGGCAATAGCATTTTTGAACGCCATTCCCTTGACCTGTCAGTGACTCATTATCTGGAAATTGGCTAGGCCTCCATCAAGCCCACGTGGATTTCCTTGACTTCTGCCAATCACGGCCTTTAGGACCCAACCAATGGGCCGTCCCAGTAGGACAAGTTGTAGTTATGACGGGCGTCTAAGGGGAGCATCTTCCAGAGGCAATGGCTACCTAGAGAATGTTCGGACATTGGTGTTATTCCGGTGGGAAAAACTAAAAAGAAAAGAAATGCCTTGTGGTTTGGACGGTCTATTCAGGGTCGAAGAACACACTGAACGTGCCCTGTCAGTGAACCAAGCGGTGGTTTTTATTGAGCGCTTGTTGTGCACAGAGCACTCTAATAATAATTGTGGTATTTGTTAAATGGGTCAGGCACCGTACTAAACGCTGGGGTGGATACAAGCAAATCAGGTTAGACTGAGTCCCTGTCCCACATGGGGCTCGTAGACTTACACCGTATTTTATGGATGAGGAAACTGAGGTGTAGAGAAGTGAAGTCACCTGACCAGGGTCAGACAGCAGACAAGTGGCGGAGCCTGGATTAGAACCCAGGACCTTCTGACTCCTAGGCCTATGCTGTATCCACTACACCACGCGCTTCTCACGTTGCTTATATACTGAGCATTTGGGAGAGTACAGTTCAACAGAGTTGGTAATCACGGCAAGAACAGATCTAATAAGATTGAGAGCCCTATGTGGGACAGGGACTGTACCCAAACTGATACTTGTAGGCGCCTAATAAGTATCATGATTATTATTTGGGGAGTCACCTTGCTAGGAATCGAGGCCTACTGGAGACCACACCTATCCTAAAGAAGTTGCCGTGCTGTGCAGGGTTAAGTCCTTCAGAAATGGGCATCAGAAACAACAGATTTTTACCCCCATCAACACCAGCAGACTTCCCCCTTTGCTAGTGATTCTTAGCATGGGAAATCATGACAGGCTGGACAAACCATTCCTGGTCTGGATTTAGATTATCCTCGGGCAGAGTGCTATGGAGTTTACGGATTGTAAACTCATTGTCCTCTAGATTTTAGACAAATCTAAAGGATTTGTTGTACTCTCCCAAGCGCTTAGTACGGTGCTCTGTACACAGTAAGTGCCCAATCTGTGCAATAGCTAAAGACTTTTTTGGGCAGAGTTTGAGTCGGAGCAATTTTCTCCACTCCCCTCCATTAGCGTCCATTGTCTTAACCCCCACTTCATATCCTCTACGTGTTTTCTGCCCCACTCTGTCTCAAACTTCTCTTCCTTCTGATTCCCCTTTCCTTATTCTAATCCCTGCATTTATTCCATCCCGCTTTTCCCCGTCGGCCATTCTTTGACTTCCTTGTCTCTACAAGTGCTCGGCACGCGATAAACGCTCAATAAATACGACAATGAAATATGATTGAATGTTTCCCTGGTCCTGACCTAGAACCGACCCAGTCCTCTCACTTGGTTGACCACTCCTTCTCAGGCTCATTCTTTGACTCGTCTTCCACTTCTCTTACCATAATTGTGGGTGTCCCTCAAAGCTGTTCTGTTCCCCAGATCCTTCTGTTCTACAGTCACTTCCTCAGAGAGCTCATCCGCCTGCGTGGCTTCAGTTACCACCTCTCTTCAGATGATTCCCAAATCGACAGCTCCAGCCCCGACCTCTCGCCTAATACGCAACCCCGGAATTCCTCTCCCATCTAGGATATTTCCATTTAGAGGTCCTGCTGGAGGTCAAACTCAGATTGTCTAAATCTGAACTTTTTACCTTATTTCTTTAACTCCTTCTCCTCTCCATTCCTCCTCCTCCTCCTCCTCAAAATGTTCCTATTTCCCATGACAATACCACCGTGATTGAAGCCTGATGATGTTCTCCACTTCTCACTGCCTTTAACCTCTTGCATTTAAGATCATTCGATCAATCAATCGTATTTCTTTAGCGCTTACTCTGCGCAGACCGCTGTTCTAAGCTCTTGGGAGAATACAACTTAACAATAAACAAACACATTCCCTGCCCACAATAAGCTTACAGCCTAGAAAGGGAGACTGAAGGGAACCGCTAAGTCTTTCCAGTTCTTCCTCCAAGGATTCTCACTGCAGAAGCAGCTTGGCTGTAGAAGCGCCCTGACTTAGTGGATAGAGCACGGGCCTGGGTTCTAGTCGCTTAACTTCTCTGTGCCTCAGCTACCTCATCTGTAAAATGGGAATTAAGAGCGTGAGCCCCATGTGGGACAGGGACTGTGTCCAACCTGATTAACTTGCATCTACCCCCGTGCTTAGAACAGTGCTTGGCTCATAGCGCTTAACAAGTTTTATAATTACCATTATAATAATAATTATTATTAGTATTCTCCTTTCCCACTCTTACCCAGACACACTCTCCGCTCTTCCCAAATTCACCATCTAAATGGGCCCTGCCTTGGTCTTCCCCTTCCCCGGCTCAAAACCACCAAACCCTCTTCAATCCCTCTCCATCTTTCAAGTTCTCCTACAATTCCACTTCCTCCAGGATGCCTTCCCTGATCAATTCACCACCCCAATCGTGTCAACCCAGTGGCCTTCCTTAGAGCTTATGGAATCAATTTCTTCCCCTACTACTCAAAGACATATGCCCGTCTCTTTACGTGGATTTTTTCAGCTACTTCGCCTTGATACTATCTCCTCGTTCCTCCTCCTGCTTCCACTATTTGCAAATAACTCTTTCCTGACCGTCTCGTGGGATTTTGAACTTCTTGAGGACAGGGGCATCTGTCGTACTCTCCCAAGCACCGAGCCCAGGTCTTCGCACCCAGTGGGCGATCGACGAATATCATCGTCGATGGGGAGGAAGAACGTTGGAACTCAGGCCCATATTTCCAATTCCAAATCGACTGAAATAGACTCTTCCACCATCACAGCCCCGAGCTGAGCCAGATTCTTCTGACGGGTGTTTTTGACCTCGACTTTTACAATGAAGCTTCCCCAAAGACCGGATTTAGTTTCTCTGAGGCTTCCTCCCGTCTCCCTCCCGTCCCCCCCGCCCACCAAACCCCAAAGACCCGCAACAGGGTCCCTCTCATGCATTTGCCTTTCACACACACCCTGAACCCGGTCTGAGGTTTCCTTCCCGACAACAACAACATTTCCTGGAATGGGAGGGGAAGAAGGAGGGCGGAGCGAGCGTTCTTAGATTACCAACATTCCTGTCTCTCCCTCTTCAGTGCAGTCACGTCCTGAGGCCTCCCTAATTAACCGAATTCCCCCGTACCCCTTTTGTTCGTCACTCAATTGCCCATTAGCCGATCAGCCTGGGATTTGTGCTGCTTCTTAATTTCTCCACTCATTTCTCTGGAATCTCTCCCCCCCGATCCCCCCTCTTCTCTCCCCACAGTCTGAGGAAGAGGCATGACAAAAGCGAGCTCGATCGGCAGCGAGGGCCCATATTGTTCGCAGACCCAGCTGCATAGTTTTACACACGGCCTTGTGCGTCACAGCGATTCATCTCGTCCGGGGCCGGATTTGGCCTCGGACGGCGGTAAATATGGTAATTTTAGACTCCTCCGATGGAGAAGCGTTGCCAGGAGGGCCCGGCGGGAAGAGAGGGATGATTTACACGAGTTGGAACTCGCTCCCGCGCCCTTCTTGTTCTTCCTCTGTGCAATCGGCCGACCCTCCCGGCATTGCGTTTTCTCCCGGCTTGTTTGGAAATCGGGGAAGGACTGTAGAGGAATGAAGTTGATATTCCCAATTGCAAGTCTCGGAGTGCCCGTCGAGTGTTCCGAGTGTTTGCCGATTGGGTCAGCATAGCCTCCCAAACAAAAAACACGACATCACCAAGACACCTCCCCGGGCCTTCTCTCTTGTCCCTTCCCCCTGTCCCTACACCCCCAGGGAGACCACCCTCAGAGGACATTTCCTTCCCCTAAAGGAAACATATAGAAACCCCCCCTAAAAAAGGCAGCCCCAAGACAGTTCACTGTGTGTCCCTAAGCACCTTCGGGGTTCAAGATGACTTGGGTCGACACTCCGGATCAGGCGGGGACTTGAGCTGACCCCGTCAAGACCGCTCTCAATATCAATCCAAGTTTCTCCAGTTGGGGGATTTTCAAATTTGTGTTGAGTTGATTTGGTAATAATAATAATCCAAGTCAGCCCATAAGGAGGGGAGCCACAAACAGGTTCAAGATCCGGAAACGAACCGGGAAGGCTCTAAGACCAACTGTTGATAACCGTTCTGGAGAGAAGCAGCATGGCCGAGTGGATGGAGCACGGGCCTGGGAGTCAGAAGGACTTGGGTTCTAATCCTGACTCCACCACTTGTCTGCTCTGTGACCTTGGGCAAATCACTTCACTTCTAAGTGCTTAGTACAGTGCCTGGCACGTAGTAAGCACTTAACAAGTACCACAAGTATTGTTATTGTTATTACAATCCAGCATCTAACGGTTAAACCCCGACTTGTCCCCAAGGAGAAATGGAAAGGTACTGAGAGGCAGTCAGCGTCACACAGGGTTGACTAAACGACGCGTCCGATCCCTTCCCTAAACGCTATCCTGGCACTAATGCATTTTTGGGGGTTGCCGATTTAATTGTTGAGCGGATATCCGTTTGGGGACGATGTTGATGAAATTCGCTTTTCCGCAGTTGACCCCTAGTTTGACTTCTGACCATTTGTCATCGGGCGGAGAGGCAGCAGCTCCTACCTGTGCATTCCGACATGCCGATCCGGGTCTGGTCTCCCTCCCTTCGGAAGGCTGAGGTGGTTTGGTGGGATCCTGATTTGAGGCCAGGGTCAGAGCGGGACTGATGGTCTGGGAATTAAGAGAACTTTGGGCCTGATTTGGGGGGTTCTGGTAGCCCACTACATGGGGGACGATGAAGAGCTGGCGGCTGCGTTGGACAGAAAATAGAAACTGAGGGCAGCGATTTCAGTAGCGAGAGCAGCTGGCCCAAGCCAGCCCGGTCTCGTACCACCACCACTGTGATAGTGGCAGGCACTGTACTAAACACTAGGGAAACTCCAAGCTAATTGGGGGTTGAACACAGCCCATGTCTCACCTGAAGTTCACAGAATTAATCCCCGGTCTACAGGTGAGGTAACCGAGGCACAGAGAAGTGAAGGGACTTAATGATAATGTTGGTATTTGTTAAGCGCTTACTACGTGCAGAGCACCGTTCTAAGCGCTGGGGGAGACACAGGGGAATCAGGTTGTCCCACGTGAGGCTCACAGTTAATCCCCATTTTACAGATGAGGGAACTGAGGCCCAGAGAAGTGAAGTGACTCGCCCACAGTCACACAGCTGACAAGTGGCAGAGCTGGGAGCCGAACCCATGACCTCTGACTCCGAAGCCCAGGCTCTTTCCACTGAGCCACGCTGCTTCCCCTAACAGATGTGTGAAGTGGCTTGCCCAAGGTCACACAGAAGACAAGTGGCGGGACCGGGATTAGAACCCGCGTCCTCCCACTCCCCAGCCCATGCTCTTTCCACTGAGCCACATTGCCCAAGATCACACAGCAGACAAGTGGCAGAGCTCTTGACAGGTAAACCCACTAAACTGGTTTATTAATAATGATAATAGTAGTCATGATGGTATTTGTTAAGCGCTTACTATGTGCAGGACTCTGCGTTAAGCACTGGGGTGGATACAGGCAAAGCTATCTGGATACAGTCCCTGGCCCATATGGGGCTCACATTCTCAACTCCCATTTTGCAGATGAGGTGACTGAGGCACAAAGAAATAAAGTGACTTACTCGAGGTCACACAGCAGGCAAGTGGTAGAGCCAGGATCAGAACCCGTGACCTTAATAACTCCTAGGCCCATGCTGTATCTATTTTGCCATGCTGCTTCTCATTATTATTATTATTACTATAGAAACAATGTGGCCTAGTAGAAGAGGCACAAGCCTGGGAGCCAGAGGGCCTGGTTTCTAATCCCAGCTCCACTACCTGCCTGCTGGGAGACCTTGGGCAAGGCATTTCCCTTCTCTGGGCCTCAGTTCCCTCATCTGTAAAATGGGGATGGAGACTCAGATCCCCAGTGGGATCAGGAACTGTATCCTACCCCATTTACTTGCACCCACCCCAGCGTTTAATATGGTGCGGACACATAGTAAGCACTTAACAAATGCCACAATTATTATAATTATTATAATTAGGAAGGGTGAGGGAGCTGAAGCCAGCCGGGGGGCTACTCCTGGTCATTCTGAAATTAGACCTGCTGGAGCAAAGCCATTATAGACCCCTGTCTACACAGTCCCTTAGGCAGAAGAGGAATCGGAATACCTTGTTTAGCCTCCTCAGTCGCCTGCAGGACACAACTCCCTGGATCTTCTTGTCAAGGGGGACTCAATCAATCACACAACTCTATTTATTGAGCACTTCCTGTGTGCAGAGCACTGCATTTAATTCAGTATAAAACAATAAAACAGTACAGTATTATACAGTAATCAACAGTCACATTCCCTGCCCCGAAAGAGCTCACAGTCTAAAGGCCGGAGGGAGGCAGACATTAATATAAATAATCAATCATTCTCCGGGGTGTGCTTGGCAACCCCCTCAGGCTTCAGGACTGGCCCAGATTCCTTGCATCCTTTTGGTTCCGGAGTCAGCTAGTGGCTCAGGACAGTGCTTGACACGTAGTAAGTGCTTAACAAATACCGTCATCATTAGCCCAGGAAGGGCAGTTTCGCCTAGTGGAACGAGCACGGGCCTGGGAGTCAGAGGACCTGGGTTTGAATCCCGGTTCCGCCACTTAAATACTGGGTGACTTCGGGCAAGTCACTTCACTTCTCGGTGCCTCAGTTCTCCTTCTCACTTAGACTGTGAGCCCCGTGGAGGACAGGGACTGTGTCCAAGCTGATTAATTTGTATCTACCCCAGCTCTTAGGATAGCGCTCGACACATAGTAAGTGATTAACAAATACCATGAAAAACAGACACGTTTCTCTCTTGCTATGCCCCCTCTGACTTCACCCCAAGTTGGCCCCTCCTCTCCCAAAGTGAAAAACCGGCTCCTGAAGTTGGAGTAAACATATCTTTAGGGCCTGGGAGTCAGAAGTTTCTAATCCCGGCTCCACCACATGTCTGCTGTGTAATCTTGAGCGAGCCACTTCATTTCTCTGTGCCTCAGTGACCTCATCTGAAAAATGGGGATGAAGACTGTGAGCCCCTTGTGGGACGGGGACCGTATCCAACCTGATTTGCTGGTATCTACACCAGTGCTTAGAACATCGTAAGCGCTTAAACGCCATCGTCATTGGACTCCCCAAAACTAAAAAAGCTCACATTCCTCCCAACAAGTCTTGGAACCGGAGACAGGAGGGCGAGGTAGATAAGATGTTCTCGACTACGCACGGGGCCTACCTTTCTATCTTTTCATCTGCCACCTATCTCACCCATGCATCATCAGACCACGTGGGACTGGAAGGGTGAATAACAATCGACTCTTGTCGGTCTGTAATCACATAAAGCATCTTCTACCTCCCAAAGCGAGGGAAAAGCGCCATCTTTGCAATTGAGGTTGAGGCACCGGTGTCTTAATAATTGCATCATTTCATAGCCCTGGGAGTAGGAAAGAAACAGGGCCCACTTTAGCCCCAGACACCAAACCATCCACTGTCTTGTGGTAAACTCCAGGTTCATCCCGCAATCAATCCAGCAACCAGTCAGTGGTATTTATTGAGCACTCGCTGGCCATAAAGGCTCGGGAGGGTTGGTAGACAAGATCGATACCCTCAAGAAGAAGCAGTGTGTCCATGAGAAGCAGCGTGGCTTTAATGGACAGATCATAGAGGATCTGGGTTCTAATGTTACCTCTGTCGCTCGTCTGCTTTGTGACCTTGGGCAAGTCACCTAACTTGCTTGGGCCTCGGTCTCCTCATCTGTAAAATGGGGATTAAGACCGTGAACCCCTTGGGGGATATGGGCTGTGTCTGATCTGATTATCTTCTGTTTAGTCCAGGGCTGAGTAGGGTACCTGGCACATATTAAGTGCTTAACAGATACCATAAAAATTGAATACCAGTGGTATTTGTTAAGTACTTACTGTCTACCAGGCATGGTACTAAGTGCTGGGGTAGATACAAGCAAATATGTTGGACACAGTCCCTGTCCAACATGGGGCTAACAGACTAAATCCCTATTTAACGGAGAGGGAATTGAGGCACAGAGAAGGGAAGTGACTTCCCCAAGGTCACTCAGCAGACAAGTGGCAGAGCGGGGATTAGAACGCAGGTCCTTCTGCCTCCCAGGCCCGGGCTCTATCCACTAGACCCCACTGCTTCTATAGAGGAGGGAGTAACCCACTGTTGATCCCAAAAGTAGCATCCAAATAGCGAAATCTTATTGTTCAGCTCATGAAAAATGAAAGCATCCGCAAGGAATTCTGATAAACAGTTCCAGTGGCTCCGAGAAACCCAGCTAACAGTAACACACAAACAGCAAATAGCCACTCTGCTGAGAGACTGTTTACCAAACAAACATCAAGACTGTGGGTTGGCAAAACAAGACCGCCGAGATGGTTGGAAGAAAATGGCTACTTGCAATAAAAACTTTCTTGCAACAAAGCAAAAAAATGTCCAAGGGTACCCCATGATGCAGCCTCAGAAAGAGGAACGGCTGGATCGCGGGGTGTGTTTTTTCCGTAGACTTACAAGTTATCAATCGGGCTCCTTTCCAAGGACCTCTGGAAAAGCCATATGAAATGCCTTTACCTTCAAAATTCTGAAACACTAAATAACACGAAACCTATTTATTCTAAGTTAAAGTAATTTGAAGCATAACATCGAATCATTAACTCAGTAAGGAGTTTGGGTTTGGGAAGGCACGGGCCAGGCGGGAGGGGCCGCAGCGCGGAGCAGCCGAGAGGATTTTTCTCCGTTTCAACCAAAAGCAGCACAGAATTGAGGTAGGCGAGACGGGGTTGCTCGAGTCCACCAGAATCCCTGCCTCACCTCCACGGAGACCTCGATCGAAGCAGAGAAGTTCCACGTCTAGGTCTGGGGAGGGCAGAGAGGGACCTGAATTTCCTGCAGTGATTGGACTCAAACTTTGGATCCCGGGCTACGTCGGCGTAGGGTCGGAAGTGTTTTTTTCCACGTTGCGGTCATTCCGACCTGGGGGTGTGATTGCCACATTGCCATTTTTGCAGGTCCGCATCAACTTCTAGACTGTAACCCCGGCGAGGTCAGGGATGGTCTCTCTTTATTTCTGAATTGTACTTTCCAAGAGCTCAGTACAGTGCTCTGCACAATAATAATAATAATGATGTTGGTATTTGTCAAGCCCTTACTACGTGCCAGGCACTGTTCTAAGATCTGGGGTCGGCACGAGTAAGCACTCTATGGTTACGATCGAATGAACGAACGAATGACTGTCAAAGGTCAGCCAGCCAAGCTGAGAGAAGGGCAGAAGAAGGAACGGCATGCCGATAATCAAGGAATCAAACGCTATGATGTCCGCCTATCAATAATAATAATAACGCTGGTGTTTGTTACTATGTGCCAGGCACTGTACTAAGCGCTGGGGTAGATACGAGCTAATCAGGTTGGACACAGTCCGTGTCCCACAAGGGGCTCACAGTCTTAATCCCTATTTTATAGATGAGATAACTGAGGCCTAGAGAAGCTAAGTGACTCACCCAAGTTCACACAGCAGACGAGTGGTGGAGCTGGGATTAGAACCCATGACCTTCTGACTCCCAGGCCTGGTCTCCATCCACTACACCATGCTGCTTCGTAATAGTATTCACTGAATGCTTACTTTATACAAAGAAACGCGCCGTCAAAAGAAGGACTTCACTCAAGACTAATGAAGCAGTGTGGCCTAGTGGATAGAGCACGCGCCTTGGAGCCTGAGGACCTGGGTTCTAATCCTAGTTCCTCCACCTGCCCGCTGAGTGACCTCGGGGCAGTCACTTAATTTCTCTGAACCTCAGTTTCCTCAACTACAAAATGGGGATTCGATACCTGTTCCCCAGTCTTGCCTTCTATTAATCAAATCATCAGTTTAGCCCTGGCAGTCTTAAGCCTCAGTGGGTTTAAGTAGTGACTCAATTCTGGTATTTTCTGCTGCGCGCTCTTCCGACCGGTAGAACTGATCAAATCTGGATTAGATTTTGTCTTGCTTGGGAATCTGGTTTGGTCTCGGTCCCTGGAGCCTTTCCAGAACATTCAACGGTTTCTGGTTCAGACCTCTTAATCCCATCTCTTCCTTCAGTGGCCCTAAAGGATATGCAGCTGATCTCGGTCCCAGTTTGGGGCTATACAGCTAAACGGCCCAAATTTCGATTTCTCGCCAAAAGTGTCCCCGAACCCGGTACCTTCAACCGTCGAAACATAGTGAGTTTGCCCAAATGGGTGAGCATGGGCTGAGTTCTAACTCTAGAGGAAATCAGCCTGGCGGTCAAAGCCACCAAAGTAATAACTGTGATATTTTCTAAACGCTTACTATGTGTCGAGCGCTGTACTGAAATGGGGAAGATAAAAGGAAATCAGGTCGGTCAGACACAGTCCCTGTCCCACGCAGGGCTCAAAATCTCAATAGGAAGGAGAATGACTATTGAATTTCCATTTTAATAATAATAATGATAATGTTGGTATTTGTTAAGCGCTCACTATGTGCCGAGCACTGTTCTAAGCGCCGGGGGAGATACAGGGTAATCAGGTGGTCTCACGTGAGGCTCAGAGTTAATCCCCATTTTACAGATGAGGTAACTGAGGCACAGAGAAGTGAAGTGACTTGCCCAAGGTCAAACAGCAGGCTAGTGATGGAGCCGGGATTAGAGCCCAGGTTCTAGCTATCTAAATAACTAGATTACGGATATATTCATAAGTTGCTGTGGGGCTGAGGGAGGGGTGAATAAAAGATGGAAATCCAAATGCAAGGATGACACGGAAAGAGTGGGAGAAGAGGAAATAAAGGCATAGCCCGGGAAGGCTTCTTGGAGGAGGTGTGATTTTAATAAGGCTTTGAAGTTCGAGAGAGAGAGGTTGTCCGTCAGAAATGAAGGGAGAATGTGTTCCAGGCCAGAGGTAGGACATGGGCGAGAGGTCGGAGGCGAGAGAGACAAGATCGAGGTTCAGTGAATAATAATAATAATGTTGGTATTTGTTAAGCGCTTACTATGTGCAGAGCACTGGTCTAAGCGCTGGGGTAGACACAAGGGAAGCAGGTTGTCCCACGTGGGGCTCACAGTCTTCATCCCCATTTTCCAGATGAGGTGACTGAGGCACAGAGAAGTGAAGTGACTCGCCCAAAGTCACACAGCTGACAAGTGGCAGAGCCGGGATTCGAACCCACGATCTCTGACTCCAAAGCCCGTGCTCTTTCCACTGAGCCACGCTGCTTCTCTCTAAGTTGGCATTAAGAGGACTGGAGTGTCCAGTCTGGGCCGTTCGAAGGAGGAAATCACGGTGGTAAGATTTGAGGGGCGAGGCGATTGAGGGCTTTAAAGCCGCCGGTGAGGAGTGTCTGTTTGATGCAGAGGTGGATGGGCAACCACCGGAGGTCCTTGAGGAGAGGGGAAACACGAATTGAATAGTTGCGAGAAAAATGATCTAATAACGTGGGTATCTGTTAAGCGCTTACTATGTGCCGAGCACCGTTCTAAGCGCTGGGGTAGACACAGGGGAATCAGGATGTCCCACGTGGGGCTCACAGTCTTCATCCCCATTTTACAGATCATTTTACAGATGGTTCACTCTGGGCAGCAGAGTGAAATATGGACTGGAATGGAGAGAGACCGGGACCGTGACAGTCCTCTAGACTGTGAGCTCGTCGTGGTCGGGGATTGTCAACTGTTTATAATAATAATAATAATAACGTTGGTATTTGTAAAGCGCTTACTATGTGCCGAGCACTGTTCTGAGCACTGGGGTAGATATAGGGTAATCAGGTTGCCCCACGTGAGGCTCACAGGTAATCCCCATTTTACAGATGAGGGAACTGAGGCACAGAGAAGTTAAGTGACCTGCCCACAGTCGCACAGCTGACAAGTGGCAAGTGACAAGTGGCAGAGCCGGGATTCGAACTCATGACCTCCGACCCCCAAGCCCTTGCTCTTTCCACTGAGCCACGCCGCTTATTGTTGTATTGTACCTTCCCAAGCACTTAATACAGTTCTCTGCACACAGTAAGCGCTTAATAAGTACGACCGAATGAATGAGAGACAGAAAGCGAGGAAGTTAGCGAGGAGGCTGATGCAGTAATCGACACTCAGAGGGAATTTCTGAGTGCTTACTGTGTGCAGAGCACTGGGCTACAGACTTGGGAGAGTTACCGTCGTCATCGTCATCCACAGCATTCACATCTTAATAGACTATAGACTTGTCGCGGGCGGGGAGCCTATCTACCAAGTCTACTGTAGCGGTTAGGATTCCTGGTTTTCACCCACGCGGCCTGGGTTTGACTCCCGGTATGGGAGACACCCCCTCTTTATTTGGAGAAGGAGCGTGGCTCAGTGGAAAGAGCACGGGCTTTGGAGTCAGCGCTCATGAGTTCGGTCTTGGTGTTCCAATTCCAGCTCTGCCACTTGTCTGCTGTGTGACCTTGGGCAAGTCACTTCACTTCTCTCTGCCTCAGGTACTTGGTCTGTAAAATAATAATAATTATTTTATTTGTTAAGCACTTACTATGTACCAGGCACCGTACTAAGCACTAGGGTGAATACAAGCAAATCAGGTTGGACACAGTCCCTGTCCCGCGTAGGACTCGCGGGACGTGAACTGTGTCCTACCTGATTAGTTTGTATCCATCCCGGTGCTTAGTACAATGCGTGGCACCCAGCAAGCGCTTAACAAATACCATAAAAAGGGCTCAGTAAGTACCACTGAGACCCGCCACTAATCAGCTGTGTGACTTTGAGCAAGTCACATAACTTCTCTGTGCCTCAGTTATCTCATCTGTAAAATGGAGATTAAGACTGTGAGCCCCACATGGGACAACCTGATCACCTTGTATCCACCCTTTGTATCAGCCTTTGACACTGTCGACCATCCCCTCCTCCTCCATACCTTATCTCACCTCGGCTTCACGGACTCTGTCCTCTCCTGGTTCTCCTCTTACCTCTCTGGCCGATCATTCTCGGTCTCCTACGCCGGAGCCTCCTCCCCCTCCCATCCTTTAACTGTTGGAGTTCCTCAAGGGTCAGTTCTTGGCCCTCTTCTGTTCTCCATTTACACTCACTCCCTCGGTGAACTCATCCGCTCTCACGGCTTCGACTACCATCTCTACGCAGATGACACGCAGATCTACATCTCCGCCCCTGTCCTCTCCCCCTCCCTTCGGGCTCGCGTCTCCTCCCGCCTCCGGGACGTCTCCACCTGGATGTCGGCCCGCCACCTAAAACTCAACGTGAGCGAGACTGAGCTCCTCATCTTCCCTCCCAAACCCGGTCCGCTCCCAGACTTCTCCATCACCGTGGATGGCACGACCATCCTTCCCGTCCCGCAGGCCCGCAATCTCGGTGTCATCCTTGACTCGTCCCTCTCGTTCACCCCACGCATCCTATCCGTTACCGAGACCTGCCGGTTTCACCTCTACGATATCGCCAAGATCCGCCCTTTCCTCTCCACCCAGACGGCTACCTTACTGTTACGGGCTCTCGTTATATCCCGGCTAGACTACCGTGTCAGCCTTCTCTCTGACCTCCCTTCCTCCTCTCTCGCCCCGCTCCGGTCTATTCTTCACTCCGCCGCCCGGCTCATCTTCCCGCAGAAACGATCTGGGCCTGTCACTCCCCTTCTTAAACAACTCCAGTGGTTGCCTATCGACCTCCGCTCCAAACAGAAACTCCTCACTCTAGGCTTCGAGGCTCTCCGTCACCTTGCCCCTTCCTACCTCTCCTCCCTTCTCTCTTTCTACCGCCCACCCCGCACGCTCCGCTCCTCCGCCGCCCACCTCCTCGCCGTCCCTCGGTCTCGCCCGTCCCGCCGTCGACCCCCGGGTCGCGTCCTCCCGCGGTCCCAGAACGCCCTCCTTCCTCACCTCCGCCAAACTGATTCTCTTTCCCTCTTCAAAACCCTACTTAAAAATCACCTCCTCCAAGAGGCGTTCCCAGACTGAGCTCCTCTTCCCCCTCTACTCCCTCTGCCATCCCCCCTTTACCTCTCCGCAGCTAAAGCCTCATTTTCCCCTTTTCCCTCTGCTCCTCCACCTCTCCCTTCCCATCCCCACGGCACTGTACCCGTCCGCTCGACTGTATATATTTTCGTCACCCTATTTATTTTGTTAATGAATTGTACATCGCCTCGATTCTATTTAGTCGCCATCGGTTTTTACGAGATGTTCTTCCCCTTGACGCTGTTTAGTGCCATCGTTCTCGTCTGTCCGTCTCCCCCGATTAGACCGTAAGCCCGTCAAACGGCAGGGACCGTCTCTATCCGTTGCCGACTTGTTCATCCCAAGCGCTTAGTACAGTGCTCTGCACATAGTAAGCGCTCAATAAATACTATTGAATGAATGAATGAATGAATGAATACCCCAGTGCTTAGAACAGTGCTTGGCACATAGTAAGTGCTAAACAAATACCATCATTATTATGACTATTACAATGCTGTATTGAGCACCTACAGTGGGTCAGAGCACTGTTCTACCCACTCGAGAGCAATCACTAGAAGTAAAAGACACCCTGCCCTCCAGGAATTTACAGTCTAATGGGTGAGACAAACACCCACAATTTCCAAATATTCTGAAAGATAAAAGGAAGGGAGAGATTAGAAATGGCAATAAATAAAAGAAAGCAATTAAGTCATTAAATTGATGACAAGGTCTTCCCTACACATGAGCAACTATGGTGTAGCGTGATCAGGGAGGTGGGTGGTGAGTCAAAGAATGCCTCCTGAAGGAGGTGACCTTTTAAATAATAACAGCTGTGGTTTGCTCAAGCTCTTCCGATGTGCTAAGCACTGGGATAGGTATAATACAAGCGGACGGCCTCTGTTTCACAGAGGGATTCACAGTCCAAATGGGAAGGTGAATTGGTATTTTATCCCCATTTTGATAATAATAACGTGGGTATTTGTTAAGCGCTTACTATGTGCAGAGCACTGTTCTAAGCGCTGGGGTAGACACAGGTGAATCAGGTTGTCCCACGTGAGGCTCACGGTCTGAATCCCCATTTTCCAGATGAGGTAACTGAGGCCCAGAGAAGTGAAGTGACCTGCCCACAGTCACACAGCTGACAAGCGGCAGAGCCGGGATTCGAACCCGTGACCTCCGACTCCCAAGCCCGGGCTCTTTCCACTGAACCACGCTGCTTCTCAACCTATTATTTCCCACCTGCTTCCTGCTTAGACTTTGAGACCCTCCTGGGACAGGGACCGTGTCCAACCCGATTGCCTTTTCTCTACCCCAGGGCTTAAAACAGGGCTTTGTTGCTGAATTGTTCTTTCCAAGCCCTTAGTCCAGTGCTCTGCACACGGTAAGCGCTCAGTAAAGACGACTGAATGAAAACAGTACGTGACGCAGAGTAGGCGCTTAACAAATACCACAATTCTTAGTTTTTACTACTGTAGGGAAGACACGAGCGGTGGGTCAGTGAAGAAGCAGTTTTGAGTGGGCAGGGTAGGGAGGTTCACTAGAGAGGAGCAAAGAGAGTGAGCAGAGAGTAGCGGAAATAGAGAGCAGATGTGTCAGAAGGAGACAGCTAATAAATGGCCCGTGTTTTGGTTTTGTTCTCCGGGTGAAGAAACGGCCAGTCGCTGGGGATTTCTGGGGACGCGGTGATTCTTTCCAAGCAGCGTTGTCCAGTCCAGGATGACACAGAGACTCAAGAATTCTGGTCAGCCTCCATAATAATACTTGTGGAATTTGTTCAGCGCTTGGAGAAACGGCAAGGCCTAATGGATAGAGCACGGGCCTCGGAGTGAGAAGGTCGTGGGTTCTAATCCTGGCCCCGCCACTTGCCTGCCGCGTGATCAAGAGCGAGTCGCCTCACTTCTCTGTGCCTCAGTCATCTCATGTGTCAAATGGGGATTGAGACTGTGGGCCGGGGACCGCGTCCAACCTGATTAGCTTGTATCCACCCCAGTGCTGTGCCTGGCACACAGTAAGTGCTTAACAAATACCACAATTATTACTAACTATTATCACTACTACGTGTCAAGCACTGCGTCGAGAGCTGGGCTAGATACGAGATAATCAGGTCGTGCTCAGTTCCCGGCGATGCTCCGCACACGGTAAGCGTTCGGTAGATACCACTGATGGATGGACTCGCAGTCTAAGTAGGTGGTAGAGCGGGTATTTGATCTCCGTTTTACAGATGAGGAAACTGAGGCGCGGAGACGTTACGTGACCTGCCCAAGGTCAAACAGGCAAGCAGCGGAGCGGGGATCAGAACCTAAATCTCTTGGCTCTCAGCCCCGTGTTCTTTCCACTAGGCCACGCTGCTTCCCAAGAGTTGTGACTGCTAGCTAAGCACCCACTGTGATTTGTAGTTGTGTATTTTATTTCTTGGCCGACTCACGCAACTCTCTGAGATCTATTTGAGTTTGGCCTCACTCATGTGGCACCGCACCCTGCAAATACCTCCCCAACCTCAGATCTCAGGGTCCTCGGCCAACTGAGAGATTTCCCTGCGCACTCCCTTTCTCGGCTCGTTTGTAAAGGTGTGTTCGAGCCGTGATTCGGGGGCAAACTTGGTAATGTCCGCTATCTCGAAAAGTATCCAGAGCTACAGAAGCAGCGTGGCCTAGGGGATAGAACACTGTCCTTTGAGTCAGGACCTGGGTTCTAATCCCTACTCTGCCATGTGTTTGCTGCGTGACCTGGGGCAAGTCACTAGCTTCTCTGTGCCTCAGTGACTTTATCTGTAAAATGGGGATTCATAATAATAACAATAATAGTAATGTTGGTATTCGTTAAGCGCTTGTTATGTGCCGAGCACTGTTCTAAGCGCTGGGGTAGACACAGGGGAATCAGGTTGTCCCACGTGGGGCTCACAGTCTTCATCCCCATTTTGCAGATGAGGGAACTGAAGCCCAGAGAAGTTAAGTGACTTGCCCACAGTCACCCAGCTGCCAAGTGGCAGAGCCGGGATTCGAACTCATGACTTCTGACTCCAAAGCCCGTGTTCTTCCCACTGAGCCACGCTGTTTCTCTCTGAACCTCACTCGGGACAAACTGATAACCTTGTATCTCCCCCAGCACTTAGAACAGTGCTTGGCACATAGTAAGCGCTTAACAAATGCCATCATTATTACTGTTGCTATTATTATTCTCTGGGCCTCGGTTCCCTCATCTGGAGATTAAGAGCGTGAGCCCCATGTGGGACATGGACTGTCTCAACCTGATTAGCTTATATCTACCCCAGTGCTTAGTCCAGTGCCTAGCACATGGTAAATGCTTAACACGCGCTATTAAAAAAAAAAAAAAAGAATTCGTCTTCATAACGGGCTCACTGTGTAGAGGAACTAGGTTGCCTTGTGGCAGAGCTGGTCGACAAGGTGGGAAAGAGGTTAAAGAGGTGAAATACCATTCATTTCTGCGCTGCATGAAGTGAAGTTCAGTGCGATTCAGAAACTAACTTCCCGGTAATTCTCCGCTGCAGCCTGTGGAAAGTTCTCACAGGAGCCGGTTCAAGGGAATGAGAAGACCCTGCTGTTCTGTAAAACATATGGTCTGGACCGACTTATTACCCAAAACACCTGTCCTAGGAGGAAAGCTATTAGCAATAACAAATTCCAACGTAGGTATTTACATTCTGCATGTCACAGGCCTCCCTGTAATTTCAATTAGATGTGGTTTTCTTCTCTGCTTCGTTCCCTTTAGCTGTAGGGAAGCATTTCTGAGCAGCTGTTAGCTGGGGACCATACTCCACCCCAGAGAGAGCAGCATTTAAAAGATGGAAGAAATGGACAAAACTCACATAATCTTTCTGCCTCGTAAAGGTTTGAAATGCCTCCTAGGATCCTTCCTAGTAAACGGTTCTGGAAAAACGTAAAGACACGAGCTCTGCCTCTCAGATGTTTCTTCCGTATCTATTTTACTCTTCCAAAATTTAGAAGCATTTCCGTGTTCTAAAACGGCAGAATGGTTTTCAGATTTCCTCTCGGTCTGCATATCCATGGGACCCGTAAGCTTCAATTGAGATATTCATCTGCAAAAGATGGGAGAGAAACCCCTTTTCTTAGCCCTGTAAGCCCTTGGCTCCAGGGGAGGGGCCGAAGGCCATTGAAATGCTAAAACGTGAGCTCTTTGAGACCTTACATGTTGTGCTTAACAAAGGGAGGGAGCATTGCTTTTAATGAGACGATTTGTATTTTCTCCATTATAATGTAATATGCTTAAACAAGAGGGATTCTCCACTCCTCGGCTTGTTTCTCCCAAGTTCACGCCCATGGGCTCGCTCTCGCCTTCTCCCCCAGCCTGGAAGGTTCTCCCCAAACAAATCCACCAGTCCACCGGTCTCCCCATCTTCAAGGACTTCTTAGAATCCCACCTCCTCCGGGAAGCCAACACTGGATGAAAAGCCCTAGTAAATAATAATGATGGTGGCATTTGTTAAGCGCTTACTGTGTGCAAAGCGCTGTTCTAAGCGCTGGGGAGGATACAAGGTGATCAGGTTGTCCCTCGTGGGGCTCCCAGGCTTAATCTCCATTTTACAGATGGGGTAACTGAAGCACAGAGGAAGTGAAGTGACTTGCCCAAGGTCACACAGCTGACAAGTGGAAGAGCCGGGATTTGAACCCATGACCTCTGATTTCCCCGGCCCGGGCTCTTGCCACCGAGCCACGCTGCCGATCATCTCACCCCTCTTCTACCTTACCTTGCTTGCTTTCCTATTACAGGCCAACCTTCTCACTTGGCTCCTCTAGCGCTAGCCTGCTCACAGGGTCACCATCTCGCCTCCGACCGCTCGCCCAAGTCCCGCCTCTGGCTTGGAATGCCCTCCGTCCTCATAATCAGCTGTGTGACTGTGGGCGAGTCGCTTAACTTCTCTGGGCCTCAGTTCCCTCATCTGCAAAATGGGGACGAAGACCGTGAGCCTCACGTGGGACAACTTGATGACCCTGTATCTACCCCAGCGCTTAGAACAGTGCCCTGCACATAGTAAGTGCTTAACAAATACCAACATTATTCATTTGTCTGCCCTTCTCCCCCGATTAGACCGTAAGCCCGTCAAACGGCAGGGACCGTCTCTATCTGTTGCCGACTTGTTCGTTCCAAGCGCTTAGTACAGTGCTCTGCACATAGTAAGTGCTCAATAGATACTACTGAATGAATTACTCTCCCCACCTTTGAAGCCTTATTGAGGGCACAACTCCTCCAGGAGGCTTTCCTCCCACTCCCCGTTTAATCCCCCGTATTGACCCCTCTCCCCCCATTCGAAGTGTTACTAAAACCATATCTTTAAAAAATATGGCCTTCTAAAATCACAAAGTTGCTCTAAGCTGTCTTACTGTCAAAGCTCTAAAGAAACAGCCTGGCCTAGTGGATAGAGCACGGACCTGGGAGTCAGAAGGATTCATTCATTCATTCAATGGTATTTATTGAGCGCTTACTATGTGCAGAGCACTGTACTAAGCGCTTGGAATGGACAATTCGGCGACAGATAGAGACGGTCCCTGCCCAGTGACGGGCCCACAGTCTAATGGGGGGACACAGACGGTCAAAAACAAGACAACAGAATCACGACAAATAGAATCAGGGGGATGTACACCTCATTAGCAAAATAAATAGGGTAAAAAGTCTTCAATTTATAGAAGCCAAGTTTCTATTTGCTATAATAATAATAATAATGATGTTGGTATATGTTAAGCGCTTACTCTGTGCAGAGCACTGTTCTAAGCGCTGGGGTAGACACAGGGGAATCAGGTAGTCCCACGTGGGGCTCACGCTCTTAATCCCCGTTTTCCAGATGAGGTAACTGAGACACCGAGAAGTGAAGTGACTTGCCCACAGTCACACGGCTGCCAAGTGGCAGAGCCGGGATTCGAACTCATGACCTCTGACTCCAAAGCCCGTGCTCTTGCCACTGAGCCACGCTGCTATCTGGGTTGTAATCTCGGCTCTGCCACAGTGCTTAGTACAGTCCTCTGCACTCAGTAAGCAGTCAATAAATACGATTGAATGAATGAATGAATGTATCTGCCTTTTGGCTTTGGGCAAGTCACCTCACTTCCCTGGGCCTCAGTTACCTCATCTGGAAAACAGGGATCATGACTTTGAACCCCAAGTGGGACAGGGAGAAGCAGCGTGGCTCAGTGGAAAGAGCACGGGCTTTGGAGTCAGGGCTCATGAGTTCGAATCCCAGCTCTGCCACTTGTCGGCTGTGTGACTGTGGGCGAGTCACTTAACTTCTCTGTGCCTCAGTTCCCTCATCTGTAAAATGGGGATTAAGACTGTGAGCCCCACGTGGGACGACCTGATTCCCCTATGTCTACCCCGGCGCTTAGAACAGTGCTCGGCACATAGTAAGCGCTTAACAAATACCAACATTATTATTATTACAGGGACTCTGTCCAACCTGATTAGCTTGTATCTACCCCAGCGCTTAGAACAGTGTTTGGCGCATAGTAAGCTCATAGCAAATACCGTCCTTATTATTTTTATAACCTTTTCACCGTCCAAGTTCCTGCTTTTTTTTTTTCTTTTTAATTGAGCGAGACAACACAGGAAATCCAGCTAAAAAGGTGCAAACTTAATAAAAGGCCTGCCTGTGTTTCAGAAAGAATCTGTGTGCGTTCTGGCCTAGACTAGGTTCTCTTGGTTAGAACGAACGAGCTGGCTTCCTTTCTCTGGACCTCGGCCCCATCCTCTATTCATTCGATCGCATTTATTGAACGCTTACTGTGTGCAGGGCACTGTACTAAGCTCTTGGTAGCTCGGCCCCTCCACTCTAATCTTTGGTAAGAGGGAGTACTTCTAAATAATGATAATAATAATAATAATGGTGGTATTTGTTAAGCGCTTACTAAGTGCCGAGCACTGTTCTGAGCGCTGGGGTAGACACAGGGGAATCAGGTTGTGCCACGTGGGGCTCACAGACTTCATCCCCATTTTACAAATGAGGTAACTGAGGCACCGAGAAGTTAAGTGACTTGCCCAAAGTCACACAGCTGATAAGTGGCTGAGCCGGGATTCGAACCCATGACCTCTGACTCCAAAGCCCGGGCTCTTTCCACTGAGCCACAAATCAAATCACAATCTCATTAATCCCACCTGTCTTACTCTTCGGTGCCTCCATCTCATTTTTGTGGATGAGGAAACTGAAGCCCAGGGAAAGCAGCGTAGCCCAGAGGAATCAGCCCTGGTCTGGAGGTCAGAGGACCTGGGTTCTAATCCTGCCTCCTGCCACTTGCCTGCTGTGCAACCTTGATGTCGATATTTGTCAAGCGCTTACTCTGTGCAGAGCACTGTTCTAAGCGCTGGGGTAGATACAGGGTCATCAGCTTGTCCCACGTGAGGCTCACAGTCTTCACCCCCATTTTACAGAAGAGGGTACTGAGGCCCAGAGAAGTGAAGTGACTTGCCCACAGTCACCCAGCTGACAAGTGGCAGAGCCGGGATTCGAACCCATGACCTCTGCCCCCAAAGCCCGGGCTCTTTCCACTGAGCCAAGCTGCTTCTCTAGCTCTTGACTTGACTTAAGTGACTTGATCAAGTCACTTCACTTTTCCGAGACTCCATTTCCTCCTCTGTAGTTATGGGGAGTGAATCGTATTTACTGAGCGCTTACTGTGTGCAAAGCCCTGTACTATGCCTTGGGAGAATATAAAATAATAACAGGCACATTCCCCCCCTCACCACCACGACACTCACACACAATGATACCTTTTCTTCCTCCCCTTGAGTCTGTGAACTCTATGCGGGATAGGGGTCACTTCCACCCTGAATGTCTACCTCGGGCTTAGGACGGTACTTAATTATGATATTTAAGCGCTTACTACGCGCCAGATATTGTACTAAGCTCTGGAATGGATAAAAGCAACTCGGGCTAGACCCGGTTCTTCGTCCCACGTGGGGCTCACAGTCTCAATCCCCATTTTACAGGTGAGGGAACTGAGGTACAGAGAAGTTGTGTGTCTCGCACACGGTAAGCGCTTAACAAATCCCCCAATTTGTATTAATTTAGCCAAGATCGCTCGGCGAACGGAGCGGAGTCTCAGTTAGAGCCGAGATCTCCGCACCGCCAGCACATTCCTCTTCCCATTAAGCCCTTCTGCCTTCTCGATAAGCAGAGAGGTTTCTGTTTGAACTGCTTCCCGTCCAACACACTCAGAAATCCCAAGTGGTCCCAAGAATAGAATTTCTTCCCTTCAAGTCAAACTGAGAAATGTGTTTCGTGGAGGTCTTATCCCATGCCAGATCTGAAATACGTTGCCTTCAGCCTATTTGGAATCTTTTTAAATTAAAAAAAAACGCTATTTTCCCCACTCTTCCGAATCTCAAAAATGAGGGAAAGGATTAATAATAATAATACTGTGGGTATTTGTTAAGCGCTTACTATGGGCCGAGCACTGTTCTAAGCGCTGGGGGAGACAGAGGGGAATCAGGTTGTCCCATGTGGGGCTCACAGTCTTAATCCCCATTTTCCAGATGAGGGAACTGAGGCACCGAGGAGTGAAGGGACTTGCCCAAAGTCTCCATGCTGAGGGCACACACCCCGGACTGAAACCGAGCACTGAATCTCAAATCTCCGCTTTAGAGCCGGGACACTTCAACAACTTTGACAGGCTCGGGCCTCTATCCCAGCCAACGAGGTCAAACCTGATGGGTGGGTGTTAAGTGGGTTCTAATCCCTGCTCTGCCACTTGTCTGCTGTGTGACCTTGGGCATGTCACTTAACTTCTCTGTGCCAAAGTTACCTCATCTGTAAAACGGGGATTAATAATAATGTCGGTATCTGTTAAGCGCTTACTATGTGCCGAGCACTCTTCTAAGCGCTGGGTAGATGCAAGATAATCAGGTTGTCCCACGTGGGGCTCACAGTCTTCATCCCCATTTTACAGATGAGGGAACTGAGGCCCAGAGAAGTGAAGTGACTTGCCCACAGTCACACAGCTGACCAAGCCGGAGCTGGGATTAGAACCCACGACCTCTGACTCCCAAGCCCGGGCTCTTTCCACTGAGCCACGCTGCTTAGCTCTACGTGGGACAACTGGATTACGTTGAATCTACCCCAGCACTTAGAATAATGCTTGGCACATAGTAAGTGCTTAACAAATACCATCATCATCATTATTATTATTATTATTATTATCATTATTAAGTCTTTAGGGGTGGGACTCAGCCTGACCGCTCCATCTGGGCTTCTAGAAGCCCTGTCTCTTCTCTTAGCCAACCACCCCTCCTGGACCACCCCCCAACCCACTGCCTCCACTTGGGAAGCAGCGTGGCTCGGTGGAAAGAGCCTGGGCTTCGGAGTCAGAGGTCATGGGTTCGACTCCCGGCTCTGCCACTTGTCAGCTGTGTGACTGTGGGCGAGTCACTTCACTTCTCTGGGCCTCAGTGACCTCATCTGGAAAATGGGGATTAACTGTGAGCCTCACGTTGGACAACCTGATCACCCTGTATCTCCCCCAGCGCTTAGAACGGTGCTCTGCACATAGTAAGGGCTTAACAAATACCAACATTATATTAATGTCTCTCTTCCCCTCTAGACTGTAAGCTAGTTGCGGGCAGAGAATGCATCAGCGTGGCTCAGTGGAAAGAGCCTGGGCTTCGGAGTCAGAGGTCATGGGTTCGACTCCCGGCTCCGCCACTTGTCCGCTGTGTGACTGTGGGCGAGTCACTTAACTTCTCTGTGCCTTAGTTACCTCATCTGTTCATTCAATAGTATTTATTGAGCGCTTACTATGTGCAGAGCACTGTACTAAGCGCTTGGAACGAACAAGTCGGCAACAGACAGAGACGGTCCCTGCCGTTTGACGGGCTTGCGGTCCAATCGGGGGAGTAAAATGGGGATTAAGTGTGAGTCTCATGTGGGACAACCCGATTCCCCTGTATCTCCCCCAGCGCTTAGAAGAGTGCTCTGCCCATAGGAAGCGCTTAACAAATACCAACATTATTATTATTATTATCTATTATATGGTACTCTCCCAAGCCCCTCTCAGGATCGCACCTGGAGGGTTTCCACTACTCTACCGGTCTTGACTATGGGAGGAAGAGTCAAGCAGAGGCATATCCATTCCATTCCTAGCTTGGGCAGGGGCTAGCGAGGGGAAGACACTCTGCTGCAAGTCAAAACCCAACGGTGTTGGGCAGCAGCGGCCTGGGAGAGAGTCAAGGGTGGAGACTCGGGTTTACTGAGCGGAAGGTGGCAAAGGTAAACCACCTCCGGATTTTTACCAAGAAAACTCTCTGGAAACACTAGCGGAATGATCGCAGATGGAGCTGGGGCCTTCTGGGAGAGATGTGTCATTCATTCATTCATTCAATAGTATCTGTTGAGCGCTTACTATGTGCAGAGCTCTGTACTAAGCGCTTGGAACGAACAAGTCGGCAACAGATAGAGACGGTCCCCGCCGTTCGACGGGCTCACGGTCTGATCGGGGGAGACGGACGGACCAGAACGATGGCGGTGAATAGAGTCGAGGGGAAGAACGTCTCGTAAAAAAAATGGCGACTAAATAGAATCGAGGCGATGTACATTTCATTAACAGAATAAATAGGGTAATGAAAATATATACAGTCGAGCGGACGAGTACGGTGCTGAGGGGAGGGGAAGGGAGGGGGGAGGAGCAGAGGGAGATGGGGGGAAGAGAGGGTTAAGCGGCGGAGAGGTGAAGGGGGGGCGGTAGAGGGAGTAGAGGGAGAAGGGGAGCTCAGTCTGGGAAGGCCTCTCGGAGGAGGTGAGTTTTAAGTAGGGTTCTGAAGAGGGGAAGAGAATGAGTTTGGCGGAGGTGAGGAGGGAGGGCGTTCCGGGACCGCGGGAGGACGCGGCCCGGGGGTCGACGGCGGGACGGGCGAGACCGGGGGACGGCGAGGAGGTGGGCGGCGGAGGAGCGGAGCGTGCGGGGCGGGCGGTGGAAAGAGAGAAGGGAGGAGAGGTTAGGAAGGGGCGAGGTGATGTAGAGCCTCGCAGCCTAGAGTGAGGAGTTTTTGTTTGGAGCGGAGGTCGATAGGCAACCACCGGAGGTGTTTCGTCGCTCTGGGTCGGAGGCAACTCAACAGCATAAGACAAGAAAAGCCTCTCCCAAACACTTAGTACAGTGCTTTGCACACAGGAAGCGCTCAGTAAATATGATTGAACGCCTGCCTTCCCACCAGGGCTTCCAGCTGCCCCCTTTCCTCCCTTAGCCACGCCCCGGCTCCCCCCCACCCGTCTCTGCCTCCGCTTACCAATTGTTCTGTTTCCCAGGCCCAACACTTGGCTGTGTGATCTTGGCCAAGTCAATTCACATCTCAGGGCCTCAGTGACCTCATCTGTAAAATGGGGATTAAGGCTGTGAGCCCCATGTGGGATATAGAATGTGTCCGGTCTGTTTACCCCAGTGAGGTGACTTGTTCAAGGTCACGCAGCAGACGAGTGGCGGAGCTGAGATTAGAATCCAGGTCCTCTGACTCTCAGGCCCGGGTTCTTTCCGCTAGACCGGGTCGCTTCTCTGTCGCCATCAATAGCAGGTGGGCTTGAGATGTTTTTCCAGCAGTGGGGATAAGTCGTGCTGAGCCACTAGACTGTCTGGCCTGGCCCTCCCGAAAGGGAGCACTGTGAGTATTAATACCTGTTTACCTGTTTTGAGGCGAGTATATCTATAATTCTATTTATTTGTATTGATGCTATTGATACCTGTTTACTGGTCAGGGAAGCAGCGTGGCTCAGTGGAAAGAGCCCGGGCTTCGGAGTCAGAGGTCGTGGGTTCGACTCCCGGCTCTGCCGCTCGTCAGCTGGGTGACTGTGGGCGAGTCACTTCACTTCTCTGGGCCTCGGTTACCTCATCTGTAAAATGGGGATGAAGACTGTGAGCCCCACGTGGGACCACCTGATTATCTTGCATCTACCCAGCGCTTAGAACAGTGCTCTGCACGTAATAAGCGCTTAACAAATAGCAACATTATTACTTGTTTTGATGTCTGTCACCCCGCTTCTAGACTGTAAGCCTGTTGCGGGTTGATTTACTTATATCTACCCCGGTGCTTAGTACGGTGCCTGGCACATAGTAAGCGCTCAACAGATGCCACAATTATTATAGTCTCTCTTTATTGCTGAACTGCACTTTCCAAGCGCTTAGTACATGCTCTGCACACAGTATGTGCTCGATAAATACGACTGAATAAATGAAGATGACATCTGGATGTTGTGTGGGGCTACCGGTCAGAAGGCAGTTTGACCTGGTGGAAGTAGCCAAGGAGTCAGGGGATCTGGTTCTGCCCTGTGCCAGAAAAGCAGTGTGGCTTAGTGAATAGAGCACGGGCCTAGGAGTCAGAAGGACCTCGGTTCTATTCCTGCTCCGCCGCTTGTCTTCTGTGTGACCTTGGACAAGTCACTGCACTTCCTCTGTACCTCATTTCCCTCATCTGTAAAATGGGGACGAAGACCGTGAGCCCCTCGTGGGGCAGGTACTCTGTCCAGTTTGATTACCTTGTATCTACCCCAGTGCTTAGAATAGTGCCTGAAACAATAAGCTCTTAACAAATACCAGTTATTATTGTGATTATTATATACGCCCACTCTGACTTTTGGCAAGTCTTTAACCGTCGCTGTGCCTCAGTCTCACCTGGAAAATGAATATTCGATACTTGTTCTCCTTCCCACTTAGACTGTGGGAAAAAGACAGTGTCCAAGCTGATTGATTTGTTTCTACCCCAGCGCTGGGCACATAATGAAGACATAATACATACCACAATCACTATTTTTATTATTATTATCATTACTAATATTATCATCATCCTCAACTACAGACCCTGCTGTTCCCTTATCAGTAAATCAATCATCTCCAATCAATCAATTGCATCTATTGAGCACTTACTGTGTGCAGAACACTGTACTAAAAGCTTGGGAGAATACAACACAACAATAAACAGACATATTCCTTGCCCACAACGTACTTACAGTCTAGAGGGGGAGACAGACGTTAGTAGAAATTAATAAATGACAGGTAAGTAAGTACTGTGGGACTGAGGCGAGTAAAGGGTGCAAATCCAAGAGCATCTACACCATTGTTGAGTGAGAGATATCAAGCTCATAACTTGGCATCATCCTCAGTGCTTAGCACACTGTTAATCGGTCAGTCAGTAGTATTTATCTGGTACAGTACAGTAGAGTCGGAAGACATAATCCCTGCCCACAAGGAGCACTAACCGGATAACAGTACGTGTTTCTTTCAGTCGTATTTATTAAATGCTTACTTTGTGCAAAGCACTGTATTAAGTGCTTGGGAGAGTACAATGTAACACCAAACAGACAAATTCCTGCCCACCACGAGTTAAACTCTTACCGTAACCCGAGCATTGCACTAAGCTGTAGGGTAGATATGAGATAATCATCCATTCATTCATTCAATCATATTTATTGAGTGCTTACAGTGTGCAGAGCTCTGTGCTAAGCGCTTAGTAGAGTACAATTTTAAAGAACAGATTCCCTACCCACAACAAGCTTACAGTCTAGAGTCGGGGAGACAGACATCAATACAAATGAATAAAATGACAGATAGGTAAGTAAGTGCCGTGGGGCTGGGCGGGGGGGAAGAGCACAGGGAGCAAGTCAGGGTGACGCAGAAGAGAGTGGGAGATGAGGAAAAGTGGGGCTTAGTCAGGGAAGGCTTCCTGGAGGAGATGCGCCTTCAATAAGGCTTTGAAGAGGGGGAGAGGAATTGTCCGCTCGACAGGAGGAGGGAGGGTGTTCCAGGCCAGAGGAGGGGTGTAGGCGAGGGGTCAGCGGCGAGACAGGCGAGATGGCGACCCGGTGGGAGGGTCAGCACTGGAGGATCAAAGTGTGCCGGCTGGGTTGTAGAAGGAGGGAAGCGAGGTGAGATAGGAGGGGGCGAGGTGGCAGACTGATTTAAAGATCCCACAAGGAGCTCACAGTCTAAGTAAGAGAGAGAAAAGGTACTGAATCCCCATTTTGCACTTGAGGGAACCGAGGCACAGAGAAGTGACGTGACTTGCCCAAAGCCCGCAGCAGGTGAATGGTGGAGGTGGGATTAGAACTCAGACCTCTGACTCTAAGGCCCGTGCTCCTTCTACTGGGCCGCACTGCTTCTCTTCCATAATTGTTATTCCTTATTAACCAGGTTCTCCTAAAATCCCACTTGGCAATGTTCCAACTGCATCCAGGGGGCCTATTCTACCTGAGGCTATTGGCAGAGGGGCATTGCCATGGCACTTCTCTTCCTTGCCACCTTCCCCGCTGGGCGGATCTAAGCCCGTCATTGGGCAGAGATTGTCTCTGTGGCCGAAATGTACATTCCAAGCGTTTAGTACAGTGCTTTGCACATAGTAAGCGCTCAATAAATACTACTGAATGAATGAATGAATGAATCTCTTGCCCTGTGGCACAAGGGAAAGAATTTACAACCCCCTTGTTGACTGCTGTGGCAAGAAATCAGCGTGCCCTAGTGGAAAGAAAGCATGTCTGGGAGTCACAGGACCTGGGTTCTAATCCTAACTCTGTGACTTTCCTGCTGTGAGACCATGGGGAAGTCACTTCACTTCTCTGTGCCTCAGCCGAGAAGCAATGCAGCCTAGGGGAGAGAGCCCAGGCCCTGGAATCAGAAGGACCTGGGTTGTAATCCCATCTCTTCCATTTTTCTGCTGTGTGACCTCGGGCAGATCTCTTGATTTCTCTGTGCCTGTGTTACCTCATCTATAAAATAGGAATTAAGTCTTCGAATCTCATGCGGGATAGGACTATGTCCAACCTGATCACCTTGTATCTTCCCCAGCACTTAGTACAGTGTCTGGCGCGGACTATACCATAACAAAATTACATCATCTGTAAAATGGGGATTAAGACTGTGAGCCTCATGTGGGGCAAGGACTGTGTCCAACCTGTTTATCTCGTACCTACTCCGGGGTTTAGTACAGTGTCTGGCACATAGTAAGTGCTTAACAAATATAATACTATGAAAAGGAGCTACAACTGCTGTGCCAAAAAGCAAGATCCGAATCTGCGAGTCCTACCTACCCTAACTCCTAGAAAGTGTTTATTAATAATAATGATAATAATGGTATTTGTTAAGCACTCACAATGTGTCAAGCACTGTTCTAAGCTCATTCATTCATTCATTCATTCAATAGTATTTATTGAGCGCTTACTATGTGCAGAGCACTGTACTAAGCGCTTGGAATGTACAAATCGGTACATTATGGTAATCATGATGGACACAGTCCCCTTCCCACATTGAGCTCACAGTCTTAATACCATAGAGAAAAAAAAGAAGGGAACAGACTCGTCACACGTAAATACTGGGCAGAGGACTCCAATCAGTCAACAGTATTTATTGAGAGTTTACTCTGTGCAGAGCACTGTCCTGAGCGCGTGGGAGAGTCCGGCTTAATAATAGAACAGATTTGGTTGTCATATTCCCTGCTCTCAATCCGGACAGTTCGTGTTCACCTGAAGGAAGATATCCGGGTTGACGGAAGCACAATTCTCCCGTCAGGTCAAAACCTGGGCCCCTGAGGGTGACCCAGGGAGGAGGGGAGGGAAGCGGGGCGAGGGGAGGCGGCAAGATGGGTGACTGACCCGGGCCCCAGTCCTGTGGGGTCCCCGAGAGAAGCCATAGCCCGGACCCTGGAGGCTGAATTGTTGGCAGGAGTCCGGGGTGGATTGAAAAGGGAAGCAGCCATCTTGCATTCCGAGGTACGGTCTGCCTCACCCCAAATCCCACCGCAAGCACTCGAGGCCTCTAGACCGTAAGCTCGTTGGGGGCAGGGAATGTGTCTCTTGAACGTAATAATAATAATGTGGGTATTTATTAAGCGCTTACTATGTGCAGATCACTATTCTAAGCGCTGGGGTAGATACAGGGTAACAGATTGTCCCACATGAGGCTCAGTCTTAGTCCCCATTTTACAGATCAGGTAACTGAGGCACAGAGAAGTTAAGTGACTTGCCCACAGTCACCCAGCTGACAAGTGGCAGAGTGCTTGGTACAGAGCCCTGCACACAGTAAGTGCTCGGTGAGTATGATTGAATGAATGAATGAATCGTTCTTAGGAAGGTACCAGAGGGCGAGGGATCTGCTCTTTGATGGGGTGGGTTAAAGAGCGCTCCGGGTTATACAGTTAGACGGTCACGATGCATCCTTTCCCTCTGTCAGTCAGTCCGTGGCGTTCACTGAGGGCTCACCGTGCGCAGAGCACTGTACCGAGCGCCAGACTCCAGCCCGGACAAACGGAGAGGTGGAGCAGCGTGCTAACGGAGCATCCGGTGGTAAGCCCCAGTGCCGGATGGAGGAGCTCCAGTTGATGAGAGGGGGCGTTGGGAAGCAGCGTGGCCTAGCGGAAAGAGCCCGGGCCTGGGAGTCAGAGGACGTGGCTTCTAATCCCGGCTGCGCCGCTCGTCAGCTGTGTGACCGTGGGCGAGTCACTTCACTCCTCTGTGCCTCAGTTACCTCATCTGTCAAATAGGGATTAAAACGGTGAGCCTCACGTGGGACAACCTGATTACCTTGTATCTCCCCCAGCGGTTAGGACGGTGCTCGGCACATAGTGAGCGCTTAACAGATACCGACTTTATTATCATTACTGTCTGCCGTGTGACTTCGGGCAAGTCGCTTCGCTTCTCCGGGCCTCAGTGACCTCATCTGCAAAATGGGGATTAAGACCGTGAGCCCCACGTGGGACAGGGACTGCGGCCAGCTCGACTGCCTGATATCTACCCCAGTGCTTAGGACGGTGCTCGTCACAGAGTAAGCGCCTAACAGATACCACAGTTTTGTCCCTTCCCTCCCCGCCCCTCCTCCTGGCAAGTGAGCACTCTCTAGCCTAGCACAGCCTTTAGGAGCAACAGCACTGGGCCGTTTCTTCTAATTCCAGAGCAGAGTTATTTACCCAAGGAAAACAGGGAAGTGACAGGGTAACAGTGTACACATGTTGTGAAAATATGCAGGCTGAGCTGAAGAAAAGAAAACATTCTTCCATAAGTAGCTGCCTTGTTAATTCATTTTTGTCTTGAGATTAGAACCGGCAATTTCTTGTGCTCCCCCAATCACCTTCTGTGGTTTCCTGACAGCTGGTTGCGAGGGGTCAGATTGGGCTTGAAAAATGGCCATCCGTCATGCTTTCTTGGGAAGGGGAGAAGCTGACATTCCCAGATTGCTCAAATTCACTGTTCCTTTTTGTCAGAAGGGAGGAGGAGGGGGGCTGGAGTTTGGGGAGAGGGGGGAACGGTGGGAGGCGGGACGGGGGAGGGGGAAGAGCTGTTCAAACTCAAAAGCGTAACCTGATTTTCCATAAGAAACGGGGCTTCTTAAAGAACAGCCTCAGCATGTGCTTTCTCGCCCTTCTAAGCGATGGGTGTTTCTAAGCCCTGGCAGGAGTTACTCACGGAACAGCTCACGGGGTTACTCTTGGGAGCCCAACCAACCCGCTGGCAATTAAGAATAATATTTGCCCCGATACAGAGCTGGGACGGCTCTTTATTTTTTCTTCCCTTTCCTTTTTTTTTCCCTTCCCTTTTTCATTTCGTGCCAAAGTTCACTTTCTCGAAACCTGTTTCAGAGCAGCTGGCCGAACTTGAGCCGGGATCTCTGGTCACTCTCCCCAGGAGCGGCCTGGGGGGGGGGGGGGTCAGAATTATTAATAGCCGTTTGCCCCATTTGACCCCGCTTTTTCGGAGGAGACGGTGGGCATGGGCTGGGTAGAGTCGGTCCTTCTGTAGGATTTCAGACTCGCCTGATTCCCCAGCCCCGACCCCCTAAGAGTCCCGGTAACTTGACTCAAGTTGGGATTCGTTCTTCTATTTTTTTTTTTTTCCTCTTCTAGGGTCACTGCAGTGATTTGGGGGGCTGGGGACAGAGGTGCTGGCCACCTGAGTGACTCTAAGCTCTCTGCGGGCAGGGAGCGTGTCCGTCGTACTTTCCCAAGCGCCTAGTACAGTGCTCGGCACACAGTGAGGGCTCAGTGATTACCACTGATGATGAGGGTTTTTTCATGGTATCTGGGACACGCTTGCTGTTTACTAAGCACTCGGGTAGATAGAAGTTAAGAAGTTAATGCACTGAGTCATATCTATTGAGCATTTATGTGTGCAGAACACTGTACTGAGTGCTAGGGAAAGTACAATACGATAATTAACGGACACATTCCCTGCCCACAGTGAGCTTACAGTTTAGAAGCTTACGGTCTAATCAGGTTAGACGCAGCCCATCTCCCTCCTGGGGCTCACAGTCCTAATCCCCATTTTAAATGGTGGTATTTGTTAAGCCCTTACTATGTGCAGAGCACTGTTCTAAGCGCTGGGGTAGATACAGGGTCATCAGGTTGTCCCACGTAAGGCTCACATTCTTCTTCCCCATTTTACAGATGAGGGAACTGAGGCCCAGAGAAGTTAAGTAACTTGCCCAAAGTCACACAGCTGGCAAGCGTCAGAGCCGGGATTAGAACCCACGACCTCTGACTCCCAAGCCCGGGCTCCTTCCACTGAGCCAAGCTTGCGGAATGAATAAAATGAATTTTATTCATTCATTCAATGGTATTTATTGAGCGCTTTACTATGTGCAGAGCACTGTACCGAGCACTTGGAATGTACAGTGCGGCAACAGATAGAGACAGTTCCTGCCCAGTGACGGGCTTACAGTCTAGTCGGTGGAGACAGACGAAAACAAGACAACGTAATCACGATAAATAGATTTTACGGATGAGGGGACCGAGGCCCAGAGAAGTCAAGTGACTTGCCCAAAGTCACGCAGCTGACAAGTGGCGGAGCCGGGATTGAAACCCACAATTCAACCGTATTTAGTGAGCACCTACTGTGTGCAGAGCACTGTCCTAAACTCTTGGGAAAGTGCAAGGCAACAATAAAAAGACGCATTCCCTGACCCAGACGAGCTCAAATGACGGATAACTGATACCACGATTAATCATTCCTGGGGACAAAACAGCATGGCCTAGTGGTTAGAGCCCAGACCCGGGAGTCAGATGGACATGGTTTCAAATCCCGACTCTGCTTCTTGTCTGCTGTGTTACCTTGGGCAAGGCGCTTTACTTTTCTGGGCCTCAGTCCCCTCCTCTGTTAAATGGGGATTAATACTGTGAGGTCCATGTGGGACCGGGACTGTGTCCCACCCGATTAGTGTGTGTATACCCCAGCGCTTAGTACAGTGCCTGGCATATAGTGTACACCTAATAAATACCATAAAAAGAAAACACAAATTAAAAAAAAAACTCTGTTGAGGGTGGCAGCGTGGCTCAGTGGAAAGAGCCCGGGCTCAGGAGTCAGAGGTCATGGGTTCTAATCCCGGCTCCGCCGCTTGTCAGCTGTGTGACTTTGGGCAAGTCACTTAACTTCTCTGTGCCTCAGTTACCTCATCTGGAAAATGGGAATTAAGACCGTGAGCCCCGCATGGGACCTGATGACCCTGTATCTCCCCCAGCGCTTAGAACGGTGCTCGGCACATAGTAAGCGCTTAACAAATACCAACATCATTATTATTATTTCCCATGTGCATTTGCTTGCTGTGGGTCATCAACGTCTCCGACTCTCCCTCAACACTCACGTACCTATCGGAAATGTATTTATCTGTGTCGATATCTGTCTCCCCACCTCTACACCGTAATCTCGTCATAGGCAGGGGACGTGCCTGTTCGTTGTCGCCATCATACTCTCCCAGACGCTCGGCGCAGCGCTCTGCACAGAGTAAACACTCAGTAAATACGAGCAACTGAACGAATGGATGAATTGCTTCCAGTCCGGTTCAATCTGGGCTGGGATCCAGCCGGGGCTCGGGCGGTGAAAGGCCCCATTTCCGCCGATCGTCTCTGATGTTCAGCAGGCGATTCTCTAACTCACAGAGGCCCCAGGAAAAATCCTGCCCAATGGAAGCGGCGGTAATGCTATCGTCCCTGACTCACGGCTCACCGCGTGACAGGTAGAAGCAGCGTGGCCTAGTGGAAAGACCACGGGCTCGGGATTCAGGGGACCTGCGTTCTAATCCCGCTCTGCCAGTTGTCAACTGCTTGCTGTGTCACTACATTTCTCTGGGCCTCAGTTTCTTCCACTGGGAAATGGGGATTCAGTGCCCGTTCTCCCTCCAACGTGAGACCTTGAGCCCCCACGTGGGCTACCCCAGCGTTTAGAACGGTGTTTATCACATGTAACGCTTAACAAATACCGTAGAACAAAGCAAACAAACCAACAAGGGTCATAGTAGAGGACTGAGATTCAGGGTCGAGCTGATTCAGGGTTCACCATCGGGGAGGGGAATGGATATACCTTCATTTGATTCATTCAGTTGTATTTATTGAGCGCTTACGGTGTGCAGAGCACCGTCTTAAGCACTTGGGAGAGTCCAACGCAACAATAAACGGACACATTCCCTGCCCACGACGAGCTCACGGTCTAGAGGTCGAGGACAGGCCCACGGGGCAAGAACAGTGAGGTAGAAATACAACAGAAAGAACGAGGGAAGCACCCCTCACTCTGCCAGGGAAAGAGTCCGCAGGCTCCTTCTCATCAAGCCACGAGACCCGATCCCGGCCAACCCGCTCTAATAATAGTAACTGTGGTATTTGTTAAGCTCCTACTGTGTGCCAGGCACCGTACTAAGCACTGAGGTGGATACAAGCAAATCAGGTTGGACACGGTCCCTGTTCCACGTGGGACTCGGTCTCAATCTTCATTTTACAGATGAGGTAACTGAGGCCCAGAGGAATGAAGTGACTTGCCCAAGGTCATGCAGCAGTCACGGTGGCAGAGCCGGGATTCATTCACTCATTCGATCGTATTTATTGAGCACTTATTGTGTTCAAGGCACTGTACTAAGCGCTTGGGAAAGTACAATGAAACAAAAAATGGAGACATTCCCTGTCCACAGTGAGTTTACAGTCTAGAGAGAGGATTAGAACCCAGGTCCTCTGACTCCCAGGCCCAGGGTCTTTATACTAGGCCTTGCTGCTTCAGCAGGGTTCTGTGATCTCATCCTTTCTGTCCGGCATCGAGGAGTTCTTCCTTTACTAAGCAACACTCCCCCTGAAACGTCTGTAGGTCCAACATCTTATCTCTTCCTTGCCCTGGACCGAGAGTCTCCATTCTGCGACTCAGTTTCCTCACCTCTCCAGCACGAGTAACCCCAACTTCCGTGCTGGCTTTTCGGAAGGAGTAGCTGCTAAAATAGGACTTGGCAAAGTCAGCCGGCTGGATTAGAACATCGCCTGCTCATTCCTGTTTTCGAACGTTTTAGAAATCACCGCTTCTGATGCTCGCGTGTGATGACGTTCTTGCTGAATGCTGCTTCTCAGATATCTGTACCAATATTATCTTATCCTCGAAACACCTCCGAGGGTTTTGATCAGGCTTGCCTTCAGTTGGCCAAATTGAAAGGCTGGAGAGGTGAGGGGACTTGCCCAACGTCGCTCCGTTTGAAACACCGGTAAGGGAGAGGACTGGGGTTCGGGACTTAGGTCGGCAATTGGGCAACCGTTCCCGGAGAAAACCAACCGAAAAGAGTAATAATTGCCATATTTGTTCAGCCGTATTTGTTCAGCACATATATGTTTGCCATATTTGTTCAGCACATATATGTGCCGGGCACTGTGCTAAGTGTTGGGGTGGATACAAGCAAATCAGGTTGGACACAGTCCCTGTCCCACGTGGGGCTCACAGTCATTCATTCATTCATTCCATCCTATTTACTGAGCTCTTACTACGTGCAGAACGCTGTACTAAGTGCTTCGAAAGTACAATTCGGCAACAAATAGAGACAATCCCTACCCAACGTTCTCAATTCCCATTTTTCAGTAGGAGTGACGGGAAATATTAACTCCCCACCGTGCACAAAACACTGTCCTAATCACTTGGAAAAAAACCCCCACATGAGTAAGATTCTGTTGTATTCGGCTAATTCTCTTGTATCGTACTCTTCTAGGTGCTTAGTACAGTGCTCTGCACATAGTAAGCACTCAATAAATATCATCCATTGATCGATTGAATCACACCCTGGCCCTGGCCCTTAAGAGGCTCATGGTCTGAGAGTAAGAAGAAGAAGATGGACTCATAAGGAAAGATGAAACGATAAAAACACAAAAACCAACATGACGGAGAAAGAAAATAGTATGACAAAAGCAACGATAGTAATAACTGTGGTATTCGTTAAACGCTTATTATAATGATAATGATAATAATGATGGCATTGTTAAGCGCTTACTACGTGCCACGCACTGTTCTACACGCTGGGGTAGGTACAAGGTAATCAGGTTGTCCCATGTGGGGCTCACAGTCTTAATCTCCATTTTATAGATGAGGTAACGGAGGCCCAGAGAAGTTAAGTGACTTGCCCAAAGTCACTCAGCAGACAAGTGGCGGAGTCAGGATTAGAACCCATGACCTCTGACGCGCAGGCCATGATATTACGTACCAACCACTGTTCTAAGCGCTGGGGTAGATGCAAGGTAAGCAGGTTGGACACAGTCCCTGTCCCACTTGGGGTTCCTTGTCTTAATCCCCCTTTTGCAGATGAGGTAACTGAGGCCCAGAGAAGTGAAGCGACTTGTTCAAGGTCACACAGCAGGCCTGGGGCAGAATTAAAACCCACGTCCCCTGACTCCCAGGCCCATGCTCTTTGCACTAGACCTCGCTGCTTCTCCAACATAATCCTCCCTACCGGATTTCCGGCTCCTTGAAGATAGGGATCATGTAATAATGATAATAACGTTGGTATTTGTGAAGCGCCTCCTACGTGCAGGGCACCGTTGTAAGCGCTGGGGGAGATACAGGGTCATCAGGTTGTCCCACGTGAGGCTCACAGTCTTCATCCCCATTTTACAGATGAGGGAACTGAGGCCCAGAGAAGTGAAGTGACTCGCCCAAGGTCACCCAGCTCACCAGTGGCAGAGTCGGGATTCGAACCCACGACCTGTGACTCCCAAGCCCGTGCTCTTTCCACTAAGCCACGCTGCTTCTCTGCTTACTCTCCCAGTCATTTAGTAAGGTGCCCTGCATGGACTAAGTGTTCAGTAACTACTACTGTTTGATCGATATTGGCACTAGCGGAGGAGTGTTTGAGGATCCTTGTGGTTCAGAGTCCACCCGCTCTAGCCCCAGCCGTCTAAAACGTGGTGAAGGTCTCAGGCCGCCGCTGTTTCTTAATTTTTTTTGTTTTCTAAATGCTATTTGTTAAGCCCTTACTATGTGCCAGGCACTGTACCGAGTGCTGGGGTAGACACAAGCTAATCAGGTCGGACACAGTCCCTGTCTCACGTGAGGCTCCCAGTCTTAATCCCCATTTTTCAGATGAGGTAACTGAGGGCCAGAGGAATGAAGTGACTTGCCCAAGGTCACAAGGCAGATGAGTGGCGGAGCCGGGATTGGAACCCAGGTCCTTCTGACTCCCGGGCCTGCGCTGCCCAGCCCTTCCTTGCCCCAGAGGCACAGGGCAGGGCGGGTCGGGAGCAATACCGTGGGGCAGGGCGGTTGGACCCTCTGAAGATTCGTGAAGAGGCAATCGATCAATTAATCAAGGATATTCATTGAGCGCTCACTACGTGCAGGGCACTGTACTGAGTGCTTAGGAGACGCAGTCAGCTTGCTAAACTCTGTCCCTCTGTCACTCCAGCTCCTTTCAAGGGTGGAACCGCCAAGTCTGATTTCTTCCCCCCTTCGGTCTCTCCCCCTGCCCTAGCTGCGTCTCTGATGTCCAGGTTCATTCGTTCAACTCGATTTATCGAGTGCTTACTGCGTGCAGAGCACCGTACCGAACGCTTGGGAGAATACAAAATAACCACAAACCAACACTCTCTTGCCCACCTCGAGCTCGCCGTCTAAATGTCGTCCCTTTCTTCAGCGCCCCCCCCCCCCCCCCCCCAGGCTCGGACTCCCCCAGTCAACCGATCGATTGTATTTATCGATATGTGCAGAGCGCTGTACTAGGCAGTTGGGAGAGTGTAATCCAACAGAATTAGCAGACGTGTTCCCTGCCCATAACGAGCTTACAGTCTCCGGGGGGGTGATAGACATTAATATGAATAAAACATCAATATGAATAAATCCCAGCCCACATTTCTCCCCACCCGGTCTCCTCTCCCCTCCGTTGCCCCACCTTCTGGGGCTTCACTGGCATTTTCCTATGCAGGCCCGGGGTGGCCGCCAGAAAAGGGGTCCCCCCCATCCCCGGGTTGGGTAGAAGTGGGACGAAAATGGTGAGATGGAGGGTTGGGTCAGGATTATGGATTGCTGAGAACGTTTTATAAGTAAAAATAATACTAAATCTGGCATTTGCTAAGCACTCAGTACGTACCGCGCACTGTACTAAGCTCTGGGATGGATACAAGCAGGTCGGGTTGGACCCAGTCTCTGTCCCGCTTGACGCTCACACTCTCAATCCCCATTTTACAGATGAGGTAACTGAGGCACAGATGAATGAAGTGACCCGCCCCAAGGTCGCACAGTAGACAGATGGGAGAGGCGAAATTAGAACTCATGACCCTCTGACTCCCAGGCCCGTGCTCTAGCCACGGCACCGTGCCGCTTCTTGACCGTTTGGGGTGAGTCCGGCCCGCAGCTCCTTGCGCGAATGGACAGCGCGGACTTTCCGAGCGCCCCCGCACCCAACCCACCTGCCACGTTTGGTCTGTAAAAAGACCGAGAAGTCCAACGTTTTCATTCATAGCACTTGTCGTTCATCGATTCATTCATTCCGTCGTCTTCATTGAGCCCTTACCGTGTGCCGAGCACTGTACTAAACACTCGGGAGAGTAATAATAATAATAATGTTGGTATCTGTTAAGCGCTTACTATGTGCCGAGCACTGTTCTAAGCGCTGGGGTAGACAGGGGAATCAGGTTGTCCCACGTGGGGCTCACAGTCTTAATCCCCATTTTACAGATGAGGGAACTGAGGCACAGAGAAGTTAAGTGACTCGCCCACAGTCACACAGCCGACAAGTGGCAGAGCCGGGATTCGAACTCATGAGCCCTGACTCCAAAGCCCGTGCTCTTTCCACTGAGCCACGCTGCTTCTAGGCGCTTCAGAGAAGCAGCGCGGCTCAGTGGCTAGAGCACGAGCTGGGGAGTCAGAGGCCTTGGGTTCTAATCCCAGCTCCGCTACTTGTCCGCTGAGTGACCCTGGGCCAGCCGCTCCACTTCTCTGTGCCTCGGTGACCTCATCTGTAAAATGGGGATTAAGACTGCGGGCCCCTCGGGGGACAACCCCATTACCTTGGATCTACCGCAGCGCTTAGAGCGGTGCTTGGCACATAGTAAGGGCTTAACCAATACCATAATAGTTAGTATTATGACACGGCCTCAAACAGACACATTCCCTGTCCACAACGAGCTCGGAGGCTAGAAGGGAAGACGGACATTAATATATAGAAATAAATTAATTCAAGTACCGTCATCCTACTCAGCTTTTGGCCGCCCGGGGTGGAGGGAAAAGGGGGACTTCCCGACTGTTCACCTCGCGGGGTGGGGGGGGGTCGAGGATGGACCCCTCCGAGTCTCTCCCGGTCACCGGGGGAGTCTGCATCAGTCTGTCAGTCAGTCAGTTGTATTTAATGAGCGCTTACCGTGTGCAGAGCGCTGTACTATGAGTTCATCAGAAGCAGCGTGGCTCAGTGGAAAGAGCCCGGGCTTGGGAGCCAGGGGTCATGGATTCGAATCCCGACTCTGCCACTTGTCAGCTGTGTGGCTGTGGGCAAGTCACCACACTTCTCCTGGGCCTCAGTGACCTCATCTGTAAAATGGGGATTGACTGAGAGCCCCATGTGGGACCACCTAATTACCCTGTGCCAACCCCAGCGCTTAGAACGGTGCTCTGCACGTAGTAAGCGCTTTACAGATGCCAACATTATTATTATTACTAGGTAACAGGCCTACCAAAATCAAGGATTCGGGTGAGACTCAGTACAGTGCTCTGCACAAAGTAAGCGCTCAATGAATGCGACCGAATGAATGACTGGAACGAACCTCAGACTGTAATGTCACTGTGGGCGGGGAACGTATCTATCGACTGAATTGCACGGACTGAACTCTCCCGAGGGCTTAACATAGTGCCTATTGCATGGTGCTCTCCCAAGTGCTTAGTAGAGTGCTCTGTGCACGGTGAGCGCTCGGTAAATACCCCTGATAATGATGACCTCACCAGCCTCACTGCCATGATGAACCCTAACCTGCCCGGGTCTTGCCCTGCATGCTGAGCCCTGGGAAGCAGTGTGCCCTAGTGGCTAGAGCACGGCCCTGGGGGTCAGAAGGACCCGAGTTCTAATCCCGGCTTCGTCGCTTGTCTCCTGGGTGACCTTGAGCAGGTCACCTCACTTCTCTGAGGCCTCAGTTCTCTCGTCTGTCAAATGGCAGGGATCGTCTCTATCCGTTGCCGAACTGTCCGTTCCGAGCGCTTGGTACAGTGCTCTGCGCATTGTAAGCGCTCAGTAAATGCTAATGAATGGGGATTAAGACTGTGAGGTCCAAGTGGGACAGGGACTGTGTCCAACCTGATTAGTCTGTTTCTAACCCAGTGCTTAGTACAGTGCCGGGCGCATAGTAAACGCTTAACAAATACAGACCCTCAAGAGGGTAAATTTGGCGTGGGCAGGGAACGTGTCTGATATATTGTGTTGTGCTTTCTCAAGTGCTTAGTACAGTGCCCTGCACACAAGTAAGCATTCAATAAAAAACCATTAAAAGCGGTGTGGTTTAATGGAAAGAGCCCGGGCTTGGGAGTCAGAGGACGTGGGTTCTAGTCCCGGCTCTACCACCAATCTGCTGCGTGACATCGGGCAAGCCACTTTTAACTTCTCTTTGCCTCAGTTACCTCATCTGTAACATGGGGATTAAGACTGTTAGCCCCATGTGGAACAACGTGATTACCTTGTCCACCCATTGCTTAGAACTTGGCACATAGTAAGCACTCGCCAAATACCGTTATTATTATGATTAACTAATTCATTGATCAGTCAGTCATTCATTCGGTTGTGTTTACTGAGCGCTTGTGCGTGCAGAGCACTGTACTAAGGCCTTGGGAGAGTACGCTATAGCAATAAACAGACACGTTCCCTGCCCACAACGTCCTTACCGTCTAGAGGGGGGAGACAGACATTAATATAAATAAATAAATTACAGATGGAAGTACCAGAGGAAAAGAAGAAGTGCCCAGCCTGGACTTCCAATCTGCTGCACTTTAGGGACAAACGGGGCTTTAGGCTCTGGGTGACTTGGCTAAACCCAAGAGGAAAAAACCGCAGCGGTGTCATGTCTTAACCGCTGTTCTAGACGGTGCTTTTCCCCCCCTTAGTCACGAGGTGATTTGGTTTAAGGCCCCTAAATCTCCGCTGGCCCTTTGGTTTCACCTGGGAAAGCCCCCCTGAAGGCAAAGCAAAGATCGCACAAGAAGAATGCATCCGACCCTGACCTCCATCACCTGAATTGTTTGGGGGTAGAAAGACCCGAAGGGCCTCAAAGGGTGATCGATTGGCAACTCCGCAAGAAGGGGCTTTCTGTCCAGGCCGAGACCCCCGTGGCGTGCGGAGCGAAGGGCGGTCGGGTCAGAAGGAGCGGCGGCCGCAGAGGCGGCAAAAGCTTTTTTGTGTTTCGGTAATGAGGGCTTGTCTTTCCCTCTTCTGCTGGGCGCTCTCGAGTTTCATGTGCTACGGGGGAAACTGTCAACTGCGATTTCCATTGTACGAGGCTCTTGGAGAAGTTGGACAGGACGCAGAGTCGGTTTCAAAAGAAGCAGAATGAAAGTCCCGGCCAGACCCCTGTCATATGCAGATCCTCGTTCCAGTTGCTATAGGGACCCTCGAGACTGGGGGAAATTGGGGGTTGGGAGGGGGGTCGGGGAAGGGAGGGAATGCAAAGGGCCAGGGTGTTTATGTGCCCGCCTTGAAGAGAGTTGCAGAGTTCCAGTTGAAAAGGCACTGCTGTTTGTAAATCCTGGTACCGGAGGCCCTCAGAACTTCCCAGGCTGGGACGAGGCCTCGGTTTTTATCAAGTGGGGCTCTCCCTCCCCTCCGCAAGCCCCCCTCACCCCCTGCCCTCCCTTGGAAGGAACACATCCGAATCCTCCGCTGGGACAGCGGAGCCTGGGAAGAGGCATAGCAGCTCATGGAACTCAAGGTATCAATGTTCCGGTGCTGAGCGCTTTTATCGTAGGGAATGGCGACCCTACTTTAAAGGCTACGTTTTTGTGTCCATTGTTTGCAGGAGAACATTTGGCAAAAACACGCCTTTCCTGACTGGGTCGTTTTGCGGCTGACATTGTTTTCTTTCCCCTGTTTACCTCAAGAGGCTGAGAGTAACAGGACACCGGGTGCCAAGAATACCGGAGGGCAATGAGCGAACCCTACAAAATGCCTCTGGACCCAGTATCCCCCGCCCCCGTCTCCAACATCTTTCCCTCCCCCTCACCGATCCGGGTTACCCGAAGACAATAAAAATAATTCTAAGGGTGGTATCCGTTCAGCCCTTACTAAGTGGAAGATACAAGGCAATCAGATAAGACCCACTCCTTGCCCCACTCTTGGCTTATGGGCTGGGGGAGAGAAGCGGCAGGTTTTGAATCCCCATTTTACGTGTGAAGAAACTGAGCCGCAGAGAGGTAACGGTGAGAATCATCGTGGCATTTATTAAGTGCGTATTCTCAGCCAAGCACTGCCTTCATGGCTGGAGTCGATGCAGGTTGGACTCGGTCCCTGTCCCGCGTGGGGCTCACGGTCTAAGTAGGAGGGAGAACAGGTATTGAAACTGAGGCACAGAGCAGTTACGTGAGTGGCCCAAGGTCACACAGAATTGGGATTAGAACCCAGGTCCTCTGACTCCCAGGCCACGCTGCTGCTTATTAATGGACCTACCCTTTCCTTCGGCAGGTTGAATAACTGACGGGCATTGTGATTATTCTTATTTTTAAAGAACTAAAGTGTCTTCTCATCAGTTGGCTTTCCCGGTCAGGTCTCGGGAGGATAGGGGTGGCTTCGCCTCATTTCGGGATTCCGTCTCGGCCCTCTCTGGTTTTAAAGTGGCCGAGGGCTAATATGGGCATCTGAAGCTTATGCAAGCCTCTCTTTATGGTATTTGTTAAGCGCTTACTGTGTGTCAAACACTCGTACAAATAAGTCAGTTAAGTTGGACGCGGTCCCTGACCCGCGTGGGGCTCACGGTCTGAGCGAGCCTAGGAACTTGGTGACTGTCCTTAAGGACACGTCTCCTCCATGAGGCCTTCCCTCCTCTCTTTTCCCCCCGCCCGCTCTCCCTTCTGGGTCATTTAGGTGCTTGGATCTGTGACCTTGAGCATTTGATATTCGCCTCACCCTCAGCCCCGTAAGCGCTTACGTAAATTTTTCTTTAAATTAGATTATAAATGATTTATCTATGGTGATGTCTGTCTCCCCCTCTAGAATGTAATCTTGTTACGGACGGGGAACGTGTCCGCTAAATTGCGTGGCTTAGTGGCAAGAGCACGGGCTCGGGAGTCAGAGGAGTGGGTTCTAATCCCCTCGCGGCCACTGGTCTGCTGTGTGACTTGGGGCAAGTCACTTCACTTCTCTGTGCCTCAGTTACCTCATCTGTAAAATGGGGATTAAGACTGTGAGCCCAAGTGGGACAACCTGATTTCCTTGAGTCTACGCCAGCATTTAGAACAGTGCTTGGTACATAGTAGGCGCTTAACAGACACCATTATTATTATTGTATTGTAGCCTCCCAAGCACTTAGTGTTCTAACAGTCACCAAGTTCAGTATTGTGTATCTTAACAAATACCAAATACAGTGTTCTGCACCTAGTAAGTGCTCAATAAATACCATTGAGTGATTGCTCAATTCCCCCATCACCACCAGCATCTTGGACTCCAGACCCCAGGGGGAGGGAGCAGAGCCCTGCAGTGGCTGCTACGATAACCAGGCTGCCAATGGAATCCGAGGATTTAGGTACTGGATTAAAAAAAAAATGGTATTTGTTAAGTTCTTACTAAGTGTCTTGAGGTAGATACAAGCTAATCAGGTTGGACACAATCCAAGTCCTCACATGGGCCTGACAGTCTTAATCCTCATTTTACAGATGCGGGAACTGAGGCACAGAGGAAGTGAAATGACTTGCCCACAGTCACCTGGGCAGACAACTGGAGGAGGCAGGATGAGAACCCAGATCCTTCTGACTCCCTCTGGACAGAAAACTCACTGTGGGCAGGGAACGTGCCTTTTATCATTCATTCAATCATATTTATTGAGTGCTTACTATGCGCAGACCACTGTACCAAACACCTGGGAGAGGACAATAAAAATAAACAGACACATTCCCTGCCCACAAGGAGCGGATAGAGCCCGGGCCTGGGAGTCAGAAGGACCTGGGTTCTAATCCTAGCTCCACCGCTTATCTACTGCGGGTCCTGGGGCAAATCACTCTACTTCTCTGTGTCTCACTTGCCTCTTCTGTAAAATGAGGATTGAGACTGTGAGCCCCGCGTGGGACATGGACCGTGTCCAACCTGATCATTCTGTATCTTCCCTGGTGCTTAAAACAGTGCCTGGCACATAATAAAAGTTTAACAAACACCATTTTAAAAAAAAAGAGCAGAGTAGCCAACAGCAGACAGAGCTGATGCCACCAACAGGCCCGCGCTCTGTCCTCTAAGCCACTCTGCTTCCCTCTCCTTTAGAACAAAAGCTCCTCGAGGGCAGGGAACGGTTGTCCACTGACTTAAATTTTACTCTCCCCAGTGCTTCATACAGCGCTCTGCACACAATCACGATCAATCTCATTTATTACAGAACCCCTAGGCCAGGTGTTAGGGAACTGTCTTGTGTCTCAGAAGCCCCATTCCATTCTAAGGATTCCAGCCAACCTATCAGCTCCACTCCAAACCTGCCCCCTCTGTCCCCTCGAACCTCACTATTCTGGGGGGGTTCCACTCAGAATGGAAGAGGCACCTAGACCCACAGAGGGAAGACAAAGTCTTTTAAATCACAACACTAATGAAATCTTCTTTGACCCTCTAAGGATGAATCGCACCCCGACGCCCAGCCCCATTAGCCTGTAAACTCACTGTGGGCATTGACTGTGTCTGTATATTGGTATATCGTACACTCCCAAGCTCTCAGTACAGTGCTCTGCAAGCAGTAAGAGCTCAATAAATACGACTGACTGACCGGTAGATTTCTCTTGGAAAAAACCTGGCTGGATGTTTGGAGTCTTCCCCAAAAGATTTGTTGGTTGTGAATGCGTGTTTTCTTTCAACCCATGATCATTTATTTTATTTATTTTCTTCACGGTTTGAGGCAGAGGCACCTGAGTAACCTCCTTAGCCGATTCCAAAAGCTTTTCCTGACTCAGCTCCGATCCCGCCAGCTGGACCACCATTTTCCGACGTTAACCGTCCGCAAAATATCAACCCAGACGTGGGGGAAATGGAAATGACCGAGATCAGGTCTCCAACTACTTAGACAAAGCTAAATGGCATCCTTTATTTCCAAACAGATTTCCATATGGTTTCATAATTAGACCGTGAGCTCCAGGTTGGACAAGGACTGTGTCCAACCTTCTATCTAAACGTCTATCGACCCCAGAGTTTAGAACTGTGTTTGACACATAGTGAGAGCTTCACAAATATAATGATGATGATGATGATGATGATGATGATGATAATAATAGAAGCAGTATGATCTAGTGAAGGGAGCGTGGCCCAAGAGTCAGAGGCCCGGGGTTCTAATCCTGGCTCTGCCACTTGTCTGTTGTGTGATCTTGGGCAAGTCACTTCACTTTTCTGGGCCTCAGTTACTTCATCTGTAAAATATCTGTAAAAAATTTTGAGCCCCATGGGGGACATGGACAGTGTCCGACCTCGTTTCAAGCCTATTGTTCAGTACAGTTTAGTCACATAGAAAGCACTTAAAAAAATACCACTTACAAAATAAGAGGGCTGAGTTCGGATAGATAATAATGTTGGTATTTGTTAAGCGCTTACTCTATGCAGAACACTGTTCTAAGCCCTGGGGTTGATACAGGGTGATCAGGTTGTCCCACGTGAGGCTCACAGTTAATCCCCATTTTACAGATGAGGTAACTGGGGCCCAGAGAAGTGAAGTGACTCGCCCACAGTCACACAGCTGCCAAGCGGCAGAGCCGGGAGTCGAACTCATGACCTCTGACTCCGAAGCCCAAGCTCTTTCCACTGAGCCACGCTGCTTGGAGAGCCAATAAGTCAGATGGAGAGAATTGCAGGTGAGTCTTAAGACCCGTGGTAAGGAAGGAATAACAGTAATAAAATAATTGCAGTATCTGCTATCTCTTATTAGGAGCCAAACGCTGTGTTAAGCACTCGGGGAGATACACTCAATCAATCAACTGTATTTACTGAACTTTTACTACGTACAGAGCACTGTATTAAGCGTTTGCGAGAGTTCACAACAGCCGAGTTGGTAGACACATTCCCTGCCCACAAGGAGCTTACAGTCTAGAGGGGAGAGAGACATTAAAATGGACGGAAGAGTTGTGGGCCTGAGGATACCAAGCGCTTAAATGGCACAAATCCAAATCAAAGGGGGACCCAGAAGAGAGAGGGAGTTGGGGAGATGAGAGCTTATTCAGGGAAGGCCTTTTGGAGGGAATGTGAGTTTAATAAGGCTTTGGAGGCGGGGCGAGTGGTGTTCTGTTAGATATTAAGATGGAGGGAGTTCCTGGCCAGAGGGAGGATATGGGTGAGGGGTCGGCGGTGAGATAGATGAGGAACACGACAATCAGATTGGACACCGTCCCCGGCCCAGCCAGGACTCACAGTCTAAGGGGAGAGAAGGAACAAGTAGTGAATCCCTGTTTTAAACATGAGAAACCTGAGGCTCAAAGAAGTCAGGTAAAATTGACCAGCTCAAGAAGCAGGCAAGTGGCGTTGCTGCGAGTAGAACCCAGGTCTTCTGGGGTAAGCGATTTCCCCTCAGCTTCTCCGCTTCAACAGTCTTTCCCGGTTGCGGAAGGAGGTGGGAGACGATTGGAGAGTTTAGAGGAGCCCGGCGGGGGACGTGTGCTGAGCGGCGTTTCAGGTAGATGATCCAGGCAGCAGCGTATGGACTGAGGGCAGATTGTCTTGCCTCAAGATAGCGGAGGTGCTCTGTGCGCTGTTCATTAACCTAAACCTCTCCCCACCTGCTGCTCCTTGCCAGGCCTCACTGCTCCCCATGTGTTGCCCCAAACCTGACCTCTTGTCTTCTGCCGTCGAGTCGCCCTGACCCGCAGCGATGCGAGGATGCCCCACCTCCCTCTGCCATCGTTCCGGTAGTGGATCCATAGTTTCCTTGGTAGAAATCCGGAAGTGGTTTACCACTGCCATCTTCCGTGCAGTAAAATGGAGTCTCCGCCCCCGACTCTCTCCCGTGCGCTGCCGCCCGGCACGGGTGAGTTTTGACTTGTAGCAGACGGCCTTCCCCTCGCTAGCCACTGCCCAAAGCTAGGAATGGAATGGGCCACTTCTTGACTCTCCCTCCCGCAGTTGAGACTGGCAGAGTACTGGAAACTGTCCAGGTGCCAACCTGAGAGGGGTAACCCAGCCTCACCCCCCCCTTGAATGCCGCAACCTACCGGCCTCTGATCCTCTCTGAGTGCTTCCCTTCACCAGCACCCCCGCCCACACCAGGATTCATTCAGTCAGTAATCGTACTTATCGAGCGCTTACTGCGTGGCAGAGCACTGTACTGAGTGCTTGGGAAGCAGCGTGGTGTAGTGGACAGAGCATGGGCCTGGGAGTCAGAGGTCGTGAGTTCTAATCCCGGCTCAGCCCCTCTTCTGCTGCGTGACCTTGGGCAAGTCATTTTTTCTTTGGGCCTCAGTTACCTCATCTGTAAAATGGCGAATGAGGCTGTGAGCCCCATGTGGGTCGGGGATATGATTTGCTCATATCCACCCCAGTGCTTAGTACAGGGCTTGGCATACGGTAAGCGCTTAACAAATATCATTATTATTATTAACAAATACCATAATAATTATTAACTATAAGCCATACATTGTGCAGAGCACCGGGGAATATACGGTGGTATCTGTTAAGTGACCTAAAACACAGGTTTTCAAGCTTTGACCGTCTTCTGTCTCCCCTAGACATGCGCAGAATTGGGTTCTGGGAGAGATGGGGTCATTCATTCATTCCATCGTATTTATTGAGCGCTTACTGTGTGCAGAGCACTGTCCTGAGCACTTGGAAAGTACAATTCAGCAACAAATAGAGACCATCCCTGACCACAACGGGCTCACAGTCTAGAAGGGAGGAGACAGGGTCATGTGTAAGCTCACCGTGGGCAGGGAACGCGTCTGTTTATTGTTACCTTGTACTCTCCCAAGCGCTTAGTACAGTTCTCTGCGCACACTGAGCGCTCAGTAAATACGATTGAATGAATGAAGGAAACCTGGAAAGCAGGGGAAACTATCCCACTTACTGAATGTAAGTTACTTGAAGGCAGGAATAGTGTCTACTAAGTGGATGGTCTTCTGCCTGGCACGTAGTAAAAGCTTAACAAATGCCATTTATAAACAAAAAAACAGAGAGCGTGCTCTGCTCCTCCGGCTTCATCGCTCTGCCCCACGTCTGCATGTGTATGAATCTGGAGAACTAGAGGAAATAGGGAATTTTGCGATATTTGGGGAAGCCGCTGCTTCTGGGTGGAGGTGGAACTGTACTTGGCCTGTTTGCGGTTCGCTGAGATCCCCGAAAAGTAACCCGAAAAGGAAAGGCCCGAGGTTGAACACATCGGTGACGATGACAACGGCCTAGGTGGAGATCGGGGAGACGGCCAGCATCGCCCGCGGCCCCGGCCGAGGGAGTATTGTTAGGGAGGAGACGGTCCTTCGCTTAACTTCCTGCCTCTACTCCGGCCCCGCCTCTTCTCCCTTTCCCCTCTCCGCCAAGGAGAAAATCCCCAAACGGATCCCCGCGTTGAGGGGAGGGTGAGGGCTCGGAGGAGAATGGGAACCCGTCTGCCGTCTCTGCCCGCACGAAAATGGCATTTGTTAAGCGCTTACTATGTGCCACGCACTGTACTAAGCGCCGGGGAAGATACGAGCTAAAGAGGTCGGGACAGTCCCCGTCCGACATGGGGCTCACAGGCTTAATCCCCATTTTATAGAAGAGGGAACTGAGGCACAGAGAAGTGAGGTGACTTGCCAAGGTCATACAGGAGACAAGGGGCAGAGCGGAATTAGAACCCACGTCCTTCTGACTCCCAGGGCCATAAATTGGGGGCCCAACGTGGGACAAGGGGACTGAGTCCAACCCGATTTGCTTGTTTCTATCCCAGCACTTAATACAGTGCTTGGCACATAGTAAGCGTTTAAGGAGTACCGCAATTACCGTTATTATTATTATTATTATTTACCTCCCCTTTTATATCAGACAGATCAACACTCTCTCCATCTTCAAAGTCATACTAAAATCACATCTCCTCCAGAAAGCTTTCTTGATCAATCTCTCATCACCCAGTCAATCAACAATATTTACTGACTACTTACTGTGTACGATAGCACTGTACCAGCAGAGTTGATAGACATGTTCCCAGCTCACAAGGAGAGGGGGAGACAGATCAAAATAAATTATGGATATGGCTTCTACAGCGTGGCTCAGTGGAGAGAGCCTGGGCTTGGGAGTCGGAGGTCATGGGTTCGAATCCCGGCTCTGCCGCTTGCTAGCTGTGTGACTTTGGGCAAGTCGCTTAACTCCTCTGTGCCTCCGACACCTCATCTGTAAAACGGGGATTAAAAAACTGTGAGCCCCACGTGGGACGATCTGATCCCCCTGTATCCCCCCAGCGCTTAGAACAGTGCTTTGCGCATAGTAAGCGCTTATTAATCCCAGGCCTGCCCCTTGTATGACCTTGGGCGAGTCACAACTTTCTCTGGGCCTCAGTTACCTCATCTGGAAAAGGGGGCTTCAGGCTGTGAGCCCCACGGGGGACATGAACTGTGCCCAACCCGATTAGGCTGTATCTACCCCGGCGCTCAGTACAGTGCTTGGATCATAGTAAGGGCTTAACAAATACCATTTTAAAAAATGAAACTGATTTAATACCAACGGTAAGGAGTTTTTGTTTGACGTGAAGGTGGGTGGGCAACCAGTGGAGGTTCTTGAGGAGAGGAGAGATGTGGACTGAACATTTTTTTAGAAAAATAATCTCGGCAGCAAAGTAGAGACTGGAGTGGAACGAGACAGGAGGCAGGGAGGTCAGCAAGGAGGCTGTTGTTTCGCCTTTTTTTGTCACTGTTTTTTAATGATATTTGATAATCGCTTACAAAGTCCTCTTTTCCCCCACTCTCTCTCCTTCGCACATCGCTTATGCCCTTGGATTTGTATCATTTGAACATCTGATATTAACCCCAGCCTCGACCCCACTGAATTTACATACGTATCCGTAATTTATTATAATCTATCTCCCCCTCCAGACTGTAAGCTCCTTGGGAGCAGGGAACTGAAAACTTTATTCTCCCCTTACCCAATCAGTCGATCGATCCGTCGATCGACCTCTTCAGAAATTACACTATTGTCTGCATAACAGTATTGTTTGTAAAGTGCCAAGAGCAGTGCCCAGAACATAATAAGCGCTTAACAAATACCATCGTTATTATTATTATTAGACACCGGGAGCGGGGAGGCGGGGGAGAAAGCGGCACGGTCTAGCGGATAGAGCACGGGCCTGGGAGTCGGAAGATCACGGCTCTGCCATGTGTCTGCTGTGTGACCTCGTGCAGGTCATTTCACTTCTCTGGGCCTCAGTTCCCTCATCTGTAAAATCGGGATAAAGTCTGGGAGTCCCACGTGGGACGGGGCCGTGTCTTACCTGATTACCCTGTATCTACCCCGGCACTTTGTACAATGCCTGGCACATACTAGGCGCTTAACGAATACCACAGTCATTATTACTATTAGAAAGGGACAGCGGAGGCAACCGTAAGCCGGCCTCCGGGCGATTGGGAAAGGGCTTGGAGTCTCCGTCTAGACCTCAACAGAGACGGATCAGCGGGGCTGGTAGGGGAGTGATCACAGGTCCCTGAGGCCTTTGGGAAAAGGGGAAATTCCATAGCTGATTGAGTTCCCTTTTCCTCTTCTTGATGCGGGGGTTTGGCATTTCCCTTCTCGCGGCAGAGGGGGAGGGACCGGCTGAGAGGAAGGAGTTCTGATGTCTTGCCTCTTCCCAGAGATCGGGAAGAGCGGAGACTTGTTCCGACTTCCAGATTGACGGCTGCTCGGAGCCCAGAAGGAGCAGGGGAAGGTGTGTGTGTGTGTGGGGGGGTGTCCGTGTGTGCACGTGTTTGCGAGGCTGTCTGGGTGTGACTGTTTATGTGTGCGCGGGCATGGGCGTGCACGGGGGCAGGGGGGTGAGTGGGTCTGTGCATGTGTCTTTATGCGTGTGTGGGCATGTGCATGCACGGGTGTGTGCATGGGAATGCGTATGTGCACATCTGTTTATGAGTGTGCTGGCGTGTGGATACACGTGAATGTGTGTGTGATGTGAATGTGTGTGTGTGTGTGTGTGTGTTTTCCAACTTGGCAACCCTTTGCGGTCCAGCGCATTAAACAGGGCATGAAGGCCTCCTTGCATTTCCCGGTGAGCGCTTGAGGAGCTTTTTGAAATCCTTGCCAGGGCTCAAAGTGAATATCATTGCCTCCTGCTAGGCTTACAGGCCTTAGCCCGAAAGCTCACCGTGGGCAGGGAATGCGTCTACCAACTCTGTTGTACTGAGCTCTCCCAAGCGCTTAGGACACTGCTCTACACACAGTAAGCGCTCAATAAATACAACTGATTGACTGACGGACTCGGCCTCTCTTTCTTGGGCCCTCTTTCCTGAAGAGGATTCTTCTCCACACCAGCCCTAGGAGGTTGGTCACCCTTGAGAGAGTTTCTTCACTCGACCCTTTTCTTTCATTCAGTTATGGCCTAATGTGAAAAGCACAGGCCCCGGCTCCGCCTCTTCTGTGCTGCGCGGCCTGGGCAAGTCGCTTCACTTCTCTGTGCCTGAATTTCCTTACGTGTAAAAGGGTGATTCAAAAATTCTTCTCCCTCCTATTTAAACTGTGAGCCCCGTGTGGGACGGACCCTGTATTTCTACCTACCCGAGAGCTTAGAACAGTGCTTGACACGTAGTAAGTGCTTAACAGATACTATAATAATGATGATGATGATAAAAAAGTTATAAAACGGGGATTCGACACCTGTTCTCCCTGCTACTTGGACTGTGAGCCCCGGGTGGGATCGGGGTTGTGTCCTAACTGATTAACTCGTATCAACCCCAGAGCTAAGAACAGCCCTCGATGCACGGTAAGCACGTAATATGTAATAATAATGATAATCATTTGTAAAATGGGGATTCAACACCTGTTCTCCCTCCTATTTAGACCTTGAGCCTCGCGTGGGACGTGGACTTGTACCCAACGGAATTACTGTGTACCTACCCCAGTGTTCAGTAAGGTTAACAAGCGTTTACCAGATAGCACAATCGTATAATCATTACGCCTTTCTGTCGCGGTATCCTCGGGCGTTGGAGGTTAGAGAGTCCTAGTAATTGGGCTCGATTTGGCTTTCGAGGACTTTCTTCCCACAGGAAATGGATGGCAAGCTGCCTCGGCCTCTGCCCCACTGGGAAACGTCCGGAGGAGCTGCCCACAGTGAGCTCGCAGTCTAGTTCACGGGCAGTCGGGGAGAGGAGAGGCAGGAGAGGCTCCGCAGACACCACCGACTCCACGGAAGTGCGGCCCGTGATGACCGTCGTTCCCTTGGGACAGGCCTAGAATGTTCTAATCCCGGCTGGGTTCTAAACCCGGCTCCGTCGCTCGTCTGCTGTGTGACCTAGGGCAAGTCACTTCACTTCTCTGAGCCTCAGCGACCTCATCCGTAACATAGGGGTCGGGACCGTGAGCCCCACGTGGGACAGGGTCTGTGTCAGACCTGATTTGCTTGTAATAATGTTGATATTTGTTAAGCGCTTACTCTGTGCCGAGCACTGTTCTAAGCGCTGGGGTAGATACAGGGTCATCAGGTCGTCCCACGTGAGGCTCACGGTCTTCATCCCCATTTTACAGCCGAGGGAACTGAGGCCCAGAGAAGCGAAGTGACTTACCCACGGTCACACAGCTGACAGGTGACAGAGCCGGGGTTCGAACCCATGACCTCTGACTCCCAAGCCCGGGCTCTTTCCACTGAGCCGCGCTGCTTCCTGTATCCCCTCCAGCACTTAGTACAGTGCCTGGCACGTAGTAAGCTCATAACAAATACCACCCATTGTTTTCATTACTAATAATCCTCGTTCGACAGATGACTGAGCGAGGTCACATGGCAGACCGGTGGCGGTGCCGCAATTAGGACCCAGATCTTTCCGACTCCCAGGCCCGTGCGCTAGCCACGAGGCCGCGCCGCGTCTCGGCCTAGCTCCGATCTGACTGCGCAGAGCTGGAGTTAGTCTTGGCGAGGATGGAGAGAAGCCCGCACTGCACTCTGAGGGAACTGAGGCACGGATAAATGAAGTGACTTGCCCAGGGTCGCACAGCAAACGAATAGCGGAGCCGGGATTAGAACCCACGACCTTCCGACTCCCAGGCCAGGGCTCTATGCACTGAGCCGTGCCGCTTTTGCCAGTCTTCCCCTGTCACTGCCACCCCGCCTCTCTCCCGCAGCTAACGAGAGATCGGATCCCAGCACTGCAGCTTCTCCGACCTCGAGTTTTCCCTTTATTCCTCCCACCCGAGGACTCCTCGTGGGGCCGACGGGTTCAAGGTGCAGCGTGGCCTCCTCTGCATCCTCGCCAGGCCCGACTCCAGCTCTGCACGGGCTTAGCGCCGAGAAGCAGGATGGCCTAGTGCGTAGCGCACGGGCCCGGGCGTCAGAAGGATATGGGTTCTAATCGCGGCACCGCCACTTGTCTGCCGCGTGACCTTGGTCGGTCAGTCGGTCAGCTGTATTTATCGTGAGCTGAGCACTGTACTAAGCGCTTGGGAGAGTACAATGCCACAATAAAAAACACCTCGCCTGCCCACGACGAGCTTACGCTCTAGAGGGGGAGGCAGACATTAATGTAATGATAACGTTGGTATTTGTTAAGCGCTTACTATGTGCCGAGCACTGTTCTAAGCGCTGGGGTAGACACGGGGGAAGCAGGATGTCCCACGTGGGGCTCACAGTCTTCATCCCCATTTTACAGATGAGGTAACTGAGGCACAGAGAAGTGAAGTGACTCGCCCACAGTCACACAGCTGACGCGTGGCAGAGCCGGCATTCGAACTCATGACCCCGCACTCCAAAGCCCGTGCTCTTTCCACAACGAGCAAGTCATTTCACTTCTCTGAGACTGTAAGCCCATCAAACGGCAGGGACCGTCTCCATCTGCCGCCGACTTGTTCATTCCAAGCGCTTAGTACGGCGCTCTGCACATAGTAAGCGCTCAATAAATACTATTGAATGAATGCCTCATTTCGTCATCTGTAAAACGGGGATGAAGACGACAAGCTCCGTACGGGACATGAGCTATCTCTATCCCGATGACGTTGTATCCTGTCTCGTGCCGTCGAGTCGTTTCCGACCCGCGGCGACACCACGGACACATCTCTCCCTGAACGCCCCGCTCTCCATCTGCACCCGTTCTGGTAGTGGATCCAGAGAGTTTTCTTGGTAAAGATCCGGAAGCGGTTTACCATTGCCGTCTTCCCTTCGGTAAACTTGAGTCTCGGCCCTCGACTCTCTCCCGTGCCGCTGCTGCCCAGAATGGCTGAGTTTTGAGTTGCAGCAGATTGCCGGCCATTCGCTGGCCACCGGCCAAGCTGGGAAAGGAACGGTCAGGCCTCCGCTTGACTCTCCTGCCCGTAGCCGAGAACGGTAGAGTACTGGAAATTCTCCAGGGGCGACTCTGAGAGGGGGACCTTGTATCTTTCCCAGTGATTAGTACAGTCCCTGGCACATAGTGAGCGCTTAACCAATAGCGTAAAAAAGAATAGGTCAGATGGGAACAGGGATGTGTTTCTTCCACCAGGCTAGCCCAATCAGTCAATCGAAGGTATTGATTGAGCGCTTACTGTATGCAGGGCGCTATACTAAGCGCTCGGCGGGGCGGTCGGCCGTCCCGCCCGGGGTCACGGCTTGGACTCCCGCCCCTCCGTTCCCTCGTCGGCCCCTCGGTTGGGAGTATCCGTCCCCGCCCCCCCCCGCTGATCGGTCCCGGGTTCTGACGGGGGAAAGAAAATGGAGGGAAAAAAAGGCCTCAAAAGGCAGCTCCGCGCCATTGATTCTCCTCTGTCTCACTGCATTCATTGTCCGTGAGAACAGAGGCTGGATTAACACAGGGTTTAGAGTGCAGCCAAGCAGCAAGATTAATAACTACTCAGAGGTTCATTCAGGCTCAGTCGAGTGTGTTTGGAGCTGGGAAGGGCCTTCTCCAAACAATCAGTCGGGAGAGGAGGAGGACCGGGTGGGGTAGGGGGTGGTGTCTGAGGGAGGGAGAGGCGCCAAAAGAAAGCCCCAATTCAGCTCTGACGAAGGGGCCGCTTTGGGAGTGGGGGTGGGGTAGGAATCCCGTCTCGAAAGGCCCAGGGAGGCTCGGGCTGTGACCGCCCGGTTTGCCCAAGATCTCCAGTGCCTGTGTGGACCCCAGAGGGAGGTGGATTTCCCATCAGCTCGGAGGAACCACAAAGGGTTTTCCACCTCAGGCATGTCAGAAGGCACCAATAGGAGCCAGACAGACATGGCCCCATGTGGCCTAGTGGAAAGAGCCCCGACCAGGAAGTCACAGACGCCGAGGCCTCATCCCGGCGCCGTCACCCGTCAGCCGGCTGACTTCGGGCGAGTCGCTTCGTTTCTCCGTGCTTCCGTTTCCTCATCTGTAGAATGGGACAAAATACTTGTTCTCCCTCCTCTTAGGCCTTGAGCCCCATGGGGGGCAGGGACTGTATCCCACTTGAATCTATCCCGGCGCTTAGTACGATGCTTGGAGCGTAGAAAGGACGTGTTTACGATGTTGATCGGGACGGAAAAACCTGAGCGAGCTTGATCAAAGCTGCCTTACAGCCGTAGGACTGATGAAGTCAGTCGGGCAAGTGGCTTCTGTTGCCAGCTTTCCTTCTGGGCCATGCCGCCCCTCCTGACAGTCCACTCAATGTCCCCCTGCCTCAGTTTCTCTCTCTGTAGATGGAAAGCAGCCTCAGCCCCCAGATGTCATCTGAAAGATGTCTTGAGTTTTGGGATGGAGAGTGCTACTAGTTAGAGCTTAGACTGTATCATTGTTCCTTTCCTGAATGATACCAATCCAAGCTCCAAGCTCCCCTAGAAGTGTCTTCAGGATCAGCCATTAACCCCTACCTGGATGCAGTATCTCAGGCTCCAAGTAGCATATAAAGAAATATAAGAAATCCAACTTATATCTTAAAGGAACAGGGTTTTTTTTTTATGGCATTGCATTCATTCATTCATTCATTCAGTTGCATTTATCGAGTGTTTACTATGTGCAGAGCACTGTACTAAGAGCTGGGGAGAGTTCAATAAACAGACACATTCCCTGCCCACAACGAGCTTACGGTCTAGAGCGGAGGAAACAGACATTAAAATAAGTAAATAAATGACAGATATGTTCCTGAGTGCTGTGGGGCTGGGAAGGGGGGTGAACAAAGGGAGCAAGTCGTGGTGATGCAGAAGGGAGTGGGAGAAGAGAAAAAGGAGGGCTTAGTCAGGGAAGGCCTCTCGGAGGAGATGTGTCTTCAGGAAGTCTTCCGAAGCGGGAGAGAGTCACTGTCTGTAGGATATGAAGAGGGAGGATGTTCCAGGCCAGGGGCAGGATGTGGGCGAGGGGTCAGAGTTAGATGAGATGGAGACCCAGTAAGAAGGTTAGCATTATGTGTTAAGCGCTTACTATGTGCCAGGCACTGTTCAAAGCACTGGGATAAGGTAATCAGGTCGGACCCAATCCGTGACCCACGTGAGGCTCACCGTCTTAACCCCTATTTTACAAATCAGTTAACTGAGGCACCTAGAAGTGAAGTTCCTCGTCCAAAGTCGCAGAGCAGACAAGTGGCAGAGCCGGGATTAGAATCCAGGTCCTTCTGACTCCCAGGTCCTTGCTAATCCACTACGCTACGCTGCTTCTCTGAGGATTGTTCTGCCAAGGGCAGAGCCCCCCCTTTTCAGCTGGGTAAATTTGGGTGATGGGTGAAGCCGAAGACACCGTTAGGAAGCAGAGGAATGAATTGACCACCCCCTCACCATCTCTGAATGCCCCAGCTCTATCTGGGCTATTTAGAGAACGTGGGCATTAACGAGCAGCCTTCTTAGAAGGGAAACTGACCTCTGATCAAGCACTGTCCATCCTCACTCTTCTGGCACAGGTGGTGGAGGCCCCGGTCTTAAGCCCACAGCCCTGCGGTGGATCACTGGAGGAAATCTGAAAGCCGGAGTATTTGAGAGACTCAGAAAATTTCTAGAGTTGACAGTCCCTCTCTGCATCACTGACTAGGCCCATTTTGAGTCCCCGGGGTGGACAGAGAGTGGCAGAGCACTCTAAGGGCCAAGCAGGAAACAAAGATTTAGGTGAGTAATAATAATGATAATAATAATGATAATAACAGTATTTGTTAAGTGCTCACCATGTGCCAGATACCGAACTAAATACGAGAAAATCGGGTTAGACCCAGGCCCTGTCCCACGTAGGGCTCACAGTCTTAATCCCCATTTTACAGATGAGCTAACCAAGGCTCAGAGAAGTGAAGTGACTTCACCAAGGTCATAGAGCAAACAAGTGGTGGAGTGGGGAATGGAGCATAGATCCTCCAAATTCTTTCCACTAGGCCACGCTGCTTCTCCAGGTTCAGAGCCATGGTTGGGTCAGTCCTTCAGCCCCTATTTCAGGTCTCCTTCTGGAAGCGGTGACTCTCAAAGCGGGATGTGACCATAGCTTCATCCCACACGCACAAAAGCTTACCTCATCTGGGGAAGTTCCTTGGACACCCAAGGGGGTGACAAGCCCCAGAAGTCACAAAGGGGCAACCTTGGCTGTGTGGTCCCATCCCTACCCCGAGCCATTGGGCCCTAACCCTAGATTTGACCTGGGTGTGCTTCCAACTTGCTAGGGCTCTGCCCTGAGTTAAGGCCGAACCTGCTAGGGCCGCATCCAGGACAGGGCTTAGCAGCTAGACTAATGTGTCTAGATGTCTCCAAGTAGGCAAGAAGGTCACGAATCTCAAGGTTCCCTCCCATCGCCTACGAAGCTTAAAGCAGGACCCATTAGGGAAGCAGGATGTGATTCCGGGCACTGCTTCCTCTTCCTCCTTTTCAGCAGAATCAAGAGCCACCCATGCGATTAGTTTAGCCCAGGTGGGGCATCCTGGGCTCTGCGACTCCAGATGTACCGAAAATTGGCTTCCTAATAGTGATAATAATAATGATGGCATTTGCTGAACGTTTCCTATGTGCCAGGCACTGTATTAAGTGCTGGGGTGGACACAAGAAAATCAGTTTGGACACATTCCCTGACCCTCACGGGACTCACAGTCTTAATCCCCATTTTAGCGATGAGGTAATTCAAACAGAGAGAAGTGACTTGCCCGAGGTCCCTCACAGACGAGTGGCAGAGCCGGGATTAGAATACAGGTCCTTCTTTCTCCCAGACCCGGGCTCTATCCACTAGGCCATGCTGTTTTTCGTCCCCTTCCTCTTAGGTGGCTATTATGGCTCAACGTCATCGTGGGCTATCCTCGAATAAACTCTCTGCTCTCCCAGTTCCCTCTTTCCTTCTCCCATCTTTCTTTGCCCTCTTTCCTCTTCCGTATCTCTCCACTCTCTCTACCTTCCTGACTCTCTTGCCCCCCAGTAACCTCCCCGTGTCCCCTTTCCTCCTCTCTTTTTGCCTCCCCGCTCGTTCCGCCATCTATTAGACTCTTCCCTCTTGAGGGCTCACTCCATATGCAGGGCTCTGGATCATTTTCACCGTGGCTTTTACCTGCTTCAGCCTGGAGGGAGAGAGAAATTCCAATCCTGGAAAGCCTCCTCCTTGTTGGACTCCCACCTCATCCTTTAGATTTTCGTGGCAGAAGCGAGAAGTTTCTTCAGTTCCAATTCCTTCTGGAGGCAGAATCTGCAGGGCAGCCCCCAAGTTAAAAATGAATGGATCGTCAAATCTAGCAATGAGGTTTATGTAGCTAACAACCTCCCCAGCAACCAGTCCTGTCTCCTCTCATATCACCCCTGCTGCTCAGGCTCTTTCTGCTGGGGCAGAATCTGTAATTTATTTATATATCTGTAATTTATTTATTTACATTAATGTCTGTCTCGCCCTCTAGCTTCTCTGCTCATTGTGGGCAGGGAATGTGTCTGTCGTACTATTACATTGTACTCTTCCAAGCGCTTAGTACAGTGCTCTGCACATAGTAAATGCTCAATAAATACGACTGACCGACTGGCTGACTGCTGCAAAGGAGTGTTGCCTTGTTGGAGAGGCGCAAGATTTTTTCAGCTGTGCACAAACTTAAACCTAAAAGTTTCATTGAACCAATGATGATCAACACCCAGGATTTCAGAGTCCTTTTTCCTTGCAAGTCACACGTGAAAACACTCCAATATCTTGTCTCGGGGGTCAAGCCTGATGAATAATCGAGGTATTTGTTAATAGCTCGCTCTGTGCCAAGCACTGTACCAAGCTCTGGGGTAGAAGCAAGATAAGCAGGTAAGATGCATTCCCTGTCCCGCATGGGACTCACAGGCTAAGAAGGAGGAAGAACGGATCTGGAATCTCCATTTTACAGATGAGGAAACTGAGTTCCAGAAGAAACTAAATGACGTGCCCAGGTCGCACAGCAGGCAGTTGGCAGAGCTGGGATTAGAACCCAGGCCTTTCAACTCCCGGGCCTGTGCTCTTTCCACAGGCTGTGTTCCTTCTCTGCTTCCAATACCAATTCCAATACTAAGCCCTCCTTTTCTCTTCTCCCACTCCCTTCTGCATCTCCCTGATTTGCTCCCTTTATCCAGCCCTAACTCAATCCCACAGCACCTACAGAGAAGCAGCGTGGCTTAGTGAAAAGAGCCCGGGCTTGGGAGTCAGAGGTCGTGGATTCTAATTCCGACTCCTCCACTTATCAGTTGTGTGACTTTGGGCAAATCACTTAACTTCTCTGTGCCTCGGTTACCTCATCTGTAAAATGGGGATGAAGACTGTGAGCCCCGGGTGAGACAACCTGATTACCTTGTATCTATCCCATAGCTTTAAAAGGTGCTTGGCACACATTAAGCGCTTAACAAATGCAATCATTATTATTACCTATCTGTAATTGATTTCTTTATATTCAAGTCTGTCTCCCCCTCTAAACTGAGAGCTCACTGTGGGCAGGGAACGTGTCTACCAACTCTGCTATATTGTATTCTCCCAAGCTCTAAATACCATGCTTCACTCTCAGTAAGTGCTCAGTGAATACGATTGATTGATTAATCGACTGATTCCAGTTCCATAAGCTCAAAAGCTTCCTGATCCCATCCAGCTGCAGAAGTGGGTTGGTAACAAGGACCCTCCCCCTTGGGTGGAGAGATCCTCAGCAGCTCTGGAGCCTTTTCTAGAGACACGAGAGGAGAGAAACGGACCGCTGTGCTCCGGCCTAGAAAAGGAAAGAAGCAGAAGAGGGAGGAGAGAGTGGAGAGGGTCAGATCTCAGTTTGAAGATGGATGGGCTGAAAGAAAAAACCCCCAACAAACTCGAGGGTTTAAAGGTGGCAAGGGGGAAGAGGGTGATCCCCAGAAACGAGTCCTTAAACTCCCCCTGAGTGCCTCAATCAGAAGGCAACTTGACTGGGGCAGGGCAAGGTATGACCTTTTTCTCTTCCCTATAATTACTGTCTTCCTTGAGAGGAAGAAAAACGTAATAATAATAATTATGGTGTTTGTCGAGCGCTCACTATGCGCCAGGTACTGTATTAAATGCTGGGGCGGATACAACAAATCGGGTTGGACCCAGTCCCTTTCCCACATGGGGCTCACGGTCTCGCTCCCCGTTTTTCAGATGAGGTAACTGAGACCAAAAGAAGTGAAGTAACTTGCCCAAAGTCACACAACAGACAGTCGGCGGAGCCAAGATTAGAACCCATGGCCTCTGATTCCCAGGCCCGCTAACAAAATCAGGAGCCTTGCCAGAGCTGGTTGTGGACAGGCAGTGGGTCTATTATTGTTGTAGTGTTCTTTCCCAAGCGCTTAGTACAGTGCTCTGCACATAGTAAAGGCTCAGTAAATATGAATGAATGAATGAATGAATGAATGCCTTGCACACAGTAAGTGCTCAATAAATACGATCGAAAAAATGAGAGGGTCATCGGCCCAACTCAGGAAGGGAAGGTCCGGCAGACTCTGGACCAGAGTGGCATCATTCCCCAAGTCAGAAAAGAGAAGCTTTAGGGACAACTCGGACTGTTGGAGCCGGGAGGAGCCCGGCGAGAGCGAGAGGGTAAGATCGCTCTGAACGTGCGGGCCCCCTCGAAAGCCTGCTTTTCATTAGCGTCGCCCGGCAACTAGCTCATCTGCTGTAAATCTCATCACGCCCCTGGAAACCATCTGCGGCACGTTAATCTTTTCATTTAATAGCAAATCTGCCGTAATCTGTCTTCCTCCCTCGAGCCACCCCGCTCCTCCCCATCGGCTCTCGTCCCCTGGAAGAAGAGAATTTTTTTTTTCCCAAAAAATAAAAATAATAATCATAGCGATCCATTCCCACACTCTTCTCTGGCTTTGAACCCATCTTCTCTTCCTCACTCAGGCATGCACACACCCTCACACGTACACACGCACACACACACGACACACGCACACACACACACACATTTTGCTCTGGCATGTCTCCCTCTCTCCCACCCCACCACCTTTGTCTCCAACCCAAGCTGACTGTTTGTAGAATCCCCATGAATGACCCCTCTGAGTCCACTGGAGCTGATAAATCCCAGCTGTGCACTAAAGAGCAGAACCGTTTAACTTTTCGGAAAACCTAGATGGGTCGGGGGTCGGGCCGGGGTTGGAGAGGGTGGGTGGACAGGGAGAGGGAGAGGGGAATTTTTTTTTTTTGCCTTGGTGTAGCAACAGAGAGCGAAGTTGCTGGGAGACCCTGAAGATACCCAGGACTCCGAATCCAGCGTGATTTTAATCCCACCCCGGGCCTCTGAAAAAACAGGCCAGCGATGGTCAGGAGAAATAATTGCATGTCCCGACCCGGGATTCGATTTCTACACCTTTGTCCCCATCCCAAACACCCCCCATTTGCAAAGCTCAAGTCTGGAAGGATTCCTGTATTTTATTTCCCGTTTGTCTGTGTGAAATTGAGCACGTCCAACGCCTGACCCTCCCAACCCCACGTCTATAAAATACATGTCACGGTCATTATGAGAACTCGCCCACAGAGCCCTGGAGTGAAAGACCAGTGGGAAAATGCAGCAAACCGAGAGTCTGGCTGACCACATCACCGCAGAGAGCCAAGGAACAAAATTCCGGGGAACAAGAGACCTCCTGGAACCTGGGTGGAACAGAAACAGGAACCCAAATTGGATAAATGCAGCCAGTTTCCACCTCATATTTCTGTCAGTTACCAATCAGTTAACCAATCAATGGTATTTTTTGAACATTTACTATGTGTAGAGTACTGTGCTAAGTGCAGGGGCAGATGCAAGATAATCAGGTTAGATACAGTCCCGTCCCACAAGTGTCTCACGGTCCATTTTCTCGAGTTCGGGACAACTTTCATTCCTGGTGTTTCACCTGAGATCTGAGCGGCACCCTCTATCTGTTCAGAGCTTTCACATCCATCTGTCATCCCTTTCCTTATTTCTCACAACCATCTGTGAACTTGACTGACAATGATATAAAACCTTATGATTCTATTTGTGTGAATTAACATGCTGCCTGAGTTTGAAAAGCATTTGGAAAAAGCTAAAGAAAAATGAGTCCTGAGTTTTCGGCCTCAACCTGGGCATAGGAAGGGAACCCCATTTGTCAGTTAGATGGAATTCATGCCCAGAGGTGGTTGAACGTGAGCTCAGTGGTAGTTATGGAATCAGGATTCACCTGTTGACTTGGAATAGAACCGGGCTGGTCCTATTTTCATCGTTAGCACTATTGTCATTATATTTGTTAAGCACTTACTAGGTGCAAAACACTGTTCTGCATGCTGACATAGACACAGAAGCTAATCAGATCGGGATCCTGTCATGATTGCACTGGAGTGTTTCCAGAGGTCTACGAGTCTTGGCTATGGGAGGGAAAGTCAAGCAGAGGCATGCCCAATCCATTCCTAGCTTGGGCAGTGGCTAGCGAGTGGAAGGCCACGTGCTACAAGTCCAGATTCACCTCCACCGGGCAGCAGCGGCGTGGGAGAGAGTCGAAGAAGGGGAGGCTCAAGTTGACTGCACGGAAAGTAGGCCACTTCTGTATTTTTTCCAAGAAAACTCTAGAGAGATACTTCCAGAAGGATTGCAGATGGAGAGAGGGGTTCTGGGAGAGACGTGTCCATGGAGTCGCTATGGGTCGGAGACGACTATACAGCACAAGACAAGACAATCAGATTGGACACAGCCCCTGGCCCACATGAGGTTCACAGTCTGAGCACGGGGGCAACCAGGTATTGAATCCCTGTTTTATAGGGGAGGAAAATGAGATACAGAGAACTCGAGTGACTTGCCCAAAGACACACACCAGGCAACTGATAGAACGAGGATTAGAATTCAGGATTGACTCCCAGGCCCTTGCTCTTTCTACTGTTCCTTAAGCCAGACTTTGCTTATAGCCATTTCAACCCTTGTCCAAGACAAGAACCCATTCTCACCAATCTCTGAATGGGTTTTGGAGGGAGGGGAGGAGAGTCAGTCGTCAAACATTTTCTGGGCCAATAAAGTCTGTCCTTATTTACAAAGCGGCCTCCCTCTTGACACTGCAAAACTACCTCCGCTTTATTTTACCCGAAGCTTCCCCATCTCTTCTTGTCCTCCACTGACTTTTTCTCTTATTCTTCTTGTACACCATTTTATTCTCTTTATCCTTGACACGCAGTTCCTTGCAGAAGCAGCAGAGCTGGGATTAGAACCCAGGTCCTTCGGACTCCCAGGCCCGTGCTCTCCCACTCCCTGAAAGAAACCCGAGTTGCCTCTCGGTGTCAAATAATAATGATGGTATTTGTTAAGTGCTGACTGTGTGCCAAACACTGGGATGTTTGTCCTACATGGGGCTCAAAGTCTTACCACAGGGGAGGTAACTGAGGCACAGAGAAATGAAGTGATTGGCCCAGAGTCACACAGCTGACAAGTGGCGGAGCCGGGATTAGAACCCACACCTCCGACTCCCAAGTCCGTGCTCTTCCTACCGAGCCACGTTGCTTCTCGAATGTCTCAGAAGCACGAGCCCAAGTCCATGAGATAAAGCAGCTCCCCGGGCGAAAGGGGGTAACGGTGAGCCAATACACTTCCTCGTTCCTGGGTTTGCTAAAGGCCCAACGGAGCCTAAAAACTTATGACTTCCACAGATGTTTCTGTTTTGGGACGCTTGGCATCTTTATGGGCTGTTTTTTCCATTCTCTCTCTCTCTCTCTCCCCCCCTTCTCTCTCATCTTCTCTCCCAGCAGTACAGAACACCACACAGACGCGTTTTCCTGCTTAACGGTTTGAGGGTTACCTCCCCAAGATGCAGGTCCAGCTTCTTTCCTCGTCTTAATAATAATTAATGATTATAGTATTTGTTAAGCGCTTACTATGTGCCAGGCAGTGTACTAAACACGGCGGGGGAATACAAGCAGATCGAGTCGGACAGGAGTCCCTGTCCTGCAAAGGGCTCACCGTCTTAGTCCCCATGTTTCAGATGAGGTAACTGAGGCACAGAGAAGGGAAGTGACTTGCCCAAGGCCACACAGCGGACGAGTGATGGAGCCGGGATTAGAACGCATGACCTTCTGAGTAATAAATTAATCAGAAGAAGAAGAAGAAGGATCCATTTCTTTGCTTTGTTCACCGGTGTGGATCTCCAAAACCTTGATCATGAAATCCTAACACTTGCTGAAGCCTCTAGTTTTCCACGCCGGTTGATTCTTAGTCTTGACTACAGTCAAGCTGGGTGCGCGTGAAACACGCTTGAGCCGAGGAGTTGGTGAAAGTGGATATTATACTCTCCGCCCAGTCTTGTCAACCCTCCGTTTGTCAGGTTGAGTGAGGCGGTCTGGGTGTGGCTTGGTTGACAATTGCCGAAAAGTTGAACTAGTTTTTTCGGAGGGCCAGTGTCGGGCTTTAAACCAGTTTGGTTGCTCTCTGGGTCAACCCCTCTAATCCCGCCAAATCCCAAGAGGAGGTCTGGGTCTCTAAAACAGTTTACCTAGGGAGGAGAACCTAGGTCCGTGAGGAGGAGAGAGCACACTGTGTAGGTGCGTACGGGGGGTGTGTGTGTGTGTGTGTGTGTGTTGGTTCAGCTTTGATAACAGCATGACGGCACGAGGAGCTGAGCGTCTGGAGAATCAGTCCTGTTGGAAAATAAACGGTTGCCTTCCCAGCCTGCCTCTGCGCTAAGGTCTCTTTTGCCACCTCAGGCTCTTCTCAGAAGTCTGGGGCCGGGAAGGGGCCTCCTTCTCCCCACCTACGTGTATCTTCATCGCTGACAAATATTCCAGTCTAATCCAACTTGCTGACGCCGGCTGATTGTCCGACCTGGAGCAAATCCCATGACTGGTTAGGTGTATTTTAGAGACATCTATCACCCTGATCCCAAGCTTAATCCCCCTGGGCCTCAGCTTCCTCCTGTGCTTTAGGAGATAATACTTCTAACCTCCCTCCCTTCTCCTTCCCTCGTCTCTCGCTCTCCCCTTCCCTCCCTCCTCCCCAGGGCTGTGTTCTAATCAGATGAGTGGGCCCTTTTGGGCACCTTGAAAATGCAAATGTTCGGAATTATGATGATCCACCCTACTCTTGAATATCAGAGGACAAGGGATTTCCAACCCCCACTCTCCCCGCCCCTTTCCAACACCCTGTCTACATTATTGATGAACATCTCTCAGCATGCCAAATGTGTGTTAGATGTGACACGGAATACCCCATGGCCACGGTCCCTCCCTGCTGGGAGCTGACTCCTAAATGGAACCAACTTGGAACGGCTCAGAGCCGACCGTTTTTGAGGGGGCTTGGAAAAATGAGCCGCTCTTTCCGAGTTATGCTTTGGAGGTCGGCTGTCCTCAAGCGATCGGTGGCGTTTTTTAAGCGCTTACTGTGCGCGGATCACCGTACTAAGCGCCTGGAAGAGTAAAAGAGAACAGATTGGGTGGGCGCGAACCCTGCGCACGAGGAGGAAGGAGACTTGGGAGGTTGGCAGCAGAGTTAGGGTAGAAAGAGAGGCAGAGAGGACGAGATCTTTTGGAGGGGAAGACTCGGTCAAGCAATCGATCATCAGTGGTGTTTATTGAGCACTTACTGTGGCTGAGCATTCACTCATTCATTCAATCATATTTACTGAGAGCTTACTGTGTGCAGAGCGCTGTACTAAGTGCTCGGAAAGTACAATACAGCAATAAAGAGGGACAATCCCTGACCACAACGTCCACTATACTAAAAGGTTGGGAAAGTACAATACAGTTTGTAGACATGATCCCCGCCCTCAAGGAGCTAACAGTCCAGAGGAAAAGCAGCACGGCGTAGTGGATAGACCCCTGGCCTGGGAGTCAGAAGGTAATGGGTTCTAAAGCCGACTCTGCCACTTGTCTGGCGTGTGACCGCGGACAAGTCACTTCACTTCTCTGTGCCTCAGTTACCTCATCCGTAAAATGAGGATTGAGTCTGCGAGTCCCACGTGTGAGACAGGGACGGCGTCCAACCTGATTTGCTTGTATCCACCTCAGCGCTTAGTCCGATGCCCGGCACATAGTAGGCGCTTAACCAATACCACTCTTACGATTAGGAGGAGCCAGATATCAAAATACATTACTGATAGGGGAAGAAACCCCGTGGGAACATTAGTTACAGGATCTACATGGGCGGTTTGTGCTAGAGAAAGTAGCCCTTGAAGCCACAGATGTTAACTTTAGCATCTCCCCAAACTCCCATCCAATTTCCGACATCAGTTCAACATGACCGACGTATTTCAACAGTTCATCGTGACCAACTAAGATCATTATTATTATTAGCAATAATTATAATAATTTTGTACATGTTAAGTGCCTACTGTGATCGTGATAAGTGCTGGGGTAATAATTATGGAATCGGTTAAACAATTACTATGTGCCAAGCACTCTGCTAAGCACTGGCTTAGATGCAAGATAATCAGGTCGGACACAGTCCCTGTCCCACGGGGGACTCGCTGCCTAAGGAATTAACGGGTAGGTTCATCCCAGTTTACAATGAGGAAACCAAGGCTCAGAAAAGTAAAGTGATTTGCTCAAGAGCACACAGCAGGAGAGTGTGGTGATCAGGAACCATAAATGAATAAATACCATTGATTGATTAATTGATTCAACAGCCAGAGAGATGGGTAAACTGAGAGCTTTGGTTTTGGATTTGCCCCAGAGCACACAGCAGGAGAGTGTGGTGATCAGGAACCATAAATGAATAAATACCATTGATTGATTGATTGATTCAACAGCCAGAGGGATGGGTAAACCGAGAGCTTTGGTTCTGGAAGTGATTGACAGAGCATAAGGGTGGAAAGTCTCCCCCCATCCCGACCCCTTCTTTCCCACCAACCCCAGCCAGTTCCTAGCAAGAGTCTCAATTCTGACCATGGCTGCCCATGGACATCACAAGTATCCGAGATCTCTTCTATCTCGCCGCCAACCTCTCACCCATGTCCTGCCTCTGACCTGGAACGCCCTCCCTCCTCAAATCCAACAGACAATTACGCGCCCCTCGCCCCTTCATAGCCTTACTGAAGGCCCATCTCCTCCAAGAGGCCTTCCCAGACTGAGCCCCACTTTTCCTCATCTCCCACTCCCTTCTGCATCACTCTGACTTGCTCCATTTGCTCTCCCCGCCACAGCACTTCTGTATATGTCTGTCATTTTATGATTTGTATTGATGTCTTTCTCCCCGCCTCTAGACTGTAAGATAGTTGTGGGCAGGGACTGTCACTGTTTATTGTTGCATTCCCAAGCACTTAATATAGTGCTTTGCAAACAGTAAGTGCTCAATAAAACAGTTGAATGAATGAAAATTGAATGAATAGAATGAAAGTGTGGGAACAAGGCAGGAAGGTGAGGAAATGAGAAGATAAAGGGCCCAGCAGATGTTAGAATGGGGGAAGGGTAGGAGAGCCATCTCTGGGGAAGGAGACAGTGGATTGCATAGGTTGGTTCAATTCAATTCAATAGTATTTATTGAGCGCTTACTTTGTGCAGAGCACTGTACTAAGCGCTTGGGTTGATCCATCCAGCCCAAGGCAGCAGGGCATTAGGTCCTTCCAGCTTGCCAGCAGCACCTATAGACTCTAACCTCGTCGTGGGCAGAGAGTGCGCTGTTCCTTGGGATATCGTACTCTCCCAAGCGCTTAGTAAAGTGCTCTACACACAGTAAGTGCTCAATAAATGCGACCCAATCAGTGCTTCCGTTCTCTCAGCTGTTGCTTCGCTGGGGATGTCTCCAAATTCCTGACTCGAGCTAAAAATGACCGAGAGCATGCCGGGAAAGAAGCCATTTGCTGTTCCTGGGAGTTAGGAATTCGGAGGCCCTCCCTGAGGAGGGTGAGCAGGAAGACCCCAGCTGAGCATAGGGCTAGCGGAGTCCTAGCGCAGGTTACCCGGCTTGATGAGGTCAAGAGCTGACTTAGTGAACCTTCTCTCCCACCTCCAGCTGCAGAGGTGGAAAGCAGATGGGTGCCCTTCCCCTCTGCTCGCGTGCGCAGAGACAAGGATTTGTCTTCCTCAGAGACCTCTGACTAGCCACTCACTTGCCCTCGCTGCTCTTTTGGGGGCCCGGACGGTCACCCTTGGGAGACAGAGGAGGCTCCTGTCAACAGGCTGAATATGCCACTCAAGGAGCCCGGATGTACCACGCCTCAGGTAAGCCTCCCCACCTGGGCCATGATGTGCTCTGTCAGGGGCAGAGCCTGGAAATGGTGGGTGATTTTTTTTCCCTCTTCTTCCCCTCACTCACGCTCTCCCTTACTACCAGTATATTGAGAAATTGTACTTTCATTCACTCATTCATTCAATAGTATTTATTGAGCGCTTACTATGTGCAGAGACTTTCCCAAGCACTTGGGTACAGTGCCCTGCACACAGGAAGCGCTCAGTAAATAGTAGTAGTTAAGCATTTATTATGTTCTAATTGCCGTTGTGAATACAAGCAAATTGTGTTGGACGCAGTCCCGGTCCTATGTTGGGCTCGTAGTCTCACTCCCCATTTTACAGATGAGGTAACTGAGGCACAGAGAAGTGAAGAAGTACCCAAGGTCAGATAGCAGGGAAGTGGAGAAGCAGCGTGGCTCAGTGGAAAGAGCACGGGCTTTGGAGTCAGAGGTCCCGGGTTCGAATCCCGGCTCGGCCACTTGTCAGCTGTGTGACCGTGGGCGAGTCACTTAACTTCTCTGTGCCTCGGTTACCTCATCTGTAAAATGGGGATTAAGACTGTGAGCCCCACGTGGGACAACCTGATTCCCCCGTGTCTACCCCAGCGCTTAGAACAGTGCTCTGCACAGAGTAAGCGCTTAACAGATACCAACATTATTATTATTATAGATTAGAATCCATGACCTTCTGACTCCCAGGCCTGGCTCTATCCACTATGTCATGTTGCTTGGCCAATATCATTGATTGATGAAGGATGTGATCAGTCAGTCTTTGTAACGTTGTGTGATGTGATGATGGCACGCATCAAACTGGGGTCTTCAAAAAAAAATTTTAATGGTATTCGTCAAGCTGTCACTTTGTGCTAGGCCCTGTACTAAGCAGCGGGATGGATACACGCTAATCGGGTTAGACACTGTTCATGCCCCACGTGGGGCTCACAATTTTAATCCTGCTTTTACAGATGAGGTGGCTGAGGTACAGAGAAGGGAAGTGACTTGCCAAGGTCACGCAGGAGGCAAGCGGTAGAGCCGGGATTAGAACCCAGATCCTTCTGACTCCCGGGCCCGGGCTCTATCCATTGGGCCTCACTGCTTCTCAGATGATTATTAGGTGGGGATTGATGGGGCCTTGCTTATGTGAAACACATGCTGTAGTATCTGTTGTTTCCATGGCAATGAGTGGCCAACTGTATTCTCGAATGCTCCCGGTGCTCTGGACAGGACTTTGTTTTTATGCTGACATATGCCCTCGGGAGAATTGTTTTCATAGCTGCCGCCGCTTCAATTTTCAGTCAGATTTTGGCTGGGAACAGTTCGTTGATCGCTTCTTGTCTTTTGCTGTCGAGTCATCTCCGCCCCACGGCGACTCCATGGACACGTCTCTACCGGAACGCCCCGCCTCCATCTGCAGTCGTTCCGGTAGTGGATCGCTAGAGTTTTCGTGGTCAAAATCCGGAAGAGGTTTACCATCCCCTCCTTCCAAACGGTAAACTCGAGTCTCCTCCCTCAACTGTCTCCCGGGCCACTGCCGCTCAGCACAGGGGAGTTTGGACTTGTAGCAGACGGCCTTCCCCTCGCTAGCCACTGGCCAAGCTAGGAATGGAATGGACGGGCCTCTGCTTGACTCTTCCTCCCCTAGCTGGGGAGGGGGGGGGTGATGACTGCTACAACTTTTAAAATCAAAAAAAGAGTCCCCAGCAAACAGTGAGCTCTGTGATATTCCAAGGGGGAAGGCAGAGAGGACTTAGCCAACTGGAGTTCGTTGATCTCGAGCCTTGTGCGACTCAGGGATTGTGTCTGATTGTTCTCGTCTGACCGTCTCTCCCGATTAGACCGTAAGCCCGTCAAAGGGCAGGGACTGTCTCTATCTGTTAGCGATTTGTCCATTCCAAGCGCTTAGTACAGTGCTCTGCACGTAGTAAGCCCTCAATAAATACTATTGAAATAAATTGAAATAAATTCTCTTGAAACTACTCATGAGTCGGTCAGCATTTGCCACAGAAAAATAATCGTCTCCCCCCTAGACTGTAAGCTCGCTGTGGACAGGGAATGTGTCTGTTTATTGTTATATTGTATTCTCCCAGGCACTTAGTACGGTGCTTTGTACACAGTAAGCGCTCAATAAATACCAATACGCATACAGAGCCATTAAAAAACAACTGGTGAGAGCAACTTTACTCTAACTTGCTGTCTAGGTCTTGGCTATCTCAGGCTTAGAGAAGAAGTGAGGCCCGGATAGATCACGGGTCTGGGACTCAGAAGGACCTGGGTTCTAATCCTGCCTCCTCCGCTTGTCAGCTGTGCGACCTTGGGCAAGTCACTTCTTCTCTGTGCCTCAGTTCCCTCATCTGTAAAATGGGGATAAAGACTGTAAGCCCCATGTGAGACAGGGACCGTGTTCAACCCAATTTGTATCTACCCCAGGGCTTAGTACAGTGCCTGGCACATAGCATTCACTTAACAAATACCATTATTATTATTATTATTATTATTATTATTGTTTGGGGCTTTCTCCTTAAAGATCAACAGCTGTCATTTCCCCTTTTCCCAGCACCCTCCATTCCATCTGTATGTGGGGAACGCAATTCTCCCAGCGTTTGCTCCCTCAGATGGAAAAGGAGGGTGTTCCTGTAGTGTTCTTCTAAATTAGCTCATGCTACGGGAGATTTGAAAACTCCAGTCCCCACTTCCTGCTGCTCCCTCCATCAGGTATTGGTCTTGCCCCAGGGGTATTTTAAAGACTCCCTCCCACCTCTTCCCTCGGGTGAACCATCACCCAAGTGGCAGATCGCCAACGTTTCTCCATCAGGGGAACCTCACTGCCCGCCTCCTACCCGGGGACAGATGTCAGTATTGGCCTTTGAGAAGCAGCGTGGCCTAGAGGGTAGAGCAGGGGCCGGGGACTCAAAAGGACCTAGGTTCTAATCCACCACTCGCCTGCTGAGTGACTTTGGGCAAATCACTTCACTTCTCCTTCTCAGTTCCCTGAACTGTTAAATGGGGTTTAAGATCGAGAGCCCCGTGTGGAACCGCGGCCGTGTCCAACCCTATCAACGTGTATCTACCACAACGCTGTACAGTTCCTGGCACCTAGAGCTTAACAAATGTAGAACAGATGGAGAAACCGAGGCCAATCGCAGCACCCCAACTTGGCTCAAAGTCACCAGCCGGTCATATTTATTGAAGACTGCGTGCAGAGCACTGTACTAAGCGCTAAGGGAGAGAATAATAGAACAGTAAACAGACACAGTCCCTGTCCACAGCGAGCTTACGGTCCATTTGCGGGTCTGACTCTGAGATAGGACCAGGAGCCGTTGGAGCTCCTCATTTACCGATCAGGCCACCGGGAGCCCAGCTCCCCACTGAACTTCTGGGATTTGGCAGAGAACTTGGCTTTTTCCCGTGGAGGCCTCCCGGGAAGAACGTGTTGCTCCGATAGGGCCGTTGTATCGGAAAATTCCTCACATGCCAGTCGCTCCTCGCAGCGGGAGACCGAGGTTTCCACTTGCGCAGGAGAATCCAACCCACCACTGTCATTGCCGCTAAGCCCATTCCTGTGTCTTGGGATGGAATCTTCAGCTCGACCAACGGTCCACCGTCGGGAGAAGGGTCCTGGGGGGGGGGGGGGGGCCTGGAGTCCCAAGGCTCGGTGTTTCCTTTGGAGGAAGAAGAACCCCCTCTCAAAATCCCCCAGTTCTGTTCCAGCAGATTTCCCAGATGCCTGGAGAAGACAGTCAAACGATCAATCGGTGATATTTATTGAATGTCTACTGAGTGCGGAGCACTGTACTAACTGCTTGGGAGAGTACAATACGTCAGAGTTGGGAAACACATTCCCTGCCTCTAACGAATTTACAGTCTAGCAGACATCAAAATAAATGAATAAATATTAATTATCCGTGTGGCCTAGTGGAGACAGCATGGGCCTCGGCATCGTAGGACCTGGGTTCTAGTCACAGCTCCGCTACTTGTCTGCTGTGGAATCTGTGGATAGTCATTTTAATAATAGTAATAATGTTGGTATTTGTTAAGCGCTTACTATGTGCAGAGCACTGTTCTAAGCGCTGGGGGAGATACAGGGTCATCAGCTTGTCCCGCGTGAGGCTCACGGTTAATCCCCATTTTACAGATGAGGTAACTGAGGCCCAGAGAAGTGAAGTGACTTGCCCACAGTCACACAGCTGACAGGTGGCAGAGCCGGGAGTCAAACCCATGACCTCTGACTCCGAAGCCCGGGCTCTTTCCACTGAGCCACGCTGCTTCCCCAAGCTTCTCTGTGCCTCAGTTACCTCATCTATTCATTCATTCGATAGTATTTATTGAGCGCTTACTATGTGCAGAACACTGTACTAAGCGCTTGCAATGGACAAATTGGCAACAGATCTATAAAATGGGGATTAAGACTATGAGCCCCATATTGGACCTGGACTGTGTCCAACCTGATCATCTTGTACAGTTACTTATTACAGTGCTTGGTACATAGTAAGTGCTTGACAAATATTTTTTAAAAACAAAACAATAAATCAGTGGTATTTATTGAGTAAATCAATGGTAGTTATTGAGTAAATCAGTGGCATTTATTGAGTGTTTATTGTATGCAGAACACTGGAATAAGTCAAGATGTGGATAATTGAAAAGGTGGGAGAGGGAAAGGTGAGGGATGCCAAAGGGTGGGAAGGCAAGCCCAAAGGCTGATAGAGAATCTTGGAGAACGGGGAGTGTGACATCCTTTCCTAACTCTCTTTTGATTGGGCTCCTTTGAGAAAGGTGAGCTTCTCCGGGAGTGGCATGGAGAGAGTGAGGAAGCGAAGGGTATTAAACCCCTGCCCTTTCCAACTCCCCACCCAAGGGAATTAGTTGGCTTTCTAGATGCCCAACCAAGATTGTTTCAGAAGAGAAAATGCCAACACAGTTCACTGGACTGTTGTTTCCAATGTGAGGTTTTGGAGGGTCCAAGATAAAGTTCGTGGTCCCACTCAGAGGGTTCAGGGCAAAGCCATCTCTCTCTCTCTCTCTTTCTTGAGCTCTGTCAAGTCCAGTTGAAAGCATCTCATCAGAAAAATCATTTTTCTGGGTCGCCTGTCCCACGGACTGCTCAGATTCATTCCTTAGTGGGAAATTCTTTGGCCTGTGGGATACTTTAGTCTTTAGTAGTCTCCCCGATAGCGACAAGCTTCTTGTTGCTGTAACATCAGCGTCTCCCTGGGATGCAACAGACCAAGCTTCAACTACTGAATTGGCAGCAACTTCTGAGGGAGGTTAAAATGGCAGATGGAAATATCTTGTATAATAAGATTTTATTATTTAAGCGCTCACTGTGCCCTAGGAATTGTACTAAGCTCTGGGTTCGATACAGTGTAATCAGGTTGGACGCAGTCCCTGTCCCACGTGGGGTTCACAGTCTTAATCTCCATTTTCTAGATGAGGTGGCTGAGGCCCAGAGAAGTGAACTGACTTGCGCAGGGTCACACGGCAGACAAGTGGCGGAGCTGGGATTAGAACCCAGGTCTTTTTGACTCCCAGGCCCTTCTTCTGTCTACTAGGCCACGCTGCTCCGGGAATACACGAGCACCTGTAGCCTGGAGAACTCAAGGAGTCAATTCTTCCCGAAATCATAGGTCACATTCTTCCTCCGCTGCCTGCTCGCAACTCACTGCCCCGGTTCCCATCTCTCCGTGAGGAAGACTAGGCCAAGAAAAGAATTCCTAGTGGACCTCTACCATCCTACACAGCTCTCGCTCCAAGGAGCTACTGTAAATGACCCAAAGAGGATGGAGAGAATTCTGTTTCATCGTGTACCGAGCACTTTGTAGCTGCAGGTTCCTAATCATTCATTCAATCGTATTTATTGAGCGCTTACTGTGTGTAGAGCACTGTACTAAGTGCTTAGAATGTGCAATTCGGCAACAGTTAATAATAATGTTGGTATTTGCTGAGCGCTTACTATGTGCAGAGCACTGTTCTAAGCGCTGGGGGAGATACAGGGTAATCAGGTTGTCCCACACGAGGCTCACAGTCTTCATCCCCATTTTCCAGATGAGGTCACTGAGGCCCAGAGAAGCGAAGTGACTTGCCCACAGTCACACAGCTGACAGGCGGCGGAGCCGGGATTCGAACCCATGAGCTATGACTCCCCAGCCCGGGCTCTTTCCACTGAGCCACGCTGCTTCTCTACTAGAGACAATTCCTCCCCGACGACGGGCTCACAGTCTAATCCTTCCTCAGCGACAGCCGAAAGGACAGTGGGAATTTACCCTCTCACAGACGTGCTCCCAAAGGAGTGCTAGGAGTGCCTCATGGGAATTGGGATTAGGACTTTGGTTTCCTAGGATCTGGAGGTCCCTGTGACCCAACGAGAAGTAGCGTTGCCTAGTGGTTAGAGCACGGGCCTGGGAGTCGGAAGGACGTGGGTTCTAATCCCGGCGCCGCCACCTGTCAGCTGCCTGACCTAGGGTAAGTCACTTCGCTTCACCGTGTCAGTTACCCCATCTGCAAAATGGGGATTAAGACTGTAAACCCCATGTGGGACATGGGCTGTGTCCAACCTGATTAGCTCCTATCTGCCTTAACGCTCAGTATAGTGCCTGACGCTTAACAGATTCCGTTAAAAAGCACGAAACATCAACCCCCACAGCTCTGCATCTGCCCGTGGATGCCCAGGGCTGAACAGATCCCTATGGAAAATAAACTCGGACGTCCTCTCTAGCCTGCTCCGAAGCAGTCAGGCTTCGGGGCCCAGAAAGCGAAAAGACGAGATTGCTTCCTGAACCCTGGAGAGTGTTACTTTTCCCTGCTCCTGTCGGTGGGGCGGGAAGAGCCTTTGAAAAAAAAAAAAAATTATTATTATTTGTTTGTTTTTATAGTGACTCAGTCCGTAGGAACTGGGTTAAAGTCCACTCAGAAATAAGGAGAACAAAAGTCTCTTGTTAGTGCTGGAAGTTTGCCTCTTAAGATATCATCGAGAGGAATCGGGGGAGAAAAACCCAGCAGGCACAGGAAGCTGTCGGGGTTTGGGAACGCAGCGGCACTTCGGAAAGGAAAACATGGCCCCTGACTTTCATCCCGCTCCCGTGCCACCGATTCGACAAATGGCCGCAGCCCATTGGGCTCAAGCAGCTAGCCCCTGGGGGCTAGGGTGGCAAGGCCTGCTGTGTGGCCCGGGATTAGAACCCATGACCTTCTGCCTCCCAGGCCCATGATCTATCTCTCAGGCTGGTGCGGGAGCCTGGCTCTGCCAGGTGCTTGCTGGGTGACCTTGGGTGAGTCACTTCACTTCTCTGTGCCTGTTTCCTCAACTGTAAAATGGGGATTCCTGTCCTCCCTCCTACTTAGACTCTGAGCCCCGTGTGGGTCAGGGACTGTGTCCAACCTGATTAGTTTGTACCTAACCCGGTGCTTATAACAGCGTTTGGCACATAGTGAGCGCTTAAGTACCATTTAAAAAAAAAAAACAAGCCCAGCTCAGCCCTACCAGGCTGGCAGGGCGTCTCCATCCCAAAGCCCATGAAACAGCACCCACGGTAATCAGGTTGTCCCACACGAGGCTCACAGTCTTAATCCCCATTTTCCAGATGAGGTCACTGAGGCCCAGAGAAGCGAAGTGACTTGCCCACAGTCACACAGCTGACAAGCGGCGGAGCCGGGATTCGAACCCATGAGCTATGACTCCCAAGCCCAGGAACAGCACCCAGTTCCAATGCCAGGCCAGGAGCCAACTAAGAGGGGAAGCCGCCAGGCCAGAAGCCCCTCCTTCCTGGGTTCGGTCAGTATCCACACACAGCGTGGTGTCGTGGGCACGGCGCGGGCCTGAAGGTCATGGGTTCTAATCCCGGCTCCCCTACTTGCCCGCTGTGTGACCTTAGGCAAGTCACTTCACTTTTCTGGGCCTCAGTTAACACTATCACTCTATATTGGAACTTCTCTGGTGAGTCCGCCAGCATCATCAGAGCTCAGAGTTTGCCCAAGTATTAATTCAGTGAGTCTCGCCAGGTTGGGTAGGGATTGTCTCTCTCTATTGCCGAATTATACTTTCCAAGTGCTTAGTGCGGCGCTTTGCACACAGTAAGCGCTCAGTAAATACAGTTGAATGAATTATAGGTCAGGATCTCCCCAGGGTCTTGACATGTCTTATGCCATCGAGTCATCTCCAGCCCACAGCGACTCCACGGACACATCTGTCTCAGAACGTCCCACCTCCGTCTGCCATTGTTCTGGTAGTGGATCCGGAGAGTTTTCTTGGTAAAAATCTGGAAATGGTTTACCATTGCCTCCTTGCGCTCAGTAAACTGGAGTAAACTGGAGTAAACTGACCTGTAAACTGTAAGCAGATTTCCTTCCCCTCACTAGTCACTGCCCAAGCTAGGAATGGAACAGATATTACCTCTGCTTGACTCTTCCGCCCTTAGCCGAGACTGGTAGGGTTCTGGAAACTGTTCCGGTCCGATCCCGAGAGGATAAATATAAATGTAAATTCCCCGACGTGAGGGAGGGAAAATTGAGGAACATATAGAAGAGAGGACTTGTCACTTCTCCACCGCCAGTGTGAGGCCACTGATGACTTGAAGGAACGTCCAGAGAGCTCATCCCGTTTCCTTCCGTACTGATACGGCCCTTTCCATCGCCGAGCTCAAAGTTCAATTTGAGGAAGACCAAATCGAGACTTAGTTTTTCCTGAGCTGACTGAAATGACGAGTTGCAAGAAGCTTGAGGTTCAGCAAGTGAAAGGGAAGAAAATAGAAGCGACTGAGGGTTTCTTAAAGACAAATCTCCATCGGTTCCCTAGAATTTCAATTCAACGTCCCTTAAGAGAAGCAGTGTGGCCTAGCGGAAAGAACACAGGCCCAGAGGTCGGAGGACCTGGGTTCTAATCCTTGCTCCTCCACTTGTCTGCTGTGTGACTTTGGACAACTCACTTCACTTCTCTGGGCCTCGGTTCCCTCATCTGTAAAATGGGGATTAAGACCGTGAGCCCCACGTGAGACTGAATCTAACGTGATTCTCATGATCTGTCCTGATGCTTAGAATAGTGCTTGACAAATAGTGAGCGCTTACCAAATACCATAAAAAAAATTAAGATGTGTCACAGAGTGCCAAAGGTTGAGTGGTGTTTTCCTGACTTACCTGCCTTTGTGAGTGTGTCCAATCTTATCCCAGTTATTCATTTTAAATCCCACTTATTGTTTTGTGAATTCCAAGGATCACGGGCATTCGCGCAAGCAGCTGAAGTAAGAGGGCAGCTACTAATTTCTCACCCTCACTGAGTAGAGCCACGTGAACGTGGAAGTAAATGTGAAACCAGATGACAGGTTTGTTAGTCATCTACTGGCAATTCTGTATTTCCTACCAAGTAACTATTTAGATATGTTCAGAACCTGTAGAAAAATTCCTCTCTGGAGACCAGCAAAAGGACTTATCCATCAGGATGAGGGCAGGGAATGAGCTTTCAGCTGCCGGATTGAGTGTCTGGAAGACTTCCCTCCAAGAGCCAGGGTCAATGATCCGGCCTCAGTTTCCCTCTCCCTCGTCTCGGGGCCTCAGGACATCCTTCTCTCTCAGGCCTTGCCTGCGTTGGAGGGTAGGCAGGCTATAGGGAAATGGTACCGTATCGGTACCGTAAGCTGGATCCGATGGTCATTTCACTGGAAGTCATTTCGTTGGACAAGTGGTGATCTGTCTTTAGGGAACACCCTCTCTCCTGGAGACGAGGCTCTATACCTTGGATTTCCTTCCCCTCCATCTTGTCGTAGCCCAAGCTCGTTGTACCTTTTCACCACTGCTGCGAACACAGTTTTCATTTGGCCTTGCTCTGACTGGACTTTGGACTCTTAAGGAGGAAAGTGCTGTCTAAATTCAAAGGGCTCTACTATGGGTGGCTCAGAAACCTCCAATGGCCACCTTTCTTCTCCACATCCATCAGAAACGAGTAAGCAGCGGATTTAAGACTCTTCGCCGGTCTTGCCCCCTCTCTCCTCTCCCCTCTCTTCTCCCACCGTTCCCCAACTCACACTCTTTGCCCCTCCTGAAATAGCCATCTCACTGGGCCTCACTCTTTCCTCTACTTTCTCTGATCTTTAGACCTTCCATCCCCGCCTCGTGGAATCCCTCCCCTCTCAAATTTGCTGGACCAAGAGCCTTCCTTGCATTCAAAGTCTTCCTGAAATAAATATTTTGCCAGTAGACATTCCTTGAGACTAATCCCCTCTACTCGATCAAATCATCCATTCTGGGCACCTTGTACATGCGATGATATTGACTGTGGCATTTAAGAGCTACTGCGTGCCAAGCACTGTACTAAAAGCTGGGATGGATAAAGCAAATCAGGGTGAATATAGTCCCTGTCCCCACATGGGGCTTACAGCCTAAATCCCCATTTTACAGCTGAGGTAACCGAGGCCCAGAGAAGTGAAATGACTTGCCCAAGGTCACACAGCAGACAGGTGGCAGAGCCAGGATTAGAACGCTGGTCCTTCTGACTCCCTGGCCTGTCCTCTATCCACTAGGCCGTCGGTTTATATGTTTGTCTACTTTTGTATTTATCCTTCTACTCTTTCCTGCGATCTGTGTCTTCTCTCTCATCCACTAGACTGTGTGGTCCTTCAGGGCAAGGACTGTATACTCTTTCTGTTACACATTCCCAAGTGCTTCGCTCAGTGTGGCCCCCAGTAAATACCGATGGGGATTATGGCTGTGTTGATGAATTCTGTGTTGACTAGGGAGGGTCGAGGGGCGGTTTTTAGTTTTATATTCATATCAAACACCATTGATGATGATATTTAATAATAATAATAATGTTGGTATTTGTTAAGTGCTTCCTATGTGCAGAGCACTGTTCTAAGCACTGGTGTAGACACAAGGGAATCAGGTTGTCGCACGTGGGGCTCACAGTCTTCATCCCCATTTTACAGCTGAGGGAACTGAGGCCCAGAGAAGTGAAGTGACTCGCCCACAGTCACACAGCTGACAAGTGGCAGAGCCGGGATTCGAACTCCTGACCTCTGATTCCAAAGCCCGTGCTCTTCCCACTGAGCCGCGCTGCTTCTCTATTTTACATCAACTTTACATCTATTTTCCATCAACTCAATAATTCCCTGGGGTTGAGTGGAATTGGGAAAATGGGAATCGGTTGAAGGAGTTCAGTAGAACTGTCTGGAGCCAGTTGGAAAGAGCCAGAGTGTGTCACCTACCAATCACACACTTCCAGATGAGGAGGAGGAGGTTGTCGTCGTCGTCTCTAAGAGTGGTGCTTGTTAAGCCTACCGATTCTATCATTTGCTCGCTGCTCCGTGACCTTGAGCAATCAGATAACCGGTCAATCAGCAGCACGGTAATAGAAGAAAGAGCCCAGGCCTGGGAGTCAGAGGACCTGGATTCTAATCCCACCTCTGCCACTTGCCTGCTGTGTGGCAGGACAAGTCACTTAACTTCTCTGTGCCTCAGTTCCCTCAGCTGTAAAATAGATATGCAATACCTCTTCTCCCTCTCACTTAGCCTGGGAGCCTAGGTTGGACCTGCTGATCTTGAACCTACCCTAGTGCTTAGAACAGTCCTTGGCACATAATAAGCACTTAAATACCACTATTATCATTATTATTATTATTACTATGAAGTGCTTACTGTCTGCAGAGTACTACGATATAACAGATTTGGTAGGCATTCCCCGCTCACAGTGAGCTTACAGTCTAGAGGGGAAAACAAATATTAATATAAATCAATTACGGATATGGGCACAAGTGCTGTGGACAAGTCACTTTGTGCCTCAGTTTTCTCAACAGTAAAGCGGGGATCAACTATCTGTTCTCTCTACTACTTATACTCTGAGACCAATGTAGGACAAAGACCATGTCCTGTAACTCACCTAATTAACCTGCACCTACCCCAGCATTTAGAACAGTGTTTGACACATAATAAGTGCTTAACGAATACCATCAACAGCAACCTGAGTCATTCAATCGTATTTCTTGAGCACTCACTGTGTGCACAGCACCGTACTAATCGCTTGCAGAGTACAGTTCAGTAATAAAGAGAGATGATCCCTGCCGACAACGGGCTTACAGTCTAGAACGGGGGAGACGGACATCAAAACAAGTAGGTTGCACAACAGATAAGATTAGAACCCAGGTCCTCCCGACTCCCAGGCCCGTGTTCTTTCTGCTAGGCCACGATGCTTCTTGGCAAGAGCTCTCTAGGAGAGGGTCTTGGAGGGCAAAGTTGTGTACCTATCGTAGCATTTAGAACAATGCTTGACGCGTAACGAATGCTTAACAAATACTTAAGTTAATAATAATAGGCCCCTTCCAAACTAAGTGGAAGGCGTAATTCTTGCTCGGAAATGCTACGAACTCATCTCAGATAAAGACAACTGCAGCGGGTGGTTATATTTTCATCGGGCTTGAGCGTAAAATATCCTGGAACTTATCTGGGTGGAGGATTACAGAGCCGACGGAGGCTTCTGATTTATTCTTGTGGCGGTTGCTCTGAAGGCGGCAATGGGTACCCGTTTCCCCACCACTCTCCTGGATTCCTTCCTTCTGTCTGTCCATCGGCCTGGGTCCAAGAGGTTTCTGGTCCCCCTGTCGGGGAGCTGAACCACATAAAAACATGACAGAGAGATGACAACTGTTCACTGAACTTTGCTTCAGACTCGAGAGTCCTCGCTCTGCCTGCCAAGCCCTCCGGAGAGAAGTCTCTCTTTCACTTCTAACCCAGATGAAGAGACGATCCAGAAAAACCGCTTGTTTGGTCCCCGGCGGCCTCGGTCCCTGAACTTTGGATTTCTTAGACTGCGGGGATTACCGGCTCTGCCGACTGTCATATAACCCCCAGATATTTTCTGGGACATCGGAGCTTCAGAGGCGGTCACGCATTTTGCGACCAGCGTCTGCCCAAAGAACGGTCCTCACCCTCGTGCCGCTAGCGGGTTTCGCGGGCAGCGGTGTGCGATTCTGCGTGGGCGGCGACAGCGGGTGTGACAAACGCAGGGAAGAGTCCGAAGCGTCCGCAAGCCCCCCTCTTCAGAAGGGCAGGGTTGGGGGCCCGGCTTTCGTTTTCTGCAGCTCCCCACATCTTGGAACAGTTCGTCCCCAGATTGCCGGGTTGCCGATGTGATATCTGATAAGTGCGAAAGGGCTGAAAATATCGTGGAGCTCTTTCGGCTTCGCACGCCCGGTGGCCGAGGCCAAGTCCGCTAGGTCGGAGCCGCCGGCAAAGGCCCGTCCAAGCGAGAGGCCTGCGTTCTCCCCTGACCCCTCTCCGCCGCATCCCAGATCAACGTGCCGGGCTCCGGTCCCTCCTGCCAAGCAAAGCAGGGCACGCACAACTCAAGCTGTGTTTCGGGCGAGTTTCTTCTGGAGCGTATTCCTGGATACCCACCTCCATCAGGTGGCTTGGATTTTCGCTCTTCTCTCCTCCCTGCGGCCCCCTGGCCCTGACCTCTCTTCTTGCCGTTCTCCGGTCAGCCCCGTTCCCTAGGTAGTTCGGAGATCCACTTTAGTTCCTTCCCCTACTAAGTCTTCTTTTCCTCGGTTCCCTCTCCCTTCTGCATCACTTAGGCCTTTGGATGCCTGTCTTCCCACCCCTGGACTACGAGCTCGCTGTGGGCGGGAAATGTCACTGTTTTTTGTTGGATTGTATGTTCCCAAGCACTTAGTGCAGCGCTCTGCACCCGGTAATCGCTTAATAAATAACGATGGAATGAATCTGAATCTATAGGGGAAGCAGCGTGGCTTAACGGCAAGAGCCCGGGCTTGGGAGTCAGAGGTCATGGGTTCTAATTCCGGCTCCACCACTTGTCAGCTGTATGACTCTGGGCAAGTCACTTCACTTCTCCGTGCCTGTTACCTCATCTGTAAAATGGGGATTAAGACTGTGAGCCTCACGTGGGACAACTTGATTACCTTCTATGTACCCTAGTGCTTAGAACAGTGCTTGGCACATTCATTCAGTAGTATTTATTGAGCGCTTACTATGCGCAGAGCGCTGTACTAAGCGCTTGGAATGAACAAGTCGGCAACGGATAGAGACGGTCCCTGCCGTTTGACGGGCTTACGGTCTAATCACATAGTAGGAGATTAACAAATACTATCATCTATTATTATTATTGTTGTTATTACCCTTTGGGCATTTGGTATTTGTCCCCCCCCACATCCCCACAGCACTTATGTATATATCAATAAATCATTTATTGATTAACAATAATAATTGTGGTATTTTTTAAGCGCTTACTATGTGCGAGACATCCACTGGGGTGGATCCAAGACGATTGGCTTGGACACAGTCCCTGTTCCACATGGGGCTCATTCTCTCAATCCGCACTTTCCAGATGAGGTAAGTAAAGCCTCAGAGAAGTGAAATGATTTACCCAAGGCCATCCATCAAACAAGTAGTGGAGCTGGGATTAGAACCCAGGTCCTTCTGACTCCCAGGCCTGCGCTCTATCCACTTCACTGGAGAATCTGATCAATCAGTCATATTCATTGAGTGCTTACTGTGTGAGGAGCCCTGTACTTAATAAATACCACTGATGGGCTGATGGATTGGATTGGTTCGCTCCTCCGTTTGCTCCTTCTCCCAGACCTGCCCCGTAAGTGAATGGCCCCGTGGTTGGGCGTCTCTGGGCCAGAAACCCATGTCCGGGGTTCAAGATGGCCTCCAGCCTCCAACCTCCTGGTGAACACGTAGCTGGGGTTCAAAATGGCCTTCGGCCTTCAAGCGAACTCATGCCTGGCGTTTGAGATCCTCCAGTCCCCAAGTAAACCCATGCCTCGGTTTGAGCTGGCCTCCAGCCTCCCGGCGAACCCGCGTCTGGGGTTCGAGATCCTCCAGCCTGCAGGTGAACCCACATCTGGGGTTTGAGAAGGCCTCCAAGCTCCTGGTGTAGCCACGTCTAGGATTTGGAATCCTCTAGCGTCCAACCTTCAAGGGAACCCATACCTGGGGTTCAGAATGGCCTCCAGTCTCTAGATGAACCCTTGTCTGGGGTTTGAGAAGTCCTCCGGCCTCCAGATGAACCTAGATCTAGGATTCAAACTCCTCCAGCCTTCAGGCGAACACATACTTGGGGCTCAACATCCTCTAGCCTCCAGGTGAACCCGCGTCCGGGGTTCGAGATGGTCTCCAGCCTCCAGGTGAGCTGCAGAAGAGATGGAATCCAGGACCAGGCCAAGTCAATCCTGCCCGTACCTTATCCGGTCCACAGAACCTCACCTGGCTCAGCCTGTCAGCCTAGTGGAAAGGGCACAGGCCTAAGGATAGGGAAACCAGGGTTCCGATCCCGGCTCTGCCACTTGTCTGCTGTGTGACCTGGGGTAAGTCACGTCACTTCTCTGGGCCTCCGTTTCCTCTTCTGTAAAATGGGAATTCAATACCTGGTCTCCCTCCCTCTGAGACTGTAAGTTTCATGTGGGTCAGGGAACTGTGTTTAACCTGATCATCTTGCTGGAGTAGTACAGAAGAGGCACCGTGGCCTAGTATATAGAGCTTGGGTCTGGGAGACAGAAGGGCCTGGGTTCGAATCCCAGCTTCACCACTTGTCTGCTGTGTAGCCTTAGGCAAGTCATTTCACTTCTCTGTTTCTCAGTGCCATCATCTGTAAAATGGGGACTGAGACTGAGAGCCCCATGTGGGACAGGGATTGTGTCCAACCTGATTAGCTTGTCTCAGTGGAAAGAGCCCGGGCTTGGGAGTCAGAGGTCATGGGTCCGAATGCCGGCTCTGCCGCTTGTCAGCTGGGTGACTGTGGGCGGGCCACTTCACTTCTCTGTGCCTCAGTTACCTCATCTGTAAAATGGGGATTAAGACTGTGAGCCTCACGTGGGACAACCCGATTCCCCTGTATCTACCCCAGCGCTTAGAACAGTGCTCTGCACATAGTAAGCGCTGAACAAATACCGACATTATCATTATCCACCCCAGGGTTTAGAGCAGTGCCTGGAACATAGTAAGTGCTTAACAAATACCATTAAAAAAACCTCCATAGGTCCTTGGAGACCCCCCGCAGAAGCAGCATGGAATAGTAGAGAAGCGGCATGGCTTAGTGGATGGATCACGGACCTGGGCGTCAGAAGGACCTGGGTTCTAATCCCAGCTCCACCCCTTGTGTCCTGTGTGACCTTGGGCAAGTCACTTCACCTTTCTGGACCTCAGTTTCCTCACCTATAAGATGGGGATTAAGACTGTGAGCCCCATGTGGGACAGGGTCTGCGTCCAACCTGAGAACCTGTATCCACCCCAGCACTTAGAGCAGTGCCTGGAACATAGTAAGCGCTTAACAGATACCATTTTTTTAAAAAGCAGCTGCAGAGGGTCTGGGGGACCCCCAGCGTCTGGCCTGCGCTGACTCAAACCGCTGCCTGGTCCAGCCGGACCCAGCCACAGTGGAGAGGAACCAGATTAGGCCTCCAGGGCCACGTCTGGACTGTCAGCTCACAGGAAACTGGCCAAGTAGGCAGCAGTTCATCAGCAGCACGGCCTATTCATTCAATCGTTCAGTCATACTTAGTGAGCATTTCTGTGTGCAGAGCACTGTACTAAGTGATTAGGAAAGTACAGTACAACAGTAAGCAGTGACGTTCCCCGCCCAAGACGAGTTTACAGTCTAGAGGGCCTAGCACTTCTCTGGGCCTCACTTACCTCAGCCGTAAAATGGGGATTGAGACTGTGAGCCCAATATGGGCCAGGGACAGTGTCCAACCTGACAACCTTGTATCTACCCCACTGCTCACCAGTTTGGCACAGAGCAAGCAGTTGATACCATAATTATCATTATTATAGTGCTCTGCAAACAGTAAGGGCTCTATAAATATGTTCGAATGAATGTTTCTGATTATCTACCTCAGGGCTTAGAACAGTGCTTGACACATAATACGCATTTAGCAGATACACTCATCATATCGTTATCCCAGGGGCCACTCCGGGGTCTCCTCCTTTAAATGGGGATTTCCGGGGGATGTCCCAACTTGGGCTGCGGGGCTCGGTGTCCGCTTAAACTTCTAATCAATAGGCTTGTGCAGAGCCCGGGCACAGTTTCTAGACTGCAAGCTTGTCGTGGTCAGGGACCGTGTCCGCTAATTCTGTTGTGTCGGATTCTCTCGAGCATTTAATACAGTTCTCTGCACATAGTAAGCGCTTGAAAAATACTACTGATGGATTGATTGATTGAGCAGCCGGGGATGACCTAGACAGCACTACTGTGGGCCATTTCAGGCCGGGTCCAATCAGAGGGCATTCATTCGTTGTTACATTTATCGAGCGCTTACTGTCTGCAGAGCACTGTACTAAGCACCTGGGAGAGTACAATACAATAATAAACGGACTCTTTCCCTGCCTGCAATGAACTTCCAGTCTAGAGCACTGTCGGTGGGCACTGCCCATCTGAGCCTAACAAGGTAGGAGGAAGGGCAGGACTAGAAACAGCAGGTTCTAAAGAGGCCGGCTCAGGGACCACCAAATCTCCCTTGCCAGACATCACTTCTATCCGCTGTCTCCTTGGGCCTCATGATAATAATAACAATAATAATAATAATGATGGCACTTAAGTGCTTACTGTGTGCCAAGCACTTTTCTAAACGTTGAGATAGATAACAAATTAGGTTGAACACAGTCCCTGTCCCACATGGTGCTCACACTCTTAATCCTCAGTTTACAGATGAGTTAACTGAGGCCCAGAGAAGTGAAGTGACTTGGCCAAGGTCACACTGGGGGACCCAAGGTCCTTCCCATTCCTAGACCCGTGCTCTATCCGCTAAGCCATGCTGCTTCTCATCCCTCCTTGCTCAGCTCTTTCCTCTCATTCATGAGGGGCTGCAACCCGACTCCTTCCACTCTTTTTTTTTTTTTATGGTATTTGTTAAGTGCTTACTATGTGCCAGGCACTGTACTAAGCTCTGGAGTAGATAGAGTGCAATCGGGTTGGACGTCGTCCCTGTCCCGCAAGGGGCTCACAGTCTTAATCCCTATTTTACAGATGAGGGAACTGAGTCAGAAAAGAAATGAAATGATGCGCCCGAGATCACCCAGCGGACAAGTAGCAGAACTGGGATGAGAACTCAGGTGCCGACTCCCAGTCACATACTCTGACCTCTGGGCCACACTACCTCTGATGTGCGATCTGGAGTAAGTCGTTTAACAAATACCATAAAAAAGTGATGTTGCTGGGGTTAGAAGTGAGCCCTCGTGGCTTCCAGGCCTGTGTTCTTTCTACTAGGCCATGCCACTTCTGACAGTCTGATTGCTCACCCCACAGATCTAGACAGCCCAGCAGGGAACACGCTGGCATGTAGGATTTCAGAACATCCCAACCCAAGAAGATACCCACTTCCATCATCGAACAGCAAAGGAAAGAGAGAAGGGTGGGCTCTTAAGGGCGCCCTCCCTCCCCCCCACCTCCTAACACCCCAACCCGCTCTAGCTCATTTTCACATTCCCAGGATCAGAGCCAGTCACCACCCAGAACCTTTCTGAGACCACCACCGGTCGGAGGAGGAGGAGGTCAGGACCCCAGGAGGCTCAGCGGCCATCCTTTCTCTAAAGCCGCTGTTGTCGAGGAGGCTGCTTGCACCTTCTTGAGTGTCAAAACCTCTTTTCCCCCACTTAAGGCCTTTTCTGTTTACACTGGGAGATGTTTTTTTGCTGAGCTTAAGTGCAGTTTTGGCCCTTTTGTTTGTTTTTAAGTCAGGTTACAATTTGCTCCTGGATTTATTGCAAAATCCATTTATCTTCATTTTCTCAGGGTCTCTGCTCAGAGTTTTCCCCTCCTCCCAGCTGTTAAATAAAGGGCGGGGGAGAGAGAGAAGCACACAGAGTAAAGAATCTGTGTGTGTTTGTGTGTGAGAGAGAGAGAGAGAGAGAGAAACAGCCCTTCAAGGACCCTGGGAATGGGGTAGAAAAAGGGAGAATTAGTAGTACAAAGGAGGGAGGGACATCAGAGAAAGGCAAACCTATGGAGCCCGGGAAAATGACAATTCCCACTGAGAGTAGAGGACAGAGATTGAGTCTCTGAGGCAGAAGAAAAAGGCAGAGATGGGCCGGGGTGGCGGAGGGACAGAAAACCTCTGGTTTGGACGGAGACTCGCTTCTAGCAGGGATGGGCAGCAGGATTCCAAGCTGGAGCTTCTTGCTATTCCAGTCCTTCAGCTCCTTGAATCACCCTGATAGAGTCCTCTTGGAAAAACAATGACTGCAGTATTTGTTAGTCCCTTATTCATTCGATCGTATTTACGGAGCGCTTACTGTGTGCAGAGCACTGTACTAAGGGCCTGGGAGAGTACGATTCAATAAACAGACACATTCCCTGCACACAGCTAGTTTATGGTCTGGAGGAGGGGGACACAGACATTAATATAAACTCAATTGCAGATACGGACATAAATACCGTGGGGCTGAGACGGGGATGAACGAAGGGAGCAAGTCAGGGCGATGCAGAAGGAAGTGGGAGAAGAGGAAAGGGCACGGTTTTGAATAGGGGGAGATTAATTGACTGTAGGATTCTACCAAGCACTATACTAAGAGCCGGGAAAGATTATAAGATGATCAAGTCAGATGTTTTCCCTGTTCCTCTAAGGAGGAGGGAGGACAGGCATATCATCCCCATTTTACAGATGAGGAGACTGAGTCCCAGAGATGTTAAGCAACTTGTCCAACGTCACACAGCAGGCAAACAGAGGTACTGAGGTTGGAAGCCATGTCTCCAGACTCCTAGGCTGGTGGTCCCCACTCTGGGGCAGCAGCTCCAGGAAGTTGGAGCCCCCCACCATGAACAGAACCCTGCCCACCCCACAGTACTGGCTCCGGGAGAGAGACCCGGCAACCCTGAGAAGGGAAACATGCAGAAAGTGATGGGTCCAAAATTCAGGGCGCTCCCAGGGAGGATTGTGGAAGAAGGGAGAGAGTCCTGAGAGGAAGAAGAAGAGAGAAAAGTTCATCTGAGGGAGATTCTCGCACAGGACATGGGAGGGAGATGCAGGAGAGGGAGCCTGAGAAGAAGGATGGAAAAATCCACTCCAACCCAGCCTGTGGAGAGAAGATAACGCCGCTACTTTTAGATCCAAACCTGCAACCTGGAGCAGAGGAAAGAGGAAAAAAGGAGAGAGACAGAAAGAAGGAGGGAGGGAGAGAGAGAGAAGGAAAGAAAGAAGAGGAGAAAGCAGGGGAGGGAGAGAGAGGAAGAGAGGGAAAAAGAGGGAGAAAGAGAGGAGAGAAAAGGAGAGTGAGAGAGGGAGGTAGAGAGAAGGAGAGGTAGAGAGAGGGCAAGAGAGAGAAGGAAAGATAAAGAGGAGGAGAGGGCAAAAGAAAGAATAAAAGAGAGGGAGGAAAAACCCAAGGCATTTGGGAGCAGGAAGCCAAGCTGGGCTGCCTGTTTGTGTTTCGAGGACCGGAAGTGTGGTTGACGTTCCCCTTTATGCCCAGAACAACAATGTTCACAAGAAATTAATTGGAAACGACCCATCCCTCGCTCTGTGTTGGCGAGATCCAAAGAAGCAAACTCAGCAGAGGCCGGGATCCTGCTTGCTTCAAACAGAAAGACCCGAGATAGACCAGTGCTTTACTCTTCAGGGGCCTTTAACCCTGCCTTGCTTGAAACTGCTCTGGGTTCCTCCTCCACCCCTCCGCGCAGTAAAGTTGAAATTAGTTCCCCTGGTTCTCCAGGGGAGGTTAGGTTTGTGGGGTCTTTGAGGAGCAGAGTCTAGGGTAGAATACCAGCGTGGCCTAGTGGAAAGAGCTTAAGCTTAGAAGCCAGGAGACCCGGGTTCTAATCCTGACTCTGTTGCCTGCTGAGTGGCCCTGGGCAAGTCATCCCGGACCTCGTTTTTCTCATTTGTAAAATGGGATTAAATATTTGTTCTCCCTTCCCCTTTGACGGCGAGCCCACTTCAATCAGGAGATTGGGTCTGATCTGATTATATTGTATCTACCCTGGCATTTACAGAGCGCCAAGGACAAAGTGTCGAACGAATTTAGTATATAATATTAGAGCTAGGGGTCAGAATCCTGGTTCTGCTACCAAATGCCCCTGACCGGTCATGGGTCACCGGACAAGCAGCCTCATTCTCTGTGTCTCCGTTTCTCCTTTTGGAAACGGAGAGACAAAATCAGACTCTCCCCAGTCTTCTCCGGGTTTTGCACCGGGGGTGTGGACCTCCTCTCCTCTCCCGGTGGATGGAGAAAACCAAGCCCGCCTTGCTGGCATCCGGAAATCTGGAGAGATCTTGAGCGGGAATCGCGGAGAGGGCTGGTGAGAGGGTCCGAGGAACAAAGCATCATTTTTTCGCTGTTGTTCCTAAATCTGTTGCCTCTTATTCTAATTTCCTTATTGAAAGTGGAGATCTGGCCCCCATCCTCTCTCGCACACAGTCTTTACGTCAAGGGGATTAATGAAATTATATTTGAAAGTGCTTGGAGCTGTGTGTGGGTGAAGTGAACCATAAAGGGCCCTGAGTCGGCTAGATCAAAGTCAGTTCTCTGAACTCTGGCTAGGTAGCCAAGGTAGCCAATCAAAACTGTGGGGAACAAAGTTACTGAAAGCTGGGGGAAAAACAATCACCTCGGTCTTACATCTTTCATTTCAGAGTTTATTGCCTTTCTGCGGCTCCACACTCCGGGCACCAACTGGAGACGGAGGCAAACCCTTTAATCAATCCATCAATCAATCAATAGTATTTCTGAAACATCCACTCTGTGCGGAGTGCTGTACTGAGTACCGGGTAGAGCACAAGAGAGTTAGAAGACAGGCCTCCCTCCCTCTGAGGAGCAAACAATCTAACGGGGGACACAGGCGCAAAATGATTTCTGGATAAAAGGAGAGAAAGGAAAAATGGATAAGTGGAGGGGAATACGTTGAAATGCACTATAAGAAGCAGCATGGCCTAGTGGAAAGACGATGCACCTGGGAGTTAAGGGACTTGAATTCTAACTTGACTCCTCTGTGCCCTTGGTCAAGTCATTCATTCAATAGTATTTCATTCAATAGTATTTACTGAGCGCTTACTATGTGCAGAGCACCGTACTCAGCGCTTGGAATGTGCAATTCGGCAACAGATAGAGACAAATCCCTGCCCGTTGACCGGCTTGCAGTCTAATCGGGGGAGACAGAGGGACAAAAACAATAGCAATAAATAGAATCAAGGAGATGTACGTCTCATTAACAAAATAAATAGGGTAAAATATATACAGATGAGCAGATGAGCACAGTGCTGAGGAGAGGGGAAGGGAGAGGGGGAGGAGCAGAGGGAAAGGGGGTTAAGGGGGCTTAGCTGAGGGGAGGTGGAGGGGGGAACAGAGAGGGAGCAGAGGGGGAGCTCAGTCTGGGACTTAGCATCTCTGTGACTCAGTTACCTCATCTCTGAGAGGGCGATGAAGACTGCGAGCCCCATGAGGGACTTCATTCATGCCTTCATTTAATCATATTTATTGAGCGCTTACTGTGTGCAGAGCACTGTACTAAGCACTTGGGAGAGTACAATACAACAATGAACAGGCACATCCCTTGCCCACGATGAGCTCTCAGTCCAGAGGGCGAGGCAGACATTAATAGAAATGAATCAATACAGATACGGACATAAGTGCTGTCGGTCTGGGAGGGGGCGATGAATGCAAGGAGCAAGTCAGGGTGATGCAGGAGGGAGCGGGAGACAAGGAGAAGTGGGACGTGGACTGTGACCAAACTGATTTCCTTGTATCTATCCCGGCTCTGTCACTTGTCAGCTGTGGGACTGTGGGCAAGTCACTTCACTTCTCTGTGCCTCGGTTCCCTCATCTGTAAAATGGGGATTAAGACTGTGAGCCTCACGTGGGACAACCCGATGACCCTGTATCTACCCCAGCGCTTAGAACAGTGCTCTGCACATAGTAAGCGCTTAACAAATACCAACATTACCCCTGCGCTGAGAACGGTGCCCGGCAGTGCTTAACAAACGCCATGAGAAAAGAAGTAGCGGACACATTCCCTGCCCAAAACCAGGTTACGGTATAGGACAAGGCGAAACAGACTGAGGGAATTTCTATTATTTGAATAATTATCCGTAATGCTGAAAACAATCATTTGGCAACACCCACAATTCTTCGTACCCAGCCAAGTCTGCCAGTCCGGTCTCCACTTAACGAGCTTAGGTTTCAGCATAGAAGCTTCTGTTTCAGCATAGATCGGGGCAGGGAGCAGCGCGTTCTGAATGAAATGGAGGTGAAGGCTGTGTACTCGGGGTCCTGTCAGCCTGGAGAACCACCGAGGAGTGGAAATTCTTTGTTCTCCAAGCCTTAGACTCTAAACCCGTCAGACGGCAGGGACCGTCTCTATCTGTTGCCGACTTGTTCATTCCAAGCGCTTAGTACAGTGCTCTGCACATAGTAAGCGCTCAATAGATACTATTGAATGAATGAAAGTCCTAGAGTTGGCCCTTACGTCTTAATACTACTATGACTCCCCTCCCTCTAGACTGTTAACTCGTGGGAGGGGAATGCTTCTGTTGTTGTATTGTACTCTTCCAAGCACTTAGCACAGTGCTTCGCACACAGTGAGCGCTCAATAAACCCAGTCGAATGAGTGAATACTACTACTAATTATAATGGTGTCTGTTCAGCACTTACTATGTGTCAAGCACTGTTCTAAGAGCTGGGTTAGATATAAATAAGCTAATCAGGTTGGACACAGTCACCGTCCCACCTGGGGCTCACGGTCTTAATCCCCGTTTTTCGGGTGAGGTAAGTGAGGTCCAGAGAAGTGAAGCGACTTGCCCGGGGTCACACAGCCGACAACTGGCGGAGCTGGGATTAGAACCCAGGTCCTTCTGACTCCCAGGCCCGTTCTCTACCACTAGGCAGGCTGCTCACTTACAGGAATATCAGTCGATGTGATTTATTGAGCATTATTCATTCAATAGTATTTATTGAGCGCTTACTATGTGCAGAGCGCTGTACTAAGCGCTTGGAAGGGACAAGTCGGTAACAGATAGAGACGGTCCCTGCCCTTTGACGGGCTTACGGTCTGATCGGGGGAGACGGAGAGACCAGAACGATGGCGATAAATAGGATCAAGGGGAAGAACATCTCATTAAAACAATAGCAAATAAATAGAATCGAGGCGATGTACAGCTCATTAACAAAATAAATAGGGTAATGAAGATATATACCGTCGAGCGGACGAGTACAGTGCTGAGGGGAGGGGACGGGATGGGGGAGGAGCAGAGGGAAAGCGGGGAGAAGAGGGTTTAGCTGCGGAGAGGTGAAGGGGGGATAGAGGGAGCAGAGGGAAAAGGGGAGCTCAGTCTGGGAAGGCCTCTTGGAGGAGGCGAGCTTGAAGTAGGGTATGCAGCCCCTCTCAGGGTCGTTTCCAGTCCTCTACTGGTCTCGGCTGCGGGAGGGAGAGTCAAGCAGAGGCCTGTCCGTTCCATTCTTAGCTAGGGCAGTGTCTAGAGAGGAGAAGGCAATATACAACAACTCAAAACTCGCCCATGCTGGGCAACAGTGGCATGGGAGAGAGTCGAGGGCAGAGAGTCTAGTTTACTTCACGGAAGGAGGCAGTGCTAAACCACTTCCGTGCTTTTACCAAGAAAACTCTCTGGATCCACTACCGGAACAACTGCAGATAGAGAGCGGGGCGTGCTGGGAGAGATGTGTCCGTGGTGTCGCTACGGGTCGGAAACGACTTGACGGCATGAGGCAAGACCGTATGCCGAGCTCCGTACTAAGCAGAAAGTAACATACGATGGAATCGGTAGATGCCGCCCCTGCCCACAGAGAGCTTACGGTCTGCAGTGGGAGGTAGACATTAAAAAAAAAAATACAGATGGGGAAATAGTGGTGCTTAAGATATGTACATAAATGCTGTGGGCTTAAGGGAGACACAGAGGGGAGGTTACATAGGGAAAACTAGGGCTTAGTCAGGGAAGGCGTCTTGGAGGAGCCAAGATTTTAGGGGGGATTTGAAGGTGGGAAGAGAGGTAGACTGCCAGATGTGAAGAGGGAAGGATTTCCAGGCCAGATAGGCGAGATAGGCGGGATCGAGGTAGGGTGAGTAAGGTGGTGTTGGAAGAGCAGAGTGTGCATCTTGGGTTGTAGCTGAAGATCGGTGAGGTAACGTAGGAGGAAGAGAGCCGACATCCAAATAGGGATTTCAGCTGGAGAGCGATGTCGAAGCCTCTCGGTCGTGGACTGACTGTCTTCCTAAGATGCCCGGCTACAGGAATTTCCAAAGAGCCAGTCTACCAGGCTCTCTTTCCCTCCAAAGACTAAATGGTTTACCTACGTGGATTAACCGAGTTGTAAGGTGCCCCTCGAAGGAGAACTCAGGTTTAAGATTCCTGTTTTGAAAATGGAAAAACTGAGGCAAAGTGGAAGCAACTTAAAACGATAGCTCTGCTGCCGGGAAGGCTTGGCTGAGAGCACTTTGATAGCCGAGGCAGGAGCAATAGCCCGGTTTGTGCTCTACAGCGGTAGAACGGCGTGAGCTCCTCAAGGGCAGTATTGGACAGCTAGGTACAGTGCTCTGCACACAGTAAGCGCTCACTAAATATAATTGACTGACCGAGTGCGGCATAGGGGATAGACCATGGACCTAAGGAGTCAGAAGATTGTAATCCTGGCTCTGCCACCTGTCTACTGTGTGACCCTAAGCAAGTCACTTCACTTCTCTGTACCTCAGTCGCCTCATCTGTAAAATAGCGATTGAGACTGTGAGCCCCAAGTGGGACAGGGACTGTGTCCAACCCGGTTTGCCCGTAACCACCCCGGCGCTTAGTTCGGTGCTTGGCACATAGTAAGAGCTTAACAAGTACCATAATTATGAATTTTGTAGGGGGAGGAAGCAGGAAGTACTGTGCCAGGGGCCAGGAAAGATGTTTCTTTAGGACAAAGGGCGGGAGTGGCAGTCGGTTCCAAAACGGGGAGAGACAACTTTGTGCGCCGGCGATGCGTTCGTGCTAAATAGGCTCTGAGAGAGGTAGCAGGGAGTGTGGGGGTGGGGGCGGGAGTCACCCCTTGGGTATTTCGGGGGTAAGTGGGAAAAGCTCTGTTTCCATGCGGTGCCATTCCGAGCAGCCCCCTCCCCCAGCCCGGACTCGATCCAAGACCCCCGCTTTGATCCCCGGCTAAGATTCTTGGGAGTAACCTGAGAGGTCCGCCTCGGCCCCCCGCCTCCACACGCTTAGCGACACGAAGACGGCAGAGGCGGGCCTCCCGGAGGAGGTGACCGAAGCCGGGGTTCACAGCCGGGGTCAAGGCCCCCCGCGGCCGGCCCGTCGTCCAGCTCCGGCCGAAAGTGGACCGGCAGAAATCTCAGTCCAGCTGGACTGCCGTCCGAGGGAGAGGGGAGAGGAAGATTCCTTCTGCCTCCTTGGCGCCCCCACGGCGGGGTTCTAGCGAGTGTGTGAGTGTGCATGCGGGGGTGTTTTGTGTGTGTCAGTGAGCGCGCAGCCCGTCAGTGGGCAGGGGTTGTCTCTATCTGTTGCCGAATTGTACATTCCAAGCGCTTAGTCCAGTGCTCTGCACATAGTAAGCGCTCAATAAAGACTACTGAATGAATGAATGTGTGTGTGAGAATGGGAGGTGCATGCTTGCCTCGGTATGTGCACGATAATGTGAGTGTGTGAGAGTGTGTTGGGTGAGTGTGTATGCCTATGTGAGTGTTTTTGTGAGTCTGGGTGGGTGTGAGTGTGTACGTATGTGAATTGTTTTTGTGAGCGTGTTGAGGTATGAGCGTGTACGTGTAGGTGTGCGAGTGTTTTCGTTACCCTGTTCGGGGGCGTACATGAGTGTTTTTGTGAGGACGTGAGGTTGCATATGTGTGAGGTTCTGTGACTGTGCGTGAGTATATTATCTGAGCGTGTGTCCCCAAGTATGTGTGTGGGAGGGTGTGGGAGTGTGTTTATGTAAATGTGTGACCGAGTGTGTGTGACCTTGTGTGTGTTGGTGTGAGGGGTCCGACGATCCGTGTCCATCTCCCAGTGCCTTTGTGTCTGTGATCGACTTACGACCCCTGCTCTGTCTCTTCTTCGCCCACTGTATCATCCTGCTTTTGCTCTCCCTTTCCCGCCTTCTCCCCTCGGCCTCCAACTGCCATCTCCCCTCCCTCCCCACCTTACTTGGGAAGGCATCTGCCAAAAAATACTAGAAATGGTCCCATTCGACAATTTCATCTCCTCTGATGCTTCTCGGTCATCACGTAGTGGGAGCCCGGTACTTGGATGGAGAATTTTCGGAGATTTGGCAGCTTTGAAAAAGGGTGTTTTGTGTTCAAGGCTGAGTTGGATGTGCCCGCTGAAAAGGTTCTTTCCCGGGATGGCCAGCGCGGGTGAGGAAGAAACACTCCCCTCCCACTGGACTTTCCCCCGCCCCCCCCAAGGAGGGGAATGAGGGCCTGGGAGAGGGGAGCCAGGAAGTCGGGACAATGGAGTGGAAGGGTAAGAATGAAGGGTGGAGCCATCCACGCCATTCAATGTCTCTGAAGAAATTTCCCTGGGACCGGGATTTCCTGTCCTAAAACTGGGATAATCCTGGGGAAAAGATGATAGGAGTCACCTTGCTCCAGACTCCAGTCTAATCTCTTCACGCCAGCATGAGAGGAGGCATTTTGTGTGCCCTCGGGGGATTTTTGTGTCTCAGCTGTGGATAAAGCAATTCTCAGGAGGTCTTGGATTTGGATCTTCCACATTTGGAGCCTGAAACCTCTGCGTCTTTGGGATACTGACATGGAGATACCATGCCCCGCCTCTTCCTCTTGCGTGGAATTTAGCAAGAACTGGAATCTGTAGAAAATAATTTGTTCGAGCGGAGGAGCTTTAAGTTCCTCTGCTTGTCTATAAATCCCTTGTGGGCAAGAAACAGGTCTACCAACTCTGTTATACTGAGAATCAGCATGGACCAGGGATGGGCTTGGGAGGCAGAGGAACTGGGTTCCAATCCCAACTCTACCTCTCATCTGCTGTGTGACCTTGGCTGAGTGACTTAACTTGTCTGTGCCTCAGTTCCCTCATCTGCAAAACAGTCATCGGATACCCATTCTCCCTCCTATTTTCATTCATTCAATCATATCTATTAAGTGCTTACCGGGTGCGGAGCACTGTACTAAGTGCTTGGGAGAGTATGGTACAGCAGGAGATAGTCACATTCTCTGCGCACGACGGGCTTACGATCTAGAGACTCGACTGGACTGTGAGCCCCATATGGGACTTGATCATCTTGAATCTGCCCCAGTGTTTAGTACAGTGCTTGTCACCTAGTAAGCACTTAACAAATATCGCAGTTATTATTAACGCAAATGAATAAACACGATCGATTGACTGAGGAAGAGAAACTACCATCTCTGCCCCATTTTCCAATCCGGAATTTCAAACACCTCTTGGCTCTCTTTGGTAATTCCGGGCAGGGACCATCCCCGGAGCATCTGGATTCCCGTCCAGCTCACAGATTCCAGGGATCCAGGATCCACCTCCGGAATCTCCCCCTGCCCTTTCCCCCCCAAAAAAGCAGCAGAAGTTCAGGCCTCTCCTCAGTCTCCCTCCCTCTCCGCTCCTATTCCCAGCGAGTCCATTGGCCGCCTGCAGGAACTCAACAGTTGAGCTTGGCTTAGTTTTTTCCTGAAGGAGGGACCGTCCATGAAAGAAGAGCCTCACTCCTTCCCCGACCCGGGACATTGTTTCAGAGTTGATGGGTTCTACCCGTTGACCCTCTGACCTTTGACCCTCACCCCTAACCGCACCGGATTATTCCTACAAAGCCTTCTCTGAGCGGCTTTCTCCGACAGTGGGCCCTGTGCCTGGCTTTTAGTGCTTTGGGGGAAGGGAGAGAAAGGAAAAGAAGGAAAGATGAGGGACACGAAGGTTTTTTTTTTGCTTTTTTTGGTATTTGTTAAGCACTTATTATGTGTCGGGCACTGTACTCAACACCGGAGTAGACACAAGCTAATCTCAGGTTGGATACGGTCATTGTCCCACACGGGGCTCAGAGTCTTAATCCCCACTTTACAGATGAGGTAACTGAGGGTCAGAGAAGTGAAGGGACTTGCCCAAGGTCACCCAACAGACAAGTGGTAGAGCTTCTGACTGTCAGGCCTATGCTCTATCCACTAAACCATGTCGCGTCCAACCTGATTGCTTGTTTCCACCCCAGTGCTTTTCATTTATTCATTCAGTCGTATTTATTGAGCGCTTACTGTGCGCAGAGCACTGTACTGAGCACTTGGAAAGTACAATTCAGCGACAGATAAGAGACAGTTCCTACCCAACAACAGGCTCACAGTCTAGAAGGGGGAGACAGACAAGAAAACAAGTAGACAGGCTGTGATTACCTTGTATCTAACTCAGCCCTTGGCTTTTACTCCTATCACAACATATTTTCACTATTATTAATGTAATCATAATCATTATGGTATTTATTAAGTGCTTATTATGTGCCAGGCACTGAACTAAGCTCTGGAATGGGTACAAACAAATCAGGTTGGACACTGTCCTTGTCCCATGTGGAGCTCAGTCTCAATCCCCGTTTTACAGATGAGGTAACTGAGGCACCGAGAAGTCAAGTGACTCGCCCGAGGTCACACAGCAGACAAGTGGTGAAGCCGGGATTAGAAGCCATGACCTTCTGACTCCCAGGCCCGGGCTCTAGGCGCTGCACCATGCTGCTTCTCTAATGTGTGTCGTGGGGGATTCTGGGCTGGGGCTTTGATTTTTCAATATCTTTCCTGCTTTCCCCGGCTCAAGAGCCACTCTGTTCTTGGAAGACCCAGATATGTCTCCTGAGCAGAAAAAATAAAAAATAAACTGTGGTATTTGTTAAGCGCTTACTATGTGCAAAGCACTGTTCTGAGCGCTGGGGGATACAAGGCGAACAGGTTGTCCCACAGGGGGCTCACAGTTTTAATCCCCATTTGACCGTTGAGGTCACTGAGGCACAGAGAGGTTAAGTGACTTGCCCAAGGTCACACAGCTGACCAGCGGCGGAGCCGGGATAAGGTTTCCAGCCCCGGTCTAGAGGATGCTGATTCAAGGGTGTCGGCTGTCGGGGCCAGGGAACTCGCTTGCTTTTTTTTTTTTTTTTAATAGTGTTTGTTAAGCGCTTATTAAGGGCCAGCCACTGTACTAAGCGCTGGGATAGATACAAGTTAATCAAGGCAGACATAGTCCGGGTCCTACACGGAGCTCACCGTCTGAAGCCCCATTCTATAGATCAGGGCAGTGAGGCATAGAGAAGGGAAGTGATTTGCCCAGGGTTACCCAGCAGACAAGTAGAGGAGCCAGGATTAGAACCCAGGTCTTTCGGCCTCCCCACTAAGCCACGCACTTCCTTGTCCCTAGCTGTCCTGACCCTCGAGACATAGAATTTGTTCCCAGATCTTCCTTGGGACAATCAAAGGATCAGTTGGATTTATTGAGTGCTCGGTGCCCGCAGAGCCCAGAGGTGCTCCCTGGATCACTGGACCTAGCAGCGCGGCTCAGTGGAAAGAGCACGGGCTTTGGAGTCAGAGGTCAGGAGTTCGAATTTCCGGCTCGGCCACTTGTCAGCTGTGTGAGTGTGGGCGAGTCACTTCACTTCTCTGGGCCTCAGTTCCCTCATCTGTAAAATGGGGATGAAGACTGTGAGCCCCACGTGGGACAACCTGATTCCCCTGTGTCTACCCCGGCGCTTAGAACGGTGCTCTGCACATCGTGAGCGCTTAAATACCGACATTATCATTATTATTATTATTATCACTGAGCCGGGACCTTTCTTCCACCAGGTAAGCCTCAGTTAATCACGATACCAAAACACGTACGCTCCCCTCCCCTGAGACGCGGCATAGGGACAAGAGAAGAAAAGCCAAAGCACAGAGATGAAGCAACAGGAGAACTGTACTTCTAAGCTTCCTGTAGTCAAGGAGTCAGCATGGCTTAGTGACAAGAGGCCGGGTTGGGAAGTCAGAAGACGCGGGTTCTAATCCCGGCTCCGCCGCTTGTCTGCTGTGGGACCTCGGGTGAGTCGCTTCACTTCTCTCAGTTCCCTCCTCTGTAAAATGGAGATTAAGACTGGCACACGGGACAGGGACTGTGTCCAACCTGATTAGCTTTTATCTACTCCAGCATTTAGATTAATAATAATAACTGTGGTGTTTGTTAAGCGCTTACTGTGTGCCAAGCACTGTTCTAATCACTGGGGTGGATACAGGGTAATCAGGTTGTCCCACGTGGGGCTCCCACTTTTAATCCCCATTTTACAGATGAGGCAACTGAGGCCCAGAGAAGTGAAGTGACTCGCCCGAGGTCACCCCTAGCAGACAAGTGGCGGAGCCGGGATTAGAACCCACGTCCTCTGACTCCGAAGCCCAGGATTTTCCCACTAAGCCATGCTTGGCACATATTAAGCACTTAATAATAATGTTGGGATTTGTTAAGCGCTTACTATGTGCCGAGCACTGTTCTAAGCGCTGGGGTAGACATAGGGGAATCAGGTTGTCCCACATGGGGCTCACAGTCTTCATCCCCATTTTACAGATGAGGGAACGGAGGCCCAGAGAAGTGAAGTGACTTGCCCACAGTCACACAGCTGACAAGTGGCAGAGCTGGGATTCGAACTCATGACCTCTGACTCCAAAGCCCGTGCTCTAATACTATTATTATAATTATTATTACGTGAACACCCATCTTGGGTACCATAAGTGGAACCTGTGCTGGACCTCACTGGTGTAATCCAACCCGGAGTTCGTTTTGGAAATGGAGAGGAGTCAGGAAGGAGAAACCACAACCTAATAATAATAATAATAATAATAATAGTGGTATTTGTTAAGTGCTCACTAACTGCCACTCACTGCAGTAGGTACAAGTACATCAGGTTGGGCACAGTCCAGGTCTCATGTAGAGAAGCAGCGTGGCTCAATGGAAAGAGCCCGGGCTTGGGGATCAGAGGTCGTGGGTTCTAATCCCGGCTCTGCCACTTGTCAGCTGTGTGACCTCGGGCAAATCACTTAATTTCTCTGTGCCTCAGGCACCTCATCTGTAAAATGGAGATTAAGACTGTGAGTCCCACGTGGGTCAACTTGATTACCTTGTACCTACCCCAGTGCTTAGAGGGCTTGGCACATAGTAAGCACTTAAATACCATCATCATTATTATTATTACCCCAGTGTTTAGAACAGGGCTTGGCACATAGGCAGCACTTAACAAATACCATTATTATGTAGGTGTCACAGTCTCAATCCCCATTTTACGGATGAGGTAACAGGCACAGAGAAGTGAAGTAGCCTGTCCATGTCCGCACAGCGGAGAAGTGGTGGAGCTGGGATTAGAACCCATGACCTTCTGACTCACAGACTTGTGCTCTATCCACTACGCCATGCTGCTTCTCACTACAAGCTCTTCCTCCACTTCTTCCCCACGTGAGAATTCCCATCACTGGCTGACTTGACTGACTAAATGAAGGAAAGAAGGGATTAGAGTCACCAGTTTTGGGTTTGGGAAGAATTCCAGATCCTCAGTAATTACCACACGAAGTGGATTTGGACTCTTCGGGAAGCCCCCGGCTTGGCAGTTTCAAGTCACTTTAGCAGTTGGATTGAATAGATTCGACTTTACCCCTGTTCTTTTCACTGACCTCATTATTTCCCCCCCGTCCAAAAAATCTTAAGAAGCTCCCTCTTATAAGAATCTCGACTTTTATATGCACATTTTTATAATTCCGTCTGTGTTGCCCAATTCCCTCATGGGAGGTTTAGCTGCCGGTTCCTCGAAAGGACAAGGTAAAGCCTTTCCTCTGATATTTTGGTGGTGCAACCCGTTATGAAACGCACCCAAAGGTATTGGAGGTTTTTTTTAGCACTTTATATATATTTGTAATTCATTCATTTATACTAATATCTGTCTCCCCCTCTAGACTGTAAGTTCGTTGTGGGCAGGGAGTCTGTCATACTATTATGCTGAACTCTCCCAAGCACTTAGTACGGTGCTCTGCACATAGTACGCTCTCAATAAATATGATTGACTGACATACAGCACCTCAGCTCCTCAGACAGCGCCACAGAGTCATAAATCCCCACGTCATTCATCCATTCGATGGTATTTATGGAGCGTTTACTGTGTCCCGAGCACTGTACTAAGCTCCTGGGAGAGGACGATATAACGATAAACAGACACATTCCCTGCCCACACCGAGCTTACAGTCTAGAAGGGGAGACAGGCATTCTTGTAAACAAGTAACAGATGCGAACATAAGTCCCTTGGGGCCGGGAGAGGGGGATGAATAAAGGGAGCAAGTCAGGGCGATGCAGAAGGGAGTGGGAGAAGAGGAGCGGGGGGCTTAGTCAGGGAAGGCCCCTTGGAGGAGATCACCGTTACACTTTTCTTCTTTGACATGAGCCAACTATTTTTCAGTAATGTTAAGAGTTTACTATGTGCCAGGCACTGTACTGAGTGCTGGGGTAGATACAAATCGATCAGTTTGGATGCAGTCTCTGTCACTCATTCATTCAATTGTATTTACTGAGCGCTTCCTATATGCAGAGCACTGTACTAAGCATTTGGAATGTACAATTCGGCAACGGAGAGAGACAATCCCTGCCCAACAGGCTCACTGTCCCACATGGGGCTCCAAGTCTTAATCCCCAATTTACAGATGAGGTCACTGAGGGCCAGAGGAGTGAAGTGACTTGCCCAAGGTCACACAACGGACAAGTGGCGGAGCCGGGATTAGAACCCAGGTCCTTTTGACTCCCAGATCCGGGCTCCAACCTCTAGGCCACATGGTCACACATTTCTCTCTGGCCACCAGGATGGGCTTCAGGTTGGCGATAAAGGAAGGGGGGAGCCCAGAGCCAGCCCCCGAAGGCAGCGCCTGTCAAGCACGTGGACTTCCGAACCGATTAGGAAGCACGCCCAAGGACTCTCTCCTCACGGTGGAAACGCATTCCACGCTCTGAATCCCATGTTGGCCGGACTTCCAGTGCTGAATGGAAGCCAAAAACACCACCCCTACCCACCCTACATTGTTAGCCAGCGAGGACTCAGATAACGGTAGCATCTTCAAAGTCAGAGGTCATGAATTTGACTCCCGGCTCTGCCACTTGTCAGCTTGTGGGCAAGTCACTTCACTTCTCTGTGCCTCAGTTACCTCATCTGTAAAATGGGGATTAGCTGTGAGCCTCACGCGGGACAACCCGATGACCCTGTATCTACCCCAGCGCTTAGAACAGTGCTCTGCACGTAGTAAGTGCTTAACAAACACCGACATTATTATTATTATTATCTTGACTCCGCGGGTGCAACCCGAGATTCACTTTGCGGAGCAGTGTGGCTTAGTGGAAAGAGCACAGGACTGCTAGTCGGAGGATCTGGGTTCTAATCCCGGCTCTGCCGCCTGTCTGCTGTGTGACCTTGAGCGAGTGACTTAATTTCTCTGGGCCTCGGTTCCCTCATCTGCAGAAATGGGGATTTAATTTCTGTTCTCCCTCCTGCTTAGACAGTGAGCCCCAAGCGGGACTTGACTATCTTATATCTACCCCAGCACTTAGTACAATGCTTCACCCCTAGTTACAAATACTATTATTATCATTATTATTATTAATATTATTATTAATCAGGCTTGCCCTGACAAACTTGGAAAATTTCCCATTTCTTGTCTCTCACTGTTCCCCCTTCCGTGGTACTGATATTTCATTGTCTACAGAAAGTTTTCCTGCTGGGTTTTGATACTGTTATCATTATTGTTGTATATGGTAAGCATCTGCTGTGTCAAACACTGTTCTGTGCTGAGGTAGATATAAGTTAATCATGTCAGATACAGTCTCTGCCCCAGATGGGGGAGAACAGACATTGAATTCCCATTTTACAGATGAGAAAACTGAGCTGTAGAGACATTAAATGACTTGCCCAATGCCACACAGCAGGCAATTGGTAGAGCTGGGATGAGAACCCAGGTCCTCTAACTCCCAGGCCCGTGGTCTTTCCATCAGGCCACACTGCCCTTCCCGATCGGTATACAGGGCGGGGTGCTTGGGAATCTCCAGAATTTTGCCACAGAATGAACGAGCAGCAAAAATACCTCTCAGTTTTTATCTTTCTAGGAGGCCAAAGCTTTTAAGAGATTTTAAATTTCACAAAGGGAGGATGGACACAAGCATTAGTGTCTCTTCCACAGGGGAAACGGGCCAAGGGAGATGGAGCGATCTGCCTAGAGTGACATGCCGGGGACAGGCCGTCCTCACAGACCACTTAGGTTAACGAAAAGGGAAGGAAAAGCACTTGGATTCCAATCGGAAAAAAAGAAAACGGTTCGGTTACAACCGTCACAATCAACCCTGAGCTCAGGAGATTTCACTGCAGACGACAGATCAAGAGGAGGAGAGAGAGCGAGGCAGGCAGCCGGGCCTTCCTCCACCTCTTGTTCTCAGAAGAGTCGAAGGAGTTCCCGGAAAAAGCCGAAAGCAGCTGAGAGAGCAGGTGAACAGCCTTTTCCTGTCATGTAACGGGCAAAGGACTGTGGGTAGGTCGACCGGCTGTCCTGGCTCCTTCAGGGCTCTCTGGATGACAGTGTCAAATCCCGGTTCTGGGAAAACATGCCCAGGATCTTAAAATGCCCCGGGGAAGCCAACGTTCTCTCTCCAGTCCTCAAAATCTCCCTCCATCTTCCCGTGAAACCCTGCGGGGAGGCTGCCTTCGGTCTGTTGGGGGTGAGGGGCGGGGACGGGGCGTGAGCGCGCTCCCCTCCAGAAGACTGCCACAGAGACAGTGAGAAGTTCCGAGGGAAGTAAGGCAGATTTTCGGCAAAGCAGAGGAAAGGCTGGAAGACGTCCTTTCGAGGAACCGGGGGGCCAAACTTCCCGGGAGGGAACTGGGAAATGTGGACGGAATTTTAAAAATTTGAATATAAATTCTAGAATTTTTATAAGGGGAAGCTTCTTAGAGGGCTCCATTGTCCTTGGGGGGGGTGGGGGGGCAGATGAAGAGACCAGTGAGTTCAGTGAAAAGAACAGGGGTAAAGTCAAATCTATTCAATCCAGCTGCTAAAGTGCCTTGAAACTGCCAAGTTAGGGGCTTCCTAAAGAGTTCAAATCCACTTCATGTGTGAATAACTAAGGATCTGGATCTCTTCCCAGACCAAAGCTGGAGACTTGTTCACCTCTAGTCTCCCCCTGTGAGCCCCCCTTGAGAGCCCTGCGGGCCCTGCCCGTTGGGTTGAGAGAGAGGCTATTGTGAGGAAGTTTTATCTCTTCAAAGCGACTTTCGCTCCTAAGATTATTTGCCCAGACCTCACAGAGATTATTCCAGACCTCACAAACAAAGAAATTGTTCTTCCAAGATGGTTCACGTGTCAGCGGCCCCCAATATACTTTCATTGGAAAAGAAGCCTGTGCTGATTGGACTTTTCTCAAGGGCCAAGTTTTCCTCCCCTGACCTTTTGCTCAGAGAACTCTTTCAAGCTGTATTCAGTGGTATTCACTGAGGGCTTACCGGGTGCAGAGCACTGTGCTAAGCACTTGGGAGCGTCCAGTACAACAGAGTCGGTAGGCAAGTTCCCTGCCCAGAAGAAGCTTACAGCCTAGAGGAGGAGCTTACAGTCTAGAGCTGACCATTTACCGGATTCGTTCCCTTTGACCACACGGGATCCCAAAGGCAGTGCATGGTACATACTTTCAGCTTCTTCCGGGAGCAAGAAAAGGCAACGAGATGAAATATTCCCCTTCACTCAACCCGTGAGCGATAGAGGTGTAAATAGAGTCTGCTGGTTCACTCTGGATCTTCCTGGTGTTTTCCTTCGGCTAAGAGGAAACCGAAACGACTAAAAGAGAGGCAGTGTGGCTTAGTGGATAGATCACAGGCCTGGGAGTCGAGAAGATCCGGGTTCTAATCCCAGCTCCGCCACTTGTCCGCTGTGTGACCTTGGACAAGTCAGTAAACTTCTTGGTGCCTCAGTAACCTTGTCTGTCAATTGGGAATGAAGTCCATGAGCCCCACGTGGGAGACGGATGGTGTCCAACCCGGTTATCTTGTTTCTACCCCAGCGCTTAGTACAGTGCCTGGCACATCAGAGGTCATGAGTTCGAATCCCTGCTCTGCCACTTGTCAGCTGTGTGACTGTGGGCAAGTCACAACTTCTCTGTGCCTCAGTTCCCTCATCTGTAAAATGGGGGTGAAGACTGTGAGCCCCACGTGGGACAACCTGATTCCCCTGTGTCTACCCCGGTGCTTAGAACAGTGCTCTGCACGTAGTAAGCGCTCAACAAAATACCAACATCAGTAAGCACTTAACAGATACTAATGAAAAACAAACAAAAAAAGAGCCCGAACGGTTGCCCAAAGTCACTCGACAATGGTGACGTCTGGGCGGAGTTTGAAGTTCCAGATCTGCTTCTCGGTCGTCGGAATTCCTCTGCCTTCAGTGTTTCACCATACTGCACTGACCTCACAGTGTTGGAGTTCTGAGAGATGGATAGAGCCTGTGAACCACAAGCAAAGGAAGACAGATTGATATTGTGCCTTTTAAGAAGTTTAAAACCTTTCATGAAGCAGCTGACTTTTGCATCTGGGAACCTGAGCCACTTCCTCCCAAAGCGGGACACCTTTTCCTGATTGTCTTTTGTATTTCAGCAAAGGAAAAGGCCACCAGTGAGACCTTAGCCTGCACCTCACAGTTAATTTATCTCTAAAGGACCACTGAGGCGCACGGGAAACTCAAAGACCCATTCTGCAAGGAGCCGGTTCCTCTCATCTATCTCGTTTTGGCCTGTTTTGGAGAAAGGGAGAGGGGACTGAACACTTTCCCGTCTGGTTGGCGACTCTGTCGCAGTACTTTTCCCCTCGATCCATTTACAACAATGTGGGGAGGGGGATGCAGTTGGGGTGGGGGAGGTGGGGGAGAGATGAGCCCCACAGTTGCAAGCCCTGGACTCTCAGACTTGGTTATCCCAAGTCTCTGACAAGACCTGAGAGTTTCCATTCAGGGCTGACAAGACCCAGAATGGCAGCTTTCTGGTCTCTTAGCTCTTCGTCCCCTCCGGGGCCTCACGCTCCCTAAAATCCTTCCCCTCTCTCCCTCCCCTTGACCACCGGCTGCTCAGAATGAAAAGTTGGCACCTCTACGTGAAGGAAGGTAAGGCTGGATCTGGGCATTTTGCCCTGGTATGAGCCCTCTTTTGCTCTCACCCTGGGGTGATTTTTCACCTTCCCTTCTGAGGACTTTAGATCACCAAGAGATAGGGGCCTGGGAAATGCACCGACCCATTCCTCCTGGACACTTGAAATTCCTCTCTTGGTTTCCAGCTCGTTTTCATTCTCCTCCTTCTCAACGTGAATAATCTCGGTTGAACAATGCGTGGGGCCTCTTCTAGACTGTACTATATTGGGTGCTTGAGAACCTATAATAGCTTGTTTTCATTTGGCGAATATGTCCTTGCTTTTATGTTGCTGGAACGTTTTATCATTTCATCATTCCTTATGTGTCTCCAGTCCTCCCTCCCCTTTTGTATTTTACATTGTGAGCCCCTTTTGAAGGCCAGAGACCGTGTCTAATTCCCACCTGTGGGCTTTTTTCCCAGCACTTACTACAGTGCTCTGCGCATAGTAAGTGCTTGATAACTATAATTAATATACTAGGCGTGGTGGATAGAGCACGGGCCTGGGAGTCAGAAGGCCATGGTTTCTAATCCCAGTTTTGTCACTTGCTGCTGCTTGGCCGGTGGTCAAGGGGAGGGAGAGAGGGGAAGGATTTTAGGGAGCATGAGGCCCCTGAGGGGACGGAGAGCTAAGAGACCAGAAAGCTGCCATTTTGGGTCTTGTCAGCCCTGAATGGAAACTCTCAGGTCTTGTCAGAGACTTGGGATAACCAAGTCTGAGAGTCCAGGGCTTGCAACTGTGGGGGTCATCTCTCCCCCATCTCCCCTGCATCCCCCTGGGCAAGTCACTTCACTTCTCTGGGCCTCAGTTACCTCATCTGGAAAATGGCAATTGAGACTGTGAGCCCCATTTGGGACAAGGACTGTGTCCAACCCGATTTGCTCATAACCACCCCAGCGCTTAGTACCCTGGCACGTAGTGAGCACTTAACAAATACCATCATTGTTATTATTATTATTACCACTACCGGGGACTGCCTCCTCAGAGAGGATGGGTTTGGGGGGAATGATATGAAGTTGGGGGGGGGCATGTTTTGACAGAGCAGAGGACGGGAGGAGGAAAGGCAGCAGCAGTCGTCCGAGACAAGAGTCAAGAGCAAGGTTTTTGTTAAGCGCTTACTATGTACCGAGCACCACGGTGGTGGTATTTGTTACGCACTTACTACGTGCCAGACACTGTACTAAGCGCCAGCTTAGGCCATGCTGCTTCACTACTGGGCACTGGGGTAGCTACAACATAAGCAGATCAGACACAGTCTCGGTCCCACACGGGGCTCAGAGTCGAAGTCGGAGGGAGAACAGAAATTTAATCCCCATTTTGCAAAAGAGGAAATTTAGTCACAAAGTGATTAAGGGACTCGCCCAAGGTCACCCAGCGGGGAAGAGGCAGAGCAGGGATTATAAGCCAGATCTTCTGATTCTCAGGCTTGTGCGTCTTCCAATCGACCCCGCTGCTTCTCACTGACAAGGTCTGCTTGGGAGGAGTGAGAAAAAATGCCAGAGAGGTAAGAGGGAGACAGCTGATGAAGTACCTTGAAGCCAATTGTCAGGAACTTTTGTTTTCTAATCTACCTTTTAGAGGTTTGGGAGGAAGGGAATCAAATGTTTTAAAAGCATGCTAAGAATAATTTGGAAGTTTTCCAGCAGCGGGATCTGGAGTCCTGGAGCTCCAGGACACCCTGGGTTATAATAATAATAAAATTATAATAATATCGATACTATTTGTATTGTACTCTCCCAAGCGCTTAATACAGTGCTTTCCACACAGTAAGTGCTCAATAAATACAACTGAATGAGTGAAATGCTTACTGTGTGTCAAGCACTGTACTGAGCGCTGGAGTAGATTCAAGCTAATCAGGTCCCCCATCGGGGTTCGTTGTCAAAGTAGGAGGAAGAACAGGTATTGCATCCCCATTTTACAGATGAGGAAACTGAGGTGGTTAAAAATCAAGTCAGCACCCCCAGCTGATTCCGAAACCTTATAGGTAAACCCACCGATTCCAGCAATGGGAAAGAAATCCCTTTTATACCTCCTTTTTCATTCAATCGTATTTATTGAGCGCTTACTGTGTACAGAGCACTGTACTGAGCGCTTAAGGTGTGCTTTTTCACACCTTATCCTATTTGAAAGTCATTTCCAGATTTGAAGGGGGTTCCTTTCTAGGCTGTCTGATCCAGCTGGTGTTTTCCCACTAAGGATCATAATATTCGACTGGGAATGCCACGCGCAAGTTGCCCTAGAAATGTCTAAAGTGACATGCAAAGGATTGCCAGGAGACAGCCAGTCAACCACTTGTAAAGAAAAGATCTCACGTAAAGGTGATTTTGCCGTCCACTGACTAACTTGGTAATAAGCCGTGAACAAAGAACACGGAAGCATAAATACCTAGGATGAATACGCCTAAAGGAGGGCTGTGCAGCCTGGCCTAGAGGATAGAGCATGGGCCCGGGAGTCAGAAGGACCTGGGTTCTAATCCCGGCTCAGCCCCTTGTCTGTCTTGTGACCCTGGGCAAATCATGCCACTTCTTGGAGCCTCAGTTACCTCATCTATAAAACGGGCATTAAGATCGTGAGCCCTATATGGGACAGGGACTGTGTCCAACCTGAAGAGCTTGTATCTACCCCAACGCTTAGTACAGTGCCTGGCACGTAGCCCACAGCACTAATATGTACCTCTGCAATTTATTCATTTATTGATGCTAACCCCCTCTAGACTATAAGCTTGTTGTGGGTAGGAATCATATAATAATAATAATGGTATTTGTTAAGTGCTTACTGTGTGCAAAGCACTGTTCTAAGCACTGGGGGGGATACAAAGTGATCAGGTTGTCCCACAAGGGGCTCACAGTCTTAATCCCCGTTTTACAGATGAGGGAACTGAGGCACAGAGAAGTTAAGTGACTTGCCCAAAGTCACACGGCTGACCAGCAGCAGAGCCGGAATTAGAACCCATGACCTCTGACTCCCAAGTCTGTGTTCTTTTCACTGAGGCAGGCTTCTTCTACCAAGTCTGTTGTACTCTTCCAAATGCTTAGTACGGTTCTCTGCACACAGTAAGCACGCAGAGGCCTGGGAGTCAGAAGGTCATGGATCCTAACCCCCACTCCACCGCTGGTCTGCTGTGAGACCTTGGGCAAGTCACTTCACTTCTCTGGGCCTCAGTTACCTCATCTGTAAAATGGAGGTTAAGACAGTGAGCCCCATGTGTGTCCAACCCAATTTGCTTGTGCTCCCCATCCCCAGCGCTTAGGACAGTGGCTGGAACATAGTCAGCGCTCAACAAATACCACAACTATGATTACGATTGACTTATCGATTGATTGTCCCTCCCAGAGGAGGGGACCAGGCAGCCAGAAAGTCACTGCCGGAGTCAAGAGTTGGAATTCCACGCTAGGCTCTCCCTCGGCAGGTGCTCTGGACGTTTTTTTTTCCCCGGAGCAAACGGATCCAGGTTCCCTCCCGCGACACTGAGAAGCCGCCGACAGCCCAACTGCGGAAACACACCGGGCTTGAGCACAAGCGTGCCCGACACCAAGCCAACAGGAAACAGGAAAGTGAAACGGGCTGGTTCGGTTTCACCATCCACCTGGGCAAACTGCAGAAAGGAAAGAAACCGCAAAGCGGCCACGCCAGATGGAATGGATTTTTTTTTAAAAAAAAACGACTCTTCGTTTCTGCTGATTTCAAGCGCTTCGGAGGGCCACAGCTCCGAGTTACGTCGGGTAAAAGCAAGGCCTTCCTTTTAGACGGGCCACTCGCTGCCTGGTCTCCACGATTTGGGTGAGGCGGGATGCCTCCTCGAGAGGAGACGGCGTTCTTCTCCTGAAACTCGGGCCGGCTGCCATCTTCGGCTCATCTCGCGTTTTGAGATTTGTGAGCCAACAGCCATCAACGGGTTAAGCAAAGAACCCCCCCCCCAACCCCTCCCCCTGTACCTGGTATATAAAACTGTCATGTAATCGAATGTGAGGAATGCACTCGCTGTGTACATTAGCAAACACTCCTTGCAAGCTGGCTGGCCATGGGCCAGAACCTCTAGCCACAAAGCCCTCCTTTGTTCTCTCGGCTCTGTTTTAAATATCTGATGAATATTCTCTCCCTCCTTCCCTCCCCCCCGACTCAGAGCCAAATCCTGAGGCCTTGAAGCAGACTCCACACAACAACAGCACATTGTGTGGGGGGCTGGGGGTGGGGGGGCGGCGGTGGGAGAGTGGGAGAGGCCGATGGATTTGGGAATATCCCCCTTTTCTTTGCTCTAGGAGTAGGCCTCTCTATTGACTCAGCCATTTTTTTGTACATCCCTTCAGGCCTGCTGCTGCCTGCCCCTGGGTTATTTACAGAAGGAGAGCAGAGGGGGAAACCAGGAAACCCTTGAAGTAAAAAGAATGCTTTTCTGACTGGAGCTCCCGGGGAAGCCGAGGCTGAGCTAGCCCAGATAAAACTGAAACCAGACAAATGGCGGGAGGCTACTCTCTCTCCAGAGACTTTCACTGCCGATCGTATCGAGGAGCCCAACAGAGGCCCGGCGACATTCGAAAGCCCGAACGGGGTTATCTCTCAAGCTATCTGCCCTCCTCTCTTGTTTTTCTCCTTCTGGTACTTCCGGAGTGATTCTTCCCAGAAAACCTGGGCGTTGATTTTAAGGAGCACAAAAGAGTGCGGGCAACCCTCTTCTTGTCCTTTCGTTCCAAGCTCCTGCGGAAAGGAGAGGAGTCAGGAAGCAGCGTGATTTATTTGAGAGTCTGAGAGTCAGAGGACCTGAGTTCCAATCGTGGCTCCACCTCTTGACTGCTGTGTATTTGGGGGCAAGTCACTTAATTTCTCTGTGACTCAGTTATTGCACGGTGAGTCCCATGCAGAACTGGAACTGTGCCCAACCCGATTTGCTTTTATCCACTCCAGCAGCTAGTACAGTAGTTGACACGTAGGAAGCGCTTAACCAGTACTACAATTATCATCACCATGAATGGTATTTATTAAGCACTAGCCGGGTGCAGAGCACTGAGTGCTTGGGAGAGGACTTCATCTGTAAAATGGGAATGAATGAATGAATCAGTGGTATTTTATGAAGCATTTACTATGTACAGAGTTCTATACTAAGCACTTGGGAGAGTACGACGCAACAGAATTAGCGGAGCCCTAATTAAGATTGTGAGTCCCATAGGGGGCAAGGACTGTATCCAATCTAATTATCTTGTATCTACCCCAGAGCTTAGAACAGTGCCTGCCACACAGTAAGTGCTTAAATACCATTAAAAAAGAAAAAGTCACTCAGAATTTGCTGAATAGCTTCTCTGTTGTTCCACATAGCATTTGACCCAACAGAGAAGTTCTTTTCTTCAGCTCCTGTCTTCCAAGACTGGTCCCTTAATAAAACACCCTCTCCCCCATGGATCCCTTCTTCTTGGGGCTAATAACACCTGAGATGATCAAGAAAGAAAACCCTTGGGTTGCAAACTCCCCTGCCCTGTGGGTCCTTTTTGAACACCCCTCTAAGCCTTTCCATTTGTCCATTTCTGTTCTTGTCCTAATTTGGACAATTCTTCCTTTAAAGTTTACAGAAAACTCACTGTGACTATAAAATCTTCCCAAGGGAAAGATTGTCTCTTATTTCCCCCACCCTTCTTTCTCCAAAGGGGAAGGTGGACTGTGAATTCAGAAACCAAAACATATCCCAGCAGACTCCTCACCCTTCATTCTCTCCCTCCACGCGCAACCCTTCCCAAACTCTCTCCAATCAGGACTTCCCCTTCTAGACTGTAAATTCCTTTTAGTCAGGGAACGTGTCCACCAACTCTGTTGTCGTACCCTCCCCAGTGCTGAGTACAGTGCTCTGCACCCAGGAAATGCTCAACAACTGCTACTGATCGATTGATTTGATTGAGGACTTGATCTGAGGGTGATTGGGAATGGGGAGATGTGCATGAGTCTGGCTGTAACAACCTATCCAACAACATATATATATCCTTCTCCCACTCTAGACTGTAAGCTCGTTGTAGGCAGCAAATGTGCCTGTTTATTGTTGTATTGTGCTCTCCCAAGTGCTTAGTACAGTTCTCTGTACACAGTAAGCGCTCAATAAATACGACTGACTGACATATATATATATATAAAAATATATATATATATATATATATATATACACATATATGTAAATGTTAAACAGAGCTCACAGTGCAAGCCAACAAAACCATTCAAGGAGTTGGATGGGACATCTGGGCAAAGTGGATATGTATATATATATATATATATATGTCAGTCAGCCAATCATATATATATATGTAAATATGTATTTCAGAGGGTGCACCCAAGAGCTCTAGTTCATTCAATCGTATTTATTGAGCACTTACTGTGTGCAGAGCACTGTACTAAGAGCTAAGGTACAATTCAGCTCTGATGTTATTTCCATTTCAGTTCTCCCTCCCACTTAAACTGTGACTGTAGACTGTGGAACTGTTTCTACCTGCTAATCTTGCATCTACTCCAGCACTTATTTCAGTGCTTGGCACACAGTAAGTGTTTAATAAGGACCATTATTACGGTTATTATTATAGCCCCAGTGAAGGCGAGAGGGAGCTGGTCTTTGGAGCTGGGCAGGGATGGCTGGATCAAAAATCCTGGCCGAGAATACTCGGCATGAAGTAATAACCGTGGCATTTGTTAAGCGTTTACTATGTGCCAGGAACTGTACTAAGCACTGGGGTAGTTACAAGCGAATCGGGTTGGACACAGTCCCTGTCCCACGTGAGGCTCATACTCTCAATCCCCATTTTGCGGATGAGGGACCTGAGACCAGAGAAGTGAAGTGGCTTGCCCCAGGTCATACAGCAGACAAGTGAGCTGGAATTAGAACCCATGACCTTCCCAGGCCTGCGCTCCATCCACTAGGCCGTGAGCTTAAGTTGGGAGGGCAGAGCAGGGGAGGCAGAGCCTGAGGAGCAGAAGTGGCTCAACTTCCATTCCCGCTCGCCTAGCTGGTTCCCAGTATTCCTTGCTGGCCCTGAGCTCCAAGCGCGGAAGGAGCCGCTTGGAAGGAGACGCAACCCAGAGCAAACCAGACAGCTCCACCAGGCCAACAAGCCACCAGGACTTTCCCAATATTCCAGAGGAATGGACAGCCCCTGGCCCTAAGGCGGTTGTTTCAGTACGCTCTTCCCTCCAGACCGTAAGTTCCTTTAATGCAGGGAATGTGTCTTACCAACTCTCTTATACTGTACTCTCCCAAGCCCTTAGTACAATGCTCTGCACACGGTAAGCACTCACTGATTGATTGACTACCTCGAGCCCCGCTCCGTTGCCGAGAGACCGTGATCCTCGTCTGTGATTCCCCCTTTGCCAGTAAATGTTAAACAGAGCTCACAAACCAAGCCAACAAAACCACTCAAGGAATTGGATGGGACATCTGGGCAAAGTGCATTTTTCGCAGGCTTATAACTTGGTAGACTTTCAGTTTGGCAACGACTCGGGTTAAAGTTGCAGAGCAAGCGCCGTGAGAAATCTAAAAGGCACGCTCGATTCAACTTTTTCCTTCTTGGTGTATCGACGAATCGTTAGCTTTCGGTTCCCAAGGAAAATCTCAATCGATCGGACGTGTTCGTTGAGCACCTGCTGTTTCTGAACAGGGGGTATCAGTAGTGATAATGATAATAGTAGTAATGATGATGGTATTTGTTCAACGCTTACTATGTACCAAGCACTGTTCTAAGCGCTGGGGGAGATTCAAGGTAATCAGGTTGTCCCAGGTGGGGCTCACAATCTTAATACCATTTTAGAGATGAGGTAACTGAGGCCCAGAAAAATGAAGTGACTTGCCCAGAGTCACACAGCTGACAAGTGGCGGAGCTGGGATTAGAACCCACGACCCCTGACTCCCAAGCCCGTGCTCTTCTGATATTCATTGATTCAATCGTATTTATTGAGCGCTTACTGTGTGCAGAGCATTGTACTAGTTTGCTTTCATTTTCTAAAGAGGATCTTTGATGGTGAATTTCATGTAATAATAATAACTGATTATGGTATTGTTACCTGCTTATTATGCCCCAGGCACTGTACTCAGCGCCGGGGTGGTTACGAGCAGATAGAAGGGCAGAGTCCCTGTCCCACATGGGGCTCAACAGTCTCAATCCCCAGTTTACAGATGAGGTCACTGAGGCACAGAGAAGTGAAGTGACTTGCCCAAGGTCACAGAGCAGACAAGTGGCGGAGCCGGGATTAGAACCCATGACCTTGTGACTCGCCGGCCTGTGCTCTATCCACTAAGCCGTGCCGCTCCTCGCTCATTCTCCTCACGTGTTCCGCTCAGTGGAGCGGGGTTGAGGTGATACTGCTTTGACGGTAGGAGACCAATTACATTTCAGAACTCTATCACTCGTCATCTTGTCGTTTGATATTGAGTCAGGCCCATGCGTGACGCTGGTGGAACTGCTCAAGGGGTAATAATAATAATGGTATTAAGCGCTTACTATGTGCAAAGCACTGTTCTAAGGATGTTAGGCCTGCGTGTACCAAGTCTCCTGGGCCTAGAGGAGGTTGGGCAAAGCTACAGCTCCGTTCGCCTTTGGTCTGGAACCCGATACCGTGCCGCTGCCATTCTGCTCGACAGCCTCCCGAAGAATATGGCCATCCTGATTACTGTAACAGCCTCCATGCTGACCTCCCTGCCTCCTGTCTCTCCCTACTCCAGTCCACACTTCCCTCTGCTGCCCAGATGGAGGATTAGAACTCGTGACCTTCTGAGTCCCAGGCCCGGGTTCTATCCACTACGCCCGGCTGCTTCCCGCCCCACTCTCAGTCTCACAGCACTTAGGTCTTGTCTTATGCCGTGGAATCCTTTCCGACCCCCAGCGACACCACAGTCACATCTCTCCCCCAACGCCCTGCTCTCCATCGCCATCGTTCTGGTAATGGATCCGTAGAGTTTCCTTGGTAAAAACATGGAAGTGGTTTACCATCGCCTCCTTCCGCGCAGTAAACTCGAGCCTCCACCCTTGACTCTCTCCTGTGCCGCTGCTGCCCAGCACAGGGGAGTTTTGACTTGTAGCAGATTGCCTTCCACTCACTAGCCACTGGCCAAGTTAGGAATGGAACGGGTAGGCCTCTGTTTGACTCTCCCTCCTGTAGCCGAGACTGGTAGAGTCCTGGAAACTCTCCAGGTGCAACCCTGAGAGAGGCAGCACTTATGTACGTATCTATGAATTCCAGGTTGTAAATTATTTATATTAATGTCTGCCTCCTCCTCTAGACTGTAAGCTTGCTGTGGGCAGGGGATATGTCTATTAGCTCTGTCGTATTGTATCCTCGCTCAGTAAATACCACGGATTGATTGCTACGATAAGAGTTTGGGTGGGGGGGGGGGGGGTAGTAGATTGGTTGGAGTGGAGAGGGCAGATTCTAGAGCTGGGGCAAAAATGACAGGATTTGGTGAAAGATTAAATATGTGTTGAGCGAGAGAGATAATTTGAGGATAATGCCCAGTTTATGGGTTTGTGAGACAGGGAGAATCTAGTGTTGTCTACAGTGATGGGAGGACTGGGTTTGGTTGAGAAGATAAGTGCTATTTTGGACGTGTTAAACTTGAGATGTCAGTAGGACATCTAACTAGAGATGTCTTGAAGGGAGGCTCTCGACCCCACTTCCCCTTCCAGTTATCGCCCTATCTCCCTACTACCCTTCCTTTCCAAAATCCTAGAACGCGTCGTCTACAATCGCTGCTTAGAATTCCTTAACTCCCATTCTCTCCCGGACCCCCTCCGATCTGGCTTCCGTCCCCTCCACTCTACCGAGACTGCTCTCTCTAAGATCACCCGTGACCTCCTTCTTGCCAAATCCAATGGCTCCTACTCCATTCTGATCCTCCTCGACCTCTCTGCTGCCTTTGACACTGTCGACCATCCCCTCCTCCTCCACACCTTATCTCACCTCGGCTTCACGGACTCCGTCCTCTCCCGGTTCTCCTCTTATCTCTCTGGCCGGTCATTCTCGGTCTCCTTCGCAGGCGCCTCCTCCCCCTCCCATCCCTTAACTGTTGGAGTTCCTCAAGGGTCAGTTCTCGGCCCTCTTCTGTTCTCCATCTACACTCACTCCCTCGGTGAACTCATCCGCTCTCACGGCTTCGACTACCATCTCTACGCAGATGACACGCAGATCTACATCTCCGTCCCTGTCCTCTCCCCTTCCCTTCGGGCTCGCATCTCCTCCCGCCTCCAGGACGTCTCCACCTGGATGTCGGCCCGCCACCTAAAACTCAACGTGAGCGAGACTGAGCTCCTCATCTTCCCTCCCAAACCCGGTCCTCTCCCAGAGTTCCCTATCACCGTGGACGGCACGACCATCCTTCCCGTCTCTCGGGCCCGCGATCTCGGTGTCATCCTCGACTCGTCTCTCTCGTTCACCCCACGCATCCTATCCGTCACCGAGACCTGCCGGTTTCACCTCTACAATATCGCCAAGATCCGCCCTTTCCTCTCCACCCAGACGGCTACCTTACTGCTACGGGCTCTCGTTATATCCCTGCTAGACTACCGTGTCAGCCTTCTCTCCGATCTCCCTTCCTCCTCTCTCGCCCCGCTCCGGTCTATTCTTCACTCCGCTGCCCGACTCATCTTCCTGCAGAAACACTCTGGGCATGTCACTCCCCTTCTTAAACACCTCCAGTGGTTGCCTATCGACCTCCGCTCCAAACAAAAACTCCTCACTCTAGGCTTCGAGGCTCTACACCACCTTGCCCCTTCCTACGTCTCCTCCCTTCTCTCTTTCTACCGCCCGCCCCGCACGCTCCGCTCCTCCGCCGCCCACCTCCTCGCCGTCCCTCGGTCTCGCCCGTCCCGCCGTCGACCCCCGGGCCGCGTCCTCTCGCGGTCCCGGAACGCCCTCCCTCCTCACCTCCGCCAAACTCATTCTCTTCCCCTCTTCAGAACCCTACTTAAAACTCACCTCCTCCGAGAGGCCTTCCCAGACTGAGCTCCCCTTCTCCCTCTACTCCCTCTACCGCCCCCCCTTCACCTCTCCGCAGCTTAACCCTCTCTTCCCCCCATCTCCCTCTGCTCCTCCCCCCTCCCTTCCCCTCCCCTCAGCACCGTACTCGTCCGCTCGACTGTATATATTTTCATTACCCTATTTATTCTGTTTATGAAATGTACATCGCCTCGAGTCTATTTAGTTGCCATTGTTTTTACGAGACGTTCTTCCCCTCGACTCTATTCATCGCCATCGTTCTCGTCCGTCCGTCTCCCCCGATCAGACCGTGAGCCCGTCGAACGGCGGGGACCGTCTCTATCTGTTGCCGACTTGTTCGTTCCAAGCGCTTAGTACAGTGCTCTGCACATAGTAAGCGCTCCATAGATACTATTGAATGAATGAATAAATGAATGAATGAATGAAATGTGAGAATACTGAAGAGATGTCAGAGATGGAGAGGTAGATTTGGGAGTTATCAATGTAGAAAATGTAGTTGAAACTGTGAGAGTGAATGAGTTTGCCAAGGGAGAGGATGGAGATGGAGAATAGAAAAGGATCCAGAACTGAGCTTTGAAAGACCCCCGCGGTTAGAGGATGGGAGACGGAGGAGTAGTCTGCAAAAGAGACTGAGAAGGAGTGGCCAGAGATATTCCTTGGGCAAGTCGATTAACTTTTCCTGTACCTCAGTTTCTTTATTTGTAAAATGGGTATTAAACGCTTGTTCTCCCGCCTCTCTTAGACTGTAACCCCATGTGGAGCAGAGACTGTAATTGATCTGACTGATACATACTGAGTGCTTAACAAATTATCTTTATCCTTCAGGTTCCATTGTCACACCCCATTAGAGTCACGGCTCCCCCTCTAGACTGTAAGCTTGCTCTGGCTGGTGAATGTATCTGTTATGTCATTCTATTGCACTCTCCCAAGCGCTTAGTACAGTATTCTGCACACAGTAAATGCTTAACAAATGCGATTGAATAACTGGGTCTTTGCAGGAACTGGGAAACCCGATTTGAATGTTGTTCACTTTAGTTTCAGCCCCCAGTGACTCTCTCCTTGTAGACTGTTTTGGACTACTTTGCCTTTCTGAGGTAAGGAATGGCTTAGTTAGTCAGTCATTCCTATTTATTGAGCATTAGTGGGTGCAGAACACTATACACTTGGGAGAGTACAATCCCGCAGAGCTGGTAGACAGGTTCCCTACCCACAAGGACAGAGAAGAAGAGAAGCAGCGTGGCTCAGTGGAAAGAGCACGGGCTTTGGAGTCAGAGATCATGGGTTCGAATCCCGGCTCCGCCACTTGTCAGCTGTGTGGCTGTGGGCAAGTCACTTAACTTCTCTGTGCCTCAGTTACCTCATCTGTAAAATGGGGATGAAGACTGTGAGCCCCACGTGGGACAACCTGATTCCCCTGTGTCTACCCCAGCGCTCGGCACATAGTAAGCGCTTAACAAATACCAACATTATTATTTATTATTTACAAGGACCTTACAATCTAGGGAGGGAGACAGGCATTTAAATAAATTACGGATATGTACCTAGTGCTTTGGGCCTGAGGGTGGAGTCAATAAAGGGTTCAAATCCAAGTGTAAGGGTGAGGCAGAAGGGAGATGGAGTTGGGGATATGAGGGCTTAGTCGGGGAAGGCTTCTTGGAGGACGTGACTCTAATATAAGGCTTCAAAGGTGGGAATAGCGGTGGTCTGTCGGTTTTGAAGGGAGGAAGTTCCAGGCCAGAGGCAGGATGTGGGCGAGGGGTCGGCAGTGAGACAGCTGACATCGAGGTACAGGGAGTAGGTTGGTGATAGAGAAGCGAATGTGCAAGGTTGTAGTAGGAAATCCGCGAGGTAAGATCGGACGAGGGAGAAGGTGATTAAAGTGATTTAAAGCCAATGGTAAGGAGTTTCTATCTGATGCGGAGGTGGATGGCCTTGTCTTCATGAGAACCCTCCAGCAGGCTGAAAGCAACTTCCCAATTTCCATCCCCGTCTTCCATTCTCCTTTCCTTCCGGCTATGTCTGGGTGTTCTTCTGGCACGACTTACCCCGACTCCAGCCTTTGGAGTACGGCTCTCCCCCAGCCCGATCACAGAACACTTCCACTGACTTCTCTTCTGAGCCGAGAGACTCTACGAATTCTTCCCACTTTTTCTCAGGCAAAACACCACCCCAGAAACACCGCCTGGTCCCAAAACATTTCCCATGGACAGCAGCCAAGACAGCGCAAGAACCACTGGACTGTCTGAAGCCGTAGCGAGACATCTGTGTGGTCAACTACTTTAGAAACTCCCCAGCCGTTGTTACGGCTCTCTGACTCAACCGGGGTCTTCCCGGCACCGCTCCGCCCCCACCCAGACCCCTTACTCGAGGCGAAGCCAGTGGCTGAATTCGTCCGGAGCGGGGTTTCCCGAGTGCTTAGTACAGTGCTCTGCACAAGGTAAGCACTCAATAAATACGACCGAATGAATGTTCGCTTCTTGAGTGTCGGTGCAGAAACCGTGTGCTTCTTCCTTACAAGAGCTGCCTCTTTCAGGGTCCAAGAGAAAGGCCTAGTGGATAGAGCACAGGCCTGGGAATCTGAAGATCATGGGTTCTAATCCTGATTCTGCCCCTTGTCCGCTGTGAGTAGTCTTGGGCAAGTCACTTCACTTCTCTGGGCCTGTTACCTCATCTGTAAAATGGGGTTTAAGACCGAGAGCCCCATGCAGGTCGGGGACTGTGTCCGACCCAATATCCTAGTATCCACCCCAGCGCTTAGTACAGAGCCTGGCACATAGCAAGCACTCAACAAATACCACAGTTATCATCAAAGCTGCTTCCTTTCTCAGCACAGTAGTGCTCAAGAGAAACAGTTTGCTGCCTTTTCCAAAGCCGCCGGGCTCAAGAGAAGCTACCCAAACTACTTTCCCTTGATGACCAAATGGACGTCTTCAACACCACCTTTTCTACCAAACTCAACTCTCTCGCTCCCCTATCCTTTCGTCGATCTCCTACCACAAAGCCACAGCCCTGGATCGCCTCCACAGCCCACCTCCTTCGCTCCTGTGCACGAGCCTCAGAACGCTGCTGATGGAAATCCAAATACCGAGCCACCCTCTTCCACCTCATGTTCATCCTTTCCTGTTAACCTCTGCCCTCTCCTTTGCCTGGCAGTATTATTTCTCCATCCTTATCGACTCCCTTGCCCGGGGCCCTTACCAGTTTTTTCAGACTTATCCGTCGCCCCTAATGATCTGGCCACCTACTTTATCGAGAACGGTGAAACCACCAGGCGTGATCTCTCTAAAATCTCTCCCGTCCAGTCCCTCCCACCTCTTGCCCCTTCTTCGACTCTCCCATCTATCTTAGCATTACCTCAAGAGGAGATATCCTGCCTTCTCTCAAAATCCATCCTTTTCACTTGCACTTCCCACTCCATCCCTTCATGTTTTATCAAAGCACTCGCCCCCTCAGTTCTTCCTTCCCTGACTACCATCTTCAACTCTTCACTCTCCACTGGCTTTTTCCCCACTGTTTTCAAACTAGAGTGTAAGCTCATCTCTAGACTGTAAGCTCTCTGTGGGCAGGGAATGTGTCTGTTTATTGTTATATTGTACTTTCCTGAATGCTTAATACAGTGCTCTGCCCACAGTAAGTGTTCAATACATACGATTGAATGAAAAAAATACGATTCACTGAAACATGTTCAAGTCTCCCCTATCAAAAAAAATGGTCCCTTGACATCATCGCTCCCTCCACTTATCGCCTCAACTCCCTCTTACCATTTGTCGCCAAACTCTCTGAGTCATCTACACCCGCTGCCTCCACTTCCTCTCCTTCAATTTTCTCCTTCACCTGCTCCAATCTGGCTTCCGCCTCTTCACTCCACAGAAACTGCCCTCTCTAAGGTCATCAATAATTTCCTCTTGCCTAATCCAATGGCCTCTACTCCAAACTAATCCTCCTCGACCTCTCAGCTGCCTTCGACGTTGTGGACCACCCCTTCTCCTGGAAACATTATCCAATCTTGGCTTCACTGACACTGTCCCCTCCTGGTTCTCCTCCTATCTCTCTGACCCCTCATTCTCAGTCTGTTTCATGGGCTCCTCCTCTGCCTCCCACCCCTTTACTGTGGGAATCCTTCAGGGCTCAGTTCTGGATCCCCTTCTATTCTCCATCTACACCCTTGAAGAACTCATTCCCTCCCATGGCTTCAACTACTTTCTCTGTGCGGATGATTCCCCAAACTACATCTCCAGTCCTGATCTCTTTATTCTCTGCCGTCTCACGTTTCTTCCTATCCTCAGGACATCTCTACTTGGATATTCCACTGACACTTCAAAATAGCATGTCCAAAACTGAACTCCTTCTCTTCTTACCCAAACGCTATCCTTTTCTTGATACTCCTATCACTGTAGACAGCACCGCCATCCTTCCTGTTTCTCAAGCCCATAACCTTGGTGTTATCCTTGACTCATCTCTCGTACAAACCACATCTTCAATCTGCCACCCAATCCTCTGGGTTCAACATTCATTCATTCATTCCATTGTACTTATTGAGCGCTTACAGTAGGCAAAGCACTGTACTAACCACTTGGGAGAGTGCAATATAACAATAAACGGACACATTCCCTGCCCACAGAGAGCTTAGAGTCTAGAAGACATTCCATTCCATTACAACATTACATCATCTCTAAAATCTTCCCTTCTCTCCATCTAAATTGCTACCACATTTATCCAAGCACTTATCCAATCTTCCCTGACTACTGCATCAGTTTCCTTGCTGACTTCCTTGCTCCTGTCTCTCCCCACTCCAGTCCATACTTCACTCTGTTGCCCCGATCAATTTTCTACAAAAACATTAAGTCCGTGTTTCCCCACTCCTCAAGAATCTCCGATGGTTGCCCATCTGGCTCCCATGAAACAGAAACACCGCACAGTGGGCATCAAAACGCTCAATCGTCTTCCTTCCTACCGTACCTCGCTGCATTTCTACTACAATCCCGCCTGCACACTTCACTCTTTTAATGCCAACCTATTCACTGGACCTCGATTTCCTCTATCTCGTCATCTACCCCTCTCACATGTCCTGCCTCTGGCCTACAACGCCCTCCCTCCTCAAATCTGGCCAACAGTGACTCTCCCCACCTTCAAAGTCCTACTGAAGGCCCATCTCCTCCAAGAGGTCTTCCTTGTCTAGGCCCTCCTTTCCTCTTCTCCCACTCCCTTCTGCGTCACCCTTCCACTTGGATTTGCCCTCCTTATTCACCCCTCCCTCAGCCCCACAGCATTTATATATAAACCCTCCCCTCTAGACTGTAACCTCTTCTTGGGCAGGGAAGATATCTACCAACTCCGTCATATTGTACTTTCCCAAGCACTTAGTACAGTGCTCGGCACCCAGTAAGCGCTCAATAAGTAGAATTGATTGATTGTGAAGCAGTGAGGGAAGCAGTGTGGCCTAGAGCAAAGGGAACAGTCCTGGGAGTCAGAGAACCTGAGTTTGAATCCCACCTCCATCACTTGCCTGCTCTGTGAACTTAGGTAAGTCCTTAACCTCTCTTTGCCTCAGTTCTCTCATTTAAAAAATGGGGATTCAGTGACTGTTCTCCCTCCTAAGACTGTGTCCTGGGACCTGATTATCTTTCTATCTACCCCAGCATTTAGTATAGTGCTTGGCGCATAGACTTAACAATTTTTTCATGTTATCATTATCATTATTATCATTATTACTGTTGTTACTATTATGAGAATTGCCCACCCAATTACTGGAAGTGACTCCAAGGCCTCAACCCAACGTCTTTCCTGCCTGCCTTCCCGTAAGCTTGTCGTGGGCAGGGAATAGATCTGTTTATTGTTGTATTGTACTCTCCTAAGCGTTTTGTACAGTGCTCTGCACACAGTAAGCTCTCGATAAATACGACTGAATGAACTCCTCCCCGCTGCTCCCCGCGACCAAACGTTCCCTGAATGTGGATCTCTTCTCCCTGTCACCGGGTCAATCACTTCCTGTCTGAACTGCTACTCTCCCGAGAAACCCTGCTTCCACCTCCCCACAGTGGGTCAGTTGGAAACTATTGATTGCTCGTTCCGTTTTCAGCTGGAGAAGCAGCTTCCTGTCCGATGCGCCTTTGATTACCAGTTAGCCTAAGGAGGTATGAGTCCTCAGTGCCTGGCCGTCTGGGTGAATTGCCTAATATCAGGCAGGAAATATCCTCTCTCAGCCAACAGAGCTGCTCCTTCTGTCCCTCCCTCTCCCTCCGGACCCCCCACCCCCCCTTCCTCTCATCCTCCAGGCATTTGCATTACAGAATGCTCTATAAAAGGTACAGTAGATGGCCCCCGGAGAGGAGCCGAGGGAGGACAAGACTGTAATTCACTCGAGGGTCTCCAGTGACATCCTGAACCGTGAGACCGCAGCTGGAGCCGTTTATGAACAGCGCTCTGAATCCCGAGAGGGAAGTTGGCTCTGTTCTGCGGCCTACAATCGTCTATTGTTTGGTTTCTTGTTTTTCTCCAAATGTTGAGATGTGCTCAGAGCTCAGGGAAGTGTGCTGCTGGGAGCACCGCCTCACGCCAGGCCTGGAGCAGGATCAGATCAGGCCCGGAGCAGATTTGGAGCAGGCCTGGAGCAGGCTTGGAGTAGACCTGGAATAGATTTAGAACGGACCTGGAGTAGAACCGGAGCAGGCCCGGAGCAGACCTGGAACTGCTCTAGAGCAGACCCCGAACAGGCCCAGAGCAGACCTGGAGCAGGAGTAGGCCTAGAGCAGGCCCAGAGCAGTCCTGGAGGAAGCGTAGAGCCGACCCGGAGCAGGCCTAGACCAGACCTGAAGCAGGCCTGGAACAGACGCAGAGCAGGCCTGGATCAGGCCTTCTAAAGGCCCAAAGAGTAGACCTCAAGCAGGCCTGGAACAGGCATTAGAGCCCTTGGGTATAGGCCAACTGCTCAGACTTAGTCCTGGGTTCTGCTGTAATAATAGTAATAATAATAATAATAATAATTCTTGTTAAGCCCTTATTATGTGTCAAGCACTGTTCAAAGCACAGGGGTAAATGTAAGTTTAAAAGATTGGACACAGTCCCTGTCCCACAGGGGGCTCACACTCTTAATTCCCATTTTACAACTGAAGCCCAGGGGACTGAAGTGACTTGCCCAACATCACACAACCGACAAGCGGTGGGGTCACATTAGAACCCAGGTCCTTCTGACTCTCAGGACCATGCTTTATCCACCTAGTCATGTTGCTGTCCTCGCTGATGTTTTCATTCCCAGAACCCCGCTTCTCCCACCTCAAAGCCCCGTGTCCCTTCCCCACCTCTCGGACTTAGCTGCCGCAACAGGAAGCAAGATTGGCATAGTGGATAAAGCACGAACCTGGAAGTCTGAAGGTCATGGGTTCTAATCACGGCTCCGCCACTTGTCAGCTGTGTGATTTTGGGCAGGTCACCACTTTTCTGGGCCTCAGTTACCTCCTCTGTAAAACGGTATTAAGATTGTGAGCCCCCGGGACCACCTGATTACCTTGTATTCCCCCCAGCCCCAGCACTCAGTACAGTGGCTGGCATATAGTAAGCGCTTAAAAAATACCTTAATTATTATTATTATTGATGGGCCCACCGGGGGGCAATGAGGAGATTGTGACCGCCTTCCGAGTCTCCCCCCCCCCCTCGTCACCCTTTTTTACTTCCCTGGGAATGTTCCCGGTTGGAGACCTCCCAGATTATTCAGATCAAAGAATCTGGGGCTTGCAAGGCCCGAGGAGAGGCTGGCAAAAACAGAATAAGGAGGTGGGTACCTGTGGGCCTGGGACTGGTTGCCCTGGGACTTGCCGTATTTGATTTAAACTAGTTAGGCCTCAAAAATCATCAGTTGGGGATCCCAGGAGTCACTGAGAGAGAGAAGTGAGTAATTCGGCAGCTTCCGATGCCCAGAGGAAGGGAAATCGAGCTTTGAAACTCACCCCTCTGGACTGTTAGTTCGTCATGGACAGGTAATGTGTCTGTTTGTTGTTATAGTGTCCTCTCCCAGGCCCTTAGCACAGTGCTCCGCATGTAGAAAGTGCTCAGTAAATACGATTGAACGAATGAATCTTCCTCCTCCTCCTCCCTCTCCTTCTTTTCCGCCTCCTCTTCTTCCTCTCCCTCCTTCTCCTTCTTCTCCTCCTCTTCTCTTTTTGGAACGCTGTGAGGAAAACAAGAATAATAATAATGGTAATTGTTAAGCGCCTGTTATGTGCCAAGCACTGTTCTAAGCGCTGGGGTAGCTATACGCTAATTAGGTGGGACACAATCCCTGTCCCACTGGAGGCTCACAGTCTCAATCTTCATTTTGCAGATGAGGTAACTGCGGCCCAGAGAAGTGAAGTGATTTGCCCAAGGTTACCCAGCAAGCAGTAAGCAGAGCTGGGATGAGAACCCAGGTCCTCTGACTCCCAGGCCCGTGTTCTTACCATTAGGACATGCCGTTCAATGCTGAGTGACCTCTTACTGGGATATTTGTGAAGCAGCATGGCTTAGTGGAAAGAGGATGGGCTAGCCATGAAGCAGTGTGGCTCTGCACATAGTAAGCGCTTAACAAATACCAACATTATTATTATTATTATTATTATTAGTGGCAAGAGACCGGGCTTGGGAGTCAGAGGACACGGGTTCTAATCCCAGCTCCGCCACTTGGATGCTCTGTGACCTTGGGCAAATCACTTAACTTCTCTGCCTCAGTTACCGCATATGTAAAATGGGGTTTAAAAGTGTGAGCCCCACGTGGGACAACCTGATTACCCTGTATCTCCCCCAGCGCTTAGAACAGTGCTTGGCACATAGTAAGCGCTTAACAAATACCATCGTTATTATTGTTATTATCTCTAAACTCCTTGTGGGAATATGTCTTCCTACCCCATTGTATTATATATATCTATAAATGACATATTAATGTCAGTCTCCCTCTCTAGACTGTAAGCTTCTCGTGGGCAGGAATCTTGTTTCCCTACTTTGTTGTATTATACATATCTAGAAAAGATTTATTTATATTAATGTCCGTCTCCCTCTCTAGACTGTAAGCTTCTCGTGAGCAGGAATCATGTTTCCCTACTTCATGGTATTATACATACCTATAAATGATTTATTTATATTAGTGTCTGTCTCCCTCTCTAGACTGCAAGCTTCTTGTGGGCAGGAATGTTGTTTTCCTACTCTACTGTATTATACAGATCTATAAATGATTTATAAATTAATGTCTGTCTCCCTCTCTAGACTGTAAGCTTCCGGCGGGCAGAGATCATGCCTCCCTATTCTATTTTATTGTACTCTTCCAAGCTGTCAGTATAATGTTCCATACGCAGTAGATACCTCAATAAATAACCTTGACCGATTGACCGATTATGCAACCTCCCCGTGAAATGCAGAGAAATGACGTGGAGATATTTAGAGGCTTAGAAACAAGCTCTATGTGGAAAGGTGAAGTGAATTGGAGAAGCTTGTGGAACCGAGAATGGAGGTGATCAAATAACGGGTTCATTGTGTGAAAGGTTATTTTAAAGAGTAGGGTGTCCAGCTGTATCCACACTGACGCAGAGGAGAAATTATGCCGGGTGGATGTAGACTAAAAATAAGGGAGATTTTGCACTGGTTGAAGCTTGGAATAATAAGAACAATAATAATAATAACAATAATAGTATTTGGCAAGCACTTACTATGTGCCAGGCACTGTTCTAAGCACTGGAGTGGTTACAGACACTGTCCCGCATGGGGCTCACAGTTTTAATTCCCATTTTGTAGATGAAGTAACCGAGGCACAGAGAAGTAAAGAGACTTGCCCGAGATCACACAGCAGACAAGGGACGGAGCCGGTATTAGAACCCGGCTCCTTCCAACTCTGAAGCTCATGTTCTACCCACTAGACCACCTTACTCCCACCACTGATTGGGAGCAGGGAACATGTCTACCAACTGCGTTATATAGTACTCTCCTAAGCACTTAGTACAGTGTTCAGCACCCAGTAAACACTAATTTGATTTACTGATCGATTAAGGTCTGTCTCTCCCTCTAGTCTGTAAGTTCCCTTGGGACAGGAAGCCTGTCTACCAACTGTGTTACAGTGTACTCACCCAGGTGCTTAGTACAGCGCTCTGCCCACGATAAGTGCCCAGTAAGTGTTATTGACAGATTAATCGATTGACAGAATCTTCAAATGCAGCCTCTCTGAGCTCAAGACACAACTCACGCTCTTCCGGAAAGATGGGCGTAGCAATCGTTCTTGGTAGCCCAAGGTTCCCAAGCAAGAGAAGCAGTGTGGCCTCATGGATAGAGCACGGGTCTGGGAGTCAGAGGGAACTGGGTTTCAATCCCGGCTCTGCCATTTGTCTGCTCTGTGACCTCAGGCAAATCACTCGACTTCCCTGTGCCTCAGTTGCCTCATCTGTATAATGGGGATTGAGATTGTGAGCCCAACATGGGACGTGGACCGTGCCCGACCTGATTAATCTGTATCTACCCCAGCCCTTAGTACGGTGCCTGGCACATAGGAAGTGCTTAACAAATATTGCTATTTTAGCGTGGCTCTTTCCACTGAACCAAAGAGCCTGGGCTTCGGAGTCAGAGGTCACGGGTTCGAATCCCTGCTCTGCCCCTTGTCAGCTGTGTGACTGTGGGCGAGTCACTTAACTTTTCTGTGCCTCTGTTACCTCATCTGTAAAATGGAGATTAACTGTGAGCCTCACGTGGGACAACCTGATTACCCTGTATCTACCCCTGCGCTTAGAACAGTGCTCTGCACATAGTAAGCGCTTAACAAATACCAACATTATTATTATTATCATTCTTATTATCATCATCAATATTATTATTAAGCTGAAGCCCAAAGGCTTGGATCAGGTGACTTCCGCAGGTCATTTTCCGACCTATTCATTTATGAATCACTGAAACCTTTTGACATTCCTCACCAGATTTTCTCCTCAGTTGCACTGAGGTTTAATACCAGCCTCGCTTACATATTATTAGTTAATAGCGGACTTTACAAGCAGAAACGTGGTGAATATTTTACTTCAAGGATAGAAAATGCCTAAGTCACAGCCTCCCAGCTACGACCTCAGCAGTTAGGCTTCTGCTGCCCCCAGTAATCCTTTTTTAAACCTCATTTTCCAGATGAGGTAACTGAGACCTAGAGAAATGAAGTGACTTGCCCAAGGTCACGAAGCAGACAAGTGGCGGAGCCAGGATTAGAACCCATGACCTTCTGAATACCAGGCCCGTGCTGTGCCATGTTGCTGTCTCCCTCGCTAGGTTATAAACTTCTTAGGGGCAGGGATCATATAAATGAATTCTACTGTGCTTTCCCAAGCACCAAGTACGACGTACCCAGTAAGCACTCGGTTAATATGATTGATTGATTTTTTTATGGTATTAAGTGTTTACTACGTGCCAGGCCCTGTACTAAGCCCTGGGATAGATACAGTGTAATCAAGTTGGACACAGTCCCTGCCCCACAGAGGGCTTACAGTCTTAATCCCCGTTTTACAGATGAAGTAACTGAGGCACAGAGAATGAACTTTTATAAACATTGATATGCATACTCATCTATTTAAGCACTTATTCATTCACCTCTCTGTCATTCCATTCCCTTGTGGGCAGGTAACGTGTCTATCGGCTCTGTTATGGCGCAGTGGATAGAGCACGGGCCTGGGAGACAAAAGGTCACGAGTTCTAATCCTGACTCCACGACCCGTCTGCTGTGTAACTTTGGGCAAATCACTTCATTTCTCTGAATCTCAGTTACCTCATCTGTAAAATGGGGATTGAGACTGGGAGCTCTACGTGAGTCAGGGACTGTGTCCAACACAATTTACTTGTATCCACCCCAGAACTTAGTACAGGGCCTGGCACATAGTAAGGGCCTAATAAATAGCATAATTATCATTATTTTTACTCTCCCAGGCCCTTAGTACAGTGCTCTGCACACAGTAAGTTCTCAATTAATATACTGATCGATTGAATGATTGATATTAGCAACTTAGCATCTTGAGGACTGAGGAGGGTGTCTGTTATCTGTAATGTACTCTCCCAAGCACTAGCACTCACTTGGTGCTCCACAATTGGTTAGACCCCTAATGAACCTGATTGATTGAGGATCGATGGACAGACGCCAAGGAATCTTCCAGGTCGAACTGGAAGCCATGAGCAGTTTCCTTCAGTGATGGGTATCCATTTATCAACCAATCAATTAATCAATTGTATTTACTGAGCACTGTACTAAGAGCACAATACAACAGAGCACGATGAATTTACGGTCCAGAGGTGATCTTACAGACTCGAGTCACTTCTGGCTGCTTCCTCTCCCCGTCCCGGCTGACCGTCTGGTCATCACCTTTGACCCCTTGCCTTGTCTGATGATACTCTGACCCTTCTCGCTCCTTATCTAGTCTCTCACCAAGAAAAATCTAAGGTGGAGGCCAACAGTCTGAAGATATTTGGCCAGGGAAGGGGCTCGGTGGGTCTGCGAGAACGGATGGAAACTCTCAGAGAGATCAGAGGAGACGGCTTCCATTTTGGAAGCTCTCTAAGGCCACGAAAGCACATTACCCGTTCCAAGGCACAAAATGGCTCTCCCGTGGCCCGGGAAGGTGAGGCCGTCTCCACAGACGGAAGAGGAGGTGGGGGGAGAGTTCGGGTCACGACGTGTAATTTATAGCCCCGGACAGCACACACGCACACAAAAACCTTTATTCGAATTGAAATATCGACCGGACAAAGCTTATTTCAAACAAAATGAATTCGGAATACGTCCCCGATGCTATTTTAAAGACTGTCGTCTCCCTCGGAGGCGAGGGAGTGACACCGAGAGCTATTTTGAATACATCTTTATAGGCTTAACGAGATTTTATGGTATTCGGTGCGCTGGTTTTGCCTGGCAATATCTCCCTTTAAAAAGCGGCCTGTCGCTGAGCTAATCATCTATTTATAACACAGCTGGAGAAAGGATCCGGGGAGATGTATATCCACTTTTCCAAGAATTTCCAAATCCCTGCTAGCCCCGCACGATTCGGTGTGACCGGGTTCCTGGGTCATTCCTTACATCTAGTGAGGTTCTCCAAGGAAACACAGGCACCGGGGGTGGAGCGGATCATGGCCAGGCCGGGCTGGGAGACTCGTCTGCATTCTTGGAGCGTGAGTGAGCAGGATGTATATGCAACGATACATTATCTATAACATGTTTATAAACATGTCAGCTTGCTCCATGCAACCCGCGGCCTAGACGGCCTTTAAATAAAGTGCGAGGAAGCGCGGCTCTCTCTTCGCCGCGTTCCCCCTGTCATACTGTTCCTTTCTCATAACTCAACTCCCTGCCCAAAATGACGCCAACTTCAAATATTGCGTTTCTTTCGCACAAATTATTGCAAGTCACTGCAGGCTAAATTTAGCCCCCCGGTCTGTTTTCCAGATGCTGAAGCTTGCCATCCAGCCAGGACATTTTCCTGATGCCTTTCCAGCCTCTTTCTTCTTCCTGCTTTGCCTTGCTCCTTTCTCTTTTTCCCTCATTACCCCTTTCCTTTCCTTCTGCTCAAGGGACCTCTCTAGGTTCTCTGCACAAGGAAGGGGTGGCAGTGCCCCTTGCGAGAGTGGAAGGCGAGGAAACAAGACCACGATCATCAGTGCGATATTTGTTAAACGCTTACTGCGTGTCGAGCACTCTACTGCAGGCTGGGGTAAATACGAGATAATCAAGTAGGACCCGGGTCCCGTTCTTCATGGTGCTCACAGATTAATGGGGCAGGAGAAAAGGTACTGCATCCCCATTTTACAAATAGGGAAACTGAGGCCCAGAGTGGTTAGAAGCGGTGTGGCTTAGTGATTAGAGCACGGGGTTGGGAGTCAGAAGGACCTGGATTCTAATCCCGGCTCTGCTACATATCGGTTGTGTGACCCTGGGCGAGTCACTTCACTTCTTTGGGACTCCATTACCTCATCTGTAAAATGGGGAGAAGAGTGTGAGCCCCATGTGGGACGGGGACTGTTTCCAACCTGATTAATTTGTATCTACCCCAGCGTTTCAATCAGTGCCTGGACATAGTAAGTCCTTCATAAGTACCATAATTAATTAAGTTGTTACTTTCCACGGTCCCATGGTAGTCACGTGGCAGAGCCGGGATTGGAACCCGGGTCCTCTGACTCCCAGGACCTGGCTCTTTCCCCTGGATCACGTGACATTCCTCCCCTTTCCCTCTGCCACGATACGGAGATAGCTCAGCCCAGCTCTGCATACTGTTTCCCTCTGTAAAAAGAGGTCTGAGATTCAGCCAAGGGGAAATCAAAGCAGAAAGATGTCAAGAAGGCAGACAGGAAACAAGGAGGTGAAGCCACGGACTGATTCAGAGAGGGGAGAGGCAGTGTTTTTTTGTTTGTTTGTTGGTTTTGTTTACCTTTTATGGTATTTGTTAAGCACTTAATAGGTGTCGAGCACTGTTATAAACGCTGGTATAAATACAAGTTAAACAGCCCGGATACACTCCAAGTCCCACATGGGCCTCACAGTCAAGTAGGAGGGACAACAGGTATTGAATCCCCATTTTGCAGTTGAAGAAACTAAGTCAGTCAATCATATTTATTGAGCGCTTGCTGTGTGCAACTAACTAAGCACTTGGAAAACTACAATATACGAATAAACAACTGAAGCATTGAGGCACAGGAAGGTTAGGAGAGTCCCCCAGAGTCACACGAGAGAGATGGCGGTCGAAATTGGAACCCAGGTCCTTCGGCTCCCAGGCCTGTAGTTTATCCACTAGGCCATGCTGCTTCCCATGAAGGAAGTGCACTGAAAGGTAAGGGTAACCCTACTGGGTATCTTTACTGTGGGGTGGGGGGTCAACGGGTTCCCGGAAAAGTACAGAATGGGTCCTTCTGTGCCGCTTGTCCGACTGGAAAATTCTTTCATTATGTATTTTATAATGAAAATGATAATTATGGTAATTGTTAAGCACTTAAATGGGATGATTAGGTCCCAGATGGGGCCCCCGGTCTAAGTAGCAGGGAGAACAGGTATTGAATCCCCATTTTGCCGATGAGGGAACGGAGGCACAGAGAAGTGAAGTGTTTAGCCCAAGATCATACGGCAGGTAAATGGGAGAACCGGGATTAAAACCGAGGTCTTCTGACTGCCAGGCCCATGCTCTTTCCGTTAGGTCACTCTTCTCTATTTATTAAACGCTTACTAGTGTCACTTGCCTTACTATAGCTGGGTTAGACACCGATTAAACATCCACCTTGGGGCTCACAGTCCAGGAATAAGAAGAACCACGGTGGGAGTGAAATGAATTGCAAACCCACCAAGCAAGAATCAACAAATGGAGAAAACAACGCCTCAGTAAATGAACAGTCCTTGGTGAGAGCCTTGCTCAGATTCCCCACTGCTTCGGGACAACGGTCCTTAATTCCAAATCCACCTTCTCCCTTGGTATGAAAAAGTTGTTAAAGAAGATTCTGGGTTTATTGGGAGGCAGGCCCACGGCAGTTTCTGTGGTATTAGTCGCCATCTGAACTCAGACACCACACTACATTCCCTCACTGCCCTCTTCTTTCATTCATTCATTCATTCAATAGTATTTATTGAGCGCTTACTATGTGCAGAGCACTGTACTAAGCGCTTGGAATGTACAAATCGGTAACAGATAAAGTCCCTGCCCCTTGACGGGCTTACAGTCTAATTGGGGGAGAGAGACAGACAGACAACAACAATGGCAGTAAATAGAATCAAGGGAAGAACATCTCATTAAAACAATAGCAAATAAATAGAATCAGGGTGATGTACATCTCATTAACAAAATAAATAGGGTAATGAAGATATATACAGTTGAGCGGACGAGTTCTTTCCGCTGTGGTTCGTGGAGCGCTTTCTCCACCGTGACTGCATTCCCCTTCATCTTTGATCTATTCCTAGCCTGCTCGCTCCTCCTTTTCCTCCTCCCCTTCCCCTTTTCCCTCCTTCTCCTCCTTTTCCTCTTCCTCTTCCTCCTCTTGTCTTGCCTCCTTTTCCTGCTCCTCCTCCTCCTCCTTCTTCTTCTACAATTCTGTTCATATTTCTGCTCCTATTCTTCCCTCACTGACTCCCTGGCCCATCTCTCCCACCAACTTTGGCAAGAAGCCCCCGTCCCTCCGCCATCCCTCTTCCTTACCTCTAAGCCCCTCACAATCTCGCCAACTATTTTGTCGGTACACCAGAGGCATCGGGGTCGAACTTCCCAGAGTCTCTCCCTTACATCTCTCTCCCTTACATCCTTGCCACTATTCCTGGTTTTTTCTGTTTCTAATCAATCAATCGCATTTATTGAGTGCTTACTGTGAGTCAGTCTGTCAATCATTTTTCTTGAGAGCTTATTGTGTGCCCTGTATTAAGTGCTTGAGAAAATACAATATAATAATAATAATGTTGGTATTTGTTAAGCGCTTACTATGTGCCAAGCACTGTTCTAAGCGCTGGGGTAGACACAGGGGAATCAGCTTGTCCCACGTGGGGCTCACAGTCTTAATCCTCATTTTCAAATGAGGTAACTGAGGCACCGAGAAGTTAAGTGACTTGCCCAAAGTCACACAGCTGACAAGTGGCCGAGCCGGGATTCGAACCCGTGACCTCTGACTCCAAAGCCCGTGCTCTTTCCACTGAGCCACGCTAACAAACAGATACAATACCTACCCACAATGAGCTTCCAGTCTAGTGTAAACGGTGTGGCTTAGTGGAAGGAGCCCGGGCTTGGGAGTCGGAGGTCGTGGGTTCTAATCCTGGCTCCGCCACTCGTCAGCTGTGTGACTTTTGGGCAAGTCACTTCACTTCTCTGTGACTCGGCTACCTCATCTGTAAAATGGGGATTAAGACTGTGAGCCCCACATGGGACCACCTGATTACCTTGTATCTATCCCAGTGTTTGGAACCGGGCTTGGCACATAGTAAGCACTTAACAAATACCATTATTGTTATTATTAGTGGGAAGACAGAAATTAATTTGAATATACTAAGCACTTGGGAAGGTACAATGCAACACAGTTAGTAGACACAGTCCCTGCCCACAATAAGCTTACAGTCTACAGATTACAGTTTACACTGTTTCTCAAGAAGAGATCTCCTACTTGCTTGCTAAATCGATCCCTGACACACTCCTCCCGTGCCTCGGATCCTATCCGTTCTCACCTCCTGAAAGTCTTAGCTCCCCTCCCGGCTGATATTTTCCACCTCTCACTGTCCCTCTGCTTCCAAACACATCCAAATAGCCCTCTTTCTGAAAAAGCCCTCTCAACCTCACACGATCCCCTCTGGCTTTCGCCCCAACTCCCTGCTCGTATTTCCATTCCAGGCACTAGATTCTACTCCACCACTCTCTTCCCGGCCACTAGAGTTAGGTCTTCAACCTCTCCACTCCACCGTGACCGAGCTTTCCGAGGTCACCGATGGTAGACAATGATAGTCAGTCGATCGTATTTAGAATTAGCAGACGTGTTCCCTTGTCCACAGTGAGCTTAGAGTCCGGAGGGGGCAGGGAGGGCGCTTAGGACACATTTCATAACACGTCATCCGTCTTTTACTCTGTGCCGACGTGGCAGATAGGGTGCCGTGTGGGGGTGGGAGGGGAGGGTGAGTGTGTACGTGTGTTTGTGTGTGTGTGTATGTGTGCGTGCGTGCACACTTTTGCTGCTGAAGATCTCTCCCAAAGCAATAACAAGGAACCACATTGTTTGCCCAGATATCATTTGGTTTGGTGTTGACCCTCATCCAACATCGCCTGAGCAAGATCCCAGCTGGTCCAGGGATTCGCTTTCCAGCACATTTGGAACTTGGATCAGTCCCAGGTTTCGGGAACACATGGTGGCGTGGGCTCTTGGGGGTTGGCAAGGGGAGCAGACTTTCTCTCTCTCTTTCTTCCTTCCTTTCTTTCTTCATTTCTTTTCTTTCTCCCTTTATTTTTCTTTCATTCTTTCATTCTTTCATTCTTCCTTCTTCCTTCCTTCCTTCCTTCCTTCCTTCCTTCCTTCCTTCCTTCCTTCCTTCCTTCCTTCCTTCCTTCCTTTTCTTCCTTCCTTCCTTCCTTCGTTCTTCCTTCCTTCCTTCCTTTCTTCCTTTCTTCCTTTCTCTTTCTTTCCTTTCCTTCTCTTTTTCATTCTTCCTTTCTTCCTTTCTTTTTCTTTCTTCCTTCTTTTCTTTCCTCTTTCTTTCTCTCTTTCCTTCCTTTCTTTTTCTATTTCTTTCTCTCTTTCTTGATTTCTTCCTTCCTTGCTTATTTCTTTCTTCCTATCTTTCTTTCTGTTTCTTTCTTTTTCCTTTCTTTTCTTCCCTTATTTCCTTCTTTCTTTACTTATTTCTCTTTTTCTCGCTTTCTTTATTTCTTCCTTTCTTTCTTTTTTCATTTGTTAATCACTTATGATGTGCCAGGCACTAATCAGGTTGGATACAATCCATGTCCGACGTGGGGCTCACAGTCTTAATCCCCATTTTACAGATGAGGTGAATTGAGACACAGAGAAGTGAGGTCAGTCAGTCAATCAATCATATTTATTGAGTGCTTACTGTGTGCAGAGCTCTGTACTAAACACTTGGGAGAGTCCAATATAACAATAAACAGATACATTCTCTTCCCAGACCAAGCTTACAGTCTAGAGGGGGAGACAGACATTAATAGAAAAAAATAACTTACATTGAATAATAAATAAAATGAAGTGACTTGTCTGAGGTCACACTGCAGAAAAGTAGCAGGGCCAGGATTAGAACCCAGGTTCTTCTAACTCCCAGGCCCGTGTTCTATCCACTAAGCCACGCTACTTTCCTTTTCTTGGTGTCAGAGCTCCATTTTCATCACTTGATTGCAAGACCGGCGTTCAGGGGCACGAGACGAATGGAGAGTGGGAACAGGCTGGGGGAGAGAGCCAAGGGGTAGATAGATTTTGAACCGTGGTGGGGGCAAACACCCCTCCATTTGCCCCAGATGGATTTCCTTCAGCCCAGAAAAGTGTACCTGGGAACTTCTTGCTCCTTGCTCAAGGTGAACTTTGTTATCTGCAGCCTTTTCAAGTTCAGACAACTACATGCAGTTAAGAATCTGAACACACAAATATATAGTAGTCGAGTGTCTCAGAATTGAGAGCATTGCTCCTTGGATCCTGGAATCCAATCCTGCTCAAATCACTAGCTGATTAAGGGACTTAGTGGGAGAAAGTGATTAATAATGATGGGATTTTTGAAGGGTTTACTATGTGCCAAGCACTATGCTAAGATCTGGTCAGTGTCAAGAAAATCAGAAGGGACACAGTTCCTGTCCCTGAGGGGTGATTGGATGTTACAGCCTGCTTTAAGTTTCTTCTTTCATGTTCTATAGGATTTCCCCAGGTGAGCAGACAGATCATTTCTCCAATCCCTACTCAGGGGAGTCCAGCAAATCTCTAAATTAGTCTACCGCGGACTCTAGCAATCTCATCCGTTCTCAGCTCCTATAAAACCTGCAGAGAAATGTGTTTGGAATAATAATAATGTGTTTAATGCTTTTGGTGGGCCTTGGCATTGTAATGAACGCTGGACTTGATAGAAGAAAATCTCATCAGAGAAATTCAAACCTTTCTAGACAAGGGATCACGCTACTTACTTGGTGGCACTCTCCCAAGCACTTAGTACAGTGTTCTGTTCAGAATAGATGCTCAAAAAATGTCCCATGACTGATTGAAATAGGTCATAACTCCTAACGTGAGGAGGGAGAAAGACTGGTCCATTTTAGACTGTAGACTGTAGACTGTGGTAGTAATAATAATAATAATAATATAGTACTTCGTTCATTCAGTTGTATTTATTGAGCACTTCCTGTGTGCACAACACTGCACTAAGGGCTTGGAAAGTACAATTCGGCAACAGATAGAGACAATCCCTACCCATCAACGGGCTCCCAGTCTAGAAAGGGGAGACAGACAACAAAACAAAACATGCCAAGCCCTGTTCCAAGCACTGGGGCAGATAGAAGCTAATCAGGTTGGACACAGTCTGTGTCCCACATGGGGCTCACAGTCTTAATTCCCATTTTCCAGATGAGGTAACTGAGGCCCAGAAAAGTGAAGTGATTTACCCAAGGTCACCCAGCAGACGTGGGGCGGAGCTGAGATTACAGCACAGGTCCTATTGACTCCCAGGCCCGTGCTCTGTCCACTAAGCCACTCTGCTTAAACTCCTCTAGACTGTCACCTCCTTGTGGGAAGAGAACATTTCTACCAACTCTGCAATTCTGCACTCTCCCGAGCGCTTAGTAGTGCTCTGTGCACAGTAAGCGCTCAATAAATATGATTGATTGATTTTACAGCTGGGAAGATAGAGGGTGGAGACAGAGAAGGCAGCTCCCTTGAAATGGGATGGACATACAGATCTTGCAGGCTGCCAGGCACATGAGCAGTCTCTGGAGGACCTGGAGTTGGTTCCATTATAGAACTGGTTGGGGGTTGGTGCCCCACCACATCGTCCAGTTTGAAATCCACCCGCCCATTACTCCTTGGCGCTCTCCCCTAGCCTGTTCCCACTTTCTATTCATCTCGTACCCTCGGGCGCCAGTGTTGCCATCAAGTGAGGAAAACAGACCTCTGACACCGAGAAAAGGAATGTAGTAGGGCTTAGTGGATAGAGCACGGGCCCGGAAGTCAGAAGAATCTGGGTTCTAATCCTGGCGCTGCTACTTTTCTACCACGTGACCTTGGGCAAGTCACTTCAATTTATTTATTGGTCACCGTAATTTATTTGTTTCTATTGATGTCTGTCTCCCGCTCTAGACTGTGAATGGATGACGCTCCATTCTGAGCGGTCACACACACCTCCAACGCCCACCTAAAAGCCAAAAGGGTCTCACCAGCATCCCCCATCCACTCTCTCCTAGAATCTCGGAGGGACGGCCGAGGGTCCGGCCCGGCCTGAGGCTCTACCGTATTCATGCTGGGGAGACCAGAGAGAGAGGCTCCTCGCAGAGCCCACCGGTCCGGCATAGATGCCATTTGGGGATTGGTCACAGACCGACGGCCGTTTACCTCGCCCCCGGTGCAAGATTTTCCTCCAGGGAAACCCATTCCACTGGGGGGAAAAATATATCTCTCCTGTGAAGAAGCTTGAGGTGGCTGGGTTACCATTTGGTCTGTTGGCATTCAGAGCTCATTTTCCTCTTCCCTGGAAGGAAGGGGGAGGGAGTCACCCTGGGGAGGAGAGAGGGCGGGGGCGGTGTGGGGGAGAGGCCCAGATCTTGCTTTTTTTTTCCTCCCCCCCTTTAAGCCAAGCGAAAAAAAAAAATCACCATTTGCCAAGATCTTTCATCTTGGTCACTTACTCTCCCAGATGTTTTCTGCAATATAAACAAGGAGCAAAGAATGTAGGGGAGGAGGAGACCGGGTGGAGAGAAGGGAACGGAGGGGAGGGAGGAGGGGGCAGGAGAACGATGAAGCAGAGAGCTCCAGCTTGAAAATCTTGGGCTGCAAACTGGCAGGAAGGGACGGCTATCCAGATCCCGCTAGCCAACTCTCCGGAGGCCTGGTCCGGGGCCGATCCGGGCCTGGGCCGCTGAGGGAGCCTGGAAAGAAGACCTAGATGATGGGTGGTCTCTCCCTGGGTGTCCTTCCCCCCCGCTCGGGATGACTCCCCAGGAAATCTCCCTCAGAAAATGGTCGCACGTGAGGAGCAGCTGCTGAAATGAAACAGGCCCGGACCACGGCCCCAGCAGAGCCCCACCCGCCCCCCAAATCAATCAGTCAATCGATGAGTCAGTGATATTTATTCATTCATTTATTTTTAATGATATTTCTTAAACACTTACTAAGTGCCAGGCACTGTACTATCCACCCGAGTACACAGAAGGTAATCAGGTTGGACTCAGTCCCTGCCCCAAATGGAGTTCACAGTCTTAATCCCCATTTTACAGATGCGGCGACAGAGAGGCCAGGGAAGTGAAGTGACTCGCGTCGAGTCATACAACAGACAAGTGACAGAGCTGGGATTAGAACCCGGGTCCTTCTGACTCCCGGGCCCTTCCTCTGTTCATTTAGGCCCTGCTGTTTCTCATTTATTGAGTGCTTACTGTGTGCAGAGCACTGTACTAAGCACTTGGGAGAGTACGCTATAACGGAATTGGTAGACGTGCATCCTCTCATAATGAGCTTACAGTCTAAAATGGGAGACAGACATTAATATAAATAAATAACAGTTAGGAACAAAACTGTTTTGGGGCTGAGAGAGGGATGGATTCCAAATGTCCAAAGGGTAAAAATCTAAACACGTAGATGAGATGGAAGGGAGAGAACGTTGTACTAAGAGTTTGGTGGGGTATAATACATTAGCGTTGATTCGTTCATTCATTCATCTAATCATACTTAGTGAGCGCTTACTGAGTGCACAGCACTATATTAAACGCTTGGGAGAAAACAATATAGCAGTGCACAGACGCATTCCCTGTCCACAGAGAGGGAGATAGATACGATGATAGAAACGTTGAAAGATACAATCCCTACCTACAAAAATCTTACAGCCTATAGGGAAAGACAGACAATCGATGGTATTTATGGAGTGTTTTCTATATGCAGAGCATGGTACTAAATATTTTTCATTCATTCATTCAATAGTATTTATCGAGCGCTTACTATGTGCAGAGCACTGTACTAAGCGCTTGGAATGTACAAATCGGTTACAGATAGAGACAGTCCCTGCCCTTTGACGGGCTTACAGTCTAATTGGGGGAATTCAATCCAACAGAGTGGGTAGATAGGTTCCCTACCCACAAGGCGCTTACAAACTAGAGGGGAAAACAGACGATCAATCAATCAGTGCTATTTATTGAGCGCTTACAGTTTGCAGAGTACTGTTTTAAGTGCTTGGGAGGTACCATAGACCTGATCCCTTCCCAGGAGGAGCTTTTACAGGCATTGAAATGAATGACAGGGAAGCAACAGAGTACACGGATGGGTACTTAGAGTGCTATTGGGACGGGGTGAGTATCAGAGTTTTTGAGAGGTGTATGTTGGTATTTGTTAAGCGCTTACTATGTGCCAAGCACTATTCTAAGTGCTGGGGTAGACACAGGAGATTCAGGTGGTCCCACGTGGGGCTCACAGTCTTAATCCCCATTTTACAGATGAGGGAACTGAGGCACAGAGAAGTGAAGTGACTTGCCCACGGTCACACAGCTGGCAAGTGACAGAGCTGGAATTCAAACTCATGACCTCTGACTCCAGAGCCCATGCTCTTTCCACTGAGCCACGCTGCCAAGTGCTTGGGCAACATAGAAGGTAGGGGAATTAGGCAAAGGGAAGACTTAGAGAAGACCCCTTGGAGGAGATGTGATTTTAGGATGATTTGAAGACGGGGAGAGTGGAGGTCTGGAGGATATAAGGGTGGAGGGAGGCCCAGGCCCGCGGGAGGATGTGGACAGAAGGTCAGGGGCGAGATAGTTGAAACTGAGGCACACAGTGAGTTGGGGTTTTTTTGCTGGCTTATTTTCTTTTCTTTATGGTATGTGTTAAGCACTTACTATGTTCCCGGCACTGTACTAAGCGCTGGGGTAGATACCAGCTAATCGGATTGGACGTAGTCTACGTCCCACATGGGGCTCACAGTCTTAATCCCCATTTTCCAGATGAGTCACTGAGGCCCGTAGCAGTTTAGTGACTTGTCCCAAGTGACCCAGCAGACAAGAGGCAGAGTGGGATTCGAACCCAGATCCTCTGACTCCCATGTCCGGGCTTTAACCACTAGGCCAGGCTGCTTCTCAGTCGTTGGCCCGAGAAGAACAAAGTGGGCATGATGGGTTCTAGTCGATCAGTGAGATTTTCCTCTTTGTCTTCCCCATGAAAGTTTAAGCTCCTTGTTGGTGTGGAACACGTCACGTCTTAATTCTGTACTTCCCAAGAGCCGCGTTCAGTACAGTGCACCAATTGGGTGCTCAATAAATAGCACTACCACTGTTAGTACGACTATAGTAATAACAATAATGATGACGGTATTTGTAACTCACTTACTACGTGCCAAGCGCTCGTCTAAGCGCAGGGATAGATGCAAGGTTATCAGGTTGTCCCACGTGGGGCTCACAGTCTTAATCCCCATTTTATAGATGTGGTGACTGAGGCACAGAGAATTGAAGTGACTTGCCCAAAGTCACCCAGCTGACAAGTGGCAGAGCCGAGATTAGATTATCTGTAATTTACATTAGTATCTGCCAAGGAACCAAATTTTATGCTCTTTGAGAGCAGGGATACTCTCCGAGAGGACTATTTAACTCTTCCGCACCCTCTAGACTCCTTATGGGAAGGGAATGTAGCCGCTAACTGTGTTCATTCATTCATTCAATAGTATTTATTGAGCGCTTACTATGTGCAGAGCACTGTACTAAGCGCTTGGAATGAACAAGTCGGCAACAGATAGAGACGGTCCCTGCCGTTTGACGGGCTTACGGTCTGATCGGGGGAGACGGGAATACAACTGTGTTGTGTTGTACTCTCCCAAACCCTTAGTACAGTACTCTGCACATAGTAAGCACTTAGTAAATACCACTGATTGATCGATCGATCAATCGATTCCAAACTCTTAGAACTGTCCTCTGCAGTTGTCTGTTGGTTGATTCATTAGCAGGAGGTGTTCGCCCCTATTTGGGGAGCATTTTCCCCAATTCGTCTCTGAATCTGTGTGACCTCTGTATGTCCTTCATCTCCTCACTGCAATCACAGAAGCAGAGAATCATCTCGTGGTGCCCGACCAACTCAGATCATTTATTCCTAGTTTGGCCAAAGGGTGACCACAGGAAGGAGAGCCCAGCGAGGGGCTGGGCGTAGACAGGTCTTAGTGCGTTTTGGAAAAGTCGCTTTCATGCAGAGGAGTGGGTGGGCGAATGTGCATGATTGTATGCGTAAGCGTGTGTGTTTCAGTCAACGCAAAAACCGTGCTGGGATGCTCAGCATCAGATCATATCTTAATGATGGTTTGTGGGCTCACATCATTTCCTTACGGTGGATGGAAAAAATCTGACGTCTTAATCTCTTAGCCCCTTGGAACCAAAGCCCTCTAAACATTTGGAAATAATAAGAAAAATAATGTTGCAAAAATTGTGCTTCCAGCGGGTTGCCAAAGATAGAGGAAATCCCATATTCCAAGCTTCGGCCAACGATAGCACGGGAGGACTCTCTCTGAAAGAGCCCGGGCTTGGGAGTCGGAGGTCGTGGGTTCTAATCCCGGCCACACCGTTTATCAGCTGTATGACTTTGGACAAATCACTTCACTTCTCTGTGACTCAGTTACCTCATCTGTAAAATGGGGATTAAGACTGTGAGCCCTACGTGGGACAACCTCATAACCTTGTATCTACCCCAGCGCTTAAAACAATGCCTGGCACATAGTAAGGGCTATGGTGAAGTAAGAAGCAGCGTGGCACCGTGGATAGAGACAGGCCTGGGAATCAGAAGATCATGGGTTCTAATCCCGGCTCTGCCACTTTTCTGCCGCGTGACCTTGGCCAAGCCATTTCACTTTCCTAGGCCTCGGTTATTCCATCGGTAAAACGGAGGTTGAGACTGTGAGCCCCACGTGGGACAGGGACTGCGTCCAACTCAATTTGCTTGCATCCACCCCAGCACTTCGTACGGTGCCTGGCACATAGTAAGCGCTTAATAAATACCACCGTTATTATTAACAAATTCTATTGAGAAAAGACGGCCACCCATACAGACGGGAGCATGGACAACACTGGCTACATCCCCAGACGACGTGCCAGACTGAGGAAGAAGCAGTCAACTCCCCTCATGTTGCTCTCTCTGGGAGTCAGAGCTACCACAATAATAATAAGAATTATCATAATTGAGGTGTTTGTTAAGCACTTATTGTGTATCCAGCACCAGGATGAACACAGTCCCTGTCCCACACGGGGCTCCCTGTCTTAGCGGGAGGGAGAACAGGTATTGAATCCCCATTTGGCAGACGATGAAACCGACGCAAAGAGAAGCGACTTGCCCACGGTCACACGGCAGCCCAGAGGCAGAGTTTGAATGAGAACCCAGGTCTTCTGACTCTCAGACCCCTGTTCTTTCCACTAGGCCGCACGATTTCCCTCACCACGGTGGCTTGTGCTTCCAGTAGAAGATAGAGGGAAATTCAAACATCCCTCTGATCAAAGAGGCTAGAATAATTAATGAAGATCTGAGGCGTCGATTGGACGGTAGCTCGTTGTCCTGAGCAGAGAAGTCGGTCAGCCTGGGCAAACCCTCATGATGACTGCCTCCAAACTGGATGTAGAAAAGTGTTTGGAAGTGGACATTCAGACATTAGTGATTTCCCGCAGGGGGACCGAAGATCTGAAACGGCAGTCGGCGCTTGTCGCTCCCTCTGCTACTCCCGTAAAAGGTGGGACGAGGCAAAAACTCCAACATGGGAAATTTCTCCGGCAAGAATGACTTGTTTAGATTGTGAGGAGGAATTGTATCATCTGACTTGAATTCCGTGGCCCCGCATTACACACACATATGGGAAGAGGCCTTCCCTGACTAACCCCTCCTTTCCCCTTCTTCCGCTCCTTTCTGCATCTTCCTGACTTGCTCCCTTTATTCACCCCCTCTCCCAGCCCCACAGCATTTATGTTCATATCTGTAATCGATTTATTTATATTAATGCCTGTTCCCCTCTAGACTGTAAGCTCACTATGGGCAGGGAATGTATCTGTACTCTGCCAAGCACTTTAAATAATTCTGCGCACACGGTAAGCACTTAAAAAATACATTTGACTGAAAGAATCAATCAATCGATGGAATTTAAAGGCAGTAAATAATCATTCGATTACTAAATCGCTGGTATTCACTGAGCACTTATCTTGGGCAGGGCACTTTTGTCTCAGAGAAGCAGTATGGCCTAGTGGATAGAGCACAGCCCTGGAGTCGGAAGGACATCTGTACGCATTCCCTGCTTAGAAGAAGCCTCCCACAGGCTTTACCCTCCAGACTGTAAGTTCCTTGTGGGCAGGGAATATGTCTGTTGATCATTCATTCATTCAATAGTATTTATTGAGCGCTTACTATGTGCAGAGCACTGTACTAAGAGCTTGGAATGTACAAATCGGTAACAGAGACAGTCCCTGCCCTTTGATGGGCTTACAGTCTTTGTGCTCTCCCAAGAGCTTAGTACAGTGCTCCGCACACAATAGGGGCTCAATAAATACAACTGAATGAATGAAGGATGGATTTCCCATTCTCCTGAGCCGAATTCATCCCCTTAACCATCTTTAGCGCGGCTTAGTGGGAAAAGCACGGGCTTGGGAGTAGAGGTTGTGTGTTCTAATTCAGGTTCCACCTCTCATTATTATTATTATTATTGTCTGCTGTGTGAACTTGGGCAAATCACTTAACCTCTCTGTGCCTCAGTTATCTCATCTGTAAAATGGAGATTGAGACTGTGAGCCCCACGTGGGACAACCTGATCATCTTGTATCTACCCCAGCACTTAGAACAGTGCTTTGCACATAGGAAGCGCTTAACAAATGCCATCATTATGAAGAATTCGATCACACCCTCCTTAGTTTGACAGAGTGGTAAATATTTCCATGCCTGTCTCTCACATTAGAGTGTAAGCTCTTTGTGGGTAGGGATCAGGTCGCTTCGCTATTCCGTACTTAGGGCGCTGCCTCACATCATGTGTTATTACTTTCCTCATTTAGTACAGTGTTCTGCACACAGTGTGATTGAATAGATTATTAAAAGTCTTTTCAAAAGCCATCTCCTCCAAGGGGGCTTCCCCAGTTAAGCCCACATTTCCTCTTCTCCCAGTCCCTTCTGCATCAGCTTGTCTTTGGATTTGCTCCCTTAAATCACCCCTCCCTCATCCCCACAGCACTTACAAATATATAGGTAATTTACTTATTTATATTAACATCTGTCTCCCTCTCTTACTCCTTGTGGACGGGGAATATGCCTACCAACTCTGTTATACTGAACTCTCCCAAGCGCTTAGAATAGTGCTCTTTAAGCGTTCGGTAAATATGATTAATTGATCAACTCAGTGTCCAAGACGGTCTCAATCCTGTGGCCTCTGGAAAAGAAGTCGAAAAGACAAAGAAGGTTTCTCCCAGGTTCCAAAATGCCATTTCAACTCTTCTGGGTTTGTTTTCGGGCTAAAGTCTCTTCATGAAGAAGAGTTCCCCAGCCTGTCCCACATTCCAAGACCTATAAACTCAGTCAGGGCAGCTCAATATTTTTGCACTGTTGGAAACAGTGGCCTTGTTTATCTCAGAGAGTCCCAGATTAAGCTGATTTTGCTATTTTTAATCTCTCCGGAAATAAGCAAAGAAGAGAGGCTTAATTGCTAACAGGCTGAACTTTACATAGGAAATATGTAGGTCCCCTAAGGCACCTAGAAAGTGAAGGTTTGAAACTAAAAACGTCTCCGTCCCTCCCCCACTTCCCTCTCTGGCGCACGTAGGCTAGGAACCGGCTGCTCTGTGCTGAGCGCCATGACAGGAAGACTTTCTCACTGCTCCCATACCTCAGTGCCTCAGTGCTCCTTCCCTTCGGCCCCTCCCTCCCTCCCTAACCAGCCCCTTTCCCTAGAAACCCCGCTCAAAGTTGCTGCCCGTGGAGAGAAGATGATCATGATGAGATCGGCTCTGAGATTAATTTTTGTCCATGATGGGAACCAAAGCCCCTCTGCAGGCACTAAGGGAGTTGTTTTTTTTTCAAAGGTGCTTGTTAAGCACTTACTATGTGTCAGGCACTGTACTAAATGTTGGGGTAAATACAAGCTAATCAGGTTGGATACAGTTCATAGGGCACGTTGGGTGCACACAGTCTTAATCCCCATTTTACAGATGAGGGAACTGAGGCAAAGAGAACTGAAGTGACTTGTCCAAGTCATTTAGTTGACAAGTGGCAAGAACCCAGGCCCGTGCTCTTTTCCCTAGCCCATACTGCTTGCCTCTGCTTTCTCCCTCCTCCTCCACCTCCTCCTCCTCGTCATCCTCCTCCTTGTCCTCTTTGTCGTTTTCCTCGTCCTCCTCATCCTTGTCCTCCTCCTCATCCTCCGGTAACCTCAAACTTAACTTGTCCAAAACAGAGCTCCTTATCGTCTCACTCAAACCCTATCTTCCCCCTGACTTTCCCATCACCGTAGATGGCACCACCTTCCTTCCTGTCTCACAAGCCCATGTCCTTGGCGTTATCCTTGACTCCTCTCTCTTGTTCAACCCACATATTCAATCAGTCACTATATCCTGTCGATCCCACCTTCACATCGCAAAAATCCAACCTTTCCTCTCCATCCAAACTAATACCGTGTTAATATAATCACTCATCCTATCCCTCCTGGATTACTGCATCAGCCTCCAGCTTCCTGTCTCTCCCCACTCCAGTCCATACTTCACTCTGCTGCCCAGATCATTGTTCTACAAAAACATTCAGGACATGTCACCCCCATTCTCAGAAAACTCCAGTGGTTGCCCATCCACCTCTGCATCAAACAAAAACTCCTCATCAGTGGCTTTAAAGCAGTCCACCACCTTGCCCCCTCCTATCTCACCTCGCTACTCTCCTTCTACAACCCAGCCCACACCCTTCGCTCCTCTAGCGCTAACCTTCTCACTGTGCCACCTTCTCTCCGGTCTCGCTGCCGACCCCCAGCCCACCTCCGCCTCTGGCCTCCCTCCTCTAATCGGACAGACAGTTACTCTCCCCCGCTTGAGTGGGGAATGTGACTGTTGATTGTTGTATTATACTCTCCCAAACGCTTAGTTCAGTGCTGTCCACAGAGTAAGCGCTGAATAAATATGACTGAATGATGAATCCTCATTCTCCTCCTTGTTCTTCTCCTCCTCATCCTCGACATCCTCCTCCTCCTCCTCCTCCTTCTCTGTTATTTTCAGTTTTCAGATCCCAGTTGGGCTAATCTCATTCCCCCTCAAAGGCCGGTTCACAAGCCTGTTTTTCACGCAAGCAGGAGCAATCCGGCCAAAGTAGGATGGAGGAGAAATTTGGAAAACCTCCACTCAGACTGGGGTTCTGTTCCGGCAGAACGCTAAGAGACCCCATGGGAGAATGCTGGACCTAACTTCAGAGTTCTGGCTCTCCTTCTTCCCTCCTCCGCTAATACCTTCTAGACCGTGAACCCGTTCTTGGATAGGGTTTGCCTCTCTTGATTGCCGAATTGTACTTTCCAAGGTCCTAGTACAGTGCTCTGCACACAATAAGCACAGATAAATATGATTGAATGAATGAATAATAGCGGAAGGAGGGCTGGGCGGGGCTCTGCCTCAGTTTCCTCACCTGCCAATTTGGGCGATGGCTATTGCTTGGAGTTCTGAATGGCCTCGTGTAAGCTAGGGACCGGAGATTTATGGCTTGGAAATCAAAGACTGAATTAAAGGGGGAGATGAAAATAGATAAGGAGCTTCGGGGGGAGCCGGAAAGCGGCCATTGGAGATTGGACACCCTGCCGGCTGACTCATCAAAATGACTTTATTGAGGCCTATTTCCTCTTCAACGGCTGCCTGCCGTGTTAGTGTTATTGCAGGGCCCCGTCGGGCCCTTGCTTGAGACTGGAAGTGTGATGGCTAAGCCTCCGAGTGGCAGGTTGGGGCCTTCGTCAAGGCTATTTTCTGAGTGTCTGCTACTTCGGGGATACTGTGTTGAGCATTTCATAAACTGCACCAGAAGCAGAACCGCTTCATCAGTGGTATTTACGGAGCACCTACCGAGTGCACGGCACCGAGAACTTGGCTCAATATACCAGAAACAGACTTGGTGATATTTATGAAGCCCCTACTGAGCACTGACCACTGTACTATGTGCTTGGGAGAATACAACAGAAATAATAATGATAATGTTGGTATTTGTTAAGCGCTTACTATGTGCCGAGCACTGTTCTAAGCGCCGGGGTAGACATAGGGGAATCAGGTTGTCCCACGTGGGGCTCACAGTCTCAATCCCCATTTTACAGATGAGGGAACTGAGGCACAGAGAAGTTAAGTGACTTGCCCACAGTCACACAGCTGACAAGTGGCAGAGCTGGGATTCGAACTCATGAGCCCTGACTCCAAAGCCCGTGCTCTTTCCACTGCGCCACGCTGCTTCTCAACCAGACCTAGACTGGAGACTGTAAGCTAGTTGTGGGCAAGGAATGGCTCCGCCAACTCTGCTGGATCGTACTCATCCAAGAGTTTAGCACAGTGCTCTGCACATAGTAAGTGCTCAACAAATACCATTGATGATATGTATCTCTTGCCTTTAAGAAGCTGACAACCACATGGGGAAGACAGGCTGATAAATTTGTTCTGATAGTGAGAAGAGGAGGAGGAACAAGGATATAATGAATCAATCAGTGGTATATATATATATATATATATATATATATAGTGCTTATTGTGGGCAGAACACTGTACTAAACACTTGGGAGAGTACAATACAATAGAGTCGGTAGGTGTGATTTCCTGCCCACGAGAAGCTTACAGTCTACAGGGGGAGACAGACATTAAAAAAAACTTTCAGCTAGGGGAAATAGTAGACTCCAAAGAATATGCTTAAATACTTATTTATTCACTGTATTGAGCGCTTACTGTGTGCAGAGCACTGTACTGAGTGCTTGGACAGTACAATTCAGCAGCAAAGAAATATAATCCCTGCCCACAACAGGCTTACAGTCTAGAAGGGGGGAGACAGACATCAAAACAAGTAAACAGCCATCAGTAGCATCAATATAAATAAATAGAATTATAGATAACTATACACATCAAAACAAGTAAACAGGCATTAATATAAATAAATGGAATTATAGATATGTACATATATACACAAGTGCTGTGGGGCCCGGTGGGAGGTAGAACAAAGGCAGTGAGGAGGGCGATGAGGAGGGGAGGGAGAGGTCAGGAAAGTATGAACTCAGGGTAATAATGTTGGTATTTGTTTAGCGCTTACTATGTGCAGAGCACTGTTCTAAGCGCTGGGGGAGATCCAGGGTCATCAGTTTATCCCACGTGGGGCTCACAGATAATCCCCATTTTACAGATGAGGGAACTGAGGCACAGAGAAGTGAAGTGACTTGCTCACAGTCACACAGCTGACAAGTGGCAGAGCCGGGAGTCGAACCCATAACCTCCGATTCCCAAGCCCACGCTCTTTTCACTGAGCCACACTGCAGGGTGACTTGGGTGAATAAATCATTTAATATACAATTGGACATAGACACCAATCTAGCTACTGCTTAAATGCTCGTAAGTCAGCCAGTCGGACATCAGTCAATCGTATTTATTGAGAGCTTACTGTGTGCAGAGCACTGTACTAAGCAGCTGGGAGAGAACAATATAAAAATAAAGACATTCCCTGTCCAATTCAAGTGTACAGTCTAGAGGGGGAGACGGACATTAATATAAATGAACTACAAACTCTCAGAAGGCCTTGAGAATGCACAAAGAGTGGCTGTTCAGGACCCTCGAGTGTGCATTGCAATCAGCAGGATCCGGGTTCTAATTCCACCTCCGCCTCTCATCCGTTGTGAGACCTTGGGCAACTCACGTCAGTTCTCCGAGCCCCAGTTCCCTCATCTGTAAACTGGGGATGAAAACCGTGAGCCCCACATGGGGCACGGATTGTATCCAACCTGATTACCTTGTAACCATCCCAGCACTCAGAATAGTGCCTGACGCGTAGCAAGTGCTTAAAAAATACCATTAAAAAGAAAAATCTCACGACGCTGACGATGGCAGTCACAAACCGCGTAGGAAACTGACTAATGTGTCTGCGAGACCCGAAAGGGCCAAATTCAAGGAGAAAAATTAATATTTGCCAATATGCAGGGTGGGAAGTTTGTGGCTTTGGGGTCTGAGAGAGGGGAGAAAGATTTACTCTGTCTGGCCAGCTTTGTGGAAGAGGAAGAACTTGAGAGGTCCCTGGGGACATGGTAGTACAATGTGGGAAGGTGGACAGTCTAAGCCCCCGAGGGCCTTTGGAAGAGAAACAGGATGATGGGAATTGGGGATGCGACCACGACAAGCAGTGTGGCCTAATGGGCAGAGCCCAGGGCTGGGAGTCTAGTTACCTGGATTCTCATCCAGGTATGGCCCGCTACTTCTGCAGCTAAGTGACAATGCTGATCAATCAATCAATCAATCAATCAATCAGTGGTACCTATTGAGCACTTACTCTGTGCAGAGCACCGTACTAAGTATGATAAAACAGATTTGGTGGACTCGTTCCCTGCCCGAAAGGAGCTTACAGTTGATAGCATGGCCTCTATACTGTAAACTCACTGTGGTAAGGGCATGGAACAGAAGCAGCGTGGCTTAGTGGCAAGAGCAGGGGCTTGAGACTCAGAGGTCGCGGGTTCTAATCCTAGCTCCGCCACTTGTCGGCTGTGTAACCTTGGGCAAGTCACTTAACTTCTCTGTGCCTCAATTAATAATGTTGGTATTTGTTAAGCGCTTACTAAGTGCCGAGCACTGTTCTAAGCGCTGGGGTAGACACGGGGGAATCAGGTGGTCCCACGTGGGGCTCACAGTCTTCATCCCCATTTTACACATGAGGTAACTGAGGCACCGAGAAGTTAAGTGACTTGCCCAAAGTCACACGGCTGACAAGTGGGCGAGCGGGGATTCGAACCCATGACCTCCGACTCCAAAGCCCGTGCTCTTTCCACTGAGCCACGCTGCTTCTCAATAAATGCCACTGATTGATTGATTGACTGAGCGTGACTCAGGCACTGTAGGGAGGTGAGCAGACTGTGTGATAAGGCCTCCGGTACCCCTTGGTGATTCGTCCGGGTGGCAGAGGGCACAAGGTCAAACAACCTCTTGTCCGTAGGGGATTTCTGGTGAGGAGGAACAGCTCTGCTAAGCACTTGGGAAAGAACAATACAACAAAAAACAGTGATATTCCGTTAACACAACGAGCTCACAGTCTAGAGTGGGGGAGGCAGACATCAATACAAATAAATAAAATCACAGATATGTACGTATGTGCTCTGGGGCTGGGAGGGGGGAAGAGCAAAGGGAGGAAAGAAGCCAAGGGGCGGCTGGTACTCTTCGGGCACCTCAGGGGGTCCGAATGTTTTTCTGCTTTGGGCTGGAGTGGGGGTAGGGGTGTGGGGGTTTATCTGACCAGGGGCTGGGTCAGCAGCTCCTGGGGAGCAATTCTCAAAAAAACCCAAAAAACTGTGGGATCTGTTAAAAGCTTACTGTGTGCCAGGCACTATACTAAGCCCCTGGGTGGATACAGGCAAATCGGGCCGGATACGGTCCCTGTCCCACATGGGGCTTACAGTCTAAATCCCTATTCTGCCGATGAGGTAACTGTGGCACAGAAAAGGGAAGTAATTTAGTAATAATAACAGTACTTGTTAAACACTTACTATGGGCCAAGCGCCCGTTCTAAGCCCTGGGGTAAATACAGGTTAATCAAGTTGGACATAGTCCCTGTCCCACATGGGGCTTACAGTCTAAATCCCTAGTCTGCCGATGAGGTAACTGTGGCACAGAAAAGGGAAGTAATTTAATAATAATAACAGTACTTGTTAAGCACTTACTATGGGCTAAGCGCTGTTCTAAGCCCTGGGGTAAGTACAGGTTAATCAAGTTGGACATAGTCCCTGTCCCACATGGGGCTTACACTCTTATCCCCATTTTTCAGATGAGGTTACTGAGGCACAGAGAAGTGAAGTAATTTGCCCGAGGTCACACAGCCAATACGGGGCAGAGTCAGGATTAGAACCCAGGTCCTTCTCACTCGCGGGCCACAGCCTCTATCCACTAAGCCACGCTGTTTCTCAGCTCAGAGAAGACCAAAGAGGAGACCGTGAGATATGGGGAAGGAGGAGAGAAGGAGGACTTTGTTCTCTTCTTCTGACTCTAGGGCGAGGGTCTAGGAGGTGTCCCGTGACCCTCTCTGACACGAGAAGAAAGAGGGAGGGAGTCCATCGAAAGACATTAGGTCTCAAAGGGGCTGGAAGTCCGTAAAACCCAAAAAGTCACTGGCTCCAGCCCCTGCCTCCCGGGTGGGAAAGAACTCCACCCGCTCCCTCCCCCGGTGACCTATTCCGGCTTCTGCTCTAACATTCTCCCTTCCCCTTCGTTTGTGAGCCCCATGGGGGACAGGGATTGGGTCCAATCTGATTAATTTGTATCTATCCAACCTGTGCCGGGCAAGAACTTAATAAACTTCAGGGGAAGTAATGTGGTCCAGAGGAAAGAGCTCAGAATTCCCAACCACTGCGGAGACTCTGTGGGTGGGTGATTGTACTTTCCTGGGGTTCACAGGGGGCAAAGTGTGGTGGGCGTCTCTTGCCCCCCACAGGACCTTTAATCAGGCAATCTCCAACACACTGCAGACTGCCTAGGTTTCCAGCGGAAAATAAATATTGGGTTCCCCACTGGAGCAGAGGAGAAAATCTCAGAATCCAGGTTCCGGGCCCTCCAATAACAACCTTTCTGAGAGTGATGGATTTGGCTTGACCAGAGTTTATACACTGTACAATATTTCCCCCAATGCAGCAATGAAACGGAGGGCGGGGAAACTTATACCCAGCTATTTATGTGGACCGGGATTGAATTTTCATCCACCGAAAAATCATTGACTGTCACCAGTGTGGGTCCCTGGGAGGTGTTAGGAAAGCTCGGGCCAAAGAACAAATTACAAACAGATCCACGAGCATCGGGGAAGCATCATAGATCATCAGAGATGGAAAACAAACGTTAGTTCATTCGACCCATCTCTCCTGGGTCCCGGGGTGGATGAGGCCTACCGCCCCCTGCCATGAATGCCTCGGTCGTTAAACCAATAGGGGGGCTCTGACCAGCCGTCGGGGCTTCTGATTAATCTGTCATAAATCCAATTATCCACTTCTAAACAGGATCCAGACCTTCCTTTGTAATGTGCAGGTCCGTCTACCTGAAAGCAAGACCGGAACCGTGTCCTCATTTCATAGAGTGGGTGTGGACTATGCCAAGCGCCGCCCTGGGGTGGCGGGGGGAGAGGGACAGTCAATCCCAGGCTATCAAACAAGTTCCCAGGAAAACTCAGAGTGGAACTCCAAACCACAGCCCATTCCAGACCACAGAGATCCAAAGGAATAGAGAAGCAGCATGGCCTAGTGAGAAGCAATGGATCCTAGTGGGAGTCAGAAGGACCTGGGTTCTACTCCCAGCTCTGCCACTTAATAATAATAATGTTGGTATTTGTAAAGCGCTTACTATGTGCCGAGCACTGTTCTAAGGGCTGGGGTAGATACAGGGTAATCAGGTTGTCCCACGTGAGGCTCACAGTGAATCCCCATTTGACAGATGAGGGGACTGAGGCACAGAGAAGTGAAGTGACTCGCCCACAGTCACACAGCTGACAAGTGGCAGAGCCGGGATTCGAACTCATGACCTCTGACTCCCAAGCCCGGGCTCTTTCCACTGAGCCACGCTGCTTCTCTTCTCAGCTGACACTTGTCAGCTGTGTGACTGTGGGCAAGTCACTTAACTACTCTGTGCCTCAGTAACCTCATCTGTAAAACGGGGATTAACTGTGAGCCTCACGTGGGACAACCTGATGACCCTGTATCTACCCCAGCACTTAGAACAGTGTTCTGCACATGGTAAGCGCTTAACAAATACCAACATAATTATTATTATTATTGTCTTCTGTGTGACCTCGGGCAAGTCACTGTGCTTCTCCGTGCCTCAGTTACCTTAATGGGGATTAAGATTGCGAGCCCTATGTGGGGCAGGAACGGTTTCCAACCTGATTAGCTTGTATCTATACCCGCGCTTAGTACAGTGCCTGGCCCAGAATATGAACTTAACAAATGCCATAAAAAAAGAACTAGGCAGGCAGCGCTCGGGTTGGTTTTAGGTGGATAATTCAGCCCACTAAACTGGGCCAGGTGAGCGGTTTACTCAGACCAGAAATTTCCCTCTGTATTTTTCTTTGAAGAAAATAGATTGCTTAATGTGTCTACTTCGCATCTCTGGATCACCATGGGAATTCCTGCCGTGCCGTTCCACATCAGATTTCTATGAGGAGAATTCCCTCGTCCCTCATCTGCTGCCATTACCGGATCCACATCTCTGAGATAACATCAGGGAGACCGAATCACCTACTCTACCTCCCCCACTAGGAATTCGTTCATAGACAAAGCCCGGAAATGTTGATAGGTTCAAATGAAATAGAAGCCATTATTGCTGGATTAACCTACCTACCAACTCAGAGCACTTTCGCATCTACTCTCCCATCTTCCCCCCTTTTCTTTTCAAGGATAGTTTTGTCGAATCACCTAAAATAGCTCTCTGCTTTCTTCTTTACATTAAAAGAAATGTTTACAAATTTCTTTCAAATTTAAACAGCACTTCACCTGCCCCATTTGGTCTCCTTCTAAATAAATCAAATCACTTAATTGCCCCAAAGTTCTCCAGTGTTACTATAGCTCTGATATGCAGGAAGGACTAAGGATTATCATCCCTATTTTGCAGATGGAGAAACTAAGGCCTAGAAAGGTTAAGTGACCTGTTTTAAGTTACACAGTTAGTCAGTGGCAGAGCTGAGGTTAGAATCCACTTCCTTGATTCACCAAAAGCTCAGTGTTCCTGCTAAACCTTTTCATTCTTTTGGGTTTGTTAAGCATTTACTAGGTGCCAGACACTGTACTAAGCACTGGGGCGGATACGAACTAATCAGGTAGACATGGGGCTCACAGTCTTAATCCCCATTTTACAGGGGAGGTAATGGAGATGTAGAGAAGTTAAATCACTTGCCCGAGGTCACAGAGCATACAAACCGTGGAGCTGGGAACCCAATTCCTCTGACCCCCAGGCCGGTGCTCTTTCCGCTAGACCACACTATGCCAATCCAAATGTGGATTGTTCTTGTACCCTTTATTTTACTTAGAGATGAAATGGTTATAATATGAATTTGGATTGCTTTTGTACCCTTTGTCTTACTTTCAGATGGCATGGTTATAATGTGGCCAAGCATCATTTTCATCATCACCACTATCAGTACTGCAATAATAATAATTATGGCATTTATTTAGTGCCTACTCTGTGCCAATGTACTCTGTTCACTGCCAGGATAGATTCAAAACATTCATATCAGGATGGCCCTCACCCTTCTTGAGACTCACAATCTGAGAGGGAGGGAGAGCTGATAATTTATCTCCATTTTGCAGATGGGGAGACAAAGCCCAGAGAAATTAAGTGACTTGCCCAAGGTCACCCAGCAGGGCATGAAAACCCAGGCCTTCTGACACCCGGAACTATACTATTTCCACTGAGCCATGTTGCCGCCTACCGTCATGAGTGCTTAAGTCCCAGAGTTTAGTACAGTACCTGTCACATAGTAAGCATTTTTAAAATACCATCATTATTATTAAGTGCTATTAATAAAAGTAAAGGATCTCATCCCTGTCCTCAAGGAATTTATAATCTATTGGGGAAGCCAAAGCAGAGACAATTGTGTACAAACACTATGAACGAGAATAAAGGCGGAGATACCAATAAAAACGAAGCAAGACTCTGAATCAGCAAGCGGCATTTCTAAATGGGTACGAGCACTTGAACTCAGGTGTCTGATGGGTTGTCAAGGCCAGGAGAGGGGGAGTTAAGCCGGGGAATTCCTCTTGAAGGCTGAATCCAATATACCAGTTCTCCGATCTCCAGAATGTTGATCTAGAAATAGTGTAGAGAAGCAATGCAGCCTAGGGTGGCAGGGTGGATAGAGTCCAGGCCTAGAAGTAATGAGGACCTGGGTTCTAATCCTGACTCCACCATTTTTCTACCGTGTGATGCTGGGCTCCTCTCTGCCTCAGTTCCCTCATCTGTAAAATGGGGATTCAAATTGCGAGCCCCATGTGGGACGGGACTGTGTCCAACCCAATTTCCTTGTAACCACCCCAGCACTTAGTCAAGTGTCTGGCACAGAGTAAGCGCTTAACAAATACTTCAATATTCATTCAATAGTATTTATCGAGCGCTTACTATGTGCAGAGCACTGTATTAAGCGCTTGGAATGTACCAATCGGTAACAGATACAGTCCCTGCCCTTTGACGGGCTTATAGTCTAATCGGGGGAGACGGACAAGAACAATAGCAAAAAATAGAATCTAGGGGATGAACATCTCATTAAAACAATAGCAAATAAATAGAATTAAGGCGATGTACATTTCATTAACAAAATAAATAGGGTAATGAAAATATATTCAGTATATATATAAATATATATATATACTGTATATAAATGCGACGATTCTTGTTGTTATTATTAGATATGGTCAGTGCAGCCAGTAGCAAGTTGCTGGGGAACTTTGGGGCAGGTTTCAGGGCAATCAATCAACCGTATTTATTGAGCGCTCAAAGTGTGCAGAGCACTCTAATAAGCGCTTGAGAGAGTACAGTACAACAGAGTTGATAGACACATTCCCTGCCCACGACAAGCTTCAGTCTAGGAGGGGAGACAGACGTTAACATTAATAAATAAATCACGGATATGAATATAAGTGGTATGGGGCTGAGGGGGAGTGAATAAAGGGTGCAGATCCAAACGCAAGAGCAGCACAGAAGGGAACGGGAGAAGAGGGAATGAGGGCTTAAGACCCGGAAAAGGATCTGACCAGATGTCCACCGCAGGAGAGAAACCCAAGATTCCCCCCACCCCCCGATATCTGACCGGCATGGCTCGGAACGTCCCTGGAAGAGCCTGGAAGACCAAAGGGAGCCTAAGGGAGAGCGGGCTTTAGCGTCTTTGTCAGAGTGTGATCTTTCTGGCTGATGACATTAGCCAAATTAATTTCCCCGAGTTCCCCAGCTCAGGAATGTGAGGGAAAGGCAGCAGGAGGGAGGAGAAAAGGAAGCAACTCCTTTGCCCTGCTCCAACATCTTTGATCTAAGAACTCAGTGTGCTTTACAAACATTCATTAATGTATTTGGGGTAGGAGCTTCACTGTCTGTGGCTCTGATTGCAAAGCCCCCAGGGCGGTATCTGTGCCTTTACATGTACAGGGCAGGACTCTTCTCCAAAGCATGACAGCTCTCCCTGGCATCACACATTTTGGTAGGAAGTGTGCAATCTCTCCACACACCACATTCGGGCTGCGTGGAACTGCCAAGCTCCCTGCTTGGTGGCCCTGGCTCAGTCCTAAAGGGAGACAATCCTGAAAACATCCCATCTGGCAGACACCCTCTAGACCCTGAGCTCGTCGTCGTGGGCAGGGGACGTGTCTGTTTGCTGTTGGGAGAGTGCTCAGTACAGTGCTCTGCACACAATAAGCGCTCAATAAATACAGTTGATTGAAGGAACACCTGGCCAACCCCCCCCCCCACCTTCTTTTCCCTCCTCAGACCCCAAGCGATGGAATCAAGCCGATGACGGCTCTGTTAACTGGCCGGTCGGCCGGCCCAGTCAATCGTGTTTACTGAGCGCTTACCGTGTGCAGAGCACTGTACTGAGCGTCTGGGAGAGTACACTATAACAATGTTACAGACATATTCCCTGCCCAAAAGGAGAGTACAGTCTAGAGGGGTGGAGACGAATATTAACATAAATAAATACATTACAGATATGGATGTAAGTGCTATGGGGCTGGAATGGGGGCGATGAAAGAAGGGAGCGAGTCAAGATGATGTAGAAGGGAGTGGGAGAAGTAAAGAGGGGTTAGGGAAGGCCTCTTGGAGGAGATGTGCCTTCAATAAGCCTTTGATGGTGGTGAGAGTTAATCATCTGTTGGATATTCATTCAATCAGTCGTATTTGTTGAGCGCTTACTGTGTGCAGAGCACTGTACTAAAGGCTTGGGAGAATAGAATACAACAATAAACAGACACATTCCCTGCCCGAAACCAGCTTACAGCCTGGAAGCATACGAAGAGGGAGGGTGTTCCAGGCCAGAGGCGGGATGTGGTCGAAAGGTCGGCGGCGAGCTAGACGAGATCTAGGTTGAGTGAGAAGGCTGTCAGTAGAGGAGCGAAGGGTGCGGGCTGGGGTGTGGTAGGACGGTCGTGAGCTGAGGTAGGAGGGAGGCGAGGTGATTGAGCGTTAAAGTCAGTAGTGAGGATTTTAGGTTAAAGTCAAAGTCTCCTGCCCATGAGCCAGAACACCAGGTCAGCCCATTCATTTCCCTTTTTCCGTTTTTCCCTCTCCCTTCTGCTTTATCCTCGCTCTTGGATTCGATCCCTTTATTCACTCCCCACCCTCAGCCCCTCAGCACTCATGTACATATCTGTAATTTATTCTAATGTCTCTCTCTCCCCCTCTGTAAACTTCTTGTGGACAGGGAATGTGTCCACCAACACTGTTATATCATACTTATATTGTGTTAAAGTGCTTACAGTAAGCATTCAAAAAATACCCTTGATTAATAGTGTTGGTATTTGTTAAGCGCTTACTCTGTGCCGAGCACTGTTCTAAGCGCTGGGGGAGATACAGGGTAATCCGGTTGTCCCACGTGAGGCTCCCAGGTAATCCCCGTTGGACAGATGAGGTAACTGAGGCACAGAGAAGTCAAGTGACTGGCCCGCAGTCACACAGCTGAGATTAATTGAGTGATTGATTTCTACTGTGGTATTTGCTAAGCGCTTACTCGGTGCCAAGCACTGGGGTAGATACAAGATAACCAGGCTAGACACAGTCCACGTTCCACGAGGGGCTCACAGTTGAAATGGGCATTGAGTTTCCATTTTGCATTTGAGGAAACTGAGACGCACTGAAGAGAAGTGACTTGATCTAGGTCACGCAGCAGTCGAGTGGGAGAGCAGGGATTAGAACCGTTAAATAGCCTCCCTCTCTCCCGTTCCCTCCTCCAGGGATTCCTCCCGGGGTCCTTCCATCGAGCCATGGCTTGGCTCCAAGCATTCCCGGGAGTCAGTAGAAGGATGACCTGATCAGCAGGGAGGCAGACTCTCAGAAGGCCTTGAGAATGCACAGAGGGCGACTGTTCGGGACCCTCGAGTGTGCATTGCAATCAGCAGGATCCGGGTTCTAATTCCACCTCCGCCTCTCATCCGTTGTGTGACCTTGGGCAACTCACGACAGTTCTCCGAGCCCCAGTTCCCTCATCTGTAAACTGGGGATGAAAACCGTGAGCCCCACATGGGGCACGGATTGTATCCAACCTGATTACCTTGTAACCATCCCAGCACTCAGAATAGTGCCTGGCACGTAGCAAGTGCTTAAAAAATACCATTAAAAAGAAAAATCTCACGACGCTGACGATGGCAGTCACAAACCGCGTAGGAAACTGACTAATGGGTCTGCGAGCCCCGAAAGGGCCAAATTCAAGGAGAAAATTAATATTTGCCAATATGCAGGGTGGGAAGTTTGTGGCTTTGGGGTCTGAGAGAGGGGAGAAAGATTTACTCTGTCTGGCCAGCTTTGTGGAAGAGGAAGAACTTGAGAGGTCCCTGGGGACATGGTAGTACAATGTGGGAAGGTGGACAGTCTAAGCCCCCGAGGGCCTTTGGAAGAGAAACAGGATGATGGGAATTGGGGATGCGACCACGACAAGCAGCGTGGCCTAATGGTTAGAGCCCAGGGCTGGGCGTCTAGTTACCTGGATTCTCATGCCACCTCTGCCTCTTGCCTGCTGGGTGACCTTGGTCAAATCACCTCACTTCTCATACCTCAGTTTCCTCATCTGTAAAATGGGAACTAAATGACCATTTAAATGGTGAGCCCCACGTGGGACGGGGACTGTGTCTGACCCGATTATCTTGTATCCACCAGTGCTTGGCACAGAGTGAGCGCTTAGCAAATGCCCCCAGTGGAAATCAGTCGATCAACCAAAGGTGTTTTTTGAACGTTTACTGCGTGCAGAGCAAGTGGTGAGAGACGGGAGGGAGGGAGGTCAACTAGGGCAACAGTCGGGGCGGGGCATCATCTCGGGGGGCAGTGGAATCTCAGATCTCTGGAACGCGGCGGGCCCAGTGGCAAAGCTGTGGCACTGCCCTCTCAGAGACACTGTCAGACCCGCCTCCTTCAGACCAGCATGGCTCAGTGGAAAGAGCATGGGCTTTGGAGTCAGAGGTCATGGGTTCGAATCCCGGCTCCGCCACTTGTCAGCTGTGTGACTGGGGGCGAGTCCCTTCACTTCTCTGTGCCTCAGTTACCTCATCTGTAAAACGGGGATTAAGACCGTGAAGCCCCACGTGGGACAACCTGATTCCCTTGTGTCTACCCCAGCGCTTAGAACAGTGCTCTGCACATAGTAAGCGCTTAACAAATACCAACATTATTAAGTTGAGCTTCACCCAGGCTTCTGCCAGCTTCTCGGCAGATCTGGAAGCTACACGTTGTCCCGTATGCCGAGAAACAAACCTCCCGCCCCTTAAGCGGTTCCCCATTTTTCCAAATGCTTCCTCTCAGCCCTCCGCCCTTCGTGACTCATCTGCCGCTCGGTTCAGACAAGACACCTTGAGTTTGGAGCCAAATCTGGGCTAGCTGGGCTCAGAACCCAGCCCGGATAACTGTAATTTATTTATATTACTGTCTGTTTCCCCCTCTAGACCGTAAGCTCGATTGCCTGTTTATTGTTAATAATAATAATGATAATGATGGTAGTTGCTAAGCGCTTACTATGTGCCGAGCACTGGTCTAAGCAATGGGATAGATACAAGGTAATCAGGTTGTCCCACGTGAGGCTCACGGTCTTAATTCCCATTTTTACAGATGAAGTAGCTGAGGCACAGAGAAGTTGAGTGGCTCGCCCAAGGTCACACAGCAGACAGACGGATTAGAACCCATGTCCCTGCTCTTTCCACTAAGCCACACTGCTTTTCTCATATCATACTCTCCCACGAGCTCGGTAACAGTGCTGTGCACACCGCAAGCACTCGAGAAATTCGAATGGATAAATGAATTAATGTCGTTCACGTGACCTGCCCTCTCTGCATCAAGGAAAGCTGGTTCAAATCACACCCCGTATTTGCTCTATCCCATCGTGGAATTTGGAAACTTCCTTATGTCCAACCCCAAAGCAGCCTGATAATCACTAGAGTTTATTGAGGGCCTGCTGTGTACGGAGCACTGTACTGAACGCTGTGGGGGGAGAGTTCAAGAGAGTGAGTAAAGGCGGACCTTGCCCTCAGGCAGTTTACCAGTCTTAACGGGGGAATAGGAAGGAGTGGAAGAAGAATAGGGCCAGCAAAGATAAACTGATCCTAAGCATGATTGTTATTGAGAGAAAGACTGTGATAGATTGGATTTGTAGATTGATGACAATAATCATAATAATAAATAATTACGGCAGTTGTTGAGCACTTACTGTATGCTGAGCACTGTTTTAAGCACTGGGGTAAATCCAAGTTATCTGTTTGAACACAGTCCCTTTCCTGTGTGGGGCTAGTAGTCTAGGTAGGAGGGAGTGGGATTTAATCTCCATTTCACAGATGAAAAAACTGAGACAAAGAGGAGATAATAATAATAATAATAATAATGGAATTAATAATGGCATGTGCCGGCTCTGTACTAAAAGCTGGGGTAGATACAAGCAAAACGGGTTGAACACAGCCCCTGTCCTACATGGGGCTCCCGGTCTCGATCCCCATTTTACAGATGAGGTAACTGAGGCACAGAGAAGACTTGTGCAAGGCAAGATCACATTGGGTGGTATGACCCGTATTAGATCACTTCTATGACACCCCAGGACCCCAAGGCTCTTTCCACTAGACCAGGCCACGCATCCTCTAGATGACCAAATAACTAAATCTAAATCAGTCCGTCAATCGTATTTAGTGAGTGCTTACCGTGCGCAGAGCACTGTACTAAGCACTTGGGAGGTATAATATAACAATATAACAGGCACATCCCCCGCCCACAATGGGTTTACAGTCTGGAAAGAGAGACAGAACTTATAGTAAATTACAGGTATGTACGTAAGTGCTGTTGGGTTGAGTGTGGGGTGAATATCAGGTGCTTAAAGGGTACAATTTCAAGTGGGAAAATTATGCAGAAAAGAGAGGGAATAGAGGAAAGGAGGGCTTAATCAGGGAGGGTCGCTTGGAGGGGATGTGATTTTAATAAAGTTATGGACGCGGGGAGAGTGGTGGTCCATCCGACGTGAAGGAGGAGGGAGTTCCAGGTTAGAGAGACGATGTGGTGAAACAGATGTGACGGAGGCACGCCGAGTAGGTCGGCGTTAGAGGAGCCAGGTTTGGATGTGTCTAGTTGGTACGGTGTGCTGTGTAGACGTAAGTGCTCAAGAGGCTTGTGGGATTGATAGGACCTGGGAAGGGGGAGCGTAATCACGGAAGGCCTCCTAGGAGAGGTGAGGTGCTGCCAACCATTTCATAACACCGTCCCAACTTTTCAGAAAGTTACCTGAGGGCGACAGTTTGATTGGAATGGGGATGGGTATTTAACGGAAACACTCCTCAGAACTTGGGGTATGTCAGAGAATAACGGCAATTGTCGTTAGCCCTCGTGTTCGAAGATTCATTTATTCATTCATTCAATCGTATCTATTCATTCATTCAATAGTATTTACTGAGCACTTACTGAGTGCCGAGCACCGTACTAAGTGCTTGGAAAGTACAGTTCAGCAACAAAGAGAGACAATCCCTGCCCACAACGGGCTCACAGTCTAGAAAGGGGAGAGACAGACATCAAGACAAGTAAACAGGCATCAATAGCATCAATATAAATAAATAGAATTATAGATATATATCCACATCAGAACAAGTAAACAGGCTTTAATATAAATAAATAGAATTATAGATATGTACATATATGCACAAATGCTGTGGGGCATGGAGGGGGGTAGAGCAAAGGGAGCAAGTTGGGGCGATAGGAGAGAGGGGGAGCTGCGGAAAAGGGGGGCTAAGTCTGGGAAGGCCTCCTGGAGGAGGTGAGCCTTCCGTAGGGCTCTGAAGGAGGGAAGTGTGACTGTTTGGAGGATCTGAGGAAGGAGGGTTTTCCAGGCCAGGGGTAGGACATGGGCCAGGGGTCGAGACAGGCGAGAACGAGGCCCATCGAGGAGGTTAGCAGCACCAGAGGATCAGAGTGTGCGGGCTGGGCTGGAGAAGGAGAGAAGAGAGGTGAGATAATAATAATAATAAAAGTAATAATAATCTTGGTATTTGTTAAGCGCTTACTATATGCCAAGCACTGTTCTAAGCACTGGGGAGGATTCAAGGTAACAGGTTGTCCCACTTAGGGCTCACGGTCTTAATCCCCATTTTACAGATGAGGTAGCTGAGGCACAGAGAAGTGACTCGCCAAAGTCACATAACTGACAAGTGGCGGAGCGAGGATTAGACCCCAAGACCTCCGACTCTCAAGCTCCGGCTCTTTCCATTGAGCTATGCTGCTTCTCTATGACACCTGTGCTGAAATTCTCCTGTGAATGTGTGGGTCTGAAATGGCCAAAGGTCAATCCAGTGTCCCAAATGGATTGTGCATACCGAAGCCCTGTCTTTGATTGTGCTATTGTGTTATTTTGCTGCAAGTTGAGTGTTTACAGGGGGTGATGCTGTTTTACCCTTTTCCTCTTGAAACTTCTTCGCAAAAGGAGTCATTCCAAGAGAGCCCGGGCCTAGGAGTCAGAAGGTTAGGGGTTCTAATTCCAGCTCGGCCACTTGTCTGCTGTGTGACCTTGGGTAACTCACTTGACTTCTCTGGGCCTTGGTTACCTTTTCGGTAAAACGGGGATTGAGACTGTGAGACTATGGGACAGGGACTGTGTCCAACCCAATTTGCTTGTATCCACCCCATCGGTTAGTGCAGTGCCTGGCACATAGTAAGCGCTTTAACCAACACCATTATTATTATCACTATTCTGAGTCACACTTGACCCAATTCAGATTGGGTTCATTCATTCAATGATATTTATTGAACGCTTACTGTGTGCAGAGCAGCGCACTCAGCGCTTGTGAAAATACAACAGTGAACAGTGACATTCCCTGCCCCCATTTCCCAATCCAGAGGGCCGGTAGAGGGGACAGATTTTGGGGAGCTGCTTAACAAGTGTGATTCATTATCCTGAAGCAGGGTGGCTCAGTGGAAAGAGCCCGGGCCTGGGAGTCAGAAGGTCATGGGTTCTAATCCCAGCTCCACCACTTGTCAGCTGTGTGACTTTGGGCAAGTCACTTCAGTTCTCTGGGCCTCAGTTACCTCATCTGGAAAATGGGGATTAAGACTGTGAGTCCCACCTTGGAAAATGTGATTACCTTATATCTACCCCAGTGCTTCAAACAGTGCTTGACCCATAAGCGCTTAACAAGTTACCATCATTATTATGATTATCCTCTAAACTGCTGGCACTGTAACTGATATTCCGATTCTGTTGTATTCTCATTCATTCCTTCATTCAATAGTATTTATAGAGCGCTTACTATGTGCAGAGCACTGTACTAAGCGCTTGGAATGGACAAGTCGGCAACAGATAGAGACAGTTCCTGCCCTTTGACGGGCTTACAGTCTAATCGGGGGAGACGGGCAGACAAGAACAGTGGCAATAAATAGAGTCGAGGGGAAGAACCTCTCATAAAAACAATGGCAGATAAATAGAATCAGGGTGATGTACATCTCATTAAACAAAATAAATAAGGTGATGAAGATATAGACAGTCGAGCGGACCAGTACGGTGCTGAGGGGGTGGGACGGGAGAGGGGGAGGAGGAGAGGGAAAGGGGGGAGAAGAGGGTTTAGCTGCGGAGAGGTGGGGGGGGCGGGGTAGAGGGAGCAGAGGGAAAAAGGGGGGAGCTCAGTCTGGGAAGACCTCTTGGAGGAGGTGAGCTTTAAGTAGGGATTTGAAGAGGGGAAGAGAATTAGATTGTCAGAGGTGAAGAGGGAGGGCGTTCCGGGACCGCGGGAGGCCCGGGGGTCGACGGCGGGATAGGCGACACCGAGGGACATTGGCCTATTCAATCCATCATATTTATTGAGCACTTACCATGTGCGGATCATCATACTAAGCTCTTGAGAAAAAACAACCAACAGTGACATTCCATGCCCGCAACTCGCTCACAGTCTAGAATGGGGAAGACAGACATCAATACAAATATATAAAATAACAGATATGTATGTAATCGCTTTGGGGCTGGGAGAGGGGAAGAGCGAAGGGATAAATAAAATTACAGATATGTACAGGGGAAACAGTGTGGCTCAGTGGAAAGAGCCTGGGCTTTGGAGTCAGAGGTCATGATTTCGACTCCCAGCTCTGCCACTTGTCAGCTGTGTGACAAGTGCAAGTCACTTCACTTCTCTGTGTCTCAGTTACCTCATCTGTAAAATGGGGATTAACTGTGAGCCTCACGTGGGACAACCTGATTCCCCTGTACCTACCCCAGCGCTTAGAACAGTGCTCTGTACATAGTAAGCGCTTAACAAATACCAACATTATTATTATTATTATTACATATGTCCCGTATGTAATGGATAGAGTACGGGCCTGGAAGTCAGAGCCTCAAACCCAGTGCCCTCCTCAGAGCCACAGTGAGATACCTGCAGGTTCCAGACAGAAGTGGTATTTGATAATAAGGGTTTATTATATGCCAAGCGCTGAGGAGCAGCTCAGCCTAGTGGACACAGCTCGGGCCTGGAAGTCAGAAGGCCCTGGGTTCTGATCCCAGCTCCTCCACTCGTCTGCTTTGTGACCTTGGGCAAATCACTTCACTTCTCTGTGCCTCAGGGACCTCATCTGTAAAATGAGGATTTAAAGACGGTGAGCCCCCAGGGGGACATGGACTGTGTCCAAACTGATGAACTCGTATGTACCCCAGTGCTTAGTTCTGACACATAGTAAGTGCTTAACAAATACCATTAAAAAAAAGGAATACCATTCACACATTCACAGATTAATCGAGTGACTACAGCTACCGGAAGCCCTTAGGTGGAGACACATCAGCCTTACCCCTAGAGGAGTTCCTCCATTCAAAGCCTTACTAAAAACACATCGCCTTCCAAGAGCCCTTCTCTGACTAAGCCCTCCTTCTCTCGTCTCCCACTCCCTTCTGCATGGCCCTGACTTGCAACCCCCCTCCCAACCCCACAGCACTCAAGTATCTATCTGTAATTTATTTCTATTTATTTGTTTGAATGTCAGTATCCCCCTTTAGACTGTAAGCACTTTGCGGGCAGTGGATGTGTCTGTTTATTGTTACATAGAAGCAGCGTGGCTTAGTGGCAAGAGCAAGGGCTTGGGAGTCTGAGGTCGTGGGTTCTAATCCCGGCTCCCCCACTTGTTAACTGTATGACTTTGGGCAAGTCATTGAACTTCTCTGTACATCAGTTACCTCATCTGTAAAATGGGAATGAAGATTCTGAGCCCCACGTGGGACAAACTGATTACCTTGTTTCTATCCCTGCACTTAGAACAGTGCTTGGCACATAGTAAGCACCTAACAAATAACATCATCATCATTATTATTATTGTTATTAACCAGTGCAAAGTGAGTTGTGACTCAGTGTGGAAAGGGCTTATTTTGCTATAGATGTCATACAATACTAATAATAGTACTTGTTAAGCTCTTACTATGCGCCAAGCACTGGGGTAGATACAAGTTAAGTTGGATACAGATCCACTCCCACATAGGGGTCCAATTCTTAATCCTCATTTTACAGATGAGGGAACTGAGGCCCAAAGAAGTGAAGTGACTTGCCCAAAGTCATATAGCAGATATATGGAGGGATCGGAATTAGAACCCATGACCTTCTGACTCCCAAACCGTGTTCTATCCCCTAAGGCATGCCGCTTCTCGCACTAGCAAGCCACTCCCTGGGTCAGTCAGTCAATTGTATTTACTGAGCATTTACTGTGTACTGAGAACTGTACTTAGCACTTGGGAAAGTACCATCTAACAATATATCATGTTCCCTGCCCACAATGAGCTTACAGTCTAGTGGAGCAAAAGGATCCCCAGAGGAGGGTCTTAGGGGGCAATAAAGTACATACAATAAAGCACAGGGAAGCAGCATGGCCTAATGCACAGACGGGCCTGGGAGTCAGAAGGACCTGGGTTCTAACCCCGGCTCTGCCACATGTCTGCTGTGAGACGTCGAGCAAGTCACTTCACTTCTCTGTGCCTCAGTTCCCTCATCTGGAAAATGGGGATTCAGCCTGTGAGCCCCATGTATGACACGGACTCTGTCCAACCTGATTAGCTTGAATAATAATAATTATTATGGTACTTGTTTAGCCCTTACTAGGGCACTGTACTAAGCAAATCGGGGCTCACAGTCTTAATCTCGCATGGGGCTCACAGTATCCCCATTTTACAGATGAGGTGACTGAGGCATAGAGAAGTGAAGTGACTTGCCCAAGGCCACACAGCACACAAGTGGTGGAGCTGGGATCAGAGCCCATGACCTTGTGACTCCCAGGTCCGTGTCTACCCCTGCGCTTAGAACGGTGCTTGACATATAGTAAGAACTTAACACATGCTATTATTATTATTAAGTCCCCTTCCTCCCCTACCCCCATGCAACCTTTTCCCTGGATCAATCAATTAGTGGTATTTATTGAGCCCTTATTAAATACAGAGCACTATTTGAAGCTCCCAAGATGGTCACCAACCATCCCCATTTCTGTGCCTTGGTTATTCTGCAAACCAAACTCCTACTGAAATTCAAAGGAATTTGATCTTGAGAAAGGCTAGAAGTCTGATCTGAATCTGCCGCCCTTTCAGGGTTAAAACTCCTGGTATTTTGTTCCCCTGGGAAGCTCCAAGGATTCCAAACTCCAGAGAGAGCCAAATGTGGATTTACATTTAAAGAAACAGGGCTCTGTATTTTAAAGCAGGTTCCTCCTCTGTGGAAACCTGGTCCTGTGTTCATTCAATCATTCAGGCTTATTTACTGAGCGCTTACTGTGTGCAGAACACTGTACTGAGAGCTTGGGAGAGGACAACATAACAATAAACAGTGACATTACCTGCCCACAAGGAGCTCACAAACAACAGCCGGGCAGCGAGGGGAGCGACAGACATTAATGTAAAATGAATAAATAAATAAATTCTAGAATAACTCTTTGCTTCTACCACAAACTGGTTATAATAATAATTATGGTATTTGTTAAACGCTTACTATGTGCCAAGCACGATTGTGTGGCTACAGAGGCTTGAAAAAACAATTCCCCCCACCAAGATCTGATTTCCCTAGAAGTCATTATCCTGTTTTTCAAATGCCTCATTTAACACTGTAAATCTGACTCCCAACTCTCTCTCCCCAAATCCCAATCTCTTCCAAACATCCCACCCTGTACACACACACACATTGTGGAGAGAGTAGGGAAGTGGGGGGTGGTGAAGTCCTGTCACATAACAGAAGTCAATAGCTTGGAAGTCTGCAAAAAAAAAAAAAAGTGGTGGAGAAAAGAGGGGGAGGGAGTGGGAGAGGGGAGGCTTTTGCAGCTCTGGAAATGGAACCTTTTGAGGGATTTATTGCTTTCGAGTCTCTCACAAGGTGATTTTTTTTTTCCCCCTCAAAGACTGGCTGGAGCTAATGGCATTTTTTTTGGTCTGGAGCAGTAAACAAGAGCTCTGAAAGGGGAAGGAAGCCAGGAGAAAGTCAGCTTCATCAGTCACGCAGCTGCATTTCCTGTCACAAAGGACCCCAGTTGAGTAATCGCCCAAAATATGCCTGTTATTTTTTTCTGACAGAAAAAAAAACGGGCCTTGCCAAAATATACTGTAAAAAAAACAGGTCCCTCAGCCCCAGAGGGAGAAAGTAAAGAAGAAACAGATGCAACTTCTCAGCGTTCTTTTCCCCCCACTCCCCGGTCCCCAACTGTCCTGAAAAAGAAAAAGACAAAAAAAAAAAAAAATATGCCGAGTGGTCTTCTGTCGCCTCTTGACAGTGGTCCCGGAGTGAGCGGAGCCGGTGGCCTAGATCCACGCCACGCGAGGCCTTTCAGGTACACAGATGGAGGCCCTCGGAGGCTCCCGGGTGGAAGAACAGTGTCTGGTGACGCTGAACTGGGGTCGGAGAGGAGCGGCGATGCCTGTTCCTCTGGGTGGATGAGGAGAGATCCGTTCGGGGGAACCAGTGGCTGCTGGGAAGACACCCAGGCTGGCCTTGGGAGCCTGAATTGTCCCTTTTCCATCGACTTCCAATGCACCCCAGGGACAGACGTGAGGTATCTCTGACCACGTCAGCCAAATGAAGTCATGGCCTAGTGGATGGAGCAGGGCCCTGGGAGTCAGAAGAAGCTAGATTCTAATCCTGGCTTCGCCACTTGTCTGCTGTGTAACCTTGGGCAAGTTACTTCACTTCTCTTGCCTCAGTTACCTCATCTGGAAAATGGGGATTAAGACAGTGAGCCCCATGTGGGACAGAGGCTGTGTCCACCCCGATTATCTTGTATCTACCCCAGTGCTTAGTACAGTGACTGGCACATAATAAATGTTTAACAGATATCACAGTTTTTATTATTATTACTTTCAATCTCCCAGGATGACCAACCCCAGTTTCTCTCCCCTAGGGAGACCAGCCCTACTTCTCTTCGGCCAACATGACAGCGAGTATAAAGCCCTCACAGTAATAAAACTCTGCCTCTGGAGAGGAATATGAAGTTGGAACTGTCTGGCCCTATCAGAGAGCTCGGTGAGGCAACCACTTTGGATGACTAGCCACAGAGGGGAAACTGAGGCACACAAAGTCTACCAAGTCAGGAGTGGAGATCCAGATGACCTTATAATAGTCAGACGGGGGCCAGCCCTCCATGCCTGTGGACGGAAAACCAAGCCCCAACCACTAAACGGAGGTGTGGAATTTTTCACCCGGAGTTGAGCCTGTTTCTCAGTCCCATTAACTAGCAAATGGAAAGACGAGCCTACCTGGGGATCGGGATAATAGTAGAAAGGCACAGACACACAGTTCAGGTAAGAAGGGCCAACTTGGAGAGGAGAAGTTCATCAGAAACACATTGGCTTCTGCCTTTAGGGTTTCTCCGTCACACCGGGACTTCAAATACTGCTCCTTCAGGCTCCCGCTCCCTCTCCAGGAAGGGGAGGATGGTTGGACATAGGGGAGGCAGGAGGGGAAGAAACTGAGAGGGAAAGAGGCAGGGGGAAAGCCAGGGAGGAAATAGGTTGGAATTCTGCCCATTTTGAGAGTTCTTTTTGCAGCAATGGTCCCTGGAGACATGAACAGCTAAAATGATGGAGCTAAGCAGTTGTTGGTGAACAAAACTCATCTTTTCTCCAGTCTGCAGCCAAGGAACACCAGGAGGGAAATATATCCTCAGGATAAAAACATTCAGGCCGTGTTTCCCCACTCCTCAAGAAATTCCAGTGGTTGCCAGCCATCTCTACATCAGACAGAAACTCCTCCCCATTGGCTTTAAAGCATTCGATCACCTTGTCCCCTCCTTTCTCACCTCACTACTCTCTTACTACAACCCAGCCCGCACAATTCACTCCTCTAACACCAACCTTCTCACTGAACCTCGATATCGTCTCTCACCGCCGGCCTCTCGCCCACGTCCCGCCTCTGGCCTGGAACGGCCTCCCTCCTCATATCCAACCTCACCCCTCTTCAAAGCCCTATTGAAGGCATATCTCCTCCAAGAGGCCTTCCCTGACTATGCCCTCCTTTCCTCCTCTCCCACTCCCCTCTGCCTCACCCTGACTTGTTCCCTTTGTTCATCCCCTGTCCCAGTCCCACAGCACTTACGTATACATCTGTAATTTATTTATATGAAAGTCGGCCTCCCCCTCTAGACTGTAAGCCCGCTGTGGGCAGGAAATGTGTCTGCTAATTGTTGTACGCTCCCAAGTCCTTAGTACAGTGCTTTGCACACAGTAAGCGTTCAAATAAGATTGAATGAATGAAAGCAATCACACTGGCTGCTGCAGAGCTGACTCATTTTCCCTCCTTCCATCTCCCCCAACCCACCCCCACCAAGCTATGAGCTTTCCTACCCCCAGTTCCAGCTCAAACCTACCAGACCCCTTATGAGGCTCTGGCCTCCACCTTTCTACCAGAGCCTCACAAAAGGGGCTTAGACTGGACCGGTCGCATTTTGCAGGGAGCCCGGGAGGGTCAGGAGGCGGGGGGGCGGGAGGGTCTAGGGCTCCGCAAGTCAAGAGTTCCGGTCTCCTTGGAGAAGCCGCCAACTTGCTGGGTGAGATCCTGGCCTAGAGGATGGAGCGCAGGCCTGGCAGTCAAAAAGACTTGGGTTCTAATCCCGGCTCTGCCACTTGTCCGCTGTGTGTTCTTGAGCACTTCTCTGGGCCTCAGTTACCTCCTCTGTAAAATGGAGATTAAGTCTGTGAGCACCATGTGGGATCGGGTCTGTATCCAACTCGATTTGCTTGTTTCACCTCAGCACTTAGTACAGTGTCTGGCACACAGTAAGCGCTTAATGAATACCACAGTTATTATTATTAGTATTATTATCTCTGGCCACTCGGTCAATGTCTCCAGACCTCGGTTTCCCCAGAAACCAAACTGTGAGAAAGATAGCCTCCTCCTTTCCTCCCTGCCCCCCACACTCACTCAAGGCTCTGTGAATTCAGTTCCTTCTGCATTACACGCGAAGGGAACATCTTAGAGAAAGGAACTAAACAAATCCAAAGAATGTATGTGGGCAGCGAACGTGTCTATCAACTCTCTTATATTGCTCTCTCCCAAGCATTTAGTACAGTGCTCTGCACACACTAAGCGCTCAATAAATACCACTGAATGATAAATGATGCATCTTCTAACAACCCAGGGATGTGAAAAACCTGAGAAAAGACCTTTGCTATCACTTCCATTAGACCCCCACTCCCATATATAGATTGTACTGTTCACACACACAAGCACGCACTGAAATACACATGAAGACACAAACACACACAAAAACACAAACACACTCACACCCCTTTCTCTGTCTCTTTCTCTGTCTCTTTCTCTGTCTCTCACTCCACCCCCATGGGACGTTGCTCTTGATCTTTAAATCTCAAGGAGCTGTAGTAAGAGATGGTGTGTTCTCGTCCTGGATTTCACATGGCCTGCAGACTCGATGATAGCATCCTCAAAGGCTTGTGTCATTCCTCCTCCTTCTCTCTTTGGCAGAGGCTGCCTAAGTAGAGTTACTTGCTGAAAGGTCTTGCGAAGCCCAGGCGAAGAGCTCAGATGTGTCAGTCTTTCCAATCTGCATTTGAAGGGCACAGGGATTACTGGTAAACTAGCTGAGGCCCCTCAGTTTGTTAATTCTTTGAAGTCTTGTAAAGAGGAAGCGGCATTCCCACACAGCGGGTGTCCTGTTATGACGGCTCAACAGGCCTTCTAGTAGCATTTACTGGCCACTAAGTTGCGCAACAACTTGGCTAAAATGGAGACCGAAATGGAGCCTGCCCCTTCTCGGAACGAGGAGACTATTTTTTTTTCCAGTGGCATTTGTTAAACACTTACTATGTGCCAGGAACTGTACTAATAGCTGGGGTAGATACGACATGATCAAGCAGGACACAGTCCATGTCCTACGTGGGGCCCACGGACTTAAATCCTCATTTTACAGGTGAGGTAACTGAGGCACAGAGAAGTGAAGTGACTTGCCTAAAGTCACACAACAAAAAATTGGTAGATTCTGGACTAGAACCCATTCATTCATTCAATTGTATTTATTGAGAACTTAGTGGGTGAAAAACACTGCACTAAGTGCTTATGTCCTCTGACTCCCAGGCCCATGCTCTTTCCACTAGGCCATGCTGCTTCTAGACCTGGGTTCTGATCCTACTCTGCCACTTGCCTGCTTTGGGATGTTGGGCAAGTTACTTGACTTCTCTGGGCCTCAGTTTTCTCATCTGTAATATGAGAATTAAATCCTTCTCCCTCCTACTTAAACTGCAAGCCCCATGTGGGAGAAGGGCTGTACCCAACCTGATTATCTCGTATCTACCTCAGTGCTTAGTACAGTACTTGGAACATGGTAAGCTCATAATAAAATGCCTTCATTTATTATTATTATTATTATATTATTTTTATCATCAACATCATCATTCTCTGGGCCTCAGTTTCCTCATCTGAAAAATGGAAATTAAATACCCATGTGAGACAGGTACTGTGTCTGACCTGATTGCATTGTATCTACCACAGTGCTTAGTATAATGTTTGCACAGAGTCAGCAAACAACACCATGATTCGTATTCTTATAACCTCAAAAAGAGGTTAACGTGTGCTCAACCCACAGAAGGAAAGGGCCTCTCTAGCCGTGAAGCGGATCTGTGTATTTTAATAGATAATTCTGAAAATTCTGACTTGAAATGATCGAGTTCCTATCAGCTGAACAAAGTTTGTTTCCGGGGAAGGAACTAGAAAGGATATATCCCGGTCTAGAGATCTCTCCACCAGGACCACCATGTCACAGTCTAACTGATTATGAGTCCCATGTGGGACAGGGACTATGTCCAACCTGATTAGCTTTTATCTACTCCAACGCTTTAGAAAGTGGTTAGCAAATAGTACAGTGCCTGGAACATAGTAAGTGCTTAACAAATTCCACAATTATTACTATTATTAAACACCTCTCTCTCCTGGGCCACAGTCACGCTCCCGGTTGGGATCTCACCGCCAGAAGAGTCATCTCTGAAAACAAAGGTCAGCTAGAGAGGGAATGCATAAACTGAACCGGGACAGGCGGTGAAGCAACGTGGCCTAGTGGATAGAGCTCGGGCCTGGGAGGCGAAGGACCTGGGTCTAATCCCAGCTCTGCTACTTGTCTGCTGAGCCACCTTGGGCAAATCACTCCACTTCTCTGGGCCTCAGTTCCCTCATCTGTAAAATGGGGGTTAAGACTGTGAGCCCCACGCCGGACAGGGACTGTGTCCAACCTGATTGCCTGGTATCTACCCCAGTGCTTAGAACAGTGCCTGGGACAGAGGCACTTAACAAATACCATTAAAAAAAAAAAACTATCTCTTCTAGGATGAGAAATTCTCCATCTCACAGTAGCCAAGTGCCTTGAGATCGGGCAGTCTCTGGATGGGTCAAGTCAGAGCCTTCACCACGACGGGGCTGTTTCTCCTCTCTGCTGGGGGCAGCACAAGAGAAAATAACGTTCTGTTGGCAGCAGGAGGGCCCTCGGCGTGGGAGGCGCCGGAAGAGACTGCCAGAAGACCCAACGAAATCTCCTCTCCTCAGGAATTTTCCAAAATTATAACAAGGGAGGTGGTTTGGCCTGGCCATCAGGCAGGGAGATGAATTTGACGATTGCTGGAACCCCGAGAGCGTATGATACGATTCAGACTCTCGGGGAGGAATGGAGGGAGGGAAAAGGAGGACCAGTGATGCGTCAATCCTTGGCACCTGACAGCCTTACCGGAAAACCAGGCAGCCGAAACCGGGACATACCGGAAAGAGCCGTAGCTGGGCTGAGCTTCCCGTAGGCGGGGCTGGGCGAGGGGCGTTGCAGACCCGTCTTGGCCCTCCGATTCTTTGATTTTTTTCATTCAAGAATCCTTCATTCAAGGAGCTCAAAGAACTTTTTTTTAATAGTATTTTACACGCCAGGCGCCGTTTTAAGCGCTGAGGTAGATACAGACTAATCATGTTGGACACAGTCCCTGTCACACATGGGGTTCACAGTCTTAATCCCCATTTTCCAGATGAGGTAACCGAGGCACAGAGAAGTGAAGTGACTTACCCAAAGTCACACAGCAGACGAGAGGCGAGCCAGGATTAGGAGCCAGTTCCTTCTGACTCCCAGGCCCGTGGGAGTCAAGTAGGCCATGCTGCTTCCCCTACTTGATACGAATTCCTTCTTTCAGACCCTCAACTGGACATCGGTAAAGATGATGGTATGATGGTATTTGTTAAGCGCTTACTTTGTGTCAAGCACTGGGGCTGATACAAGCTAATCAGGTGGAACACGGTCCCTGTCCCACATGGGGCTCACAGTCTTAATCCCCATTCATTCAGTAGTATTTATTGAGCGCTTACTATGTGCAGAGCACTGTACTAAGCGCTTGGAATGGACAAATCGGTAACAGATAGAGACAGTCCCTGCCCTTTGACGGGCTTACGGTCTAATCTAGTCTAGAAGCAGCGTGGCTCAGTGGAAAGAGCCCAGGCTTTGGAATCAGAGGTCATGAGTTCGAATCCCGGCTCTGCCACTTGTCAGCTGTGTGACTGTGGGCGAGTCACTTCACTTCTCTGTGCCTCGGTTACCTCACCTGTAAAATGGGGATTAACTGTGAGCCTCATGTGGGACAACCTGATTGCCCCGTGTCTACCCCAGCGCTTAGGACAGTGCTTGGCACATAGTAAGCGCTTAACAAATACCAACATTATTAATCGGGGGAGACAGACAGACAAGAACAATAGCAATAAATAGAATCACGGATGAGGTAACTGAGGCAGAGAGAAGTGAAGTAACGTGCCCAAGGTCACATGGCGGACAAGTGGCGGAGCCGGGATTAGAACCCAAGTCTTCTGACTCCCAGGCCCGGGCTCTATCCACTAGGCTATGCTGTAAGAGGGGAGCCTTAGAGACCCCCCCCCCCGAGTTTAAGATAGAGTCAGCAATGGGGCAATGAGTTCACTCTTGCCCACTGGCCAAGGAAGTCTCTGGCTTCAAACCCAGCAACATGGGGTTAATTCTGCCATTGGCCCTGCTTCGGGGAGCATGATGGGAAACGGGGCGGGGGGCAGGGAGGAGAGCAGCCCAAGGAAAGGCAGCATTAATAAAATGCAGGTGTTTTTACAGTTGCTTTAGAAAAGGAAAAGAAGCCGGTCCAATGCTACAGCAAACATGTAGAAACAAGAGCTGACTGTGGTGGAAAAAAATGTGCTATTGAATAATGAGAAAGCATTTTGGAACGAGGGCTGTGTTTGGGGTTAACAAAGAATGCAGCAGTCACTGGCAAAGGCCTACCTTCAAGTTCACAGTGCGCTCAGATACACATATACACACAAAAATACACCCTACCCACCCCCATAAATCTTGCCCACGCAACTCCTCCGGCCCCTAAATTTGGCTTCCAGCCTCTTTTACCTGGGATTAGCTTTGACATTCCCCCAAAGCCTCTGTGGTCTGCCTTTTTTCTCTCTTCTCTTTCTCTCCCCTCCTAGCACTTTTTCTCTCTCTCTCCCGGAGCCCTTTCTGCACTCTTTTGGCCGAGGCCCCTGCTTCTTAATTCACTTTTACGGGGCTCCAAGGCAGATTTTTCCTCAGGCCAATCTCTCTCTTCCTGCCTGCCCGCTCTGGAGACGGAGCCATCAGAGACACGCTACAGGCAAAGGTCTCCTCCGGCCCTGGTCCCGGATCTCCCCCAAGATGCTATTTGTGGAGCGGGCCCCTGTTGGTTTAGCTACGATTTTAGTTTGTAAAACTCCCAGAGATTGATTCTAGATTAGAGAGGGTGAGCATGTGTCACGGGCCCTTCTAGATTAGAGGGGGTGAGCAAGTTTGATTCTAGATGGAAGGGGTGAGCCAAGCATGATTCCAGATTGGAGCAGTGGAGAGGGCCTGATTCTAGGTCGGAAGAGGTCAGTGGGTGTGATTCTAGGTTGGATGGTGTGAGCGGGTGTGATTCTAGATCGGAGGGGTGAGTAGGTATGTTTCTAGACTAGAGGGGGTGAGCAAACATGATTCTAGATGGAAGGGGTCAGCCAAGCATGATTTTAGATTGGAGAGAGGGGAGAGGGCGTGATTCGAGGTCGGAGGAGGTGATTCTAGGCTGGACGGTGTGAGCGGATGTGATTCTAGATTGGCGGGGTGAGCAGACTTGCTTCTAAATCGGAGGGGATTAGCAGGTATACTTCTGGTTTGGAAGGGGTGAGCTAGTGTGGTTCTAGATTGGAGGGGTGAGCAAGCATGATTCTAGATTGGAGAGTTGAGCGGCTGTGCTTCTAGATTGGAGGGGGAGAGCAGGTCTGATTCTAAATTGGGGGGGGATGAGTAGACATTAAAGCATCTAGAATGCTTCCCCTCCTGCCCCGTGTGCTTCTGCTCATCCCAAGGCATCTTGGGGGTCAGGGAGAAAACCCCGAAGCTGCCAAGGCCCCGTGGTTCTGTCCTCTTCCTTGTAGGGCTGTGGGGGGTGATTTGGGGTCTGGGAACAGGGAGGGGGGCTAAGGTCCAGAGCCCCCCTGAAATTGGCCCTTGCCCCAAGGCAAACAAGCAGGATCTGGTCAATCGCGCAGTCATTCAGTGGTACTTACTGAGCACTTACTATGCCCGGAGCACTGTACTAAGTGCTTGGGAGAGTCCGATGCAAAAGAATCATTATTAACAATCATCATAATAATGGTATTTGTTAAGCACCTACTATGTGTCAAGCCCTGTTCTAAGCGCTGGGTTAGATACAAGCTAATCACGATAGACACAGTCCTTGTCCCACATGGGGCTCACTGTCTTCATCCCCATTTTACAGATGCGGTAACTGTGGCCCAGAGAAGCAAAGTGACTTGCCCAAGGTCACACAGCAGACAAGTGGCAGAGTCGGGACTAGAACCCAGGTCATTCTGATTCCCAGACCCGTGCTCTAGCCACTAGATCATGACGAGCTTACGGTCCAGAGGTCAGCCAGTTGGCCCATCTGACCTGAGAGCCCTACATCCAACACAGAACCCCGTCCTCCGTCCTCCGAACGACAGGTATATCGTGCTCTCCCAAACGCTTAATACTCTCATAGTGCTCTGCTCATAGTAAGCGCTCAAGAAACATGATCGATGGATGCGAAAGAGTTAAGATGGAGGGCACCGGCACTGACTTTTCAACCCAATTCAGGCAACCGTGTCTTGTCATCAGACAGAGGAAGGGTGATAAAGTTCAGAGTTCATTTATTCTTCAGGCCTTTATTCTTCAGCCACTGGAAAGACAACGGTGACTGCTGCAGGCTGATAAAAAGTAATAATAATAATAACTGTGATATTTGTTAAGCACTTAATACATGTCAAGCGCTGTACTAACCACTGGGACAGATAAGATAATTAGGTCGGACACAGTTTCTGGATAGAGTACGGCCTGGGAGTCAGAAGGACCTGGGTTCTAATCCTGACTCCTCCACACACCTGCTGTGTGATCTTTGGCAAGCCACTTCGCTTCTCTGGGCCTCAGTTACCTCATCTGCGAAATGGGGGTTAAGATTGTGTGTCCTACGTGGGACAGGGAGTGGGTCCAACCTGATTAGCTTCTATCAGGGCTTAGTATAGTGCTTGGCACAAAGTAAGAACTTAAAAAGTACCATTAAAAAAAAAGAATGTAGGTGCGTTACAGGGAATGTCCCTTACAAAGCCCAGAGATTAGACTTGCCAAGTGAACAAGAGGAAATGCTTCTCCCAAAGGCCAATGGGTCTCAGGCTCGGTGACTGAATTATTGATTTATATTAATCTCTGTCTCTCCCTCTAGACTATAAGCCCACTGTGGGCAGGGAACATGTTTACCTACTCTGTGTTATACTCTCCCAGCTATTTAGTACCGTGCTCTGCACACTGTAAGGGCTCAATAAATACCTTTGCTGCTGCTGCTGCTGCTGCTGCTGATAGCTGACTCATATTGTTTGCTTCCTGACTGAGCAACCAATTGATGGCATTTACTGAGTGCTTACTGGGTGCAGAGCACTGTACTAAGTCCTTAGTTCAACCCCCTAAGCCCTCAGGTATTCACTCGACCCACTCGCATCAATCAACGGTATTTATCGAGCAGAAGCAGCATGGCCTAGTGATTAGAGTACAGGCTTGGGAGTCACAAGGAACCGGATTCTAATCCCCGCTCCACCACGTGTCCGTTGTATTGCCTTGGGCAAATCACTTCACCTCTCCAGGCCTCAGTTACCTCATCTATAAAATGGGGATTAAAACTGTGAGTCCCATGTGGGACAGGGACTCCGTTCAACCAGATTTGCTTGTCTCCACCCAGCTCTTAGTACAGTGCCCGGTACATAGCGCTTAACAAATACCACAATTATTATTATTATTATTAATACTAAGCTCTCTGGAGGGTACGGTACAAAAGAGTAGGTAGAGATCAATCCTACTCTCAAATTTACAGATTGTAGGAGGCTGAACTTACAAACCAGAGCATGGAGGTACATATCCTTATACTAAGTTGCTTCCCTTACCTGTAAAGTATTTTAATGTCTTTTTCCTCCACCTAGACAGCAAACTCCTTGAGGATAGGAATCATGTCTAGTAACTCTATTCTAACGTAATTGGTATTTGTTAAGTGCTTACTATGTGTCAGGCACTGTTCTAAGCATTGGGGTGATGGGGTTGTCTCACGTGGGGCTCACAGTCTTCATCCCCACTTTACAGATGAGGTAACTGAGGCACAGAGTAATTAGTGACTTGCCCAAGGTCACACAGCTGACAAGTGGTGGAGCAGACGAGTGGCTCTCCCAAGTGTTTAGTACGGTGCTCTGTACACGGTTAACATAGTAGATGTCACTGATTCTCTGACAGGGAGAATGCAGTAGAGTTGTAGACAGACACCCTGCCCGCAAAGAGCTTTCAGTCTACAGAGGGAGACAGATGTGAAAAAGAATCACAGATAGGAGGAGGTGATAAAAATATAAAGATACGGACATAAATGCTGGGTCTCAATCAATCCATCAGTGGTATCTGTTGAGTGCTTATTACGTGCAGAACATAGTCCTAAGCGCTTGGGAAAGTACGATTCAACAGAATTAGGAGTCACATTCCCTAAGTGCTTAATACAGTGCTTCGAATACAGTAAGCGCTCAATAAGTACGCTTGAATGAATGAATTCCCTGCCCATAATGACTTTACATTCTAAAGTGGGAGACAGACGTTAATATGAATCGAGTAGTAATCTGTAATATGGAATTTAAAGATATATACATAAGCGCTGTGGGGTTGGGCGAATATCAGTGCCAAAAGTGCTTTAGACTGTAAGCTCCCTCTGGGCAGAGAATGTGTCTGTTTATTGTTATAGCGTACTCTCCCAAGAGCTTAGTACAGCGCCCCGCACACAGTGACGCTCAATAAATACGATTGACCGACTGATATTGCTCTGGGCTTTGGCAAAGAACACTTCCCTTGCCTCCAGCTCACCTACCAGTCCATCGCCCAGACATGGCAGTTGGCAAACAAGAAGCTACTTGCTCCCCCTGCTAATTGGTGGCACTCGATAGCAACCCGCCCAATTTAGGGTAATAATAATAATAACAATAATAATAATGGAATTTGTTAAGCGCTTACTAAGCGCCAAGCACTATTCTAAGCATCGGGATAGATACAAGGTAAGGATGTTGTCCCACGGGGGGGGGGTCACGGTCTCAATCCCCATTTTAAGGATGAGGTAACCGAAGCGCAGGGAAGTGAAGTGACTTCCCCAAGGTCACCCAGCAGATAAGTGGCAGGGTCAGGATTATAACCCAGGTCCTTCTGACTCCGAGGCTCGGGGTTCTACCCACTAGGCCACGCTGCTACCATGTAGAGGATCTGTGATGTCCATCTTTACCCCACCCTCTCCACTTGGTCAGTCCTGTCCTGGTCGTCTAGACTGTAAACTCGTTGCGGGCAGAGAATGTGTCAGTTATATTGTTGTAGTGGTCTCTCCCAGGCGCTCAGTACAGTGTTCCGCACATAGTAAGCCCTCAATAAATAAGATTCATCGATCGATGGGTCCCCGAAAGCCACAGCTCAGACTCTCTCTCCTCCTTCCCTACCCCTCCTCCCTCCCAGCCCCCAATAAACCCAAAGAATTAGCAGCTGGGCTCCTTTTCCTGACGCTGTAAAAGCTGCAGTTCCCAAGCTGTATATCAAAGGTGCTTCCTCTAAACGGTTTCTGCATTTCAAAGGGGGTTATTTATTCCCTTCACTAAATTATCACATTTGGACGGAGGAGTTTTATCCAGAGGTCAAACGCTGGAAAAAAATGAAACCAAACAAATCCACCCTCTGCCTCGGTTGAGGCTAACTGATTTCGTGTGTGTTTCCTGCCTGGGTATATTGGAATAGCGAGGCCGGATGCAGGGCTCGGTGCGGGACTTGTCGAATAGACGCCTCCAATCCCCCTACTGTGATATTCCCCCCCGGATGTGCTCTAACTGCAGGTCGGAAAGCAGTGTGGCCTAGTGGCTAGAGCACGGTCCAGGGAGTCAGAAGCACCTGGGTTCTAATTCCAGCTCCTCCGCTTCGTTGAATTATACTTATTGAGCGCTTAATAATAATAATAATAATAATGTCGGTATCTGTTAAGCGCTTACTATGTGCAGAGCACTGTTCTAAGCGCTGGGGGAGACCCGGGAATCAGGTTGTCCCACGTGGGGCTCGCAGTCTTCATGCCCATTTTACAGATGAGGTAACTGAGGCCCAGAGAAGTGAAGTGACTTGCCCACAGTCACACAGCTGACAAGTGGCAGAGCTGGGATTGGAACTCATGACCTCTGACTCCAAAGCCCGTGCTCTTTCCACGGAGCCACGCGGGTGCAAAGCATTGTACTAAATGTACAAAGCACTGGGAGAGTACAATGTAATAACAAACAGACACGTTCCCTGCCCACAGTGAGCTGGCCTGTCTGCTGTGTGACCTTGGGCAAGTCACTTCACTTCTTGCTTGTTGTTGTATTGTACTCTCCCGAGTGCTTAGTTCAACGGTCTGCACATGGTAAGCACCCAGTAAATAGGAGTGAATGAATGAATGAATGAACTTTTCTGTGCCTCAGTTCCCTCAACGATGAAAAAGGGATTAAGACAGTGAGCCCTATGTGGGATAATAAAAATAACAATAACTGTGGAATTTGTTAAGCACTTACAGTGTGCCAGGCACTGTATTAAGACTTGGGGTGGATACAAGCAAATCGGGTTGGACACAGCCCCTGTCCCACGTGGGGCTCACAGCCTCACTCTCCATTTTCCAGATAATAATAATAAAAATAATAATGATATTTTTTGGTAAGTGCTTACTATGTACCATACACTGTTCTAAGCGCTGGAGTGGACAGAAGCAAATCGGGCTGGACACAGTTCATGTGGGGCTCACAGTCTCAATCCCCACTTTCCAGATGAGGGAACTGAAGCACAGAGAAGTGAAGTGACTTTGACTAAGGTCACACAGCAGACAAGTGGCAGAGCCTGATTAACCTGTGTCTACCCCAGCGCTTAGGACAGGGCCTGGCACATAGTAAGCGCTTAACAAATACCTTTTTTAAAAAAAAAATTCATCTCCCATCCCCGGATGGGGCAAGGAGGGAACGCTGACAGAGCTGCAAGATTTTTCTTGTAGTGATTTGGGGATCGGGGGAATGGGGAGGGCCCAGAATTTCCTTTCCAGGATACTTTGCCCCCCACCATCTCCGCCCTGCAGTTAGAGGAGGGCTTCCAAGCCCCTGGGGGGGTACAGAGGGTCCTGGGTTTCCTGTTTCGGGAGAGCAGGCCCCTGCCCCTGTGACTCACTTCCTCTCTCCTGTTCTCCGGCCGTGGCGTTTTTCAGTCTCGATGCCCAGTTCCCCGGTGACTCACCTCTCCGATTTCCACCCCTTCCTCTCCCTGCGACAAGGCCGACCCACCCACACAACTCTTCCCACAGCCCCTTACTGGACCATCAGCCCCCTCCCCAAACGCAACCTTCCCTCACCCCCTTATTGGAGCACCAGCCTCTCTCCTCTCCCCTCCTTTTTTTAATAATAATGTTGGTATTTGTGAAGCGCTTACTATGTGCCGAGCACTGTTCTAAGCGCTGGGGTAGATACAGGATAATCAGGTTGTCGCACGTGAGGCTCACAGTGAATCCCCATTTTACGGATGAGGGAACTGAGGCACAGAGAAGTGAAGTGACTCGCCTCACAGTCACACAGCTGACAAGTGGCAGAGCCGGGATTTGAGCTCATGACCTCTGACTCCCAAGCCCGGGCTCTTTCCACTGAGCCACGCTGCTTCTCAGTGTTATTTGTTAAGCACTTATTATGTGCCAGACACTATACTACACACTGGGGTAGATATAAGCTAATCGGGCTAGACACAATCCATGTCCTAACTTGGGGCTCACAATCTTCATTCCCATTTTACCGATGAGGGAACTGAGGCACAGAAAAATGAAATGAATAGGGGCAGCATGGTGTAGCGGCTACGGCACGGGCCTGGGAGTCAGGAAGTCATGGGTTCTAAACCTGGCTCTGCTACTGGTCTGCTGTGTGGCCTTGGGCAAGTCACTTCACTTCTCCGGGCCTCAGTTCCCTCATCTGTAAAACGGGGATCGAGACTGTGAGCCCCATGTGGGACAGGGACTGTGTCCAATCCGATCTGCTTATATCTGCTCCAGGGCTTAGCACAGTGCCTGGCACATAGTAAGAACTTAATGAATACTGCAATAATTATTATTGTCCAAGGTCACACAACAGACAAGTGGAGGAGGCAGGATTAGAACCCAGGTCCTTCTGACTCCCACTAGGCCACACTGCTTTTCATACATAGCCTTCCCTCACCCCCTTATGGAGCACCAGCCACCAGCCCCTTCTCCACAAACTCCCACATCCCCTTAGTACTGGTATTTAAGTATTTACTGTGTGCGGAACACAGTACTAAGCTCCGGGACAGAATATTTTGGATAATAATAATAATTATTATGGCATTTGTTAAGCGCTTGCTCTGTAACACGCACTGTACTGAGCTCTGGGGTAGACACAAGCTAGAGTCCATGTCCCACATGGGGCTCACAGTCTTAATCCCCATTTTACTGAGGGACAGAGAAGTGAAGCGACATGCCCGAAGACACACAGCAGACAAGTGGTGGAGGCAGGATTAGAACCCAGGACCTTCTGATTCCCAGGCCCATGCTCTTACCATTAGGCCTCGCTGCTTCACTTTGTGGTCAGGGTATATGTCTATCAACTCTGTTGTACTTTCCCAAGCACTTAATACAGTGCTCTGCACATGGCAAGCACTCAATAAATACGATTGATTGATTGATTGGCAGACTCGGCCAGTGTCTCCAAGCTCCGGCCAAGAGAGACCGTCACCAGTAGCCCGGCTAAGAATCCGGAGTGTTCAGAGATTCTTCCACGCGCCCTCTTTAGCTCTCTCTCTTCCCCCGTCCCCTTCCCCCGGCCCACACTGCCCTCACCCACCGGCTATGAGATCCGGGTCAATGGGTGAGTGAGAAGAAGCAGAAGAGAGAAAAATCTACCAAAATAAAAAACCCTCTAGGGAGCAATAAGAAAAATGTAAATGCTTAAAAATAGATGGCGAGGTCTCTGGAGAAGCAGCGTGGCCTAGTGGAAAGAATCTTGGCCCGGGAGTCAAAGGACCTGGATTCGAAGTCCGGCTCTACACCCTGCCTGCTGTGTGACCTTGGGTAAGTCACTTAATTTCTCTGCCCTTCGGTTTTCTCATCTGTCAGCTGGAGGTTCAATACTAATTCTCCCTCACCCGTAGACTATGAGGCCTGGGTGGGGCAGGAACTGTGTTAAACCCATTATTTTGTATCTACCCCAGGGCTTAGTACAGTGCTTGGCACACAGCAAGCACTTACCAAATACCGTAATTATCATCATTATTGTTCTGGAGCAGAACAAACTTCTATGCAGGAGAATGCTGCTCCCAGCGTAAGGCAGTGACTCCCAAGGAATTCCTGGAAAATCCCTGTGGAGACCCTAAACTCGGCTCTCCTCTGTGGGAGACGTGGCGGTCGCGTCCGACTGGCTTCGGGGTTTTTTTAATGTTATTTGTTAAGCGCTTTTTTTAGGTGCCTGGCACTGTTCTAAGCGCTGGGGTAGATACAGGCTCATCAGGTTGCATACAGTCCCTGTCCCACATGGGGTGCACAGTCTTCATCCCCATTTTACAGATGAGGTAAATGAGCCACAGAGAAGTGAAATGACCTGTCCAAAGTCAACCAGCAGATGAGTGGCAGAGCTGGGATTAGAACCCAGGTCCTCCTGACTCCTATCTACTAGGCCATGCCGTTTCCTCTTCTTGCAGTCCTGACCCTGCTAGCATCAGGGCTATGACCAGCAATCGATCAGTCAATCAATGGTATTTATTGACCATTTACTATGGGCAGATCACTGTCCTAAGCTCTTGGAAGAGCACAATGCATCATAGTTGGTAGACACATTCTCTGTCCACAAAGAGCTTACACCTAGTGGGGGAGACAGACATTAAAATAAATTACGGAGATGTATTTAAGTGCTGTGGGGCTGAGGGTGGGGTGAATAAAGGCTAAAAATCCAAATGCAAGGAAGAGGGAGTACGGAAAATGTGGACTGGGTCGGGGAAGACCCGAGACAGATCGTGGGAGAGGGGTCAGTGGCGAGATAGACGGGAGATGGAGGTACAGTGAAATTTTGGCGTTAAAGGAGAGAAGTGAATGTGCTGGTTTGTAGTAGGAAATCAACAATTTAAGATAATGAGGACAAGGTGACTGAGTGCTTTAAAGCCAATGGTAAGAAGTTTCTGCTCCCGACGGAGGGGGATGGACAACTACTTGAGGTTCCCCCGATTAGACCGTAAGCCCGTCAAACGGCAGGGACCGTCTCTATCTGTTGCCGACTTGTTCATTCCAAGCGCTTAGTACAGTGCTCTGCACATAGTAAGTGCTCAATAAATACTATTGAATGAATGAATACTCCAGGAGTGAGGAAAACGTGGACTGAATGTTTTTGAAAGAAAAACGATCCGGGCAGCAGAGTGAAATATGGACTGGAGTGGGGAGAGACAGGAGGCTGGGAGGTCATGGAGGAGCCTGATGCCGTAATCAAGGCGGAATAGGATAAATGCTTGGATCAGTGTTGTAGCAGTTTGGATGGAGAGAAAGGGGGAGATTTGGGGAACAAGCAATCAGTCGTATTTATTGAGCACTTACTGTATGCAGAGCACTGACTCAGTGACGTTATGAAAGTAGAACAGGTTCAATCTAATATTTCCCTCACGACTTGCATCTACACCAGAGCCGGTCTGTGGACAACCCAGCTAGGAAATAGTCAGTGGGGAGTTGGGACACCTGAGTTCTAGTCCTGATTGTGTAATGACAATCATAATGGAATTTGTTAAGTGCTTACTATGTATCAAGCTGTGAACTAAATGCTGGGGTAGACACAATACAATCCCATAAAACACACTCCCTGTCCCACAGGGAGCTCACAGTCTAAATAGAAGGGAGAACACACATTAAAACTCCAATTTTATAGATGAGGAAACTGAGGCACTGAGAATTTAAGGGTCTTGCCCAAGTATCACACGACAGGCAAAGGCAGCGAAGAGATCGGAACCCAGGTTCCTTGCCTCTCAGGCCTTAGCTCTTTCTACTAGGCCAAGTTGATTCACCAGACGAAGAGGAGAATTGCGTTGTCAACGGTGATGGGCAAGTCAGGGGAAGAGAGAGTTTGGGAGGGGAGATGAGGAGGTCAGTTTTGGACATTTTGAGCTCGAGGTAAGGATGGGGCATTCAGGTAGAGGTGCCCTGAAGGCAGGAGGACATATGAGATAGCAGGAAAAGGAGAGAGATCCGGGCTGGAGAGGTAAATTAGGGAATCATCTCCATAGAAATGGAAATTGAAGCCATGGGAGCGAGTAAGTTCTCCAAGGGAGTGGATGTAGATGGAGATTAGAAGGGGACACTGAACTGAGCCTTGAGGGACGCCCCACAGTTAGGGGTTGGAGGCAGAGGAGGAGTCCATGAAAGAGACTGAGAAGGAGGGGCCAGAGAGACCGGAGGTGAGCCAGGAGACGACAGTGTCAGTGAAGCCGAGTTAGGTGATGATTCCAGTAGAAGGGGGTTACCCGGTGTAGAAGACAGCTGAGAGGTAAAGGAGGATTAGGATGGAGTAGCGAAGCAGCAAGACTCAGTGGAGAGAGCACGGGCCTGGGAGACAGGAGATCATGTGTTCTAATCCAGGCTCCATCACTTGTCTGTTGGGTGACCTTGGGCACTTCACTTCTCTGGACCTCAGTTTCCTCATCAGTAAAATGGGGATGAGCCAGGGATCCCCACATGGGACAGGGACTGTGTCCAACCTGATTTGCTTGTATCCACCCCAGCGGTTAACACGGTGCCTTAGTAAGCGCTTAACAAATACCATAATTATTAACTATTATTAGAGTCCAGGTGGATTTGGCAAGGAGAAGAAGGTCATTCAGTGGCAACCTGGAGATTGCCCTCTCCAAGTTTCGTTCAAAACTGATTTTGAACCAAAATTAGTTTGGTTCACTGGAGCAGAGGGGTCAAAGGCCCTACTGTAGCACTGGAGCTGTACAAGGGCACGATGCAGAGATCATTTTGCTCGTAAATTGTTCCTATACATTAAGCTCTGGCATGCATATCTCGTGTCATACACCTGCCTGTCTACTTACTTGCTGTCCTCCATGCCCCGGCAGAAATCCTGCGGGCAGTGACAGGGGAGCATGAGTGGCCCTGGGCTCTCGTTATATCCCGGCTAGACTACTGTGTCAGCCTTCTCTCTGACCTCCCTTCCTCCTCTCTCGCCCCGCTCCGGTCTATTCTTCACTCCGCCGCCCGGCTCATCTTCCCGCAGAAACGATCTGGGCATGTCACTCCCCTTCTTAAACAACTCCAGTGGTTGCCTATCGACCTCCGCTCCAAACAAAAACTCCTCACTCTAGGCTCTCCATCACCTTGCCCCTTCCTACCTCTCCTCCCTTCTCTCTTTCTACCGCCCACCCCGCACGCTCCGCTCCTCCGCCGCCCACCTCCTCGCCGTCCCTAGGTCTCGCCCGTCCCGCCGTCGACCCCCGGGTCACGTCCTCCCGCGGTCCCGGAACGCCCTCCCTCCTCACCTCCGCCAAACCGATTCTCTTTCCCTCTTCAAAACCCTACTTAAAAATCACCTCCTCCAAGAGGCGTTCCCAGACCGAGCTCCTCTTCCCCCTCTACTCCCTCTGCCATCCCCCCTTCACCTCTCCGCAGCTAAAGCCTCATTTTCCCCTTTTCCCTCTGCTCCTCCACCTCTCCCTTCCCATCCCCACAGCACCGTACTCGTCCGCTCGACTGTATATATTTTCGTTACCCTATTTATTTTGTTAATGAATTGTACATCGCCTCGATTCTATTTAGTTGCCATTGTTTTTACGAGACGTTCTTCCCCTCGACGCTGTTTATTGCCATTGTTCTCGTCTGTCCGTCTCCCCCGATTAGACCGTAAGCCCCTCAAACGGCAGGGACTGTCTCTATCTGTTGCCGACTTGTTCATCCCAAGCGCTTAGTACAGTGCTCTGCACATAGTAAGCGCTCAATAAATACTATTGAACTTTACCACTATCATTAGCATAGCCTAATGGCTAGAGCACGGGCCAGAGTCAGAAGAACCTGGCTTCTAATCTGGGCTCCTCCACTTGTCTGCTGGGTGACCTTGGGCAAGTCGCTTCATTTCTCCGTGCCTTATCTGTAAAATGGAGATTACTACTGTGAGCCCCATGTCGGACAGGGACTGTGTCCAACCCGATTGCCTTGTATCCACTCCAACGCTTAGTGCAGTGTTTGACACATGGTGCTTAATAAAAACCATAATTATTATTAGTATTAATATCCATTTCTACGCATAGGCTCTCAGTCCTGGAGTCCCAACGCCAAGCTTCACCGGTTTGAAACTGGGTAGTGTCCAACAACCAGGAAAGAAACCAGAAAAGAGAGAGGCATTCGCCTTGGATTTACCTGATAATTTACCCTAATATGTTTAAGTCATTAGTCCCGGAGTGTCCTAGTCAAAAACAGGGCTCAGCAGGACTTTTGCAGCCATGAATGCTCTTCTTTCCCAGAGAGGAACTTGCAGGGGAAGGGAGGGAAGGGAGGAAACAGAAGGGAAGGGAGAGGAGGAGAGAGGAAGAGAAAGGGCAAGGAAGGAGGCAAAGAGAAGGAGAAGAGAGAAGGAGAGGGCATAACTGTAATATGAAAGTAAACGAAGATGACTTCGGAAAGGGCAGGAGTCAGAGAAGAGAAGATGAGAAAGTTCAGACAGAAAAGAAAAGCTGATCTCCCAAAAGGCCCTCACAACTTGTGGAAATAATAATAAAAATAACAATTATAGTGACTTTGTTAAGTGCTTACTATGTGCAAAGGACTGTAACGATTGTGGTATTTGTTAAGCACATTCTGTGTGCTTGGCGCTGTTATAGGAGTTGGAGTTGATGCAAGATAAATGGGTTGGGCACAGTCTCTGTCCCACACGCTCACAGTCTTAATCCCCATTTTACAGATGAGGAAACTGAGAAGTGAAGGAGCTTGCCCAGAGTCACATAGCAGGTACGTGGCAGTGGTGGGACTAGAATCCAGAGCCTCTGACTCCCATGCCTACGCTCCTTCCACTAGGCCACACTGCCTTCCCACCCCTTCTCTGGCTTAACGGCAGCCCTAGGGTATCTCCAGTGAGGTAGAACAATATGTTAAAGTCACTGAACTTCTCTGTGCCTCGATTACCTCATTTGTAAAATGGGATTAAGGTTGTAAACCCCATGTGGGATAGGGACTGTATCCAATCTGGTTAGTTTGCATCTACCCCAGCATTTAGTACAGTGCCTAATTCATCATAAGTGCTCAACAAATTCCATTAATAAAATAAAGGAGCTGGAAGCTAGGAACCCCAAACCCTTCCCCAAGCTTCCAATCAGTGTCCTATCTCCAGGAATTCACTTCCTTATTAACACCCATGGCCATCACCCTCACCAGTTGTTCCAGACCTCTAACTCCCTCCTCGAACCCCGTCCCCCCACCTCCTCTACCCCCTAATGACCTGGCTACCTCTTTTATTGAGAGAGTTGATACTATCAGGCGTGAGCTCCCTGAAATCCCCACCCCATCCCAGGCCCTTCCCCCTCCCTCTCCTTTTCCGCCTGTCCCATCCTTCCCGGCATTTTCTCTAGAGGACAGCTCCTACCTTCTCTCAAAATCCACCCCCTCCACCTGTGCATCCAACCCCATCCCTCTGCACCTCATCAAAACACTCGTCCCGTCCCTTCTTCCTTCCCTGACTGCCATCTTCAACTATTCCAATGACTTCTTCCCCACTGCTTTCAAATATGCTCATGTCTCCCCTATCCTAAAAGAACCTTCCCTTGACCTCAAGGCTCCCTCCAGTTATTGACCCATCTCCCTCCCCACCGTTCCTCTCCAAACTCCTTGAGCGAGTTATCTAGACCCGCTGTCTCAAATTCCTCTCCTCCAATTGTCTCCTTGACCCCCTCCGATCTGGCGTCCATCCTCTTCACTCCACAGAAACCCCCCCTCTTATAGGTCATTAATGATCTCCTTCTTGCCAAATCCAACAGCCTCCACTCCATCCTAATCCTCCTTGACCTCTCAGCTGCCTCCGGCACTGTCGACCATCCCCTTCTCCTGGAAGCATTACTCGACCTCAGCCTCACAGACACTGTACTTTCTTGGTTCTCCTCCTATCTTTCTTGCAACTCATTCCCAGACTTTTGTGAGCTCCCCCCTCTGCCTCCCACCCGCTAACTGTGGCTGTCCCTCAAGGTTCATTTCTGGGTGCCCTTCTAATTCTCCTTCTACACTCACTCCCTTGAAGAACTCATTCACTCAGATGGCTTCAACAAGCACCCCTATGGGGATGATTCCCAAGTCTACATCTCCAGCCCTGATCTCTCCCTCTTTGCAGTCTCGCATTTCTTCCAGCCTTCAAGAATCTCTACTTGGATATCCTCCCGTCATCTCAAGCTTCACCTGTGTTTAACAGAATTAAACTTAACTTCCCACCCAAACTCTGTCCTCTCCCTGACTTTCCCATCATTTTAGAAGTCATCATCATTATTTCTGTCTCACGAGCCCTTAACCTCAGTGTTATCCTCGACTCCTCTCTCTCATTCAATCCACATATTCAACCTATCACTGAATCCTGTCGGTTCCACCTTCACAACATGGCTAAAATCTGCCCTTTCCTCTCTATCCAAACTCCTACATGTTAATCCAAGCACTTAACTTATCTCTCCTTGATTACTACACCAGCCTCTTGCTGACCTCACATCCTTCTGTCTCTTCCCACTCCCATTTCACTCTGCTTTCTAGATCATTTTTCTATGAAAACATTCAGTCCATGTTTCCCCACTTCTCAAGGACTTCAGTGGTCGCCCATCCACCTCCACATCAAATGAAAATTCCTTTCCATAGGCATTAAAACACTTGATTATCTTGCCTTCTCCTACCTCACCTCGCTACTCTTCTACTACAACCCAACCTGCACATTTCACTCCTCTAATGCCATCCTTCTCATTGTACCTCACTTTCATCAATCTCACCCCGGCCTCTCGCTCCTGTCCTGCCTCGGTCTGGAATGCCCTCCCTCTTTCTATCCAACAGACGATTACTCTTCCCACCTTCAAAGCCTTAATGAAGGCACATCGTCCCCAAGAGACCTTCCTTGACTAAACCTTCACTTTCTTTTCTCCCACTCCCTTCTGCCTCACCCTGATTTGCTCTCTTTATTCACTCCCCGCCCTTCAGCCCCATAGCATTTATGTACATATCCATTATTTATTTTTTTATATTAATGTTCATCTCCCCATCTAGACTGTAAACTCCTTCAGGGCAGGGTTTGTGTCTGTTATATAGTTATATTGTATTCTCTCAAGCGCTTGGGACAGTGCTCTGCAAACAGTTAACGCTCAATAAATACGATTGAATGATTGACACCTGTTTCACTTCTCTGTCAAGCTAAGTTAGGAAGCAGCATGACCTAATGGAAGAAGTCTGGGCATGGGACTCAGGAGGATATGAGTTCTAATCCCGGCTCCACCTCTTGTCTGCTGTGTAACCTTGGGCAAATCGCTTTACTTCTCTGGGCCTCAGTTACCTCAGCTGGAAAGTGGGCATAGTACAGTGCTTGGCACATAGTAAGTACTTAACAAATATCATTAAAAAAAGAGAAAAGCAGCTGAGATTTTTAGCCCAAAGTCTAATGATGCCCTTTTTTCTACCTTTTTTCCCTCTAGCCTCCCAGAGGCCTCAGTGAAAACACTCCTCTTCTTGCTCTGGCCTGCCTGTCTTCATCTTCCTCTCTCTGAGCATCACTTTTCTAAAACTGACTCTGCCATTTGTCTGCTGTGCTACCTTGGGCAAGTCATTTCACTTCTCCGTCCCTCAGTTACCTCATCTGTAAAATGGAGATTGAGACGGTGAGCCCCACACGGGACAGGGACTGTGTCCAACCTCATTTGCTTGTATACACTCCAGCACGTAGTACAGTGCCTCGTACATAGGAAGCATTTAAATACTATAATTACTGTTATTATTAAGACAATACATCCACACTAGTTCACTCTTGCTAGACTATGGCTGTAGAGTGAACTCACAAGTGCCTTGATGGTTGCAGGAGTGAGTTTTTGGACTTTACCTGAAATATATCTTCAAATTAGCTCTACCACCATAGACTGTCATCTTGGACAAGCAGGCCTCAGATCCTCCTTTGACAGAACAATCAGTAAACCAATCAATGGTATTTATGGAGCACTTTCTGTGTACAGAGCATTGTGCTAAGTGCTGGGGATAGCAAGTAGGAAAGCAGCATGGCCTAGTGGAAAGAGCACAGGCCTGGGAGTCAGAGGACCTGGGTTCTAATCCCAGCTCCACTACTTGTCTGCTGTGTGACTTTGGGCAAATTCACTTCACTTCTCTAGTCCTCATTTCCCTCGTTTGTAAAATGGGGGTTAAGACTGTGAGTCTTACGTGGGACAGGGACTGTGTCCAACCTGATTATCTTCTATTCATTCATTCATTCATTCAAATGTATTTATGGGGCACTCACTGTGTGCAAAGCACTATACTAAGCTCTTGGGAGAGTACAATAAAACAATAAACAGATGCATTCCCTGCCCACAACAACCTTAGAGTCTAGAAGGGGAGACAGACGTTAATATAAATAAATTTCAGATATGTATATATCTAAGCCAGCACTTAGAACAGTGCCTGGCACATAGTAGGTGCTTAACAAATACCATCATTATCATTATTATCATTACACAGATCAGAATATTACTTAAAGAAACCCCTGGAGTTTACCACTGAGCTTAGCCAGCACTTAGAACAGTGCCTGGCACATAGTAGGTGCTTAACAAATACCATCATTATCATTATTATCATTACACAGATCAGAATATTACTTAAAGAAACCCCTGGAGTTTACCACTGAGCTTAGGTCGTCGAGACCCTGAATCCAAGTCACCACCAGCACTTCCTATGACTGCCCCCTCACCCCTCAATCTTTCCCCAAAGTTCTCTGGAGATCCAGACTGCTTTCTCAGCTAACTTCTGCCCAAGTTCATTTCAGCTGCACTTGCCAAGAACTTTTGCCTCTTCTGTACTGAGGAAAACTACAGAGGCCAGGGGTAGGGTAAGACCAGGCAGACTGAGCTAAGGAGCAAGGTGGAATTCCTTCCGGCCAGGGCCCTTTCATCCCCCAGGAAATAGGCTGCTGCAGAGGTTGATCTGGATATAAAGATGACTTTCCTCGTCCTGGGTCTGGGGTTTTGCTGGTTGCTGAACGTGAAGTGGGAGAAACCAGAGGTACACAAGACAGCCCGCCCCATCCCCACTGGCAGGCTTTAGTCACAGGGTTTCTCCACCTAAATTTACAAATTATTTACAGCTAGTGGAAGCAAGATGAGGCACACACTGACAATAGCAAGAGTATGCAAAGATGAATAAATAAGAAGCAGCAAGGCCTACGGATAGACCACGGGCCTGAGAGTCCGAGGACCTGGGTTGTGATCCCGGCTCCATCACTTGTCAGCTGTGTGACCTTGGGCAAGTCACTTCACTTCTCTTTGCCTCAGTTCCCTCATCTGGAAAATGGTGATTGAGACCGAATAAATAATTATAATTATGAAATCCTGGAGGGCCCTACTATGAGATTGTTATTGAGTAGAACTATTTATTCCTATGTTACATATGGATAAATTCATCTGCGCAGTAAAATGCCATGCAAGAGATCATGTGGAATGGCCTAGTAGAAAGAGCACAGATCTGAGAGTCAGAGGACGGGGGTTTCAATCCCAACTCTGACACATGTCTGCTCTGTGACCTTGAGCAAGTCGCTTTACTTCTCTGAGGCTCAGTTGCCTTATCTGTAAAATGAGGGTGAAGACTGTGAGCCCTAAGTAGGACAGGAACTGTGTCCAACTTGATTTCCCTGTATCTACCCTAGCACTTAGAACAGTGCTTGGCACACAGTTAGTGGTTAACAAATACCAGAATTATTATTATCTTGCATCTTCCCCAGCCCTCAGTACAATATGGGCAGAGGATGTGTCTGCTAATTCTGTTGTTCTGCTCTTAGTAAGTGCTCAATAAATATGAGTGATTGACTGATTTACAGGATCGTTGGGATGGGCCCAGGAAATGTCCATCCAGGAGGTTTTGTCTCCACCATGATCCCCCCAAGTATTAAGCAAGACAGCCAAGCTTCCAGGACAGGATCACACAGTGCCTCTGGGAATTTGGAAGCACGCTGGGAGATGAGCTCTTGTCCTTTTGTGTTACAGTTTCAGAGAAGCAATAATCCCCCAAGCTCGTCTCGGCAATTTGTAAAGAGAATTGGATAATTGGGAGGTGGTGGCGGATGGAGCCAGCCAGAGGGGAGGCAGTCATGGGATGTCACGGGAGACAGCCAGGGAGGCGTGGGCTGAGGAGAGGGTTGACAGGGCTGAAGAGAGGTTGTCTGGGCTGAGGAGAGGCAGGCATGGGCTGAGCGGAGGCTGCTCTGGGCTGAGGGGAGGCTGACCGGGGCTGAGGAGAGACGGGCAGAGGCTGATGAGAGCTTGGCAGGGGTTGAAGGGAGGCAGTCACTGGCTGAGAGGAAGCACGTGCCCACTGAGAGGAGGCGGGCATGGTCTGAGAGGAGGCGGCAGACAGTGGGTCAGAGGAGGTAGGCCCCGACTGTCGTCCGCAGGGAGTTATGGGCTCTGGGAGGGGCAGGAAGGATGCTGCATTAGAAGCAGGCAGCACCATAATCTTAGCAGAAAAGCTGCCGCAAAGGGGAGGGGACCCTCCGCTGAGGAGTGCAAGGGTGGGCAACCAATGTGGCTTTGGGCCACCGGCCACATTTTGTAGTGAAAAACATGTTCCGGGGACGGGGGGAAGGTGAGGGGATATAAGCTCCCAGAAGAGCAGATACTTCTGCCCACAGCAGCTGCTTCCTGTCTGAGACAGCCAGATCTCCTTGGGGAGTGGGGGGGGGGGGTAGAGGGTCCACAGGACCCACTGGTCTTGAGTTATGTCATCAGAACAGTATACTATTATTTATACTTTTTTAAAATGGTATTTGTTAAACACTACTATGTGACAGGCACCGTACTAAGCACCGAAGCAAATACAAACTAATCAGATTGGACACAGTCTATGTCCCACATGGGGCTTACAGTCTTAATCCCCATTTTACAGATGAAGTGACTAAGGCACAGAGAAATGAAGTGATTTGTCCAAGGTCACACAGCAAAGTAGCAGAGCAGGGATGAGAATCCAGATCCTTCTGACTCCCAGGCTCATCTTCATCCCCATTAACGACTCTCCCCACTCTAGCCTAGTTTCTAGCCTAAGAGAGTTGTGTGGGGAGAGCCCCAGTAATAATAACAACGATAATAATAATGGTATTTATTAAGCTCTTACTATGTGCCACACACTCTATTAAGCACTGGGGTGGTTACAAGCAAACTGGTTTGGACATAGTCCCCGTTCCACATGGGACTCACAGCCTCAATCCCCATTTTATAGATGAGGTAACAGGCACAGAGAAGTGAAGTGATTTGCCCAAGGTCACATAGCAGACACAAGGCAGAGCCAAGAAGAGAACCTATGATCTTTTGACTCCCAAGCCTATGTTCTATCCACTACCCTGTCCAGGCCTCCAGGTCTAAAGGTAGAGGTCAAACCTCAACCTCGCATGAGTTCCACAGCATGTTTCTAGAGGGGACCAAGGGCCCGGGATAATATTTAAATGTTCCGCACAGAAAGCCAGGTGAGGTGGAGTGGGTGGTCCCTCTACCAGGAGACAGGAAACTGACCAGCTGTGGAACCAAATAATAATAATATCATGGCATTTGTTTTAGCACTTACTATGTGCCAGGCACTGTACTAAGCACTGGGCTGGATACAAGCCTATCGGGTTGGTCTCAGTCCTTGTCCCACATCGGGTTCAGAGTCTCATTCCTCATTTTACAGATGAGGAAACTGAGGTAAGGAGAAATGAAGTGACTTGCTCAGGGCCATGCAGAAGACAAGTGGAGTCGGGATTAGAACCCATGACCTTCTAACTCCTAGGCCCATGTTCTATCCACTATACCATACTGCTTCTCCCCAGACATGGAGTGTGACAACCTTAAAACCAAAATGATTATTTTTGTCATCAGCCTGGGCCTAGAGGTTAGGGGGGGCATCAAGCGTGGAGGAGAAGCAAGAGATAATAATAATAATAATAAAGAATAATATACATTCATTCATTTAATCGTATTTATTGAGCATTACTGTGCGCAGAGCACTGTACTAAGCGCTTGGAAAGTACAATTCGGCAACAGATAGAGACAATCCCTACCCAACAACGGGCTCACAGTCTAGAAGGGGGAGACGGACAACAAAACAAAACAAGTAGACATCAGTACCAACAAAATAGATAAATATATACACATCATTAATAAAATAAATAGAGTAATAAATAAGTACAAATATACACAAGTGCTGGGGGGGTAGAGCAGAGGGAGGGAGTTGGGGCGATGGGGAGGGGAGGAGGAGCAGAGGAAGGGGGGGCTCAGTCTGGGAAGGCCTCCTGGAGGAGGTGAGCTCTCAATAGAGCTCTGAAGAGGGGAAGAGAGTTAGTTTGGCAGATATGAGTCGGGAGGGCGTTCCAGGACAGCGGTAGGACGTGGGCCAGGGGTGGACCGTGGGACAGGTGAGAACAAGGCCCAGTGAGGAGGTTAGCAGCGGCAGAGGAGCGGAGTGTGCGGGCTGACCTGGAGAAGGAGAGAAGGGAGGTGAGGTAAGAGGGGGCAAGGGGATGGAGAGCTTTGAAGCCAAGAATGAGAAGTTTTTGCTTCATGCGAAGGTTGATAGGTAACCACTGGAGATTTTTGAGGAGGGGAGTGACTTGCCCAGAGCGTTTCTGTAGAATAATGATTGTTGCACTTATTAAGTGCTTACTATGTGCCCATCACTGTGATAAACATTGGGGTATATACAAAAGTCCATATCCCACCCAGGGATCACAGTTGAATCGATTTGAATGTCTGTCTCTCCCAGTAGCCTGTAAGCCCCTTGAGGCTAAGGATTATGTCCATGAATTTTATTGATTTGTACTCTCCCAAACGTTTAGGGTGGTGCCGTGCTCACAGTAGGTCTCAATAAATACCACTGCATTTACTTCATCAGTAAAACGGGGTTTAAGATTGTGAGCCCCATTTGGGACATGGACTGTGTCCAACTTGATTAGCTTGTGTCTACCTCAGCGCTTAGTACAGTGCCTGGCACATAATAAGCGCTCAATAAATACCATAAAAAACAAAACCAAACAAAATCGTTGATTGTCCGAATGACAGAGAGAACAGGTACTTAATTCCCATTTTACAGATGAGGTACGTGAGCCATAGAGAAGCTAAGCGACTTGCCCGAGGTCACCCAGCAGACAAGTGGCGGGAGAAATTACAACGCGGGTCTTCTGACTCCCAGGCCCGTGGTCTTCCCTCTAGGCTTCACTGCTTTCCTCAAATTCTGTATTAGGCAGGGAGCGTGTCGGCTAATTCTGTTGAAATGTACTCTCCCAAGCTCTGTATAGAGTAAGCACTCAATCAACGCCAAGAACTGATCGATTGAGTAGCCACCACCCAAATACACCTTGCTTTCCTTCCGAGCCACGCTGAAGCCCTGTATATCATCAGGGACAGAATTCTTATCCCTTATTCTAGACCTCTTAAGCATCTAGTATGGTGCACCCCACCAAGTGGGAGCTCAGTAAGTGCTACTTATATGCCTCCCTCAGCCTTGAGGACTACCTGAAGCTCTCTGGCCTTCTTTATTATATCAGAAAATGCTAAGGGAAAGCAGAGAATCCAGGAGGAGGGAGTGGTTGCCAGATAATGGAGAAGCAGGCTGCCTTCACACCTCACCTCAGTCCCCGGGAGGGGCAAGCACGTATCCTCCCTTACCCAGATCCCGGAAAGGTCAGGGCTCTCCTTTCTCCGTCATGTATTTTATCTTTCCGGTTTCTTCTGCCCTCCTCTAACCAGCTGGCCGTCTTCGGTGGGCAGGGCCGGGCCCGGGAGAGGAGGTCCTTGTCCCACAAGGCCCGCTGTGCTTGGTGGGGTGAGGGGAGAGGAGGTAGATGATGGAAGGTCGGGGGCTGGCAAGGAGCCGGAGAGAAGGGTTGGGGGGAAGGGAAGGGGAAAATGGGCACGGAGCCAGTCTTGGAAAGGCTGGAGGAGAAGGAGGAGGAGGACAGAAGCATTCTTTTGAATCCATTCAGACCCTCAGCTATTTCCTGCTCTGCTCCAACCCTCAGCATGCTCCACCTGCTCTTACTTAACCATTTCCTGTTTACCCCCGGGGCTTCAGAAGCCCTCAGGTTCAAGAACCCCACAGGGTTCTTTTAGGATGAAGGGGAGCCTTGAGCCTTTCGCTTTCGTTCTCCGCCCCTCCCCAGTTTTCCATGGCTGCCCGCGGCCCGGCCTGAGAGGAGACTGCAGAGCAGTAGATTGGAAAGCCAGAGCTAATCTCTTTGGCTATGGGCTCCTTGACTCCTTCCAGCAGCTAATCAGCCAGTTGCCATTTGAGACGTGTTTGCAGGACATTCCCTCTGCAGATGACAGCCTCCCTAGCCCCCAAAGTATTTTCCAGGCTGAATCATAGCCCTGAGTATTAATCACGCCCATCACGAGAAGAGTCCCGTGTCCTCGGCTAGCCCCTACCCTCTGAGGCCCTAAAAGCCTCTATGTGCGGGGCGAATCCCCTCACCCCCAGCCCACCTCCGCCCCGGCTCCTCCCCCATCACAGGGTCGTGTACTGTTTTTCCCAGTTGGTGAATCCAAAGTTTTGGGCCTTCGGGGCCCAGGCTGGAGGGAACAGAGCACAGGACCGCTACTTTCACACTAGGACCTCCCTCTTCCTCTCCACATCCAATGGGATTGTCTGCCCGGGGAGGGTCGGAAACGTTCGGATCCTGGGCGCCACTCTTAGCTTAGCTCCAGCGAGGAGCCAGCCTCTCCGTCCAAGGACCGGCGCCTGCTGGGAATCAATCAACGCGTCGGTGGTACTTATTGAGTGCTTTCTGTGTGCACAGCACTATACTAGGCGCTTGGGCGAGTACAATGCAATAGATTAATAGACACGATCCCTGTCTTACAGAATTTCTCGGTCCAGTGGGATGGAATGGGTTTGTGGCTATTCATCTGCCCTCTGCGGCCCCCAACCAGTATAGGCCAGTTGAGACCAGCGTCTAGGGTGGGGCCAACCCCAGTGTGCTCTCTGGGTAGGGATGAAGGGGGATGTGTTCCAGGGGATAAGATGGCCTCAGGCATTGCCCTGGGTGGGCCGACAGACCTTGACCCAGGTTCTCTCAGAAGGCTCCTTCTGCCTGGAAAGAGATCCAGGGTGTCAGGTACCCCGGGCCCATACTACGCAGCAATTTCTCCCCCTGCCAAGACCTCCCCGAAACTCAGACTTGCACCCCAAGACTCAGAGGAATTTTTGAGAAGCGATGTGGCCTGAAGGAATGATAATGGGCCTGGGAACCAGGAAACCTGGGCTCTAATCCCAGTTCAAGCCACCTGCCTGAAGTGCGACCTTAGGCAAGTCACATATCGGTGACTCAGTTTCCTCATCTGGAAAATGAGGGTTCAATACCTGAGTTCTTTCTTACTTAGACCATTAGCCTCACAAGGGACGGACACTAGGTCTGATCTGATTATCTCGACGAGACGGCTCCCCGAGGCTTAGTTGAGTGCTTGGCACACAGCACCTAACGAAGTCCACAGCTCTTCTCCTGCGGAAGGCAGCATGGCCTAGTGGAAAGATCACCGACCTAAGAGTCAGAGGACCTGGATTCTAATTCCCCCTCCACTACTTGTCTTCTGTGTGATCTCGGGAAAGTCACTTCACTTCTCTATGCCTCATCTACCTCTGCTAGATAAGGAAGATAAGACTGTGAGCCCTATGTGAGCAGGGCTTGTGTTCCACGCGACTATCTTGTATCTACCCCAGTGCTTAGTACAGTGCCTGGCACCTAACAGAGGCTTAACAAATACCACAGAAAAGTAAAAAGGTTTAGTCCCCTTCCAAAACTGCTGTGGGCAGCGGGGAGCGGAGGAGAGTTCATCCTTCCACCAGCCAGCCCAAACCGTCAGGAGACTTAAGTCAGTCAATTCTGTGTATTGAGCACTTGGCGCAGAGCACTATGCTAAGCACTTGGGAGAGTACAATACAACACTAAAGAGACTTATTCCCTGCCCACAGTGAGCTTACAGTCTAGAAGAGGAGACAAACATCAATATAACGCAGACATCTTACCTCCCAGCAACCACCCCCACCTACTCCAACCAGCCCCTTGCACTCTCCTTCCACCTCCCATTATCCCCTCCACCCACCGGGAACTCAATCCGGGGGCTCCCCAGCTCTGGCGACAGAGGCCCCCTTTAAAAGCCAGACCGAACGCAATCCTCAGAGAGAAAAACGGACTGAGTCCCCCCACGCTCACAGGCAGCCTGGCGGGGGAGAGGTAAGACACAGCTGGTGGCAATTACGACCGACCGGCTGACTTGGCAAGAGCAGCGGCTGAGGAGCCTCCAGCCAGTCAGCGTCTGTGGGAGAAGCCAGGGAGCAGTGAGGGTAGGAGGGCCTGAAGGAAGCCCGAGGATCCATTCGGCCTGGGGCGAGCAGGAGAAGGCGTTTAGGATCCATTTAGGCAAAGGACCCTCGCCTAAGTATCGGACCAGGGCCTGTGGCTACAGAGCTTGGCCTGCCCAAGGCCCGTTGGGAACTCTTGTCAGTGGATCCTCAGTCAAGCGGCCCGGGCAGAGGGATGTCCGGCGTAGCTGACGCTACCGGAGCCAACAATGTGCGACTGGCCCAGGCTGAGCTGCAGAGCCCCAGGGTTTCTGGCATTGCAACAGCCTCCCTATTAACTGTTGCTGACTCACCCAGAGTCCCTGAGAAAGAAGCTGTTGCCCTCCTGACCGGGCTCGGCCAGCACCGTCGGGGAGGGAAGGGTGTACATATCCTCCCTAGTGTTGGTCGTCGACTGAGCAGCATGGGCTAGTGGATAGAGCACAGGCCTGGGAGTCAGACGGGCTCTAATCCCGACTCCGCCACTTTTCTTCATTCAATTCCGTTTATTGAGCACTTACTGTGTGCAAAGCACTGTACTAAGCCCTTGGGAGAGCACAACGTAAACAGACACATTCCCTGCCCTCGATGAGTTTACAATCTAGAGGGGGAGAGAGACGTGAATATCAATAAATAAAGAAATTGCAAATAAGGACATGAGTGCTTTGTGCTTGTCTGCTGTGTGACCCTGGGAAAGTAATTTAACTTCTCTGTGCCTCATTTGTAAAATGGGGATTATTAATAGCAAAATCAATTGTGGCGTGCGAGTCCCTTGTGGGACAGGGGCTCTGTCCAAAATGATTTGCTTGTATCCACTCCAGCACTCAGTACAGTGCCTGGCGTGTAGTAAGTGCTTAACAAATACCACGATGACGATGACGATTAACCGAGCCGCCCTCTGGTTGCATGGTCGCACACGTGGACGCCAAGTGGAAACTGAGGCTCCCGGGCCAATGAACTCCCGCAGAGAGCTGGCTCATCTGTGGCCTCCACTGGTGAATACCTCTGGCTTTAATATGCAGGTTAGGTTTCCAACTCTGAAAATCGAATCTGCCCCACTTACGGACTCCCTTGGGGAAATCCCGGCCGTTTCTCTTTCTACCAGTTTGGGTTCTCGTGATGATTCCGGTATGTGGTGTCCCGTTAACGGTGGCTAGCTGCCGGTTTGCCCCAGTAGGAGTTGGGGTTGTGGTTAACACAGCCTCTGGTTCTCCCACAGTGGCTGAAAGAGCAAGGGGAAGCGGGGACTGCCAAGCCTCATTCGATCTTGGCTAGCTGATCTTTGTCCTTCCCCTGAATGTCTCTTATGCCCCATCATGGCTTCCCTTGACTGTCCCTCATGCCCCATCATGGCTCCCCCAACCTCCTCTTGTAGCCTACCATGCCCCTCGTGCCCCATCATGGCTCCCCAGAACTGCCACTGTGATCCAACATGGCTACCCCGACAGCCCCCGTGCTCCACCGTGGCTCCCTGTGACTGTCCCTCGTGCTCCACCGTGGGTCCCCCAGACCACCCCTCATGCCCCACCATGGCTCCCCCTGGAAGCCCCTGAAGTCCAACCATAGCACCCCTCGCCCTCCCCCGTGGCTCCGCCCAGCCTCCCCTCACCCTCCCCGACTTCCTCCCCGAAGTGAGTGGAACAAGTCAGACGACCGACATGCCTGGGCTTCTTTCTCTCTGCTGGCCTGGGGCTACCGAACGTGGAAAGCTGATGGCTGGCGAGCGGGCTTTTCAGGAGTGGTGTGAAGCCCAGGGCAGAGCCGGGAAAGGGCGAGGCTAGTTACGACAACGGCGAGTGCTGTCGGAGCACTTCTGATCTGAGGATCTCCGCGTACTCCGCGGGGAGGAAGCCGCTGACCCACTTGCTGGAGAACTCGGGGAAAGTGATGTGATTGAGGTCAAACAGATTCAGAAGTGAGTGTCCCTGCTCTTCCTTTTACCAGAGCAGGCTTTGACTCTTCTCCCACACCACAGCGCCCTCGACTCCTTAGAGTTATCCTCTTCCCTCGGCCGGTCCTCCTCGGCACCACTGCTGTCAATCCCGGTCTGGCGGAGGGAGGGGGAGGGCGGCTCCAACTCCCCCTTCCATCCCAGGAGGATCAGGGGAGCCCCACCGGTCCCCGGGCCAGCTGGGGCCGTCTTCGGCCGGCAGCGGGCCGGGAGTGGAGCCGCCGCTTTGTCTCGGCCTCGGCCCCTCTCCGCCTCGGTGGGCCGGCTCCTTCCTGCCCTAAGACCTGTGGGGGCAGCGCTAATGGAGTCGTCCTCACGAGGTCAGGTCCGTGGGGGGCCCTAGCCTAGAGATCCCCACTTGGCATCAAGAAGAGCCAGATGTGCTGGGAAAGCTAGAGGTCACCGGCGGCCCTGGGCTAAAGACAACGCTGTGTCTGTAATTCCTGCTCCCTGCAACTCGGTGTCAACTCCGTGGCGTGAGAATCAGTCGGTCAGCAGCCGACCGTATTTACCGAGCGATTACTGTGCGCAGAGCGCTGGGGAGAGTCTGCGGGATGACCTTGGGCAAGTCCCTTAATTTATCTGTGCCTCAGTTAAAATGGGATGAAGACTGTGGGCCCCACGAGGGACGTGGACTGTGTTCAACCTGATTACTTCGCGTCTACGTCAGCGCTTAGGATGGCGTCTGGCACATAGTAAACTTAACAAATGCCATTAAGAATGTCACAGACTCATTCCCTGCCCGCAGCGAGCTTACAGCCTAGAGGAGAACTTCCCAGACCCACTGTGTCACCATGATCCAGGACCCCCGACACCTAGATTCTGCCCAGCTCTGGCCACAGAACAACTCTCGCTTATTTGAGAGAGTTCCTGGCCGCCGAAGCTCAAAGGGCTTAGCCTTAAACATGAAGAAATGGGACTTTCCCCTCCCTTTCTGTTCCGTTCTGACACAGGAGGGAGGTTTAGAGGCAGGATACCACGAGTGCTGGTCCGTTCTTTTTCGATTCGGCCTCTGACTGGGCCCTGGGTAGAATCAAATCAGGTTAGAAGCAGCATTCGATCACGTGGATGAAGAGGCTTTATTCCAACAGCCAGACCAAATCTTGGTTGCGGTTTCTGAGGTAGAGGTGCCATTCTGCCTCTCCCACAGGGCCTGGGGGCCACCCGCTCCCTCCGGCATCGAAGGGAGCTCCAAGGAATCACCCCTTCCATCACGAGCGGCCACTGCGGCAGCTGGGGAGGATGCTAGGTAGGTCCAGCTACCCAGGACACTTGCCCAGCAGCAGAGGGAGGGCCATTTCTGCAGGCCTTCAATCACCCAGGCCCCTCCCGTTCCCACGCTGGCACAGTAGGCCTGGAGCAGGACCGGTTTCATAATCTCGTCTTTCCCCAGTTTTTTTTCTTCGCATAATGATCTCCTGTTCGGTTCCCACATCACAATCGTAGTATTTATCTATGCAAAACAACAGCTCTTAAAACACACTCACACACATACACAATGGCCCAACCCTTCATTAGCGTATAATGCAGCGACTAGTGACACACCCAGGGTGTTAACGAGGAGATTGGACAAATAGATGTTTTAAATTCCCCCCGCCCCTTCCTGTTTAATGTAATTCCCTCCTTCCTTCCTCAGATGGGTGCTGTTGGAGATGGGAAAGCGCGCCCGGTTGGAGCGACCAGATTTTATTTTGACACGTTCCCCGGAATCCCAGTTCTACCTCGTTTCTAACGGCTCCTAGGTCGGGGCTTCCTAGGTCAGGTTTCCATCCCTAGCTCACTCACTCTTTGTAAAACTTTTAGAATGGCCCCTTTTGTCTCTGCTACTTCCAAGTCTCAAAACTGCATTCTTCTTGGTGGTCCTCTAGGCGATGAGGTCGAAGCTAACCTGTGGACCAGGATCTGAGTCAGGAGGCTCACACTTTGGCCATTAGATTGGAGGGCTGTGGGAGTCACAGGCTGAACCATTTCCCCTCTCTGGGGACCCTTCTTTCCCCACTGAGGAGAGTGTCAACCACTACTTCACAAGTCTGCTGTGAAGATGACTACCATAGTGCATCTGTGAAGAGCCCTGCACATCTTAGGCAAAGACTCTAGATAAAAATTCTACATAGAGTTTGGCAGTAGTAGGGCCTTCTGGCAAGAATCCCCTCCTAGGTAGCTTCCTCAAGTTAAACACTTCGAAGACCATCCCTCTGAGGCCCGGACTGTAGATCACTAGCATTTCCCGGCCGCTCTCTCTTAAAAGGAGACAAAGGGGAAACGATTTTTACACTGAAGCTATCCAGGCAACTAGATAGCTATCAATCAATCACTTGCATTTTTTGAGCACTAAAGTGCAGGGCACTGTACTAAGTGCTTGAGAGAGTACCACACAGCAATGTAACACACACATTCCCTCCCTACAACAAGCTATATTTATCTTTAAATTATATGTGATAAATGTATTATATTAACATCTGTCTCCCCCTCTCTAAATTATATGTGATAAATGTATTATATTAACATCTGTCTCCCCCTCTCTAAATTATATATGATAAATTTATTATATTAACGTCTGTCTCCCCCTCTTCAGATCATCTATGATAGATTTATTATATTATTGGCTGCCTCCCCCGTTTGACTGTAACCTCATTATGGGCAGGGAACATGGCCACTAATGGTGTTGAGTGTATTCTCCCAAGTGCTTAGTACAGTGTTCTGCACATAGTAAGCATTCCATAAATACATTGATAGATTGCTTAACTTAGAGCTGAAGAGAATGCATGAAAGGCGTCATCTCCCAGAAGGTGATTTCTCACTTCCTTAGCTGCCCCACCATAATTTTCAAGGAGCCATGCTGGAAAACCACCATTAATAATCATAAATAAGGTATTTGTTAAGTGCTTAGTATGTACCAGGCCCTGTACCAAGCTCTAGGATGAATACAAGATAATAGTGTCAAACACAGTCCCTGTCGCACTTAGGACTCACAGTTTTAATGCTCATTTTACAGATGAGGGACCTGAGGCCCAGAGAAGCGAAGTGACTTGCCCGAGATTGCACAGCAGACAAGCGGCTGCGGCGTGGCGTAATGGACACAACACGGTCCTGGGAGTCAGAAAGTCATGGGTTCTGATCCTGGTTCCTCCACTTGTCTGCTGTGTGACCTTAGGCGAGTCACTTCACTTCTCTGTGCCTCAGTTCCCTCCTCTGTAAAACGGGGATTGAGCCTGTGAGCCCCACGAGGGACAAGGACTCTGTTCAACCCGATTTGTTTGTATCCACCCCAGGGCTTAGTACGGTGACTGACACATAGTAAGTGCTTAACAAATACCATTATTATTACTATTAAGAGGCAGAGTCAGGATTAGAATGCAGGTCCTACTGACTACCAGGTCCGTGCTCTATCCACTAGGCCAAACTGCTTCTCTTTTCTAACTCGTGTGCCCAGCTCACCTCTCTTGAACAACTCTGCCAGCTCAAGGCACCGGTGTTAAGCTTGCTATTTAGTGCCTAGTGTAGGCTGACGGAGGGACTTGAGCCTGACAGCCAACTCCCCAAACTGCCATCTGGTGAATCATCATAATTTAGGGCTTTCTTCATTTACGATGGGGATGATGATGATGACGATGGTATTTGTTAAGCGCTTACTATTTGCCGGGCACTGTTCTAAGAGCGGCCATAGATACAAGGTAGTCAGGTTGTCCCACGTGGGGCTCACACTCATAATCCCCATTTTACAGATGAGGTAACTGAGGTACAGAGAAGTCAAGTGACTTGCCCAGTCACCCATCTGATCAGTGGCAGAAGTAGGATTAGAACCCATGACCTCTGGGCAAGCCTGTGCTCTTTCCATTAAGCCACGCTGCATTGCCCCAATAGACCTGAAGTGAATTCTGCAGTTCGATCTCTCTCTCCTGAAGCTGGGTTCCTTTGTGATACACATCTGAGAAAGATGCCATCTCTAATAATAATAATAATAGTAATTATTATTATTATGGTGTTTATTAAGCACTTACTAGGTGCCACGCACTGTACTAAACGCTGGGTGGATACAAGCTAATCTTGTTATGACACAATCCCTGTCCCACAAGGGGCTCACAGTCTCAATCCCCATTTTACAGATGAAGAAACTGAGGCCCAGAGAAGCCAAGTGACTTGCCCACGGTCACATAGCCGACAAGCAGCAGATCTGGGATTAGAACCCAGATCCACGCTCTATCCAATAAGCCAAACTGCTTCTCCCTCTCTCTCCAATGGGGACTCTATCAGTGTCTGTCAATGATATCCAATATTTCCCAGAGTTCCTAATCAAAATAGAAAAGTGGTGTGGCCTAGTGGAAAGAGCACAGGCCTGGAAGTCGGAGGACCAGGGTTCTGATCCCGGTTCTGCCACTCGTCTGCTGTGTGACCTTGGGCAAGTCACTTCACTTCTTTGGACCTCAGTTACCTCATCGGTCAAATAGGAATCGAGACTGTGAGCCCCATGTGGGACAGGGACTGTGTCCAGCTGATTGACTTGTATCTACCCTAGTGCTTAGAACAGTGTTTGGCACATAGTAAGCACTTAACAATACCATAATTTTTATTACCTGTTCTCCCTCCTACTTAAATTGTGTGAACCCCAGCACTTACTACAGTGTTTGACACATAGTAAGCATTTAGCAAATGCCGTCATTATGATTATTATTATCATCATCATCATTATCACTATTATCATCAGTGGTATTTATCGAGCATCTACTTGGTGCCACTCACTGGGGCACAGAGGGAAATTGCTAATGAAGAACAAAGCACGGCCCTGCCCTTGACAAGCTTGAAATCATAGTCCCGATCCCACAATTAGCTAAGAATGCAAGAACAAAGAATGTGCTGAGGGAGTTGGAGTGGATGACATGAAGGAGGTGGCCAGGAAAATAAGGTGGTGGGGGATGTAAATCTGGGAAGGCTTCCTGTAGGAAGTGGGTTTTCCAGATTTGGGTGTTTTGGTGGTTTGTTTGGGATTTTTTTAGTGGTATTTGCCAGTACTCTGCCCACATCAAGTGCTAAGTAAATACTGTTGATTGACTAGATTGTAAACTACTTGTGGGCAGGGAACATGTCTACCACATCGGTTAAATTGTACTCTCCCAAGTGGTTAGTACAGTGCTCTGAGCACAGTAAGGGTTCGTACATGATAGACTGCTTGTTTATTCAGAATTTAATTATATTTCCTCCCAGGTTTCCCTGCTGGGAAGACAAGCTGGCCAAACATGGATCGTGTCAATCAATCGGTGGTATTTATTGAGGACTTATTGTGTAAAGAGCACTGTACTGAGGGCTTGAGAAGATACAATAAAATGGAGTTAGTAGAAACAGCCCTTGCTCATAAAGAATCTGCAGTCTCCGGGGAGATCCAGACGTTAAAATAGATCACACGAAGGGGAAATAGCAGAGTATTCCGAACCTTGGGGTTATCCTTGACTCCTCTCTCTCATGCAACCCAAATACTCAATATATCACAGTGCTTTGCACATAATAAGCGCTTAACAAATGCCATCACTAAATCCTATCAGTTTAACCCACACCACATCGCTAAAATCCACCCTTTCCTCTCCATTCACACTGCTACCATGTTAATCCAAGCATTTATCTTCTCCCGCCTTGATTCTTGTATCAGCCTCCTTGCTGACCTCCCTGCCTTCTGCCTCTCCCCACTCCAGTCCATACTTCACTCTACTGCAGGGATTATTTCTCTAGAAAAACATTCAGTTCACATTTCCCCAGTCCTCCAGAACCTCCAGGGGTTGCCCATCCACCTCCGCATCAAACAGAAGCTCCTAACCATCGGCTTAAAAGCAGTCAATCACCTGGTCCCCTCCTACCTCAGATCGCTGCTCTCCTACTACGACCCAGCCTACAAACTTCACTCCTCTAATGCTAATCTCCTCGCTATATCTCGATCTTTTCTATATCACCGCTGACTTCTCGCTCACGCCTTGGTTCCGGCCTGGAACACCCTCCCTCTTCATATCCACCGGACAATTACTCTCGCCGCCTTCGAAGCCTACTGAAGACACATCTCCTCCAAGAGGCCTTCCCTGACTAAGCCCCCATTTCCTCTATTCCCACTGCTCTCCGATTTGCTCCATTTATTTACCGTCCTCCTCAGTCCCACAGCCCTTATGTACGTATCCGTATTGTATTTATATTAATATCTGTCTCCCCCTCTTGACTGTAACCTCGCTGTGGGCAGGGAATGTATCTGTTATAGACTGTAAACTCACTGGGGGCAGAGAATGTGTCTGTTGTTGTATTGTACTCTCCCAAGTGCTTGGTACGGTGCTTTGCCCTCAGAAAGCGCTCAATAAATATGACCGAAGGGATGAATGAATAAATCGTTGTATTGTAGTCTCCCAACCACATAGCACAATGTTCTGCACACAGTAAACGCTCAGTAAATACAATTGATTGATTGATTCTAGACTGTAAGCTCGCTGGGGGCAGGGAACGTGTCTAGTAACTCTACTGAACTGTTACTCTCCCAAACGCTTAGTACAGTGCTTTGCCCACAGGAAGTGCTCCGTAAATACCACTGATCGATTATTCTCTTGGCCGACGCGTTCTATCTAGTGGATCATACTGGTAGATGGAGAGTTAAAGAGATCTCGGTTCTAAACTTAATCCTGCCACTTACTGAACCTGTTTCCACATGCGCAAAACTGGGCTAATAACTCCTTCCCGGGAAGCTGTGAAATTTCACCACATTCCATCCACAGAGCACTTTGTATGTAAATGCAAAGTCATTACTGCTATTGTTCTAGTTATTACACCTGCCTGCTTCCCTTACTGTCCCTTAAGTACCCTTTTGCCAGCTGACTAGGATTAACCAGTTGCCAGCGGGCCTGGTTTCAGTGGGCAAGCGAGGCAAGTAGTTGCCTCGTGGTGGCATGCTGAAGGAATAGCTGTGTTCCCCCAGGCCCTCCTAAAATGGCCTCTACCTGGAACATTCAAGATGGCTCCTATACTAGAGACCTAATCAAAATGTGCAGAGTCCCGGCCGCCCTCTCTCTGCTGCCGCGCACGTGCGCCAGTCATATTTGTTTCAATTTTCAGAGATTTTTCCCTGCCCTCGGCCCTCCTACCGTCGCCTGAAATAAAAATATCTCTGCCACGGGTTTTTTTTCGTTAGTGTTCTAATTTAAACAGCTGGGTTGCGGGGGTGAAGAGGCTTGCAGTGGGAGCGGGTGGACAGGTTCGGGGATAAAGGGACCGGGTGAGCTCGGCGAGGGTCGGCAGTGAGGAGAGCGGGAGGACGGCCAGCCTAATTCCAACTCCAGGAACTGGACCCGGAGCAGGATATGGAGCCTGGTGGGAGCCCTGGCCCTGCCCACCTGGGTGCCCAAAGGACCAGCTTCTGAAGGCCATGGACCAGCCAGTCCAGAGCTCATCGTACCTACAGCAGCCACCATGCTGGGCACCAGGGGATGCCCAGGGAGGAGCCAGTGGCCAAGAAGACTCAGAGTTGTGCCCTGTGAGCCCTCATGGCAGGAACTGGTAAGGGGTGAGGGGGTGACCAGGAGAACACAGGGGTGAACAGGACTAGCTAAACTGGAAATTACAGCTATCGGAACTGAGAAGGAAGTGGGAGGATGGGGGAGGCAGGGACCAGGCCTCGGGGGAGCGACTGAAATAATAATAGTTGTGATATTTGTTAAGCGATTACTGTCCACCAGGCACTATACGAAACGCTGGAGTGGATAAAACCAAATCAGTCTCTGTCTCACGAGGGGCTCACAGTCTCAATCCCCATTTTACAGATGAGGCAACTGAGGCACAAAGAAGTGAAGTCACTTGCCCAAGGTCACGCAGCAGACAAGTATCAGGGCTGGGGCCTCTGACTCCCAGGCCAGTGATCTATCCACTAGACCATACTGCCTTTTTGCTTTCCCTTTGGGGTTCCTGAATGGGGCTCTTCTATTTCCAGCAAGGCCTCTGGCCCTCCCTTCTCCCGGCTTTACTGGTCTGGTAGCCTACACTCCCTTGGGGAGCGTGGAGGGATTTGGGAGGAAGATTCAGGGGCAGTTCTGAGGAAGCCGCAGGGGGAAAGATGGCTGCTGGGGTGTTCGTAGTTCGAGGATTCCTTCTCCGTCCCCCAGCTCGGTACCCCAAAAAGTCTGGTGTAGCCTCACTATCCTGCTCTTCCCTGGAGTACCCCTCCCTCCCCTGCACACCCTCCTCTTTTTCTGCTTTCCATTCACCCCAGACTCTGCAATTCCTAAACTGGGCTACCCTTGAAACCCAGGGATACTAATTGCTGATGCAGCAGTGTTCAGTGACCTCTTAGTACAGTGCGCAGCACTTTGTGCAGTCCCTGGCACATAGTAAGCTCTTAACACATACCATAATTATTATTATTTTATTATTATTGCCTCTTGTGAAGCAGCATGGCTGGCCTAGAGCTTAGAGCACTGGCCTGGAAGTCAGAAATTCCAGGCATCTAATCCAGACTCTGCCACTTGTCTATGTCTAAGTCACTTCACTTCTCTGGGCCTCGGTTATCTCATCTGTAAAATGGGGATTAAGACTGTGAGCCCCCTGTGGGACAGGGACTGTGTCCAACCTGATTATCTTGTATCTACCCCAGCCGCGTAGTAAGTGCTTAATAGATACGGTCATCAATAAGAGCCAGAACTGCCCAGGGCCACAGTGATTCTTACTGGAATGAGCAGCTTGAGGAAGGGTCTAGAGAATTAGGGCACATATAAGGGAAGCTGAATGATCTAGCGGAAAGAGCACCGGCCTGGGAGGACCTGGGTTCTAATCCCGGCTCTGCGGCTTTCCTGCTGTGTGACTTTGGGCAAGTCACTCAACTTCTCTGGGCCTCAGTTACCTAGCCCTAATTCAATACCGTCTCTTCCTCCTATTTAGGTTGTGAGCTCCATGTAGGACAGGGATCATGTCTGACCTGATCAACTTGTATCTACCCCAGTGCTTAGATCAGCACTGGACATGTAGTAAGCGCTTAACCAATACCATAATTATTATCATTATGATTATAATTTTGACTTGGGCCCAGGGCGTCGGCAAGGCAATGACAAGCAGCCACTAGGGCCAGCGGAGAGAGAATTTCCCTTCAGCAGAAGTGGCTTATCTTGGTCTAAGCTATTCATTCATTCATTTAATCATATTTATTGAGTGCTTACTCTGTGCAAAACACTGTACTAAGCTCTTGGGAGAGTGCAATGCAACAATAAATACATTCCCTGCCCACCACAAGCTTAAGTCTCGGCGGAGGGGAAGACTGACATGGATATTAAAAAAATGCAGATATGTACATAAGTGCAGTGGGACTGGGAGGGGGGAAGAACAGAGGGAGCGAGTCAGAGCGACACAGAAGGAAGTGGGAAAAGAGGAAAGTGGGAGCTTTGTCAGGGAAGGCCCCAGGGAGGAGATGGGCTTTCATAAAGGTTTGAAGCAGGGGAGAATAACTGTCTATCGGATTTGAGGAGGGACGGCGTTCCCAGGCAGGAAGTGGGCGAGGGGTCGGCGGAGAGTTAGGTGAGATAGAGGCACAGTGAAAAGTTAGCATTAGAGTAGCCAGTGGCTCCCACTGATGGGCCGGTGGCCCGATGATTTGCCAGCCTAGAAGTCTGTTTTCCTGAAGCCCTGGGAAGAACAGGGTTAAAAGATGCCCAAGATCAGGCTGGTTCTTAGCTCTTCTGGCCCTGAGAAGCAGTGTGGTCTAGCAGATAGAGCGCAGGCCCAGACATCAGAGACCCTGGGTTCTAATCCCAGCTCTGCCTCTAATCTGTTGTGTGATCTTGGCCAAGTCATTTACTCGCTCTGGACCTCAGTTTCCTCATCTGTATAAAGGGGGTAAAATGTCTGACCCCCATTCTCTAAACTGTGAAACTATACAGAACTGTAATAAGTGCTAGGGTAGAAGCAAGCTAATCAGGTTGGAAACAGTCCCTGTCCCACATGGGCCTCACAGTCTTAATCCCCATTTTACAGATGAGGGAACTGAGGTACAGAGAGGATAAATGACTTGCCCAAGATCAGTCAGCAAACTAGTGGCGGAGCCAGGCTTAGAACTCAAGTTCTATGACTCTCCAGGTCTGTGCTTCTTCCACTAAGCCATGCTGCTTCCCAACTGTTATTATTATCATGTTATTATTTTATTTAATTATTATTTACTCAGTCTGTGGAAGTCTAAGAATTTGTTACCATTTAGGAAGTTGTGCAGGCAGAAATTAAGAGTAGGTTCAAGAGGGCTTTGAATAAACTCATGGATAAGTGGTCCATAATGGGTTTCTAGAGGGAAAGTCCGAAATGGAGACAGAGGGAAATATTCATGGAAGAGCTAGCACATCAGGATCAATATCCCACAAGGCTGTCATCACTCAGTTCCCTAAGCATCGTGTGGCCAATCAGCCAATCAGTGGTGTTTTTTGAGCACTTTACGTATAGACCACTGTACTAAGTATTTGGGAAAATTCATTACAAAAGAGTAAGTAGACGCAAACCCTCCCGACCAGCAGGAGCTTACGGTCTACAGCCCTCAGTATGACCTGGGCAGCAGAGTGAAGTATGGACTGGAATTGGAGGAGAAACAGGAGGCAGAGTGGTCCGTGAGGAAGCTGATGCAGTAACTAAAGTGGGATAAAGATAAGTGTCAGAGACGGCATCCTGGGAAGGACAGGTCCTTAGTCTGCCCCAGGAATGGCCTTGCTAATGCTCTGAAATAGACCTCAGCGGATGGGCCAAGGGATGGACCTCGGACCTGGGAGTCAGAAGGCCACTTACCAAATGGGTAAATCACCTAACTTCTCTGTTCTTCAGTTACCTCATCTGCAAAATGTGGATTAAGACCGTGACTTAGACTATGACTTTGACTTAAATTTGACTAAGACTATGAGCCCCATGTGGTCCACGGACTGTGTCCGACCTGCTTAGCTTGGCTCTACCCCAGCGCTTAGTACAGCACCTGGCACATAGTAAGTACTTAGCAAAAGCATTAAAAAAAAGTCCTTTCCTATCTAGGCTCCCTTGAAAACTTGGCACAATGGACCCCATTTTTGTTGAAGGATATCTTGGGGCCCAGCTGCATCTCTAGACTATAAACTCGCTGTGGGCGGGGACTATATCCGTTTATTATTCTACTGTACTCTCCCAAGTGCTTAATACAGTGCTCTGCACACAGCGAGCGCTCAATAAATATGACTGGATGAACGAATTAACTAGATAATAATAATAGTAATAATAACAATCATATTTGTTAAATGATTACTATGTGCTAAACACTATACAAGATATTCAGGTTGGACACAGTCCTCGTCCACATGGGGCTCATAGTCTAAGTCAAATTTAATTCCCATTTTATAAGTGAGGAAACTGAGGCACAGAAAAATGAAGTGACCTGCCCAAGGTTCCACAGCAGACTAGTGGCAGAACTGGGATTAGAACTCAGGTCCTTAGACTCCTAGGCCTGTGCTCTTTCCACTGGGCCACACTGCTTCTCATCAGGAACTTAGTTATTTCGGGAACTGGTTCAGTGAGACTGGCTTTTTTTGGCTAGGAAAGGGGCTAGGAAGAATGGCCGGGAAAACCAGGACTTCAGTAGGTCGGAAACTCACTTCTGGACCCCTGAAGTCAGGCCAGGCAGTGGAGACGGAGTTATTCATTAGCTAGCCTCGATAAAGCAGACTGAGGTTCATTAACAAGGGGTGCAGTGAATTTCTAAGCAGCTCGGATGACTAATCGTGTTATTTCCACTGGTGTAGAAGTGGATTTTCTGTTCGAGCCGTCCAAGTCTGGGACCTGGCCAGAGGAGTTTTCAGAGGAAAAATCAGGATTTTGCTTTCCATCGACTGAATCACAGGGAGGGGGAAGTGATACATTGATAAGACATCATTTCATCCTTTTTTTCCCTCTCGTCTTGAGGCCCGGCAGGCTCCATCCAAACCCTGAGGGGAAGAAGGGGAGGTCAGATCGTCCCAGAGGTTCCCTGCGAGGGTAGTAATTCCCCAAGGTCCACTCCAGGCTGGTGGATTCCCCTAACTGAAGAACCCAAGGAGGCTAGATTGACTGTAGTGAGCGCCTATCCGCCACCCCCGAGATGGGTCTGTGAGCCTGGCTTGCCCCTGGGTCACAAGCTCATGACCCAAATCACTGGCCAATCATCTGGCTTTACAGTGGATGGTCCAAGGGTTTTTCAGAGAAGCAGCGTGGCTCAGTGGAAAGAGCACGGGCTTTGGAGTCAGAGATCATGGGTTCGAATCCCAGCTCTGCCACTTGTCAGCTGAGTGGCTGTGGGCAAGTCACTTCACTTCTCTGTGCCTCAGTTACCTCATCTGTAAAATGGGGATGAAGACTGTGAGCCCCACGTGGGACAACCTGATTCCCCCGTGTCTACCCCAGCGCTTAGAACAGTGCTCGGCACATAGTAAGCGCTTAACAAATACCAACATTATTATTATTATTTTGTTTGTTTACATTTTTTAATGGCTTTTGATAAGTGCTTTCTATGTTCCAGGTACTGTACTAAGTACTGAGGTAGATACAAACTAATCAGATTAGACACCGTCCATGTCCCACATGGGGCTCACAGTCTTCCTCCCCATTTTGCAGATGAGAAAACTGAGGCCCAGAGAAGTGAAGCGACTTGTCCAAGATCACACAGCAGACAAGATGGGGAGCTGGGATTAGAATCCAGGTCCTCTGACTCCTAGGCCTGTGCTCTTTCCACTAGGCCACACTGCTTCTCAGGATTTTTGATGTTCAAGTGGTCAGGCACCTAATGGTACAATACTGTACCAGATGTCGTATGGTTCAGTTGTTTGAAATTTTTAAACCAGTCCTCTTCACCACAAAGTTACACTGCTTAAACACGGCTCCAGAGTTCATACAGACTTGGGAAGCCTCCACTCCGAGGCCTCTTAATGTCTGTTTCCCCCTCTAGACTGGGAGCTCCTTGTGGACAGGGAGCTCTGTTCTGTTGCATTCATTCATTCATTCAATTGTACTTACTGAGCGCCTACCCTGTGCAAAGCACCGTACTAAGCACTCGGAAGAGTACAATATAGCAATAAAGAGGCACATTCCCTGCCCACAATGAGCTTACAGTCTAGAGGCGCAGACTGTAATCATTAAATATAGTGCTCTGCACTCAATAAGTGCTCAGTAAATGCCACTGATTGAGGGATTTGGGAAGGGAAGACAAAAGTCCTGGAGCAAATGGGGAGGTTTGAGGGTCCACCCAGAGATACGCTCTAGGGTCACATGAAATGTGCAAACTCCTGTAAGAGGGCACCCATGATGTTATCGTGTCACTAGTCATGCACAGCACAATGCATATGGTATCTCCCTCTGGACTGTGAGTTCACTGTGGGCAGGGAATGTGATTACCAACTCTGTTGTATTATACTCTCTCAAGGGCTTAATACAGTGATCTGCACACAGTAAACACTCGACAAATATGATTGATTGATTGATTTTTGGATTGGTTGTCCCAGTCATCTCCTGGTCTGGTATTGCTCAAGGCTGTCAGTGGAAGGAGCATGGCCTAGTAGATAAAGCACGGACTTGAGAATCAGAAGGACCAGGGTTCTAATCCCAGCTCTGCTACTTGACTGCTATGTGTGACCTTGGCAAGTCACTTCACTTCTCAGGGCCTCAGTTATTTCATCTGTAAAAAGGGGATTAAGACCGTGAGGCTCATGTGGGACAGGGACTGTGTCCAACCTGATTAACTTGGATCTGCACCAGTGCTTCTCCTCTCAGGGTCGCATCTGGAGAGTTTCCAGTACTCTACCGGTCTCGGCTACAGGAGGGAGAGTGACGCAAAGGCCTACCCATTCCATTCCTAGCTTGGGCAGTGGCTAGCGAGTGGAAGGCAATCTGCTACAAGTTAAAACTCACCCATGCCGGGCAGCAGCGGCACGGGAGAGAGTCGAGGGCAGAGATTCGAGTTGACTGCGCGGACGGAGGCGATGGTAAAACACTTCCAGATTTTTTCCAAGAAAACTCTAAGGATCCACTACCGGAACGATTGCAGATGGAGGGGAGGTGGGGGAGAGATGTGCCCATGGTGTTTCTATAGGTTGGACACAACTCAATGACATAGGACAAGTCAAGACCCCAGTGCTTAGTATAGTATCTGCCACATAGTAAAGCGCTTAACAAATACTATCAAAAATAAATCAGTGGGGGGGTGGAGTATATGACTGGACCAGCCATTCTGGATCCCACAGTTCAAAGGTCATGAGCACAGACACCCCCAGGAAGTCCTGGGTCGAAGGAGTGTTCTTCTACTGCCTCTCTGAATAATTCACTCAAGCACATTTATCAAGTGCTTAGTGTGTGCAGAGCACTGTACTAAGCACTTGGGAGAGTACAATTCAACAGAGTCAGTAGACATATTCCCTGCTCACAAGGAGTTTATGGCCTAGCTGGAGAGACAGGCACTAAAATAAATTATGGATGTGTATGGAAAAATAATAATAATAATAATGGCGGTATTTGTTAAGCGCTTACTATGTGCAAAGCACTGTACTAAGCGCTGGGGGATTCAAGGTGATCAGGTTGCCCCACGTGGGCCTCACAGTTTTAATCCCCTTTTTACAGATGAGGTAAATGAGGCCCAGAGAAGTTATGTGACTTACCCAAAGTCACACAGCTGGCAAGCGGCAGAGCCGGGATTAGAACCCATGACATCAGACTCCCAAGCCCGGAAGTGCTGTGGGGCTGGGGGGGGGTGACTATCAAGGGCTCAAAGTGGTCTTTGGAAGGCCAAATGACTTGACTTAGATTAGCATATTTTGGACACGTAATCAGGAGAACTAATTCTCTGGAGAAGACACTGTTACTAGGAAAAGTCCAAGGAAAACATGGAAGAGGCAGACCGGTAGCTAGAAGGATAGAGACCAAAACCACAATAACGGAATAACCATTAAAGAGGTTGCGGATTATGGCAGAGGGCAGGACATGCTGGAGAAAGTCTATCCCTGGAGTCGCTATGAATTAGAAACGACTCGACGGCATTTAATAAATAATAAAGGATTCAGATCCAAGTATGAGGGGGATGCTGGAGAGGGGATAGGGGGAAAGAGGGCTTAGTCCGGGAAGAGCTCTTGGAGGAGATGTGATTTTAATAAGGCTTTGAACGTGGGGAGAGTAGTGCTGAAAGGGGAGGGATTTCCAGGCCAGAGGCAGGATGTGGGAGAGGGGTTGGCGGTGAGTTAGACGGGATTGAAGCACAGTGAACAGTAGTAGAAGCAGAACATTTACTGTGCTATCCCCACTTCCCAATCAGAGAGCATTTTTCACCGTGATCCATCTAACTGAGAATACAAAATGGCTTGGTGGAAAGATCACGGTCCTGGCACTCAGTGGACCTGGGTTCTAATCCTTGCCACTTGTCTGCTGTGTGATCTTGGGCAAGTCACTTCACTTGGTAGTGCCCCAGTTGCCTCATCTGTAAAATAGGGAATAAATACCTGTTCTCCCTCCTCCTGGGACTGTGAACCCCATGTGGGACAGGGACTGCATCCCAACTGATTGACTTGTATCTATCCCAGCACTTAGAACAGCTTTTTGCACACAGTATATGCTGAACAAATACCATAAAATAAGAAAGGAGCTAACAGTCTAGCAGAGGAGCAGTGTCGCCTAGTGGAAAGACCACCGGCCTGGGAGTCAGAGGACCTTGGTTCTGATCCCGGCTCCGCCATTTGACTACTGTGTGACCTTGGGCAAGGAACTAAACTTTTCTGTACCTCAGTTACCTCATCTCTAAAATGGGGATTAAGACTGAGAACCCCACATAGGGCAGGGACAGTGTCCCATCTGATTAACTTGTAATTACCCCAGCACTTAGTACAGTGCCTGGCTCTTAGTAAGCGCTTAACAAATACCATAAAAAAAATTATCTTATATCTACCCCAGTGCTTAGCATGGTGCCTGGCATGTAGTAAGCCCTTAACAAATACCATAAAAAAGTATGGTTAAAATAAATTAGAGATAGGGAAAACCACAGAGTGGAAAGATATGGACATAGTGAGGGTGAGTTAAGTAACAAAGAGCTTAAGGGCTACAGACCCAAGCGCACAGGTGACGCAGAAGAGAGATTAGTCAGAGAAGTCTTCCAACTACGATCGTGAGCCCATGTGGGACATGAACTCTGTCCAACCTGGTTATCTTGTGTCTACCCAAGCTCTCATTACATTGCTCGGCACAAAGTAAGCACTTAACAAATACCTCCAGAGTTGAAAAATAGGATCTCATTACGGCTTTAAAGATGGGGAGAGTAGTGGTTTTGATGTCTGTCTTCCCCCAACTCTAGACTGTAAACTCGCTGTGGGCAGGGAATATGTCTGTTGTTATATTGTACTCTCCCAAGAAGAGTGCTCTGCACAAGGTAACAGCGCTTAATAAATATGATTAAATGAATGAATGAACGGTTTGTAGGATGTGAAGTGGGAGGGAATTCCAGTCAGGAGTGGGGGGAATGATCGAGGGGTCGAAGGTGGGAGACATGAAAGAGGGGGACACTGAGGAGGTTGGTGTCGGAGGAGCAGAGTGTGTGGGCTGAGTTTTAGTGGGAGAGGAGTTAGGATGAATAAAGGTGAGAGGGCAGGCCAGCTCTGTTTACAAGTTCAGAAGCAATGTGGTTTCTACTGTCTAATAATGATAATTCTGGTATTTGTTAAGTGCTTACTGTGTGCCAGGCTTATATATCTACACTAAGCGCTGGGATGGATACAGGCAAATTGGGTTGGACACAGTCCCTGTCCCACATAGAGCTCCCAGTTTTAATCCCCATTTTACAGATGAAGAAACTGAGGGACAGAGAAGTGACTCGCCCAAGGTCACACAGCAGACAAGTGGCGGAGCCAGGATTAGAATTCACAACCTTCCTTCTGACTCTCAGGCCCATGCTCTATCCACTATGCCACACCTAGAGCCTGGGCCTGGGAGTCAGAAGGACCTCGCTTCTATTCCAACCGTGAGGTCCAAGTGGGACGCGGACTGTGTCCAGTCTGTATCTGCCCCAGTGCTTAGTACAGTGCCTGCACATAGCAAGGTCTTAACAAATACCATTTAAAAAAATATAATTGCTTTGCAAGGGGGGGACAGGAAATTTGAAGGGGAGAAATGGGAATCTGCTAAGCGTCGGGGTAGATCAGTGGAGTCAGATCAACACAGCCCCTGTTCTATATGGGACTCACAGTCTAAAAGTGGGAAGACCCTTTTTAGCGGGGTTTTAGTGTGTGAAAATGAAGCATGGCATTGGTCTGGAGGCAGAGCGCTACCTTGGGTCTGAATGTGTTGGCAGGAAAGGCGTGGAGACAAAGGGGCTTTGAACAGCTTCAGCAAAACAAGACAAAGGTCTCGCTCTGTTTATCAAAGCCCCTGCCACTCCCATTGTTTGACAAGCCTAGTAACCTGCAGGACCCTGTGAGCACAGTTAATTAGTGTCCAGGTCATTTGAATAAATCCATGTGCCCTCGGAAAGAGGCCAAGGCTGAGCGCCAGGACATGGGGTTTGCTAGACCGTGTCCGACCAACTCTGAGAGACCAGCTCGATGAAAAGCAGCGTGCCGTAGTAGGTAGAGCATGGGCATGGGGGTCAAAAGGTCCTGGGTTCTCATCCCAGCTCCATCACTTGATCTGGAGCCAGTCACTTCTTTGGGCCTCAGTTCCCTCATCTTTAAAATGAGACTGTGAGCCACCTGTGGGTTAGGGTCCGTGTCCATCCCGCTTCGCTGGTATCCACCCCAGTGCTTAGTACAGTGCCTGGCACATAGCAGGTGCTTAACTAATACTATTATTATTGTAACTCTGGACAGCGTGCTTATCCACTCGTTGCCTCGCGTTTCCCAACGGAGCAATGGAATGACAGCAATTTATGGAGAGGAAATCCACAATCAATTCCCAAAATGCAGCTGCTGAGATGATTTTCATGAAGCATTATACATACCCCCCCGGTTGTTTCCCTCGTCTTGTGAATGAAACCCAATTCTCCATCCTAGGCTTCCTCATCTGACCCCCGACCTACCTTCTCCACCTGGTCTCTGCTGACAAAAATGAAAAGCAGCGTGGACTAGTGGAATGAGCACAGGCCTGGGAGTCAGGAGACTTGGATTCAAATCCTGGCTCTGCCACCTAATGATAATAAAAATAATTGGTATTTGTTAAGCACTTACTATGTGCCAGGCACTGTACTAAACACTAGGGTAGATACAAGATCATCAGGTTGGACACAGTCCCTGTCCCTCACAGGTCTCACAGTCTTAACCCAGATGAGGGAACTGAGGCCCAGAGAGGTTAAGTGACTTGTCCAAGTGGCAGACAAGTGGCAGAGCAGGAATTAGAACCCATGACCTTCTGATTCCCAGGCCCATGATCTATCCACTAGTCCACGCTGCTTTTCAAACACCTGCCTTCTGCGTGACTTTGGGCAAATCATTTCTCTTCTCTTTGCCTCAGTCTCCTCATCTGTTCTCCTTCCCTAATAGACTTTGCGCCCCATGTGGAAATAGGGATGGTGTGTGATCTGATCACATTGTATCTATTCCAGGGCTTGCCTCGTAGTAAATGCTTATCAAATACCAACACAGCTTGGCCTAGCTGATAATAATAATTATGGTACTTGATAAAGGCCTACTGTATTCCAAGCATTGTTCTAAGCACTGGGGTAGATACAAGTTAATCAGGTTGGACACAGTCCCTGTCCCACATGGGGCTCACACTTTAATCCCCATTTTACAGATGAAGCAACTGAGGCACAGCGAAGTATAGCGATTTGCCCAAGGCCACACAGCAGACATGTGGCTGAATGGAATTTGAACCCAGGTCTCCCGGGAATCAGAAAGAGAGGGTTCTAATCTTGGCTCCACCATTTGTCTGCTGTGTGACCTTGGACAAATCACTTTACTTCTCTCTACCTCAGTTACCTCATCTGTAAAATGGAAATTAAAACTGGAAGGCTCATGTGGAACAGCAACTGTGTTGATCTGATTGCATTTATCTACTCCAGGGCTGAGTAGATTCCCATTTCTCTTCTGGAAATTTCCTCAGTCAGCCCTTTGTAAAGAAACTTTTTTTTTTTTTTTGTATTCGTTAAGACCTTACTATGTGCCAGGCACTGTACTAAGCGCTGTGTCCAACCTGGTTATTTTATATCTACCCCACCACTTAGAACAGTGCCTTGCACATAGTAAGTGCTTAATAAATACCATTTTTTAAAATGTCGCTCTTCCTGATGTTACTTAATAATACCTTAATTTGTACCACGCTGTAGTTTGCCAAAACACTTTCACATTACTTATCTTGTTTTGTCTTCCATATGCTCCTGTGTGATAGAGAGAGGCAGAGCTTATCATCCCCATTTTACAGATTGGGAAACTAAGGCCCAGAGCAGTTAAGTGCCTTTCCTGAGGTCACCCAACAGAACCCAGATCCTCTGACTCCAGGCCTGGGACGCCCCATCCCCCCCGCCCCCTTCATATCTGACAGACGATCACTCTCCCCACCTTCAAAATCTTATTAAAATCACATCTCCTCCAAGAGGCCTTCCCTGACTAAGCCCTCATTTCCTTTCCCTGCCCCCTCCCTTCCGCATCACCCTTGCAGAGGAGAGATGGTAAGGAGATTGTAAATCCCCAAAGACAAGGCGACTTGGTGGCTCATAGTTTTGTTGAAATCTCTCAGGCACCTCGTAAGTGCTCTGCACACGGTATTAACTATTATCAGTTGCATTTATTGAGCACTTACTGCGTGCAGAGCACTGTACTAAGAGTTTGGGAGAGCGCGGTACAGTGGAGAACTGCTACCTACTACTGAGTTAGTTATGGCATTTATGAAGCGTTTACTGGATGCTTACTAGTTGCTAGGCATGGGCAAGTAGAAGATAATCAAATCAGAACCTGGTTCTGGGTATATTTGTACATATTTATTACTCTATTTTGTTAATGATGTATATATATCTATGATTCTATTTATCTATTTTGAAGCTACTGATGCCTGCCTACTTGTTTTGTTTTGTTGTCTGTCTCCCCCTTCTAGACTGTGAGCCCGTTGTTGGGTACGGATTGTCTCCATCTGTCGCTAGATTGTACTTTCCAAGCGCTTAGTACAGTGCTCTGCACACAGTAAGCACTCAATAAATACTATTGAATGAATGAATGAATGAATGAATGAATGGTTCCTGTCCCACAAGGTGCTCAAAGTGAAGCTAGACCGTCAGCTACTTGTGAGCAGAGAACGTGTCCACTAACTCTGCTCTACTGTGCACTTAGTACAGTGCTCTGCATATAGTAAGCGCTCAATAAATACCATTCACTAAATGACTGAAGGACAAACAATGATTAAGTACAAATTTCAACAGTCTCAAATCAGACTGATGAAAAAAGAAACTAATTCAGGGCTTGGTCCTTGTGGGCAAGGAATGTGTCTACTGTTGTAGTGAACTCTCCCAAGTGCTTAGTACACTGCTCAGCACGTGGTAAATGCTCAATGAATACGATTGAAGTAATCAATACAAAGAGTCCCAGCCTGCCCAAGGCTTCGTGTGCTTCTGAGTGGAAAGAGCCCAGGCTTGAGAGGTCATGGGTTCTAATCCTGGCTCCACCACTTGTCTGCTGTGTGACCTTGGGTAAGTCACTTTACTTCTCAATTACCTCATCTGGAAAATGGGGATTGAGACCGGGAGTCCCACGTGGGACAGGGAATGGGTCCAACCTGATTTGTTTATATGCAGCCCAGAGCTTAGAAAGTGCTTAACAAGTATTATTACTATTATTTTGATGTGAAACTGCAAACAGCCAGCTTTAATGACCTGCCAGATGTATGGACGGACTTGGATATACCTTCCATATGTTAAAAAAAATTATTTTTTTGATGTCAAGGTGTATGTCTTATGCTGTCGAGTTGTCTCCCACCCATAGAGACTCCAAGGACACATCTCTCCCAAAACGCACCGCTCTCCATCTGCGATCGTTCTGGTAGTGGATCCTTTGAGTTTTCTTGGTAAAAATATGGAAGTGGTTTACCACTGCCGCTTTCCGTGTGGCAATCTTGAGCCTCCGCCCTGGACTCTCTCCCATGTCGCTGCTGCCCGGCACGGGTGAGTTTTGACTTGTAGCAGATTGCCTTGCACTCGTTAGCCACTGCCCAAACTAGGAATGGCGTGGGTATGTCTCTGCTTGACTCTCTCTCCCATTGCCGAGACTGGTAGACTACTGGAAACTTTCCAGGTGCCATCCTGAGAGAGGGTATACCTGAGAAGAATGAACAAATTTTAGGTTTTTGACCTTCAGTAACAATTGCCCATTGGCACCAGAGAAACTCTAGTGATGCCAGCACAGGCCCTGGAGGAGAGGAGTAATGTTCACTCGCCAACAAACACACAGCTGGAAACCCAAACCCATCTGGGAACAGAATAGACCTGGGAATCAGAAGTACCTGGGTCCTAGTCCCGGCTCAACTACTTGTCTGTTGTGTGACCCTGGGCAAGTCACTTCGCTTCTCTGGGCCTCAGTTCCCTCATCTGTAAAATGGGGATTAAGACTCAGAGCCCCATTTGGGTATCCAACCTTGTATATACCCCAACGGTTAGTACAGTGCCTTCCGTTTAGTAAGTGCTTAAGAAATACTATTAAAAATAAAAATAAATAAAAAATCTCCAATGAGAGTATGACTTCAGTTGAAACCTCGGGACATCACCTAAGGAGACATACGGTGGAAATTCAATTATCCAAATATTAGTGATCTAGACAGATGAGTATATCCAAATCAATAAAATGTCTGGGTCAAAAAAAAACCCAAAACCAGACTGGCTACTGACTGTCTGACACAACCAGACAAAATTGGGTTTGGCTAAATGAACTGTGCTAGGCTCCAATTAGCTTGAGTCATGATAATATTGATAATAATTCTCATATTTATGAAGCATTTACTATGGGCTCAACGCTGGGGTAGGTACGATACACTGGATTGTACACAGTCACTGTCCCTCTCAGCGCTCACAGTCTGAGAGGGAGGGAGAACAGGAATCTTATCCCCATTGTACAAATGAGGCAAATAAGGCATAGAGAGGGTAAGTGACTTGCCCAAGGTCACACAATAGTTGGGGTCTCAATTTAACTCCCAGTACCCCCCAGAAACTCACTAGAAGCTGTATTCTCTAAACTTAAGGAAGAAGAGGAAGAAGAGGGGAGGAGAAGGAAGAAGAGGAGGGGAAGGAGGAGGAGAAGAAAGAGGGGGAGAGGAAGGAAAAAGAGGGTGAGGAGGAGGAAGAGAAGAAAGAAAAAGGGGACAAGGGGAGGGAAAGGAAGAAAAGGAGGAAGAAGAGGAAGAAAAAAAGAATGAGAAGGTGATGGACAAAAGGAGAAAGAGGAGGAAGAAAAGGAGGATGATGAGGAGAAGAAAAAGGAGGAGGAGAAGTAAGAAGAGGAGAGGAAACAAGGAGGATGATGAGGAGAAGGAGAAGGAGGAGAGGAGGAGAAGGAATAAGAAGAGGAGGAAGAAAAGGAAAATGAGGCGAATGGATGGTGGAAAAAGAAGAGGAGGAAGAGGAGGAAGATTAGAGTGGGAAGCAGCATGGCCTAGTGGGTAAAGCACAGACCTGGGAGTCAGAGGACCTGTGTTCTAATCCCAACTCTGCCAATTGCCTGCTGTGTGACCTTGAACAAGTCACTGCACTTCTCAGTGCCACAGTTGTCTCATCTGTAAAATGGGATTTCAATACCTGTTCTTCCTCCTACTTAGTGAGCCCCATGTGGGACAGGGACTGTACCTGGCCTAATTAACTTGTTTCTAGCCCCAGTGCCTAGAACAGTGCTTGGCACCTAGTAAGCATCTAATAAGTACCATAATTATTATTATCTGTAAAATGCGGATTAAGACTGTGAGTCCTACGTGGGATATGGAGAGTGTCTAACCTGATTTACTTGTATCTATCAACCCCAGACCTTAGTACAGTGCCTGGGTCATAGTAAGGTCTTAACAAATGCCTTGGTACTAATTGAGTGGTTATTGTGTGCGGAACACTGTACTAAACTCTGGGAAAATACAATGCAACAGATTTGGTAGGCGTGATCAGAGCTTAGAACAGTGCTTAGCACGTAGTGTTTAATACCATTATTATTATCATTGTTATTATTATTATTATTATCTCTGACTACAAGAAGCTTACAGTCTACAGTGGGAGACAGACATTAATATAGATTAGGGGTAGGGAAAGCAGAATATAAGAATATTTACACAGGTATTTGGGACTGGGGTGAGTATCAAAGGGCTTAAGGGATTCAGAGCAAAGTTCATTGCTGACTCCGAGGGGTGACAGGTAGGGAATATAAGGAGCTTAGTCGGGGAAGGCTTCTTGGAAGAGATGTGATTTTTGGAGGGTTTTGAAGGTGGGAAGAGTGGTGGACTTTTGGATATGAAGTGATAGAGAGTTCCAGGCAAGGGGGAGAATGTGGGCAAAGGGTGGGTAATGGGATAGACGAGATCTAGGTACAGTGAGTAGTTCGGTGTTAAGAAGATCAGAGTGTGCTGGTTGGGTTGTAGTAAGAAATCAGCAAGGTTAGGTAGGAAGGAGAAAGCTGATTGAGCTTCTTAAAGCAGATGACGGCAAGGACTTTCTGTTTAATTATGGAGGTGGATGCGCTTTCATTGGAGGTTTTTGAGGAGTGGAGAGACATGAACTGAACAGTTCTTCAGAAAAATGACCGGGAAGCAGAGTGAAGTATGGACTGGAGCCAGGAGAGACAAGAGGCAGGGAGGTCAATGAGGAGGTTGATGCAGTAGTCAAGGTGAGAAATGAGAAGCAGCATGGCTCAGGGGAAAGAGCAAGGGCCTAGGAATCAGAGGATGTGGGTTCTAATCCTGGTTCCACCTCTTGTCTGCTGTGTAACTTTGGGCAAGTCACTTAACTTCTCTGGGCCTCAGTTACCTCATCTATAAAATGGGGATTAAGGCTGTGAGGCCCACGTGGGACAGCCTGATTACCCTGTATCTCCCCCAGCACTTAGAACAGTGCTACACACATAGTAAGCGCTTAACAAATGCCATCATTATAATTATTATTATAAATACTTGGATCGGCACGTTAGCAGTCTGCATGGAGAAGAAAAAGTGAGTTCTAGAGATGTGCTGAAGGTAGAATCGACATGATTTTGGGACAGATTGAATGTACGGATTGAATGAGAGAGATGAGTTGAGAATAATGCCAGGGTTATAGGCTTGTGAGACAGGGAGGAAAGATAGGAGATAGGAAAGTCATAGAGAGGACAAGGTTTGGGTGGAAGATGAAAGGTTCTGTTTTGAACATGTAAAGTTTCAGGTGTTGGTGTTACATCCAAGTAGATATGGCCTGGAGGCAAGAGGTGATGCGAGACTGCACAGAAAGAGAGAAGGCGGGGTTGGAGGGGAAGATACAGGACACGACCACATAAAGATAGTAGTTGAAGCAGTGGAAGTGAATGGGACCTCCAAGGGAGCGGGTGTAGACGGAGAATAAAAAGGGACCCAGAAATGAGACTTGAGGGATTCTCACTTTTAGAGGGTGAGAGGCAGAGGAGGAGCCTGCAAAAAAGACAAAGAATGAGCGGCCAGAGAGATAGGAAGAGAACCAGGAGAGGACAGTCAGCGTCGGAGAAACCGAAGTGAAACAATGTTTCCTGATGACCAGGGTTGTCCACAGTGTCGAAGGCAGCAGAAAAATTGAGGAGGATGAGAATGGAGGAGTGGACGTTAGTTTCGGCCAGAAGAAGGTCACTGGTGACCTTAAAGAGAGCTGTTTCCATGGTGTGGAGTGGGTGGAAGCCAGATTATGGGGGGACAAGAAGAGTGCTGGAGGAGAGGAAGTGGAGCCAGTAGACAACTCATTCAAGGAGTCTGGAGAGAAAAAGTAGAAAGGAGAATGGGGCAAATACCCGGTTGGAGCCAGGGGGCCAAGGGAGGGATTTTTTTAGGATAGAGGTGATCCGAGGGTGTTTGAAAGCAGTGGGGAAGGAGCCATTGGAATGTGAGTGGTTGAAGCTGGTTATTTGCTATTGTCTTAATGAGATGTTCATCCTCTTGAGTCTATTTATTGCTATTGTTCTTGTCTGTCCGTCTCCCCCGATTAGACGGTAAACCCGTCATAGGGCAGGGACTGTATCTGTTACCGATATGGTCATTCCAAGCGCTTAGTACAGTGCTCTGCACATAGTAAGGGCTCAATGAATACTATTGAATGAATGAATGAAAAAGAAGCTAACCCCAGTCTTCATGGGACTGGAGAGAGAGTGAGGGCATCAGGGCATGGGTGCTAAGGTTCCTAGGCAACCCTCTAGCCTGGCATCACAATGTCCTGTAAACTGTAAGCTCTTTGTGGGCGGGGAATGTGTCTGTTTATTGTTATGTTGTACTCTCCTAAATGGTTAGTACAGTGCTCTACACACTGTAAACGCTCAGTAAATACGATTGACTGACCGGCGTGCCCAAGCAACGGAGACTAGTTCTGCTGGAAGCCGCAGGAGACGGGGGAGATGTGCCACCAGCTGCCACTCCCCAGTGTGCGCACACCTCTCTGGGCCCCGTGGGCTGGGAGGCCCCTGTCATTGTGTGCCCAGAAATGTGTGGGCACCACACCCTGCTCGTTCTGCGAGATCTGGGATCCGAACATTTTCCACGGCTTGTTTGGCCCCGGTGGCAGCAGCAACGGGTCGGATTTGAGAGCCCGGAGGGCACAAAACGACAAGCAGAGAAACAGAGAGAGAGAAGCTAGGGTGAGCTCAGTGCAACTGCCAGGAGAGAGGAAGGCAGCAAAGAATGAGTTTGAGAAAGAGGAGGCAGAGGTGGAGGGGGAGGAAGATGAGGAGAAAGAAGAGGTGGAGGAAATGAAGGAAAGGAGGAGGAAAAGGAGGTGGAGGAATAATAATAATTATGGTATTTGTTAAGCACTTGCTACGTGGCAGGCACTGTTCTAAACCCTGGGGTGGACACGAGCAAATCAAGTTAGACACAGTCGCTGTCCCACAAGGGGCTCACAGTCCCAATCTCCATTTTACAAATGAGGCAACTGAGGCCCAGAGAAGAGAAACGACATGTCCGAGGTCATCCAGCAGACAAGTGGCAGGGCTGGGATTAGAACCCATGACCTTCTGACTCTCAGGCCCATGCTCTTTTCACAATGCCATGCTGCATCTTAAGAAGGAGGGGGGGAGGAGGAAGAGGAAGTGAAGAAGGAGGACGAGGAGCAGGAAAAGGTGAAGGAGGAGAAGGACAAGGAAGGGAGGAGGAGGAGGAGGAGGATGGGAGGAGAAGGAGGAATGAATGTTGGTATTTGTTAAGCGCTTACTATGTGCAGAGCACTGTTCTAAGTTCTGGGGTAGATAGAGGGTGATCAGGTTGTCCCACGTGAGGCTCACAGTCTTCATCCCCATTTTCCAGATGAGGTAACTGAGGCACGGAGAAGTGAAGTGACTTGCCCACAGTCACACAGCTGACAAGGGGCGGAGCGGGGATTCGAACCCATGACCTCTGACTCCCAAGCCCGGGCTCTTTCCACTGAGCCACTCTGAGGAGAAGGAGGTAGTGGTAGAAGAGAAGGAAGAGGAATGGAGAAGGAAGAGGAGAGGAGGAGGAGGAAGTAGAGGAGGAGGAGGAGAAGGAAGAGAAGGAGGGTGAGGTAATTGCCTGTTTCACCTAGGCAGAGGCTGAGAACAGAAAAGAGCTGTCTGCTCACACTTACTCATGCTAGCTCTGTTTAATTTTTGCCTTTTTACGAGCAGGTTTAAAATGAAATCAAGTTTTTAATTAAGCCCCAATCCTCCCGGAATGAAGCCCAACCAGCCCAGCGCTCAGTGTTCAACCCATGAGAGGAGCAGAGGCAGGACTGTTGTAAACCTTGGGCATCTTGGGCAGAAGCGGCAAGGCATAGTAAATTACGCAGAGATCAGTTGGCAGTACCTCCCCCATGCTACAGATGGGAAACTGAGTCAGGAAATATTGCTGTTTGCCCTGAGTTTTTTTTTAAGGTATTTGTTAAGCTCTTACTGTGTGGCAGGCACTGTACTAAGCACTGGGGTAGATACAAGGTTGGACACAGTCCACGTCCCACATGGGGCTCACGTTCTTCATCTCCATTTTACAGATGAGGTAACTGAGTCCCAGAGAAGTGAAGTGACTTGTCCAAGGTCACCTGGAAGACTAGTGGTGGAGCCGGAATTAGAACCCAGCTCCTTCTGACTCCCAGTCCTGTGCTCTATCCACTAGGCCATGCTGCTTCTCCATTGCTGGAAGAGAATCAGTCTTGAGTCTCTGCTCAGAGATTTGGAAGAGTTGAGGTCTTTGCTCAGAGATCTAAATCTCAGAAGCAGCATGGCCTAATGGAAAGAGCCTCAGTCTGGGAGTCAGAGGACCTGGGTCTGGGTTCTAATCTTGGCTCTGCCAGTTGCTTGTCACGTCACCTTGGGCAAGTCACTTAGAGAAGCAGCATGGCTCAGTGGGAAGAGCATGGCCTTAGGAGTCAGAGATCATGGGTTCTAATCCCGGCTCCGCAACCTGTCAGCTGTGTGACTCTGGGCAAGTCACTGAACTTCTCGGTGCCTCAGTTACTATCTGTAAAACGGGGATTCAAAGTATGAGCCCCACATGGGACATCGTGATGACCCTGTATCTACCCCAGTGCTTAGAACAGTGCTCGGCACATAGTAAGCGCTTAACAAATACCAACATTATTTTATATTCTCTGTGCCTCAGTTACCTCTTTGGCAAAATGGGGATTAAATCCTCCTCCCTCCATTTTAGACTGTGAGTCCCATGCGGGACAGGGACTGTGCCAACCCCAGTGCTTGGAACAGTGCTTGACACATAGTAAGTGCTTAATACATACCATTAAAAAAAGACCCCCATGGTGCAGTTGCCTGGTGTCAGAGCTCTGATGCATCCGGAGGAGGAAGGAGTGTGTGTTTCAGACAGGAAAGAAGAAGAAGAAGAAGAAGAAGAAGAATGATAATTTTGGTATTCGTTAAAAGCGCTTACTATAAGCCAGCCACTGGACTAAGAGATGGGGTGGATATCAGCAAATCAGGTTGGACACAGTCCCTATCCCTCGTGGGCTCACAGTCTCAATCGCTATTTTACGGATGAGGTAATTGAGGCACTGAGAAGTGAAGTGATTTGCCGAAGATCACACAGCAGAAGAACCATCAGGGTCTGGGAAGTGATCGTGGGAGTAAAGACAAGGAAGTCTTTACAGACTGGGCCCTTTCTATGGAGAGGGCTGACATAATAATAAGAAATCCACTGCCTCACGTTTGATTGGTTCAGGAAGAACAGCTAAGTGCACTGACCCACTTCTGTTATCATGGTGGGTGACCCTTCCCTTTGAGCCTCATATTTTAATAAACTCTTATTTATTTATTTATTTATTTATTTATTTATTTATTTATTTATTTATTTATTTATTTATTTTTAAAACTTCTCACCATGTCATCCTCACCCAACGCTTCATGCCCACGCTCCGTCACGTGGGAAGCAGCGTGGCGCAGGAGAAGCAGCATGGGGTAGTGGATAGAACACAGGCCTCGGAGTCAGGAGGTCATGGGTTCGAATCCTGGATCCTCCACTTGTCTGCTGTGTGGTCTTGGGCAAGTCACTTCTCTATGCCTCAGTTCCCTCATCTGTAAAACAGGGTTTAAGACTGTGAGCTCTATGCAGGTCAGGGACTGTGTTCAACCCGATTTGTTCGTATCCACCTCAGAGTTTAGTACAGTGCCCAGCAAATAGTAAGTGCTCAACAAATACCACAATTATTATTAATATGATTGTCTTTATGCTGAACAAGCTCTTAGTACAGTGTTCTGCACACAGTAAGCACGCAATAAATACGATTGAATGAAAGAACACAGAGACCCAGGTCCGCTTTCCAACTTGGCTGTCGTGTTTGATCCAGTCGTGTCAGGAAACCCCGTACCGGGCCGAACGGAAGCCATGAGGCACGTCTGAGGGGTGTTCTTAGTGCCAGCTGCCAGGTTGAGGGTGCTGAGCCCAGCCTCAGGCCGATATCGCCGTGGGCCTCCCGCTCAGATGGTCTCTGTGGGGAGGGAGGGTCCCCCCCATCCCACTGCTGAGGGAACACAACAGCCTTCCTCTCTCCTGAAGAGAGTCAAGGCCGCGGCCCCCCCCGCCGAGCTCCTCCTCGCAGCACAATAACTCCGTCCCCCCGGGACGCGCCTCTGCGTTTTACGCGAAGGACTGCAAAATCCATCATCTCTTGTCTCCGAGGCTCTCCGCCGCTGGAACTAATTATTTGTGTTGTAAACTCCCATGTGGAAACAATCTCCAGGATTTCCCATCGAACCTGGCTGGCGGTCAGATCACAAGAAATCCGTTGGAGCTGGGCAGCCTCCCCTTTTTAAACAAACACATTAAGTTAATAATAACACTTAACACTTGAATGACGCTTTCACAAACATTAACTAATTAATCTTCACATCCTCCCGTCAGGGGGAGAAGGGAGTCTGGACCCAGCCTACGGATGAGGGGCTGAGGCCCAGGTGGACGAGGCTGAAATCGAGGCTGCCAGGGACCAAGGTAGCGGAACTCAGATTAGAACCCCGCGGGGCCTAGATGAGAAGCAGTGTGACCTAGTGGAAAGAACAGGGGGCTGGGACTCAGAGAACCCGAGTTCTAATCCCTGTACTGACATTAGCCTGCTGTGGGACCTTGGGCCAGCCACTTCACTTCTCTGGGCCTCAGTTTCCTCATCTGTAAAATGGGAATTCTCTCCTCCCCTTTAGAATGAGAGTCTCATGTGGGACAGGGACTGTTTCTCACCTGATTATGTTGCACTACACCAGCGCTTAGTACAGTTCTTGGCACATAGTAAGCTCTTAACAAATATCACATTTTTTACAAACTTCCCACCAGCCCCACTACCCGACTACCCCTGCTGAGGCCAGGTGGTCCCAAGAGGCTGGGAGGACATATTTTCTCTGCTTAGCAGATCTACCTTCCATTCGGTCAGAGCTACTGAGGTCTTACTGTGTGCAGAGCACTACACTAAGTGCTTGGGAAAGTACAGAACAACAATAAACAGACACATTCCCTGCCCACACAAGCTTACAGCCAACCATTCAGAGGGAACAGACTGAGGGTGTCCTAGGCAATTCTAGACTTTGATTTCACTTGACCACTTTCCAAGTTGGTCTTAGGAAGTAATTCCATGAGATGGGGACTCTATTTAGGATACAGATACTCTTTTCTTGGTCCCAAAAGATCTCACAGCCTCAGTGAACCCTATCCTTTAGACTGTCAGCTCTTTGTGGGCAGGGAACGTATCTAATAACTCTGCTGTATTGTACTCTCCCAAGAGCTCAGTAGAGTACTCTACACACGGTAAGCTCTCAATAATTATCACTGACAGATTGATAAGCCCTCTTTTACCAGAGGACTCGCAGAGTCGCAGAAAGAGGCAAAGGATTTGCCCCAGGATTAAGGAGGTCTCCATGTTGGAAATTGCACCCAGATCCACAGATTTGTCCCAACAAATCTGTTTCTTCCCTGAAATCTGCCTCCTCAGTTCTCCATGAGGAAGGGGATTTAGACCTCAGATCCTTCGTGGCCAAGGGAAGAGGCAAATTAATGTGGCAAAGTGCAGGACTGTAAACTAGTCGTGGGCAAGGAACGTGTCTACCAACTCCATTATACTGTTATATTGTACTCTCCCAAGGGCTTAGTACAGCGCTCTGCACATAGTAAGCACTGAGTGAATACAACTGATTGATCGATCGATCGACTTGCTCCCAGAGATGGTTGCTCTCTTCTTCCTGCTCATGTCCAGCCAGCTGCTGCCTCTTCATCCTCATCTTCCGCCATCCTTGGCTTCCTGGGGATTCTGGGTTTCCCAGCCCCTACTTTGGCTCTTCAATGCTTGAGGTGAGCATTTTCCTCTGAATCCCCTATAAGCTTGTTGTGAATAGGGAATGTGATTGTTTATTGTTAAATTGTATTCTCCCAAGGGCTTAGTACAGTGTTCTGCACATTGTAAGGGCTCAATAACTATGACTGACTGACTGACTGACTGACATTTATTACAAATTTTCTGCTGGCCCTGATGGCCCTACCCCTGCTGAGACCAGGTAGGCCCAGCTTCCCGGAAGCCTTCTGAGTGGCCGTGGCTGAGGCTGGTGGGCCTCCCTCTCCCACCCTGGGGGCCAGCCAGGGCTCCAAAGTCCAGAGGAGGATATTCTAGCCCCCTGTAGCCCTGATCATTTGGGTGGACACACAACTCCTGGCCTTGGGCTGAAACTCTCTGAACTCTGCCGATGATACAAACCCCCACCCACCGAGGTTGTGTCAGCCAGACTTTGTCTCTTGGCCAGCTCTGAGAGGGAAGCGGTCATGTCTTGCCCAGGGTCAGCAGGGCAGGACTGGACCAAAATGAAGAATAACATGGGGTCGCTGTTCTCCGGGCCACAGAGAGGCCCTGATTGGGAGCCAGGGAGGAGATCACAGGAATCACTCGGTCAAGCCCACACTGGTGATAAAAGGGGCATCTTAGAGAGTTGCCAATTTCCTGTGGAAGAGAGGAAGGTGGACATCCTAAAGAGCAGAAGTTCCAGGGAGGGCATGAAATCTACCCTAACTCCAGGAACCCATTCCCCAATCCCCTGGGCCACTTGTCACACTTCTCAATCACCAAAGGCATTTGGTTCTGTTGTGGAGGGTCCAGAAGGCTGGGTAGGGGAATCTCACAGTGAAGCAGGATTTTGGGGTTGGCAGGGGGCTATGGGCAATGACCCTCTGTACTTATTAATAATAATAATAATAATAAAGGCATTGGTTAAGCACTTACTGTGTTCCAGGCACTATATTGAGCCCTGAGGTGGATATAAGCAAATCTGGTTGGACATGGACCCTGTCCCACATGAGGCTCACAGTCTCAATCCCCATTTTACAGATGAGGTAACTGAGGCACAGAGAAGTGAAGTGACTTGCCCAACATCACACAGTGGACATGTGGAGAAGCTAGGATGAGAACTCATGACCTGCTGACTCCCAGGCCCTTGCTCTATCTCCTATGTCATGTTGCCTCTGTTTTGGGTGGCAACATTCCTCCTGAGCGTTCTGAATCATGCTCTTCAACTCTCATTTGGCCACCAGAAGTGTAGAATCTTCCCAGGTCAGTTGCCCTGGGACTTAACAGGCCAATGATCACTCCTTGAGCCCCTGCCTGGGTTGGAATTAGCTAGACTCCTGGCCCCAGACACGGACATGGGGCTGAGAAAATTCACGTGAGGTAGACCATCCCAGGCTGCTGGATCTTGGCCCCATTCTCTCAGGCCACCCCCAACCTCGTCTCCCAGACTCCTTCTGGGTGCTCGTAGATGAGGATGGTGGGCTTCCCTCTTCTACCCGGGGGGACCAGCCAAGGCTCCAGAGCCCAGAAGAGGGGATTCCAGCCCCCTGTAGCCCTGCGCGATTGAGTGGGTGGCCCCCCGATTCCTAGCCCTGGGCTGAACCCCTCTGAATTCTGCTGAGGGTACAAACCCCTCCTTCCCCCCCACTGAGGTTGTGTCAGCCAAACTTCGGCTCTTGGCCAGCTCTGAGATAGAAGCAGCCATGTCCTGCCCGGGGTCAGCGGGGCAGAACTGGACCAAATTGAGGAATAACATAGTCAGTTTCTCCCTGAACTTTGACTGTCCATAACCAAATAACAACAGCTGCTGTTTTTTCTAGGGCTCTCCCAGAGACTCGGGTAGTGTTGGAATCATGAGCTCATTCATTCCTCCGGGAGGTGACTGTGAGGGGCAGGAGCTGGGACAGATGGGGGTGAGGGTAGGGTGGTTTTAAGAGTAGGAAATGGGGGCCCAGAGGAAGGATTTGCCACGGGTCTCATGGTGAGAACTGAGAACTGAAATGAGGAGCCGGGTTTTCTGCCTAAACCAGAGGGCTAATCCCATTGGCAGGACCATCGAGCCCTTCCAAAGTGAGTCTGGGGTCTCCTGCAGCAGCTGAACCAGAGTTGGAAAAACACAGCTCCGATTGTAGGACAGAGCACTCCCTGTGTGCTGTTGGATGTAATCAGCATACTTGCCTTCCCCCGTTTATAAGGCCCTGCCCTGAGATAACACCACAGCTGCAGCTGCTAGAATGGGACTTAGCTGCCCAGTCCTGCCTCTCTGGCTGGGTCAAACCTCAGATAGGGAAGGTATTGTTTGCTAAGGAAGGTTTAACCCCTGCTATCCCTTCACGGGCCAAGTCACCCTCCCAGCCTGCTCTGGGAAAAGAGCAGCCGAATCAGTCGATCAGTGGTATTTATTGAGCGCTTCCTGTGGGCAGAGCTTGGGAGAGTAGGTTATAGGACGTTCCCTGCCCACAACGAGTTTCCAGTCTAGGCTCCAGGTGAGAGCCGGGATGGTGAGGGTGGAGAGTTCAGCTCTTCACTGGCAGTGGTCCCTGTGGGTGACAGTCAATTAATCCATCAGTTGATGGCATTTATTGAGGACTTATTATGTGCAGAGCTTGGGAGAGTTCTATACAACAGAGCTGGTAGACACGCTGCCTGTTCTCAAGGAGCTAACAAGCGGTGGTATGTATTGAGTCCTGAACTGTCTCAAGATTGTGAGCTTGCTGTGGGCAGGAATGTGTTTGTTGTTATATTGTACTCTTTCAAGTGCTTAGTACAGTGCTTTGCACATAGTAAGCGCTCAATAAATAAGATTGAATGAATGATTGAATGCAGAGAGCTATACAAAGCACTGGGGAGAGTAATAATAAGGGTGGTATTTGTAAAACTCTTACTATGTACCAGAACTATACTAATCACTGGGGTGGATACAAGCAAATTGGATTGGACACATTCCCTGTCCCACGTGGGGCTCACAGTCTTAATCTCCATTTTACAGATGAAGTAACTAGGCACAGAGAAGTGAAGTGACTTGCCCAAAATCACACAGCAAATGAGGGGCAGAGCCAGGATTAAAACCCATGACCTTCTGACTCCCACACCCGCTCTCTATCCACTACACCATTCTGCTTGTTGGTAGACCCACTTCCTCCCCTCAAAGAGCTTACAGACTAGTCCCCCTCCCCAACCCAACCACTGCAGCTGAACGCTCTGACTGGTGGAAAGGTCTCCTCTTCTTCACTTCTCACACTGACTTTCCATCAGAAATTGCCCAGGACCCAGAAAGGAGAGCTGTCCCACCCCACCCCACCCCCATTTTGGTGCTGATGAGCAAATTCCTGTCCCTACTTTTCTCAAATCTAGGGCCCAGCTTGGCATGTCAGGCCCTGAGGGGAGCGGGCTTCTGGGAAGGGCAGCAAGGAGGTTTTACCTCAGCTTCCCCCATCAACCCCGCCAGCACTCTGCTTGCTTTGGGGTATTGTTGCTGCAGAAACCAGGGCTCAGGTTTCTCCCCTCAAAAAGGAAAGGCCCAAAGTCAGTCAATCAGGAAGGATGGGAAGGAGCAGCAATCCCCCTGCCCCATCCTGACCCTAGACCACTTTCCAGAGGTCCAGTTCAGCCTGACTCGGGCCCTTCGGTTAAGTCGGGGTCGGCAAAGCAGTGTAGGCAAGTGGATGGTGCATGGGTTTTAATCCTGCCAGTTGCCTGCTTTATGACTTTGGGAGGGTCACTTCACTTCTCTGGGCCTCAGTTTTCTCATTTGTAAAATGAGGATTCATTCGCTGTAAAATGAAGGTTAAATTTCCCGTCTCCCTCCCCTACGTGAGCCCTCTGTAGAGCAGGAACTGTATCAGGTCTGGTGGTGTTGTATCAATTCTAGGACTTGGCGTAGTGCTTGGCGCTTACTATACCACCGGTCTTATTAGCATGCCCGACTGTGCCAAAAGAGAGAAGTGGATGCTGTTCTGTTCAGAGGCTCAGAGGGCTAGCTACCCAGCCGAGGCCGGAAAGAGAAGTGCGATGGTCAGTTGAAGGTGCAGACCCAGTGTACCTTCTCGGGGTGGGGTAGGGAGAGCACTGGATGCGAACTCTGGGGTGCCCTGACTGAGAAACAGCATGGTGCAGCGGAAAGAGCACCGGCCTGGGAGTCAGAAGGTTGCGGGTTCTAATCCCGGCTCTGCCACTTGTCTGCTGGGTGACCTTGCCGAGACACTTCACTTCTCTGTGCCTCAGCTACCTCATCTGTGTAATGGGGATAGAGACTGTGAGCCCCACGTGGGGCAGAGGCTGTGTCCAACCTGCTTTGCTTGCTTTGCATCCACCCCAGCAGTTTAGTACAATTTCTGGCACCTAGTAAGGGCTTAGCAAATGCCACAATTATTATTATTGGGGACCACACAGTCCAAGATGGAAGAGCCTCCCCTTCCTCAGGAATCCATTCCAATGACTTCCCTCCCTGAGGCGGAAGTCCTTCCATCTATCTGGCCTGAATCAGGCTCTTCTGTCCAGGGCATTTGGGGGTGGAAATGATCATGAAGGAATGGAGCCTCATGGCCCAGGCCTGGGTCCAGTTGGGGTTCGGTGCTGGTGGGAAATAGGAAAATGGGGAAACGAGACCCACTGGGGATCCTCAGCACCTTCCCAAACTTTGAGAAAAGCCCCCTTCCTAGATGGGTGGGGGAGGGGAGGGTGAGAGCCAGAAGGGAGGGAGAGGGAGGGAGAGAAAGAAAGAGAGTTCTCAGGGCTGCTTCTCCCCAACTCAGCTTTAATTAGCTGCTTTTCTCATTCAGCTCAGGCTTCTCCCCGCATTGTGCCTGGCTCCCCTCCTCAAGGAGGCTTTTTTAATCCGGCTCTGTTTGATCAGCTTCTTCTAAACCCTGCAGACCCTCCCTCCCCCTCCGCCCCCCCACCCCCGGCCCCCGCCACCTCACATACTACCTCATATGCAACCACTCCTCCCACGGGGCCATGTCAACCTGCCCCTAGCAACGCAGAGAGTAACTCCTTGCCCAGGCCCGCTCCCAGGGACACGCTCATTAGCCTCAGAGAAAGAACCCGGGTGAGACTCTCTGGCCCAGAAAAAAGCAGCCCCCTCAAGGGGGAACCTGAGGTGGAGGGTCCCTGAGCCCCCTCCCACCCCCTGACTATGGCCCTGATCTCCCTAACACCGTCTCGCCCCCTGGCTTTCTTCCAAAAAAACAACTCAACTCGAAACATGCCTAAAGTACCAGTCAGCTCCCCCACCGCCTCCACAAGCTCCCATCCATCCATCAGTGGTGTTTATTAAATGCTTAACTCTAGGCAAGGCACTGCACTGAGTGTCTTGCTCCTGCTCTTTCTGCCTAGAGTTTGTCCGTTGAGGGGGCTGGAGAGAGAGAGAGACATCTTGGTCCCATCCTGCCCTGGAATGAGTTAGCAAGGAGAGCTGCAGGAAGCAGTGTGGCCTAGAGGATAGAGCATGGACCTGAGAGTCAGAAGGACCTGGGTGCTAATCCCAAATCTGCCAGTTATCTGCTGTGTGACCTCGGGGAAGTCACTAGACTTCTCTGGGCCCCAGTTATCTCACCTGTAAAATGAGGATTAAGACTGTGAGCCCAATTTGGGACAGGGACTGTGTCCAATCTGATTCGCTTGTCTCTACACCAGTGCTTAGAGCAGTACCTGTCACAGAGTAAGTGCTTAACAAATACCACAATTATTATTATCTCTGAAATGGTTCGGGCGCAGTTCTAAGAAGAGATAGGAGGTTGGCCTAAATGACCTCCAATGGATGTTTCAGCTCTAATAAGTCCCAAGTTTCTGGACCACACTTAGCCAAACAGGAGGCTTATCTGGGGTCAGACTTGCTGGCCCGGTGTTCTGGGTTTAACAAGGCAAGAGTCCTTTGGATTTCTGGGTAAATGGGGTCTCGGGGCCTTGGAAATTAGGTTCAGTCTTGTCGAGTCAGGCGCTGACCTCTCAGAAAAGGAGGAAAGAGTCTGGGACCACGTCAAAGTAAACAGCCAGGGGCCAAGTGTCCAGACCCTTGCCTTCCAGCCCTTAGAAAACAGGCCGGCCTGTCCGAAGGGATGGTTTTGGGGAAGAGTCATCTAGGAGGTATGATACCCTAACCTTCTCCAAGACAGCAAGACAGGATATGAACCAGATGAATTGTCTCCTTTATGAGACAGGCTCTCAGCAAAATGGAGACCCCTCCCCAGCAGCTCGAAGAACCCCAGCAGCATGGCAGAATGGAGAACCCCAAGCAGGATGAAGACCATCTCAGCAGTATGGCGAACCCCAACAGCATGGAGAACCCCAGTGGCATGGCCTAGTGGAAAGAGCATAAGCCGGGGAGTCAGGAGGACCTGCTTTCTAGTCCTGGCTCTGCCACTTGTCTGTTGTGTGATCTTGGGCAAGTCCCTTCACCTCTCTGTGACTCAGTTACCAAAATGTAAAATGGAGATTGAGGCTGTTAGCCCCACCTGGGGTAGGGACTGTGTCCAACCTCATTAACTTGCATCTACCCCAGCACTTAGTACAGTGGTTGGCATGTAGTAAGTGCTTAACAAATACCATTAAAAAAAAGCAAAAACAAAATAGCAGCACAAAGAACCTCAGCAGAATGGAGACGCCCCCTGCCTCCAGCATGAAGTATTCCAAGGGCATGGAGAATCCCAGAAGTAGAAACACCGAGAAGAACCAAAAACCCCAGCAAAATGGAGGACCCCAAGAAGACATTCCCCCCACCCCCTCAACCGTATGGAGCAGTGTGGAAACTTCAACATTACAGAGACCCCAGGAGAGCTAAGATAGCTCTGGAGCCTTCTCTACTTTTGATACTTTTCTAAATTCTGCTCAAATCACATCTCCCTTTTCCTCCCTAATGCATATTACCCAATACCCAGACTCTCTTCCCAAATGGCCTCTTAGTCTATCCTCCTCCTCACTGAGGAAACTCCCTCTCATGTCCTGCTAGACTCACAGATCCTCAGCCTTGATCTGTTTGGCTCAAACCCTGTTACTGTTTTAGGAAGGTTTGTGGGGTTAAGACTGGAGAACACAGTGACCCAGCCAGGCGGGGTGGGTCCGAGCCAGGGAAATGAGATGAAGTTGGGCCCACTGGCCTGGAGTTGAGGTGTAACAAATGCGGGAAGGGCAGGAGCCGGGCCTGGTATCCAGAAGATTTCGTAGGGAGGTCAGGGGCAGGCAGCAGTGACGAATGCCAGTTTTGCTGGGGCAAGAAGGGTCAGGTAAGAGGTAAGCTTTGCCCCCTGACGCTCCCCCAGGGAGACCCCGACCCCAGAGTATTCTGCGTCCCTTGAGCAGCAGCCGAGAGGGTTTACTGGGAGAGGCAGCAGCATGGAGAACCCCTACAGCATCGAGAGCCCAAGCAGCACCGAGAACCCCAAGAGTACGAAACAGAGAACTCCAACGGTATAGAAAACTACAGAAGCACAGAGAACCCCAGCAGCACAGAGAACTTCAACGGCACAGAAGCGCCGACTAGAATTGGCCTAATGGAGAGAGCATCTGGTCTGGGAGTCAGAGTAACTGAGTTCTAATCCTTATTCTGCTGCTTGTCTGTCCAATGACCTTGGGCAGTCTCTTAACTTCTCCTCATCTGAAAAGTGGAGATTAAATCCTACCCTACTACTTAGTTTGAGAGCCCTGCTTGGACAGGGACTGTGTCCAATTTGCTTACCTTGTATCTACCCCAGTCCTTAATATAGTGCTTGGCACATGGTGAGCACTTTACAAGGACCAGAAAAAAAAAGAGAAAGAGAGATTTGGTCCATCAGCAGGCCTGGCTGGGGGGACGGAGGGTAGGCCGGGGAGAGCCGTTCCTTTTGGGCTGGGGCTGGGAGGAGACAGCACCCGGGCCGTGACCCTATAGACAACACTGCAGGACCCAAGCACTGACCCTGTGGACAACACTCCCCCAATTCTATCCTCATATTGAGTGTGTGTCCTCAAAGTCAGCATCCAGCTTACCTTGCCTGACTCAGCTCTCAGCCCAGGCAATTGCCCCTGTGAGGCCATGAGACTCAGTTGAGAAGCAACATAGCTTAATTAATTATGGTATTTGTTAAGGGCTTACTATGTGCCAATCACTGATCTAAGTGCTGGGATAGGTACAAGGTAATCAGGTTGTCCCACATGGGGCTCACAGTCTTCACCCCCATTTTACAGATGAGGGAACCGAGGCCCAGAGAAGTGAATTGGCTTGCCCAAGATCACACAGCAGACAAGTGGTGGAGTCGGGATTAGAGCTAAGCCACGCTGCATCTCTTCTCTGTGCTTAGTGGATAGAGCATGGGTCTGGCAATCAGAAGGATCTGGGTTCTAATTCCAGGACCGCCACATGTCTGCTGTGTTACCTTGGACAAGTCACTTCACTTCTCTAGGTCTCAGTTCCCTCATCTGTAAAGTTGGGATAAGAGTGTGAGTCAAAGACTGTGTCCATCCTGATTAATTTGTAATAATGATGGCATTTTTTAAGCGCTTACCATGTGCCAAGGACTGTTCTAAGCATTGGGGTAGATATAAGGTAATGAGGTTGTCCCACGTGGGGCTCACAGTCTTAATCCCCATTTGACAGATGAAGGAACTGAAGCACAGACAAGTTAAGTGACTTGCCCAAAGTCATACAGCTGATAAGTGGAGGAACAAGGATTAGAACCTACGACCTCTGACTCCCAAGCCAGGGCTCTTTCCACTAAGCCACGCTGCTTCTCTATGCTACCTACCCCAGCTCTTAGAACAGTGCTTGGCACATAGAAAACAATTAGTGCCATAATCATCATTATTATTACTAATTGTTACATTGTGTTCCCTCCCCAACCTACTCATCTAATCTCATCCCATCCCCACCTCCACAAGGGGAGAATTTGGTCTGTACCCAGACTTTCCAATACTCTTTTTAGCTCTGACTCTCCCTAACACAAGCCCATGAGGAGGCCTCAAGTTCCTGTCAGGGAAAAATGACCCCAGAGTGACCAATGAGTGACCAATTTCATTGGGGCAGCCCTGGGGTGGTCAGGAGATTCCCCCCAAGTCCCAGACTTTGGGCCGGAGCAAGCATTTCTGGGTGACATCATCTCTAAACACCAACCTGTACTCTTTGTGGGTTTCTAAGATTATAGGATCTGGGCATTCGACTCTCCCCGGATGCCATCTGTGAATGTTCGGGGGTCAGAAGCCTGGAGGAGCCAGTACCATCAGGGAGCAGACAGAAACCTCCAAAATTCAGGACACACCTCATTCTCCTCCTGTCCAGCAGCCAACTTCCGGGGACATGGCCTAGGGTTCCAGCATGGTGTGGGTGACATGGTTGGGCCAGGGATAGTGAGGAACCTCTCTTAAGGAGTGGTCAAACAGATCGAAAACGATTCCAGGAAATGATCCTCTCTAGACTGTATGCGTTTTGTGGGCAGGGAACGTGTCTACCAACTCTGCTATATTGTACTCTCCTGAACGTTTAGTAATAATAATGATAATCATAATAATTATGGTATTTGTTAAGTGCTTACTATGTGCCAGGCGTTGGGGAAGATCAAGTAAATCGGGTTGAACATAGTCCAAGTCCCAGTGGGGCTCATAGTCTTAATCCCCAATTTTACAAAGGAGGTAACTGAGGCACAGAGAAGTGAAGAGACTTGCCCAGACAAGTTGCAGAGGGGAGATTAGAACCCATGTTCTAACACCATACTGCTTCTCTAAGTACAGTGTTCTGTCTGCAGTAAACGCTCAATAAATACAGATGATTGATTGACTGACTGATAGTTGGGGCTCTCAAAGTATGGCTATTCAACCTCTAAGTCACTGAAGGGACTGACTGGCTGAAGGTGAAGCAAAGGGTTAAAACCTCTTTCCAGGAACTCCACCCCGACTCTGTAAACACCCCTCTCCCTCCTCCTTCTCCCTCTTACCCCTCTCCTTCCTCCTCCACCCCACCCCCCACCCCATAATTCTCTCCTCCCCGCACCCCAGGGGGATTATCCTGCTAGAACAAGAGTTTGTGTAAGCAAAGCAGAGGAAACCAAGTGGGCCCTTTCTGTTATCTCTCTTCTTTCTTTCTCCAGCTCAGCTGTTTGGCTCACACTGAGCCTGGTGGGAGGCAGCTTACCCAACAATTCCTTTCAAGCCTCTGCTCTTCCCTTTATCTTTCTTCCCGGCCCTGCCTCCTCCTCCTCCTCCTCCACCTCCTCCAACTTCTCTTACTCCTGGTGGATTTCTCCTCCGGACCAGCTGGTTGCAGTTACAGGCACTTTGACATTGGAGTCAAGGCCAGTCCTGGGATTGTTGACTTGGGGGAAGAGGCCAGAGGCCTCCCTTCCCAGCAGAAGAGTTGCGGACAGATTCCTAGGATGAGGAGACGGCCACCAGAGAAAAGAGTATCTCAGTTATTTACTGTACCTGGGGATGGTGGACGGACGATCCGGGTATATACCCAGCTCTGGGGAGAGGACAGCTTGGTTAGGATAGAGTAGACTGAACCAAGGTACAGGCCAAAGGGAGTCAGAGTCAGCCAGAGGTGAGTGTCAGCCGCAGACCTCATCCCCAGCTAGAATCAACCCTGGAGCTCAAGTCAAGGCTAGGGTCAGCCACGAACCTCATCCCCAACTAGGGTCGGCCATGGAGATCCTCCCTAGCTGGAGTCAGCCCCGGAGTTCGTCCCCAAATATGTAGACACGAGGTAGTCAGATTGGACACGGTCCCTGTCCCTCCTGGGGCTCACGGTCTTGATTCCCATTTTACAGATGTGGTAACTGAGGCACAGAGAAGCTAAATGACTTGCCCAAGGTCACAAAGCAAAACATGTGGTGGAGCCGGCATTCATTCATTCATTCAAACGTATTTATTGAGTGCTTACAGTGTGCGGAGAACTACGCTAAGCATTTGGGAAAGTACAGTCCAACAATAAACAGTGACATTCCCTGCCCACATTGAGTTCATGGTCTAGAGTGGGGGAAACAGACATCAGTACAAATAAATAAAATGACAGATATGGACATAAGTGCTTTGAGGCTGAGGGGGGGAAGAGCAAAGGGATAGATAAATGACAGCTATGTACATAAGTGCTGTGGGGCTGGGAGGGGAGAAGAGCAAAGGGAGCAAGTCAAGGCAACGCAGAAGGGAGTGGGAGATGAGAAAAAGTGAGGCTTGGTCTGGGAAGACCTCTTGGAGGAGATGAACCTTCAATAAGGCTTTCAGGTGGGGGAGAGTGGTTGTCTGTCAGATTAGAGGAGGGAGGGCATTCCAGGCCAGAGGCAGGATGAGGGCTAGGGGTCAGCGGCGACACAGGGGAGATTGAGGCACTGTGAGAAGGTTAGCACTAGAGGAGCGAAGTGTGCGGCCTGGGTTGTAGAAGGAGAGAAGTGAAGTGAGGTAGGAGGGGGCAAGGTGATGGACTGCTTTAGAACTCAAGACCTCTGAACGCCAGGCCCCTGCACTTTCCACTAGACCACACCGCTTCTCTGGCTCATCCCCAGCTAGGGTCAGCCACGGACCTCATCCCCAACTAGACTTAGCCATGGAACTCATCCCCGGCTAGGGTCAGCATGGTGCGGAATAAACTTACTGTTGAACTTAAATTCTAGGGTCAGCATGGAGCTCATCCCTGGCTAGGGTCAGCCATGGAACTCATCCCCAGCTAGAATCGGCCACAGAGCTCATCCCCAGCTGGGGTCAACCATGAATCTTCAATAATATTTATTTCAATAGTATTTATTGAGCGCTTACTATGTGCGGAGCACTGTACTAAGCGCTTGGAATGTACAAATCGGCAACAGATAGAGACAGTCCCTAGACTGTAAGCCCATTCTCTGGACCGGAAGCTCGTTGTGGGCGGGGAGAGTCTCTCTTTATGGCTGTATTGTACTTTCCAAGGCTTAGTGCAGTGTTCTGCACACAACGCTCAATAAATACGATCGAACGAATGAATCTCATCCCCAGCTACGGTCAACCACGGAGCTCACTAAAGCTAGTCGGCCCTCGAGTTCATTCCCAGCTATAGTCAGCCACGAAACTCATCCCCAGCTAGGGTCAGCCTGGGAGCTCATCTCCTGGCTAATCTCCAGGGAATGGAGAAAGCAGCTCCAATTCCCACAGACTGTACCCTTAGCCTATTGATCCCCTTCTGGGCAGAGGTCCTGGAGAGGGGCAAGTTCTGTTTCCTGTCCTCTCTCTGCCCTGCCCAGGGCCCCATCCAGGGCCCTATCAGATCTCCAAGGGAGCTGAGGCCTCCTGCTCTTTATTAACTGGTCTCATTTCCACATCAGAAAATATTTGTCTTCGGGGCTTTTGTGTATCTTTCTTCTCTCTCCCTCTGAGGCCAGCTAGTGTTGGAGGTTGTTTGCTGATGCTGATGCCTGGAGAACGAGAAGCAGCATGACCTAGTCGATAGAGTCCGGGCCTAAGAGTCAGAAGGAGCTGGGTTCTAATCCCAGCTCCGCCAGGTGCCTGCTGTGTGACCTTGGGCAAGTCACTTAACTTCTCTGTGCCTCAGTTACCTGATCTGTAAAATGGGGATTATGATTAGGAGCCGCCTGTGGGATATAGACTTTGTCCAACCTGATTACCCCGTATCTACCTCATCGGTGAAACAGTGCCTGGTACGTAGAAGCACTTAACAAACACCATTTAAAAAAAAAAAAAACAGAGATCAAGCCATACATCTTTGTTAAACCCTCACAGTATGACAATGTGCCAGACACTGTACGAAGTGCTGGGGTAGATACAAGCTAATCAAGTTGGACACAGTCCATGTCCCACAGTCTTAATTCCCATTTTACAGATGAGGTAACTGAAGCATAGAGAAGTGAAGTAACTTGCCCAAGATCACACAAAGACGAGTGGCGGAACCGGGATGGGAACCCAGGTCCTCTGTCTCCCAGGCCCATGCTTTATCCACAAGGCCATGCTGCTTACCTTTCCTATTTTACCTCGCTGATTTCCTACTACAGCCCAGCCCGCTCACCTGGTTCCTCTAAAGCCAACCTACTGTCTTTACCTCAGTCTTTTCTACCCCACCAATGATCCCATACTCACATTCTCCCTCGGACCTGGAACTCCCTTCCTCAATATATATTAGACGGTCACTCTCCCGACCTTCAAAGCCTCATTAAACCTGCGTCTCCTCCGAGGGGTCTTCCCCAACTAAATCCTCACTTCTCCTATTCCTTTTCCCTCTGTGTCACCTACGCACTTGGATCTGTACCTTTTAAGCACTTGATAAGTCACCCCATCCTCAGGCTTACAGCACTTATGTACGTAACCGTGATTTATTTTAATACCTGTCTCCCTAACTAGACTGTAAGCTCCCCCTAGGCAGAGACTGTGTCTACAAACCCTGTTATATTGTACATTTCCATTTCTCTGCAAACAGTGAGCACTCAATAAATACCAGCGATTGACTGATCGATTGATTGAAATATCCGTGTCCTAGTGGCTGATAGGTTTATGAGGAAATCAAGGAGGTTGATGGGGGTGGGCTGGGCTGGGCTGGGGCTGGGCTGGAGTTGGGGCTGGGCTGAACTGGGATTGGGGCTAGGGCTACAAACTGAGTGGCCTAGTGGATAGAGCACAGGCCTGGGAGTCAGAAGGACCTGGGTTCTAATTTGGGCTCCACCACTTGTCTACTGTGTGACCTTGGGCAACTCACTTCCCTTCTCTGTCTCTCAGTTACCTCATCTGTAAAATGGAGATGAAGACTGTGAGCCCTAGGTGGGACAGGAGCTGCAGCCAACTTGATTAACTTGTATCTACCCCAGCGCTTAATACATTGCCTGGCCTATAGTAAGTGCTTAACAAACGCAATTATTATTATTTTTGTTGGAGTGGAGCTGGGGTTGGGCTGGGGAAGGACCAGGGCTACACTGAGCTGGAGCTGGGACTAGGTGGGTATGGACTGAACTGGAACTGAGGCAGAACTGGGCTTGGAACTAGAGATGGGCCTGAGCTGGACCTGAGCTAGGACTAACCTAGGCCTGAGGCTACAGATGGGACTGGACTGGACAGGGGTTGGGGCTAGCCTGAGCCTAGAACTAGGGATGGGCCTGGACTGGACTAAGGTTGGATTAGAACCCGGGTCCTCACACTCGCAAGCTGAAGGGGAGAGGGGCCGGAGGCTGGGAGGTCAGTGAGGAGGCTGTTGAGAAGGCTGACTCCTTGGTGAATGGTGAGAACTTGGTGAGAAGAGAAAAGAGCAGAGCTGGGGGATATTATGGGGCCCAGTTACAGGTCGGAGGTAAGTTTTGCTCCATTCATTCATTCAATCGTATTTATTAAGCGCTTACTGTGTGCAGAGCACTTTACTAAGCAGTTGGGAAAGTACATACAACAATAAACAATGACAATCCCTGGGAATACAGGACCTTTGGGGACGGAGAGCTGATTTTTCTACTCTCCCAAGTTCTCAGTACAGTGTTCTGACACAGTAAGTGCTCAATAAGCACCATTGTTTGATTGATTGATTTCTCTTCACACCCTAGAGCCCCTACAGGCTCTCAGTCGATCAATCATATTTATTGAGCATTTACTAGGTGCAGAGCACTGTACTAAGCTCTTGGGAGAGTACAATACAACAGAATTAACAGATGTGTTCGCTGTTAACGGGATTTACAGTCTAAAGGGGGAGACCGACATTAGATGGGATCCCCCCAAGCCTCGTTTCCTTTCTATCCACTCCGAGCTATCCGTGGGCGACAGCATCGTCTCCGTGGGCCTACGGTGGGGGGTAGAAGGGTTGGAGAAGCAGCGTGGCTCAGTGGAAAGAGCATGGGCTTTGGAGTCAGGGCTCATGAGTTCGAATCCCAGCTCTGCCACTTGTCGGCTGTGTGACTGTGGGCAAGTCACTTAACTTCTCTGTGCCTCAGTTCCCTCATCTGTAAAATGGGGATTAAGACTGTGAGCCCCACGAGGGACAACCTGATTCCCCTATGTCTACCCCAGCGCTTAGAACAGTGCTCGGCACATAGTAAGCGCTTAACAAATACCAACATTATTATCTCCTGGATTTAGAGGCTGCCCTGGGGCCCCAAATCCACTGGAGATTTCTGAGTAACCTAGTTACCGCATGACTCAGTCTCCCTGGGAACAGTCTCCTTCTGAACGTGGTTCGGTCTCTGCTCCGCAAGGTTTAGAGAAGCTGCAGGGTGTAGTGGATAGAACACGGACCTGAAAGTCAGGTGATCATGGGTTCTAATCCTGGCTTCGCCACTTGTCTGCTGTGTGACCTTGGGCAAGTCACTTCACTTCTCTTTGCCTCAGTTACCTCATCTATAAAATGGGGGTTGAGACTGTGAGCCCCACATGAGACTACCCTACTGAAAGTGTCCAACTCAGTTTGCTTGTATTCACCCCAGCACTTAGTACAGTGCCCGGAATACGGAAAGCGCTTAATAAATACCACCATTATTATTATTATCATTATTTCCTTGGCCCTGCCTAGCCCAGGGTTGGGAGCTGGATCTGGGATTTCCCCTCCTGAGAACCAGCTCCGGGTGGCTCCCAGAGAGGACACGAGCCGTATTTCGTGGTGGTAGGACCCCGCCTCAGGCCCCCGCAGGAGGCTGGTTGTGCCTTTCCAAGCTATTTTCTGTCTGTTTTTCTAGGATTCCCGTAAACCCCAACAAGGGAGTTCGAAGTGTTTTGGTTCTGCGGCCGGAGAAGGAAGCCAAGACCCTGTGGGTTTCGAGGTTGGGTCGAGTGATGAAAATACCATCGGGGCCATGGGAGAAGGTGGGACCAGTGGGGGAAGGCGGGGGTGGGGGGATGTCTCGAGAGCGAGACCGGGCAAAGTGGGAAGCTTAAAGCGCGCGTCTTTGCCTTGGAATTCCGCAGGTCACGTTGCGGTCAGTCCCCCCACAGAAACCACCAGACCACCAGGCTTGGCTGCCGGCCCCCGGAGCTGGAGAGGGGCCAGACTGAGGGAGGACGGTAGGGTGGGAAGGTGCCCCCATGAGGAGGGGAGATGGGAGGGCTCGGATGAGGATGGGGCAAAGAATCCTGGGAAGCAAAACTAGCTGACGTGAGCTAGCCAAGCCCTACGGGCTTTGGGGTTTGGCCTTTTGCTGGAGACAGTCCCCGGCCAGGGCTTTCTGCTTTTCGCAATGCGTCTCGTGTCATTCTCCTCCCCTCCGCACCTAATAAAAACAATAATAATAATAATAGTGGTGAGGGTTAAGCGCTTACTCTGTGCCAAGAAAACCAGATCAGCTTCAGACGCCATCCTAATCCAATCAAAGGTACTTATTGAGTGCTCACTCTGCGCAGAGCACTCTACTAAGCACTTGGGAGAATAAAGTGCAAGAGAGTTGGTAGACACATTCCCTGCTTTCGAGGAGTTTACATTTGGTGGGATCATAGAGCTCTTCCTGGGTGCGTAGCCCTGTACTGACCCCTCGGGAGAGTACAGTACAACAGAATCGGTAGACTTCTTCAATCAGCCGATCATATCAGTGATGTTTATTGAGCGCCTACCGTGAGCAGAGCCCTGAACTAAGCACTTGGGAGAGTACGCTATAGCAGAATTAGTAGACGCATTCGCTGCCCATAAGGAGTTTACAGTCTAAAAGGGGCCCACAGTCTTAGAGGAAAGGAGATTAGGTATTGAAACCCCATTTTACAGATAAGGAAACTGAGGCTCAGAGAAGGAAAGTGACTTGTTCAAGGTCACACAGCACGCAAATAGTGGGACCAGGATGAGAACCCAGTTGTCCTAACTCATCATCTTCTGCTCCTTCCACTAGGCCACACTGCTTTTTAATCACTGTAGTCTTTGTTAAGTGATTACTATATTTCAGTCACTGTACTGAGCACTGGGGTGGTTACAAGCAAATCCGGTTGGGCACCGTCCCTGTCCCATGTGGGGCTCACAGTCTCAATCCCCATTTTACAGGTGAGGAAACTGAGGCATAGAGAAGTGAAGTGACTTACCCAAGGTCACACAGAAAACAAGTGTTGGAGCCAGGATTAGAACCCATGACTTTCTGACTCCCAGGCCAATGCACTCTCCACTGTGCCATGCTGTTTTCTACAAACAGAGGAGCTGAGAAGCCGTCAGGCCAATGGAAAGAACCCAAGGCTGGGTATCAGAGGACCCAGCTTCGAATCCCAGCTCCATCGCTTGCCTGCCGTGTGACATTGAGCAAGTCACTTTAATAATAATGTTGGTATTTGTTAAGCGCTTACTATGTGCAGAGCACTGTTCTAAGCGCTGGGGTAGATACAGGGTCATCGGGTTGTCCCACGTGAGGCTCACAGTTAATCCCCATTTTACAGATGAGGGAACTGAGGCCCAGAGAAGTGAAGTGACTCGCCCACAGTCACACAGCTGACAAGTGGCAGAGCCGGGAGTCCAACTCATGACCTCTGACTCCGAAGCCCAGGCTCTTTCCACTAGCCCTAGCCACGCTGCTCTGGGCCTCAGTTTCTTCATATGTAAAGTGGGGAGCTAAAGTCTGTTCTCCTTCTTAGAGTGTGAACCCCATGTGGGACAGGGACTTTGTCCAGTGTGATTATTTTGTATTCATTCATTCATTTATTCAATCTATTATTGAGTGCTTACGGTGTGCAGAGCACTGTACTAAGCCTTTGGGAGAGTACAATGTAACAATAAACGGACACATTCCCAGCCTACAACAAGCTTTCAGTCTAGAGGGAGCTTACAGTCTATCCCAAAGCTTTGTACAGTGCTTGGCACATAGTAAAAGCTTAATAGATGACACAGTTATTATTGCTTTCTTCCACCCTCTTTCCCTCCCTAATCACCATCTTCAACTACTCTGTTTGCTCCTTCCCTCTGCCTTCAAATATGCTCAGCTCTCTCTTATACTAAAATAACCTTCTCTGGATCCCACTGCCTCATCGTCCTGCTCTCGTTATTGTCCAGGCTCCTCAAATGGGTTGGTACATGCACTGCCTCACTTTGTCTCCTAATAATAATAATTACGTTACTTGTTAAGCACTTATTATGTGCTAAGCACTGGTGGAGATACAAGTTAATCAAGTTGGACACCATCCAAGTCTCACATTGATTCATACTCTTAAAACCCATTTTTTACAGATGAGAAATGAAATGACTTGCCTAAGGTCACACAGCAGACAAGTGGCAGATCTGGGACTAGAACCCAGGTCCTCCTGACTCCCAGGCCTGTGCCCTTTCCACCTCACTCACTTTACTGGATCCCACTTTACTGGATTCCCCTCTGCTTCACTCCTCTTAGACCTCACTCTACTGGGTCACCAATGACCCCTTCCTTATCAAATCTAATGGGTTCTGCTCTAATCCATTTCTCCTTTAGCTTAGGTCACCTTTGGTCTATGTCCCTCTAGATTGAAAGTTCATTGTGGGCAGGGAATGCGTCTGCTTATTGTTATATTGTACTCTCCCAAGCTCTTAATAGAGTGCTCCGCACACAGTAAAAGCTCAATAAATACTTGAGAAATAAATAAACTCTCATAATATCCCGGCTGGATTATTGTGTCAGCCTTCTCTCTGATCTCCCTTCTTCCTCTCTCTCCCCGCTCCAGTCTATTCTTCACTCCGCTGCCCGGCTCATCTTCCTGCAGAAATGCTCTGGGCATGTCACTTCCCTTCTTAAAAACCTCCAGTGGTTGCCTATCAACCTCTGCACGAAACAAAAACTTCTCACTCTAGGCTTCGAGGCTCTCCATCACCTTGCCCCCTCCTACCTCTCCTCCCTTCTCTCTTTCTACCGCCCACCCCACACGCTCCGCTCCTCTGCCGCCCACCTCCTCACCGTCCCCCGTTCTAGTCTATCCCACTGTGGACCCCTGGGCCACGTCCTCCCGCGGTCCTGGAAAGCCCTCCCCCACCTCCGCCAAACTCATTCTCTTCCCCTCTTCAAAACCCTACTTAGAGCTCACCTCCTCCAAGAGGCCTTCCTAGACTGAGCTCCCCCTTTTCCCTCTGCTCCCTCTGCTCCCCCTCTACCCCCTCTTCACCTCCCCTCAGCTAAGCCCTCTTTTCCCCCCTTTCCCTCTGCTCCTCCCCCCTTCCTTCCCCTCCCCTCAGTACTGTACTCGTCCGCTCAACTGTACATATTTTCATTACCCTATTTATTTTGTTAATGAGATATACATCACTTGGATTCTATTTATTTGCTATTGCTTTAATGAGATGTTCATCCCCTTGATTCTATTTATTGCTATTATTCTTGTCTGTCTGTCTTCCCTGATTAGACTGTGAGCCCGTCACTGGGCAGGGACTATCTCTATCTGTTACCGATTTGTACATTCCAAGCACTTAGTACAGTGCTCTGCACATAGTAAGCGCTCAATAAATATTATTGAATGAAATAATTTGAGAGTGAATACCCTACTTCACTGGGAAACGTTATCTATCTGTGGTTTTACCGAAACGGTTCTCCCCGTTCTCCTTCTGTCTGCCCACTCTTTGTTTCATTCAGTTTTATTTATTGAGTGTTTATTGTGTGCAAAGCATTGTACTTAGCACTTGGGAGAGTACAATATAACAATAAACAGACACATTCTCTGCCCACAAAGAGTCTCTCTGTCTCTTTTACTGGCTTTTCATCTCCTCTTCAGTTTCTCACCTCTATCATGGTTGTCCCTCAAGGCAACAAGGCCTAGTGGAAAGATCTTGGGCCTGGGAATCAGAGGACCAAGCTCCTCGACTTGTCTGCTGTGTGACCTTGGGCATATCATTTAATTTCTCTACGCCTCAGTTACTTCCTCTGTCAAATGGGAGTGAAGACTATGAACCTCACGAGGAACTGTGTCCAACCTGATTGTCTTCTATCTACCACAGTGCCTAATACAGTACCTAGCCCATAGTAAGAGCTTAACAAATACCACCTTTTTTCAAAAAAAGGCTCGGTACTGGAGTTCCCTTCTCTTTTCATTTCATAGCACTTGATATGAAGCTCATCGACTCCGGAGACTTCAGCTACCACCCCTTCGTGGATTTCTCCCAAAGCCAGCCCTCTCACCTCCTCTGCAATTTTGCCTTTCCTCTAGCCTCCAGAACATCTCCACAAGAATGCCCTGCTGGCACTTCAACCTCAATATTTTTTAAACTGAATTCCTCATCTTCCTTCCCAAATCCACTCTTTCGCTTAACTCCCCCATCTAAGTTGACGACATTTTCCCAATCTCTGAAGCCCACAGCCTTGCTATTATCTTTCAACTCCTCTCTCTTTCCATTCTCTCATTCGATTTTTCCTCCTCGACGTTTCCCAGGCCTGCCCCCTTCTCTCCATCCAAACAACCACCATCCTTTTCCAGGCATTAATCACATCCCAGCTAGACTACTGTATCATCGCCTTCATGGGTCTCCCTGTTTCCAGGCTTTTACCTCTCCTGCTCATACTTCGTTCCACTTCCTAGACTGTCTCTATCTGTTGCCGACTTGTTCATCGCAAGCGCTTAATACAGTGCTCTGCACATAGTAAGCGCTCAATAAATACTATTGAATGAATGAATGAATTTTTCTGAAAGATCATTCTGCTCACATCTCCTCTAAAACCTTCAATGGCTACCTATTCCTATCCACCTCAATGGTTTTAATTATCACTGTTCATAGGGGGCTGTTCACTGTTTTCAATCTGTAATACCTTTTTTCACTTCTCATTTGTGCCCTGAGGGCTGAGGGTGGAGAAAGAATCCCTCACCAGAAAGAATCACAGGGCGGGGGCCTCAGCAAGGAGCTATCAATAAACAAATCAGTCAATCAATCAGTTGTATTTATTGAGTACTTACTGTGTGCAGAGCACTGTACTAAGTGCTTGGAAGAGTACAATATACAATATAACAGAGTTGCTAGACATATTCCCTGCCCTCAAGGAGCTCACAGCCTAGAGAGGGAACAGACATTAATATTAATTAATAAATATGCATATATAAATAAATTATGGATATATACATTAGTGTTGTGGGGTTGTGGGGAGAATAAAGGGAGAAAATGAGAATGATGCAGAAGGGATTGGGAAAAGAGGAAAGGAGGGCTTAGTAAGGGAAGCCACTTGGAGAAGATGTGCCTCCAATAAGGCTTTGAAGTTCTTAGTACAGTGCTCTGCACACAGTAAGAGCTCAATAAATATGATTGAGTGAATGAAAGTGGAGAGAATCATTGTCTGTTGGATATAAAGAGGGTGGGCTTTCCAGGTCGGAGACAGGATGTGGGTAAGAGGTTGGAGGTGAGAAAGATGAGATCGTGATACAGCAAGTAGGTTGGCATTAGAGGAGCTAAGTAAGCAGTTTGGGTTGTAAAAGAAGAGCAGCAAGGTGAGGTAGGAGGGGGCAAGGTGACTGAGTGCTTTGAAGCCAATGGTTAGGAGTTTCTGTTTGATGTGGAGGTGGATGGGCAACCACTGGAGGTTCTTAAGGAGTGGGGAAAAGTGGACTGAACGTTTCTGTAGAAAAATGATCTGGGCATCAGAATGAAGTATGGACTGGAGTGGGGAGAGAGAGGAGGCAGGGAAAACAGAAGGAGGCTGATGCAGTAATCAAGGCAGGATAAGTTAAATGCTTGAATTAACATGGTAGCAGTTTGGATGGAGAGGAAAAGGTGGCTTCTAGTGATGTTGTGCAGGTGGAACTGAAGGGATTTAGTGATAGATTGAATATGTGGGTTGAATGAGAGAGAAGAGTCAAGAAAAATGGCAAGCTTATGGGCTTGTGAGAAAGGAAGGATGTGGTGCTGTCTACAGTGATCAGAAAATCAGGAGGAGGACAGAGTTTGGGTGGGAAGATAAGGAGTTCTGTTTTGGACATGTTAAGTTTGAGGTGTTGGCAAGACATCCAAGAAGAGATATCTTCAAGGCAGGAGAAATGTGAGACTGCAGAGAGGGAGAGAGAGAAGAGGGAGAGATGTGGATTTGGGAATCATCTGCATAGAGATAATAGTTGAAACCATGAGAGAATGAGTTTTCCAACATTTGAATGCAAATGGAGAATCGAAGGGGACCCAGAACTGAGCCTTGGGGGACTCCTAAAGTTAGAGGGTGGGAGGCAGAGGAGGGGCCCAAGAAAGAGGCTGAAAATGAGCAGCCAGAGAGATGGGAGGAGAACCAGGAGAGGATGGTGTCAGTGAAGCCGAGGTTGGATAATGTCCCCAGGAGAAGGGGATGGTTGTTAGTGTCAAAGACAGCTGAGAGGTCAAGAAGCATTAGGATGAAGTGGAGACCATTGGATTTAGCAAGAAGAAGATCCATTGTTACTTTTGAGAGGGTGGTTTCTGTGGAGTGAAGGGGACAGAAGCCAGATTGGAGGAGGTCAAGGATAGAATTGGAGGAGAGGAACTTGAGACAACTCTTTCAAGGAATTTGGAAAGGAAAGGTAGAAGGGAGTTGGGGTGATAACTGAAGGGAGCAGTGTGTCAAGGGAAGTGTTTTTTAGGATAGGGGTGACACAGGCACCTTTGAACGTAGTGGGGAGGAAGCCAAAGGAGAGTGAACAGTTGAAGATGGCAGTCAGGGAGGGAAGAAAGGAGGCGATAAATGCTTTGATAAAGCGCAAAGAGATGGGGTCAGTTGTGCAGATGGAGCGGGTGGATTGTGAGAGAAGGCAGGAGATCTCCTCTAGAGATACTGCTGGGAAAGATGGGAGAGTTGAAGAAGGATAGGAGAGAGGGAGGGATTAGATAGGAGCAGGGAAGATTTTAGGGATCTCATACCTGATAGTTTCAATTTTCTCACAAAGTAAATGGCCTGGTCATTAGGGGCAAGAGATGGAGGAAGCAGAGGATTTTGAGGAAGGAGTTAAATGTCTGGAGCAACTGGCAAGGGCAATGAGCATGGGTGTCACTGAGGAAGGAAAAATAATTCTGTAGGGCAGAGGAGAGGGCAGAGCACATAAGAATAAACTTGAAGTGAATGAGGTCAGCCTCCTATCCAGATTTCTGCCAGCAGAGCTCTGCATCTTGTGCACAGGAGCAAAGGAAGCAGACCATGGAAGTGATTCAGGACTGCTGATTTCCAAAGAGAGGGTGGTGTTGAGAGCGTCAGTTTGGTCATCCTGAGAAAGTAGATTGGGTATGGTGGCTAAATGGGGCATAACGACTTGAGAAAAGGGGATGAGGTTGAAAGATTGGAAGTCTCTGTGGGGTAACAGCATAGATTTAGGGAAGGAAGCATGTGGGAGAGAAGACAGGTGAGGAGACTGTGGTCAGATAGAGGGATTTTAAAGTTGGCGAGGGTAGAGATTGTACAGTGACTAGAGATGGTGAGATAGAATGTGGGTCTAAGTTGGTGAGTCAGGGAGGCAGGGAGGAGCAGGAGGTCAATGGAGTTAAAGAGTGATGGAAAGCGGGCGGCAGAAGGGTCATAGAAGGCTAGAAATTCAAAGATTTGATAAAACAGCTGCCACTCTGTGACTGTGCCCTAGACCTTCTAGACTGTAAACGCCTTGTGGGCAGGGAATGTATCTACCAACTCTGTTGTATTGTACTCTCCCAAGTGGTTAGTACAGTGCTCTGCGCACAGTATGGGCTCAATTAATACCATTGATTGATTTCCCTAAGAACTTCTTCTCCAAGAGGCCCCAGGGACAGAAGATGTCACAGTTTGGAAGAGTCCCGTCCTCATCCTCATAAAAGAAAAGGGAGGGAGAAGCAAGGGATTATGTTTGAGCAGTGAACGTGTCTGTCACTTTTGTTGTATTGTACTCTCCCAAGTGCTTAGTACAAGTGTTCTGCACATAGTAAGTGCTCAATAAATACCACTGATGATGATCTTGAGGCCAAGCATTTGAATTCTGATATGCCCAGGTCGGGGTCAGACCATTGGTGAGTACTGTTCATCTCCTGCCTCTGGTCTGGAACGCCCTCCCTCCTCAAATCTAACAGACAATACTTTCCCACGGCTTCAAAGCTTTACTGAAGGTACATCTCCTCCAAGAGGCCTTCCCTGACTACGCCCCAACTTTCCTCATCTCCCACTCCCTTCTATGTCTCCCTGACTTTCTCCCTTTCCTCTTCACCCCTCCCAGCCCCAGGGCACTTATGTTCGTATCTGTCATTTCATTTATTTGTATTGTTGTCTGTCTCCCCAACCCTAGACTGTAAACTCATTGTAGGCAGGGAATGTGTCTGTTTATTTTTGTATTGTACTCTCCCAAGTGTTTAGTACGGTGTTCTGCACACGGTAAGTGCTCAATAAATAGAGTTGAATGAATGAATGAATATATCTAGTACCCACGCCTGTCTAGTGCCCTCAAACTACCCAACCAGACCCACGCTGAATGTGCAGAAGAGCCTCTTAATCCAGTCTAACTTGCAATTTTGTTGCTGATACCTACAGCTTGCTGCCAGCCTGGCCGGGTTAAAAGATTCATTCATTTAATCATGTTGATTGAGTGCTTACTGTCTGCAAAGCACTATACTAAGTGCTTGGGAAAGTACAATGTAACAATAATTAGTGACAATCCCTGCCCACAATGAGCTCACCTTCTAGAGGAGGAGAGAGACATCAGTACAAATGAACTGGCATCAATACCAATAAATAAAATGACAGATATATACATAAGTGCTGCGGGGCTGGGAGGAGGGGAAGAGCAAAGAGAACGAGTCAGGGAGATGAAGAAGGGAGTGGGAGATGAGGAAAAGTGGGACTTAGGCTGGGAAGGCCACTTGGAGGAGATAATAATAATAATAATGATGGTATTTGTTAAGCGCTTACTATGTGCCGAGCACTGTTCTAAGCGCTGGGGTAGACACAGGGGAATCAGGTTGCAGCGTGGCTCAGTGGAAAGAGCACGGGCTTTGGAGTCAGGGCTCATGAGTTCGAATCCCAGCTCTGCCACTTGTCAGCTGTGTGACTGTGGGCAAGTCACTTAACTTCTCTGTGCCTCAGTTCCCTCATCTGTAAAATGGGGATTAAGACTGTGAGCCCCACGTGGGACGACCTGATTCCCCTATGTCTACCCCAGCGCTTAGAACAGTGCTCGGCACATAGTAAGCGCTTAACAAATACCAACATTATAGGTTGTCCCACGTGGGGCTCACAGTCTTAATCCCCATTTTACAGATGAGGGAACTCAGGCACCGAGAAGTTAAGTGACTTGCCCAAAGTCACACAGCTGTCAAGTGGCAGAGCCGGGGTTCGAACCCATGACCTCTGACTCCAAAGCCCGTGCTCTTTCCAGTGAGCCACGCTGCTTCTCAATATTGAGATGTGCCTTCAATAAGTCTATGAAGAGGTGGAGAGAGTAATTGTCCAGCGGCTTTGAGGAGGGAGGGTGTTCCAGGTCAGAGGCAAGATGTAGGCCAGAGGTCGTCTGTGAGACGGTGTCTGACTGGCTGGTCTGGGGGTTCTAAATGGATCCAGGCACTACTATATGTAGAATCTGTAATAATAATTATTATTATTATGGTATTTAATAATGTTAATAATAATGTTGGTATTTGTTAAGCGCTTACTATGTGCCGAGCACTGTTCTAAGCGCTGGGGTAGATACAGGGTAATCAGGTTGTCCCACGTGAGGCTCACAGTTAATCCCCATTTTACAGATGAGGTAACTGAGGCCCAGAGAAGTTAAGTGACTTGCCCACGGTCACACAGCTGACAAGTGGCAGAGCCGGGATTAGAATCCACACCTTCTGACTTCCAAGCCCAGGCTCTTTCCACTAAGCCACGCTGCTTCCTTGTTAAGCGCTTACTATGTGCAGAGCACTGTTCTAAGCGCTGGGGTAGATACAGGGTAATCAGGTTGTCCCACGTGAGGCTCACAGTTAATCCCCATTTTACAGATGAGGTAACTGAGGCCCAGAGAAGTTAAGTGACTTGCCCACGGTCACACAGCTGACAAGTGGCAGAGCCGGGATTAGAATCCACACCTTCTGACTTCCAAGCCCAGGCTCTTTCCACTAAGCCACGCTGCTTCCTTGTTAAGCGCTTACTATGTGCAGAGCACTGTTCTAAGTGCTGGGGTAGATACAGGATAATCAGATTGTTTCACGTGGGACTCACATTTTTTAATCCCCATTTTTGCAGATGAGGTAACTGAGGCACAGAGAAGTTAAGTGACTTGACCAAGGTCACGCAGCAGACAAGTGGCAGAGCCGGGATTAGAATCCACACCTTCTGACTACCAAGCCCAGGCTCTTTCCACTAAGCCACGCTGCTTTGCATATAATAATAAAAATCACTGTGGGTCCCTGTTAAGTACTTACTAAGTATTAGGCACTGTACTAAGCTCTGTGTTGGATGCAAGCAGACTGAGTTGGACACAGTCCTTGTCCCTTATGGGGCTCACAGTCTCAATCCTCATTTTACAGATGAAGTAAATGAGGCACAAAGAAGTGAAGTGACTGGCCCAAGGTCACAAAGCAGATCAGCCGGGGATCCTGGATTAGAACCCATGACCTTCTGACTCCCAGGCCCAGGCTCTAACCTTTAGGCCAAGAGACTTCTGTCCAGGCAGAGGGATTGGTGGATGCTCTGCCCATCCTCCGTCCTCCCTCAGAGCTGGGGGGGTCTTTGTGGGGGCTGAGGCTGCGAAGGCAGTGTAAGAAGCAGTGTGGCCTAGTGGAAAGAGTACGGGCTTGGGAATTAAAGGATCTGGATTCTAGCCCCTGCTCCGCCAAATACCTGCTAGGCTACCTTGGGCAAGACAAGTAATAATAATAATAATGATGGTATTTGTTAAGCAATTACTATGTGTCAAGCACTGTTCTAAGTGCTGAAGTAGATACAAGCTAGTCAGGTTGGGTAAAGTCCCTGTCCCACTTGGGTCTTATATCTCCATTTTCCAGATGAGGGAACTGAGGCCCAGGGAAGTGTACTGACTTGCCCAAGGTCACACAGCAGACAAGCGGAGGAGCCAGTATTAGAACACTAATCCTTTTGACTCCAGGCTGGTGCTCTATCCACTAGGCCATGCCGCTTCAAACTTCTTTGTGCCTCAGTTACCACAACTGTAAAATGGGGCTTAAGACTGAGTCCCATGAGGGACAGGGACTGAGTCCAACCCGATTATCTTGTTTCAAACCCAGGGCTTAGTATAGTGCTTGGCACAAAGTAAGTACTTGAAAAATATCTTTTAAAGAAAAAGAAAAGGGAGGCAGTGATTGGTGGGGCTGCCCCTGGGTGGACTGTGGCAACGACCTGGCCAACACTTATCCCCAGGAATTTATTATTATTATTGCTACAAATAATAATAATTATTATATGGTATTTGTCAAGTTGTTACTATGTGCCAAGCACTACACTGAAAACTGGGGTAGATACAGATAATCAGGTCCCTCAGTGCTTTATACAGTGCCTGGCACATAATAAGCACTTAACAAATACCATCATTATTATGGAGCTCATAGTCTAAGTAGGAGGGAGAACAGATATTGAATCCCCATTTTGCAGGTGAGGGAACTGAAGCACAGAAAATCAACTTGCCCAAGGCCACCAAGCCAGCGAATGGCGGAGCCGGGATTAGAACCCACATCCTCTGACTCCCAGGCCCCTGCTCTTTCCACCCGGCCACACTGCTTCCCTCTGGGCAGTGACTCCTCTTCCACTCATTCGTGGTTCCCTGCAGCCGCAGCCCTGTGCTCATTACCGGACCGGACCGGACCGGCAACCTAGCCATGGCCACCTGCAGGTCCGATGAAAGGCGGGCCGGGATCCACCCTGGGGCCCTGTCGACATTCCCGATCCTAACCGGCAATCCATCCTGCTACTCCTCCCTTCAACCAGGCCTTGGTAAGCTCTCTCCCTCTCCCCCTCACTGCTATAAAATCTCAGGCAAATTGCTGACCGATCCATTGTTTCCATTCTATAAAGCAGGGGTAAGGACAACACCCCTGGTAATCATGGAGAAAAGTTGAAAGAATTGATTGTGAGGGCAGTTGAGCATGTGTATATTTTAGAGAAATCCATCAGTGGGATTTATTGAGCATTTACTGTGTGCAGAGCACTGTACAAAGCAGTTGGGAAAGTACCCTACAACAGAGTTGGTAGATGTTATCTCTGCCCACAAGGAGTTTACAGTCTACAGAAACGTATTATGTTTCCAGATCCTTTCAGTCTTTTCGATGAAAATGAAAGCTTAATGTATAAATTGGAATTTGGAATGTCAAAAAAATACACATGGAGGGGGGGGTCAAAACAGTTTACTTAATGGGCTTACCCTGCTTAGTACAATGCTCTGCGCACAGTAAGCACTCAATAAATACGATCGAATGAAAAATAAGTTCCTTGAAGGCACTAATTGTGTCTTCTAATTCCATGGTATTCTCCCAAGCACTTAGCGGACATTCAATAAACACCACTGATTGATTGATCAACATGAACTGAGAGGAAAGACCCACAATTCAGGTTTTATTTTCATTCAAGTTTTGATAAAGCAGGGGCTGCTGGTTTGCTTCTTTCCCTTCAGGCGACGAGGAAAGGTAAGATGGCCAGTTTATTTTGCTTTCTCTTTTAGTTTCGCTTCCCAGCTCTTGGGCCCCAGAATGTTTCTGTCTGACTTCTTTGACCCAGCAGTGATTATTTCAATAAACACAGAAGATACCCCCCTCGTTTATTTACCTTCCAATTCCAGCAACTTCATAAACGTTTTTAACCAAACCAGAATTGTGGAGTCCCAGGACCCTGAAGCTTGTGGCTTGAGAGCTGCTATTCTTCCCCTGGGCCCACAGAGACCCACCAACTAACTCAACCCCACAGGAAGTAGGGAGAAACAAGCATTTTATCTCTTTACCCAATAGCCAGCCAGAGGAGAGGAAGAAGTAATACAAAATGTACTGCAGGGGGTGGGGTAAAGTCTAAAAACCAGCACAGAATTTCCCGCTGAAAGCCGGTCTCGGGCAGCAAATTCTCAGGGAAAGGAAAGGGGAGATCGGAGCCAGGAATCACAGCCGCCCCCCAAGCTTGAGCCAATTCATAACCTCCCTCCCCCCTCCTTCCACCCCAGCTTGTGCCATTTAACGATCGAATTCTGCCTTAAACCCTACCCCGTGCCTTTGCGGTCAGTTTCTGCTTTTTCTGCCCTGCGGTCTCGTGATAAAAATGATCTGTTCCTCACCGAAGTTGCCTTTTGAGCAGTGTGCCTCTTTCAGACACTCGCATTAGCCCAACTGAATAATAAGTTCCAGGACGCTTTTTTGGTTCCAGAGAAAAAGCAATAGAAAAGTGATCAAGTTGGACAGTCGGACTGCTAGTCATGGGAGGGAAAGCTCAAACCAATCACTTCCTCAGAAAGAGAACCTAAACGAGAGAGGAGAATAAACTAGAGAGCAGCCATCTTTGCGCTTAGGAACAACTGCCCTTTTAGAAGACTTCTGGACAAATCCATGCGGCACACTGAAAGGCAATTACTATCCCTTACTGAACCCCTAGAAACAGTGACGACTCAATGGATAGAGCACGGGCCTGAGAGTCAGAAGGAACTGGGTTTTAATGCCGACTCTGCCACTCATCTGCTGTGTGACCTTGGCAAATCCCTTAACTTCTCTGTGCCTCAGTTCCCTCATCTGTAAAATGGGAATTACGACTGTGAGCCCCATGTGGGACAGGGACTAGTGTTCAATCCGATTATCTTGTATCTATCCCTGCTCTTAGTACAGTGCCTGGCACATTTTAAATACTAAATACCAAACATTATTATTATTACTCCCCATTTTAGAAATGGTGAGGCCCTGGTCCTCCAGCAATCAGGACTGCCGACTTTCAGTGTCGGTTCTTCCACTCTCCAAGTTCCAGCGCCGGTTTTTCCATTCGCTGAGTTCCAGAGCCAGCTTTTCCATTCTTGAACTGTGTAACTCTATGCCAAGATGTCTCCCTCTGTCAGGACCGGCTTCAGACACCCAGCTGCCCTGAGGGAGAAGGAGAGGTCCAAGAGCCGTCCCCACGCTCCACATACCACCGTCACATCCCGTTGCTTGCACACACACTTCACGATGCCATTTCCAAAGTGTTGCACAAGAGAGCCACAGGCAGCTTGGCTCTAAGACCCCACCTTGTACTCTGATAGCAAATCACTTCCATCCCACCACTATCTCTTTGAGAGAAGCTGCTGGGCCGCCAGTTTCCAAAGTAGCTAGTGGCTGCCATCTTTAAAAGATGGCAAGCAGCTATCCGGAGCCTCACTGTGTCCTGAGGTGACAGCTTACTCCTGTCTGTAGCCAGATCTGCTCTTTCCAGAATCCTCGTGACTCTTCAAGCCACTAAACACCCTGGATGTTGGAAAGAAAAAGGAGAAGGAGCGTGGCCTAGAAGAAAGAACTCCAGGTGGGGAGTGGAAAACCTTGGAACTAATCCTGGTTCCTCCATTTGCCTGCTCTGGGATCTTGGGCAAATTGCTTAACTTCTCTGTGCCTCAGTTTCCTCATCTGAAAATGGGCTGAGTGCAGTCCTCTGCACACAGTAAGTGCTCAATAAATCCAATTGATTGATAGTGTTTATGTGCATATCTGTAATTGATTTATATTAATGTCTTTTTCCCCCCAGCCATGCTCATTGTGGACAGGGAATGTGTCTGTTTTTTGTTGCAATGTACTCCCCAAGCGCTTAGTACAGTGCTCTGCACATGGTAAGCGCTCAATAAATATGACTGAATGAATGAATGAATGAATGATTATGGTACTTGTTAAGTGCTTACTATATGCCAAGCACTGTTCTAAGTGCTGCGTGGCTCAGTGGAAAGAGCATGGGCTTTGGAGTCAGGGCTCATGAGTTCGAATCCCAGATCTGCCACTTGTCGGCTGTGTGACTGTGGGCAAGTCACTTAACTTCTCTGTGCCTCAGTTCCCTCATCTGTAAAATGGGGATTGGGATTAAGACTGTGAGCCCCACCTGGGACAACCTGATTCCCCTATGTCTACCCCAGCGCTTAGAACAGTGCTCGGCACATAGTAAGCGCTTAACAAATACCAACATTATTATTATTAAGTGCTGGAGGAGATAAAAAATAATCAGGTCGGACACAGTCCCTGCCCCACATGGGGCTTACACTCTTAATCCCCATTTTACAGATGAGATAACTGAGGCCCAGAGAAGTGAAGTGACTTGCCCTAGGTCACCAGCAGACAAGTGGCAGAGTGAGGATTGGAACCCAGACCCTTCTGACTCCCAGTCCCGGGCTCTATCCACTAAGCCACATGAGACGCAGCTCCCATCTCCACACCTCCTTCATCCCCTACACCTCAAGTAGCTCATACCTCTGTAGGTAAGATACATTGATCCTCCCATCACCAATAGCAGAAAAACTTTTACAGTATTATTATTATTACTATTATTATTATCGTAGTTGTTAACCACTTTGTGTCAAGTACCTTTCCAAGCACAGAGGAAGATGTAAATTAATCACAGTTCCTGTCCTCATGGGGCTCACGGTCTAAGAGGGGGAACAGGTATTTAATCCCCATTTCACAGTTGAGGAAACTGAGGCACAGAGAACTTAAGTGACTAGGTCCTCAGACTCCCAGGCCCGGGCTTTTTCCACCAGGCCATGCTACTTCTCAGTAATCTGTTCAGCCACTGCAAGAGGCAGACGGCAAACGCTCAAGAGCCAGACAGCGGCCAGAGAACGCAAGGAGGCCGAGGACAGACACTACACCTGATTCCGGGCTCCGGAGTGATAACCTAGGCCCCTGGCTCAAGTCGCCGCCGCCCCTCAGAAAGAACATCTCCCCCTTCGGGAACATGGCAACAGAACCCGCTGCCTCAGCCAAGACTGTGAGCTCATCTCTAGACGGTAAGCTCGTTGTGGGCAGGAATGTGTCTGTTTGTTGTTATATTGTACTCTCCCAGGCATTTAGTACAGTGCTTTGCACACAGTAGGGGCACAACAAATCCAACTGAATGAATGAATGAAGCCACTCTCTCCTTCTAGCCTGAACCCAACTCGTTGGGAGGAAAGGGGCCTCAAGTGCCAGTGTTTTGGATTCTCACAAATCCTCCCACAGTCCAGGCCTCCTGAGTGGACAAAAGGGGCCAGGAAATGGAAAATCAGAACTTCCAGTCGGTGTTGGATTCCTGCTGCCTCCCCTCACAAAAACCCCTCCAGAAAGATCCAAGTCCCCACTTCACTTTTCCGGAGCTCGGAGAAATTATCCTCCCTCCAGCTTTCCCCAGCTTTGAACGTCAGGAGCACAGATAGGAATGGCTACCCATGGCAAAGACCGAGTGCCCTGCTTCAGATTTCATCACTGATGATATTTTCCCTAAAATATTAACCAGACCCGAGACTAATAAACTGCACAGGAGGACATCTGTGGACTGGATTTTTGTACTTACTGTCTTACACCATGTGACTTCAGGGCCCACAGACATTTTGAAATACCGTAATTAAAACGGAAAATAATGGAAGAGAATATATAAACAGCTGTTTATATTTTTATGGGTTGGCTGGTTTGCTTTATTGTGAGGTTTGGGACCACAGGGCCTAGTGGGGAGGGCAGAACCGAGCCATTCGACACTCACTCGCCAGGAGGAGGAGGAGAAGGAGGAGAAAAATAGTGGTATTTGTTGATCACTTATTATGTGCCAGGCACTGTATCAAGCGCTGGTGTGGATACAAGCAAAGCGGGTTGGACGTAGTCCCCGTCCCACGTGGAACTCTTGTCTCAATCCCCGTTTTACAGATGTGAGAACTTGGGCCCAGAGTAATGAAATGACTTTCCCAAAGTTACCCGGCAGACAAGTGGCAGAGCTGGGATTGGAACCCATGATCTTCTGACTCCCAGGCCAGTGCTTATACGATTGGGTTTCTGGACACTCACTCTTACCCTTCAGGGTTCTAAGCGGCTAACTGCTCACCTCCCTTGGGATTAGATCAGAGCCGTCGATGCCAGAGTCTGTGACAACCCCCTTTTGGCTTGGGGTGGATAAGGGAAGGGCTAGAGTAACAACAGTCCTCTTGTAGGTAAGATCATTGTTCCAGAAATGTGTCTGTTATGTTATATTGTCCTCTCCCAAGCGCTTAGTACAGTACTCTGCACACAGTAAGTGCTCAATAAATAAGATTGACTGACTGATAATGGGCAGGGTCATTTGGGAGGAGCTGCCCTGGGGGAGTACAGGCTGCAAAAGCCGAGATGCCCCAGCTGGCGGACAATCTGCAGCAGTGTGACCTAATGGCCTGGGAGTCAGAAAGACCTGGGTTCTAATCCCCGTTTCGCCACCCGTCTGATGGGTGATCTTGCGCAAGTCACTTCACTTCTCTGTGCCTCAGTGCCCTCATCTGTAAACTGGGGATTAAGATTGTGAGCTCCCTGTGGGACAGGGACTGTGTCCAATCTGATTTTCTTGTATCTACCCCAAACCTTAGAAAAGTGCTGGGCACATAGCAAGCCCTTAAAAAAATGCCATAAAAAAATCAATCAGTCAGATTTATCGAGTGCTTACTGGGTGCAGAGCACATAAAAAAATAAATACATCATATTTATCAAGTGCTTACTGGGCGCAGGGCACTGTACTAAGGCCTTGGGAGAGTACTATACAATACTGCCGGATAGGCAGGACCCCTGTCCACAGAAAGCTTATAGGCTGCAGAAAAGTTCCTTTTTTCCTGGATGACCCAAAACAGGGGAAGGGCTAGAGACTGAAGCTGGTGAAACCGGACGAGTTTAGAGAAGGAAAGGGAGCATCTGATCTGCTCTCTTTGCCCATCTCACCTCAAGCCAGGAGGGGGATGGGATTGGGACAAGGCCAACTCCTTCCCTGTCAATCATTAATAGAGGGTCCTGCTGGAGGTCAGGTATAGGGAAAAGTCCAAAGAGGAAGCCTTCCTCCCACCCAACTCTTGTCTCATTCACCTCCAAGCACACCTGCCAGACCTAACCACCCAAGCCTAGCTGATTCCCGGGTGCTCAGAGCCGAGCCTCCATCAAAGACAATATAATAATGATAATAGCATTTCTTAAGCGCTTACTATGTGTCAAGCACTGTTAATAATGTTGGTATTTGTTAAGCGCTTACTATGTGCAGAGCACTGTTCTAAGCGCTGGGGTAAACACAGGGGAATCAGGTTGTCCCACGTGGGGCTCACAGTCTTAATCCCCATTTTACAGATGAGGGAACTGAGGCACAGAGAAGTTAAGTGACTTGCCCACAGTCACACAGCTGACAAGTGGCAGAGCTGGGATTCGAACTCATGAGCCCTGACTCCAAAGCCCGTGCTCTTTCCACTGCGCCACGCTGCTTCTCCTGTTGTAAACACTACGGTAGATACGAGCTAATCAAGTTGGAAACGGGCCCTATTCCACACTGGGCTCACAATCTAAATCTCCATTTGATGGATGAAGGAACCGAGGTCCAGAGAAGTGAAATGATTTGCCCAGGTCACATCGTGGACCAGTGGCAGAGCCTGGATGAGAACCCAGGTCCTTTTGACTGCCAGGCCCGTGTTCTATCCGTTAGGCTACACTTCTCCTTTGGATCTGTCCCCTCCCGAAAACCTCTCAGCGGTGTTCCTCAGGGCCCGGATCATCTTGTACAATCCTTGGGCAACTCTTTCACACACCTACCAACATGTCCTCCTGCTGCAATTACAGGCCGTATCTACCCCAGCGCTTAGTATAGTGCCTGGCACATAGTAAGGGCTTAACCAACATCATAAAAAGACCAAAAAAAAAAAAAAGCTGGGTTCTCTCCCATCCAAAAAAATGTCTAATGTAGGTTGGAAAGTTCTCAAGTCCCCTTCTCGCCCTTAAGCTACATGACCCTGGTCCCTTCGACCTAGTCATTCATTCATTCTGTACGGTCATGCACTTTCTGCATGCAGAGCACCATACTAAGGGCTTGGGAAAGTACAACACAACAATAAACAGTGATATTCCCTGACCACAATGGGCTTACAGTCTAGAGGCGGGGAGACAGAAATCAATGCAAATAAATGAAATGACAGATATGTATGAAAGTGCTGTGGGGCTGGGAGCAGGGAAGCGCAAAGGGAGCGAGCCACGGGGACGCAGAAAGGAGTGGGAGATGAGGAAAAGGGGGGCTTAGTCTGGGAAGGCCTCTTGGAGGAGACATGTGTGCCTTCAATAAGGCCACCGGCAGGAAACAGAACAAAACCTGGAAGCAGCATGGCCTAATGGAAAGAGCATGTGCCTGGGAGTCAGAAGACCTGGGTTCTAACCCCAGCTCTACCAGTTGTTTGCTGGGAACTTGGGTAAGTCACTTAACTTCTCTGGGTCTCTGTTTAGCCTCCTACTTACACTGTGAGTACCATGAGGGACAGGGACCGTGTCTAACCTAATTAACTTGTATCCACCATAGAGCTTAGAACTGTGCTTAACAAATACCATAAAAAAAAAAACGATTAAAACTGCCCGCGGTCGCGGATGCCACATCATTATGGGCACCCCCTTCCTGTGTCTTCTTGAGCAAGGGATTCCTGCTGCTGGGGCCCGGCGGCAGCTGTGAGGAAAGGTCAGGTCGGTTGGACTGGGCCTCGCTGTTGGTCCCCTTTAGGGGATAGAGCCAGGACGGGGAGTCAGGAGAACCTGGGTTCTAATCCCGACTCCGCCACATGTCTGTCGTGTGACCTTCACTTCTCTGTGCCTCAGTTGCCTCATCTGCAAAATGGGGATTAAGAGTGTGAGCCCCATGTGGGACTGGGACTGTGTCTAATCTGATTAATTTGTATCTACCCTAGCATTAAGAACAGTGCTTAGCACTAGTTAGAGCTTCACAAGTACTGTTACTATTATTATTGTAGTTATTGTCGTTATTATTATTATTATTGTTGTCTCCCCCAAAGCACTATTTTTATGGTTGTTTTTGTTATTATTATTATTATCTCCCCCAAAGCACTTATGTACATATCTGTCATTTTGTTTATCCCTTTGCTCTTCCCCTCTCCCAGCCCCAGACCACTTAAGTCCGTATTTGTCTTTTATTTATTTGTATCGATGTTCATCTCCCCCCCTTCTAAACTGTGAGTTCATTTTGGTCAGAGAATGTCACTGTTTATCATTGGATTGTAATTTCCCAAGCGCTTAGTACAGTGCTCTGCCCACAGTGAGCGCTCAATAAATACGACTGAACGACTGAAGGAATGAGTGACTGAATCGGTCCCCAGAGTCCGCAGCTCAGCACTTAGAAGAGGGCTTGGCACATAGTAAACGCTTAACAAATACCATCGTTATGATTATTATCCTCTTCATTCTCTTCCACCCAGCCAGGGCCGGCTCAGGTCCAGGGCAGCGGGGGGTCAGCTCCCCAGTGAATCTTCAAATACCCACGGGTCCCAGGCACCTCCTGCTGGGGAAAGAGAGCCTCTTTGGATGGGATGGCCGCCCAGACCGTCACCATGGCAACAGCTGATGGTGGGAGGGGGGCTGGTGTTTGGCTGGGGAGAATTCAGCTGTCGAGGAGGAGGACACTCTTGTTTCTCCCTGTTGCTCTCCAACTTTCTCTCTGCTCCATCAGCGTGTCCCAGGCAGCATTCATTCATTCAATAGTATTTATTGAGCGCTTACTTTGGGCAGAGCACTGTACTGAGCTCTTGGAATGGACAATTCAGCAAAGATAGAGACAATCCCTGCCCAGTGACGGGCTCACAGGCTAAACGGGGGAGACAGAGGGCAGAGCAAAACAGAACGAAACAAAAACAAGACAACATTATCACGAAAAATAGAATCAAGGGGATGGACACCTCATTAACAAAATAAATAGAGTAGTAAATCATATATACAAATGAGCACAGGGCTGAGGGGAGGGGGAGGAGGAAGGGGGAGGAGCAGAAGTTGGGGTGGGGATGGGAGGGGAGGGGAAGCAGAGGGAAAGGGGGCTCACATGAGGAGAGGTGAAGGGGGAGGAGCAGAGGGTGGAGGGGGTGCGGAGGGAAAAGGGGGCAGCTCAGTCTGGGAAGGCCTCTTGGAGGAGGTGAGCTCTGACCTATGGAGTTGAAGGGTGAGGAGTGGGGGGAGACATCATGGCCATATCTCTTCCTCCTGCCCCATTTCCTCCTCTCAGCTTTCCAAATCCTCCTCTATCGAAAGGAATCCATTCATTCATTCATTCATTCATTCACTTGTATTTACTGAGCGCTTACTGTGGGCAGAGCACTGTATTAAGCACTTGGAAAGTACGATTCAGCAACAGAGACAATCCCTACCCAACATTGAGCCCACAGTCTAGAAGGGGGAGACAGACAACAAAACAAAACAAGTAGACAGGCATCAAAAGCATTAATATAAATCCCTAAGTAATAATAATAATAATGATAATTGTGGGATTTGTTCAGCTCTTACTATGTACCGGCACTATATAAAGCGCTGGGGTGGGTACAGGCAAATTCGGGTTGGATACCGTTCCTGCCCCACATATGGCTCACAGTTTTAATCCCCATTTGACAGATAAGGGAACTTGCCCAAGGCCACACAGCAGACAAGTGTAGGGTACTCTGCACACAGTAAGTGCTCAGTAAATACTATTGAATGAGTGAATGAAGAGGTAAAGGCAGGATTAGAACCCATGACCTTCTGACTCTCAAGCCTATGCTCTTTCCAGTAGGCCACCCTGCTTCTAAGTGTGGACAGGGGCCGGGCCATCTTCCGGGCCTAGGGAAACCACCCTGACATCTCAAGACCCTGTTAACTGTTTGTCCTCTCTGTCAGGGATCACTCCTTAATAGATGCTGTTGACAAGCAATATATTCATTAATTAATCGTATTTATTGAGTGCTTATAGTGTACAGAGCAGAAATGGCAGACATGTGCCTTGCCCACAATGAGCTTACAGTCTAGGCAAGGAGACGGACAATAAAAATCCCTGCACGTTTGACAATCCGGCCAGGGAGCTAGGAGGGATCAAAAAGCCAAGTGGTCCGAAAGCTATTTTATGGCCAAGAGAACAAAGCCCACCTTTTCTGCTCACCAAAACCTCCTTCATCCTGGCCCAGAGGAGTCAGACGATCCCAAAAGAAGCCAGGCTGGATGCAGAAACAGATTCTGCCCCTCCCTGGCCCTTCTCACTCCTTCAAAGAACCACTTGCCCACATTTCCCTTCTTAGAGGTTACAGCAAAGCTTGCAAAAAGTACCTGGGACCTTAGCTTAATGACTCTTTAAACATCCCAATCAATTAATCAGTGCTATTTATTGACTGCTTACTGAGTGCAGAGCACTATACTGACCCGTTTGGGAAAGTACAATATGATAGAGTTGGCAGACGCTATCTCTATCCACAATCAATCAATCAGTGGTATTTATTGAGGGCTTACTGAGGGCAGAGCACTGTACTAAGCATTTCAGAGAATACATATAACAATGTTGGTAGGTACAATCCCTGTTCAAAATCAGTTAATCAATTACTGATATTTATTGAGCACTTACTGTGTGCAGAGAACTACACCAGAGAAGCCCCCTGCAGCAGTGGAGAGAGCCCGGGCCTGGGAGTCAGATCATGACTCTAATCCCAGCTCCGCCACGTCAGCTGTGTGACCTGGGGTAAGTCACTTCACTTCTCGGGGCCTCAGTTACCTCATCCGTAAAATGGGGATTGAGACTGTGAGCCCCACATGGGGCAGGGACCGTGTCCAACCCAATTTGCTTGTATCCACCCCAGCGCTTAGTACAGTGCTTGGTACATGGTAAGCGTTTAACAAATACCATAATTATTATTAATAATAGTAGTAGTAAATAAACTGTGTTATTTATTAAGCGCTAATTATGTGCAAAGCACTGTTCTAAGCGCTGGGGGATACAAGGTGATCAGGTTGTCCCATGTGGGGCTCACAGTTTTAATCCCCATTTGACAGATGAGGGAACTGAGGCACAGAGAAGTTAAGTGACTTGCCCAAGGTCACACAGCTGACTAGCAGCAGAGCCAGGATTAGAACCCGTGGCCTCTGACTCCCAAGCCCGCGGTCTTTCCACTGAGCCACGCTGTGATAGTGGTAGTAAGCTTTGGGGAAAGTACGATATAGTAGTGTTGGTTAACACAATTCTCTGTCCACAGTGAATCAAGAAGCAGCGTGACTCAGTGGAAAGAGCCCGGGCTTGGAAGCCAGAGGTCATGGGTTCGAATGCCGACTCCGCCACTTGTCATCTGAGTGACTGTGGGCAAGTCACTTCACTTCTCTGGGCCTCAGTTCCCTCATCTGTAAATTGGGGATTAACTGTGAGCCTCACATGGGACAACCTGATGACCCTGTATCTACCCCAGCGCTTAGAACAGTGCTCTGCACATAGTAAGCACTTAATACCAACATTATTAATTGATGGCATTTATTGGGCCCTTACTGTGTGCAGAGCAGGTGCTTTAGTGGAAAAAGAACGGGCTCGGGAGTCAGAGATCATAAATTCTAATCCTGGCTCCGCCACTTTGGCAAGTCACTTAACTTCTCTGTGCCTCAGTTCCCTCATCTGGAAAATGGGGATTAATACTGTGAGCGCCATGTAGGACAACCTGATAACCTTGTAGCTCCCCCAGTACTTAGAACAGTGCTGGGCACAGTGTAAGCGCTTAACAAATACCATAATCATTATTATTATTATTACTGTACTATTTGTAGAAAACCCACGTGCCATACACCAAAGGAATGCAGAGGCCGTCTGGGACCTGAGCGAGGCTATGCAAGTCTCAGGCTGCTCTTCTCACCCCTTGAGGAGGAAGAGCCATTCCTCCAAACCGCCAACTAAAACGCCATCGCGTTCATACCACAGCGGCTTTCAGAGGTCAACATTTAATGGCTTGTCGGGAGTGACTGTTCATTGAGCCCTGAGGCTTCCAGAAACCCCCATCCTCAACAGAATCCAACTCCCTTCCCACCTCTAAGCGGGAACCATCCCCCCCCCCCAATTAGTACCTAAATTTCTTAGAGAAGCAACATGATGTAGTGGGTAGAGCACGGGCCTGGTCGTCACTTCTCTGGGGTTTGAGACGCTGAGCCCCACGTGGGACAGGGACTGGGTCCAACCCGAGTTGCTTGTTTCCACCCCAGCGCTTAGCACAGAGTCTGGCACGTAGTAAGCGCTTACCAAACACCTAATTATTATAATTATTATTAAGAGGGTCGGCTTGGACAATAATGCCCAAATCAGGGTAGGGTTAGGAGATTAGACTCCGGGAAGTTCTGAGGGTGAGTCTCACCCACTAGAGTGAGCCATCAGTCTTCAGCGGTCACTGCTTCAGGTGAGAGAACAGATGTTTTGGGAGCACCTTCTTGATCTCAGCAACAACAACCCACAGGGAGACAAATCCATAGGCCCAAATTGGCAACATCCACCTCCCACTAAAACCCCCCTGCCCACACCCTCCCACCAAAAGCCCACCCACATCCTCCGATTTGCAGGCTTATCACCCTGCTTACAGTTCCCCTCACTCCTAGGCAAAGGAAAACCAGTGCCACTTGCAAGTTTCTTGAAAAAAAAACGGGGTTTATTGATTTTAAACTGCAAACAGTCGTTACAAAAAGAATTTTTTTTTTAAATAAACTCACACAAAGGAAAAAGAAGAAGAAAGCAACGGTAGTGAACAGCAACAGGAAAAAAGTAATAATTACATTCATTTTTTTTTTGTTTTGTGTGTGTCTGTGTGTGTGTCTGTGTGTGTCTGTGTGTGTTCGTGTGCCAGTTCTGTTTACGTCAACATGGAAAACTCCAAACCTGGAATAGAGAACCACAAATCTGTGCTCGGAATGTTTCGAGATAGGCACGTGGAAGTCAAAGGGGTTTTTTGTTTCCCTTTTAGGAGCAGTACAAAAAAGGATGTTTTCCTTCAGTACTGCCACAGAACTTTTGCACATACATTCTAAATCCCAGGTGTGTAAGGCCTATAAAGAAAGAGAAAGGAACTCAATTTGCAGTCCAACACAAAGGGGGGGAATTTCTAAAATAAATAATCCAACAGTTTTTTGCATTTTTTTAAATTAATTTTTCATTTTTTTAAAATAAAATAACCAAAAGGTGTAAAGTTACAAAAAAATGTCATTGTAGTATAATATATTAAACTGTGGAAAAAAAAGGAAACAAAAAGACACTTCACAATCTTAAGATTAATATGGAAGATCATAATTTAAACATAAAAGAATATATTCTATGGATTTGTCATCCCGATAAATATGAACAAAATTAACAAAAAAGCATAGTTTGGCAATAAATACGTCTTGATAAGTTAAATAAGCTTTTTTTATATTGTTGTGCAGTGACAAGCAAAATTTTTGCTCTCCAATTTCTGAAAGTTATACAAAGTTAAAAACCCAGAAAAAAAAAAAATAAAAAGCTTGGCGTGAGTGCTCTAACCATAGTCCTAATGTACACTAGAGCAAAAACCATTAAAGCTGTGTCTACTGGAAACTGTTTTATACGGAAATTGTATGTGGAATGAATACCATTAACCGCCCACACCCTTTACACTTTGTTTTCCTCTTTTAAGATGTCACATGTACACTGGGGAACTTTTTAGCACCAAAAGCAAGTCTCTCATAGTCCACCTAGCTTCCCCTTCCTCTTCCACAAAAAAAAAAATAAAATAAAATAAAAATAAAATTAACAAAGTCCCACTTGGGCCCAATCTTTGTCCATTCTCAGCTTTCCTTCCTGCAGACCTGCAGAGACCCAGGCAAGATTAGTCAACAAGACTGGGATGGGGTGGGGGAGGGATGGGTAGTGGGGAGGTAAAGAAGTGGGGGAGGGAAAGGTGGGCATTTACAGCTTTCCATATACGGGGAGCCCGGCCCAGGGGGTGAGGGTGGGCAGAGAGGGCAGGAAGGGACCCATGTGGAGGCTGAGAAGGGGGGGAGAAGGTGGCATTTTGCAGCCAGTGCTGGTTTTGAATCTTCAACTCCTTCCCCCCTCCTCCTATTTCCCTAGGCCACCTCCCCTTCCACCTCAAAGGGCACAGGTTCAAGAAGGCTCGCTGGCGCCCCCTGCAGCCGGAGAGGTAATATAGTCACAGTGAAAAAAAAAAATCATGGTAAAGGCACTAATTTGCTTCTGTAAACGGGTTACTGCTTTTTTTTTTTTTTGCTTTTCTTTTTTTTTGCTTTTGTGATTTGGCACTTACGGCTTAAGCCAGAGAAAGGCAACTAGAGGCGGGAAGGGGGGGCTTGTTTCGTGTTGAATCAGGGGGCCGGAGGGTACGGCTGTGTGTGTGTGTCTGTGTGTACATGTTTGCGTGTCCGTGTGTGTAGGTGTGTGTCTGTGTGAGAGGCCCAAGCTAGAGGCGGCCTACAAACGGGCTCGTCCGGTTCATCGGTGGGGGCGGCGAGAGAGGCCTGGGATGTGGCAGGGGGGCTCATGTTGGGGGGGCCTGGGGGAGAGGGGCTTGAGCTTAACCTTGCTTGTTAATCAAGAGGCGGTAGGGCCCGGGCTGGTGAGGGAGAGGAGGGAGGGGAGTGGGGGGACGGGGAGAGGAAGGAGAAGGAAGGGGGGCGCCCTCCTCGCCCGCCCGCTCGCCCCGGCCCGGCTTAGTCGTCTGAGATGGAGAGTCTGCTGAAAATGGGGAGGCGCCTCGAGGTGTCCAGGATGGGCGAGTCTGACCCACTGTGGCTACTGCTGGAACTGCTCAGGTAGCCCTCCTGGTCCGAGAGGGAGTCCTGGGGGCTGGGGGGCGAGTCAAACATCGGAGGGGACTCGGACATGGGACGGAAGAGGAAGGCGGTGGGGGAGCCTCCGCCGCCGGGCACCCCCATGCTGGGGGCGAAGAGGCTGGCCAGCTCCTGGCTGGAGAAGGTGAAGGGGTTGCTGGCGCCGTCGGGCAGGGTGGGCGAGCCCAGCAGGTCGTCGGCGGTGAGGATGGGGGGCGGGGTGATGGAAGTGGGGCTGTCCAGCAGCCCGGAGGCGGCGGCCGTGGCGGCGGCGCTGGGGAAGCCGGCGAAGCTGAAGCTGTGCTGGAGGCGGGGGCGGTCGGCGGCCAGGTCCCGGCTCCCGGCCAGGGCCCGCCGCTCCTCGGCGTTGTGGATGAAGTGGCAGCGGGGGCCGTAGGGGCAGAAGCCGATGGTGTGGAAGGTGCGGCACAGCTCCGTCTTGTACTTGGGGTGGCGCGTCAGACTACGCAGCTCGTGGATCCCGTGGGCGAACTGGCATTTGTCCCCGTACTTGCAGGCGCCGTTCTCCTCGAAGGGGCGGCACAGCTCCGTCTTGTAGCGGCTGGAGTTGACCTGCCCCCCGCCCCCCGGCTGCTTCTGAGGGGGCAGGCCCTCCGAGAAGGAACGGTCGCGGAAGCGGTCCCGGGCGCCGGCCAGGGCCGGGGCCGGCTCTCCCTTCAGGCTGCTCAGGAGCTGGTTCTGGTGGTACTTGGAGCTGGGCAGGGTGACCGAGTGCCTCCGGGAGAAGGCCCCGCCCGCCGGGGTGCCCACCGCCTTCCTGTCCAGCAGGCAGCCCCCTGCGCCCGAGGGGCTGTAGTTCAGCATCTTGTTACTCTGTGGGAGGGGGGAGGAGAAGGAGGAGGAGGACACGGTGAGCCAACGCGGTTACCCCCACTTCTTCCTCAAGCCCTCCCCGAAAAGGCTCCTCCTGCAAGAGGAGCCAAGAGCCCCCTACCACCCACATTCTCTCCTCCAGGCCCCAGACTCAACGCCCCACAACTTGTTCCGTGCAAACAGCCTCTTCCTCTCACCCCGGTTTCCTTGGGCCCTTGGCGATACACCCCCAACCAGATCTCCAGAACCGTTCCCTCCCAAATCCGGCCTTTTGTCTCCTCCCAAATCCCGTCTTCCCAGCATCTCTCTACCCCCAAACCTCCAGCCCGGTGGGCCAGATCTAGCAGCCACCCCAGCACCCTAAATCTCACCCACCGCCCGCCACCGCGGCCCCCCCCTGACGATCACCCCAGGACACCCCCCCAAAACTCGAGGACACCCCTTCCAAACTCAAGGCCCACCCCCTCCCTCACTTGCTGCTCTGCTGCTCTGGCCCCCCCTTCCTTAAGGGCAGGAAACGTGTCTGCTCTTTCTGTTGTCTTGCGCTCTCCCATGCGCTTAGTACACTGACCTGCACCTAGGAAGAAATCAATAAATGCCCTTGATTAACTGACTGATTTTTTTTTTTCCTCCCCAGAGGGGCAGGGCTGTCCGGGCTGCATTTGGCAACAAAAGTGGGCCTTGCTGCACGAAAGGGAGGTGTGGCAGGCTCCCTCGGGACAAGGGAAGGAGGTGGAGAGAGGGGAGAGGAGAGTCCTGGAAATTAGCTAATTGCTAATCTAAATCCCCGCACTCTTGGCAGCAGTTGCAAGGGGTGCAGTCCACCGGGGCGCCCACCCCCACAGGAGAATTCCTTTGCAGTCGGGGGGTCCCGGCTGCCAGCCACAGCTGGGCCGCATGGGCACGCCAGGGTTTAATCTTTAACGCAGAGTTTGCAGATAGGAGCCCTCCCACTCGCCCCCGGCCCGCCAGAGTGACCCAAAGGGGAAAGAGGGGGAGGGGTCGCTTTGTCAGGTGACCCCCACCCTCCCCAAAGTTTTCTTTCTTGGAAAGGGACGGAGGGGACAGAGAGCTCGCCTCCCTGCACCATGTGGGTGTCCGGGTGAAAATTCACCCAAATTGACGCCTCGTGATCAGTTACAGGGTGGAAGGGAGGGGTTTGGGGGAGAGGGTCCCGCAGACCCTCCCCACCTCCCGGCCGGGGATGGGAGGAGGTTCGGTTGAAATGGAATTGGGGAAGGGGTAAGGGAGGAGGGGGGAAAAGGGGGTGAAAGAGCTGGGGAAAAGGGATAGGGTGGGAGGGAAAAGGGGGAGAAGAAAAACGGGGAGAGAAACGTGGGGTGGCATGAAGTGGGGAGGGAGTACAGGAGGTGGAGGGAGGGAAAAGGGGTGAAAGAGCCAGGGAGAAGGGAAAGAGTGGGAGAGTAAAGGGGGAGACGAGAAAGCGGAGAGAAGTATAGAAGAGGGAGGAAAAAGGGGTGAGAGCTGGGAAAATGGGACAGGGTGGGAGGGCAAAGGGGAAGAGAAAGGGGGGTTGGTATGAAGAGGGGAGGGGGTACAGGAGATGGAGGGAGGGAAAAGGGGTGAAAAGAGCCAAGGAGAAGGAAAAGGGTTAGGGGGGAAGGGAGAGAAGAAAAACGGGGAGACAAGGGTGGTATGGAGGGAGGAGGGGGTACAGGAGCTGGAGGGAGGGAAAAGGGGTGAAAGAGCCAGGGAGAGGGGAAAGAGTGGAGAGTAAAGGGGGAGATGAAAAAGGGGGAGAGAAGGGGGAGGGGGTGATATAGAGTGGGGAGGTGGGGGGAAGGGAGGGGGGAAGTGGGGAGAAAGGAGGGAGTAGGGGGAAAAGGGAGGGAGAAGAAATAGTAGATCAAAAGAGGGGAGTGGGGACAGTCCTGCGGGGGGGTGGGGGGGAATGCAAAGCAAGTCGGAGAAAGATCCGGAGGGAACAGAAAAATCGCCCGGTTGAAATCTGCAAATTTCGGGTGTTTAACCCGAACCGAGTTGCTCGGGCTGGAACGGGAGCCTCGGTGCAGTCCTAAGTTGGGAAAAGTTAGAGCAACAAGACCAGGCGTGTTAAAAGGAGGCAAAACACTTTAGCAATTAAAAGTGGCCGAGCAACTTCTCCCTCTCAAAAGCAGAAGAGGAAAAAAAAACCCAAAAAAAAACCCTCTTTCTTAACCCACGTCAGCTTCTTCCTACAACCCTGCTTCCACAAAAGTGGAGGGACCCCAGATTTAACCGCAATCACCCCCCAAAACCCCGGGAGGGAAGAAAGAAACGACCTCCCTCCCCCTCGGCCCCCTCGATGGACAAAGTTGTAAAGACCCACATTCAACAATTACACACCCCCCCCAGGAGCAAAAAGTCCTCGATTTTGCCATTGTGCAAAACTTTTGTGGGTCAGGCGGCTCCCGACAGGAGGAACGGGGAAGGGGGGAGATTTCCTCGAGCAGAAACTTTTGGACAAGAATTTTGCAATATCCTCTCGAATCAAAACTCCTACTCCCAACTTCCAAACTTGCATCCGATCCGCAAGTTTTTCCCAAGCAGGGCGACGGCGAAGGGAGCTTGAAGTTACAACCAAAGTGGAGAAAAGAAACGAGAAGGAGCAGAAAAAGGGGACGGGATTGGGGGGGGGGGGGAAGAAGGGATGACTTTTTTGACTGAGAGCGCATTTACTTTTGAACTTCTTCGTGAGCTGAGCGGAGGCAGAATCAACCAGAAAAGCAAAATATCAAACCCCATCATCCACGTCCTTAGAGTCAAGCAACCCGACAGCTGCAAACATCCCCCCAAAAAGATTTGCTTTGGAGTCACTCGAATGCCCCCTTTTTTTAAAGAAAAAGTAAAAAAAAAAGGGGGGATGGTCCTTTACCAAGAAAAAAACAGGTCGCAGAAGACCCCTTCCTCCCTCTTTCCAAGAGGCTGTTTTTGTTTTTAATCAGAAGTTTTCCAAATAAAGGCTTTGACCCAGTTTACCTTGCATAAAACTTCGCTCAGGTCGAAGATGGTTGTAGACACCAGAGCAGTGGACATCTTCGGGGTTCAGGTGGGGGGACAATAATAGATAGAAATGGGGGAGACGACACCTCCAGTTTCCCTGGTGTGGATGGCTCTCCCTCCAAGGCCCAAAACCTCCCGCTCTCTTCCTCTCACTCTCCCGGACCGCCTAGCTTAAACCCCAATTTATAAAGTTTCAGATTAGCTGGCCGGGGAAGGAGGAGCTTTAAACTCATTTAAATGAGGAAGAGGAGAGAGAGAGAAAAAAAAAGTTGATTGGCATTGAGATTGAATCAGCCATGCGGTCAAACGCAGAAAAAAAAAAAAACTTTCAAAAGGAAGAAGGGGGAGGGGAGAGAGGAAAGAAGTAGAAAAAAACACTCAGCCACACTCGACTCTTTTTTTTAGAGGAAAAGTTTAGAGTTCACTTCGTTTGCTGCATGTGCGTCTTAAACGCACCTCTAATTAAAATATGGGGGGGGGGTGAGGGGAGAAGTTTCTGATCTTGTCAGCCTTTGAATACGATCCGTGACATCATTTATTCCACCCACTGCTTTGGACTTTTTTTTTCTTCGGTTTTCTTGAAGGCGGGATCAACTTTCTCTTCTTTTTCAAAGAGGGTCTGAAGCCAGTTCTTTTCTTGCTGGGCTCTGCGGCCTCCGCGCCAAAGTTTTCTTCGTGATTTGATCGTACTTTAAGCTTAAAAAAAAAAAGAGGGAGAGGAAAAGAAAAAAAAGACCCACTGCCCCCTTCCTCGCCCTTTTTGCAAAAGAAAGTGGAGGGAAAGGAGTGAACTTTAAACTTTGGAAGCAGAGCTCCAGTGACTAGAAGGAAAGGGGGTGGTGGCTGGTGGCAAGGACTGGACAGGTCTTATTATATATGAATGTGTGTATATATATATATATTTATATATACCCTAGAGGTCGAGCTGCAGCGCAGGAAGGGGGTTGTTTGTTTCTGCATGCTTCTGCTCTCTAAAGAGACCGGTTTTCTGGCTTTGCCTCCAAGCTCTCCGCTGCAAACCCAATTTTCCGCCTTCACCTCCAGTGAATAAGCTTTTTTTTTCCCTTCTCCCTTTAGCGGGAGCAGGGGGAGGGTCTTCTTTCATCCCTCACCCCCGAAAGAAGAAGGGGTTTTATTTTTTGTTGTTTTTTTTTGTGTGTGTGCAAAGGAATCGGGAAGTACAATGCTGGTTCCCAAATCCTTTACTGCGACCTTATTACCCGCCCTCCCCAGAGCTGTTTCTAAGAACTGGGTGTTTTCGGGAGGGTGCAGAAGGCTGGGACCCTTTTTGGACGCCCCCTCCTCTTTAGTACAGAGCAGATGGCTTTTAGGGGGAGGTCTGTGTGTTTCCCCCCCTCTTGCTTTTTTGGCGGGATGGGGCGAGCCTGGGACACGCGAGCACAGACCTGGCTCGGATTTATGCAGCCAAGTGAAAAAAAAAAAAGGATTAATTTGCGCTTTCTCGACCAACCAACCTTCAGGGCGGTGTTGACTCTAAACCTTCCTCGCTCCCTCCCATTCACCCTCTTCTCCCACCGAGCTCTGGAATGGAAGGTTCAAACGGAAATAGCAAAACTTGTGTTTCTTTTCCTCCACATTTCTGGGCCCTCGGCCTCCTCCTTTGTAACAGTAAGCCCTTCGCCCGACTCCGCCCGCCCGCAGATGTTTATTCCACACAACACTTTTAACTGCTCGGTTATGAAACTGTGTGTTTAAGTGCATTTTCCATTGCCATGTAATTAGGTCACCCCATTATGAGCACGTTTCTTTGGAAAGGCAACACACACACACACACACATACCAGAACTCTTCAATTTTCCTTGCAGCACTTTTTACTGGATGCCTTCGTTTTTTTAAAAAAAAACGCACTAAATCACCCCCCGTAAAGTGAAAATGTGATCTGAATAGTTTTGTATAGTACAGGGTGTACGTAGTAATCCATAAAGGTAAAACAAAACAAAAAACAACAACAAAAATCTACCATCCGCTTGCTAGGATTTAAATTGACTTCATCTCCATCACGGCTTGGCTGGTGTTTGCATTTTGACCGTCTACCTTTTGGGGTTTGTTCCTTTTCTGCCTTTTTTTTTAACCACTTTATGTCGCAGTGTAGTAAGCTCTACGTTCATTTAGAGAAGGCAAACATTGCTTTACGTTTCTAAAGGGAGTTTGCCCCCTCCCGTTCTAGCTCTTTCCTAGCTGGGGAGTTGGTGGGGGAGGAGGAGCTTTTATTTTATTTTATAAAGTTACTTAGTGATGAAGTAATGAGTTCCAGATTTCAGCGCACAAAGTAGGTTGCACATTAATACCACGAGGTTTGTATGACTCCCGGTGTGGGGCTATTTCGGTTTGTGATTAACCCATCCAGGCTGGGCTTGCTGCCTCTTGAAAACACATGTCTAAGGCCGCTCTCCACCTCCAGAGGGAACCTGAAACCCGAGGAGGGGGGTGGGAGGGGGTGGGGGAGGGATTGGGGGGGGTTGGGGGGTGGTGGGGGGTTGGGGGAGAGAAATGAGCGGGAGGAATCAGGGAGGGAAGGCCAGCACGTTGAAAGCTTCTAACAAATGGCCCCTGTTCCCACTTCCTCTTCTCTTGCCGCTCAGTCCCTGGACCTGGACTTTAAACCTCTCCTCTTGGCCCTAGCCGCTCTTTTCCTCCTTTGGACCCCGAGACCAGCCAAAATAATCAAACTGGGGGAACGCCCACAAGCCTCCCCACTCCGGATTGAAAATAGAGAGTTGAGCGTTTGAAACTGGTTCCTCGAATTTGTGTGCTAAATTGGACTCCCCTCTGCGCCCCCCTTCTCCTCCATCCTCTTTTCCCCCCCTCTCCTGTACCCCCTTCTCCTTTCCCTTCCCCCTCTCCTATCCCCCTTCTCCTTTCTCTCTCCCTTTCCCATCCCCCCTTTTCTTTCCCTCCCCCTCCCCCATTCCCCCCTCCTTTCCCTCCCTCTCTCCTGTTTCTCCAAATTCTTTTCCTCCCCTCTCCTTTTCCCCCATTCTCCTTTCCCTCCCCATCCTCCTTTTCCCCCATTCTCCCCGCTCCTGTTCCCGCTTCTCTTTTTCCTCCCCCTTTCCTTTTCCCTCATTCTCCTTTACTTCTTCCCCTACTGCTCCCCCTTCTTCTTTCGCTTCCCCCTCTCATGTTCCCCCCTTTTCCAGTCCCTTTCCCCTCCAGTTCCCCCATCCCCCTTTCCCTTCTCCTTTTCCCCCATTCTCCTTTTCCTCATTCTTCTTCCCCTCTCCTGTTCTTCCCTCTCTTTTCCCTCCACCCTCCTGTACCCCCATTCCCTTTTCCCCTTCTCCTTCCCCCCCCCATTCTTCCCTCTCCTTTCCCTCCTCTCTTCTTCCCCCTTCTCCTTTACTGTCCCCCTCTCCTTTTCCCCCATTCTATCCCCCTCCTTTCCCCCATTCTCCTTTTCCCCCTCTCCTTTCCCCCCTTCTCCTATCCCTTCCCCCTCCCCTGTTCCCCTTCTCCTATCCCTTCCCCCTCCCGTTTCCCTTCTTCTTTCCCTCCCCCATCCTGTTCCCCCTTCTCCTTTCCTCTCCCCCTCTCCTTTTCCCCCATTCTATCCCCCTCCTTTTCCCCATTCTCCTATCCCCCTCTCCTTTTCCCCTTCTCCTATCCCTTCCCCCCTCCTTTCCCCCTTCTCCTATCCCTCCTCCATCCTGTTCCCCCTTCTCCTTTCCTTTCCCCCTCTCCTTTTCCCCTTCTATCCCTTCCCCCCCCTTTCCCCCTTCTCCTATCCTTATCCCGCCCCCTCTTTCCTTTCCTTTCCCCCCTTCTCCTATCCCTCCTTCCCCTCCTCCCCTCTCCCTGCTGTCCTGGGTTCCCCGGGGTCCCCCCTCCCCAGGTTTGTGTCCCCCGGAGTCCCGGCCTCCCTGCAGGGTCCCGCTGCTGGGGCGGCCCGGTTGTTTACAGGCCGGGCGGGCAGGCAGGCGAAGCCCTCTCTATAATTAAACCCTTTTTTTTTAATTGTTGGGTTGGAAACGTCATTTCAGGGACTTTCCAAGGGTTACGAAGTCCAGGGGAGTGAGCCAGCCAGGTTAACCCTTTGGTGACCCAGCTGCCTCCTCCTCAAAGACAGAACCCCCTCTCCGCTCCCCTCCCACTGGGGACCCGCGTTGTAGCCAGGGATTCACGCGCTGTGAGGTTGGAAGCCAGGCAGGGGAATAGACCAAGCTCCCTCTGGTTCCCCAAGCAGCCGGGGGCTGGGGGCTGGAGACGAGCCCACCCCAACCCCCCAGGTTTTGGGGTGTCGGGTGGGTGCCGATCCATCTTGGAGGGATACTGGGACCGTTTTGGGGGGGGACATCGGGGGGAAGGGCATAATAACTCTTTACTGCCCATAAGGGAGACGCACACACAGAGAGGAAACCGTTTTGCTTCTGAAAATATGAATGACTCACAGCGTGGAGGGAGGGAAGAAGAGAGCCTGGCCCGGGGATCCCCTGGAGAAAACACGCCTTCAGAAAAAGCCATTCCCCTGCAGCAGTCAAAGCGGGACACACACACACACATAGCATCATTTATAATAATAATGAGGGTATTTGTTAAGCGCTTACTATGTGCCAGGCACTGTACTAAGCACTGGAGTGGATACAAGCAAATCGGTTTGGACACTGTCCCTGCTCCACATGGGGTTCATAGTCTCAATTCCCATTTTCCAATTGAGGTAACTGAGGCACAGAGAAGTCAAGTGATTTGTCCAAAGTCCCACAGCAGATAAGGGGCAGAGCCAGGATTAGAACCCATGATTTTCTGACTTCCAGATCCGTGCTCTAACCACTACGCCATGCTGCTTCTCGGCAGCCAAGGGCCATGGCACCCTCTATCCCCCAGCCTGTCTGATCGACAACTCCTTGGAACACCTGGCTCCTGCCCTTGAGCACCCCAATTTTGGTTGTGATGGGTCGGAAGAGCAAACAAGCAGCCTCCCCATCTAAAGGCCAGAGCGTGGGGCTCGGAGGGAGAAGGACCTGGGTTCTATTCCCTATTCCGCCACTCGTCTGCCATGAGACCTTAGACAAGTCACTTCTCTGTGCCTCAGTTACCTCATCTGCAAAAATGGGAAGTAAGAATGTGAGCTCCTTGTGGGACTGGGACCTTGTCGGACCTGATAAGCTCCTATCTACCCCACCACTTAGTACAGTGCCTACCACCTAGTAAGCGCTTAATAAATGCCATTAAAAAAAGGGCTGCTCTGCATCCGAGATGGCAGCTGCTGGTGGCTGGACTGCACCCATGGGTGGACTGAGAGACAATCAGTCAATCAATGGTATTTATTGAGCACTTGTGTGTGCAGAGCTCTGGCTGAGCACCTGGGAGAGTACCTCCCCATACTGAGGAAACTCTTGCACCTCGTGTCCAAGAAAGTGCAATAGCAGTTGTAGTAGAAATTGTTGAAGTTGCAGTGGCAGCTTTTGTTGTTGCCCTGTGCCCTTCTCTGGCTTCTAATTGCAGGTTATTGCGGGTAAGCTCATTGCGGGCAAGGAACACATCTGTTTATCGTTCTGTTGTAGTTTACCCAGCACTTAGTACAGTGCTCTTCCCACAGTAAGCACTCAATAAATATGATTGAATGAATGAATGAATGACTCCTGGTGATTCTGGATAAACATTGCTGTAGCATCGATGGTTAGAATCGGGGTAAAGACTATAAATGATTTTTAACTGCATACTAATGACATCCATAATTTTTTTTTTTACATTAATGTCTGTCTTCCCCTCTAGACTGAAATTCCCTGTGGCAGGGAAAGTGTCTACCAACTCAACGCACATAGTAAGCACTCAATAAATACGATCGACTGAGCATACATTATGCCACAACGTGAGGTGGTGATGTCTCAGGCTAGGCTGGGGGCTTGGTACCCCATCCCCTCCTCAGCTTCCACCTATGACCCAGCAGCTAGAAACTCTCCTGGCAGTGGTCCCCTTCCTTCTTCACTTTTCCTACCTTTCCCGCCTTTACCTGTCCCCACATCCTGGAGAGGCCGGAAGCCCTTCCTCCAGTTTGGCTCCTGCCTGGGGCTATAATCCATCCACCCCACTCAGACACCGAGGTCTTCCTCCACCCGCAGCTTGTCTGATCGATCAACTCCTCCTTGGAAGACATGGCTTCTGCCCCTGAGCACCCCAATTTTGGCTGTGATGTGTGGGAAGAGCAAACAAGCAGGCTCCCCTTCTAAAGGTGGTCTGGGGAACCCCTGTTGCTTCCCCAGGAAGATTCCCTTTCCTCCTCAGCCTCTTCCTCTCCAAGTCACTCACTTCTCACGTCACTGAGACCTGGCTCATTCCAGCCTCTCTCCCGAGGGGCCCTCACCTCCGCCGCCGACACATTGGGCAAAGGGGAGAAGTCATCTTCCTCCTCGTCCCAGTACCTCCCGCGTAGCATCCCACTCCCACCAACCTCACCTTCTCCTCCTTCGGGGCCCAAACCTTTAACCATCCGCTCCACTTGCTGATTATTAATTCTGTCTCCCTGTTCATACTTCCAATTTTCCCAGCAACTTGAATGCCTTGGAGAGAAATAGCGTGGCCTACCAGATAGAGCACGGGCCTGCGGCTCAGAAGACCTTGGTTCTAATCCCGGCTCCACCACTTGTCTTCTGTGTGACCTTGGGCAAGTCACTTAGCTTCTCTGTCCCTCAATTCCCTCATCTGTAAAATGGAGATTAAGACTGTGAACCCCATGTGGAACCTCTTTGTGTCCAACCTGATTAGCATATATCTACCCCAGCGCTTAGTATGGTGCCTGACACATAATAAGCACTTAAATGCCACACTCTTAATCCAGATTTTACAGATGAAGTAACTGAGGCCCAGAGAAGTGATTTGCCCAAAGTCACACAGCAGATGTGTGGTGGATCCAGGATTAAAACCCAGATCCATCACTTCCTCCACTTGTGTTCTTGTTCTGGACAACATAGGTGGCAGAAATTCAGGCATCAGGAGGATTTCAGCCTCTTCAAATTAATCTTTGCCTGCTCTTTTCAGCTCAGCAACCTTACTTCTCCTCCCTCATTGACTCCCATGCCCATTCCCCGGCGATTCAATTAATCGGTGGCATTTACTGAATACTTACAGTGTACAGAGCATTGTGCTAAGTGCTCAACATTTAACTCCTTCCTGAAATCGGAGTTTCCCCACTTTGCCCTTCCCATTCACTTCTGATGATCTGACCAACTATTTCATTGACTGAACTGAAATTCTCAGGTTTCCCCCAAACCTCCTCTAGCTTACCCTCCTCTCTCCCTCCCCTATATCTTCCATTATCTGATCTTTTTCTGTCTTTCAAGAAGAGATGTCTCGCCTAATTTCCAAACAAACCCTTTTCCACCTAGGTCTCTTCTCCCATCGCTTCCTATCTCGAAAACAACTTGAGCCCACTTTTCTTTCCTCCATGCCCTATCTTCTCTAACTGTTCTTTCTCCTCTTCCTTCAGACATGCCCATGGCTCCCCTTCATAAAAAACTTTCTCTGGATTGTGTAGTCCATCCTACACCATCTCCCTTCTCACTTTTCTGCCCAAACTCCTCATGTGCCACCACTGCTCCCCACAAATCCCTTATTGACCCCCTTAAAATCAGTCTAATCCGATCACCTCTTCTAATGTCACCAGTGACTTCCTTCTTGGCAAATCTAACGGACTCTATGGTGTCCATTTCTCCCCTGCCTTCAACACTGAGGAGCACTTCTGTCTTTTGGAGATATTATCTAAACCTTGGTTTTCCTGATACAGTTCTCTCCTAGTTCTCCTCTTACTCCACTGGCCAATCCTTAGTCTTTTTTGCTGGCGGTCTTCTGTCTCCCACCCCCTAACTGTGGGAATCCTTCAGGCCTCTTTTCTGGGTCCCCTTCTCTTTTCAATTTACACTCATTCCCATTTGGAGTTCATCGCTCCAAATGCTTCAACTACCACCTCTCTGTCGATGGCTCCCAAATGTACCTTGCTAGCCCTGCCCTCTCTCTAGACTGTAAACCCGTCAAACGGCAGGGACTGTCTCTATCTGTTGCCGACTTGTTCATTCCAAGCGCTTAGTACAGTGCTCTGCACATAGTAAGCGCTCAATAAATACTATTGAATGAACCCTGAATTTCCTGCCTCTGAAAACATCTGGGTTCTAATCCCCGCCCCACCACTTGTCTGTGTGACCTTGGTCAGGTCACTTAACTTGTCTGTGCCTCAGTGACCTCGTCTGTAAAATGGGTGTTAAGACTGTGAGCACCATGAACTGTGTCCAACCTAATTAACTTGTATCTACCCCAGCACTCAATACAGTGCCTGACATAGTAAGCACTTAGCAAGTACCCGCCAAAACAGCTCTATGTGGATATTCCACTGACACCTCTAGCTCAGTACGTCTAAAACTTCCCTCCCAAATCTTCTCCTCCACCTCATTTTCTCATCATAGTTGACAAAACCACCATCCTCCCCGCCTCCGAAGCCCACAACCCTGCCATTATCCTTGACTCCTCCCTCTCTTTCAACAGCCTGGTGCCAAATTCTGTCCGTTTTTCTTCCACAACATCTCCAGGATCCACCCCTTCTTCTTCATTCAGATGGCCCCCACCCAGGTCAAGGCACTTATATCCTGGCTCCACTACTGCGTCAGCCTCCTCACTGACCTCCCTGCCTCCAGTCTCTCCCCTCTCTAGCCCATATTTCGCTCTGCTGCCTGGATTGCTTTTCTAAAATGCCATATTGCATTCATCCCTCCACTCCTCACAAACCTCCAAAGGTTGCCCCTTCCTCTCTGCCTCAAGTAGAAACTCCTGATCACTGGTTGCGAGGCACTCAATCAGCTCTCTCCCTCCTGATTATTCCCCCTTTTCTCCCTCTACACTCCAGCTCTCACCCTTTGCTCCTGTGAAGTTAACCTACTCAGCGAACCTCGTTCTCATCTCTCCTGCCATGGGCCTCTTGTTTATACCATTCACCCTGCTTGGAACTCCTTCCAGCTTCATATCTGACAGACCACAGCTCTCCCCATCTTCAAAGCCCTTGCGAGATTACATTTCCAGACCTTGCCCTGGTAATCTATAATCTCCCTACTTTATATCCCCAACTGCCACTTCAGCCGTTCTGTCCCAAGAAAACTCTTAAAGCAACCACAACCCCCAGAGTTCTCTCTATGCACCTTATAGACTCTCTAACTACCCCTATCTGTATCTGAATTGTGTGCCCTTTCCGTTAGACTGCAGACTCCTTAAAGGCTGGGTCAAATCTTCTAACCCTTTTGTACTCTCCCAGTCAATCGCTCAGTGGTATTTATTGAGCGCTTATCGTGTGCAGTGTACTGTCCTAAGCATTTGGGAGAGTCCAATGGTTGGTAGACACAATCCAATCAATCGTATTTATTGAGCACTTACTATGGGAAGAGCTGTGTACTGAGCGTTTGGGAGAGTTCAATGTAACAGGGTGGGTCCACATATTCCCTACCCACGAGGAGCTCAGTCTAGACGGGGAGATGGACATTAAAATAACTTATGGTTATGCATTTAAGTGCTGAGGGAGTGAAGGTGGGGTGAATAAAGGGTACAGATCTAAATGCAAAAGTAATGCAGAGAGGAGAGGAAGTAGGGGAATGGGGTCCCATAAGGAGCTTATGGACTAAAGGGGAAGCCCAGGCACGTAGTACAGTGCTCTGCCTGCAGTAGGGGCTCAGTAAATGCTACTGACTGATTGCCACTGACCCTGTACATCCACAGCCTGGACACATCTGGGGTTCTGCTAGCCACAGGAGTTGTGACCCAGCCACCCCGAAACATCCCCTCCCTACCACCATCCAAATTTGAGGCTGTGGAGTTCTGGAGAGGGAAACTGTTGCCTGGAAACCATCACTTGTTTATTTCGTACTTCCCAGGTTTATAGGACAGGGCTGGCTTTGCCTTGGCACGCATCTTAGCTCACTTCAATCAATCAATCATATTTATTGAGCACCTACTGGGTGCAGAGCGCTGTACTAAGCGCTTGGGAGAGTACGATACAAAAATACACCCGAGTTGGTAGACACATTCCCTGCCCATAATGAGTTTACAGTCTAGAGTGACTTAATGATTGTGGTCACATTGGTCAAATGCTTACTATGTGCCAGGCACTGTTCCAGGTGCTGGGAAAGATACCAACTAATCAGGTTGGACACAGTCCCTGCCCCACCTGGGGCTCACAGTCTTAATCCCCATTTTAGAGATGAGGTAACTGAGGCCCAGAGAAGTTAAGTGACTTGCTGCAGGTCACACAACAGACAAGTGGCAGAGCTGGGATTAGAACCCAGGTCCTTCTAACTCCCAGCCCCGTGACCTATCCACTAGGCCACGTTGCTTCCCTGACTTGACTTGAACCAGGACACAGGGATCCCAGGGCTGCACTTAGGCAGGAGGGATGGGCTGAGGATGTTTAGTCCGTGCCTGGCTCTGTCGATCAACCAGTCAATCAATAAATCAATTATTCTGTGCAAAGCACTGTAGTGGGAGCTTGGAAGAGTTCAATAAAGTTAGTGGACACAATCCCTGCCATCAAGGAACTTTCAGTCTAGTGGGGGACCTCCTACACATTAAGGAATTTCAAACAGTCTGAGGGAGGAGGAATCGATCCAAGTGAAAAATAAAGGTAGGATAAGCTCAAATCAGGTTTAAATGTGATCTTCCAGTTTTAGGATGCTACATTCTAGCAGCTACATTCCATGTCCAGTCTCCCTACCTCCAACCGCTTTCCTCTCCAAGTCTATATTTCACGGAGCTTCCCTGATCGTTTTTGAAAACATTATTCTGTGCGTGGCTCAGTGGAAAGGGCACGGGCTTTGGAGTCAGAGGTCATGAGTTCGAATCCCAGCTCTGCCACTTGTCAGCTGTGTGACTGTGGGCAAGTCTCTTAACTTCTCTGTGCCTCAGTTACCTCATCTGTAAAATGGGGATTAAGACTGTGAGCCCAACATGGGACATCCTGATTCCCCTGTGTCTACCCCAGCGCTTAGAACAGTGCTCGGCACATAGTAAGCGCTTAACAAATACCAACATTATTATTACTCCTCAAAATCCTCCAGTGGTTGCCTATCCCTCTCCACATCAGACAGAGCCTCCTAACCATCAGCCTTAAGGCACTCAATCAGTTCTCTTCCTCCTATGTATCCACTCCCTCCTCCCACTCCACTTCAGCTCACAATCTCTGTTGTCTCAGTGAGCCTTGCTGTCACCTCTCCTGCCACCAAACTTAATAGTAATACTAATTATTATTGTGGTATTAAGCTCTTATTATGTGCCCAGCACCATTCTAAGCACTAGGGTAGGTACAAGGTAATCAGATTGTCCCACATGGGACTCACAATCTTAATTCCCATTTTACTGATGAGGCCCAGAGAAGTTAAGTGATTTGCCCGAGATCACACAGCTGATAAGTGGCAGAGCCAGGACTAGAACCCAGGTCCTCTGACTCCCGGGCCCGTGCCCTTTCCACTAGACCAAACTGCTTCATTTCAGCACTTCTGCATCATCTGTGCATTTGTGCATTCACAACCTCCAAGAGTATTTACGTGCTTATCTTATGTACCTTATTATTTAAGCAGCAACTCACAAGCGTCCCCACTTTTCAATCAATCATAGCATTTATGGAGCACTGACTGTGTGCAGAGTGCTTGGGAAGATAAAATACACAGAGTTGGCAGACGTTCCCTGCCTACAACGAGTTTGCACTTTGTTCCTCCTAGCTGTAAATTGTTTCTGTCTTTTTCTCCCCGCCAGCTAGACTGTAAGCTCCCACCAATTCCACTATATTGTACTCTCCCAAGCACCTCGCAAGGTTTTCTGCATACAGTAGATGCTCAAATGCTGTCGATTAATCTCGTCTGTCTGGCCAGCGACCCCTCTCCCACGTCCTCCCGCTGGCCTGGGACTCTTTTCCTCTTCATATACACTGGACTACCACTCTCCCTACCTTCAAAACCTTATTGAGGTCACATCACACCTCCTCCAAGAAGGCCTCCAGTGATTAGGCCCTTCTGCATTTACTTTGCACCTGGATCTGTGCTCTTTAGGCTCTGAGAAATCACCCCTCCCTCAGGTCTATGGAAAATATGTAGATATCCATAATTTATTTATATCACTCTCTGTCTCCCTGTCTAGGCTGTCAGCTCACTGTGGGTAGGGAAAGTGTCTACCAACTCTGCTGTACTGAACTCTCCCAAGCTCTCTGCACATAGTAAGTACTCAATAAATACGATCGACCGATCGATCGATTGAATCTCCCAGGCCCTGCGGGATGGACTTTAAATGAGACGATAGCCCCCAGGGCCAGCTTGAGAACCCCACGTTGATTTCTCTTCGACTGTTTTTCTCCCCCATCGGCAAAGTACCCGATGATTTAGCTGAGGCTAGGACTCACCCAGAAGCATTTATTGGCTTTCTGGGGCCCAGCTAACATCGTTTTCCAGAGTTTTGCAGAATTCATATGTTTCTTAATGGCCCCATTGAAATCTGCCCTGGCTGTCTAGGATTTGATACCAGGGCTTTCTCTCAATTTAGCAAAGAAGGTTAAAAGGGTATTAGGTGGAGGTCAACAGGCCAGGCTTCCTTCTGCAAGCTTCATGCGCGCTTCGCCACAGTTCTCAGGGCCTCGTCTACGGGACAGCTGCGATCTGTGGTTTCTGATGGCTCCCTGCCACTCCCCACCCTTCCGCCCGGGGGGCTCCGTCCCCCCCAGAGGCCTGGCCGGGGGGTGTCTCCAAAGCCGAGGGGCCAGAGGGGGAGACCCGCTGCTAGAAAAGCCAAAAGCCATTCTGTCAATCTGGTGGACAGGAGGGCACCAGAGTTCTGAGGAGGCTGGGAGGAGAAGCTGCCTTGCTTGTGGGGAGAAAGGGAGGGGGGCTCTCTTCTGTTGGATTCCTGCCCGGGGTTAGTTTTTCTCTTAAAGTTATGTGGCCTCACGCGGATTCAGGTCAGAGGAGGAATTTTCTACTAGAAAATCCACTGCCAAAGTATACCCGGCCCCGGGCAGACCCCGGGTACTTGGCATCTGTCGAACCAAGGCCTGTGGAGATTATATATCATAATAATAATTATGGTACTGGTTGTGCGCTTACTATGTACCAAGTACTGTTCTAAGCACTGGGGTAGATACAAGTTGTGGTATTTGTTAAGCGCTTACTGTGTGCCAGGCACCGTACTAAGTGCTGGGGTGAATATAAGCAAATTGGGTATAACACAGTCCCGGTCCTACATGGGCCTCACAATCTCAATCCCCATTTTACAGATGAAGTAACTGAGGCCCAGAAAAGTGAAGTGACTTGTCCAAGGTCACACAACAGAAAAGTGGGTGAACAGAGATTAGAACCTAGGTCCTTCTGGCTCCCAGGTCTGTGCGCTATCCACTAAGCTACCCTACTTCTCGGTGAAAAGAGCCCGGGCTTGGGAGTCAGAGGTCATGGGTTCTAATCCCGGCTCCTCCACTTGTCAGCTGTGTGACCTTGGGCAAGTCACTTAACTTCTCTGTGCCTCAGTTACCTCATCTGGAAAATGGGGAAGAAGACTGTAAGCCCTACGTGGGACAACCTGATTACCTTGTATCTACCCCAGCACTTAGAACAGTGCTTGGCACATAGTAAGTGCTTAACAAATACCAGCATTATTATTATTATTATTACTATTAATCATTACTGTGGGCAGGGTTTTGGATACTGAGTGGACCCCTACTGAGGGAAGGATACTGTTTCAGGCCCTCAGGGAACGCTGGGAGGAGCAGAAATCATGAGCCCTGCTCTCAGGAAGCTTTCCATCTAAATGGGGGAGACCAGCAGGCCCTAGAGGCCAGCCCACAGTTGGATCAAGAGTAAAATGGTAAGCATCAGAGCACTAAGAAACACAAAAGTAGGAAATACAATGGGTCAATAGACGATTGAGAGCTAAGGGGCTGGGAGAAAAGGCCTGGCTGTGGGGAGAATTGATTAAGGAATAAATCCTGAAGGGAGTCTCATTTTAGAAAGACTTCAAAGGTTGGGAGGGAGGGTGTGATTTGCTGGCTGGATGAGGGAAGGAATTCCACTTTTCCTCATCTCCCACTCCCTTCTGCATTACCTTGACTTGCTCCCTTTGCTTTGCTTTCCCCCCACCGCCAGCCTGACAACACTCATGTATATAACTGTCATTTCATTTCTTTGAATTGATGTCTGTCTCCACCACTCTAGACTTTAAGCCCCAATGTGGGCAGGGAATGTGACTGTTTATTGCTGTATCGTACTCTCCCAAGTGCTTAGTACAGTGCTCTACACACAGTAAGTGCTCAAAAAATACAATGGAATGAGTGAATGAATGAATTACAAAATAATAATAACATTAATATTTGTTAAGCAATTACTTTGTGTCAAGTAGTGTTCTAAATGCTGGGGTGGATATAAGGTAATCACGTTGGACACAATCCCTAAGCCTCACAGTCTGCCTCACAGAGAAGCAGCATGGCAAAGTGGTTAGAGCGTGGGCCTGGAAGTCAGGACCTGGGTCCTTTCCCATTTGTCTGCTACATCACCTTGGGCAAGTCATTTAACTTCTCTGTGCCACGATTACCTCAATTGTAAAATGGGGATTAAGACGGTGAGCCCTTTGTAGAACAAGGATTCTGTCCAACCCAATTTGTTTGTATCCACCTCCACACAAGCGCTTAACAAATGCCATTAAAAAACAATCAGACTAAGTAGGAGAGAGAACAGAGATTGAGTCCTCATTTTACAGTGAAGGAAACTGAGGCACAGAGAAGTGACTTGCTCAAGGTCACACAGCAAGTGGTAAAGCATGGATTAGAACCCAGATCCTCTGACTCTCAGGGCTCTTTCCACTAGACCCTGTTTCTTCTCTGGTGGTCGCTGCTACCAGGTAGTTATTTAATAATATAGACTGGGGAATCCTAGAGCTGAAGGATGCCTCAAGGGGTCAAATAGGCCAGTCCCCTGCCTCTGGGCAGGGACTACATTCTAAGCAAGGCAGATTTTGGTTGCGCTATTAAAAAAGATCTCCAGGGAACTGAGAATAATCCTCGGACTTTGAGTGTTCTTTCAACCCATCTGGGTCTGGGAACCTCCCCTTTGAGCAACAACAGGATTGACACTCCCTTCCTTGCACCCCACCAACACCCACACCTTGCTTCAAAGAGACCCAGACCCCATTTAAGAAGACCCTCACCAGAGGGTCCACTCAAGGAGCCCTCTCTTCCCCTTCAAAGCCTACTTGAAAGCTCGTCTCCTCCAAGAGGCCTTCCCTGCCTAAGCCCACCATTCTTCTTCTCCCACTCCCTTTGCCCTGATCTGCTCCCTTTATTCATCCCCCCTCCACAGCACTTATGTCCATAGCTGTAATTTATTCATTTATATTAACATCTGTCTCCCCCTCTAGATTGTAAGCTTGTAGTGGGTAGGGAATGTGTCTGTTTATTGTTGTATTGTACTCTCCCATGCGCTTAATACAATGCTTTGCCCACAGTGAGGGCTCAATAAATACAACTGAATGAATGAATAAATGAATGAGCCAGTTAACCAAAACACAAGGACAAGTTTGGCTCAGCTTATTCAGGCCAGCCTGTCATCCCTCTTGCTCTGGGGTGGCCTTGGTCAGTTCCGGGCCTCCCAGGCCCCGGGAGGGAAGCTGAAAAGAGCTCGGCGCTCCCCCAAAAGGGAACCCCAGAACCAAGGGTGTCCCACTCCTCGAAGTCTGGGGTCGTCAGACAGGCGGGGTGGCCCGGCTAAATTTATTTCCTCCAGCAATAGCAACAGCAGGAGGGGCCTGTCTCCCACACGCCCCAGCCCCCTCCCCCGGAGTATTAATATCTGCAGGCTCAGGTTTTATTTTGGTTTTGTTTTACCATTCAGGGGTGGGCAGGGAGGCAGGAATGTTCTACAGCTGCATTTTGGAGCTGTGGTTTCCCCACCTTTTCCCATGCCCGTCCACCCCGGTGGGAAACAGCAGGCCTCTCGGCCTGCCCCATTTCCCACCACTGTCTCCGCCTCTGGGCACCTCCAAACTCTCAGCAGCTTTTCCTTCCACTGCAGGGAGGGGCTGTGTGTGTGTGTGTGTGTGTGTGTCTGTGTCTGTGTCTGTGCGTGTATGTGTGATCTTTCTTCCTGTTTTTGTCCCTCTGGCCTGGTCTGAGGGGGAGGGAGGGGAGAGGAGGGGGAGGAAGGGAAGAAGGCTTAGTTTTGAAAGCACCCTTGCCCTCTCCCTAAACCCAGCGGATGTCTGGACCCTGGACAAGTTAATTCATTCATTCATATTTAGTGAGTGCTTGCTGTGCGTGGAACACTGTACTAAGCTCTTGGAAAGTATAATTCAGCAACAAATAGAGACAATCCCTGCCCACAGTGGGCTCACAGTCTAGAATGGGGGAGACAGACAGCAAAACAAATAAACAGGCATCAGTAGCCAGCGTGGCTTAGCGGAAAGAGCATGGGCTTGGGAGTCAGAGGTCATGGGTTCTAATCCCGGCTCCGCCACTTGTCTGCTGTGTGACCTTGGGCAAGTCACTTAACTTCTCTGTGCCTCAGTTACCTCATCTGTAAAAATGGGGATTAAAAAATGTGAGCCCCACGTGGGACAATCTGATTACCCTGTATCTACCCCAGCCCTTAGAACAGTGCTCTGCTCATAGTAAGTGCTTAACAAATACCATTATTATTATTATAAATAAATATAATTATAGATATATACCCATCATTAATGCAAAATGAAAAGAATTATAAGTATGTACATAGATACACACAAGTGCTGTGGGGCGGGGAGAGGGGTAGAGCAGAGGGAGTGAGTCGGGGTGATGGGGAGGGGAAGGGCAGCAAAGGAAAAGGGGGACTTAGTCTGGGAAGGCCTCCCGGAGGAGGTGAGCTTTCAGTAGGGCTTTGAAGAGGGGAATTGTGCTAGTTTGCGGATTTGAGGACGGGGCATTTCAGGCGGAAGGGAAAGTCTGCCCCTCCCAACAGTCCTCTGCCCGCCCACCCGCCTACCTACCCCCCGTCATCTGGCCACCCACAGGTTTCCCATTCCCCTCCATCCACTCGTTCCCCCCACTCGTGCTGTGTGAGAGTTTTTTTCCCCCAAGTGACCTCCTCCGCTTTAGTAAATGTTGCTGTACCGAGGCCTGGAGTTGATACCCTTCTTTCCCCTCCACACCTGGCCAAGTCTTTCCTTTGCAGAATTTCCTTTGAATGTAACAGAAAGAAAATTTAAAAACAAGCTCTCCCACACACACACGCGCACACACACACACACACACACACACACATTAGTACAATCTGGTCCCTTCCTTCTGAGTAACTCAATGCACTTTGACAAAAACAAGATTATTTGTGTAACCTCCACTCCCACCCCATGCGCACATTTCCTGCCTTAAAGTTACCCGACACCACTGTTTGACAGAGGGGAAACTGAGGTAGGAGGGGAGAGGTGGAGGAGGCCGCGTTCCTACAGGAGCGTGCGTCTCCATTCACTGGAAGGTTTTGAGATCCTTAGGGGATCCATGAAGAGGGTTGTGGGGGAAGAGCGGAATCCATTTGTGGGATTTTGTCTGTCTTCCCTGGGGATGGCTGCTGGATTCCAGATTCCGCTGCCCTTCCTGAGCTTTGGAGGTGACAAAACTATGGGGAACCACCTACGGGTTTGATAGAGCTATGGGAGTGAAAGAGGGGGGCCAGGAGAGGAGGAGTTCAAGGAAAGAGATTCCGGGAACTTGCCACTACGGAACAGCCTCAATGAACCCCGTGATAATGGATTATCAGGAAAGGGAGAAGGAGTGTGGTCTCGTGGCTAGAGCCCGGGCCTGGGAGTTAGAAGGACCTAGGTTCTAATCCCGGCTCCGCTCCTTGTCTGCTATGGGACCTTGGGGAAGTCACTTCGCTTCTCTGTGCCTCAGTTCCCTCATCTGTAAAATGGGGATTAAGAATGTGAGCCCCATGTGAGGCATGGATTGGGTCCAATCTTGTATCTACCCCAGTGCCTGCAACGAAGTAAGAGCTTAACAAATACCATAAAAAGTGGAGGGGGCAGGAGTAGGTTGAGCGTTTCCAGGAGCTCCAGTCAGTCCTGGAGTCAATTTCCTCTCTGATTCCCTGTCCCAAAAAGGAGGGACAATCTTTCCATTAGTTTCTGGCATGCAGGGAGTGGGAGAGACCCAGATGCTGTCTCCCAGTGCTCCTTGTATAGGGAGCACTGGTAAAATAATACTTGTGGCATTTGTTAAGCACTTACTGTGTGCCAAGCACCGTAATAATAATAATATAATAGTATTTGTTAAGTACTTACTATGAGCCAAGCACTGTTCTAAGCCCTAGGGTAGATACATGTTAATCAGGTTGGACACAGTCCCTGTCATTCATTCATTCAATCATATTTATTGAGCACTTACTGTGTGCAGAGCACTGTACTAAGTGCTTGGAAAGTACAGTTCGGCAACAGAGACAATCCCTACCTAACAACTGGCTCACAGTCTAGAAGTGGGGAGACAGACAACAAAACAAAAGAAGACAAGTAGACAGGCGTATTATGTACATACATACACAAGTGCGGTGGGGCGGGGAGGGGGGTAGAGCAGAGGGAGGGAGTCGGGGCGATGGGGAAGGGAGGAAGAGCAGAGGAAAAGGGGGACTCAGTCTGGGAAGGCCTCCTGGAGGAGGAGAGCTCTCGGTAGGGCTTTGAAGGGGGAAAGTGTGCTAGTTTGGCAGATGTGAGGAGGGAGGGCATTCCAGGTCAGAGGTAGGACATGGGCCGGGGGAGTCCCACCTGGCGCTCACCCTCATCCCCATTTTATAGTTGAGGTAACTGAGGCGCAGAGAAGTTAAGTCACTTGCCCAATGTCACACAGCAGACATGTGGAGCAGCCGGGATTAGAACCCAGATCCTTCTGACTCCCACCCCCATGCTCTATCCACTAGGTCACATAAGCACTGGGTTAGATACCAGATAATCTGGTCCCACATGGGGCTCACAGTCTGAGTACGGGAGAGAACGGGTATTGACTCACCATTTTTCAGATGAGGGAGATGAGACACAGAGAATGAAGTGACTTGCCAAGGGTTACAGAGGAGAAGGGCAGAAGTGGGATTAGAACACAGGTCCTCCGGCTCCCGGGCCTGGGCTCTTTCCACTAGGCCACACTGCTTCTCTAAACATAGACGTCTCCTGAGTTCATTGGTGGGAAGAGGGTGGTCTCCTGAAAGCGGGTAACCCCTCCTCGGCACATGATAATAATAACAATAATAATGTTGGTATTTGTTAAGCACTTACTATGTGCAGAGCACTGTTCTAAGTGCTGGGGTAGATACAGGGTAATCAGGTTGTCCCACGTGAGGCTCACAGTCTTAATCCCCATTTTCCAGATGAGGTAACTGAGGCACAGAGAAGTGAAGTGACTTGCCCACAGTCACACAGCTGACCAGTGGAAGAGCGGGAATTCGAACCCATGACCTCTGACTCCCAAGCCCATGCTCTTTCCACTGAGCCACGCTGCTTCTCTATGGGGTCCCTACTCCAGACCTAATGGTGTCTGGAGGGAAGGCCTGAAACAAACACCTTCAGGCCACTGCCCAGCCCCACGGTCGAGAGCTGGAACTGGCCTCTCGGCCTGTGGGAGTGAAGAGCTGGGCGATTGCTGTTTGCCTTGGTGCGGGGTCTCCCGTGTCAGACTTCGGGCCCCTCCCCGCCGGTCCCCGCGGGGGTCTCAGTCGAGGAGGACTCTGTGGGCCCCTGAAACCAGTGCCCACCCTCGTCTGGTCAGAGGCAACCAGATCCGCCTGCAGCTGCTCGGTGAGAAAACAGACCCTTCCGAGGAACCCGGGGAAGCAGCTGGGGAGAGATTCCAGCCAGCTCGGGGGGTAAATATTTGGAAAACGTGTGTGGGAAGAGAGAAGGCACTGGGCGGGAGAAGGAAAAGCGGAACCGACCCCTCGCCCTGCCCCCAGGAGGGGCAACCCCGCTTCCTGGCTAGGTGGCCGGGATTAGAACCCAACTCCTCTAATCAATATCTATGGCATTTATTGAGCGCTTATTATTCATTCATTCAATCATATTTATTGAGTACTTACCGTGTGCAGATCATTGTACTAAAAGCTTGGGATGTTATAATACAACAATAAGCCGACACATCCCTGACCCACAACAAGCTTACAGTCTAGAGGACCGGTGCAGAGCACTGTGCTAAGCTCTTGGGAGAGTACAATCTTACATACAATACTTATGTCCATGTCTGTAATTTATATATTTCTATTAATGTCTGTCTCCCCCTCTAAACTGTAAGCTCGCTGTGGGCTGGGAATGTGTCTGTTAATTGTTATAATGCGCTCTCCCAAGTGCTTAGTGAAGCGCTTTGCACACAGTCAGCGCTTCATAAATATGACTGAATGAAGGAATGAATACAATCCTTCCATTGGTTTCTGGCATGCCAGGAAGTGGGAGAGACCCAGCTCCTGCTTCCCAGTGCTCCTGGCTTAGGGAGCACTGGCATAATAATAAGCTTGGTATTCGTTAAGCGCTTACTATGTGCCCATCACTGCACTAAGCGCTGCGGTAGAAACAAGATAATGAGGTCCCACATGGGGCTAACAGTCTAAGTAGGAGGGAGAACAGGTATTGACTCCCCATTTTGCAGATGAAGAAAGTGAGGCCCAGAGAATGAAGTGACTTGCCCAAGATCACAGAGGGGACAGTGGCAGAGCTGGGATTGGAAGGCAGGTCCTCTGGCTCCCAGGCTTGGGCTCTTTCCACTAGGCCACCCTGCTTCTCGAAGCACAGACGACCCGCTGGGTTCAGGGAGTGGTTCTCCCTGAAGGCGGGTAACTCCCTCCTCTGCCCAAATGGCCAAGCCAGTCCTTGGTGGGCACTCAAATCTTTCTTACTGAGAGGCAGCAAGGCGTAGTGAGAAGCAGCGTGGCTCTGTGGATAAAGCACGGGCCTGGGAGTCAGAAGGATCTGGGTTCAAATTCCGGCGCTGCCACGTGTCTGCTCTGTGAAGTTGGGCAAGTCGCTTCACTTCTCTGGGTCTCAGTTATCTCGTCTGTAAAACGGGAATAAGAGTGCGAGCCCCACCTGGGAAAGGGGCTGTGTTGGACCTGATTAACTTCTATCTACCTGAGTGCTTAGAACAGTGCTTGGCACATAGTAAGTCCCTAACAAGTACCACTTTTATTTTTAGTGACCAAATTAGGGAGATCCCTAGATGGAGCTCTGGAATGGATTGATTAGATGGAGCCAATCAATCAGCCAATAACTCTTCTTGATAAGCCCAGAACTCCCAATTAGAGTAGGTCTAACGCCAATCTCGATACTGTCCATTGCCCACTCCTCATCATCCTGGGTATTTATTGAGGGCTTACTGTGTACAGAGCACTGTACTAAGTGCCTCATTCCTCAATGAAAACCAAAACTTACCCTTGTAAATCAATTTTAATATGATGATGGTATTTGTTAAGCACTTACTATGTGTCAAGCACTGTCCTAAGCATCAGGGTAGATACAAGCTAATCAGGTCGAACACCTTCCCTGTCCCACACAGGGCTCACATTCTTAATCCCCATTTTACAGATGAGAGAACTGAGGCACAGAGAAATGAAGTGACTTGCCCAAGATCACACAGCAGACAAGCGGCGGAATTCGAACCCAAGTCCTTCTGACTTTCAGGCCCGTACTCTAGCTTTATTGCTGCCCTGCTAGCCTGTAAGTTCCTTGGGGCAAGGGATCGAGTTTTACTGGGCTCTTCCAAGTGCTTAGAACAGTGTTCAGCACACAGTAAGCACTTAGTAAGTACCATTGATTGATTGGGGCCAGGACAGGGATCCAGTCCTGATACAAGAAGGAAGGGGAGAAGGGGAACAGGAGGCCAAGGCAACCAGCAAGGTAGTAATAATAATAATAATATAAATAATTGCAGTATTTGATAAACGCTTACTACGTGCCAGTCACTTTACTAAGCGCTGGGTTGGATACAAGCAAATCAGGTTAGGTAATGTTTACGGGAAAGGGGGTGGTATTTTTATTTTATTTCCAGGCCTGAGCTTCACTTCTGGACGGACACTTCACTACCGACATTTGCCGAGCATTGACATTATGCTTAGCACCGGACTGGGTCCTTCGGGAAGAGTAGGGATGGGATGCCCTTGGGATCGAAGATGACACCGTTGATGGGGAGAGGGTCCCCGTGACGCCATCGAGAGAGGGGTTTTGCATACTTTGTCCGTGAAATCCCAATCGGGCACCTTCTCTGGCTCCCTGCCACCAGCGGTTAAAAGAGGAAAGGCATGTGTCAGTTGAGATATTTTCCTATAACCAGCGGGACCGATTGAGCAATTGCTGAAGTCAAGAAATGAATTACTGGCCTCGAGCAGGCCTGGCTTTAATAATAATCATGGTGCTTGTTTAATAACCGTGGTATTTGTTAAGCACTTACTATGTGCCAGGCACTGTACTAAGTGTGGGGATGGATACAAGTAAATCGGGTTGGACGCAGTCCCTGTCCCACCTGGGGCTCACAGTCTCAATCCCCATTTTACAGATGAGGGAACTGAGGCCCAGAGAAGCAAAGTGACTTGCCCAGGGTCACACAGCCGACAAGTGGCAGAGCTGTCCCTGTCCCTCGGGGAGCTCACAGTCTAAGGGGGAGGGAGAACAAGGATTTTATCCCCATTTTAATGTAAGAGAAAACTGAGGCACAGAGAAATTGCATGATTGGCCCGAGGTTGCACATCAGGCAGGTGGCAGAGCAGAGCTTAGTACCGAGGTATCCCGGTTTGTCAGTCAGCCAGTGGATCAATCCACTAAGCATTTACTGAGTGCAGAGCACTGTACTAAGCACTTGGGAGAGTGCAATATAACAATATAACAGATCCACTGCCTGCCTACGACGAGCTTATAGTCCAGGGGGGGAGCTTCCACAGGTAGGCTCTTTCCATTAGGCCACACTGCAGCTTGCCACCCGCCGATTGCTGCATTTAGCACCTTCCCTTCTCAGCCTGAAGCTCTCGCTGACATTAACAGCCAAAGACCCCGAGTCTTGGAAGCCCAGGGTGGGGGGCAGTGTCCGAGACGGATAAGGGACCCCGGAACCGGGATGGAGCCAGAATTTTTCAGCCAGAAATCAATCGATCCATCATATATACTCAGTATCTGCGGGTACAGAGCAGTCAGTTGTATTTATCAAGCACTTATGAGTCATTCATTCATAAATCGAGTGCTTACTGTGTGCAGGGCACTTTACTAAGCTCTTGGGAGAGTACAATATAGCAAGAAACAGACACATTCCCTGCCCACAGTGAGCTTATGGTCAGAGCACTGTACTAAGAGCTTGGGAGAGTACAGTGTAACAAGAAGCGGTCACATTCCCTGCCCATGACAAGCTTATAGTCTAGAGGGGAAGGGAGTCTAGTCTAGACAGTCTAGCGTTTGGCACTTGGGAGATTGCCGTAGAGAGAACTCGCGAGGACTTCTCACTGGCCACGGGCCACACTAACCATATTTCTAACAGCCCAACTCGAAACCAGAGTTAACAGTAAAGCCAGAAGCGTCCAAAACGCTGCTCTGGTTAAACAATGAGGGCCAGACCAGCCCTTCTGGTCTGAATGATTTCTAAACCGATGCTTCATAAGTCACCGCTTGGCGCTGAGCCTCCTCTCCGTGCAGCTCAGGAGTGGGCTAGCGCATCCGATCAAACCTCGCTGGACCAGGGGGACCAGGGTTTCAGGACAGGCAACAATTTGCCCAGGAGCTCAGAACTGGGAGGATTTTTTGTTTCGGTTTTTTTTTCCTGGTATTTGTTAAACGCTTACTCTGTGGCAGGCACTGTAGTAAGTGCTGGGGTAGATACAAGCTAAGGTTGGACACAGTCCCTGTCCCACGTGGACATTTTACAGATGAGGGTACTGAGGCCCAGAGAAGTGAAGCGATTTGACCAAGGTCACGCAGCAGACACGTGGCGGAGCCGGCATTAGAACTCGGGTCCTTCCGACCCCGAGTCGAGTCCATCACGGCTGAGCCGATCGGAGCAGACCAGCTGCCATCTTGGTCGCCCCGGGCTTCCGCTCATCGTCCTCCCGGCCCAGACGGCCGCCCCTCCTCTCCTCCTCTCCGTTTGGGAGGGACGGAAGAGGGATTGCGTAAAGACAAACCCAAGAGCAAAACAAGTGAGATGTAACTGTCCATTCGATGCAGTGTCCCCCCCATCTGCCATTTGTCATGGGTGGGTTACAGACCGCCAGGGACTGGGGTTTGGTCCTCTGGATCCATTCCTAGTACAGCAGCAGGAGTAGGAATCGTTTCTCTTTCTCCGGCTCAAGCTAGGCCCCTTCAAACCGCTTAGCCCAAGCTCCCAGCTGGGTGGGGTAAATTGGGGACTCAGCCAAGGACAGAGGCTTAGCTTATCGACTGAGAAGAACAGCCCTGGAAGTGCAATTGATCAACAGTATTTATTGGGTGCTTACTCTCAGTGCTTAGAACAGTGCTTGGCACATAGTAAGCGCTTAACAAATACCATAATTATTATTACCGTGTGCGGTGTGCTGTACTGAACATTTGGGAGAGTACAGAAATAATTAATAATTACGATCTTTGCTAAGCGCTTATTGTGTGCCAGGCACTGAACTAAATGCTGGGGTGGATACAAACAAATCGGGTTGGACACAGTCCCTGTCCCACATGGGGCTCACAGTCTCAATCCCCATTTTACAGCTGAGGCGACTGAGGCCCAGAGAAGTGAAGCGACTTGCCTGAGGTCACACAGCGGAGAAGTGGTGGAGCCGGGATTAGAAGCCATGACTTTCTCACTCTCAGGCCCATGTTCTAGCCACTATGCCGTGATGCAATTCTTGTCCCTGATACAGCCTCCTACTTAGGCTTCCTGGCTCAGGGCTTTAAAACATTTTTTATACTTTTTTATGTTATTTGTTAAGTACTTACTTTGTGCCAGGGCCGTTTTAAATGCTGGGGTAGATGCAGGCTAATCAGGTTGGAAACAGTCCATGTCCCATACTGGGCTCACAGATGAGGTCACTGAGGTCCAGAGAAGTTAAGTGACTTGCCCATGGTCACACAGCAGACAGGTTAGAACCCAGGTCCTTCTGACTCTCAGGCCCGTGCTCTATACACTAGGCCACGCTGCATTTATCTGTCCATCAGACATTATATTTATAATGTATTTACTATATGTATTTACTGTGCCCCCATTTTACAGCTAGAACAAACTGAGACCTTGAGTGATGAACTGAAGTAGGATAGCCTAATGGAAAGAGCAGGGGCATGAGAGTCAGAGGACTTGGGTTCTAATCCCGGGTCTGCCATCTGCCTGCTGTGTGACCTTGGAAAAGTCACTTAACTTCCCTGGGCCTCAGTTTCCTCATCTGCAAAATGGGGATTCAATTCTGTTCTCCCTTCTACTGAGACTGTGAGCCCTGTGTAGACCGGGGACCGTTTCCGACGTGATTATCTTGAATCTATTGCAGAGTTTAGAACAACGCTTGGCACATATATAATCATTTATTATTATTACTCTTACTATTACGTGAAGTGCTCAGGGTCATGAAGCCAATCAATCAGTGACATTAATTAAGAATCATATTTACCACTTACCTCCCTATTAAAATATTTAATTTTCATTTATATTGGCTACTAAGTGGTCATGTTTTTGTCTGTCTGTCTCCCCCGATTAGATCGTAAGCCCGTCAATGGGCAGGGATTGTCTCTATCTGTTGCCGAATTGTACATTCCAAGCGCTTACTACAGTGGTCTGCACATAGCCAGCGCTCAATAAATACTATTGAATGAATGAATGAATTGATTAATTGAGTGCTTACTATGTCCTGAGCATTGAACTAAGCACTTGGAACAATAGAGTATGTAGACAAAATCCCCGCCCTCAAGAAGCTTAGACCCTGGCAGCCAGTGAGTGGTTGAGTGGAAGTCAGTCAAATTCTATTTATTGAGCGCTTACTTTGCGCGGAGAACTATACTAAGCACTTGGAAGAGTACGATATAACATTTTATCAGGCACATTCCCCGCCCACAACAAGCTTATAGTCTAGAGGGGGAGACAGACATAAATATAAATAAATAAATTACAGATGTAGACATAAGTGCTGTGGGGCGAGTGGATGCCCTTCTGACCTTCCAAGACCTGGGCACAGTCTGCTGGAGGATCCTGGGACCCTGAGACCCTCACCCCCTTCCTCAGGTGACTCCCCTTGGAGCTGCCAAACCTCCCAGAGCAACTCCATCGATCAGGGTATTTATTGAGCGTTTATTGAGGGCTGAGCACTGTACTACCCACTTGGAAGGGTACAGTACGATAGAGTCGATGTGCACATTCATTCATTCAGTACAGAGCACTGTCCTAAGCGCTTGGAATGGACAATTCGGCAACAGATAGAGACCATCCCTGCCCCATGACGGGCTCACGGTCTAATCGGGGGAGACAGACGGACAAAAACAAGACCACATAATCACGATAAATAGAATCAAGGGGATGTACACCTCATTAACAAAATAAACAGGGTAATAAAACTATAGACAAATGAGCACGGTGTTGAGGGGAGGGGAAGGGAGGGAGGGGGAGCGGAGGGAAAAGAGGGGAAAGGGGGTTTAGCTGAGGGGAGGTAAAGGAGGGAAAGGGGAGAAGAGGGAGCAGAGGGAAAAGGGGGCAGCTCAGTCTGGGAAGGCCTCTTGGAGGAGGTGAGCTCTCAGTAGGGCTTTGAAGAGGGGAAGAGAGTGAGTTTGGCAGAGGTGAGGAGGGAGGGCGTTCCAGGACAGCGGGAGAACGTGGACCAGAGGAGCTTCCGTGCTGTTTCGTGTCTAGATATCGGAAGTGTCCACTCTTTGGGTCACTCTGAGTCCAGAGGGTGCAAGGGTACCCCCACCCCTGACCCACAGTATCCTGGGCCTTGGCATAGCTGATGCACCTGGCCCAGGAATTCACCCTTAACCATTCCCACCTCTTTCTCAGTTACCCAGCTCTTGGACTGGCCGTCTTTGAAAGCCCAATGGGCAGAAGGCAGTCGGGGGTTGAAATTCAGAAGAAATAAAGGCCAGTGAGCCTGGTGCTGAGCAATCTATATACAGCACAACCAATTGTGTTAGGGCCACGGTAATAACGCCAATCACTGTGGTGTTTGTGAAGCGCTTACTATGTGCCAGGCACCGTACTAAGCGCTGGGATGGATGCAAGCAAATTGGGTTGGACACAGTCACTGTCCCATATGAGGCTCACAGTCTCAATCAGTGTGGCTTAGTGGAAAGAGCGCTGTCTTGGGAGTCCGAGGTCATGGGTTCGAATCCCAGCTCTACCACTTGTCAGCTGTGTGACTTTGGGCAAGTCACTTCACTTCTCTGTGCCTCAGTTACCTCATCGATAAAATAGGGACTAAGATCGTGAGCCCCACATGGGACAACCTGATAACCTTGTATCTACCCCAGCCCTTAGAAAAGTGCTGGGCACATAGTCAGCACTTAACAAAAACCTTCATTATTATTATGAGGACTGAGGCTCAGAGAAGTGAAGTGACTTGCCCAAGGTCATGTAGCAGACAGGTGGCGGAGCTGGGATTAGAACCCACGGCCTTCCACCTCCCAGGCCCGCGCTCTATCCACTATGCCATGCTGTTGCCTGTGAGCTCCATGTGGGACAAGAACTGTGTCTGGTAAGATCGTCTGCATCTACCCCAGTGCTTAATACAGTGCTTGGCACATAGCATGCGCTTAACAAGTACCACAGTTATTATTATTGTATTTAGTAACCCCATGGTTATAACTTCCTCACGTTAAAGAGAACACCGAGGCTGGATAGGAGGCAAACCGTGGCCTGGGTAGGGGGTGTTGTTTGGCCTAGTGGAAGGAGCATAGAACTGGGAGTCAGGAACCCTGGGTTCTAATCTTGCCTCTACCACTTGTCTTCTGTGCGACCTTGGACAGATCAATTAACTTCTCTGTGACTCAGTTACCTCGTCTGTAAAATGGGAATAAAATATCTGTTTTCACCCCCTCTTAGACTATGCGCCTTGTGTGGGACGGAGATTGTGCCTTATCTGATTATCTTGTAGCTATACCTTTGGTAAAAAAATAAGCATTTAACAAATACCACAATTATTACTATTTGCTGGGTGTCTTTTCCTGGACATTCATTAAATGGGTAGGTAGCTTATCATTATCATCGATGGTATTTATTGAGTGCTCACTGTATGCAGAGCACTGTACTAAGCGCTTGGATGAGTACAATGCCACAGAGTTGGCAGACACACCAGAGAAGCAGCGAGGCTTCATGGATAGAGCCCGGGCCTAGGAGTCAGAAGGACCTGGGTTCTAATCCCAGCTCTGCCACATGTCTCCTCTGTCACCCTGGGCGAGTCACTTCACTTCTCTGGGCTTCAGTCACCTCATCTGTAAAATGGGGTTTACGAGTGTGACCCCATGTGGGACAAGGACGTTGTCCAACCTGATTGACTTGGATCTACTCCAGCACTTAGAACAGTGCTTGACACTTAGTAAGCGCTTAACAAGTATTATAATCATTATTATTATTCGCTGCCCCCATTGAACTTATAGTGTAGACCACTTCTATGTCAAGGATTCCCACAGCACCGGAGGAGCTTGGTGTGTTTCCATCGAGCCCCTGAGGCAGTGTCTCTTGGCAAAACCCAAAACATGCACACACACAACCCCCAACCCCACCTTCCAGGAGCCCAGGAGCTAGGGCTTGCCAGCTGGACAGACTGGTCAGAACACTGGAATTTGGGATTGGGTGCCCAGTGCAGTTGATGGGTGAGGAGCTTCAAAGTGGGGAGGGTCCCCCCCTTCATGCCCCCTGCCCAAGGATGACCCGTGGCCAGGCGGCCGGACACCCACAGTCCTGTTTAGGATCGGGTCCTCGAGACCGTGAGCTTGTTGCGGGTAGGGGACCTTGTCTGCCGTGTGACCTTGGGTAAGTCGCTTCACTTCTCTGTGCCTCACTTACCTCATCTATAAAATGGGGATTGAGGCTGTGAACCCCACATGGGACGGGGACAGTGTCCAACCTGACTGGCTTGTATCAACCCCAGTGCTTAGTACAGTGCCTGGCACGTAGTAAGTGTTTAACAAATACTATCATTATTATTATTATTATGGCTACTAACTCTGTTACATCGTACACTCCCAAGAACTTAGTACAGTGCTCTGCACCCAGGAAACGCTCAATAAATACGACCGGATTGATTGATTGATTGATTGGCCCCCGTGCATTTGGCCAACGGGTGCCAAAGGGAGCCCCGGCTCAAGCGCTTTAGGTGCATTCTCTCTTAGAACAGCCCTCCTGCCGATGTCGGGGCCGGGGGGAACACAAAGGTGAAGCCAACTGCCACGCCGCTGACCCTTCCTGCTGCCCTCTCTGTGTCAGGGTCCTTACTCTAGCAAGGGGAAGGGAAAGGGGAAGAGGGGCGGGCAGAGAAGGCAGGAGACAAGACAGCAAACCAAATGTACAGGAAACCCTAGGCAGAGAGGATTCCACGCCGAACGTCTGTGTTTGTGTTTGTCACCACTTCCTGCACTGGTCTCTCTCTCCTCTCCTGTCTCCCTCTCTTTCTCTCTCTCCCCCTCTCTCTAGGTTCCTCTCTTGTTCTTTCTCTCTCCCTCTCCTATCTTTCTCCTCCTCTCCTTTCTCTCTTTCCCTCTCCCAGAGAGGCAGCATGGTGTAGTGGATATTGTATGGGCCTGGGAGTCAGAAGGTAATGGGTTCTAATCCTGACTCTGTCACTTGTCTACCGGGTGACCTTGGCCAAGGCACTTCACTTCTCTGGGCCTCAGTTACCTCATCTGTGAAGTGGGGATTGGGGCTGTGAGTTCACGTGTCTGTCCCTGTGGGACAGGGACTGAATCTAACCCGATTTGCTTGTACCCAGCCCAGTGCTTAGGACAGTGCCTGGCATATAGTAAGTGCTTAACAAATACCATAATTATTATTATTATCTCTCCTCTCTCTCCCCCTCTCCTTCTCTCTCCCTCTTCTTTCTCTCTCCCTCTCCTTCCTTCTCTCTTCTCTCACCTATTTCACACTCTCCTTTTTCCCCCTTCTTCTTTCTCCCTTCCTCTCCCTTTCCTTCTCTCTCTCTCTCCCTTCCTCTCTCTCCCTCTTTTTCTCCCTCTCCCTCTTCTTCTTTCACTTTTTCCCTGTCTCCCACCTTCCCTTTTCCCCAGGTTCTCCGACCATCATACTAACCTCCCACCCCTAAGGAGGGAGTCACACATCCATCATTCATCAGCCCCTCCCTGCCCCTCTGCCGATCCGCGGTTGGATTCGAAGTCTGCTATAACACGGCTGCTGGCAAGGTGGGAGTTTTGCTTCGGAAGCTCACGGGACTGGCTGGCTGGCTCAGGGAGAAGGTGTCCTGAGCACAACTACGGATGAAGCAGTCGAGTCTTTGGGCTCTGTGGCCCGGAGATCCACACCCTCTGCCTGGAGGGCCTTGACAGTGAATATGTCTTTTTATCATTACACTGTACTCTCCCAAGTGCTTAGAACAGTGCTCTGCACACAGTAAGCGCCCCAAAAATTCGACTGAATGAATGAGGTAGGTTATTCCCACAGGGACCACCCACGGTAGCACTTCTCGAGGCCTGTACCCCATTCCTTTTTTTGTTTTATTATGGTATTTCTTAAATGCTTACTATGTGTCAGGCACCTTACTAAGCACTGGAAGAAATACAAGCTAATCACGTTGGATAAGCGCTTAGTACAGTGCTCTGTACCTAGTAAGCACTCAATAAATATGATTGAATGAATGACTATAGTCCATGTCCTACCTGGAGCTCACAGTCTTAATCCCCGTTTTACAGATGAGCTCATTGAGGCTCAGTGATTTGCCCAAAGTCACACAGCAGGCAAATGGCAGAGCCATGATTAAAACCCAGGTCTTTCTAACTCCCAGGCTCCATCTGCTAACTATTCTTTCAACCTCTTTGTCCCTTGGGAATGGGCTGATCCCCATCATCTCCATCTGCTAAACTAGTACACTTCCCCCCTTCAAAGCCTTACTGAAAGCTCACCTCCTCCATCCAGGAGGCCTTCCCAGACTAAGCCCCCTCCCCACCCCACAGCATTTGTGTATATATGCACATATTTATTAGTCTTTTTTTAATGTTGTGTATATATCTATAATTCTATATATTTATATTGATGCTATTGATGCCTATTTACTTGTTTTGATGTCTGTCTCCCCCCTTCTAGACTGTGAACCTGTTGTTGGGTAGGAATTGTCTCTATTTGTTGCTGAATTGTACTTTCCAAGTGCTTAGTACAGTGCTCTGCACAAAGTAAGTGCTCAATAAATACGATTGAATGAATCTCCTTTAAGGTAGTCAGTAGATTTTGTCTGTGGGCTTGGGGAAGGAGGACGGAGACCAAGCTTTCGGTGACCTCTCTCCTTGGAGAACAGAGAAATAGAGGTCAGGGTGTCGATGCTGACGTCTCTCTCCCTGCCAGGAGCCCCAGGGGAAGGTGGACCAAGGTAACAGAGATTTTAGAGGACGTGAGTTCCAATCCTAATCTAATCTGCCACATGTCTGTTGTGTGACCTTAGGCAAGTCACTTAACTTCTCCGTGTCTCAGTTACCTCATCTGGAAAATGGAGATTGAGACTGTGAGCTCCAGGCAGGACAGGGACTGTGTCCAACCTGATTAGCTTGTATCTCCCAGCACTTAGAACAGTGCTTGTCACATAGTAGTCACTTAAAAATCACCATTATTATTATTATAATTATTATCCTGCTCTTCTTGGGAGAGAGAGAAAAAGGGAGCGGGACAGGGACTGTGTCCAACCTGATTAGCTTGTATCTCCCCAGCACTTAGAACAGTGCTCGTCACATAGTAATCACTTAAAAATCACCATTATTATTGTTATTATTATTATTATCCTGCTCTTCTTGGGAGAGAGAGAAAAAAGGGAAGGAGCCCCATTTCGCAGGTTGAAGAGTTTCTCATTTTCTCTGGGTGGATAAAGTCTCCAAAAGCCACTAGGGGGCAACACAGAATAATAATTGTCATCTTTATTAGACGCTCATTAGGTGCCAAGCCTTGAGCCAAGCGCTGGGATAAGTTATGAGGTGAACAGACAGGACACAGTCTCTACCCCAATAGCAGCATGGCGTAGTCGTGAGAACACGGGCCTGGGAGTCAGAAAGTCATGTGTTCTAATCCCTGTTCTGCATGTGTCTGCTGTGCAACCTTGGATAAATCACTTCACTTCTCTGTGCCACCGTTCCCTCATCTGCAAACTGGGGATTGAGTCTGGGACTGTGTCCAACCCAATTTGCTTGGATCCACCCCAGTGCTTAATACAGTCCCTGGAACATAGTAAGTGCTTAACAAATACCACAATTACTATTACTATCAGATAATCATAATTGTGGTATTTGATTACTATCAGATAGTCACCCAGGAAACAAGTATTGGTGCTGGGATTAGAACCCATTAGAACCCATGAACTCAGGTTCTCTTTCCACTAGGCCACACTGCTTCTGAACCCCGTCTCCTCCCAGCCACCCTCACCACTTCCCCCCTACCCCGGAGCCTCAGTCCCCTGTCTTCCCAGCCCCAAACTCAGAATAAAAAGTCGGATCTTGCTCTCGGTGAGGGAAGAACGGCAAGTGGCTCCATGTTTGTGTCATATATCCGATCTCTTCGTGCAGGGACAAGGTCACATCTGAAACTAAGGGTAGGTAGGGGAGGGGAGGAGGGGAAGAAGACTACACATATGAGGCAGGGCAGTGTGCAGAAAGCTGGGAAAGATGACAGGCAGGGTCCCTTGACACCAAAACCTTCCCACAGACTTGGTCCTGCCGCCCTCCAGGTGGACAGCTGCAGGTCAGCTCAAGTGGCTGTAACTCAGGCCCAAAGTGGCCTGGAGCTTCCCATCTTGGTAGTAATAATAATTATGGTATTTGTTAAGCGCTTACTCTGTGCCGGGCACTATTCTAAAACGTCTCCTTGTCTCCTCTGGCCATGTAGCCAAGATAAAGAGGGAGGTAAGGGCAAGGACATGGCCGTTTATCTCATCCAGGAAGCCCTCCTGGGTTAATTCACGACATCCCGGCATCAGGCAAACACCCACCCTTACCATTTGGGAATCAATCTATCATTTGAGGAGGAGTGTGGCCTCATAGATAGAGCACAGGCCTGGGAGCCAGAAGGACCTGAGTTCTAGTCCTAGCTCTACCACTTGTCTGCTAGGTGACCCTGGGCAAGTCACTTCACTTCCCTGGGCCTCAATTACCTCACCTGTAAAACGGGAATTAAGACTGTGAGCCCCATGGTGGACCTGGACTATGTCCAACCTGATACCCTGTATCTATCCCAGAGCATAGAACAGTGTCTGGCACATAGTAAACACTTAATAAATACCATAAAAAAATTGACCATATTTATCGAGTGCTTAATCTGTGCAGAGCATTGTATTGAGAGTTTAGGAGAGTAAAACAGAACTCAAGAAATTTACAGTCAAGCAGGGGAGACAGACATTACTGGAAGTAACCAAGCATGAATCAATCAGTCAATCAATGGTATTTACTGAGCACTTACTATGTGCAGAGCACTGTTCCACTAGGCCCCTATTTTTAATGACAGGGTGCTGACCCAAGTAAGAACAGGGTCTTGGTTTCCTTTAGTAATTTCATTCAAAGTCACTGGAAACACCATGTCATTGCTCCCTCCAGATTGCAAGTGCATTATGGTCAGGGAATGTGTTTGTTTATTGTTCTATTGTACTCTCCCAAGTGCTTAGTACAGTGCTCTGCACACAGTGAGTGCTCAATAAATTTGATTGATCGACTAACTGGTCGATTAATGCCTGAGCTATCTCTTCAGTCCTGCCTAGATTATTTAATTAGGAGAGATACTTAGCCAAGTTAAAAAGAGCCATCTTAGGAAGTTCAGGGGAAGCAGCATATATAGAGACCGGTACTGGAAGTCAGAAGAAACTGGGTTCTAATCCCACCACCACCACTGGTCTGGTGGGTGACCTTGAGCAAATCACTTCACTTCCCTGCGCCTCAGTTACCTCATCTGTAACATGGGGATTAAGACTGTGAAATCCATGTGGGGCAGGGACTGTGTCCAACCTGATTCACTTGTATCTACCCAAGCGCTTAGAACAGTGCCTGGCACATTATCATTCACATTTATTGAGCACTTACTGTGTACAAAGCACTGTACATATAGTAAGCACTTAACAAATACCATAAAAAGAGAGAGAGAGACGTGCCCAAGTTTAAAGAAGCAATTTTAGGAAGGTCAGCCAAATTTCAACCAACTGCACCTGCATTTCTCCCCATTTTTATCTTGTTTGAAATTCAAACAAAGGAAACTCAGTTTTTACGGTGCTCCACTTCTTACCGTATTGTACACAGCTGGATTCAGACTCCCCATAAAAAAACGCCAACGCCCATGAACCCACAGGGAGGCTTTCCTTCCCCTGACAATGAGTCTGGATGAATTTTTGTCCTCTCCTCTCCAACTAAAGGTTTGTGGAAAGGTGAAGTGCAAATGTGCAGCATTTTGGTCAGTGTTCCATTACCTGGTGGAAAGAAAAAAGGGAAAGGGAGAGGGGAGGGAGAAGCAGAATAGCCTACCGGAGAGATCATGGGTCTGGGAGTCAGAAGGAGCTGGGTTCTAATCTTGACTGCTGACAAGAGAAGCAGCGTGGCTCAGAGAAGCAGCGTGGCTCAGTGGAAAGAGCACGGGCTTTGGAGTCAGAGGTCATGGGTTCGAATCCCAGCTCTGCCACTTGTCAGCTGTGTGACTGTGGGCAAGTCACTTAACTTCTCTGTGCCTCAGTTACCTCATCTGTAAAATGGGGATTAAGACTGTGAGCCCCACGTGGGACATCCTGATTCCCCTGTGTCTACCCCAGCGCTTAGAACAGTGCTCGGCACATAGTAAGCGCTTAACAAATACCAACATTATTATTATTATTAATTGCTTGCTGTGCAACCTTGGGAAAGTCACTTTTAATTTCTCTGTGATTTAGTTTCCTCACCTGTAAAATGGAGATTCCCCGTTCTCCCTCCTACTTAGATTGTGAGCCCCACGTGGGACAGGGACTGTGTCCAACCCTATTAACTTGTATCTACTCCAGTGCTAAGAATAGTTTGACACATAGCACTTAACAAATACTTTTTAAAAAAAAGGAGGGAAGAAGGTAGGACAGAAGGAAGGATGGAATGAAGACAGGAAGGAAGGAATGAAGACAGGAAGGAAGGAAAGGAAGGAGTCAAACTTATTTTGTAAGCCTCAAAGGACTAGAAGAGCGCCACTTGAGGATGATTCTCTCAATTCACACGTCCATCTTTCCTTGAAATTAAGTGGGAAAAAAGCTGTCCTCCTCCACTCCATTGGGTCCCCTGTCACTTCCATCTTCCTCAACGGTGAGAGTGAAGAAACTCTATCAGAAGATCTCCTTGACTTTCAATTATCAGTCTCCTCGCTGACCTCTCGGTCCAGATGATTTTTCTAAAAAAAGTTCAGTTCATCTCTCCACACTCCTCAAAAGTAATTATAGCTGTGGTACTGGTTAAATGGCAGGCTCAGTGCCATTAACAAATACCATTAAAAAAAGAGGATAACGTCAAGGTTACGGGTTTGTTAGACGGGGGGGGGGGGGGGATAGAGGTGTTGTCTACAGTTATAGGAAAGTCAAGGGGAGGACAGGATTTGCCTGGGATGATGAGGAGTTCTCTGTCAGGCCCTACACTAAGCACTGGGGTGGATACAAACAAATTGGATTGGACACAGTCCCTGTCCCACGTGGGGCTCACAGTCTTAATCCCCATTTTACAGATGAGGTAACTGAGGCACAGAGAAGTGAAGTGATTCACCCAAGGTCACATAGCAGGCAAGTGACAAAGCTGAGATTAGAACCTATGATTGTCTGCCTCCCAAGCCCGTGCTCTATCCACTATGCCATGCTGCTTCTCCTACAGGTGCCCAGGCGGGGAGGGGCTACAGGTGGGCAGTGCCCAGCCCGAGGGAGACTACAGGTGGGAGGCGCCTGGCCCTCAAGAGGCTAGTTTTGTGATGCCCAGACAACAAGGGGCTGCAGGGGGCCAGTGGCCGACCCTTGAGGAACTACAGGTGGGAGGTGCCCAGCCCGCAAGAAGCTAGGGGTGCTTGGCACCCAGCCCACAAGAGGCTACAGGTCGATGATGCCCAACCCACGAGGGACTTCGGGGGTCAGTACCAGGCCCACGAGAGACTCCAGGTGGGCGGCGAGCACTGTGGGTTCTAGAGACTCTCACCCGTTCTTAACAGCACGCCGTGATGGCAGAGCATACAGGATGTGGCCAGCAGCAAGAGATGTCTGATCATTAACCTCACTATTGCAAGGGGGGGTTATTTGCTTCTCTGTTTGTGTCCCTTAAAGGAAGTGAAAGAGCCCAGATCCCAGGGCCCTGTTCAACTTGTTTTGTCACAGTTCATTTAGTTTCCTCCTAAATAAATAGAGCCACCTCTTTGTTTCCCCTTCTGAGCATTTCATTCAACCATCTGCTTTCTACGGCCCCCTCACTGTTTCCCCCAGAAAAACCCCACGGCAAATTTAGCCTGGCAACTTTCTCTTGGGCTCTCAAAACTCTTCTCAAGATAATTAATGCACATGATTGAGGCCCTCAAGGAGCTTATGATCCAACAGGGGAGACAGACATTAAAATAAATTACTGATAAGAGGAAGTCATCGAGTATAAAAATATGTACATAAATGGTATGGGGGTTGCGAGGACTGAAGTGCTTAGGTGGTGTGGAAATGTTGAAGTGGCAGCTGGGGAAATATAAAAAGGTAGGGGGAGATGAGAAATGAAGCAGGAAGGCCTCATTCATTCATTCAATCGTATTTACTGGGTGCTTACTGTGTGTAGAGCATCGTACTAAGCGCTTGGGAGAGGACAATACAACAATAAACAGTCACGTTCCCTGCCCACAATGAGCTCACAGTCTAGAGGCCTCCTGGAGGAGATGCGATTTGAGAAGAGCTTTGAAGACAGGGGAGGGCAGTAGTCTGTCAGATGTGAAGGGGGAACATCAAAGCAATATGTCCTAAAGAGAAGAGCACTGACCTGGAAGTTAGAGGACCTGGGTTCTAATCTCGGCTCCAGAACTTGTCTGTGGTGTGACTTTGGACAAGTCACTTCACTGTGCCTCAATTTCCTCAAATGGGGCTTCGATACCTACTCTCCCTCCTACTTAGACTGCAGAGGCACTGGGCGTCCCGGGAGGGGCTCAGCCACCATGGCGCTCCATCTTTCTCCCTCCCGCTGGTGGCGACCACCCCAGATGAAGCCCTCCTCACCCTTCCCTTCCCCAAGACCTGGGGGCAGAGGACCGCAGCCCTAGGTAGGCTTGGGGCTCCACGGATACGGCATGAAGCCAAACCAGAGTGGGACTCAGATGACTTCCATAACACCCACTTCTGGGGAGGCAAAGATTAATCAATCAATCAATCAATAGTATTTATTGAGAGCTTACTATGTGCAGAGTGCTGTACTAAGCCCTTGGGAGAGTGCAGTACAGTAATAATAATGACAGTATTTGTTAAGCACTTACTGTGTGCCAGGCCCTGTACTAAGCACTGGGGTGGATACAAGCAAATCGGGTTGGAAACAGTTCCTGTCCCACATGGGGCTCGCAGTCTTAATCCCCATTTTACAGATGAGGTAACTGAGACACAGAGAATTGAAGCGACTTGCCCAAAGTCACACAGCAGCAGACAAGTGGCGGAGCCAGGATTAAAACCCAGGTCCTTCTGACTCCCAGACTCGTGCTCTACTAGGCCACGCTGCTTCCTTAAGAGGTGAGCCATGGGGTTACTGGCTTGGATGCGGCACCCTCCCGACCAAAGAGCCCCCTGATTTTCATTCACTTATATTTATTGACCATTTACTGTGTGCAAAGCACTGCACTAAGCGCTTGGGAGAGTACAATAGAACAAAAAACAGACACGTTCCCTGTCCACAATGAACTTAAAGTCTAGAGCTTTCCAACAGGGTTACCTGCAGGAGCCTAGAGGGTGGCCTAGCAGGCTGGCAGTCAGATCCTGCCCTTAAGGCCCTGAAGCAGGAGGCTTGACCACCAGGACGTTGTTAAGCCTTAGGGGACCGACCACTCCGGAGGGAGCCAGATTAATGCTGATGTCCCAGAAGCAGAGAGGGTAAAGGAACGGCCTTCTGCACTCCCCAGAAGCCCCCTCCAACCTACCAGATGAACTTCCAGCAGGGGACTTCCACCGTGGAAGCAGGAAGCCACAGGAAGACCCACCTCTACGTCCCTCTTGCCGAGAGCTATCTGGGGTCTCTCCTAAATCACCTTGCTTCTCTCCTACTACAACCCAGCCTGCACACTTTGCTCCTCTAATGCCAACCTTCTCACTCTCCTTCCACCTCGTCTATCTCACCGCCGACCTGTCGTCCACGGCCTCCTTCTAGCCTGGAACACCGCCCTTTTCATATCTCACAGACAATGACTCTCCCCTGACTTCAAAGCTTTAATGAAGGCACATCTCCTCCAAGAGGCCTTCCCTGATTAAGCCCTCTTTGCCTCCTTTCCCACTCCCTTCTGTATCACCCAGACTTGCTCCCTTTATTCATCCCCCCTCCCGGCCCCACAGCACTTATGTCCATATATGTCATTTATGTACTTATATTAATGTCTGTCTCCTCCTCTAGACTGTAAGCCCACTGTGGGCAGGGAATGTGTCTGTTTATTGCTGTACTGTACTCTCTCCAGCGCTAAGTACAGTGCTCCACACCCAGTAAGCGCTCATTAGATGCAAATGACTGACTGATTGATTGACTGAGCCCCAAAGCTACTCACCACCCTTTTTCTCGGTCCTCACTCACGCTTAGCCCTGCTTCACACAAGACCAAGAAATAGGTCAAAATCCAGCCCAGTGCCAGGAATCAAATATTGCCATTTTGAGTTGGGGATTTATATTTTTAAGTGAGAGAAGAAGGAGAAGAAGAAGAAGAACAGCAACATTTGTTAAAATCTTACTATACCTAAGACTATCAGACCAAACACAGTCCCTGTCCCATGTGGGACTCGCAGTCTAAGGGAAAGGGCGTACAGGTTTCGAAATCCCATTTTCAAATGAGTAAACTGAGGCACAGAGAAGTGAAGTGACTTGCCCCAGGTTACACAGCAGGCCCCTGGCAGAGCTGGATTCAGAACCTAGGTCCTCTGACTCTAAGGCCTGTTCCCTACCTACCAGGCAGCACCACTTTTCTAGTTGCTTGAGAACTCCTCAAGGGTGTGATAGGGGCTAAACCTCGTTTTTACCTGACAAGATAACTAATGGTTCCTTTTAAGAAGAAGAAATCCTCATTTGTCTCCCCTTCTGACTGGAGTCCAAAAAGACACCATGAGAAGCAGAGTGGCCTAGTGGATAGAGCACGGGCCTGGGAGTCAGAAGGACCTGAGTCTAATCCCGGCTCTGCCACTAGTCTGCTGTGTGATCTTGAGCTAGTCAGTTCACTTCTCTGTGCTTCAGTTTCCTCGTCTGTAAAATGGGGATTTAAACTGTGAGCCCCATGTAGGACAGGAACTTTTTCCAACCTGATTATCTTGTATCTACCCCAGCTCTTAGAACAGTGCCTGGCACATAGGAAGTGCTTTATAAATACCACAATTATTATTATTACTACTATTATTATACAGAGATCCAAATGGGCTGTGTTTGGCAAATGCCAACCCTTAGCACAAGAAATAATAGAAGCACTTCCTGCCTCGCCCCCAACTAACTCAGCTCCCTGCTCTGAAGTTGTGGGGTAGAGGGAAGGAAGAGGGGAGAGGCCAGTTCATTCCCCTGTGGCCTGCTGCTGAGGGACCCTAACGGTGACCCTCCAGGCACACTCCAGTGACCATCTCTAGTGGAGTGCTAAGCCTCTGATTTGGAATGGTGCCTTTTTCTAGATACAAATACTCTTTTTAGAGGATTTTTGGAGCCACATTCCCTTAGGACCAGGGATTGAGGAACCTCAGGACCAGAGATGAAGCTGGGATTCTTGAAAACCAGGGATTGGAAGTTGAGGTCACTCAGGACCAGAGACGAAGCTGGGTTTCTTGAGGACCAAGGATTGAAAGATGCGGTCACTCAGGACCAGGGATTGGAAGCTGAGGTCACTCAGGATCTGAGACTGGAAGCGGAGGTCATTCAGGACTGGAAACTGGAAGCTGAGGTCACTCAGGACCAGAGATGAAGCTGCAATTCTTGGGAACCAATGTTTGGAAGCTGAGGTCACTCAGGACCAGGGACTGAAATCTGAGGTCATTCAGGACCTGATACTGGAAGCTGAGGTCACTCAGGACCAAGAACTGAAAGCTGAGGTCACTCAGAACCAGAGATGAAGCTGCGATTCTTGAGGACCAAGGATTGGAAGTTGAGGTCACTCAGATCCAGGGACTGAAAGCTGAGGTCACTCAGGACCTGAGACTGGAAGCTGAGGTCACTCAGGACCGGACACTGGAAGCTGAGGTCACGCAGGACCAAGAACTGAAAGCTAAGGTCACTCTGGACCAGAGATGAAGCTGTGATTTTTAAGGACCAAGGATTGGAAGCTGAGGTTACTCAGGACCAGGGACTGAAAGCTGAGGTCACTCAGGACCGGACACCGGAAGCTGAGGTTACTCAGGACCACGGCTTGGAAGTTGGGATCACTCAGGCCCAGAGACTGAAAGCTGAGGTCACTCAGGACCAAGGACGAAACCGAAGTCACTCGGGACCAGAGACGAAGCTGAGATTCTTGAGGACCGAGGATTGGAAGGTGTGGTCACTCAGGAACGGGGCCTGGAAGCTCAGGTCAACCAGGGTCAGAGACGAAGCTGCGATCGTTGAGACCCGGGTACTTACCCTAACTTTCCCCAGCGGTCGATACGCTCACCACAACCCCGTCTCTCACCGCGGCCGCCTCGCCCCTCCCACATCAGCCTGTGCCCATCCAACCTTCTCACAGCCTCCTCCCCTGCCCCCAACACATTTCTTCAACGAAATGTGGTCTGTGAAACCCTGATCTCTTGTGGGCAAACCTCCCTTTAAGCCTCTTCCTACCCCACCCGCTGCTCCTCCTCCTCATCTCCGTTTTCTCACCGCAGAGGACATCGGGTTCCCCACTGTACTTTCTCGGGGAGGGGGTGACTTCTCCAATCCCCTAACTCCGGGGAGAGGGGGATGTCCAGCTCACCCACCTTTATTAAAATCCCATCTTCTTCTCCAACAGGCCTTCCACAGACTGTAATTTTGTGGTGAGCAGCGAGTGTGTCTGCTTATTATTGTATTGTATTCTCCCAAGTACTCTGTACAGTGATCTGCACAGTGATCTGCACACAGTAAGCACTCAATAATAATAATAATGTTGGTATTTGTTAAGCGGTTACTATGTGCAGAGCACTGTTCTAAGCGCTGGGGTAAATACAGGGTCATCAGGTTGTCCCACGTGAGGCTCACAGTCTTCATCCCCATTTTACAGATGAAGTCACTGAGGCACAGAGAAGTTAAGTGACTTGCCCACAGTCTCACAGCTGAAAAGTCACACAGCTGAAAAGTGGCTGAGCTGGGATTCGAACCCATGACCTCTGACTCCCAAGTCCAGGCTCTTTCCACTGAGCCACGCTGCTTCTCTAATAAATATGATTGAATGAAAGAATGAATAAATAATAATAATTATGGTATTTAAGCGCTTACTCTTCACTGCCAAGCACTGTTCTAAGCGCTGGGGTAGATACAAGGTAATCAGGTTGTCCCACAGGGGGCTCACAGTCTTAATCCCCATTTTCAGATGAGGCAACTGAGGCACAGAGAAGTTAAGTGGCTTGCCCAAGGTCACACAGCACACAAGTGGTGGAGCTGCGTTTAGAACCCACTTCCTCCGACTCCCAAGCCCGTGCTCTTTCCACTAAGCCACACCGAATGACAACCAAGCTCTCATTTCCCCTACTTCCTCACTCTTCTGCATAAACCTTAAACTTTATTTGTCCACCCCCCCCGCCACTGAGCCCCACATTACTTATATACATATCCATAATTTATTTTCATTTCTCTCTCCCCTTCTGGATTGTAAGCCCTCGATAGGCAGGGAGCATGCCTAACATCTTGGCTGTACTGTACTCTCCCAAGTGTTTCGTACACTGTTCTTCAACATAGCGGCCAATAGCCATGATTAATTGGCAGCACTGTCTAGTGGATAGAGCATGGGCCTGGGAATCAGAAGGACTTGGGCTCCTATGATGGCTCCGCCACTTGTCTGTTTTGTGACTTTGGGCAAGTCATTTTACTTCTCTGCTCCTCAGTTACCTCATCAATAAAATGGGGATTGAGCCTGTGAGCCTCACACGAGACAGGGACTGTGTCCAACATGATTTGCTTGTATCCACCATAGTGCTTAGTACAGTGACTGGCATACAGTAAGCACTTAATAAATGCTACTGATAATAATAATAATAATGGTAATAACAAACATTCCCTACCCACAGGGAGCATACTGCTTAGAGGGGAAGACATGTAACCTCTTTTACCTCTCATTAGTTCTGTCTTGCCTTCATCTTAGTTTATCTTTCATCGTCTTCGATTCTTCCTCAATGCCTATTTGTCCCTGGCGGTCTTTATCAGTCAATCAATTGATAGTATTTACTGCGCACTAATTTTGTATGGAGCACTGTAATTATTAATATCATTATGGTATTTGTTAAGCTCTTATTCTGTGCCAGCCACCCTACTAAGCGTTGGGGTGGATATAAGCAAATTGGGGCGGACACAGTAGCCATCCCACATGGGGCTCAGATTCTCAATCCCCATTTCACTGATGAGGTAACTGAGGCACAGAGAAATGAAGTGACTTGCCCCAGGTCATACAGCAGACAAGTGGCTGAGCCAGTATTAGAACCCAGGACTTTCTGCCTTCCAAACCCATGCTCTAGCCACTGTGCCATGCTGCTTCTCACTACACCAAGCTGAATTAAGCACATCCCCATAAAGCTGTTCTCTTTCCATGAAGAGCCTATCTCTAGACTCCTCCACTTATCCCAAGCCACCAAGGATTACCTACACAACCTTCCCCTCTTGATGCACAAATCCACCCCGTTATCTCCTCCATCAACCCCAGGCTTAGATCACTGGCCCTTCCCAACATCCCCCCCCACCCCAAAATTCCTCCATCCATCTCACAGCACAAATTGAAAATCCTGGATCTCCTGCATCTTGGGGCACTGTTGGTAGAAATTCAAGCACTGGACTGATTCCAGTAACTTTCTATTCATAACAATAGTAATAATAATAATATTTTTAAGCACTTACTATGTGCCAGGCACTGCACTAAGCACTTAGGTAGATATAACAAAATCAGGTTCCACAGTCTAATTAGGAGGGAGAACAGATATTGAATCCCCATTTTGCAGATGAGGCAACTGAGGCACAGATAAGTTAGATGACTTGCCCAAGTGACAGAGGCACATTAGGCAAATGGCAGAGACAGGATTAGAACCCAGATCTTTTTGACTCCCATTCCCGTATTCTTTCCACTAAAAATAACTATGGCATTTGTTAAGCATTTCTCATGAGCAGGCACGATACTAAGCACTTGGATGGATACAAGCAAATCAGATTGGATACAGTCCCTGTCCCACATGGGGCTCACAGTCTTTATCCCCATTTTGAGGGAACTGAGACACAGAGTAGTGAGATGACTTGTCCAAGGTCACAAAGCAGACAAGTAGCGGGGTCAGGATTAGAACCCAGGTTCCCTGACTCCCAGGCCCGTGCTCTTTCCATTAGACCACGCCGTTTCTGCTAGGCCTCACGACTGTCCTTAGTTGCATAGCACCGCCCTCTTTTTCTGCTCAGGAACACTGCTTCTCTTTCTTCTTGGACTCCCTTGTCCCATTCCCCCCACCAATTATTCCAGATCTTCCACTCGTTCCTGATAGCCCCCCTAATACTCCACCTTCCCATCTCTCAGCCCTCTTATCCAATTCCTTTCTTGACTATTTGAAATCCAATTTCTGCCTCCTTCACTCCACTGAAACTGCTCTCTCTAAGGTCACCAAAGACCTCCTTCTTGCCAAATCGAATGGATTCTACTCAATCTAATCCTCCTTGACCTCTTGGCATCTTTTGACACTGAACAACCCCATCTTCTGGAAACATTAGTCTAACCTTTATTTTTCAGGCCTAATTCTCTCCTGATTCTCTCTTAACCTCTCTGGCTATGCCTTCTCAGATTCTTCCAGCTCTTCCTCTGCCTTCCATCTCCTAACCAGGGGTGTCCCTCAAGGCTCAGTTCTGGGTCCCCTTTTTTTTTCTCCATCAACACTCCTTATGGAAAGCTCATCTACTCCCATAGCTTCAGTTATCACCTCTTTGGGGATGCAATCGATCATTCGATCAATAAGTCATGTTTATTGAGCCCTTACTGCATGCAGAGTCTACTAAACGCTTGGGAGAATACATAAAAACAGAGCAATAATCTTTAGGTTGTTGGAAACCACGTTCTAGAGGTCTGAATTCTCAGAGGAACACGGCTCAGTGACAGATACTGATTACGATGATGAATGTTCTCGCTCTAGAGCGCGGGCCTGGGAATCAGAAGGTCATGGTTTCTAATCCCGACTCCGCCACCTGTCTGCTGGGTGACTTTAGGCAAGTCATTTCCCTTCTCTGGACCTCAGTTCCCTCATCTGCAAAATGGGGATTGAGACCGTGACCCCCACGTGGGACAGGGAGAGTGTCCAACCCAACCTGCTTGTATCCACCCAAAGCTTAGTAGAGTGCCTGGCACATAGTTAGGCGCTTAACAAATATCATAATTATTATTATTATTAGTCAGGTTGCTTCATGGGTCTCCTCCTCTCTGCCTGATTTTCCAAAGGACCATCATCGTGCCATCACAGATATCGCCTCTGAGATGAGGATCCAGCGCATGTGCTCGATCTAAATTTTCTTCTTGCTTGTTCTCTCCTGCTCCAGTTTCTCTTTCAAACCCCAACCGCCCCTCCCCCAGGGTCAGGGTGACCTGTGTGTTTCCTGTGCCAGTTTCAGGGGAACGAAGTTGGCGACATGATCTCAGGGAGGATGTCTATGAAAATCAACTCGAGTCTTTCAACCCAAAGAGGTTCTTTCAGAAACGGCAGGGCAGTCCATCTCCAAGCCTACTTATTGAGCGCTTATCGTATGCAGAGCACTGTACTAAGCCCTTGGGGGAGTACAATATTACAAAAAAACAGAGTTGGCAGACACATTCCCTGCCCATAAAGAGCTTATAGTTTAGAGGAGGAGGCAGACAATAATACAAATGAATGAATTAGGGATATGGATATAAGACCTGTGGGATTGGAGAGTAAATCAGAAGTATTCATTCACTCATTCAATCAAATTTATTGAGTGCTTACTGTGTGCAAAGCATTTTACTAAGCACTTGGGACAGAACAATGTAACAGTAGACAGTTTCCTGGGGAGCTCAAATGAAGGGAAACCTTTGGTGGCAGTGAAAGTGTGTGTTTGTAAATGTAGGTGGAGGAAATGGGGAGGCGGAGCGGTGGAAGGGATGGGTTAACAGTCCCAGAATCAAAGTTTCAGTGGATTTTCTTGCTTTTTATGGTATCTGTTAAGCGCTTATTACGGGCTTTGGAGTCAGGGCTCATGAGTTCGAATCCCAGCTCTGCCACTTGTCGGCTGTGTGACTGTGGGCAAGTCACTTAACTTCTCTGTGCCTCAGTTCCCTCATCTGTAAAATGGGGATGAAGACTGTGAGCCCCACGTGGGACAACCTGATTCCCCTATGTCTACCCCAGCGCTTAGAACAGTGCTCGGCACATAGTAAGCGCTTAACAAATACCAACATTAATTAACATTAATTATTATGTATCCGGGCACTGTACTACACGCTGGAGTAGGTACAAATGAATCAGGTTGGACACAGTCCCTGTCCCACATAGGGCTCATAGTCTTAATCCCCATTTTACAGAGGGGGCAATTGAGGCACAGAAAAGTGAAGTGCCTTGCCCAAGTAGCAGATCCAGGATTGGAACCTAGATCCTTCTGACTCCCAGGCCTGTGCTCTATCCACTAGGCCACACTGCTTCTAACAGGCCAGGCTACAAGTAGGAGATGACAGCAGTAATTGTAGTTGGGGCAGGGGGGAGAGTAGAGGGAGGGGGCATGCACCCAGTAAGCACGCAATAAATACCACTGATTGATTGACTGATTGATTGAAAGAGAAGTCAAAAGACTCGCCCAAGATCACACAGCAGGAAAAGGGCAGAACCGGGATGAGAACCCAAGTTCTGTCCCTCCCAGACCCGTGCTCTATCCACTAGACCACGTTGGAGAAGCAGCGTGGCTCAGTGGAAAGAGCCCGGGCTTGGGAGCCAGAGGTCATGGGATCGAATCCCGGCTCTACCACTTGTCAGCTGTGTGAGTGTGGGCAAATCACTTCACTTCTCTGTGCCTCAGTTCCCTCATCTGTAAAATGGGGATTAACTGTGAGCCTCACGTGGGACAACCTGATCACCCTGTATCTACCCCAGCGCTTAGAACAGTGTTCTGCACGTAGTAAGCGCTTAACAAATACCAACATTATTATTATTATTGAACTTCCGCATTAAGGCAAGGGAAGACTGCTGGAGGAAAGAGAGGCCATGGAAAGGAAGCTGTGGAAGGATCACTTTGAAATAGAGGAGCACCATTGCCTAGTGGAAAGAGCACTGGCATGGGAGTCAGAGGATCTAGGTTCTAATCCTGGTTCCACCACTTACCTGCTATGTGACCTTGGGCAAGTCTCTTCACTTCTCCGTGCCTCAGTTCCCACATCTGTAAAATTCATTCAATAGTATTTAATGACCGATTACTATGTGCAGAGCACTGTACTAAGCGATTGGAATGTACAAATCGGCAACAGATAGAGACAGTCCCTGCCCATTGACGGGTTTACAGTCTAATTGGATGAGGATTAAGACTGTGAGCCCCAAGTGGGATATGGACTGGGTCCAACCTGATTAGCTTGTATCTATACCAGTGCTTAGTACAGTGCCTGGCATACAGTAAGTACTGTGTGCTTAGTACAGTGCTCTGCACACAGTAAGTGCTCAATAAATATGATTGAATGAATGAATGAATGAACAGACACCATTTTTTAAAAAGAAAAATGAGACCTTGCTGGTTTTCTTGCTGCTGTGCTGCTCCACCTCACCCTAAAGGGCATTTTCCCTCACTGGCTCTCCACTGGTATGGTTCAGCGTGCTGGGCCCGAGAGTCAGAAGACCCGGGTTCTAATCCTGCCTGCTATGAGACTTTGGGGGAGTCACTCTTCTGTGCCTCAGTTACCTCATCTGAAAAACGGGGATTAAGCTCGTGAGCCCATGTGGAACGTGGACTGCGGCCAACCCGATTAGCTGTTATCTACACCAGCGTTTAGTACGGTGCCTGGCACATAAGAAGCACTTAACAGATACCATTTTAAAAGAAAGAAAGAAAAGACCTTGCCGGTCTTTTTTAAAGCTGGCACCGGTTTAACTCACCCTAAAGTGGCACTGTACCTCGATGGGTCCCCACGGGGTGGTGAGCATGCTGGGCATGCGGTGCTATTATAGTGCCCTCAGGTGGACACCCTCCGGCCAGAGCAGAAGCAGAAACATTTCCCAGCCACCAAAATTTGCCTTTAAAACCTGGGCTTTACCTTGCAGGCAGTAAGGTCAGTTGCTTAGAACATAATAACAGTATTTGTTAAGCGCTTACTAGGTGCCAAGCACTATTCTAAGCGCTGGGCTGGATACGAGGCAATCAGGTTGTCGCACGTGGGGCTCGCAGTCTTAATCCCCATTTTTCAGATGAGGGAACTGAGGCACAGGGAAGTGACTTGCCCAAAGTCACCCAGCTGACAAGTGATGGAGGGGGGATTAGAACCCATGTCCTCTGGCTCCAAAGTCCGTGCTCTTTCAACTAAGCCAAGCTGCTTCTCTAACAGTGCTCGGAACATAGTAAGAGATTTAAAATACCATAATTATTATTAATTATTATTTCTACCGCTGGTAGCTAGTCTTCCCCCTCCTGCTGCTCCAAGAGGAGGAGTTACTGGCCCCTAGTAGCCCCAAATCAACCTTCAGCCCCAGATAGGGCTGGTGGAAGATGGCCAGACATCGAGTTTTATATGGGCAGTCCAGTTTCCCACTCTCCAGTCCTCTGTCCGTTCTATCTGGTCCGGACACCTTTATTCCCAGTAAGTTTATGTTCAGTCCCCATTCTCCCTCTGCCTCAGCTCCTGCAGCCGACTGCCTTGACCCCGAAGCCATGTCTACTTTCACCGTGACCCAGAGGGGAAGTTCCAGGGGAACATTAAGCTTCCCCCGGTGACAGGCCCCCAGTTAATTAATAATGATGATTTTCATTAAGTACTATGTGCCAAGCACTGTACTAAGCAATGGGGTAGATATAAGATAGTCACTGTTGGACGAAGTTTCTGTCCCACATGGGGCTCACAGTCTAAGCAGGACTGTGGATTTCAGGATAGGGTGTCATATGCCATTTTGCTCGAATTTATTAAACACTCACTATGTCCTAACCCTGTAGTGAGCCCTGGGGTAGATATAAGATAATTGCATTGGACACAGGCCCTGTCCCACATAATAATAATAATTATGGTATTTGTTAAGAGCTTACTGTGCGCCAAGCACTGTTCTAAGTGCTGGGGTGGATACGAGGTAATCAGATTGTCCCACGTGGGGCTCACAGTCTTAATTCCCATTTTACAGATGAGGTAATTGAGGCTCAGAGAAGATAAGTGGCTTGCCCAAACTCACACAGCAGACAAGTGGCAAAGCCGGTATTAGAACCCACATCCTTTGACTCCCAAGCTGTGCTCTTTCCACTAAGCCATGTTGCTTCTCCACATGGGGATCACAGTCTAAGGAGAACTGTGGATTTCGATATAGGGTGACATACACCATTTTGCTCAAATTTATTAAGCACTTAGTATGTGCTAAATACTGTAATAAGCACTGGGGTAGATATAAGATAATCAGGTAGGACACAGTCCCTATCTCGCATGGGGATCACAGTTTAAGAAGGACTGTGGATTTTAATAAAGGGTGTCATATGCCATTTTGCTTGTATTTATTAAGCACTTACTCTGTACTAAGCACTGTACTAAGCACTGGAGTGGATGTAAGATAATCAGGTAGCACAGTCCCAGTCCCACGTGGGGATCGCAGTTAGCGTAGGACTTTGGATTTGGGTAAAGGATGCCATATGCTGTTTTGCTACCATGCTTAACCGGCACAACACACGTGACGTGTCTGCTACTTGTGAGCTGGGAAAGGTCCCTCCGGCATCCGTGCACGCCTCCGGTGGGCCCCGTGACAGATCCTAGCTCTGCTAGGCCCCTGCACTGGCATGGGCACCCCCACCCCCCGCCCCTAGGCTCACCAGACGGGTGGGGGTCCCCCTCCCTTGCCCCCCGAGGGTGGCATCACTGGAGGCACGATTAGGGGAGGAAAGGGAGCTCGGAGAAACTAGGAATAAGACTTAGGGACTCAGAATTATCTCTTGTGAGGGGACCCCTTTTTCAAAACCCCTGAAATACACCATTGGCCTCACTCCGGAGAAGCAGCGTGGCCTAGTTGGTAGAGCCCGAACCTGGGAGTCAGAAGGACCTGGGTTCTAATGCTGGCTCCGGCACTTGTCTGCTGTGTGACCTTCTGCATCGCCCCGACTTGTTCATTCATCCCCACTTGCAGTCCCACAGCACTTACGTCCATATCCGTAATTTATTTATTTCTATTAATGTCTGCCTCTCCCTCTTCACTGTAAGCTCACCGTGGGCAGGGAATCGGTCTGTTACATTGTTCCATTGTACTCTCCCAAGCGCTTAATACAGAGCGCCTAGTGTGAGCAGAGCACTGAACTAAGCTCTTGGGAGAGCACAGTACAACAATAGACACGTTCCCTGCCTACAAGGAGCTTACTGTCTAGAGGAGGAAGAAGAGAAGGAAGAGTCAGTGGGTCAGTCAATCAACTGTATTTATCGAGTGCTCATTGTGTGCAGAGCACTGGTCTAAGCGCTTGGGAGAGTGCACTACGACAACAAACAGGCAAATTCCCTGCCCACAAAGAGCTCGCAGTCTAGAGGAGGAAGAGGAGAAGAAAGCCCAACCCCCTTCCCTGCCAGCCAGGTGTCAGAATCTGCAAGCCAGGCACCAGATTGCCAGCTTTGCACTCATCCTAATTAGCCTCTTGGAAGAGCAGGAGCTGCTCAGATGAAAGAGTCTTTACAGACGTGCAAAAGGTGATGAGGCCTTTCTAATTACGCTGGTTTCCTCGGGCACGGAGGGAGCTGGACCGGCCAGACGGGCCGGGCGGGCGGGGGGGGGCCCGACTCTACTTTATGACGGAAGTTCTCAGGCCCGACAGTGGCATTCCCAGAGACCGTGAGAAAAAGTTCCAGGCGGAGGCAAGACCCCGGTCCCTTCCCCGGCACACATGTCCACCCTAACCCAGAACAGGAGGGTAGATTTTGGGGACCTGAGACTGTTTTGGGGGCTACCCAGACGGAAGATCCTAGCCACTGGTAGGTCCACATAAAGGGATCTTCCCCAAGCCTTTGGCCCTCTTCCCCTCTCTTCCTCACCTCCCCCATCTTCCCGGGCTGGGAGAATAATAATAATAATAATAATAATGGTACTTGCTAAGCCCTTACTATGTGTCAAGCACCGTTTTAAGCACTGAGGTAGATACAAGTTAATCAGGTTAGACAAAGTCCATCTCACATGGGGCTGGCAGCCTTAATCCCCGTTTTACAGACGAGGCAAATGAGGTCCAGAGAGGTGAAGTGACTTGGCTAAGATCACGCAGCAGACAGGTGGTAGAGATGGAATTAGAACCCAGGCCCTTCCGACTCCCAAGACCATGCTCTACCCACTAAGCCAGGCTAGTGAGTCCAATCAAACAATCGATTTCAATTGAGCACTTATTGTGTGATGAGTACTGAAATGAGACAGTCAGTCATATTTTTTGAGTGCTTACTATGTGCAGAGCACTGTACTAAGCACTTGGGAGAGTTCAATGGAACAGTACAACAGATACATCCCTGCCCACAACAAGCTTGCGTTCTAGAGCACAGAGTACCGTACTAAACATTTGGAGGAATAAAATACAACAGAATCAGGAAGCACGTTCCCTGCCCATAACGGGGCATGCCGGGTAGAACGTGACCAACCCCACTCCCTCAGGCGGTAACCTGAGGCAGGAGCGTCAAGCTAACTGGACACGGGGGGAGAGAGAGGATGGAATCACAGCCTGGGCGCCGGGTCATCCCACCCACCGCCTCTCCCCGGCGGGGACGGGGGAGAGGGTGCCCGGAGGGTGAGAGGGCCGGGTGAGCGGGGCTGCTCCTGTCTGCCCCTTCACCTGGGGGAGCAAAGAAGAGCCAAGAAGACTCCTCCGCCGGCCACGGTCAAACATTAACCAGTCCAGTTGGGGCCTTGTTTGTCCACCCGGGCACGTGGTCATGGGAGAGGCCGAGCAGCTGCCTCCGGTTGGCCTACTGGTGAACCCAGGAAGGCAGGGGTTGGGAGAGGAGAGGGAGGCGGCCGGAGGAGCTGGCGGGCCGTGGGGTTCAGATGGGGATGGTTCCCGGGGGGAGAGCGGGGCTGGGCAAAGAGCCTGACCCCCCCATCATCCTCGGACCAGTGCTCCCACCCGCGTGTTTGCCGAAGGAGGCGGGGGCCGGGTGGAGCAGTGACGTCACCCCCCCCAGGGCACTGTGCCCCGGGCCGGCCACTGCCCTTCCCCGGGCGACGGGCCAAGAATAATAATAATAATGATGATGGCATTGGTTAAGCGCTTCCTATGTGCCAGGCACTCTACTAAGCGCTAGGATGGATACAAGCAAATCGAGCTGGACACGGTCCCTGTCCTGTGTGGGGTTCAAGTCTCAATCCCCATTTTACAAATGAAGTAACTGAGGCACAGAGCAGTGAAGTAACTTGGCCAAGGTCACAGAGCAGACAAATGGAGGAGCCGCATTGGCCGTGGGGCTGAGTGGGGTCCGTCACTCTGCCAACAGGCTGCCCTCCGCCCACCCTCCTCCAAGAGGCCTTCCCTGACTAAGCCCTCTTTTCTTTTTCCTCATCTCCCTTCTTCATCCCTTTATTCATCTCCCCTCACAGTCCCACAGCACTTACGTCCATATCTGTAGTTTATTTCTATTAATGTCTGTCTCCCCCACTAGACTGCAAGCTCGATGCGGGTAGGGAAAGTGTCTGTTGCATTGTCCTATTGCATTCCCCCAAGCATTTAGTTCGGTGCTCCGCATTCAATAAGCGCTCGGTAAATAAGATCGACCCACTGACTCAGGAGTGGAATGAAGGGCCGGCCTGCTGCTCCGGGGAGGGGCCAGTGACGACTCACCGAGAAGAGGGAGAAATCCAGCATCTTCCCTTCCCCCTGCACAAGACCAGCATGAGGAGGGTCGCTGTCTTAGAACCTCAAAGTGGGTCAAGACCATCTTGTCGTCTTGAACGCTGCTCTTCTTTCTCCCGGCTTCCTTGGCCCAACCACACCTAGGAGGGAACTGGGAAGGCCATCTCTTCCTTCGACATGATGTTCCGGGACCTCCATCTTTCCTCAGGAGTGGCCGCATCAATCAATCCATCGATCAGTCGTGCGTATTGTGTGCAGAGCACTGTACGAAGCCATTGGGAGAGGACAATATAACACAGTTGATAGACATGTTCCCCAGGTGTTAGATATGTTCCCTGTCCACCTGACCCACAGTCTAGAGATGAGCTCACAGCCTCTGCTCCAAAATTCCACAGATACCGAGACTTTTTGCTGGACACAGTTCACTTCCTCTGGAAACTGAGTCACTAGGATAGGGCAGATTCGATTCCTGATGGCTTACTCAGACTTATCCTGAGGGATTCCCTCTCCAGCCCAGTGGCAGCTGCAGAAATTCACAGCATGATTCGTAGGCATCAAAACCTGTGACTGTCTTCCGAAGTCCGTGACTTCATTTCCACCAGAGAGGGCCATCCCCCGCCCCACGGCACTTGTGTTTGTACGTACATATCTATAATTCTATTTATTCATATTAATGCCTGTTTACTCATTTTGATGTGTATATATCTAGAATTCTATGTATTTACATTGATGCCACTGATGCCTGTTTTCTTGTTTTGATGTCCGTCTCCCCTCTTCTAGACTGTAAGCCTGGTGTGGGCAGGGATTGTCTCTCTTTATTGCTGAATTGTACTTTCTGAGTGCTTAGTACAGTACTCTGCAACCAGTAAGCGTTCAATAAATAGGATTGATTGATTGGTCATGTGGATGGGACATGTGTGTAGAGCACTAGACTAAGTGCTTGGGAGAATAACAGAATTGGCTTAGTGGAACGAGCACGGGCTTGATAGTCGGAGGTCGTGGGTTCTAATCCCGGCTCCGCCACTTATCAGCTTATCGGCTGTGTGACTTTGGGCAAGTCACTTCACTTTTTTCTGTGCCTCAGTTACCTCATCTGGAAAGTGGGGATGAAGGCTGTGAGCGCCACGTAGGACAACCTGATTACCTTGTAACCGCCCCAGCACTTAGAACAGTGCTTGGCACATAGTAAGCACTTAACAAATACCATCATTATGACTATTATCATTACAAAACAACAGAATCAGTAGAAACCGTACAACTAGCAAGGAGCTTACAGTCTATGGGGGGAGATCCAGAGTCCACAAGGGGTGACAGATAATAAAATAGATTTGAGATAGGTGAAATAGAAATGTCCATGTCTTTCCCTGGAAGCTTCAAGTTCAGTGCGGTTAGAAGCGGTGTGGCCTAGTGGAAAGAGCACAGGCCTGAAAATCAGGAAACCCGATTTCCGATCCCAGCTCTGCCCCTTGTGTGACCTTGGGAGAGTCACTTACCTTCTCCGTGCCTAGGTTTTCTCATCTCTAAAATGGAGATTAAATACCCATTGCCGCATCCCGGTTTTGACTATCTCCACGAGCGATGAGGACTCTGATTTGAATTTAGTAGAGTGCTTAGCATGTACCAAGTGCTTAAAAAATTCCGCAATTATTATCATTGTCATTAGTATTGTTTAATGGTATTTGTCAAGTGCTTACTATGTTCCAGGCACTGTTCTGAGTGCTGGGGTAGATACAAACAAATCAGGCTGGACACAGTCCATGTCCCTCATGGGGCTCACAGTCAAATCATTAATCCCCATTTTACAGATGAGATAACTGAGGCCCAGAGAAGTGAAATGACTTGCCCAAGAAAACAGAGAAGTGACGGAACCAGGATTAGGACCCAGGTCCTTCGGGTTCATGGACTTGTACTTTTTCCACTAAGCCATACTGCTTCTCTATTATTGTTATCGTTCTTCTTCTTATTGTTATTATTATTATCCCAGTGTGGTTGATTCCCAAATCTACCTCTCCGGCCCCTACCTCTCTCCTTCTCAGCAGTCTCACATTTCCTCTTGCCTCCAGGACACCTCTACGTAGATGTGTCTCATCGGAACCGCTAGCTCAACGTGCCTAAAACCAAATTCCTCATCCCTCCTGTTTCCTCAATCCTCTTCTCCCCGGGATTTTCCCAGTCCTGTCAATATCACTATTCTTCCTGTCAATCATGGCCCCAAATAAGGCATCATCCTTGATTCCTTTCATGACTATTGCATCGGCCTCCTTGCTGAGTTCCCTGCCTCCAACCTTTCCCCCGCTCCAACCCATATAGATCATTTTCTTAAAACATCGTTCTGCCCATATCTCCCTACTCCTCAAAAGCCTCCATTTTCTCATCAAGCAGAAATGCCTCACCATCCGCTTTAAGAGACTCAATCTCTGCCCCTCACTTTTCCTCACTTCTCTCTCTCTCACTACACCTTATCTCTCACACTTCCCTCTTCTCATGCTTGACTTTCTCACCACCAACCTCTTGCTCACGCCTGTATCTCTCTCCCCCCAGCGCATCCGTCAGACCGCCATTCTCCCCATCTCAGCAATTAGAGCACAGGCCTGGGAGTCAGAAGGTCATGAGTTCCAATCCTGGCTCCGCGACTAATCTGTTATGTGACCTTGGGCAAGTTACTTCACTTCTACGGGCCTCAGTTCCTTCATCTGTAAAATGGGAGATTGAGACTGTGAGCCCCACGTGGGACAGGGACTGTGTTCAACCCGGTTTGCTTGTATCCACCCCAGAGCTTAGTACAGTGCTTGGCACATAGTAAGCACTTAACAGATGCCATTATTATTATTATTATTTTTCACTTGTTCCCCTTTCTGAAATCACATCTCCTTCAGGAAGCCATCCTGGATTAATCTCTCTTCTCCCCATCCTATTAACTGTTGATTGTACTCTCCCAAGTGCTTAGTACAGTGCTCTGCACACAGTAGGTGTTCAATAAATACTACTGATTGATTTTAGATTGCTTAAACACTCATGACCCCCCACGCTCCTAGTAGCTATTATGTACATATCGTTAAACTCGGTTGCTTCACAGACTGAAGTTCTCGTTAGTGTCGGTCTCCCCACTAGATTTTAAGCTCCTTGATAAGGATCATGTCCATGAACTCCGTTGTACTTTCCCCAGAGCTTAGCACAGTGGTCTGCACAGAGTAAGCCCTCAATAGATATGATCGATTTATTGATTGATTGATTCCTTGAAGCTCGTTGAGGGCAGGGAATGTGTCTGTTGTTGTACTGTACTCTCCCAAGACCTTAGTACAGTGCTCTGCACACAGTAGGTGCTCAATAAATACAATTGAATGATTGAATGAATTCAGCGGGAGGAGCTTTCTGGGGAAATGCTAACTTCGGTGCCTCTGGGGACAAGTGTAGGGTCCTCTTCCCGATCCCGCCTCCTACCTCAGCTGCAAGATTCTCACTGTGGATCTCTGGGGAGCAGCATGGCCTAGTGGATAGAGCAGTCAGAGGACCTGAGATTAAGCCCAGCTCCGTCACTCATTTCCTGTGTGACCTTGGGCAAAACACTTCACTTGTCTGGGCTTCGCCTCATCTGTAAAATGGGAAACAATAACTGCTCTTCCTCCTGCTTAGACTGTGAGCCCTATGTGGGACGGGGACAACTAAAAACTCACACTCACACACCCACACAAATCTGGCTTGGGAAGAGGCAGTTTTGCCCTTCCATTCACCTAACTGGCAAAGGCCAGGGACAGCAAAGAGAAGCAACGTGGCCTGGTAGATAGATTCCCATGGGCCTGGGAGTCAGAAAGACCTGGGTTCTAATCCAGACTCCTCTACTTGTCTGCTGTGTGATCTAGGGCAAGACTCTTCACTTCTCTGAACCTCAGTTACCTCATCTGTAAAATGGGGATTAAGAATGTGAGCCTTATATGGGACAGGGGCTGTGTCCAACCTGATTTCCTTGTATCTTTCCTAGCTCTTAGAACAGTGGTTGGCACATAGTAAGTGTCTAACAAATACCATAATAATTATTATTGTTATTATTAGAGCCCGGGCCTGTGAGTCAGAAGGTCATAGGTTCTTATCCCGGCTCTGGCCCTTGTCTGCTGTGTGACCCTGGGCAAGTCACTTTACTTCTCTGGGCTTCAGATACCTCCTCTGTAAAATGGGGATTGAGACCGTGAGTCTGACGTAGGACAGGGACATTGTCCAACCCGATTTGCTTGCGTCCACACAGGCGCTCAGTACAGTGCCTGACACATAATAAGCACTTAACAAATGCCATTATCATTATTATTATATGCTATAACAGAATCATTTGACACAATCCCTTCCTGAGTGGGAGCTCTGAGGCCACCTGATGATCTTGTATCTACCTCAGCACTTAGGGCCGTGTTTGGCACATAGTAAGCGCTTAACAAATACCATTATTATCCAAGAAGAGCTGTGCCAGCAGCCTCACGATGGCTGTAATCCCAAATGTGTCCCTCTCTCCAACTTCGGGGCCGACGTTGACAGGCCCCGACCCCCACGGAGGTCCAGGTTTGGCTGGGGGCCTGGAGTCCCTGCCACTTCCAGCTCTTTTCCTCCCGGCCTGTCCCTTCCAGGAAGCTTTCCCTGGTCCACCCTGGTCCTAGAGATGGCCATCCAAGCACATCCTATGCCACGTATCGGCTGTGTGACTTTGGGCAAGTCGCTTCACTTCCCTGTGCCTCAGATACCTCATCTGTAAAATGGGGATTAAAGACTGTGAGCCCTAACTGGGACAACCTAATTATCTACCCGAGAGCTTTAGATTGGTGCTTGGCACATAGTAAGCGCCTAACAAATACCATAATTACACTTAGTACAGTGCTCTGCTCACAGTAAACCCTCAATAAATACAATTGAATGAATAATGCAGCCGGCACCCTGTAGTGGTCACACTCGATGTCTTTCGGATGTCCCCTCTTCTTCGGGGCATGGGTCAGGGATCTATGGGAAAAGAGAACCCCAATTTCCAGGCCTGGCCCAATTCACTGCTCTCCTAGCTAACCCCACCCTCACTTCCAGACCTTGGGGAGTCTCTCACGTTTGTGGCATCACCAGCAGAGATGACGGTCCGGCATGATGGCCCCAGGGCACACGTGGGCACCCAGACACCCCCACATGGATGAGGCACCCTATGCCCAAGATCGTGGACGGGGGATCAGCAGCTGGGCCAGTTGGCTGGGAGTCGGGTTGGGAGATGAAGCCTTTCCTAGAAGGCTTATGTGCTCTGTGCCTAGTAAGCACTCAATAAAACCATTGATTGATTCATTAATTGATTCATTATTGGAAGAGGGACGGTTGGCATCCTGGTCTACTGACCCCAGCTCATTCCCACTGCTAGCATAGTTCTTCAAGTAGTTTTAGCCTGGGCCAGCCAGTTTCCAGTCGATCTGGATCAAGTCTGAGCAGTCCCAGGTGGGCTTTGGAGCCAAGGGAGGGGGTCAGTGTAGCCCAAAGAAATGTCCCAGTTTTGGGTCGACTCAAGCAGATTTCCGCAAAAATGGTGTCGGTATTAGGTCGTCCCATCATGCCACGCTTAGCAAGATTCAGAACCCCTCAGGACAGCGGTGGTGGCAGGGGGCCTCCTGATCCACTCAGGATGGCCCCCACCTAGGACACTGACAAGACGGTGACCTTAAAAAAATGGCCATCATGTAGGGTACAGAGTTCTGGCTCTCTCTGTCACTGCACATGAGCGGCGGCCATCTCGTTTTAATTTTTTTCAGTGTTCCTCTTCCCGCCTCCTGCCTCCCGCTGCCTCCTGAAATAAAAACATCTGTTTGTTTTTGTCCTTTCTTTATTTAGGCTCCGACTGCGGTCTGGCAGATTCTCCTCCCTCCAGTGCTCTGCTCTCCCCCATTCCCAGAGCCTCTGGCGGCTGGGCCCGGCTGGGAAGGGAGACGGGGCCCTGGGCCCGGGAGCGGAGGGTGCTGAGGGGAAGAGCAGCGAGTGGCCGATATGATATCGAGGGCTGGGTGGTGCCAGGGTTTGCGGGGGTAACCTTAACTCCTCTTGTCCAACAACAAAGGGGAGGGGTGGGTATTGTAGACAGACTGGGAGAAGGATAATAATAATAATTGTGGTATTTGTTGAGAACTTACTATGTCAGGCACTGTACTAAGTGCTAGGGTGGATACGAGCAAATTGGGTTGGACACAATCCTTGTCCAACGTAGGGTTCACAGTCTCATTACCCATTCTACAGATGAGGGAACCGAGGCACAGAGAAGCAAAATGACTTGCCCGAGATCACACAGTGGACAAGTGGCAGAGCCGGGATTAGAACCCATGAACTTCTGACTCTCAGGCCTGCGCTCTATAGCGCTGAGCCCACCAGATCTGCATGGTGTCCGCTCAATCCCTGCCACCTGGATCCTCCCTCCCCTGCTTTGTGGCATGGTATAGTCAGGACCGTGGACCCCTGGGATGGTGTCTTCGGCCACATCCACACCCCGGTGTCCATTTCCCAGCAGCTGTGAGGACATTTGGAGAGCGGAGAGGAGAGCAGAGCACGTAGGAGAATCTCAGACCCTCCCACCACTGACACTTCTTCCACTGACAATGTCACTGTCACTGTCACTGACACTGACACAAAGTTCCAGAGGCCTTTGCTTGGTCCCAACCTCCATGTAATAACAATTCTAGTATTGGTTAAGTGGTTATTTTATGCCAGACACTGTTGTTCTAAGCACTGGAGTAGACACAAGCTTAGCAGGTTGGACCCAATCCTTGTCCCACATGGGGCTCCCAATCCTCATTCCTGTTTTCCAGTTGAGGGAACTGAGGGACAGAGAAGCGAAGTGACCGGCCCTAGGTCACACAGCAGACAAGTGGTAGAGTTGAGATTAGAACCCGGTCCTTCTGACTCCCCAGTCCATGCTAGATCCACTAGGCCAAGCTGCTTCTCCGTATGTTAGAAGAGCCCTGGGGGTGGCATTTAAGCTCCATCCTGCCTCCCTGGAAGACTTTTAATTCAGGCTCACCCGGCCTACATTGTTGGTTAAAGTTGACCAAACTGCCCACAGAGGACCTGGTTTCAAGAAGCTTACAGTCTCCTCCCCTCCGCAATGAGCACGCCATCCCTCTGAACGCATCTGCAGCGAAACTCTCCTCCTCCCTCTCTCAAGTGTGGTGGCTGGTGGACCTGCCGGCCCTCCCCAAGACTTTCCTATCCCTGCCTGGGTCTTTCTGGCCCCTGCCAGCCATTCTTGTTTGGCATCTTTCATCAGTCGTCATAAATCAATGCCCTTGGCATTTTTATTATTCTCCCTGGCCGCCAGTGCACCTACCTTGGGCTCCCCGGTCCCGAGATGTCTGGATCTGAGTCACCCCCATGAGGCCGTGCCAGGGTTCTGGAGGGATTGGCGGGAGAGCCAGGCCCTGCAATAATAATAGCATTTGTTAAGCTCTTACTATGTGCCAAGCACTGGGGCAGAGGCAAGCTAACCAGGTCAGACACAATCCCTGGCCCATCTGGAGCTTGCAGGCCAAGTAGGATGGAGAAGAGGTGCTGAACCCCACTTTATTAATAATAATGATGGTATTTATTAAGCATTTACTAAGTGCCAATCACTATCCTAAGTGCTGGGGTAGGTACAAGGTAATCAGCTTGTCCCACGTGGGGCCCCCCATTTTACAGATGAGGCAACTGAGGCACAGAGCAGTTTGCCCAAGATCACACAGCAGACAAGTGGGGGAGCCGGGATTAGGACCCACTTCCTCTTATCTTTCCACCAAACCACACTGCTTCTCTACAGATGAGGAAGCTGAGGCACAGAGAAGTTAAATGGCTGGCCCAAGGCCACACGGCAGTAAGCGGAAGAGTCGGAATTAGAACTCAGGTCCTCTGATTCCCAGGCCTGGGCTCTTTCCACTAGGCCACAGTGCAACGTGAGGAAGTCTGATCTGAAAACCCATCTTGGCCTTTGTGGGAGTCTTATCTGGGCTGCCCCTCCAGACTTCAGCTCACCTCGAATTAGCATCTACGCAAGGTCTAGGCCAGCGTGGAGGGAAGCAGGAGGGAAGAACCCAGTTCCCAGTCCGGGCCTTGGGTTGAGGGGTGCTCTTTGCTGCCCCAGAGAGGCCCCCGCTGAATGTGGGGGAATATATCGAGGCTCCGGGCCCCCACCCCCCTCCAGGGCAGGGCCAAGCAGACGTCAGGGAGGACCCTGAGCCTCCTGCACCCGGCTCCCGGGGCTGGGCCTGCTTCCCTTGGGATAGTCCCTTGCCCAGCGCTGAGGCCACCTCAGGAGCAACCCCGGCTCGTGGAATGACGGGGAGACAGTGTGGCCGAATGGATAGAACATAAGCCTGGGAGTCAGAAGGAGCTGGGTTCTAATCCCAACTCTGCCGCATGTCCACTGTGTGACCTTGGGCAAGTCAGTTCACTTCTCTGGGTCTCAGTTCCCTTCTCTGTAAAACGGGGATCAAGACTATGAGCCCCATGTGAGACGGGGACTGTGTCCAACCCAATTACCTTGTATCTACCTCAATGCTTAGAATAGTGTCTGGTACATAGTAAGCGCTTAACAAATACCACTATTATTATTATTATTACCATTATTATTATTAATGGGTGCTTCCAGCCCTGCCTGGGGGAGCTGGGAAAAGGAAATCAGGCTGATAGGGGAAAACAAAAAGTCTCCCTGCCTCAATTTACCACCCCCCGCTTCTCCCAACAAAGGGACAGAAAGCAACTAGGCTCAGAAAAGTTTGAATCCAAAGGGATCCCGCTCCCGAGGTTAGAGATGTTTCCCACTGGAAGTCCAGCTGCGGGCCCGGTGTTCACCTGGGCCGTGCAGGTTTAGGGCAGAGCCCAGCTGCCGCCCCAAGAGGAGGGCAGTCAGCTCGGTGGACGGCTTCTCTCACCAGCCGGGGCAGCTCCGGTTGGCCGGTTCCCAGGCCCAGGCCTGCCTGCCCTCCTCCCCAGAGGCGGCAAAAATCATGGCTCTTCCCAGAAGGAAACCCTCAGAGGCTTTCCCTGCGGTGAGGTGGGAGTGGCAGGCCAATCCCCCCCCACCCCGGTCATCACTCCGCTCCGGCCAGTAGGACAGCCGGTGGGGTGGGAGGGTCACGCCGGCCTCCCGGTCATCACTCCGCTCCGGACGGTCGGTGGCATGGGAGGAGCTGGCCGACATCCGGCGGCCAGTCGTTGGGGTGGGAGGGTCAGGCCGGCCTCCCGGTCATCACTCCTGCTCGGGCCTTTCGGCCAGGCGGTGGAGGGGAAGGGTCAGGACGGCCTCCTGGTCATCGCTCATCGGTCACCGCCAGTGGGCCGGCCCTGAGACCCACGCTCTTCCCGCGGTGCTGAGGCTCCATCTCGTGGTCAAAAGGAGCCGGCTTCCAGCACCCCAGTAGGCCCCAAAACACCCAAACAAGGGGTGAGTGGGTGGTGGGTGATTTAACAGCTCAAGGGGTGATGCAACAAGGAGGAGGGTAACCCCGGGGAAGAAGGCACGTGTGCCCACCCACACACGCACATCCAACCCCTCCCGCAGCTGGGTTACCTGTGCCACCCAAATCTTGAAAGAGAACAAGTTCGAGCCTTCGCAAGTGAGAAAGGTCCCCCTGTATAGACCACCAGGTCCCCCTACCCTGTCTCCCCTTTTCCTTGAAGCGGGAGTGTCCCACCGAGGAGGAAGGGAACACCACTGGGGAAAGACCCCCAAGGAGAAGCAAGGAGAAGCAATGTGGGCTAGTAGATCGAGCGTGAACCTGGCCTGGGCTCTGTGTCATCTTTCTTTCCTAAGGTATTTGTTAAGCGTTTACTATTTACTATTAGGTGTTGTTTAAGCGTCCCCAATTAGACTGTAAGCCCGTCAAAGGGCAGGGACCGTCTCTATCTGTTACCGATTTGGACATTCCAAGCGCTTAGTACAGTGCTCTGCACATAGTAAGCTCTCAATAAATACTATTGAATGAATACTATGTGCCAGATACTGATCTAAGTGCTGGTATAGATACAAGGTAATCGGGTCGACACAGTCACTTTACTTCTCTGTGGCTCAGTTACCTCATCTGTAAAATGGGGATTAAGACTGTAAAGCCTATGTGGGACAGGGACTGTGTCCCACCTGATTAGCTTTTACCTACCCCAGCGCTTAGTACAGTGGCCGGTACATAGTAAGCACTTAACAAATGCCATAATCTCCCTGACTCATGTTTCTCCCCACTCTAGTCCATACTTCACTCCGCTGCCCGAATAATTTTCCTACAAAAACATTCAGTCCATGTTTCCCCACTCCTCAAGAACTTCCAGTGGTTTGGCCCATCCACCTCAGCGTCAAACAGAAATTTCTCACCAACGGCTTAAAGCAGGCATTCACCTGGCCCCTTCCTACCTCACCTTTCTACCTTCTTCCTATAACCCAGCCCGAATACTTCACTCCTCTACAGGTCCAAGTACTCCCTGTACTTCGATCTCATCTATCTCTCCTACAGTGACCTCTCATTCACATCCTGCCTCTGGCCTTGAACATTCTCCCTCTTCATATCTGACAATGACTCTCCCCTCCTTCTTAGCCTTATTGAAGACTCGCCTCCTCCAAGAGGCCTTCCCTAACTAAGCCCTCCTTTCCTCTTCTCCCGTTCCCTTCTGCATCATCCTGACTTGCTCCCTTTATTCATCCCCCTCCCAGCCCCACAACATTAATGTCCATGTCTGTCATTTATTTATTTCTGCCAATGTCTGTCCCCCCTATAGACTGCAAGCTCATCGTGGGCAGGAAATGCTGTTATTGTTCTGTTATGCTCTCCCAAGTGCTTAGTCCAGTGCTCTGCACCCTGAAAGCGTTCAATAAATATGATCGATTGATTGACACTAGCTGCAGCCTGGTAGTTGAGTGTTTACAAACTGACTGCAGCCTGGTTAGAGTCTGGTTGCAGTGGGACCAAAACAACTCTCTGTCTCCAAATACGTCTGCGATATTGCACTCTCCCAAGCAGTTAGACCAGTGCTCTGCACACAGTAAGAGCTCAATAAATACAGTTGACTGACTGACAGATTTAGGTGGTTCTCTGCACTTCCTCCTAATTGTCTCAGGGTACTCCTGCTCTTCAACTTTCCATTTGCATGAAAATTCTCCCTCTCGGGCGCCCGGATTTCTGTTTCCTCTCCGGCCTATTCACACAGGACTAGGGCCTCGGGTGCTTTCTCTTTGCTATGTAGATGGGGGACACCCTGACTCCCCTTTTCTGGACTCCAGCATTTGCAGCTCTGCGCCTGCAAATTATTTCACGCCCCTCACCTCTCCCCATCTCCCTTCTGCCTGTCCGGGGCTCTGTCCTTTTTCCCCACCCCTCTTTTCTACCAATAAGTCAGTCAATCGCATTCATTGAGCACTTGCCCTGTGCAGAACACTGTACTAAGCACTTGGGAGAGTACAATAGAAGATCAAACAGACACATTGCCTGCTCACAACGAACTTACAAGCTAGAGGGGGATATAGACATTAATAGAGATAAATGAATTACGGATATTGGACATAAGTGCTGTGGGGCTGGAAGGGGGGCTGAATAAAGGGGGCAAGTCAGGGTGACACAAAAGGGAGTGGGAAAAGAGAAAAGGAGGGCTTATTTGGGGAAGACTGTAGATTGTAAGCTCTTTATGGGAAGGGAATGTATCTATTTATTGTTATATTGTACTCTCCCAAGCGGTTAGTACAGTGCCCCTGCACACAGTAAGCACTCAATAAATTCGTTTGAATGAATGAATGAAAGGAAGGCCTCTTGGAGATTTGCCTTCAATAAGGCTTCGAAGGAGGGGAGAGTCATTGTTCCCCCAGCCCGGCCTGGATTTCTCCCCCTCCCTTCCCCCTCTTCCAGGACCCTGCCCCTCACCCCACCCCCTCTTTAATGGCAGGCTTCCTTCTGGTCGCCCCAAAGCTCCCCTCCCCCTCCCCGAAGCAGAGGGGAGCCTAGTTAACAAATAACTGTAGCATTTGTTAAGTGCTTTCTATGTGCCGGACACTGCACTAAGCCCTGGATGGATAGAAGATAATGGAGTTGTTCACAGTCCATATCCGACACAGAGTTCACAGTCTTAATCCCCATTTTACAGATGAGGTAACTGAAGCACAGAGTAGTGAAGTGACTTGCCCAGGGCCACACAGCAGACAAGTAGCAGAGTTGGGATCAGGACCCAGGTCCTTTGGACCCCCAGGCCCTTGCTGTATCCACTACGCCATGCTGCTGCTCAGTTCAGTCTGCGAATCCTGTCTGCGGTGCTGGTGACTCTGGAGTCCACTGGGATTCAAGACCCCTGGGCCCAGTTCTCCCCTACTTCATAAACTGGGGCTCCCTGAGGAGCTGGCCTGGGGGGTGGGGAAGCAATCCCAGCCTGGCAGATCTCCCTCCTTGCCCAGGATCCCTGATCCTCTTCCAGCCTCGGGCTAAGCAGGATGGTTCCTAGGGGCCAGAGAAGTTTCATGCCTTTCTACGCAGCAAAATGTTCACTGGTCCCCCTGCCCCCAGAGTGAACTTGATCCCCAAATCTCCATCTCCAGCCCTGATCTCTCTCCCTCTCTGCAGTCTTGCATTTCCTCCTGTCTTCAAGACGTCTCTACTCGGATGTCTTCTCGTCACCTCAAACTTAATATGTCTAAAACTGAACTTCTTATCCTCTCACCCAAACCCTGTCCTCCCCGTGACTTTCCCGTCACTGTAGACGGCACCGTCATCTTTCCTACCTCGCAAGCCCGTAACCTCGGCGTTATTCTCGACGCCTCTCATTCAACCCACACATTCAATCCATCACTAATGCCTGTCAGTCCCATTTTCACAGCATTGCTCAAATCTGCTCTTTCTTCTCCATCCAAACAGCTACCACATTAATCCAATCACTCATCCTCTCCCACCTGGATTACTGCATCAGCTTCCTTGCTGACCTCGCAACCTCCTGTCTTTCCCCACTCCAGTCCATACTTCATTCTGCTGCCCAGATCATTGTTCTACAAAAACATTCAGGACATAACATCCCGCTCTTCAAAAAACTCCACTGGTTGTCCACCCACATCTGCCTCAAACAAAAACTCCTCACCTTTGACTTTAAAGCAGTCCACCTGCTTGCCCCCTTCTACCTCACCTCGCTACTCTTCTTCTACCACCAAGTCCACACACTTCACTCCTCTAATGCCAACCTTCTCGCTGTGCCCCGATCTCGCCTGTTTCGCCGTCGACCCCTAGCCCAAGTCCTGTTTCTGGCCTGGAATGCCCTCCCTCCTCTAATCTGACAGACAATTATCTTCCCCCCTTCAAAGCCTTATTGAAGGCCCAGCTCCTCCAGGAAGCTATCCCTGTTTTCTCTTCTCCCACTCCCTTCTGCATCACCCTGACTTGCTCTCTTTGTTCTTCCCTCTTCCAGCCCCACTGCACTTACGGAGGTATCTGAAATTTATTTATTCGTACTGATGTCTGTCTCCCCCTCTAGTCTGTCAGCTCACTGTGGGCAGGGAATGTGACTGTTTATTGTTCTGTCGTACTCTTCCAAATGCTTAGTACAGTGTTCTACACACAGCAAATGCTCAATAAATGTGACTGACTGACTTACTGGGAGAAAAGAAGAGAGGGAAAATAAATATGATTGAATGAATGAATGATTGAATGAAGGTAGGGACCCTACTGCCAGGCCCTGAGGTCCAGGCCAAACCCAGATGGCCAAATCCAGCAGCACTACCCTCCCCTCATTTTTTTAAATGATGTCTGTTAAGCACCTACTATGTGCCAGGCACTGTACTAAGCGCTGGGGTATACACAAAATAATCAGGTGGACACCATCCCTGTCCCACAGTGGGCTCATAGCCTTAATCCTCATTTTACAAATAATAATAATAATGTTGGTATTAAGCGCTTACTATGTGCAGAGCACTGTTCTAAGCGCTGGGGTAGACATAGGGGAATCAGGTTGCCCCACATGGGGCTCACAGTCTTAATCCCCATTTTACAGATGAGGGAACTGAGGCCCAGAGAAGTTAAGTGACTTGCCCACAGTCACACAGCTGACAAGTGGCAGAGCTGGGATTCGAACTCATGACCTCTGACTCCAAAGCCCGTGCTCTTTCCATTGTAACTGAGGCACAGAGAAGTGAAATGACTTACCCAAAGTCACACAGCAAGACGAGTGACAGAGCGGGGACCTTCTGACTCTGAGGTCCATGCTTCTGTGCAGAGCATTCTACAGAGGTTGGGAGAATACAGTATAACAGAGTTGGTGGACATTTTCCATGCCCAAAAAGAGTTTACAGTCTAGAAGAGGAGGCAGGCGTCACTATGAATAAATATAATAATAATTCCTCCTTCAGATCTGGCCAGCGGATGCTTACCGAAGCAGCAGATAGTTCTGGGCAGGGCAGGAGCTGGGACTGGGGACTGGGGCCAGCTGGACCCCCGATTTCTGGCCCTTACAACATTCCGATATAAGCAGTGCTTGGCATAAGGTAAGCGTTTAACAACCAATCAGTCAATCAATCACTGGCATTCACTGGGCACTTACTCTGTGCATAGTACTGTACTACTGGAAGCAGAATGGCTTAATGGATAGAGCATGGGCCTAGGAGTCAGAAGGTCATGGGTTCTAATCCCAGCTCTGCTACTTGCCTGCTGTGTCACCATGGGCAAAGTCACTGCACTTCTCTGGGCCTCAGTCTCCTCAATTGGAAAATGGGGATGAAGACTGTAAGCCCCATGTGGACAGGGACTGTGTCCAACCTGATAAGCTTGTATCTACCCCAGAGGTTAGAACAGTGCCTGACATATATTAAGCACTTAACAAATACCACAATTATTATTACTGTTGTTATTAAGCTCTTGGGAGAGGACAAGAGAACCATAATTATTAATGTAAGTGGTGTGGAAGAATTTAAAGTCACGAAACATAGAATCTGTGTCTCTAGATAAGTTTAGGGAAGGTCAGGTCATCCAATGTCTGAATGTTTTGATCATTTACTTGCCCAGAGCAGGAGAATGGACCAGATGGCCTTGTGGAGTCTAAAAGGAAGCAGCACAGCCTAGTGACTAGAGCACGGGCCTGGGAGCCGGAAGGTCATGGATTCCAATCCCGGCTCCACCACTTGTCTGCTGTGTGACCTTGGGCAAATCACTTCACTTCTCTGTGCCTCTGTTTCCCCATCTGTAAAATGGGGATTGAGAATGGGGATTGAAAATGGGGATTAAGGATTAAGTTGGGGATTGTCCCACATGAGACAGGGACTGTATTTAACTCCATTTGCTTGTATCCACCCCAGCGCTTACTACTGTGCCTGGCACACAGCAAGCACTTAACAAATACCATCATTATTATTATATTCTTGGGCAAGTCACTTAACTTTTCTGTGCCTCGGTTCCCTCATCTGTAAAATGGGGATTAAAACTGTGAGCCCCATGTGGGACAGGGACTGTGTCCAACTTGATTTACTTGTATCTACCCCAGCACTTAGAACAGTGTCTGGAACATAGTAAGTGCTTAACAAATACCATCATCATTATCATTATTACTATGTGCGAAGCACTGTGCTGGGCGAGCGAAGATGACAGATGGAGCTCCCTTTGGGTATGGGTGGGTTTACTGGGGTCTGTTTGGGATCTCAAGATATGGCTAGCAACTGGGCTAGTCAGTGATCTGAATGACAAAGTAGAGTTTCCTCTCTTTCTTGACCCTAAGAAGAATGTGTTTATGAATAGAGACCACCCAGACAAGAACTATTTTTATATAATATATATTTTATATTTTTATACGCACACATACACAACCCCTCCCTTCCAATTGCCTTGTTTACCCAATATAGACTCAGACTATTGTGCTTCTCAAAGTCTTCCCTGCCCCCCTCCCATTTCCCCTCCCCAATCTGCAAATGAAAGAATTCTGTGCTGCGCCTGGCCCAGACAGAAGGGTCTTGGGGGGTGGGGCGGAGAGAGGGCAGGGCAGGAGGGGTCTAGAGAGGTTTAATGAGTGACCCCAAAACCCTCTGGAAACCCATGGGGACATAGACATAGCCCCAGCTTGTCAGAAGAAAGGTGCAGGGCAAATGGACTTATAGTGACCATGATTCTCCACCCATTTATTATGCAGGAAGTGTCACCCAGAGGGCTATTTTTCTATCAGGAATATTGCCCCAGAGGCCAGAACCAGCTGGTAGGAGAGCGGGGGGCGGGGGGGAGATAATAATAATAATTGTGGCATTTGTTCAGCATTTCCTATGTGACAAGCACTGTGCTAAGCGCTGGAGTGGATACAAGCAAATCAGGTTGGACACAGTCCCTGTCCCTCATGGAGTTCACACCCCATTTTGCAGATGAGGGAACAGAGGCCCAGAAAAGAGAAGTGACTTGCCCAAGGCCACAGCAGACAAGTGGTGGCGGAGCCGGGATTAAAACCCATGACCTTCTGACTCCCATGCTCGTGCTCTATCCGCTATGCAAGGGAAGGAAGAGGAGAAGGAGGAAGAGGGAAAGAATAATGTTGGTATTTGTTAAGCGCTTACTATGTGCAGAGCACTGTTCTAAGCGCTGGGGTAGACACAGGGGAATCAGGTTGTCCCACGTGGGGCTCACAGTCTTCATCCCCATTTTACAGATGAGGGAACTGAGGCATAGAGAAGTTAAGTGACTTGCCCACAGTCACACAGCCGACAAATGGCAGAGCCGGGATTCGAACTCATGACCTCTGACTCCAAAGCCCGTGCTTTTTCCACTGAGCCACGCTGCTGAGGAGAGGGAGGAGGAGGTGGAGGAGAAGGGAGGTGGAGAGGGCTGCAGAGAATTGTTGAGAGGCTGAGAGCTGCCAGATGACATTCCCTAAGCTAACCAGACCCCACGGACTCCATCCTTCCCAGCCTGCTCTCCTGGAATGGATATAAAAATAATTCTTCTTGTCTGGGTGGCCTCTGTTCATAAACACATTCTTCTTCGGGTCAAGAAACAGAGGCAACTAGAGAAGCAGTATGGTCGAATGGCTAGAGCACGAGCCCAGGAGTTGGAAGGTCAGGGGTCCTAATCCCGGCTCTGCCACTTGTCTGGTCTGTGACCTTTGGGCAAGTCACTTCACTTCTCTGGCCTCAGTTTCCTCATTTGTAAAATGGGGATTCGATACCTTTCCTCCCTCTCTAGGCCGTAAGCTTGTTGTGGACAGGGAATGTGTCCGTTTTCTTGTACTCTCTCAAGCGCTTAGTACAGTGCTCTGCATACTGTAAACGCTCAGGAAATACGATTTACTGATTGTGGTAGCAGTTTGGATGGAGAAGAAAGAGCAGATTTTAGCAATAGTTCAGTGAGGGCAGCAGACACCAGGTAATCAGTTCAGTCACATTCCCTGTCCTAAACGGGGTCACCACCTAAAGGGAAGCCAGTCAATCAGCTCCTATTAATCCCAATGATAATAATAATAATTATGGTACTTGCTAAGCACTTACTATGTGCCAAGCACTGGAATAGATACATGCTAATCAAGTTGGACACAATACCTGTTCCACGGGGCCTCACGGTCTTAATCCCATTTTCTGGATGAGGTAACTCTGATTTGCCCAGGGTCACACAGCAGACAAATGGCAAAGCTAGGATTAGAACCCGGGATCTCTAACTCCCAGTCGTGTGGTCTTTCCACTAGGCCATGCTGCTTCTAAGAGTGCGAGCCCCATGTGGGACAGGGACCGTGTCCAACCTGATTAACTTGTATCTATCCCAGTGCTTAGAACAGTGCTTGGCACATGGTAAGCGCTTACCAAGTCCCATAATTATGATTATTACTTGGGGCCGGGATCACGTCTACCAATTCTATTGCTTTGTGTTCTCCAAAGAGCTCAGTACAGTGCTCTGCACATGGAAAGTTCTCAACCAGTAGCACCCAGATGCCCTCCGCGCCTTTCAACCTGCATTTGGGTGGGGTCATTCATTCAATTTATTCAATAGTCTTTATTGAGCGCTTACTATGTACAGAGCACTGGACTAAGCGCTTGGAATGTACAAATCGGTAACAGATAGAGACAGTCCCTGCCCTTTGACCGGCTTACCGTCTAATCGGGGGAGACGGACAGACAAGAATAATAATAATAATAATAATGTTGGTATTTGTTAAGTGCTTACTATGTGCTGAGCACTGTTCTAAGCGCTGGGGTAGACATAATAATAATAATAATAATAATGTTGGTATTTGTTAAGTGCTTACTACGTGCTGAGCACTGTTCTAAGCGCTGGGGTAGACATAAGAATAATAATGTTGGTATTTGTTAAGCGCTTACTATGTGCCGAGCACTGTTCTAAGCGCTGGGGTAGACATAGGGGAATCAGGTTGTCCCACGTGGGGCTCACGGTCTTCATCCCCATTTTACAGATGAGGGAACTGAGGCCCAGAGAAGTGAAGTGACTCGCCCACAGTCACACAGCCGACAAGTGGCAGAGCTGGGATTCGAACTCATGACCCCTGACTCCAAAGCCCGTGCTCTTTCCACTGAGCCACGCTGAAGAACAAGACCTCAGCCTGGGCACTGCTTGCTCCCAAGGGTCAGCCCTGTCCTGTTGGGGTAGAAGGCGACGGGGCAAGGGGAAGCTTCGAAAATCTCCCCCCATCCACCACCAACTCTTCTTACTGGTCACCCTGGGCCATTCAGTCTCCCAGAGGCGTGCATAGGCTGCCCTCTAGGGGAGCCGTGGGATCCCAGTTATCCATTCATTCATTCAATCGTATTTATTGAGCGCTTACTGTGTGCGAAGCACTGCACTAAGTGCTTGGGAACGTGCAATCCAGCGATAAAGAGAGACAATCCCGGCCCACAACGAGCTCGCAGTATAAGAACTGAAACATTCCTGCCCACAAGCTCACAGTGCCCTCCCTCTCTCCCACCAGAGTCTAGTACAGAAGGCAGGCAATCGGTAAATTCATTCAATCGTATTTATTGAGCGCTTCCTGTGTGCAGATCACTGTGCTAAGCGTTTGGGAAAGTACAGTATAGCAATAAAGACTGACAATCCCTGCCCACAATGAGCTCACAGTCTAGAGGTAAATACTGCCGGACCTGATCCTTGAGGAAGAATCAGGGAGAGATAGAGAGGGACTCTGGATCCCTCAGTCGGACAATCCATGCTATTTCTTGGGCACTTACTGTGCAGTAAGGGAGAAGTAGGTGAGAAGCAGCATGGTGTAGTGTCTAGAGCACTGGCCTGGAAGTCAGAAGGTAATGAGGTACATTCCAAGTGCTTAGTACAGTGCTCTGCACATAGTAAGCGCTCAATACGATTAAATGAATGAATGACTGAATCCTGACTCTGCCATTTCTCTGCTGGGTGACCTTGGGCAGATCACTTCACTCCTCTGGGCCTCAGTTACCTCATTTGTAAAATGGGGAATTGAGATTGCAAGCCCTAAACGGGACAGGGACTGTGTCCGACCCGATTTGCTTGTATCCGCCCCAGTGCCTGGAACAGTGCCTGGCACATAGTAAGTGTTTAACAAATACCATCATTATTATTCGTTGTTATTATTATTACAGAGCACTGAACTAAGTGTTTGGGGGAGTACAATGCAATAGAGTTGGCAGATAGGATCCCTTTCCTCAAGGAACTTACTTCTCTGTGGAAGGGCGAGAAGAGTTGGTGTACTTCTCCCAAGAGCTTAGTACAGTGCTTTGCACACAGCAAATGCTCAATAAATTCGACCTTTTTTATGGTGTTTTTTAAGCACTTACTAAGTGCCAGGCACTGAACTAAGTGCTGGGGTAGGTACAAGCTAACCAGGTTGGACACAGTCCCTGCCCCACTTGGGGCTCACAATCTTAATCCTTATTTTACAGATGAGGGAACTGAGTCACAGAGAAGTGAAGTGACTTGTCCACAGGTCGCACACAAGACAAGTGGCAAAGCCTGGATTAGAACCCAGGTCCTCTGACTCCCAGGCCCGGGCTCATTCCACTAGGCCATGCTGTGCATTTGATTGATGGTGGGTTTACAGCCCAGACTACCTTTCTCCCTGCATCCTCCACTCGAGGTCTGTACTTGCTCCAAAGAGGAGCAGGAGAGAGGAAAGCGCTGTCGGAACTCTTTATGAGCAGGATGCTGGAAAATAGAAGGGCACGAGAGCCCCCCGTGGGTCAGTCAATTGTATTTACTGAGCACTTACTGTGTGCTATGCACTGTACTAAGCGCTTGGAAGAGTTGGTATTTGTTAAGCGCTTACTATGTGCAGAGCACTGTCCTAAGTGCTGGGGCAGATACAGGGTAATCAGTTTGTCCCACGTGAGGCTCACAGATAATCCCCATTTTACAGATGAAGTAACTGAGGCACAGAGAAGTGAAGTGACTTGCCCACAGTCACACAGCTGACAAGTGGCAGAGCCGGGAGTCGAACCCATGACCTCTGATTCCTAAGACCACGCTCTTTTCACTGAACCACACTGCTTCTCCAAGAGTGCAATGTAACAATCAACAGACACATTCCCTGCCCACTACGGGCTTACAGGCTAGAGGGGGAGGCTGACATTAATAGAAATTACAGATATGGACATAAGTGCTGTGGGTAGGTGTGTTGTGGGGGGGATGAATACAGGGAGCAACTCGGGGTGACACAGAAGGGAGTGGGAGAAGTGGAAAGGAGGACTTAGGGAAGGCCTCTTGGAGGAGATGGGCCTTCAATGAGACTTTGAAGGGGGGGGGAGGGATTGTTTACCGGATATTAGGAGGGTGTTCCAGGCCAGACATGGGTGAGAGGTCAGTGGCGAGATAGATGAGATGGGGGTACAGTGGGAAGGTTGGCATTAGAGAAGCGCAGTGTGTGGACTGGGTTGCGGAAGGAAGTAGCGACGTGAAGTAGGAGGGGGCAAGGTAACCGAGTGTTTTAAAGCCAATGGTGAGGAATTTCTGTCTGATGCAGAGGTGGGTGGGCAACCCCTGGAGTTTCTTGAGGACTGGGAAAACGTGGCTCGAACGTTTTAGCCCTGGTGCTCTATCTCCTTCCTGGTGCTGCAGTGGCGGAGCTGATGGATGAGCAGCCGCTGGAAGGATTTCAAGAGAGGTGGGCATGAATTATGTTTTAAAAAAATGAACCGCGCAGCAGAATGAAGTATAAGCTGGATATGGGAGAGGCTGGAAGCAGGGAGACTGGGGTAGAGGCTGGAGATAGGGAGGCTGGGGGAGCGCCTGGCTTCCAGCAACCTGAGGCAGGGTCAGTGGGAGTCAAACAGCGATGCCCGGCTGATCCACACCCACGGACCCATTGCTTCGCCAGCTCACTTCTCATCCGATAGAGCACGGGTCTGGAAGTCAAAAGGAACCGGATTCTAATCTCAGCTCACTTTTCACCCGATAAAGTACAGGCCTGGGAGTCAGGAGGACCTGGGTTCTAATCCTGCTCCACCACATGTCTGCCGTGTTACCTTGCGTAGGTCACTTAAGTCCTCTATGCCTCAGTCACCTCTTCGGTAAAATGGGGATTAAGACTGTGAGTCCCATGTGGGACAGGCATTGTGTCCAACCTGATTAACTCGCATCTATCTCAGTGCTTAGAACACTGAGCATTATTCATTATTATTATGGGCACTGGCACCCAGTGTTAGCCAGGAGGGGCTGGTGGGTAGGTCCGGGGTAGGTCTCGAACCCAGATGCCAAGCAAAATATGCAACTTCGACCTCCCATCCAGTGGCCCCTCCACCCCCAGTTAATCTCCCAGGAATCCATAGCTTGGACCAGAGGCAGAACCTGGGGTGACCAGGAGGGTGACTGCCCCTCTCCTCTCTCTCTCGCCCTCTAAACTGTAAACTCACTGAGGGCAAGGAATGTGTCTGTTATATCGTACTCTCCCAAGTGATTAGTATAGTGCTCTGCATATGGTAAGCACTCAATAAATTTGATTGACCGTCTGACTGATTGTCCATTGGAGTGACTGGTCACTCATTGCTTCAGAGGCAGTCCCGGCTTTGTGGGGATTAAGGGGGGGAAGTAAGCCAGCCCCAGGGACCTCCCCCATTTGGCTTTTGGGGTGCCCTAATATGGAGTACACCTGCAGTGTGGCAACGACTGGTTCTGGCCCAGATCCCACAGAGGGTTCATTCATTCATTCAATCGTATTTATTGAGTGCTTCCTGTGTGAAGAGCACTGTACTAAGCACTTGGAAAGTACAATAGAGCAATGAAGAGAGACAATCCCTGCCATCAACGGGCTCACAGTCTAGAGTGGGGGAGACAGACATCAATATAAGTAAGCAGGCATCAATATAAATAAAATATAAATAAAATTATAGATATATATATACAAAAGTGCTGTGGGGCGGGAATGGACGGAAGAGCAAAGGAGGAGAGTCAGGGTGATGACAGGCAGTGGGAGAAGAGGAAAAGTGGGGCTTACTCTGGGAAGGCCTCTTGGAGGAGGTGCGCCTTCAGTAGGGTTTTGTCAAGCTCTGTTCTAAGCGCTGGGGGAAAATACGAGCTAATCAGGTTGGACATAGTTCCTGTCCCATAAGGGGCTCACAGTCTTCATCCCCATTTTAGAGATGAGGAAAGGACAGTGAAGTGACTTGTGTTACCCCAGCGCTTCAGTGCCTCGGTTACCTCATCTGTAAAATGGGGATGAAGACTGTGAGTCCCATTTGGGACATGGACCGTGTCTAACCTGATTAACTCGCATCTACCCCAGCCTTTAGCACAATGCCTGGCACATAGAAAACGCCACCCAAGGAAGACAAATTTAGCTTCTTCCGGGGCCTCAGCCCTACCAACCCCCCAACCGCAGCTGTGGACGGCACCAGCTTCTCACCCCAACGAGACGCGACACAGAGTTATCACAAGAACGTCTCTTTAATATGATTTGTGACAAGCAATATCAAAGTCTTCCACTCTCAAAGTTCCATATCTTGGAACCACAACCATTTGGAATAATAGGTTACGTTAAAATAATTAAAAAAACATTTTGTGCACTGATAAGGAAGCCAGCCGATCGTCACACCTCAGGAATTAAATATGAAAAGACGAGCCAAACTATTTCCCTTTCCTAAAAAACAGCCATTTCAAAAGTTTGTGGTTTTTTTTTTTATATCATAAAATAGTTCAGGAAACAAGTGAGCTAGCGAACACAATGCACCCGGTGTGTCAATGAAAAGGCTTCCCCTTCCCCACCATCGAACCCTCCACCCTCCCCCCGCCCCCAGACCCGTCCCCCAGATGGATGCCACGCGAGAAAAAGAGATGGACATGACAGAAGAAAGAGGCTGCAGCGGACACCAGGACGGAATGTAATGTACGACAGGCCTTTTCGGGGATTTCCCAAACTGCGACAAACAAGACATTTGGGTGCAAATAGCTGAATTTTCCTCTCGTCTTCGTTATCAGTCTGGCAGAGAAAAATACCTTTATCTTTTATAATAAAATATGTGTTTTTTTCAACGTAATTTTTTTTTTCTTTTTTGCAGAAAATAATTTTGTAAACTGTCACTTCAGAGGGCAGAGGAGGCTCTGGAGGGCATCCCAGCCTGACACGAACATTGGGCCCGGGGTGGGTGGGGGTGCTGGGGGGGACCGGGGGTGAGGGAACCAGGGGGCGGGGGGCCGCAGAGGAGGCGGAGCGGGGGGCTTGCATTGCATACAGAAAGAAAGGTGCATCTGGAGGAGAGGGGATGGGGTGGGAGAGGGTAGGGGGGTTAAAGGTCACTCTCGCCATAGAGCGCTGTGGAGAAGGACATGTAGTCTAGGGCGCCGGGCACGGCATCGGGGCCCGAGTAAGGCGCCATCCGAGCAATGCAGTACTCGGCCTGGTCAGGTGGCAGCTCCCGGCGCAGCTCGTCCACGGTGATGTAGTTCTGCAGAGATGAGCACAGCATCGGGGAGTAGGAGGAGCAGTGGGAGGAGAGGAGGAGGAGGAGAAGGAGGAAGAATGGGGGAAAGAAGAGGAACGGGGAAGAGGAGGAGGAAGGGGAGGAGGAAATGAGGGAAGAGGAGAAACGGGGGAAGAGGAGGAGGAGGAGGAACAGGGCGAGGAGGTAGGGGAGAGGAGGAAAAGGAGGAGGAACAGAGTGTAAAGGGGAGAGGAGGAACGGGGGAGGAACGGGGGAAGAAGAGGTGGAGGAAGAGAGGGGAGAGGAGGAGGAAGAAAAGAAGGAAAAGCAGGAACAGGGGAGAGGAGAAACAGAGGGAAGAGGAGGAGGAAAAGAGGGAAGAGGAGGAACAGAGAGGAGAGGAGAAGGAATGGGAAAGAGGAGGAGGAGGAGGAAAAGAGGGAAGAGGGGAAACGGGGGAAGAGGAGGAACAGGGGAAAGAGGAAGAGGAGGAAAAGAGGGAAGGGGGAAACAGGAGGAAGAGGAGGGAAGAGGGGAAACGGGGGAAGAGGAGGAACGGGGGAAGAGGAGGAATGGGGGAGAGGAGGAGAAGGAATGGGGGAAGAGAAGGAAAAGAAGGAAGAGGGGAAACAGGGGAAGAGGAGGAATGGGGGAAGAGGAGGAGGAGGAAAAGAGGGAAGAGGGGAAACAGGGGAAGAGGAAGAACAGGGGGAAGAGGAGGGAGAGGAGGAAAAGAGGGAAGAGGGGAAATGGGGCAAGAGGAGGAATGGAGGGAAGAGGAAGAGGAGGAAAAGAGGGAAGAGGAGGAAAGGGGGAGAGGAGGAGAAGGAATGGGGGAAGAGGAAGAGGAGGAAAAGAAAGAAGAGGAGAAACAGGGGAAGAGGAGGTGAAGGAGGAACAGGGGAAGGAGGAGGAAGTTAAATCTCCATGTCAGGTAAACCACTCTGATCCCACTGCTGGTCATCCCCAGTGAGCCCAGAGCTCATCCCTCGGCTCCAGCCATCTCAGCACAGCCCGAGGGGGGGATGGGTCAGGGCCACACTCTCCACTCCACAGAAGGAGGCACAGGAAGAAGGTGATCTGAACGTGATCTGCCCCAGATGGGAGCCAGGAGTCCTGCCCTGCCCAGCCCAGAGGGCCAGCTGCTCACTCCCTGCTTCTTGTGGGGGGGGGTGGGTCCAAAAACGGGCTCAGAGCTGGGGGCGGGGCAGACTGAACAGTAGACCAAGTTGGCTGGGAGAAGGTGGGGGTCCAGGAACTCAGAGATGGGGCCAGGCCCAGGGGGAGGCTTGGGTTCCAGGACTGGGGGCTGACTGGGTTGGGCCCAGGAAGAGTGTGCTCGGGCTGTGGGGAGGCTGCTACCAGACTCCCTCCGCCTCCTTGGCCATGCCAGGTCCGTCAATCCCCTGACCAGGAGGGTGCAGACAGGTAAATGGGTCTTTACTGAGGCTCTGCCCAGCCCGCCCTTTGGCCCGACTGGTCCCATAGAGCGAGTCGGGGCCAAGAGTCAGCCCACTGGGGGCCCTCACCTTGTCGCCGGCCAGGATCTTAAAGGAGGCCATGACCTGGTCGGCTGTGTCGGTGTCGGCCGTCTCCCGGGACATGAAGTCGATGAAGGCCTGGAAGGTCACCACGCCCAGGCGGTTCGGGTCCACGATGCTCATGATCCGGGCGAACTCAGCCTCTCCCTGTGGGACCCGAGAGGGAGGAGACCCCGGGCAGGGCAGGGCGGGGGTCAGGCCGGGCCGGGACGGGCCAGCCCACGGCCCCCAGCCTGCCGGGCACGGAGCCCTCGCTCAGCCCCGGCCCCGGGAGGGCTCAGTGCTTCCTCACTGATGGAGGCCCTGCCCTCTCCCCAACAGCCGAGACGGGAGATTCTGGGATCCCGGGGCCTCCCCCAGCCCGACTCCGGTGTGGGCCCAGTAGGGGGAGATGGTAATGCCCATGTCAGTGCCCTGGGAGCACTTGCTTTAAAACTTGTGAGGATGCCCTGGGTGCACTAGCTCATCAGGGACCACTAAGGACCATCAGGGCCACATCCACGGCTAAGTTGTGAGCAGGGCCCCAGCTCCGGAGATCATTCCTGGAAGCTCCAGGAGGAGGGGGCTCCAGGAGGAAGCTGTTGTCAGGTTCTAGAGACCCTGCACCAGCCTAAACACGATGGGGACATCTGCACAGTCACCGTGCCACATTCTGCACACAGTGGTTGCTCATTACAGAGCTCCGCACAGCACAGTCACCCAGTACAACGCTCTGCACCCAGAAAGGACCCTGTCCAGTGCTTTGCACACAGTAGGCACTCAGTCAACATCGTTGCCCGCTTTCCCCGCCCGGATCCAGAGCGGAGATACAGGAACCAACAAATGACGACTCTGGATCGTGGTCTGCTCTCCTTTCAGAGGGGACGGGACCCCCTCGCCAGGAACGCCGGTGGGGGCCAAGAGGGGTACAGGCAGCCAGATCGACCCTCGGGCCGGCATCGGACCCTGGCTTCACGTTACCATGTTGTAACCCATGGAGATAAGGCAAGCCCGGAAGTCCTCCGTGTCCATCATGCCCGTCTTCTTCTGCACAGGGAGTGACGCAGACAGAAGGAAGGAAGCAAGGAAGGGAGGGAAAGAGGAAAGGAGAGGGGAAGGCCAGGAAGGAAGGAAGGGAGGCCAGGAAGAGGAGGGTCAGAGGCCACCAAGCCAGGAAGGGGGAGAGGCAGGCCAGGAAGAGGGAAAAAGAAACGCAGGAGAGAGGAAAAGAAACCAAAATCAGAGGAGTTGGAAATGGAGAGTTGTCACAGGGGAGAAGCCCAGGGGTTCAATGGAGATGCCCGAGAGGTGGGAGAGGAGAAGGGGAAAATCAGGGAGGGAGGAAGTGATGGAAAGCAGCAGGAAAGAGAGATGAGAAGACATGGAGGGGGTCCCCTCGGGCGAAAGAAGTAGGGATGCAGGAACCGAGCAGGGGGAGCCCAGAGACCCAGTCAAATAGATGGACAGACAGAGAACAGCCAGCGTGGTAGGCAGGAAGGGAGAGGCAAACAGAAAGAGAGAGACAAACGACAGGAGAGAAAGGCCTGTTATTTCTCACCCAACTCCCCCCTGAACCGAGGTCCTTAAAGGCTTTCAGTACCTGGGGGTCGTTGCCAATATCGTAACCCAAGCTGATGAGGCAGGCTTTGAACTCCTCGGGACCCAGCGTGCCGGAGTGATCCTGGGGCAGCCGTGCGGTGCCAGGGGGGAGCGGTGAGGCGGGAGTGGGGGGCGGTGAGAAAGGATGGTGGGGTGGGGGGGGGGTGCCGTGCCGGGTAGGTGGGAGGAAAGGTGGGGAAGGGAGGTACACACACGATCCATGCAGATGGAGGAAGGAGGCGGAGAAGATAAAAACGCACAAGGTTAGACGCCCCGCTGACCGTGGCCCCGGGGAGGACCGCCGGGGGTGCCTCTCTGTGAGAAGGCTTCCCCACCTCCCCCGTCCCCCAGCCCTGGTCTTTCTCCCAGGCCCTTGGAGTCCCCGGACCACGGGCCACCCAGAGTGCGGTGCGGCAGGCAGAGACAGAGGGCGGTGGTGGAGGGTAGTCGGGGCAGCCGGGCCTCTTCTTCCTCCCACCTCTGCCGGGGCTAATTCAGGGTTCTTGGGGTTCCCTGGACTGGTGGACCGGGACGAGATGGGGAACCAAGGGGCAAGGGTCCCCGTGAGCAAGGGTCCCATCTAGTACCACTGTCGTTCTCCAGGAAGCAAACAGGGTGGCCGGTGGAGACGGGGACGGGTCCCCGGGTAGATTTCAGGGCCGGAACCCCTTCCTCGCTGCTGGGGTTCATCTGGCAGGGGAGCAAGCACTAGCTGGGCACTAACTCTCTAAGCTCGCAGGCTTGTGAAGAACTTTTTCTCCAGAGGGCCGTGAAACATCCGAGGTTACTAGGAGAGGGTGGACAAGCCTCCGGCAGGGAAGGGCAGTGGTATTAAGGCAGACAGGAGTGGGCAACTCTTTCCAGAGGCAGGGGGTTGGATTAGGTGGTCCCCAAAGGCACCCAGTAGCCTAGGAGTTCTAGGGTAGCTGGGAAGGAAGGGTATTCACGGCAGGGTCCTTTCTCTCCAGCCCCAGCCTGGCATCAATGCCCCAGGTCGGAGGCCCCTGCAAGGAGTGGGTGGGTTGGCATCAAAGCCCCCCAAGGATAAAGTGTGGCCTAATGGGTAGTGCAAAGGCCTGGGAGTCAGAGGGTTCTAATCCTAGCTCCACCTCTTGCCTGCTGTGGGACCTTGGGTAAGTCACTTTAATTCTCTGGGCCTCAGTTTCCTTCTCTGAAAATAAGGATTCCATACCTGTTCACACTCCTACTGAGCCTGGGAATCCCATGTGGGGATAGGGACTGAATCTGACCTGATTATCTACCCTAGAGCTTAGCACAGTGTTTGGCACATAGTAGGCACTTAACAAACACCACAGTAATTATTCAGGAGGATCAGTCCCAGGTGTTTGTCAAGCAGGCTCACACGGGTGGCCCAAGGTTGTCCATGAACTTGGCTCGGAGGCGTGAGGGGAAGGGGACCCTGAAAGGATGGACCCTTGGTCCCCCAGCGCTAGCCCAAATTTGGGGGTTTTCGGAGGAGGTTGGGGGCTGGGACAGGAGAGAGGAGAGGGGATGCAGGGGCGCTGTGGGCGTGCAGGCGCGGTGAACTCTCACCCTGTCAAAGTGATTGAACGAGGCCCGGAACTCATTCATCTGCTCCTGGCTGATGCCCTTGGCGTCGCGGGTCAGGATCTGGTTCTCCACCTCGTTGATGGTTCTGGCGATGGTGGTCAAGAGCTGCTCCCAGCCCACCCGGATGTGCTGGAATCGGGGACACTAGTCAGTCGGGACGTCCCGACGCACGCCCCCCGATCCCAGGCCCCGGTGGCCCAGAAACTAGTGCTCCCAGCAATCCACCGATGAGAGGAAAGCAGCTCTCCGCTCCCACCTGGTTTGCTCCATAGAGGCCAGGATGGGAAGATGTCCCACTCAGCGGTGCCCCGAGGTCAGAAGCCACCACGAGGGGCCCAGCCTCGGGCCCAAGCAGCTGAAACCCCAAAGCCCCTCGGGACCACCGAGAACTGAGTCAGGACCAGCCTTGAGGCTGCCTGACTCGGATGGCTCAGACCGGGTCAGCGTGGACAGACCCACCCAGGACCCCATTCTGAAGAGTCCACGCTCTCAGGGGGACTGGCAGACCCAAGGATGGGTGGGTCACCTATCAAGCCACTAGATTACAAGATTCACTACATATTATAAGGCCCACTAGACTCTGAACTCCATGAGATTGTAAACTCCACTACTTTTTAAACTTCACTACACTGTAAGAACCCTCTCAGGGTCGCACCTGGAGAGTTTCCATTACTCTACCAGTCTTGACTACGAGAGGGAGAGTCAAGCAGAGTCCTGTCCATTCCATTACTAGCTTGGGCAGTGGCTAGTGAATGGCAGGCAATCTGCTACAAGTCAAAACTCACCCATGCTGGGCAGCATTGGTAGGGGAGAGAATCGAGGGCAGAGACTCAAGTTTACTGCATGGAAGGCAGCGATGGTAAACCGCTTCCGTATTTTTACCAAGAGAACTCTATGGATCCACTACTAGAACGATTGCAGATGGAAAGGGGGGCATTCTGGGAGAGATGTGTCCCTGGTGTCGTTATGGGTCGGAAACGACTCGACGGCATAAGACAACACACGATGTTGTAAGATCCACTAGACTGGAAATTTGACTAGACTTTAAGATCCACTAGCTTGTAAATTCCACTACATCGTACGATCCTCTAGACTGTAAACTCCTGCCCCTTGTCAGTTGTGTGACTGTGGGCAAGTCACTTCACTTCTCTGTGCCTCAGTTCCCTCATCTGTAAAATGGGGATGAAGACTGTGAGTCTCTTGTGGGACAACCTCATTCCCCTGTATCTACCCCAGCGCTTAGAACAGTGCTCTGCACGTAGTAAGCGCTTAACAAATACCAACATTATTAAATAGTAAACTCCACAAGAACCTAAACTCCATGAGACTGTAAACTCCGCAAGACTGTAAGATCCACTAGGCTGTAAACTCCCTAGGAGAGCAAACTCCACTGGATTGTAAACCTCACAAGATTGTAAACTTCCCTAGACTTCCCTAGAAGTAAATTCTCCGGAAGATTCACTGTATTGTAAATTCCATTAGATTATATGATCCCCGAGATAGTAAGCTTCACTAAACTGTAAAAACCCACTAGACTGTACATTCTATGAGATTGTAAACTCCATCAGAGAAGCAACATAGCCTAGTACAAGGTAGAGATTGTGTCTACTAATTCTGCTGGACTCTCCCAAGGGCTTAGTACAGTGCTCTGCATGCAAAGAGGGATCCGTGAATACCCTAATTGACTGATAGATGAGTCGTCGAACCCCAGGTAATTTCAAGAGGCAAAGAGGGAGAGGCGGCCAGTTCCCCTCCAGAAATGAACTTTATCACCCTGGCACTCCCTCCAGCGCTCATCCAAACGTCAAGACAGAGACGTCTAGACAAGCAACAAGGTCCCGGGAAGAGCTTCGACGGCATCTGCCGGAAGTGAATGATGGCCTTCTTGGGCCCGGATGGCCCTTGAAAACCACGTTTCTCCTGTTACCAAGGCAACCCAAGGGCAGAGGGGGTCCCCGAAGGAGCGAAGAGGCTCCCCCCCGGCGGAGTCTCCCTGCTCCCCTGCTTGAGAGCCAGGCTCTGAGGGCACCCGGAAGCTGTTGGCGAGGGGAACGGTACCTCCATGGTGTAGTTGGTGTGCTTGTTGTCGAAGATGAGGGCCTCCTGGATCTGCTGGTGGTTGCCCTCCAACTGGTCAATCTTGGGCTTGTAGTTGACGATGCTCTGCTCGTACTGCCGCAGGTGGTTTAGCTGGTCTTCCAGAGTGCCGTGCATCTCGATGGAGATGCGGCCGATCTCCTGAGGATGGAGCGAGAGGGGAGTCCGCGGGGGGTTGCGGGACCAGGGCTCCCACACTCACTCCCTGCCCGGGCAGTGTTCCACGCTCAGCACTGCCACCATTCCTCATTCTGGTCCTCCCTGGGTCTCACCACCCCCAGGGATCCTGGTACAGAAGGAGGGAGCTGTGGGGAAAGGGAGGATGGGACGTAGGTCTGGGAATCGGGGATCTAATCCCAGCTCTGCCACTCGCCTGCTGGATGACCTTGGGCAAGTCACTAAATTTCTCTGTGCCTGTTTTCTCACCTGTAAAATTGGGATTCAAAACCCGTTCTCCCTCCCTCTCAGACTAGGAGGCCCCTGTGGCCCGGACTCACCTACTTCAAAGGTTTGTAGTGGACACCTCCTCCAAGAGGCCTTCCCTGACTAAGCCCTCCTTTCCTCTTCTCCCTCTCCTCTCTCCATCACCCTGACTTGCTCCCTCTATTCATCCCCCCCTCCCAGCCCCACAGCACTTATGGGTGCTCATCTCTACAAATTATTTATATTAATGTCTGTCTCCCCTCCTAGACTACAAGCTTGTTGTGGGCAGGGCATGTGTCTGTTATATTGTCATACTGTATGCTCTCTCATGCTTGGTCCATTGCTCTGCACAGTAAGCGCTCAATAAATATGATTGACTGAATATGATCGATTATCTTTTATCTACCTCGGCTTTCGGCACACTAGCGCCTTTTAAGTACTGCAATTATTATTATTACTGTTGTTGTTAGGGACCCAGCAGGATGGGAAGGGCAGAGGTCTTGAGCCCCAAACCGTGTCCAGGACTGAGGCAACACCCTGTAGAGGAGGACGCCCTAATTACTGCTCAATGACAGCGAGGGCCATTTTCTACTCCTCTATCAGTAGGGCTCAAGAGCAGGCCCCGACCCTGGCCCACCTCTGAGAGAAAAGCGGGGTCTGAGCGGCATCGATGTCCCCCGTGACTGGCAGGGGGAAGGATCTGGAAGCCCAGGAACCCACCTCCAACCCAGATTACCCAAGGATCAGTCTCGGCCGGAAGGTGACAGGAGTCTTCCCTTTGGGAAGGGGGTCTGTGTGCAAGGGTAGGAAAGCTGGAGAATGGCCGGGGGGGGCGGGAAGGCAAGTTAGGCTCCGACGCTACCTCCATCTTGGTCTGGATCCAGGGCCCGATGACGTTGGCCTGGGCACCGAACTGCTTCCGCAGCCGCTCGTTCTGCTGCTGGCGGGCGTGTTCCTCCATAAGGGCCTCGTCCCGCCGGGGCACCAGCTGCCGCACCTGGGGGAGGACCGAAGGGACGGGTCAACTGCTGCCTCCTCCAGCTGAAGTTCCGCCCACTCCGTCCCCTCCCTGGATGCCAACTCACGTGGTCCCATTTGCCGTTGATCTCCTGAGGGGTGATGGTGGTGTAGGGGTTGGTCCCCGCCATGTTGACGTGGTAGGTCTGGACGATCTTGGTCACCTCGTTGTGGATGCCCAGGATGGCCTGCCGTTCCTTGTCAGCATCGGGGAGGGTGGCCTTGAACTGCTCGTGGGCAGTGGTCAGCCCCTGGGCACCGGAATGGCAGGGAGAGGCAGAAAGCAAGAGGAGAGAAGTGGGGGTTCACTGGAGGGGTCCATGAATTCCCCTCCCCAGCTGAGAAGAGCTTCCTGGACACAACCGGAGACGGTTCTTGGTCAACCTGGAAAGGTGCTTGGACACAGCAGTCGGCTCTGAGTCTACTCATTGAGCTGTCAGAGGTTTTTCTCCCTGTCCCTGACTATCTTTGCTAAGGGTCCAAGGACATCCCCAATCCCCACAAGAAGCAAGACTTCCAACTTTCCCCAGACATCTTTTACAGAGGCACTGGCAGGCAGATCTGAGTTTCTGCTCCTTCCCTCCAGCCACCGGAGGGTTGACTGGCTCACGGGTCACCAAATAGCCCAAAAGCAGGGAGCAGGGGAAGGAAGGGCCGGGGAAGAAGAAGGCAAAGGATGCCCTTTGGAGAGCTGTGCAAGCTGTCCCTGGAAAACAAGAGCTCAGTCTAGCCCACATGTGGCCCAATTCCCAGACCTCTCCCAGCTTGTCCTCCTTGCCTGGACCCCCAACACCATCTGGTTCTAAGGCAGAAGGGAGCTGTCGTGGCCTGGCATGCCCAACTCATGGCAGCCATCAGCCCATCGTTCCCTAAGCTGTGTTACCCGGATACCCCATGAGAGCACAGCGGGGTGGGCACCTGGATCTCCTCGATGGTGTGCACTATGAAGGTGTCCTGCAGGTCCTCCATGGCCCCCTCCATCCAGTTGTTGAAGGGGGCAGCTCGTTTGGCATACTCCAGGTACAGTTGGTCTATGGTCTCCAGAAGCTTCTCTGTCCGCTGGCAGCGGGGGTGGGACAGAAAGTGAGAGGAAAAATTCACATCCAGTGAGGCTCCACACCTTCTTGGCTGCCACAGGAAGCCCGGCAGGCCGGGCCAGACCAGGGCCAAGAGCCTGAGCCCGATTTTAGGCTGAACATCGCTTGAGGGGGGAGGGGGCATCCCGGAGGGGGGCGGCTCAGGCTTCTCAGCCGCTGCTGCCATTCTTCTGGTGCCTCAGGGCAGGAGGCAAGAGGGAAAGACAAAAAGTGGAGGACCATGAGGGGCTGGAGCTGCTAAGGTCGGTGTCCTCTCAGTGGCCTCTATGGGCCCCAGCGGCGGCTAGTAGGACCTCTGCCTTTGGGAGCAGTAGGTAGGGCACACATACATGAGCAGGAAGATGCAAGGCGGCAGGGGCCATCACTTCCCTAGAGCCTAGGGGAGGGTGGTCTGAGTGGACCCTGGTCATCCTTTCCCCTCCTCGTAGAAGGGCAGAGAGATGCCCGGGGCTCCAGCACCAGGTACGCAGTGGTCAGGAAGGAAAGGAAGGAGGGTAGGGAAGGGGGACCTGTCTCCCAAAGCCGGAGATGTCATCTCACCTCCAAGGCTTCCCTCCGCTTCTGGGTCAGAGCCCCCAGGCTATCCCACTGGTCGCAGATCTTCTGGCAGCGGGCATTCACGTTGGGAGAGTCGTAGTAGTCCAGCTCGCTGGAGACAGCCCAGGGAGGGAGAAACAATGTATCAACTGGGGGGCGGTCACTCCTTCCTGGTCTCCCCAGTCCTCCCTCCACTGGGGCATAGGCCACACCACTCGCCTGCCTCTCCCACCACGTCCCAAACAGCACAGCCTTGGAGCACTGAGCACATTAATTAATGAATTAATTGTTGTGCTTGTAAAGTGCTTACTAAGTGCCAAGCGCTATTCTAAGTGCTGGGGCAGATACAAGTTATCAGGTCGGACATAGTTCCTGTCCCGCATGGGGCTCACACTCTTAATCTCCATTTTACAGGTGAGCTAGCTGAGGCCCAGAGACTTGCCCAAGGTCACACAGGAGACTCATGGCAGTTGGGAGGAAGGGCGCTGAGGGAGGAGAGTGGAGAGGGATGGGGGAAAACACAGCGGGCAGAGGAGGTAGGGGGCCCGTACTTTAACTCCTGGGCGATGGCGGCGATCTGCTCCACCCGGTCCTGATGGGCGGCCAGGTCGCTCTCAAAGGCCTCGTGCTTCTTCAGCAGAGCTTTGATCTCTGACAGGGTGGCTGTCTCATAGTCCTTCTGCTGCAGCATGGCCTCTTTGCCTAGAGTGGGCAGTAAACCAAGGGGGTGGGGTTTGAAGCCCTGTGAGAACCACCACCTACCCCACCATGAGAGCCTCACCCTCCTCCCACCAGTCAGGCATCAACTGTATTTACTGAGCGCTTACTATGTGCAGAGTACTGGACTAAGCACTTGGGAGAGTACAATACAACAATAAACAGACACATTCCCTACCTTCAGTGATCTCACAGTCTAGAGGGGGAGACAAATATTAATAGCGATAAATCAATGGCAGATATGGACATAAGTTCTGTGGGGCTGGGAGGGAGGATGAATAAAGGGAGTAAGTCAGGGCAACAGAGAGGGGAGTGGGAGAATAGGAAAAGAAGACTTAGGAGAGGCCTCTTGGAGGAAATATGCCTTCAATAAAGCTTTGAATGGGGGGAGAATCAGTGTCTGTCAGATATGGGAAGGGGGAATTCCAGGACAGAGGCAGGACATGGGCGAGAGGTCGGAGGCGAGATGGACGAGATCGAGGTACAGTGAGAGGTTTAGAGAAGCGAAGCGCGTGGGCTGGGTCGTATTAGGAGAGTAGAGAGGTGAGATAGGAGTGGGCGAGGTGATGGAGGGCTTTAAAGCCAAAGGAGAGGAGTTTCTTTTTGAAACTGTCAGCACCAGCCCTGGACACGGTTGGTTATGTCGGAGTGGCCCAGACCCCGCCACCCCCTGCCACTAGGCAGAGATGCTCGGGGCTCTTGGGAAATGTTGGAGGCCACCAGGCCCAGCCATACCGTCAGTCCAGGCCTCGTGGATGGAGGCCTTCTGCCGGAACTTCTCCGCCAGGTGGTCCAGCCGCTCCAGCCTGCGGATCTCATTCAGCAGCCACTCCTCGTAGCCCTTCTCGGCCTGCTCCAGCCCGCCCCAGGCCGTGCTGATGTCCTACGGAGGCACCCGGAGAACAGGGTGGGGTTGGACCGGGCCCGGGTCACCCTCACTCCCCAGCCCGGCCCTCCCCCGGACACCCCGTCCCCAGTCCGCACTCACAGAAACCATCTTGCCCTCAGAGGGCATGAAGGCGGGCCGGTTGCTGAGCCTCAGCTTGGTCTGCAGTGTGTTGAAGTTGATCTCCAGCTGGCACTTCTCCTGCACCTTGGGGGGCTTGTGCAGACGGCGATAATCCCGGAAGTCCTCCAGCTTCTGCTGCATGGCCTGCATGGTGTTCTCCGGGGCCCGGTTCTCCAGCCACGGGATCGTCCGCCGGATCCACTCCAGAAGCTGCCGGACAGCGGGGAACCTCACCGGGGGCCTCCAGAGTCCACTCTCCATCCTTACTCCCTCGCCCTATGCCCCGCCACTGGCCCCCTCGTCCCACCTTTTGGCCTGGCCGTTGGCAGCCCTCCACCCAAGGGTCCACTTGCCACACCAAAACGCAGCTCTCCGTTTCCGGCATCGCCACGGCCCCCTCCCCTGAAAAGGGCCCTGGCACCACCGAGACCCAAGTCCTCTCCAGATATGGGTCACCTTCCTCGGGGCCAAGAGCGGTCCACAAGCCGAGCCCCCTGGGGGCAGGAGCACGGCCCACCAGGGCTCGGCTCGACTCGGGGTAGAAGCCCCAGGCAGGACCTACATCACTGGCCAGCTTCTCGTAGTCCTCCATCAGCTGCTCGTTCTCCTGGTTCACCGCCAGCACCTTGCAGATGCGATTGGCCGCCGTCTCTGCCTGTTGAGAAGAGGTGGAGGGTGGGACATTGCTGCTGGCCTGAAGAGGGGTGATACCACTGCCCCACCCCCGGCCCATCCTGCCCCTCGCCCGGTCTCGCCCGGACCTTGCCTCTCGAACATGCCCGTGGTCAAAGGCCAGAGCCCAGGCCAAACGAGATGATAGCCATGGGGAAGGTGGCCCAAATCTGGGCTGGCACGGGCTCTCCCCCCAGACCCTCATCTCCGCAGGTGGGCTTCAGGTGTATGGTCTTCCGGACGTGGTAGGGCTTCCCGGCACTGGGCCCGGAAACAGCTCAGGTGGAGAACGTCAGGGCAGCAGAACGTAAGGTGGCACCGACTGAATTGAACTGCAGGAGACTCAGAGGCAGAGGCCGGGTTGCTGGGTTTGCTCTCTATGTACTAAGAACTACCCTCGGTCACAGAACCTTGTCCCTAGGGGCTGGGCTGGGGGCAGGAAGGCCCCTGGGCAGCCTAGTGAGCCTAGCGATGGGCTTCCACCTCATGTACCCAGCTAGTCAATCTAGGTGGCCCCTCCGGGCCCCTTCTGGTCCTCTCAAGAGGTGGGAAGACCATTTCTGGGTCATCTTAGTGACTTCCGCTGTGTTCTTTCACTGGGCCCTCAAGGACACTGAAAGTTGCACTGGAGGGTGCCGCAATGGCCGAGGGCGGGCCGGTTCACCCTGCCCCCGTGATGTGGGGGAGAATCGCCCATTCCAAGTAGGGCCCAGGAACAGGGAAGCAGGTCAACAGCTGCCCGGGGCGGGCGTGATTTCTCTGAACCATTCAGCCTGTCAGAGGCCAGGAGCTACAACGTGGGATCCCACTGCCCTCAGGTTTTTCCACCACGATGGAACAGGGGGACGAGGGGATGGGGAAAAGAGCTGGAGAGGCCGGGGCAGACCTGGAGATCTCCACATCAAATAGAAACTCCTCACCATCGGCTTTAAAGCAGTCATTCACCTCGCCCCCTCCTACCTCACCTCGGTACTCTCCTACTACCACCCAGCTGCATGCTTTGCTTTAACCTTTTCACTGTGCCTCGATCTTGTGTATCTTGCCATCAACCTCTCACCCACATCCTGTCTCTGGCCTGGAACGCCCTCCCTCCTCATACCTGACAGACAATTACTCTCTCCCTCTTCAAAGCCTTATTGAAGGCACATCTCCTACAAGAGGCCTTCCCTAAGCCCTCCTTTCCTTTCCTCTTCGCCCACTCCCTCTCCGTCGCCCTGACTTGCTCCTTTTATTCACCGTCCCCCCAACTCCCAGTCCCACAGCACCTATGTACGTATCCGTAATTTATTTATTTCTATTAATGTCTGTCTCCCCCTCTAGACTGTAAGCTCACTGCGGGCAGGGAATTTGTCTGTTTATTATACTGTCCTCTCCCAGGAGCTTAGTCCAATGCTCTGCACGTAGTAAGAGCTCAATAAATGCTACTGATTGACTGGAGACCCCCAGGAAAAAAGGCCGGAACCAGCGGGAGGCTGCCAGGAGAAGCTAGGGCCGGCAGGCCATTCGAGCAGAGTTGACTGGACGCCCAGGTGGTGGGTTGTGAGAGGGGAAGTCGGGCCTAGGGGATGGAACAGCCAAACCACAAAGGAAACTGAGAAATGGGTATTGAGACTGTGAGCCCGATGTGGGACAGGGACCTTGTCCAACTCAAAGCATCCTTTAGCCAGGGGGCAAGTCCTGGGCCGGATGAAACAATGGTCTGACCCTCTTGAGACGTCCTGGGTTCTTGTGTCAGGAAGGAGTCGAGTCACCCAAGGGGTGGGGTATGAGGGAGGAGGCTCCCTTCCCTCTCACACCCTGCACGAACCCTCCCCTGCCCCCGGCCCCGGGGCCAAGCTCAACTGGGGCAGTTCCAGCCGACCCCAGGACCTCATTAGTGGCAGTGCTCAGAGCACTGCGGGCCATGGGACAGAACAGCCGCCGAGAGAAAGGAGAGGGGAAGCAGGGTGGCGTAGTGGATAGAGCACGGGCCTGGGAGTCAGAAGGTCACGAAGTTCTAATCCCAGTTCTGCCACGTGTCTGCTGTGTGATCTTGAGCAAGTCACTTCACTTCTCTGGGCCTCAGTTACCTCATCTAGAAAATGGGGATTGAGACTGCGATCCCTACGTGGGACAAGGACTGTGTCCAACCCAATTTGCTTGTATCCATCCCCAGTGCTTAGTACAGTGCTTGGCACATAGTAGGTGCTTAACAAATACCACAGTAATTATTATTATTATTATTCCCTGACTTCTAATGCCACATAACTTCACTGGCCCAGCTTGCTCCGGATTTTAAAACACTCTAGTGCGGCCCAACGGTCCTCAGGAAGCCTGCAGGCAAGACCGGCTTGCTTTTTGGAGAGAGCAGACTTGGTCGGAAACCCCATCCGGCTGACATGTGTGCGTCTATCAAACTCCCACCCTCCTGCCTGCATTTAGCATCTCCCCAGCGTCCCCGCCTCTGCAGCCCCATGGCAAGTGCAGGGCCGAGGACCCAGCCGCTGGAACAAAAACCAAAACAGTCTGAGTGCAGGTGGGTGTACCCACAGAAACAACCACGCATGCCTTGGGAGGGTTGAGCCGGTCACTCCAGCCCCTAGCCAAGACTTTCCCCGCCATGGTCAGCAGCATGGCATAGTGATGATGATGATGATGGTATTTGTTAAGTGCTTACTATGCGCCAAGCACTATCTAAGCACCGGGGCAGATACAAGGTAATTGGGTTGTCCCACATGGGGCCCATAGTCTTGATCCCCATTTTACAGATGAGGTAACTGAGGCACAGAGAAGTTAAGGATAGAGCACTGGCTTGAGACTCAGAAGGTCATGGGTTCTAATCCCAACTTGTGTGATCTGCTGTGTGACTTTGGGATAGTCACTTCATTTCCTTGTGCTTCAGTTACCTCATCTGTAAAACGGGGATTGAGGTTATGAGTACCATGTGGGACAGGGACTGTGTCCAACCCGATTTGCTTGTACCCACCCCAGCACAGAGTATAGTTCCTGGAACATAGTAAGCGCTTAATTAATACCACTATTATTATTAAGATTCCTCCTGAGCACAGTTAAGAGTAGAGGCAATGTGGAGGCCATAGGGGATGGAGAAGGGGGTGGAGAAGAGAAGCAGCATGGCCTAGTGGATAGAGCATGGCCTGGGAGACAGAAGGATCTAATCCTGTCTTTGCTACATGCCTGCTGTGTGACCATGGGCAAGTCATTTAACTTCTCTGGGCCTCAGTTCCCTCATCTGTAAAATGGGGATTAACACTGTAAGCCTCCTGTAGGAGAGGGACTGTGTCCAACCTGCTTAACTTGTATCTACTCAAGTGCTCAGAACAGTGCTTGGCAGGTAGCAAGTGATTAGCAAGTTCCATAATTACTATTAAGGGGTGGAAAAGAAGAGAGTTGACACATAAGCGATTAGTTCACTGCTCTGCACAGAGTAAGCGCTCGTAAGCGCTCGATAAATATGATTGGATGACCTGGAGAGTCCTGTGAGTGAGACCCCTCTTCCTGCAACTCCTGACTGAAGTGGGGTCCGGGGGATTGAGGGGAAGACCACCCCCATCCCACCTCAACGGGAGAGGCGGTCAAGCTCAGGGTTGGACCTCCGATCAAATGTCCATGGGAATCAAGGCCCAGAAAGCGGCAGGAGCACTGAGGCGGGCCTCGACGGAGCACTCATGGGGCCAGGGGTGAGGAAGGACATTTGAGTGGGGAGAATCGGGAAACTCCCCGGCAGTGGAGGTAGGTGGCAAGGCTGAGGACTAAAGCCAACATACAAGTGAAAGTTGGGGGGTTGGGGGGGGACTCTCTGAGGTCCGGCTCAATCTGGAGGTGGTCTTGGGAAGCCGATGCAGACTGACTGGGGGCCAGAATGGTCCACCCGTTCTGATCCGCGGCAGCCAGCCCTGAGATTTCAAGTCCGGCCCAACACTTGTGCCCAACTTGATGCTTCAAGGTCAGTCCGGGGTCCCGCTCTGGACCACTGAGGAGGGTCTCCATCCCACCCTCCCAGCCTCCAATGCTGTTTTACTGGAATCCGATGTTTGGCTGGGGGCCCGTAGGGACACGAGGCCAAGGGCAGCAAGAATCCAGTGGCATGGGAATTTGGAGAAGCGGAAAGATTTGGGATCTGAGGGGGAAAGCAATGCTAGGAGGGGTGCATGTGTGGCCAGATAGGATGGGTTTGTGTCCAGAGGGGCAGGCAGAGGCAAAGAAGTCGGAGGGCATGGGTTCGAATCCCGGCTCAGCCACTTGTCAGCTGTGTGACTTTGGGCAAGTCACTTAACTTCTCGGTGCCTCAGTTACCTCATCTGTAAAATGAGGATTAAGACTGTGAGCCCCACGTGGGACAACTGGATTCCCCTGTGTCTACCCGAGCACTTAGAACAGTGCTCGGCACATAGTAAGCGCTTAACAAATACCAACGTTAAAGAAGAGAGGAGAAGAGTCAGCTAGTGAGTGGCCTCCCAAATTTGCCTTGCCCAGTGACTTTCCATGAAAACCCACGCCACAAGGAGTGCAGGGGGCTTCCAGTTTAGAGCCAGGTGGGCCGGGCTCCTCTCCCTGGCACAGAAGAGGGTCTAAATAGCCCTAAGCAAACCTATCCTTCCCCTCGATGGACAGGGACCATGCCCTCTCCTATGCAGGGACCCTTCGAAGCCCCAGAGTTTAGCTCGGCTAGGGATTATGGATGTGGAGCAGGCCCAGGAAGCAAGAAGTCGTGGTCACTTCCGACCTTGGGGCAGAGGGCTCTCCAAAATGTGGCGGGGCCCAGGCCCCCCCTTCCCCAGACTGTGAGCTTGTTGTGGGCGGGGAATGTCACTATTTAGTGTTGTATTGTACTTTCCCAAGCGCTTAGTACAGTGCTCTGCACATGGTAAGTGCTCAGTAAATAAGATTGAGTGAATGAATGAATGACCTGGAGATGAGCAGGGACACCACATTCTTCACATGGGCTAGGTGACCTGGGATCACGTCGATATTCCCTATGGAGTTGTCCCCAGGAATAATGGTCATAACTGTGGTATTTGTTAAGTGCTTACTATGTGTTAAGCTCTGTACTAAGCATTAGGGTAGATAGGAGATCATTAGGTCCCAGCTGGGGCTCACAGTCTAAATGGGAAGGAGAACAGGGATTGAATCCCCATTTCGCAGATGAGGGAACTGAGGCAAATGTTGGTCAAGGTAAATAAATACTTTGGCTTGACCAAAGTTCCACAGTGCTCAGCGCAGTACTCTGCACAATGTAAGCACTCACTAAATACCATCAATGGGGTGACTGATCGATTGGAAGTACAAAGGAGGACTGGGAAACCCACCTCTGGCTAGGCAGGTGTGAGATGTGAGAAGCAGCTTGGACTAGTGGAAAAAACTCAGGCCTGGGAGCCAGAAGCCCTGGGTTCTAGTTCCACCACTTGTTGGCTGTGTGACCTTAAGTGAGTCACTTACCTGCTCTGTGGTTCGGTTTCCTTAACTATAAAATGGGGATTCAGCACCTGTTCTCACTCATCATTAGACTGTAAGCTCCATGTGGGACAGGTACTGTGTCCAACCTGAATACCTTGTACTTTGTATTTACCCTAGTGCTTAGAATAGTGCTTGGTTCATAGTAAGCTCTTAGCAAATATTATTATTATCATCACGAGGCAAACAAAGGGAATTCTATTAAAGTCCTTGGAGACACGTTTCCTGCCTCAAGGTTTACCCTCATCGCCTGGCACACTCATCTTGGACTGATGCCAGCGGGGGTCCAGCTGTGTCCGCTAGCTTATCTATCCATCTAAAATGGCCAGGGGAAACGCAAGTCAGAATGGTGGTTGGACCCCTCTGAACCGAGCAGGGGGAGGGAGCCAGGGGAGGTGGGCAAGCAGAGACCCTGGGTGGGGGTCTCACCAGCAGGACGCTCTGAGGCCTCATGGCTGCTCTCTTGCCCCCAGGGTGTGGCCTTCTGTAGCCGGTAGAGACGGAGGAGGCCGAGTGCCCTCATTCCACCCGGGGCTCCTTGCTGTGACCGGTCACACAAACAGCACGGAAAGGCCTCCAGGAGCCGGGGAGGAAAACTACCCAGGCTGGGGTAGGAACCAAGGAGTCACACAGGAACTATCACCCCACCCCCCGCTCTGCCTCAGACCTATAAGGCTCCAGACAGACATACAGAGACAAAGAGAGAGACGGACGGGGAGAGAAACAGAGGGGGAGAGAAGCAGGGATGGAGAGGGACAGAGGGGAAGAGAGGCAGAGAAAGACAGAAATTGAGAGACAGAGACAGATGGAGAGACAGACATGGAAATAGAGATGGAGAGAGACAGAAGGGAGGCAGAGAGGGAGAGGGATGGAGATGGACAGAGACAGAGAAAGACAGAGACAGATGGAGAGAGACGGAAAATCTGAGAGCAATAGCAGACTTGGAGGTGGAGAAGCTGGAGGGGGGCAACTGAAGGAAGAAAAGGGGAGAAAAGAGGAGAGAGGAAGAAATAAGGCAATAGAGGGAGAGAATGCGGAAGATATAGGGAAAGAGAAGGAAAGCAAGACCGAGAAAATGACTGGACTGAGGGAGATGGCAGGAAGAGGGGAGGGAGAGGTAGGCAAGGTAGGACAAGACACAGAGAGACAGAGGGAGGGGAGACCAAGAGGAAATGGGAGAGGAAGGGGTGCAGGGAGATGGTGTGAAGGAGAGAGTGAGAAGGAGGGGAGGACAAGATGTGAGGAGATGGAGGGTTGGTGCAGGGGGCAAGAGGAAGCAGGGGAAGATGGGGTGCAGGGAGATGGAGGATGAGGGAGGGCAGGAGGAAGCAGGGGAGAAGAGGATGCAGGGAGGTGGAGGGAGGTGGGAAGACAGAGGAAGGCAGAGGAACAGGGACATGGCGGGAGGGAGAGAGCAAGAAGAAGCATGACAGGATGGGGCAGAATGAGAAGACAGAGAGGAAGCAGGGGAGGGCAAAACACTGGGAGATGCAAGGAGGGGAGACCAAGAGGAAAAAGAAGAGAATGGGATGCAAGGAATGACAGGAGGGGGAGGAGAGAGGAAGTGGGGAGGACAAGATGCAGGAAGATTGAAGGATGGGAGGCAAGAGGAGGCATGGGAGGATGGATCATAGGAAAATGGAGGGAGGGGAGACAGAGAGGAAATAGGAGAGGGTAGGATGCAGGGAGATGATGGGAGGGAAGAGCAAGAGGAAGCAAGGGAGGACAAAATGCAGGGAGACGGAAGGGTCGGGGGGGAGGTGAGAGGTAACAGAGAGGATGGAGGAAGAGGAAGAGCGGGAGGGAACTTGCAAAGGTCCTGAGAAGCACTGGGCACATGCGGCAGCCCCAGAAGCACCTGCCCTTCGGAGTGCCCCCGGGGTTCGCCAAGGAAGTTGGGGAGAAGGAAGCACAGTGCTGGAGATAGGGGCAGGAAGGCAGGGGCAGGAATGGCAGAGGCAGAAGACGGGCAGGAGACGACGGGGAGAGATGGGTTGCAGAGAAACAGGAAGCAGTTGCGAGGAAAGGGGTTGAGAAGCGGGTGGCAGAGGGGTAGTTGGAGGGCGGCTGAATGCAAAGGTTCAGTCTGTCGGGGAGGAAGGGAGCTGGAGCTCTCCCCCGCTTCCCCACCCCCAAGCAGTGCCTCTGCCTGGCCTGGGTTCTGGGGAAAGGTTTCACAGCTGGGGGGTGGGGGTGGGGTGCACAGCTGTGCCAAGACTACAAAGGCTCAGTTTGTTATCACCAGCAGGGCCCAGAGGGAAGAGGGCGGAGATCTGAGACTGGGGGTGTCCTCGGGAGAGGTTGGCAGAGCCCGGGCTGAGTGTAAGACCACCCCCCCATGCCCGCCTCAGCCTCAGCGGGCAAAGGGACCACCTCAGGGAGGGTTGGGAAAGTTGAGGGGCTTCACTGTCCGGTCTACTTGGGAGTGGTGGGGGCTGACTGCCTAGCCCTCCCGGCAAACAGCAGCACCAGGTGGCAACCAGAACAGGGGCCCACAGGCTAATACTACCTGTCTTGTCTCCCTACCTCACAGGGTTGTTGTGTGGGCTGAAATGAACTGAATAATGTGATTAAACTGATTGAAGTACTATAGAAAACCACATTATGAGAAGCAGTGTGACCTAGTGGATAGAGCACGGGCCTTGGAGTTGGAAGGTCAAGGGTTCCAATCCCGGCTCTGCCACTCTTCTGCTGGGTCACCTTGGGCAAGTCACTTCTCTGGGCCTCAGTTCCCTCGTCTGTAAAACGGGGATTGAGACTACGAGCCCCAAGTGGGACAGGGACTGTGTTCAACCCTATTTCCTTGTATCCACCCTGGCGCTTAGTACAGTGCCTGGCAAATAAGTGCCTAATAAATATGACAATTATAATCATTATTGCCTCTCTTCCCCCAAGGCAGGGGTGGGCAGGGCAGGGGTGGCAGGGGGTGGCAGGGCCGGCGGAGAGGAGGCAGGGCCAGGGCCCCCCCTCAGCTCCTCACAGCGCTTGACTCGCTGAAGCCCCCAAACCACTTCCCCATCCCGTCCCCAGCCGAGCATTTCTAGCCCAGCAAGGGGCGGCTTCTTGGCACCATCCCCCCGGCCTTCTGGCTACTCTGAACTGGCCTGTCGGCTGGGGAAGACTGTCCCGGGAAGCCTCCGCTGAAGGGAGAGCCCAGGTCTGGGTGGGGACAGGGCGGGACCCAGGGGAAGGACGGCAGGTGGGCGGGGGGGTCGGTTAGGGGTAGGGTCTCTCACCTTCCGTGCACCAGAGAAGGCGTGGTAGTAACATGAAACATAGGTCATAATGGCCTGCTCTCCGGCCTTAGCGGGCCTACAACATCTGCACAAAGAAGGAAAAGAGGTTGAAAGGAGAAAGAAGCAGCGGCGGCGGCGATGGCAGCAGCACACGGAATAAAATAAACAGTCATGGATGGCGAGACGGAGGGAGGGAGAGGACACCAGGGTGGGAGAGAGACACAGAGACAGAGAGAAGACGACAAGGATCACAGAGGGAGGGGGTCAGGCTCGGGCCCTGAGGACAGCGGCCGCATCGAGCTAGACGGGGAGAGCTGGGATTCGGACGTGGACGTGAACATCGGAGGCTCGGATTCACCCCTGTGGGCTCCCACCCCAGGCCCGCTGCCGCCGGGCTTGGGTGTCCTGGCTGCTGACTGGCTGTCCGTCCTCCTCCTGGCTGAAGACTCCAGCTTTGCCGGAAAACCTCCCCGCCTCCCCGAAGAATTCCAGAGGTCCCCGAGGGGAGTCCAGGCGGCCTCCACTGCCGCCAGCCCCGACCCAGCCGACCCCAGGAGGTCCGAGGAAGGCACAAGCTGGCTCGCCGTGATGCGGTATGGCGCGTGGGGTGCGCCTGCTTGAAGCTCATGGGCTCCCCTTCTACCCCAGCCTCCATCCCCTCCCGCGGCCTCCTCCCCCGCGCCGGCCCCCATCCGGGACTCCCACCGAGGGCTCGATGAGCGTAGGTGGCTGAAGAGGGGTGGGTGTTGGGGCGAGGTGGGATTGCGGGGGGACGTCCCCGCGGTTGAGGGGAGCTCAGAACCAGCCCTGTGGGCTCTTTGGCTGGAGAAGACGCAGAACAACGGAATGGAATTTGGAAGCCTTTACCGAAAGACAGTGTGAGGTTCAAGGGTTGGGGGAACTGTCAAATTTTGGGGGTAGAGCCATGAGGCCTCGAAATTAGAGCTCCTCCTGCAGATTATACAACAGCGATTGGGATGGGGACACCCTCTCTGTAGCCAAGAAGAGAAATGATGTTCAGGGGTGATGGGGGTGTCCAGCTGGGCTGGATTAGGGGGATGGGCCTCAAAACCTCAGTGACTCGGACCCGAGCCTGATGCTGGGGCGCACCCTAGCTGGAAGGGTCCTGTTCCCCAACTCTCCCGGTGAGATGGGCGGGAATGGGCAGGGAGAAAAGGACACCAATCAACCAGACCCATCACCTAAGCCGGCCAAACTCGCAAATCCATGGAGGCCAGAGATGAGGTTCGGGGAGAGAGGGACTCAAGAGAGGAGCGGAATGGGGGTGAATAGGGGGGCGTGACCGGGCATGAGCGAGGGGCCAGGGGTGCGGCTGGTGGAGGAAGCTCGAAGCCTGCCGAGAGATACCTTCTGGGCTCCCGAGAAGGCGTGGTAGAAGCTAGACACGTAGGTCATGATGGCTTTCTCGTCGGGCCGGGCCGTGCCGACAATGTCTGCGGAGAAAAATCTGGCATCAGGAGGGGAGAGGTGGAGGCTGGGGAGACCAGAGGGGAGGCCGGGTCACAGTCGGCCTGGCACCGGGAACCCCCTCAACCGCCATGTCTCCCCCGGGCCCCCCACATCCCCCGGGGAGTTTCACAACATGGAAAGGGAAGGAAGTGTGTGGGACTGGGAGAGCTGTGTGGCCTAATGGCAAGAGCCCAGGCCTGGGAGTCAGAGGACGTGGGTTCTAATCCCTTCTCTGCCACTTATCTGCTGGGTGACCATGGGCAGGTCACTTCACTTCTCTGGGCCTCACTTTCCTTATCTGTCAAATGGGGATTGAGACTGTAAGCCCCAGTGGGACAGGGACCATGTCCAAACTGATTCCAGCAGTTAGAATAGAGCTTGGCACATAGTAAGTGCTTAACAAATACCATTATTATTATTATTAGCTTGTATATACCCCAGTGTTTAGAACAGTGCTTGGCATATAGTAGGCACTTAACAAATGCCATAATTATTATTAATAATTATTATTATTCATTCAATTCTATTAAGCACTCACTGTGTTCAGATACTGTACTAAGTGCTTGGGAAAGTACAATGGAACAATAAAGAGTGACAACCCCAACTCACAGTAAGCTCGAAGTCTAGAGGGGAGATTATTATTATCACTTATTATTATTAAGTGATCGGGAGTGGTGGGTTCTCGTCAACTGTCAGCCCCGCGAGGGCAGGGTCTGTGCCTCCCACTTCTGTTGCAATATCCCAAGCCCTGAGTTAGATGCTTGGCACTCACTCAGGAAATGCCCTCGATCGATGGATTGATTGATCGGCTGACTGGTAGCCTGCTATCCTGGGGCCTCTGGCGGAACGGTGGGGATGACTGGGCTGAGTCGGGTATGGGAGGAGGTGGGACACTCCGGGGGGAGGAGAGGAGGAGCAGGAGTGGGCGGCTGGGAGGACCACCAAGTTGCCGGCCAACCTGCCCGTGAGTTTCATGACCACCTAATCCACAATGTCTCTGCCTTCTACCTCCATGCCTGGACTCACAACTGGGGATGTCCCACTGAGGTCCTTAACCCCCAAGGTCCAAGGCCCCCAATCAGAGCAGGTGAGAAGCAGGGAGAAGTAGCTTGGTCTGGTAACAAGCGCACGGGCCACTTGTTCGGCCACTTCATTCCTTCATTCATTCAACTGTATTTATTGAGCACTAACTGTAAACAGAGCACTGTCCTCAGTGCTTGGGAGAGTACAAAAACACAGAATTAGCAGAAATGTTCCCTGTCCATTACAAATTCAGAGTGTAGAGGGGGAGCCAGACATTAAAATGAATAAATAAGCAATTTATACTACATAATTTAAAGATTTGTACATAAATGTTGGGGAGTTGGGGAGAATAACAACATAGTAAGCCCTCAATAAATATCCCTGATTGATTGCCTTCTTTGCCCTGAGTCATCTGTTTTAATAATTTTTAAAAATCATTATTATAATAACAGTGGCATTTGTTAAGCGTTTACTGTGTGTTAAGCACTGGGGTAGATACCAGGTCATCAAGTCAGACAAACATGGAGCTGTGGGAGTCTAATGGGGAGGGAGAACAGGTATGGAATCCCCATTTAAGAGATGAAAAAACTAAGGCCCAGAGAAGTGAAGTGATTTGCCCAAGGTCCCACAGCAGTCAGGGGGCACAGTCAGGATTAGAACCTCTGACTCCTAAGCATGGGCTCTTTCCACTAGACCATGGGATTTCCCACAGCCTTCGAGGGGGTAGGGGAAGGAAAGGGAGGAGGGAGGGGACATGGCCTGGTTGTAACAATTGTTTAACTCTGCCTTCTGCCCTTGTGCCCGGCTTCACACCTTTGGATGCCCCATTGAGCACCCTAACTCCCTGAGGGCGCGAGGAGAAGCAGGGAGAGGCAGTGTGGCCTAGTGGATAGAGCCCGGACCTGAGAGTCAGAAAGTCATGGGTCTAATCCCGGCTCTGCCGCTTTTCTGCTATGTGACCTTGGGCAATTCACTTCACTTCTCTGGGCCTCAGTTACCTCCTCTGTAAAATGGGGATTGAGACTGTGAGTCCCACGTGGGACAGGGACCGTGTCCAACCTGATTTGCTTGCATCCACCCCAGTGCTTATACAGTGCCTGGCACAAAGTAAGTGCTTAACAAATATCATTAAAAACCCCCAAAAAACTGAACTCTTTTACCTTCAGCATCTAACATCTTTGGGATGTCCAGGTATTTTTCTGCCACATCAAATGCTGTGTTCAGGTTCGTGAGCGGGTCATCCTGGAGAAGGAGAAAGAGGAAAACTGTGAGTTGCAGGTTAGATTGCAGGCTCCCTGAAGACCAGGACTAGACTGTTCATTTCTGTTCACAAGTTGTTCACAAATGCCCAGTATTGCATTCTACATGCCCAGGTGGTGTTCAGTACAGTGCTCTGCTCAGAACGATGTTTTGTGGCTAAGAGGCATCCCTTACACTGATCTATACCCAGTAGGTGCTCAGTATAGCCCCTGCACCCAAGAACTGCACGGAATAGGGCTTTGCCTTCAATACACCCAATACAGTGCTCTACCCCCAGGAGGCACCCACTACAGAGTTCTGCCCCAACTAGGCTCCCCAAACAGCATTCTGCCCAAAGAAGTTGCCCAAAACAGTGTTCTGCCTCCAGTAGGTACCCAAACCAGTGCTTTGCCCCAAATTGGTGCCCCAAAGAGTGCTCTGCCCCTACTAGGCATCTAATAGTGCTCCACCTCAAGGAGGCATCCAGTACGGCATACTACCCCAGTAGGTGTACAATGCAGCCCTCTGCTCCCAGTAGGGACTCAACACAGTGGGCCCTGCCCCACGTAGGGACTCAATACAGTGCTCTACCCCGAGTAGGAACCTGTGCCCAATAGATACCCAAAGCAATGCCCTGCACGGGCCTGGGAGACAGAAGGACCTGGGTTCTAATCCCTCCCTGCCATTTTTCTGCTGGGTGACCTTGGGCAAATCACTTGGCTTCTCTAGGTCTTAGTTATCTCATCTGTAAAATGGGGATTAAGACTGTAAATTCCATGTGGGACAGGGACAATGGGACCGGGTCCACACTCCCACACCTTAGGGCGGCCACGTCAATCAGCAGGGCCCTCGACGCCCAGATCTGAGAGAATCCAATCCGGCCCAGTGAGGACCTAGGGAAACTGAGGAATCCGACAAAGGCTAAGTATCCTGACCCCAGGCCAGGGACGGAGATGGAGATGGAGAACGCTGTCCCTCCCAGTCCACAGCCGGACATCAAGCATCTTCTGTCCCTCTGCCTCCCCTCAGCCAGGACCATGTACTGCCACCTTCTTTTCATGAGAGGGAGAAGACGTTGAACTTCTGGCCCCTCCGGCACCCCCGGATCCCCCTTCTCCTGGATCCCCTGGCCTACTCCACTAGGCCCTCCCTCACCACCTGGCTCCCCAGGACACCCAGACTCCCCCAAAAAGTCTCACACGCCCCAGTCCCAACGGCCTTTCAGAGCCCCCCGCCCAGCCGGCCCAGCCGCCGGGGTCCATTAATGTACCTTCCTCAGCTTCCCGTAATCGATCAGTTCCGGGCGGTGACGGTGGATCAGGGCGCAGAATCCCAGGCCGTCCTTCCAACTGTGGAGACAGAGGACCGCCCAGAGGGTCAGAGCAGGCCTCACCAACTCTGGGCTCCGTCTCCTCGCGTTCCCCCCGCCCCCGCCCCAACCCAGGAAGGACCCTCGGCCCACTCCGCCCCGCTGCCCCCAGCATGCGGAGGAAGGGCCTCTGGCCGGGGAATCTCGCTGTCCAAGTGGGCCCGCGGACGGAGGCCTCGCTTCCGGGACACACCTGATGTGGAAGTTCTGGATGTTCACGTTTTTGTAGGGGGCCGTCTTCCTCTGACACCACAACAGCAACCCTTCCTTGGCAGATGTCTCTGCGGGGTGAGCGGAGAGAGGGAGCGATGAGGGCGGGGCCGGGGGAGGCCGGTCGGACTCAACAGAGCGGGGAGACGTCTCTCTGGTCGGGAGCGGGGGGCCTTCCTTGGCGTCTCAGCTGAGGTCGCCCATCACTCATCGGAGAAAGGAAGGCCCCCCCTAAGGGATGGGGGCTGATAGCCCACGGATTGGGGGGCACCTTGGGCATCTCGCTCCCTTTCCCCTTGCCCGGCCACAAGACGAGCTGGCCAAGGGCCGGAAGGGGGAGCTCTAAGAGCAGGATGGTCTGCCCTAGCGGATAATCCAGTATTTCCCAGGGTCTGCTGGTGGAAAAGAGGCGGGAAAGGAAGATCAATGGCCCTGGGGCCTCCCCAGGCTGGGCCCGGCTGGCACGGGCCCCCAGCGCCCTCACCCTCCCTAATGTTCTCCAGCTGGTCTGGAGCAGGTGGTTGAGCACTGTGAGGGATTGAGGGGGGCCGAAGGGACCTAGGGGGGTTAGGACTGAGCCGGGCTAAGGGGACTGAGAACTGAGCCAAACTGAGGGGCGTAGAAGGGGCTAAGGAGACTGAGGGGGCTGAGCACTGAGCCAGGTTGAGCACTGAGCCGGATTGAGGGGGCATTGAGGGGGCTGAGAGGGCCGAGCACTGAGGCAGGCTGAGCACTGAGCCGAACTGAGGGGGGCAGAAGGGGCTGAGGAAGCTGAGGGCGTGGAGCACTGAGTCAGGCTGAGCCGAACTGAGGGGGTTGGAACATTTATTCATTCATTCAATCGTATTTACTAAGTGCTAATTATGAGCAGAGCACTGTACTAAGCACTTGGGACAGTACAATACAGCAATAAAGAGTAGCAATCCCTGCTCACAATGAGCTCAAGACTCGGGGTGGGCTGAGAGGACTCAGGAGGCTGTGAAAACCCGAGGGGACTGAAGGAGCCGTGGGGGCGCTGAGGAGGGTGAGGGAAATATGGAGGGTTGAGAGGGGTGGAGGGTGAGAGAGAACGAGTGGGGCTGAGGAGGCTGAAGGAGCTATGGGGGAACTGAGAGGGGTTGAGGGGGGTGGGAGGTGTGGGGAAATGATTGGGGCTGTCGGGGGTGCTGAGGGAGTGTGCGGAGATTTGAGCGCTGAGCAAGATTGTTGGGAGCTCAGAGGCTGAAGGGGCTGAGGAGGCTGAGCCCGGAGTGAGGCTGAGGGGGCTGAGTGGGCCCACCACCCAGATCTTACCTTCCACTGAGATATCCTGGATGGCAAAGCGAAGGATGATGGTCCAGATCATCCCCAGGGTCATTTTGGCATTCCCGTCCACAATTTCTGTGGAAACAAGATCAGGGGTGGGTTGGCCCAGGCCCATCTACCTGGGAGAGGAAAACCAGGCCCGGCCCTGCTTAGGGCCCCCCATGGGCCTGTCCTGCTGACATCTGTGGCATTTGGAGCTCTCTGGCTCTCTCCCTCCCACCCCACAGAGCTGCTCTGGGGGGGTAAGCGGGGGTCCGACAGCCACCACCCACCCAGGTTCTTCCTGTCCTGTCTTCTGAGGATGATCAATTGATCCATCAGTAGGATTCATAGAGCACTTAGTGTGTGCACAGCACCGTACTAGTTGCTTGGGAAAGTCCAATACAGTTGAGCAGATAGGCCCGATTCTGCCCTCAAGTCAATGACACTCTAGTGGGGGTGACCAGAAGTGGGCTGGCCATCCTCTGCGGTCATTATTATTATTAATAATAATAATTACTATTATCATATTTGTTAAGTGCTTATCATGTGCCAAGCATTGTTCTAAGCACTGGGATAGATACAAATTAATCTGGTTGGACACAGTCCCTGTCCCACATGGGACTCACAGTCAATCTCCATTTTACAGAGGAGATAACCGAGGCATAGAGAATGAAGTGAATTGTGGTGCAGCCGGGATTAAAACCCATGTCCTTCTGACTCCCAGGCCCACGTTCTATTCACTAAACCAAGCGGCATCTAGTTAGTGACCAGCCACCAAGACTAGGGTGGCAGTTGCTGCTGTGCTGCTGGATACCTCGCTTGATGGGGGCCGGGGCTAGAGGGCCCTCTTCTCTCCAGCCCAGATACAAGCTCCTCTCTCACCTGCTCTAAGGTCAGCACACACTACCAGTTACCGGGCCGGGAACAGGATGGAGGAAAGGAAGGGCCGGAAGGACGGGGAGAAAGCCAATCTCAACTCTATCCAGAGAAAAGTTGGGTGGGAGACAGAGCAAGCAATAAACCCTTTTCCTGGAGATGTGTGGCCCCTCGGAGAGCAGGCCGGACTGCGTGCTGCGGGGGTGGGCCTGATTGGGCCTGCCACCCTTTTTGGCTTTTTTTTGTTTTTTATGGTATATGTAAAGTACTTACTGTGTGCCTGGCACCGTGCTATGTCCTGGGATAGATACACACTAATCGGGTTGGACCACAATCCCTGTCCCACAAGGGGCTCACAGCCTTAATCTCCATTTTGCAGATGAGGGAACTAAGGGCCAGAGAAGTTAGGTGACTTGCCCAAGGTCAGAGAGCGGACAAGTGGTGGAGCTGGGATTAGAAGCCATATCCTCTGACTCCCAAACCCGTGTTCTGGCCATTAAGTCACGCTGAGATCTTGCCTCCACTCCCTGCTGGAGCCGGGAGGCCAGCTGTGTTTGGTGGTGGCCGGCTCGGGCTGACCGCCGGGCCTGGTCAACCCAGTGCCTTAAGGAGATTCTGACAGGAGGGAGCACTGTTTCCAACTCGGTTAGGTCAGGGACTCGAAAGGGAGAGGACCAGAGAAGAAGAGAGCAGGTCAGCGAGTGGCCCAAACCAGCCAAGATGCCAGCTGTGGGCTTGCCAGCTGGATGCCCAACCATCCTGAGCCCCTCCCTCAGGTGGCCACCGACGTGGTGCAAAGAAGCCCTAGCTGAGCCTTTTCTAGGGTGTCAGCGCAGGTGAGAGAAAGGCTAGAGTATTCACCAGGTTTTCCCGCCCATTGCCCGCACTGCTCTCTCCCCCTGCATCGCACCACCCTACCCCAACATTGCTCTCCCTGACTCTGAGCCCCGGAGCAGGGATAATAACAATAATAATAATAATGGTATTTTTAAGCGCTTACTATGTGTCAAGCACTGCTGTAAGTGCTCTGGTAGATACAAGCTAATCAAGTTGGACACAGTCCCTGTCCCACAAAAGACTCAGTCTTAGCCTCCATTTTGCAGATGAGGTGACAGAGGCCCAGAGAAATGAAATGACTTGCCCAAGGTCACACAGCAGGCAAGTGGCCGAGCCGATATTAGAACCCAGGTCTTTCTGACTCCCAGGTCCGCGCTGTATCCACTAAGCCACATTGCTTCTAAACGTCAAGGAAATTCCACCACCTCCAACCCTGTTATCCGGTCTTTTCCTGAGTTCTCTTGGTCTGGCTCTGAGGGCTGCTCCCTAAAATGGCTCTAGGATGCCCACACCTTTGATCTAGCCTAGCCCATAAGGTGCCTAAAGACCAAGGAATTCCAATCCCTTTGTTTGGGATGAAAGGTCAACTGGGCCTCAGCCCCGGAAACATCTTCTTCTCCAGGAAGTGGTGGGCAGCAGGGGCTCCTGGGGTTCTCCTTGTTCCTGGGAGCTTTGCTGCCCCTGCCAGGGAGATAGGGCAACCTTTCCACAATCCTTCACTCATAGCATGATTTCCTAAGCCCAAGTAGCCAGACAACCTCCCCAAGTTGTTCACTTTCATTTATTCAATCATATTTATTGAGCGCTACTGTGTGCAGAGCACTGTACTAAGCACTTGGAATGTACAATTAGGCAACAGATAGAGACAATCCCTGCCCAACGATGGGCTCACAGTCTAAATGGGGGGGCGGGGCAGGGATAGTCAATCCAATTGTATTTATTGAGCGCTTCCTGTGTTTAGAGCATTGTACTAAGCTCTTGGGAGTGTACAATATAACAGAGTTGGTGGACACATTCCCTGCCTACAATAAGTTTCCAGTCTAGAGGGGGAGAAAGACGTTAATATAAATAAATTACAAATATGTACCTAAGTGCCGTGGGGTTGAGGGAGGAGTGAAAAAGGATGCAAATCAGGGCCACACGGAAGGGCATGGATGAAGAGGAAATTAGGGCTCAGTCAGGGAAGGCCTCTTGGAGATGTGGCTTTCAATAAGGCTTTGAAGGTGGGGAAAGTAATTACTGGTCGAATAATTACCAATTATTGGTGGAAGAGGGCGGGTGTTCCAGGTCAGAGGGCGGATGTGGGCAAGAGATCGGTGGATAGATAGATGAGATTGGAGTATGGTAAGTAGGTTGGCATTAAAGGAGCTAAGTGTGCGTGCTGGGTTGATATAGGAGAGTAGTGAAGGTACTCTCCCAAGTCCTTAGTACAGTGTTCTTTCTGCACATAGTAAGCACTCCCTAAATACCACTGATGGATTTATTGATTGACCCAAACGCTGCTAACCTCTCCAAGTTCCTAGCCCAGAAGCCAGTCAATCTCTCCAAGTTCCTGGCCCAAAAGCAGCCAATCTCTCTGAGCTCTTGGTCTCCTCCCATCCCCCAGGCCACCTCTACCATAGTCCCTAACCCTTCTTCCACTTCTCCCCCGCATGAGTTTAGGAGTAGTCAGATTGCTTATTAAAACCCTACCCAACTGCATATGTATACCCTACTATGAGAGCGTAGGCCCAGCTGTTCTAGACTGTAAGCCGTTGTGGGTAGAGAATGTGTCTGTTTCTTGTTGTATCGGAATCTCCCAAGCGCTTAGTACAGTGCTCTGCACATGGTAAGCACTCAATAAATACAATTGCCTGACTGACCAAGCGGAGGCCTAGGGATATCAGGAATGTAGCCTTCATCGATGTTTCTCTTGGCCTCCTCTGCCTCATTTGGACAGGCTATTTGGGGCAACTCGATAGTGTGTTTTCTTCCTCCCGTTTTATGTTTTCAACTCAATCCCCAATAATATACACCCTTCAAATCCAACTCTCAATTCCATCTTCTTCCCACTGTCACCGATATCTCCTCCTTTATTTGAACCCCTTCGCCTGACCCGAGTGGGAGAAAGCCCATCCCCTACTCTAACCTCCTACGCAGGCCCCATCTTTTTGGAGGCAGGAAGTCATGCTGGATGAGCAGGGCGGGAATGACCGACCCAGGGTCAGAGTGTTCCGTTCCATCCTGGTCCTCCCCGCCCGGGTTGTCTCGGCGACGCTGGACACGTCCTTCCTCCTCCTCCCTCTCTCTAATCTGTGAAATGAAGATGGTGCCATCTCCTTCACAGGATGGTGGGGAAGCAGAGTCAACGACCTCAACCCCCTGAGATCATTAATGGTGCTTACTGAGCACTTACTGTGTACAGAGCACTGGACTAAGTGCTTGAGATGCTAGAATCAGCTTCGGGGTCTCGATCACTAATGAGAATCCGTTCCTACCCTGCTCCCCATTTCCACTTTCTCAATCTCTGCCACTTATCTGTGTGACCTTGGGCAAGTCACTTCACTTCTCTGGGCCTCAGTGACCTCATCTGTAAAATGGGGATTTGAGTCCCATGTGGAACAGGGACTGTGTCCAACCCGATTTGCTTGTATCCACCCCAACACTTAATACAGTGGCTGGCACACAGTAAGAGCTAAACAAATTTAATAATAATAATAATGAAAGCCTAGAGAGGCTCACCCTAGCTGGTTGTCTAAGGGGACCAATGGTCCTTACCTTCGGCTCCAATGGACACCAGCTTGACCCCTTTGCTGGCGATGAAGTCCAAGGCCTTGTTCACATTGGAGATCTTGTGCACTCGCATCTTGCCTCTCTCTGGCTTGGCTAGGCGTTCACCTAGAGGGCAGAGAGAAAGAGAAATCAGGGCAGAAGTTGCCATCGCAGGCATCGTACCGATTACTGAGCGCCAACTTGGGGCAGTGCACTGTACTAGAAATTTGATGGAGCCAAAACAAGAGTCAAATGACCGGTCTGTCTCCAGGCCACCGGGGCTCCTGCCGACTGCTCCGGCGCCACATGACCTCTCCTAGGGTGGCCGGTCAAAGCCGCCCATGGTGGTCCCTGCCCTAGCCCCAGGACTCAGGGCCCGGGACCACCTGGAGGCCGTCGGCCTCAAGAGACGGTGCAAGAGGCTCCAGCCTGGACCCCACTGGCAGCCAGGGGACTGTGGGACTGGATGGGGGCCAGGCACTCTGAGGTTCTGCAGAGGACAAAACACTGACTCTTCTAAAAAGAAACTGGTTCCCTCAGTCCAGAGAGGAGCACACCCTGCCTGCCCCCGCCCCTCCCCTGGCCAGCTCCGGTCTGACCATTACGGATGAGGGTTGTTTGGTTTGGGACCCCAGACTTTGCATGAAGGGGCAAAGGAGCTCAAAAATGAGATGACTTCCATCCTTCCTGCTCATATCACCCTCCCTCCTCATATCAGACAGATAATTGCTCTCCCCCACTTCAAAACCATATTGAAGGCCTATCTCTTCCAAGAAGCCTTCCCTGACTAAGCCCCCCATTCTCTTCTCCCACTCCCTTCTGTGCCGTTCTTACTTGCTCCTTCATCCATCCTCACTCCCATCCCCACAGCACATATGTACGTATCTGTAATTAATTCATTTACATTAATGCCTGTCTCCCCCTCTAGACCGTGAGCTTGTTGTGGGCAGGAATGTGTCTATTTTTTGTTATATTATACTCTCCCACATGCTTTGTGCAGTGATTTGCACACAGTAAGTGAATTGAATTGAATCGAATCGAATTGAATCCCTTCCACCCGATCTTAGCTCTGGCTGCCTGCCGTCAACGTGCCCCTCCCAGACAGTGGACCCCCTTCAGCCTCATCCCAGTTCTCCTCCCCTTCCAAACCTGACCTGCCTTGGTCCCCTTGAGGACCAGGGAGAACAGACAAACCCAGTCTGGGCGGGCTCTTTCTCTCCTGTCTGTGGGGACCATGAGGGTCTCCATGGGCTCCTTTGACCCCCAGTCCTTGGCCATGCTGTGGCCACAGATACTCTCCATTTGACTTTCTGCCTCCGGCAATCCAATCCATTCCCTTATGGTACTTGTTAAGTGCTTACTATGTGCCAGGCACTAAGTGCTGAGGTGGATACAAGTAAACGGGTTTGGACACAGTCCCTGTCCCACATAGGGCTCACCGTCTCAAAGTCCATTTTACAGATGAGGTAACCGAGGCACAGAGAAGTGAAGTGACCTGTCCGAGGTCACACAGCTGACGCGTGGCAGAGCTGGGGTTAGAATCCAGGTCCTTCTGACTCCCAGGCCCATGCTCTATCCATTAGGACATGCTGGGGGCCCAACCAGACCCTCCCCCTCGCCAGCATCAGCAGCTATCACTCCCCAGAAGGCCCCTTCTGCATTCAGGCTATTGGCCAATGGCAGCTCTCCTCTTAGATGTGACTTCTGTTCAGCCAAGGGGGCGGGGGGGACACTGAGGCTGGGGTGACCACAGGCCGGCTGGGCCTCCCACCCCCCAGCTCCAGAAATCTCCCAGACCTCAGCTCCAGGAGGCAGAGTCAGAGAAGGGAAAGGGCAGGCTCGGCCCCTCCAGAGCCCAAGTTGGGTTCTGTTTGATCGGACACCGGTGGACACCGAGGGAGGTCCTCCCTACTGAGTGGGAGAGACAAGAGTGGATACAGGAGTCCCAGCATTGCCTTTCAAGCATCAACAAGCTCCAACCACTCTCCTCCGCCGCCCCCTTGGCTGTGGGACCCCCAAACACCCCTGCCGGGGGAGATGTCGAGGTTGTTTTCCCCGACCCGGTCGGCTCAACCCACCTGAAATGACTTCCAGCAGCAGCATCAGCTTCAACCCATCCCGGAAATCTTCCTCGATGTTCTCGATCTGCGTGCCGGCCTTGCGTAGGTGAGAGTTGCACCAGGCTGTAAACGTCTGGGGAAGGAAGAGAGGGGCCGTGGTCAGTGTGGGGTCAGGGAATCTGGCCGTCTTCAGCACCCTTGAGTCAAGGGCCACTGGACCCACTTTCAATCTGGAGGCTCCCAAGGCTGGCACCTTGCCATTTTACCGTGTGTCCCGGATGGGTGGATGGCCCAAGATTTTTCCATCTGGCTCCTCTACCCCAAATTACACAACTAACTGAGAATCACTGATATGTGAGTATCTGCACGCTCACGCTACCTGGACACCACTCAATACACCGAAATTTCAGTTCAGTGACCTCAACAGGCTTCAGGTTCACAGGATGAGGTTTGACCTACATAATGATTCTGCTCAAGGGGAGGATGGAGGGGTAGATAGGGCTAAGAGAAAAGAAATGCCTGCTTGGCCCATCCTCTGCCTGCATTCCTCACTGGGAATGATGCCCAGTAAAGCCGCAGGTAAGGAGAGATTCTCTGAGGGCACGAGGGTGGGGGCAGCCCAGATCACCAGGTTGGGCTGGAGAGAAAGAAGTAGCATTGCCTAGTGGTTAGAGCATGGGCCTGGGAGTCTTTAGAACCAGGGTTCTAATCCCGGCTCCTCCACGTATCTGCCGTGTGTGACCTCAGACAAGCCTCTGTGCCTTGGGGACCTCATCTGTAAAATGGGGATTAAGGCTGTGAGTCCTATGTGCAACAAGGACAATGCCCCACCTGATTAATGTGTATCTACCCCAGTGCTTAGTACAATGCCTGGCATATACTAAGCGCTTAACAAATACCATTTAAAAAAAAAAAGGAGGCAGGCAGTTGAGAGGATGCTGAACCTCCACTGGGGGAATCGGGGCTGGTTTGCCTGTCCTCCCAACCCCTCAGCAGCTCCAGCCCCCTGCCCCAGCCCTAGCCCTGGGGGACCAACCTGGATCTCTCTACCCACGCATCCCACAGATAGCAGCAGCTTCCCCATCCCTCCACCTAGGGGAAGGGACCAACCATACCCCAAAGTGGCCTGAAGGAAGACAGGAATAATAATAACAATAATAATAATAATAATTATGGTGTTTGCTAATCACTTGATATGTGCCAAGCCCTTTCTAACACTGGCGTAGAAACAAGGTAATCAGGTTGTCCCACGTGGGGCTCACAGTCTTCATCCCCATTTTACAGGTGAGGTAACTGAGGCACAGACAAGTTAAGTGGCTTGCCCAAGGTCATACAGGAAGGGGAGGGGAGACTGCAGAGCTGATTGGGGGCGGAGGACCAGAAACAGGGGGCGGGTTCTGGTCTGCTCCCTAAACTTAAATCAGATCACCAGCAAGTCATCACTCCCAATAGGAGTGCACAAGGATGACATGCAAATTCGTGAAGTGTCCATATTTTTTTTATTGTTGTATCATACTGTCCCAAGTGCTTAATACAGTGCTCTGTACCCAGCAAGTGCTCAATAAATGCCATTGACTGACTGACTAGCCAGTCCTAGGGCCAGGCTGCGGTGCTCCAGGATTCCTGGGTCTCCTGGACTTTGAGTACAGAACCGGGAGTCAGGAGATCTGGGTTCTAATCCCAGCTCGGCTCTTGGGTGACTTTGGGCAGGTCACTCCACCTCTCTGGGCCTCCCTTTCCTCCTCTGTAAAAGGGGGATGAGAACGTTGTTCTCCCTCCTACTTAATCTGAGAACCTGTGGCAGGTGGGGATGTTGTCTGATGTGATGAGCTCGTTGTTTTTGTTAACGGTGTTTGCTAAGCGCTTACTATGTGCCAGGTACTGTACTAAGTGCCGGGGCCTGGAGGAAGTGTCCCGGAGGAAGTCAGGAAGGGGAGAAGAGGCCCCAGAGCTGGTTGCGGGGTAGGAGGAAATGGGGACGGGGAGCCTGGGTGGTCTCCAAGTTTAAATCAGACTACCAACAGGGCGCCACTCCCTGTTAGAGCACTGTACTAAGCGCTTGGGAGAGTACAAAAGGTGGGGCCTTTTTTTAATGGTATTTGTTTCATACTTACTATGCACCAAGCACTATTCTAAACACTGGGGCAGATACAAGGTAATAAGGTTGAACACAATCCCTGTCCTATATGGAAGCTCACAGTCTTAATCCCCATTTTACAGATAAGATAGCTGAGACAACAGAGAAGTGAAGTGACTTGCCCCAAGTCACCCAGCAGACAAGTGGCAGAGTCAAGATTAGAACCAAGGTCCCTCTGACTCCTGGTCCTGGGCTTTATCCACTAGGCCATGCTCCTTGTCTGACCTGCTGATCTCTTGTCTAATCTGATGATCTCATATCTCCCTCAGAGTTTAGCACAGTGCTGGGCTCCTAGTCCGTGATGAGATTTATTACGCGATGACTAACTGGCTTGCAGGTTACTACTGGCCCGGTCGCCGGGCCTGAGGCTGCTTTGCCAGATGTCACCTGTCAATAAGTGCTGACCCAGCTTCGGGGGTGCCCGCCAAACAGCTGGAGAGCCTGGTGGGGGCCTGTCGGGAGAGGTAGGGGCGGGAGCAGGATAGAGGACAAGAAAGGAAGGCGCTGATGAAAGAGAAAATACCACTGCAGCAACCTGCCTCATTTCCTGGAGCAGCCGAGAAACACCAGGTTTCCTCCAGCCATGAACACCAACCCACGGCTCCTCTTCCTGGTTGTCTGCGGGCAGGACCCATGCCCGTGGCCTCTCGTATGGCCCCTTGGCATCGGCCTGGGAGTCAAAAGGACCTGGGTTCTAATCCCGGCTCTGCCACATCTCCTGTGTGACACTGGGCAAGTTACTTCACTTCTCTGTGCCTCAGTTAACTCATCTGTAAAATGGAAATTCAGATCGGGAGCCCCACGTGGTACAGGGACTGATTAGCTTGTATCTACCCCAGTGCTTAGAACGGTGCTTTACAAATACTAAGTGCTTAACCAATACCATTATTATTCTTCATTATTGTCTGCTGGCTAACCTTGGCCAAGTTACTTCACTTCTCTATGTCTCAGTTACCTCATCTGTAAAATGGAGATTCAGGCTGTGAACCCCATGTGGAACAGGGACTGTGTCTAACCTGGTTAGCTTATATCAACCCCAGTGCTTAGAACAGTGCTTGACACTTACTAAGCACTTAACAAATACCATTATTATTATTATTGTTGTCTCCTGGCTAACCTTGACCAAGTTACTTCACTTCTCTGTGCCTCAGTTACCTCATGTGTAAAATGGGGATTAAGACTGAGCCCTGTATGGAACAGGGACCTGGTATCTTCTGGCACATAGTAAGAACTTAAATACCACAGGTATCAGTCTTGGCTGGCAAAGACCACGGTCGCTGTGTGGGTTCCCCACAAAAGCTCCCAGCCTCCTTGCCTCACGGGCAGCCCGGGTGGGCCGGGGGCCGGGGATGGAAGGCAGCCGTCCCGCCACGACCCCTCCGACGGAGACCCCATCGGTGGGCGATACCCCAGCCTCACGCCTGGCGGTTCTGCCGCTTCCTGCCACTGCTGCCTGCACATCCTCTGCCCATGTCATCAGCTCTCTGATGACAAAACCCCCATCCTGCCAGTACCAAAAATAAAATCAGGCTGGTGGCTCCCTCACCAGCTGCCCGCCGCCACTCTGACCTCAAAAGTCCCGCTTTATCTGGCCAGTCCAGAGGTTACAAAATCCTCCCCTGGGCCCACAGTGGCCCTGACGGGCTGGCACTGGCAGTCCCGGTCCCCGGTCCCCGCTACTTCTTGGCACAGGAAGGCTCCCCGACCCGGTCCCTGGCGTGACCTGCTCAGCGAGAAAGATGGGCTCCAGAAGCAGAGGGCCAGAGGCACCGGAAACTGGGAGCTCAGTATCATTGGGGAGGCAGTGTGGTCTAATGGAAAGATCACGGGCCTGGGAGTCGGAGGACCTGGATTCTAATCCCAGCTCCTCCACTTGTCTGCTGTGTGACCTAGGGCAAGTCACTTCACTTCTCTGGGCCTCAGTTACCTCGTCTGTAAAATGGGGATAAAGACTTTGAGCCCCTTGTGAGACAGGGACTGTGTTCAACCTGATCTACCCCAGCGCTTAATACGGTGCTTGATACGTAGTAAGCACTTAACAAATACCATTGTTATAATTATTAGGAGCTGCGTCTCGGAAGCACAGGCCCATCTTTCCTGGACCCCTCGACAGGCAGCGGCAGGCCTTACTCTCCCCCAGATGTGATTCATTCAATTGCATTTATTGAGTGCTTACTGTGTGTAGAGCACTGTACTAAGCCCTTGGGAGAGAACATTATAACAATATAAACAGACATATATTCCCTATGCACAGTGAGCGAGGACCTCGGGGGCTACCAATATCAACAGTGTCCATCCCCAACTCCAAGGATTGCTTGGGGGGTGGAGGAGAGGGGTCTCTTCAGGAAAGCCCCACCCCGGCCCTAGCCTAGGTCTTCCCTTCTTTCCAATGTTTATTCCCTTCCAAGAAAGTACAAGCAGCCAAAGTCCAGGCCAGTAACAGCTGCTGATCTCCCCTGGAAGGGTGGGGGAGTGCGGAGGTGTTTATATAGGTGTTCCCCCCTCCTCCCCCTACCCCTCCCAACCCCATGGCTATAGCTACTAATCAATGTTTCCCCAGATATTACTGCTACCATTTAGAAAAGTGAAGTGACTTGCCCATGGTCACACCACGGGCAAGTGGCAAAACTGGGATTAGAAGCCTCCCAGACTCTGGAGTGGATTCCACTTGATAAATAATAATAATAACTGTGGTGTTTGTTCTTATTATTAATAATAATAACGATATTTGTTGGGGTGATACAACAATGATAAGCGCTGGGTTGGATACAAGGAAATCGGGTTGGACACAGCCCTGTCCGACATAAGCCTCCCTGTCTCAATCCCCATTTTACAGATGAGATAACTGAGGCACAGAGACGGGAGGTGACGTGCCCATGGTCACACAGACAAGTGGCAGAGCTGGGATTAGAACACATAACCTTCTGACTCCCAGGCCTGTGCTCTATCCATTCCACCATGTTAAGCGCTTACTATGTGCCAGACACTACCTATACTAAGCGCTGGGGTGGATTCCAGCAAATCAGGTTGGACACAGTCCCTGTCTTGCATGGGCCTCACGGTCTTAATCCCCATTTTACAGATGAGGTAATCGAGGCACAGAGCAATTAAGTGATTTACCTAAGGCCACACAGCAGACAAGTGGGAGAGCTGGGTTTAGAACCCATGACCCTCTGACTCCCAGGCCCGTGCTCCATCCACTATGCGTTGCTCATCTGTAAAATGGGGATTAAGACTGTGAGCCCACTGTGGGACAACCTGATTACCTCGTATCTACCCCAGTGCTTAGAACAGTGCTTGGCACATAGTAAACGCTTAACAATGCGACGCTCAGGGTAAAGAAACAAAGCCAGATGACTCTGGCGACTGACTGTGGAGAAGATTAGTGCATCCCATTCTTTCTATGCTCAAATGGCCTTTTCTTCAGCCCCTGTAAGGTAGGTTTAGGCTTGCCCTGACGATAAGAAAATACCTGATAAATTCCTCAGATCTGGAAAGAAAGGATCTACCCAAGGCTCCACATTCTGTCTTAGAAAGCTAAGAAATGAAAGAAAAGCCGTATGTTGTTTCACCCGGCTACTGACTCAGGCCCGCGGACGAGGAACTCTCTGCGAGCCTGATCCTCAATTCACCTGGAGAGGCAGATTTTCTTAGGACGGACCATCCTCCTTCCTCGCTAAATCTTAGACGTCCGGGTGACCATCTTTTCATGGACTTCAGTCCCACCAGTGGAAGCAGAGGCCTGAGCTCTATCGTGGCAGGGAGTTTAGTAAACACACAGCTTTCTGGGAAACTTAGTGCGGTCTGTTTTTAAAAGGAAACTGTTATACCAGAATGGTTTTCGGGGAAAAGCTTCGAAATGCCTCCACCTCTCTCTGTTCCGGTGCTTACCTGCCTGGGAGTTGTCTCTCTAAAATAAAGATGATAAACCACAACCCCACGCCCAGCATGCAAATTTTCTCCTTCCACACACAGACCCCACCCAGGAAAAGCGTGACTGGAATCCAAAAGTCAGTCTAGAAAGATGCAGGTTCAGCGGGGACCAAGACTTCAAAAATCCCAAAGGCTGTGGACAGGGAGGACGTGGATTTGTCTCGCCCTCAAGACTGTGAGCTCATTGCAGGCAGGAATGGGTCTGTTTGTTATTACCCTGAACTCTCCCAAGCGCTTGGAAAGGTGCTTTGCACACAGTTAGCGCTCAATAAATATGACTGAATTAATGAACGGATCTTTCACCCCTTCCCTCAGTCGTGGGCTAAGCGAGCGGCACCCACTAATTCTTGAAGAAGGCGGCCTCAGCCCAAACCCAAGCACACGCTTTCTGACGCAGAGGCTGGTACCTGGTTCATTACCACAGGAAGTTGGGTTCACTGAAAATATCAGTAGGTTTAAGAAGAATTTGAATACTTCTCATGGTAGTCACCACGGCGTTTGTTAAGGGTTCACTATGTGCTAAGCGCTGGGGTAAATCCAATCCAATCCGACCAGTCTCGGATCTCACAGTCTGATGCAATTTGTCCCTGCCACTTCTCTGGTGTGCAACCCTGGGCCGGTCACTTAATTTCTCCGTGTCTCGGGTAAATGGGCACAGTGCTCCAAAAACAGCACACACCTGGCACGGTGCTCCACACCCACCAGACAACTGGCAAGGTGCTCCGCACACAAGAAGGTACTGGCACACTGGTATGAATACAAGAAGCGGCATGGCCTAGCGGACATGGGAGTCAGACGGTCACAGGTTCTAATCCCTGCTCTGCCACTCGTCTGCCGCGTGACTTTGGGCAAGTCTATTCAATTCTCTGGGCCCCAGTTACCTCATCTGTAAAATGGGGATTGGGACTGTGAGCCCCATGGGGGCCAGGGACTGTGTCCAACCCGGTTTGCTTGTATCCACCCCAGCAGCAACATGGCGAACAAGGTTAAAACAAGGGCCTGGATGTCAGAAGGTTATGGGTTCTAATTCCGGCTCTGCCACTTGTCTGCTGTGTGATCTTGGGCAAGTCGCTTCACTTCTCTGGGTCTCAGTTACTTCATCTGTAAAATGGGGGTTAAGACTGTGAGCCCCACGTGGGATGACCTGATTACCTTCTATTTACCCCAGGGCTTAGAACAGTGTTCAGCACATAGTGAACGCTTAACAAATATCATAATTATTATTAAAGTGCCTGGCACATAGAAAGCGCTTAAGAAGTACCACAATAAGGACCTGGCACAGTGCTCCAAACTCAGCAGACACCTGGCAAAGTGTTCCACCCACAGCAGACACCTGGCACAATGCTCTGCACACAATACAGACCTGGCACAGTGCTCCACACTCAGCAGACACCTGGCAAAGTGCTCCACCCAGAGCAGCCACCTAGCCAAAGACTCCCACGGGCGGCCGTTGCTCAAAGCCATCAGAACTGACCTCCAAGGATGGACACTGCTCACCCTCCTGGCCCTGTTACACCAGCTTGGAATTTGGGGACTGTGGGGAAGGATGGGAGGTGGGATGGGGGAGGCAGGGAATTTCCTGCTCCAGGTTTTCCTGCCTCCACCCCTGCAGCACATTCCATACAGTCCCAAAGGAAGGCGGCTGGCAAGAAGGGGCGGGAGGGCTGAGCTGAGGGAAAGGTTTTGGCAGGCAAGGCCCACTGACAACAGATCAGCTCCAGGAATCCTCATTCATTCATTCATTCAGTGGTATTTATTGAACACTTACTGTGTGCCGGGCACTGTACTAAGCGCTTGGGAGAGTATACGCTTCGATACACACTCACCCTCAGTCTGATCTGGACCCCATCCCAGCTGAGCTGGAGGGGGCAGAGGGGAGAGGAGGAGGAGGACGGAATGGAGGAAGAGGAGGAGCATGGCCTAGTGACCTGAGAGTCAGAGACCTGGGTTCTAATCCCAGCTCCTCCACTTGCCTGCTACATGACCTCGGACAAGTCACTTTACTTCTCTGTACCTCAGTTTCCTCAACAGTAAAATGGGGATTCGATACCTGTTCTCCCTCCTACTTGGCTGTGAGCCGCACATGGGTCAGAGACTGTGTCCCACCTGATTAACTTGTATCTATCCCAGTGCTTAGAACAGAGCTCGATACATAGTAAGCACTTAACAAATACCATTAAGAAAAAAAAAGAGCAAGAGGAGGAGGATTCTAAAGTGGAGGCTCTTCTCTAGATTGGAAGCTCCTTGTGGGCAGGGAACTTTCTGTCAATCAATCAATCAATTGTATTTAATGAGCACTTACTGTACTTAATGAGCAGAGAACTGTACAATGTGCTTGGGAGAGTACAATATAATAGTCTAACAGATGCATTCCCTGCGCACAATAAACTTACTCCTCCTCCCCATCAGAGCCAAAGAACTCCCACATTATATTCATTCTACCCCCTCCCCTCCATGGGGAAAACCAGAGCACTGAGGCCTAACTGTCCCAACCACTCGCCCACGTCCTGCCTCTGGTGTGGAACGCCCTCATTTTAGAGATGAGGTAACCGAGGCACGGAGATAATAAATGACTTGCCCAAGGCCACACAGCAGACGAGTGGCAGAGGCGGGATTAGAACCGTGACCTTCTGACTCCCAGGGCCGTGGTCCATCCGCAGTCCCAAGCTGCTTCCCCATCTGAGCAGCCACTGTTCAGTCCTGGCAAGGAGCGGCAGGAGAGCGGTGTGGCCTAGAGGAAAGAGCCTGGGTCTGGGAGTCAGAAGTCATGGGTTCTAATCCGGGTTCCACCACTTATCAGCTGTGTGACTTTGGGCAAGTCACTTAACTTCGTTGTGCGTCAGTGACCTCATCTGCAAATGGGGATTAAGACTGCGAGCCCCACGTGTATCTACCCTAGTGCTTAGAACAGTGCTTGGCACATAGTAAGCAGTTAACAAATGCCATCATTATTATTACTATCCCATCTCCTTCACTTACTGCTGCTTAACTTTGGGCAGATCACTTCACTTCTCACTGTCTCAATTTCCTCAACTGTTATATAGAGATTCAATCCCTGTTCTCCCTCCTAATTAGACTGTGAGTCCCACGTGGGACCTGATTATCTTGTATCTACCCCAGTACTTAGTACAGTGCTTGGCATATAGTATTATTAATTGCATTAATCGTATTTCTTGTGCGCTTACTGTGCGCAGAGCACTGTACTAAGCTCTTAAGTGCTTAACAAATACCACAATTATTATAATTATTCATTCAATGGTATTTATTGAGTGCTACGGTGTGCAGAGTACTCTGCTAAGTGCTTGGGAGAGTACAGTATAACAATAAATAGACATATTCCCAGCCCACGAGTTTACAGACTGTGGGGGGAGACAGGCATTAATGTAAATAAATTATTATTAAGTGACCCCGGGGGAAGACTCTGCCTACCCGGATCCCTCACCCAATGACAACCCCCTGGCAGCCTGTGGCCTGAGGGATTTTTTCACAGCTGGTTTGGGATTTCCCTTCCCCTGCTGCAGGCTTCCAGCCTTGGACCCAGCCCTTGCTGACTCCAGGCCGCAGAATGCCCACATTGTTCTCTCCCCTCTCCCGGCCAAGATGGGCCTCTTCCCCTCCCCTCTCCTGTTTACTCAGTCATATCTGTGACGGGGACCTGGCGCTCCCATTTATTCCCGGCCCCTGAGGTTTGGGAAGAGAATCAGCACTCCACCTGCACCTGGGTAAACCGAGGCCCAGACTAAAAGAAACAACTGGTTTAGGGGGTTTGGGCTTCAGGAGGCTTAGCGCAGAGGCTGCTAAAAAGAGGGGTGAGGATGCCACCCCAGGCTTCCCACCCCGGCCAAGATCAAGGGGGACTCCTGCCACCACCCGCTCCATCCCATCCAGGGTCCTCGCACCCCAAAATGGCTGTGGGTCGGCACCAGAGGCCTCCACCGATCCAAGAACGCTGGGAGATTTGACTCTGGATGACCGTTCGTTCACTATCAGTCAGTCATATTAATTAAGCTCTTACTGTTTGCAGAGCACTGTACTAAGCGTTCGGGAGAGTATCGCTAGACACACTCCCTGCCCACACGAACTTACAGTCTAGAGGGGGAGACAGACATTAATAGAAATAAATGACAGATATGGACATAAGTGCTGTGGGGCTGGGACGGGAGGTGAATAAAAGAAGCAAGTCAGGGTGACGCAGAAGGGAAAAGAAGAAAGGAGGGCCTAGGGAAGGCCTCTTGGAGAGGTGTGCCTTCAATAAGGCTTTGAAGAGGGAGAGAGTAATTGTCTGTTGGACTTGAGGAGGGAGGGCAATCCAGGCCAGAGGCAGGTAGTGGGCCAGGGGCTGATGGCAAGATAGACTAGATTGAGGAACAGTGAGAAGGGTGGCATTAGAGGGGCAAAGTGTGCGGGCTGGGTTGTAGGAGGAGAGTAGCAAGGTGAGGTAGGAGAGGGCAAGGTGATGGACTGCTTTAAAGACAATGGTGAGGAGGTTTTGTTTGATGCGGAGGTGGATGGGCAACCACTGGAGTTCCTTGGGGAGGGCAAAAACGTGAGGTGTTAACACCACGAATCCCCTGCCAACTGAACCTGTGGAGCCAGCCTAAGTTCCGTCATTTACGCTTTTTGGGGCCTTCTATTATTTTTCACTCATCTGACGTCAGCCTCCTCAATCTCAGACTGTGAGCCCCCAGGGGCCGGATCTAATCGTCTCCCGTGTGTTTTTCCCCATCGTTAGTACATTGCTCTGCACAGCATAGACGCTTCATAGATAGTAGGATACTACTTCTGAGGCAAGGCTAAAACTTGAGTGTGGATGCCTCAAAGTAATGCTCCACTGCCCTGCTTTCTAGAACCCACCCTCTACACCCTAAAACTTCCCCAAACTCTTCCTCCTAACAAACCCTGGAATTTGCATAGCAACTGTGGTTTTTCCACAGAGCTTTCACAATAGTTACCTCATAATAATGATAGTGATGGTATTTGGTAAGCGCTTACTATCTGCCAGGCACTGTGCTAAGCACTGGGGTGGAGTAAATGAGGCCCAGAGAAGTGAAATGTCTTGCCCAAGGCCACACAGCAGACAAGTGACGGAACCAGGATTAGAAACCGTGACCTTCTGACTCCCAGGCCCATGCTCTATCCATTATGCCATGCTGCTTCTCTAACCCCTAACTCATTTTATCTTCACAGTCTTTTTCTGAGGCGGCGAGACAGCAGGAATCACCCCCATTTTACAGGTGAGGAACCGAGGACCAGAGAGGTCGGGTGATTTAACTAAGGTCACACAGCATGCTGGGCCTAGAACCAGGATTCCTGACTCCCAACCCTAGGGTCTTTCTACTAACAGCGGTCACACACACACGTGAAGCAGCGTGGCTCAGTGGAAAGAGCACGGGCTTTGGAGTCAGGGCTCATGAGTTCGAATCCCAGCTCTGCCACTTGTCGGCTGTGTGACTGTGGGCAAGTCACTTAACTTCTCCGTGCCTCAGTTCCCTCATCTGTAAAATGGGGATTAAGATTGTGAGCCCCACGTGGGACAACCTGATTCCCCTATGTCTACCCCAGCGCTTAGAACAGTGCTCGGCACATAGTAAGCGCTTAACAAATACCAACATTATTATTACATCTCTTGTCGTGGACAGGGAACATTTCTGTTAATTGCTATGTTGCACTCTCCCAAGAGCTCTGCACACAAGAAGCGCTCAAGAAATACGATTGAATGAATTTCCTCCAGGAGGCCTTCCCCGATTAAACCCTCATTTCCCCTAATCCTTCTCTCTTCTGCAACACCCTTTCGCTAGGATCTGTTCCCTTCAAGCATTTGATATTCACCTCACTCTCAGCCCCACAGCACTTATGTACAGATCCATGATTTATTTTCACGTCTGTCTCCCCTTGTAGTCTGTAAGCTCTGGGTGGGCCAGGAACGTCTCTACCAGCTCTGTTATATTGTACCCTCCCAAGCTCTTAGTACAGTCTCTACACACAGTAAGCGCTCAATATATCCCACTGAATTGATTGATTAGCATAATCCCACTCTTCCTCAGGTGAAGCATTCTCTCCACCTCTAGAACTAATTCTAATTACCTTCTTACTCTAGTACCAGGACTGACCTGTCTGCTTGGATCTGGCTGCGTGCTGCCCCCTCCTTGGCCCCTGGATACACTGAGACCCCTTCCCACCCTCTCCCCACACCCCTCCCTTGCCCAGTGGGACCCTACTACAACACCAATTCTAATCCCGGCTCTGCCCCTTGTCTGCTGTGTGCCCTTGGACAAGTCACTTCACTTCTCTGTGCCTCAGTTCCCTCAACTGTAAAATGGAGATTCAATACCTGTTCTTCTTCCTACTTAAGACTGGGAGCCCCATGTGAGACAGGGAGTGGATCCGATCTGATTAACTTGTACCTACCTCAGGGCTTAGAACAGTGCTTGGCCCAAAGTAAGTATGCTTAAAAACACCATAGTCATCATCATCATCCCACTTTCCATTTCTGGGAGGGAAAGAGCCATCCTGCAAGAGGCCTGGGGCCAGTGTTCCCAGGCTAGAAAGTCCCTAGGGCAGAAGCAGTTTCCTTCTGAAGGGGAAGTCGGGCCAGACAGCAAAACAGAACTCCCTGCCCCGGGTTGGGAGGAGGGGGAGGTAGGATCTGGCAAGGGAGAAAGGCTGGCAAACATCATGGCTTTCCCAGAAACCAAGCCGCCTGGGGAGCTGAGCCTGGACTGCAGAGCTCCGGGCCGTCAGTCAGTCAAGAATACTTACTGAGCGCTTATTGAGGGCAGAGCACTGTACTAAATGCTGGGGAGAGTACACATTCCCTGTCTAAAGTGAGCTTATACCCTGGAAGGGGAGACAGACATTAAAATAAATTAGATATGTACGTAGGTGCTGTGGGGCTGGGTGGGGAGTCCAATAAAGGGAGCAAGTCAGGGCAATGAAGAAGGGAGCGGGAGAAGAGGAAAGGAGGCTAGTCAGGGAAGCCCTCTTGGAGGAGATGTGCCTTCAATCAGGCTTTGAAGAAAAGGAGAGGAATTGTCTGTTGGATATGAGGAGGGAGAGTTCCAGGCCAGAGGCAGAACACGGGCAAAAAGTCACATCTTGAAATGATATATTATAAATAATTATTCATAATAATGCCTGTCTCCCCCTCTAGACTATAAACTAATTATGGGCAGGGAACGTTTCTGCCCACTCTATTGTACTGTACTCTCCCAAGTGCGTAGTATAGTGCTTTGTACATAGTAAGCACTCAATAAATACTATTGATTGATTAGGCGGTGAGCCCCGTTTGGGACAAGGGACTGTGGCCTGATCTGATTTTCCTGTATCTACCAGAGTGCTTGGCATGAAGTAAGCACTCAGTAAATATTACAATTATTGTTCTTATTAAATACCAAACTGCATTTCCACAGCTCTGATTGACTATTCTTGCAGCCTCTGATCATCTCTAGACTGTAAACTGATTAGGGGCAGGGAACATGTCTAATTCTGCTGGATTGTATTCTCCCAAGTGCTTAGGCTCTGCACATAGTAAGCACTCAACAAATACCACTGACTGATTGATCGATCTGAAAAATGGGGATTAAGACTTAGGCCCACATGGGACATGGACTGTTTCCAATCGGCTTAGCTTGTACTTACCACAGAGCTTCGTCCTAAGCACTTAACAAATACCATTTCAAAATGCTGCATTGGGCAAACTAAGGAGAAAAGAGGCTTTTGCCAAAGACTGGCTAAGGAAGCCGGGGACTCTTCAAGGAGATCCAGCCATTCCAAACACCCTCCCTCAGTCCTTGCACAGTAAAACTTTAGGGACCGAAGAGGGCGGGATGGATGTGAAGCAGAAAGAACTGAGAAACTGGGGGGAAAGGGAAACGATCCATCAGCTTCTCTGCTCGACAGGAAACGCTGGCCAGTCCCACCTCAGAGCCCGGGGGCTGCAGGCCGGGAGTCTGCTCGAGCGGGAAGGGGAGAGGAAGGGGGAAGACCGTGCCAAAATAGGCCATTCACGGAAAGGCCGCAGGCCCCTAGAGAGAGAGGTTAGCCGTTCTGGCGAATGTCACCGGCTCGACCCCGCCTGACCTCTTTGGCAGCCCCTGGGACCGGCCTGTCTGCCCCTCACGCAGCTAGAGGGTCCAGCTAGACCTGGTTTCCCTTCATGTACTCTCCCAAACGCTTAGTACAGTGCTTTGCACACAATAAATACAACTGAATGAATGAATGAACGCAGCTACTGGGTCGGACCCAGCCCAGCTCCACCACCCATAGCTACTGAATCCATCCAGCTGAGGAGGCAGAACCAACCACCTGGGAGAGGGTCAGGCTGACAGGGAGACCATGTGGGAAAGAGGAAGAAAGATGGAAGAGAAACTTGGAGGGGTGTCTGACTGGGGACAAGGCCACAGGCCATAGATGTGACTCAGGGAATTCTTCTAGCAGGGATCAGAGCCTCTCACCTGCTCAGGAGGCTGAGAGGCCCGAGAGAGGCCCAAGAGAAGCGAAGCCAGGCCCCCAAAAGCAGGGCAAACCCCTCCCTCACCACCGCTCCCTCAGCTGTGTCTCCGAAGAGTCGCCACCACAGCTCAGTAGACAGAGGCCGCCGCGGGGCAGAAGTGGGACTGTGGGAAGGAGACAACTAGGTCCCATCTTGCCATGTCCAGGGATCTAGAGGATGGATGACTCCACCTTTACCCTCAATCAATCAATCAATGCTATTTATTGAGCACTTACTATGTGCAGAGCATTGTATTAAGCACTTGGGAGAGTATAATACAACAGAATTAGCAGGTACATTCCCTGCCCATAATGAGCTTAGTCTGGAGGGGGAGAGAAACATTAATATAAATAAATAGGTCATTTATATTATATAATTTAAAGATATGTACATAAGTACTGAGGGGTTGGCGCTGGAGTGAATATCAAATATCCAAAGGTCACAGATCCAAGTGCATAGATGAGGCAGAAGGGAGAGTGAGCTGGGGAAAAGAGAACTTAATCAGGGAAGGTCTCTTGGAGGGGATTCATTCATTCATTCATGCATTCATTTATTCAATCGCATTTATTGAGTGCTCACTGTGTTCAAAGCCATGTACTAAGTGCTTGGGAGCATACAATATAACAATAAACAGACCGGGTGACCTTAATAATATTTTGAAGGTAGAGAGAGAGGTGGTCTGGTCTGGAATGGGAGGAAATTTAGAGCTCTGAATTTGTTCATCCTCTAGACCGTAAGCTCACTCTGGACAGGTATCACGTCCTCTAATTCTGTTACAGAGGACTCTCCCAAGCACTTGGAACAGTAAGCACTCGATCAATCCCACTGATTGATATGTGTCCCCTTGGGACACAGGAGGCTGCCCCTCTCTCAGGTTGTGGTAGCCCCTTGTTATCTCCACTCCGGCTCAGAGTGAGCCCCTGTTCACCTGCGTCCTTGCCCGGCTGGGCCCCAGATTGCCCCCGAGTCCTTTCAGTGCCAACCCTTCAGCAGGCTGTCCCTTGTCGGTGATGCCCTCCTAGCCCGGAACCCCCTGGCAGCAGTCAAGCCCGCGGGGCTCTGGAGGGTTCAGAAAACAGGGCCGGGTATAGGCCCGCTCGTGATCGGTTGAGCCTAGGCCCCAAAGTGAGGGTCCGCCAAGCCGTGGGGTTTATCAAAAGCTTCCTGCATCCAGAGCACTGTACTAAACTCCTGGGTAAGGACGGCAGACTGAGAAGACCCAATCCCTGACCTTGGGGAGCTTACAAGCTCAGAGAGCTTAGAAGCAGCTGGGTTTAGTGGAAAGAGCCCGGGCTTGGGAGTCAGAGGTTGAGGGTTCTAATCCCGACTCTACCACTTGTCAGCTGTGAGACTTTGGGTAAGTCACTTAACTTCTCTGTGCCTCAGTTACCTCATCTGGAAAATGAGGATGAAGACTGTGAACCCCACGTGGGACAACCTAATTACCTCGTATCTACCCCAGAGCTTAGAACAGTGCTTGGCACACAATCAGCGCTTAACAAATACCATTATTATTATTATTATTATTATATGTTCTTCCTCAAACAAGGCAGGGACTTTTTTTTTCTTCACAATGAGTGGAGGGACATCAAAGAGGTTTTGAAGCTCACCGCCTGGGCCTTACCACCCATAAGAGGGAATGACATTATTCCTCTCTCCCTCGGTAAGGCCTGAGGATCTAAACTGTAAACACAGTCCTTTTCTGAAGGGAAAAACTCTAACACAAACCAGATGCTGAAGGGAATCCCTCCCCACCCCTTTGTCTGTCTGCTCTAAATTTAAAACAGGAGCAACCTTGCAGCCCAAACTCTTTAGGTTCCCGGATCTTAAAGTGCCCTCTCTCGCCCTCTCCCCTTGGAAGTCTTTCATTGGAAGCCCACAGGCCCACCTCAGAGTCTACCCCACCCATCAACCTCCAGGGAATACTCATTCATTCGATCGGATTTTTCGAGCACTTACTGTGTGTAGAGCACTGTACTAAGCGCTTGGGAGAGTACAACAGAAAAATAAACAGACGCATTTCCTGCCTACAATGAGCTTACAGTCTAGAGGGAGGGACATGAATAAAAATAAATAAAATTAAAGATATGGCCCCTCTCACGGTCACACCTGGAGAGTTTCCAGAGCTCTACCAGTCTCGGCTACGGTAGGGAGAGTCAGATAGAGGCCTGTCCTTTCCATTCCTAGCTTGGGCAGTGGCTCGTAGGGGAAGGCAATGTGCTTCGAGTCAGAACTCACCCATGCTGGGCAGTAGCAGCATGGAAGAGAGTCGAGGGTGGAAACTCAAGTTTACTGTGCAGAAGGAGGCGATGGCAACCCACTTCCAGATTTTTACCAAGAAAACTCTCTGGATCCACTACCAGAATGATTGCAGATGGAGATGGGGCGTTCTGGAAGAAATGTGTCCATGGTATCGCTATGGGTCAGAGACGACTCGACAGGATATAACAAGACAAGATGGATATGGAGATAAGTGCTGTGGGGCTGGGAGGGGGCGGTGAACACCCGACAGGCTCCTCCTGGGATGGAGGGGTCAATGCTCCTTCTCACCCTTTGGTATTTGCCCCAGAAGTGAGTGGATTGTTGGACCAGAAAGGAGACTGAAATTGGGATGACCACTGTCGGGCTGAGAGTCCTTGAGTAGCTGAGTCCGTCGGTCTCCCGCCCCTGAGGACTGACCACACTCCACTCAGAGCTACCCCGCGTCACAAGTTCCAAACTGGGTCCCCCGTGTCCACCCTCTCGGAAGGGACCCATCAGACATAACAATAACAGTGGTATTTGTTAAGCAAGTACTATGCGCCAAGCACTGTATTAACTGTGGGGTGGATCCAAGCAAATTGGGTCCCTGTCTCCCTTGGGGCTCACAGTCTTCATCCCCATTTTACAGATGGGGGAACTGAGGCCCAGAGAAGTGAAGGGACTTGCCCAAGACATGTCTACCACAGGACTGTACTCCCTCTGGCCTCTCCCCACCTGGGTAAGCATCATGGTTTTCCCTTGACACACCTCAGGTTGGCCCTCAGCTCCTCCCAAAATACTAAAGTTTAAACACACACACACACAACACACACACCAGTGCAAAGAAGGTCCCTCCGCCCACCCCCGCTTTGAGGCAACCCACTGTTGAAGGTGCCAGGCACCATCATCCTCTCTTATCACACGTCTCCACTCTCCTGGCCACTTGACTCCAGTGAGTCAAGGGTCAGCCATGCACTCTCTCCTCCAGCAGGCCGGGGGCCGGAATGGAGGTTGGAACGGGGAAAGACAGACTCGCCACCCAAGGCTAAAAAAGGGGGCAACTTCTGCATCCAGGAGTTGACCTCTCGTTGTCTGTTTATTGTTCTATTGTCCTCTCCCAAGAGTTTAGTAGTGCTCTGCACGCAGTAAGCGCTCAATAAATACGATCGATTGAATGAATGAATGAAGGGAGAGGTGAGGCAGGGGACGAAGAGGTGAGAAACTTCAGTGCCTTGACCTTCCTCCTGAATTGTTTTCTGTTGTGTTGTTTTTATGGCATTTGTAAAGTGCTTACTATATGCCAGGCATCGTCCTAAGCGCTGGGGTGGATACAAGCAAATCAGGTTAGACACAGTCCATGTCCTACACGGGGCTCATAGTCTTAATCCACGCTGCTACTGTGGAAATACCGCTACTGTGTAACCAGCACTTTACTAGGCATTTGGGAGACGACAAGTTTTGGTAGACAGGATACCTGCCCTCAACCAACTTAAGGTCTAGAGGACTGTACCAATGAAAGGAGACAGGCTGGAGCAAAACGTGGACAGGTCACTGGAGGACACAGGTGAGTTTGGGCTTGGCCTGTGGAAATTAGAGGGTTAGTCTACTGACAGGGGAGGTAGAGGCCAAAACCAAGTAGGCCCCATGGGCTGTCTGAATGTGGGGACTTTTGGCAGCTTCCACGAGCTCTGCTGTGTGACCTTGGGCCAGTCACTTAACTTCTCTGGGCTTCAGTTTCTTCCTCTGTACAATAGGAATTTGGTACATTCAATTGTATTTATTGAGCACTTACTCTGTGCAAAGCACTATACTTAGCGCTTAGCACTGTACTAAGCCCTTAGCACCTGTCCTCCCTTCTTCCTAGACTTAGCACTCTGTTTGACCTGCTTATCTCGTACGTACACCAGCACTTAGAACAGTGCTTGACACATTGTAAGTGCTTAATAAATACGGTAATTGTTAAATACCATTATATTATCATCATCATTATTAGGAAGCAGCATTGACTAGTCGCAAGAGCAGGGGCTTAAGAGTCAGAGGACGTGGATACTGTGTGACATTGGACAAATCATTTCACTTTTCTGTGCCTCAGTTATCTCATCTGTAAAATGGGAATTAAGATTGTGAGCCCCATGTGGGACTGGGACTGTGTCCTAAATGATTACCTTCTATCTACCCCAGCACTAAGAACAGTACTTGGCACATAGTAAGCACTTTAAAAATACCATTATTACTTGTTAATATTTATTATTATTTTATTATTATTACAAAGAATTTGTAGCTGCTGCTGCTCAGAGATTCAGCAGCAGAAACGATCATTTGACCATCCTTTAGATCGTTTGACCATTTACTTCGACGGTCTTAACCCGCTCCAGGGAAAATGGGTTCCTCTCCATCCAATTACCTTGTATCTACTCCAGTGCTTAGTACACTGCCTGGTGCATAGTAGGTGCTTTGCAAATATTATTATTATTATTCTGGGACCAGCCAAGGGAATGCAGTCTAATTCCCCAAAAAAAGAACCAGATCCACAAGAATGAATTTGAAATGCCAAGATTTGGCATTATTTAAACCTGGCTACTGCCGGGAAGTTCATGACAGATGCAGGCAGCCTTTCAGAATTTCCAAAAACAGCTACTAAGAGAAGGAAGCTGAAGTGGATTTGGGCTGGGGGCAGGTCTCCACATGCTAATGCATACAGCAGCTTTGCAGATAGCTGTGTGCCCGCACCCCAAATCACGACCTTATTCATTTAGCTGTTTGAGGAATTCACATGGAGAAGCAGATGAAGAGGTGGGCAGTAGAATTCTTGCATCCAAATTCAACAGAGAATAAAACCCTCCTCTAATGCACTTAAGAGCCTCTTCCCAGCACGTTAAAGTACTGGACAGTTACGAACATCGATTCGACTGGAATGGAAGAGAGAGGATGCCGGGGCAGAGAAAGAATCCACCGGGCCCTCTAGTTTGCTGGAGAGGCTGACTCAGGCTTAGAATAATAATATTACTTCTAATAATAATTACAGTATTTGTTAAGTGCTTACTACATGCGAGGCACTGTAATAAGCTCTGGGTGGATACGTGCAAATCAGGTTGGACACAGTCCCTGTGCCGCAGAGGGCTCACGATCTTAATCCTCATTTCACAGATGAGGTAACTGAGGCCTAGAGAAGTGAAGTGACTGGCCCAAGGCCACACAGCAGACAAGGGGTGGAACCGGGATTAGAACGCCCATGACTTTCTAACTCCCAGGCCTGTGCTCTATCCACTACAGCATGTTGCTTAAGAACAGGAGCCTGAGAGGAGGGGCTGACTGGAATGTGGACAGCAAAGTTCTGTTCATTAAGATTGATTGATTGATTAAGTGGAAATAGCTGGGAGATATTTGAATCATAAGTCATTTCATCTACCTCCACATAACCTGTGTCTGACCTAATTAACTTGTACCTACCCCAGTGCTTAGAACAATGCTTGACACATAGTCAGCGCTACCATTCAAAAATGAATAAATAAAATCTGCTCCAGGCCTCCATCTCCTTTCCTCACTTAGCTCCATGTCCTTTCACTCATTCATTCGTTCATTCAGTGAGTCGTATTTTTGAGCACTTACTGTGTGCACAGCACTTTACTAAGCATTTGGGAGAGTACAATATAACAATAGACACATTCCCTGCCTACAACAAGCTTACAGTCTAGCGGGGGAGACAGATATTAATAAATAAGGACAGATATGGAGCTGGAAGGTAGGGAGGAATGAGTCTCTAAGTCTCCCCATGTAGACTATAAGCTCTCCATGGACAGGATACGCATGTTGTATTTTACTCTCCCAAGTGCTTAGTTCAGTGCTCTGCCCGCTGTAAGCACTCCAATAAATACCATCCATCGACCGAGGGTGGGAGGAATAATCTCTTCCAGTTTTCAGCCTGTCAAAGGGGACCAACCTCTGCCACTTTCCATGAATCCTTTCTCATTTCCCTATGCTTTCTATTTCCAATGAAATCCTCTCAGGAGATGGCTCAGTTGCTTCCCCTTCTTGTAATTTATTTTAGGGTCGGTCTTCCTCGCTGGACTGTAAGCACCTTGAGGTCAGTCGGTTGTACTTATTGAGCTCTTACAGCGTGCAGAGCATTGGACTAAGCACTTAGGAGAGAATACGGTATAACAATTTAACACATTCCCTGCACACAATGAGCTTCCAATCCAAAGGGGGAGACAGACATCAATAGAAATAAATAAATTACAGAGCTGTACATAAATGCTGTGGGGCTTGGAAAGGGGGATGAATAAGGTGAGCAAAGCAGGGCGATGCAGAAGGGAGTTGAAGAAAAGGAAAAAGAGGACTTGTCTATCTACCTCAACTGTACTGTACTCTCCCAAGTGTCCTGCCCTCAATTTAATACCATAGCTTGATTTTTTTATGGTATTTCGTAAGCGCTTACTATGTGCCCGTTCTAAGCATTGAGGTAGGCACAAGTTAATTAGGTCAAACACAGTCCCAGTCCCACAAGGGGCTCACAATCTAAGTAGGAGGGAGAATGGGTATCCCCACTTTCCGGTTGAGGAAACTGAGGCACAGAGAAGTGAAATGACTTGCCCGAGATCACAAAGCAAATGACGTATCTGTCACAATTATTTGTATTGATATCTGTCTCCCCCTCTAGACTGTAAGCTTGTTGTAGGCAGGGAATGTGTCTATTGTTATACTGTCCTTTCCCAAGCACTTAGTACAGTGCTTTGCACACAGAAAGTGCTCAATAAATATGACTGAATGAATGAATGAAAGGGCTGGGATCAGAACCCAGGTCCTTCTGACTCCAGGCCCATGCTCTCTCCACTAGGCCACATTGCTTCTCACTATGCCAGGCTGCTTCTCGTCAATCAGTCTTGATTGACTGATTGATGTCACCACCAGCCTTCCCTCAGCACATCTCCTCCGCCCCAGCCCGGACACCTTCTTCCAATCAGGAGGCGTCACGGGGGCCCTGAGGAGAGCTGAGACAGGAACAAAAGCCATCTTGTATTCTCATCTCCTCCCACGGCCAATCCCGGACCAGCTGTCTGTTCACCTGGAGGGGGAAGGCTGGGAGAAGAGGAGGCAAACACTCGATCCCTCCCAGCTTGGGGAATTCTCCTCCTGGATTTATGGGGACTCAGCATTTATCCCAGTGTGCTGTCCAGGCTATCCCAAGCCGGCCCCGAGAAACGGGTGTCGGGGCGGGGAGGGAGGAGGGCAGGAACCCACCACTCGGGATACCCTGCCTGGGATTTCACGGGCATAAGTGGCAGGAGACTCTGAAAAAGAGAGTGGGTGGCCCACCCACCCCCAGGAGGAGATATAAAAATCCACTGCTCTTCCCGAGGGACGGAGCCATCTGGAGTCCTGCGGCTCTGGGGGCTGCCTGGGACCGATGGGCCAAGGCTATCGCTAAAGAAAAAAGAAAAAGCTCTAGAGATAAGACTTCTAATCAGAAGAATTGTGGCATTTGTTAAAGGGTTACTATGTGCGCAGTGCTATATTCCACATGATGCCTGTTTACTTGTTTTGATGCCCGTCTCCCCCGTTCTAGACCGTGAGCCCACTGTGGGCAGGGATTGTCTCTGTTGCTTAATTGTACTTTCCAAGCACTTAGTACAGTGCTCTGCACACAGTAAGCGCTCAATAAATACGATTGAATGAATGAATGATAGGTCAGGCACACCTGTGTGAGACACATAGGGTGGGAGAACTGGTATTGAATCCCCATTTTACAGATGAGGAAACTCAGGGACCAACAATGAAGTGACTCGCCCGAGGTCATACAGCAGGCAAGTGGCCGACCGAGAGAGAGCGTAGCCAAGATCTTCTGACTCCCAGGCCTGGGCTCTTTCCACTCGGGCACACTGCTGCCCACTTGACTGTGAACTCATCGTGGGCAGGGAATGTGTCTACCAACTTTGTTGTGAAGTACTCTCCTACGTGCTTAGTACAGTGCTCGGCACACAGTAAGCAGCAAGTAAAGCTAGGAGCACTAGTTTGAGCCCGGCAGTCAGAAGGACCTGGGTTCTAATCTCAGCTCCGCCACTTGGCTGCTGATTGACCTTGGGTTTTCACTTTTTTCACTTTCATTTCACTTCTCTGTGCCTCAGTTTCCTTATCTGTAAAATGGAGATTAAAACTGTGAGCCCTCCGTGGGACACGAGCTGTGTCCGATTTGACTAATTTGTATCTACTACAGCGCTTAATAATGATGGTATTTGTTAAACACTTACTATGTGCGAGGCACCGTTCTAAGCACTGGGGTGGATACAAGCAAAGGGGGTTGGACACAGTCTCTGTCCCACATGGGGCTCACAGTTTCAATCCTCAATTTACAGAAGAGGTACTGAGGCACAGAGAAATAAAATGATTTACACTAACTAGGTCACCCACCCGAAAAGTTGCAGACCCGGGATTAGAACCCATAACCCTCTGACTCCTAGGCCTGTGCTCTATCCACAGTGCCTGGCCCATAGTAAACGCTTAACAAATACAATAAAAAAAATTCAGTTCAGACACAGTCTCTGGCTCATAGTCTAAAGAGAGAAGGAAAAACAAGTATTGTATCCCCATTTTACCAAAGAGGGAACTGAAGTCCAGAAAACTAAAGTATTTGCCCAAGGTCACCAGGAGGCAAATGGCCAAGCTGGGATTTAGACCCGGGTCTCCTGATTTCCAGGCCTCTGCTCTTTCCACTAGACCACCAGCTGCTTCTCAAAGAACAGTCTGCACCGTCCAATTTGGGTTCGTCTAATGAAACAGTCCGGGAAAGGTTTTCTCTGAATCGCCGGCTGATCCTACCGTGATTATTAAAGGTAACGTCCAATTTCGCAGGCTCCACAACCACTACCTGTTTCCAAGAACTAGCCGGAATTCAGGCAGACGCCCAAAGGGGGCAAAAGAGATTCCAGATTCCACATCTGGAACCGGATGTGGAATTGCCTTTGGGGCCAGTACTGGACAGAGGGTAAGACGGAGGGCCAGACGGCAAAGTGACGTAGCACACAGAGGTGAAGGGATGGGGTGGGAGCTGGAGGCGGAGGGCGGAGAAGGTGCAGGAAGCACATGGGAATGGAATGCCTTGATCCATCCAGACAGAGAAATTGGGAGAGCATCTGGAAAGGGGTCTCTGGAAAGTCTTCTGGAATTCCAAGACCGTTAAACTCTATCTTGGGATTAAATCTACAGCATGGAATAATTGTTTTGTAACTGGGTTACATTTTCTGCTCTGTGGGACCCTGTACCGGGGTTCACTGGACTCCTGCAATGTTGCATCTGTTCGATGCTGTATTCTCTTTCCACCATCCCGTTGTTCCGTAATTTAACCTCTAGTCTTTGTAAAATGCTCAAACCTTTCTTTTAAATTGAAAAATGACCTGCTTATTTGATGCATTCTTCCATTCGGGTCTACCGGACCCTCCTCCGTTTGACTGTAGACTCCTTGAGGACAGGGATTGGAGCGATAATAATAATACCTGTGGCATTTGTTAAGCACTTACTGCGTGCCAATAAGGGCTGGGGAAGATACAAGTTAAGCAGGTCCCACATGGGGTTCACAGCTTAAGTGGGAGGGAGAAGAGGTACTGAATTCCCATTTTAGAGATGAGGGAACTGAAGCACAGATAAGTTAAGTGACTTGTCCCAAGGTCACATAGCAGGCACGTAGCGGGGCCAGAAATAGAACCCAGGTCCTCTGATCCCCAGGCCTGTGTTCTTTCCACTAGGCCACACTGCTTCTCTGAGAGATCACCCGAACTTCACTACTTTGGCATGTATCTCCAGGAAGGCAGGAAGGCACCGTATACACCCACCAGCATGGAAGCAGTGTCACCTAGTGGAAAGAGCAAGGGCCGGGGAGTCAGAGGATCTGGGTTCTAATCCCGGCTCCGCTACCTTGGGACCCTTTTTGACCTTGGGACTGTGTCCAATCTGACTATCTCGAAGCTACTCCAGAGTTGCTACATAGTAAGCGCTTAACAAATACCCCTAAAAAAAACCCCTAAGTCTAGGGCACCCCATCCCTACTTTCACCTGCTTTGGTGAAGGAGGGGAGGGAAGGGTCAAATTGCAGCCCAGTCCTCACTCACGCAGCTGAGACCCCAATTCATGCAAGCTCTCATTCAGGCAGCAGAGACCCCCCCACCCCAGCCTCAATTTGTTCTGGGATGGCCCTGAGGTCACTCCCAGCTCCTTCTCATGCCACTAAGACCCCAGGCTGTGTCAGCTCTCCTTTGGGGAGAGGAGACCCCAGCCCCAATATTTCCAGAGAACATTAGCCCCCACCCAGTCCCTGCTTGTGCTACCAAACAGCCCATGCCAGTTCTCACTCAGGCAGAGGAGACCCCAATTTGCACCATAAGGACTCAAGCCCACACACGAGCCACAAAGACCCCATTCACTCCACAGAGACCCTCATTTGTGCCATGGAAACCCCGGCTCCGTTCACTCTGCAAACACCACAGCCCTTGCCCACTGCCCATGGCAACCAGATCAGTTGGAAAGGAGCTAGCCACACTACTCTCTCTGCCCAGTAAACTGTGAGGGTGAAGTTAATGACAGCACTCCAACAGTGCCAAATCCATGGCCTCCACAGAGTAGATGAAAACTGTACATTTGTTAAGCTTTTACTAAAAGGCAAGCACTGTGCTAAGCTCTGGGGTAGAAACAAGATAGGTCCCGCTTGAGGCTCAAAGTCTTAGTTGAAGGGAGAAAGGGTACTAAATCCCCATTTTGCAGGTCAGGGAACTGAGGCACAGAGAAGTTAAGTCGGTGTGTCTGTTATATTGTTGTATTGTACTCTCCTAAGTGCTTAGTACAGTGCTCTGTACATGGTAAGTGCTCAATAAATATGATTGACTGAATTGCCCAAGGTCACCCAGCAGACATGTGGGGAAACCAGGAGTAGAATCCTCTGGCTCCCAGGCCTGGGTTCTTTCCTCTAGGCCATCCTGCCTCACTGCTTCCCAGTAGGTGCTTAAATTAGTCAATAAAATCAAAGTGAGTAAGCAGGAGTCTCCTCAAAAGTTCCCCCTCTCTTCTCCAGACCTTTCCCACCTCTACATTCTCCCTTTCTTCCCAGATGTCTCCCCTCCCACTCTGTTTCCAAATTCTTCCCTCTCCCCCTGCACCTCTATCGCCACCCCTTTTCACCTTCTAAAAACTCTGGTGTCTGCTCTTCTTCCTTTCCTGAATGCCATCTTCAAACCACACACTCTGATGGCACCTTTCTCTCAGCATTCAAACATGTTCACTCTCCCCAATTTAAAAAACACCTTCTCCACTACTTCACCCACCCATCACCCCATCTGCCTCCTCCCATACCTTCATTGTGGGCAGGGTATGTGTCTGTTTATTGTTGTATCGTACCCTTCAAAGAGCTTAGTACAGTACTCTGCACACAGTAAGTGCTCAATAATTACAATTGAATGAATGAATGAATCCCTGTCTGGATTCTCCTAATGGGTCCTTTAGCCCGCTGTCTTCTTGCTGTATCTATGGATTCTGCCGTCGCCCTTAATAATGATGGTATTTGTTCAGCGCTTACTACGTGCCGAGCATTGTTCTAAGCACTGGGATAGATACAAGGTTATCAGGTTGTCCCACATGGGACCCCCATTTTACAGATGAGGTAAAAGAGGCACAGAAGTTAAGTGACTTGCCCAAAGTCACAGAACTGACAAGTAGCAGAGCCAGGATTAGGACCCATGACTTCTCACTCTCAAGCCTGTGCTCTTTCCACTAAGCCACGCTGCTTCTTCCTTCCCTACCTCTCCTTCATCTTTGACCCTGAGGACCACATTATTACTCAGAAGACACCAGCCAACCTTGGCTTTTCTGACAAAGTACATTTATTGAGTGCTTACTATGTGTAAGGCACTGTACTAAGCACTTGGAAGAGTACAGTATAACAACAAATGGACACGATCCTGCTCACAACGAGCTTACAGTCTAGTTCTCATTCTCTGGCTGCTCCTCTTCAGCCTTGGCCTCCTGTCCCCTAATCATGGTGTCCCTCAAGGCTCGGTACTGGGTCCCCTTCTCTTCTCAGTCTACATCCACTCCCTCGGGGAACTCATCATCTCCCACGGCTTCAAATATCATCTCTCCGCTAGCCTCGTCTCTCTCTTTCTCTGTATTTCCTCCTGTCTGCCTCTGGATGTCTCACCAGCATTTCAAGCTCAACAAGTCCAAAACGAAACTCTTTTTCCTTCCCAAATCCTCTCCCCAGACCTTGCTCTCTCAACACAGTAGAAAACTCCACCATCCTCTCCATCATGCTGGCGACCTTAGCATCATCCTGATTTCTTCCTCTCTTTCAACCTCCAACTTCAGTCTGTCCCCAAATCCTATTAATTCTTCCTCCTCAATATCTTCAGAAGCCACCCCTTTCCTTTCCATACTAACTGCCACCAATGATCCTGGAACTTGTCACACTCTGGCTACACTACTGCATCAGCCTCCTCGCTTGCATCTCTGCCTCCAATCTCAACTTCACTCGGCTGACCGGATCATTTTTCTAAAATACTGCTCTGCCCATGCCTGCTCTCACCTCAAAAACCTCCAACGATTGCCCATTTCTGTCCCCATCAAGAAGAAACACTCCTGATTGTAGGCTCTAAACCATTTAAATAGCTCTCTCTCTCTCTCTCTCTCTCTCTCTCTCTCCATCTTATCCACTCTCTTCTCCCACTCCACCCCAGCTCATAATCTGCATTCTTCTCAAGCTATTTTACTCCCCGGTCCTTGTTCGCATCTCTCTTGGTGGTACCCTCTTGCTCAAGCCCTTCTTCCTTCCTGAAGCTCCCTCCCGTGCTTCACATCTGACAGACCACAGCACTCTGAACTCACACTTCTTCCAAGAGGCCCTCCCCATTTGACTTTTAATCTTGCCACCTTCTATCCCCAGTTGACAATTCAGCACTTACTCATCACCTACACTTAAGTACTCACAACCCCTTGTAGCGCTTATTCATTCATTTGTATTTATTGAGCGCTCAATATGTACAGAGCACTGCAACAAACACTTGGGAGAGTAAAATATTACAATAAACAGATTCATTCCCTACCCACCAACGAGCTCACAGTCTAGAGGGAAAGACTGTACATATTGACATCTTTATATCTTTATTATTATCTTTATTATGTATACATCTTTATACTCCATTACTTCCTCCTACCTGTAATATAATTTATTGCTCTTCCCTTGCCGCCCCACCAATTTGCAAGATCCTTGAAGGCGGGGATCATGTTTACTAATTCTACTGAACTCTCCCCAGCAGCTAGTACAGTGCCCTGCAAATAGTAGACTGCGAGATCCTTGAGAGCAGGGGTGGTGGCTACTGACTCTATTATAGTCTCCCAAGTGCCCTGTACACAGTAAGCACTCAATAAATAGACAAGGGCTCCTGTGTCAATACACATAGCAGATGTCTAGATGCAGCCCCAGAGGGCTTTCACTTCACATTTCCTATCAGCTTTTGGGCAGGGAGGGCAGATGTGGGTGTTCCTTCTGCACAGTCCCCGCCATGGGCCTGAAGGGAGACAGGATGGAGGAAAAACCAAGAAGATCAAATGGAGAGGAAGAGGATGAAGGGATAGAAGGGGAAGTGAAGGGAGGAAAGAGGACATGCCCTTTCTCCTCACAGCCCAAAGCCCTACTCCTGCCCGGACAGTTGGGAATAGGCTCCAAACTCCTGGGGGGCAGGGATTCTGTCTTTTTCCTCCTTGGAATATTCCCAAGAAGGAGGAGGAAGAAGAGAAGGAAGAGAAGGAGAAGGAGAAAGAAGGGGAAGAGAAGGAAAAGGAGAAAGAGGGGAAGGAGAAGGAGGAGGAGGAGGAGGAAGAGGAAGAAAAAGAGGGGGAAGGAGAAGGAGGAGTAGAAAGAGTAATAATAATAATTATGGCATTGGTTAAGCACTATGTGCCAGGCACTGTACTAAGCACTGGGGTAGATAGAAGCAAATTGGGTTAGACAGAGTCCCTGTCCCTTATAGGGCTCAGGGTCTTAATCCCCATTTTACAGATGAGGTAACTGAGGCACAGAGAAGTGAAGTGCCTTGCCCAAGGACACAGAGCAGACAAGTGAGGGTGCTGGGATTAGGATCCATGACCTTCTGACTCCCAGGCCCTTGCTCTATCCACTACGCCACGCATTAACTCTTGCAAGTCCAGGTTGAATGCCAAAGGGATTAAAGAGTTTATGTCCCTGTGAAAGTCACCAAATAACAGAGTGGGTCCAGGCTATGGGAGAAGCAGGAAATTGGCAGTGGAACCCGTGTAGTTGGGGATCAGCTGTTTCACATCTCTGTGCCTCAGTGTTCCTATCTGCAAAACAGGCCAACATCTGCCCCTTACCTCACCAGGTCACCCTGCGGAGTGAGCGCCCTGGCGAGGAGAGCCCGAGAGCTCCACACAGAGAATAAGTCGAGGGCTGGAATGGGAGAGGGCAAGGAGGCTGGTTCAGGGACCGGAAAGCCTGAGTTGGAAAGTTCCAGCCCCACCCCCCTGCTGTCTGTCACCTCGATAACTTGGACTCCAGTCCGCACGCCACAGATGCCAACCGCACTAACTGTCATCCTGAGGTCGAGCCGACATAGGAAGTGACAGGACACCTGACGCCGACTCACACCGCCTTCGATGCTCAGAGTTTCCAAGGGAACGGCCATCCGACCTTCCCCCGGTGACCCCAAGTCACTCTGAACCTCCCCTGTGAGACCAGCTGCGCTGGGCAGCTACCGGCCAGGGTCTTCTGGCCCGAGGGAGGTGGAGGGAGAGAAATCTGGAATCCAAGCCCACAGCTGGAGGGGCGGCCACCGAAACCGCGGCTCACTCATCGTCAACGGGCCGTTTCCTAACACTTCCGTCCTCTGATTCTCGGGGTGGGTCAGTCTGGTCACCAGCAAAACCTCCGGCCCAGAGAAACCCCTGCCAGGAGACGAAGACATAAAGTCATCTCACAGCTCCCCTGTTCCAGGACAGAGCACGAGCAAGAAGACCCAAGATTCCCTAGCTCGCTCTCTCTTCTGTGTCATCTCTGCATTTGGATCCATGCCCTTTGGACATTTGATCTTCGCCCCACCCCTAAACCCGCAGCCCTTATAGTACTTATCTTTCGATTCTATATTCTAAATTCTCTATTTATTCCTACTAATGTCAGTCTCCCCCTCTAGACTGTAAATAAGGGCAGTGAAAGTGCCTGCTAATTCTATTATATTGTGCTCTCCCAAGCACTTACTACAGTGCTCTGACCATAGTAACCACTGAATAAATACCATTGATTGATTAAGGCTCTATGGAAGTGCTCGATAAATACCAGTGATTGATGGATTGATTGATACACTCTTCCATACAGCCATAATTATTTTAAGGTCTGTCTTCCCCTCTGAACTGTGAGCTCCTTGTAGGCAGGAAACAAGTCTACCAGCTCTGTTGTATTGTCCTCTAAGTGCTTACTGCAACCAATCTAAGCACTTTTCCTATCCCACATTGATTACTGTATCAGCCTACTTGCTGACCTCCCTGCCTCTTGTTTCTCTCCACTCCAGTCCATACTTCACTCTGCTGCCAGGATCATTTTTCTCCAGAAGAGTTCAAGCCATGTTTCCCCACTCCTCAAGAACCTCCAGTGGTTGCCCATCCAACTCCGCATCAAAAAGAAACTCCCTATCATCGGCTTTAAAGCAGTCAATCACCTCGCCTCCTCCTATCTCACCTCGCTACTCTCCTACTACAACCCGGACCGCACACTTTGGTCCTCTAGTGCTAACCTTCTCCCTGTATCTCCATCTCGTCTATCTCCCCGCTGACCTCTCCCTCACTAGCCACTTCAGAACAGGGCGGACCATTCCCCCACCCCCACTCTCCACTGAGGTTCACGAGAGTGACCAGGAAGCAGCCGCAGCGCTCCAAAACCAAAACAGGAAAAACTGAAGTGGACATGGATAAAGTCAAGGGAAGTGACTCAGAGGCTCAGGCCAAGGGTCACCAGAGCCATTCTTTTATTCTGTCGTATTTATTGAGTGCTTACTGTGTGCAGGGCAATGTACTAAGTGCTTGGGAGAGCCACTGGCCATCACACCTCAGGTGGCCCTGGCCCGGACCGATTCCCTACGGCAACAGAGGCATTCCAATCTCTGCTGACTCTAGCAATGACCAGGCGGGGAGACAGTGCCCTGGGAAGACTGGGAGGGGAAACTGAGGCAGATCCAACCTCAGTACACACCCACACCAGGCCCAGTGGGAGTGAACGCATTACCTCTGACGTCCTGTTCTCCAGACCCTTGAGAGCGGCTCTCTGCCACCTCCTAAGGGCGCCTAACTTTAAAGATTCAGGGAGCCCTGGGTTTCCTGTTCATTCATCCCCACTACGCTGTCTGGCTCCAGGGAAGCAGAAGTCTGAGGAGACTCCTGTTTTGGTCCTAAATTGTCATTTGAGGGATTATCTGGCAACCCCAGGGGCTCAAGATAATTCATTCATTCAATCATATTTATTGAGCACTTACTCTGTGCAAAGCAATGTACTGAGCACTTGGAAGAAGACAATGTGCAATAAACAGATACATTCCCTCCCTAAAGAACATGAAGAGCTTCTTTGGGGCATATAATAATAATATTAATAATAATATTTGTTACGTGCTTAACACAAGCCAAGCACTGTACTAGGTGGCGGGTTAAGAGACAGGATAATCTGGTCAGGCACAGTTCCTGTCCCACATGGAGCTCAAAATCTAATGGGAAGGGAGAACGGGCATCGAATCCCCATTTAAAGATGAGGAAACAGACACAGAGATGATAAGCGACTTGCCCTAGGTGACCCAAGAGGCAAGTGTCAGAGCTGAGATTAGAACCCAGGTCCCCTGACTCCCAGTTCCATGGTCTTTCCACTAAGCCACACTGCCTCTCAACAGTCACTTTGAATCATTCTTCCCTGGTAGTAGTGATAACGATATCTACTGAGCATATTCAAGTGCTTGGGAAAGCACAGCAGATGTACAATAATAATGATGGTATTGGTTAAGCGCTTACTATGTGCCAAGCACTGTTCTAAGCACAGGAAGACTCATTCCCTGCCTCAAAGGGGCTTATGAGACAGCGGGAGAAACTGAAGCTCAGAGAGGTAAAGCCACCTGTCCAAAAATCACACAGAAACCAGTGACAGGGCCAGAAATCCAGAGCCTGGCTCCCAGCATGCCTCCCAGCTGAGCATGAGTTTTGGCATCTAGGGTAGATCCCAGGCCTAGTACAACAAAATCCACGCTGATGACGCAGGTCTCCCCACCTCCATCTCTCTGCAAGGACACTTCTGCTCTCCTCCCACTAGTTTCAAGGCTTACAGCAAGGAAAAGGGGAAAAAAAGAGGCTTATTTCAGATCAATAGTATTTACTGGGAGCCTACGATTAATCAGTTGGATCAACTGAAAGCCATCTACATATAGAATATTATGGGCAGAGTTTAGGAGAGTTTATTAGAATTAGTAGATATTATTCCTTTTTTATGGTATTTGTTAAGCACTTACTGCATGTCGGGCACTGTACTAAGCCCTGGGATAGACAGAAGCTAATCAGGTTGGACACAGTCCATGTCCCACATGGGGCTCTCAGTCTTAATCCCCATTTTACAGATGAGGAAACTGAGGCACAGAAGTATGGGAAGCAACAGAGTATAAAAATACATACATAAAGTGCTGGGGGTGGACAGAGAAAGGGGAGTAAAGTACTCATGGGGTGTGGACCTAAGTGCATTTGTGAAGCAGAAGGGAATGAGATTAAGTTGGGGAAATGAGAGATTCATTATGGAAGGCTTCCTGGAGGAGTTTTATCTTTATTAGGTCTTTGAAAATGAGGAGAGTGGGGGTCTGTCAGAGGTAGAGGCGGAAGGAGTCACAGGCAAGGAGGAGGAGGTGAGCAAAGGGTCTGTGGCGAGAGAGAGATCGAGGTACGATGTGCTGATTAGTGTTATACTAGGAAACCAGAGAGGAGAGGTAGGAGGTGGATAGCTGATCAATGAGGAGTTTTTGTCTGATGAAGAGGTGGGTGGGAAACCACTGCGGGTTCTTGAGAAGTGGGGAGAAATGGACTGTACTTTTTTTTTTTTAGAAAAATGACTAGAGATGATGGGAGAGGCTGAAGGATGGGAGGCCAGCGAGGAGGTTGATGCAGTAGTTAAGACGGGCTATGACAAATGCCTGGGCTAGCGGTGGGATGGAGAGGAGAGGATAGATTCTGGAGATGCTATGAAGATAAGATGTGGACAGAGCACTGTTTGGGATTCCTGTTGAGGGCGGAGCATTGTACTGAGTGTTAGAGAGCAGAGAATAAGAGTAAAAATCAAAGTAGTTACAATCCAGTGGGATCCTTAAATTATTCTCTTTTAAGATCAGGGAAAGGACAGAGCACCATATTAAGCACTTGGGAAAGAAAAATATAAGAGCTTTATTAGGTACAAGGAGTTACAGGGGGAGTCTACAAGGAACTCAGTAATTTTATTTATTGGTATTAATGTCTGTCTCCTTCCCCCCAGACCGTGAGCTCGTTGTGGGCAGCGAATGTTACTGTTTATTGTTGTACTGTCCTTTCCCAAGAGCTTAGTATAGTGCTCTGCACACAGTAAGCACTTAATAAATATGATTGAATGAATAAATGAATGAACTAGAGTCTACAAGGGGAAGACTAGTATTAAAACAAACTGATTGAACCCAAACTCTTTCTGCTTCCTACTCGCCCTACTTCCCAAATCCTCTTTTAATGTAAACTCAATTTCCCTTCAACCAATCAATGGTATTTACTGAACACTCACTCTGTGCAAGGTAATAATAACGACGATGGTACCTGTGTTAAGAGGTATGTACTAAGCACTGTTCTAAGCACTGAGGTAGGAAGCAGTGTGGCTCAGTGGAAAGCGCACGGGCTTTGGAGTCAGAGGTCATGAGTTCGAATCCCGGCTCTGCCACTTGGCAGCTGTGAGACTGTGGGCAAGTCACTTAACTTCTCTGGGCCTCAGTTACCTCATCTGTAAAATGGGGATTAAGACTGTGAGCCCCATGTGGGACAACCTGATTGCCCTGTGTCTACCCCAGCGCTTAGAACAGTGCTCTGCACATAGTAAGCGCTTAACAAATACCAACATTAATAATACAAGGTACTCAGATTGTCCCAAGTGGGAGTCACAGTCTTAGTCCCCATTTTCCGATGAGGGAACTGAGGCCCAGTTCTTTCCCCTCTTCCAACCCCACCGCACTTAAGACAATATTTGTAATTTATTTCTATTGATGTCTGTCACCCCCTCTATGCTAAAGGCTCGTTGTGGGCTGGGAATGTGTCTGTTGTTGTTTTATTGTACTCTCCCAAGAGCTTAGTACCGTGTTCTGCACACAGTAAGCACTTAATAAATACGATTGAATGAATGAATGAATGACGGCTGGTGGGCTCTGGGGAGCCAGGGACTTTCCGCCCAAATGGGAGTCAGCCTGGGGGCGCTTGGGGCATTAGGGATTTGAGTCAGAGCAAGTGGGTGGGATTACAGCCTCTATGACCTTACTGAAGCCTGGGGCTTGGTTTAGCATCTCCTATGACCCTGCTCTAAAGACTCCTCCTCTTCCTCCTTTTTCTTTTTTTTTGAATGGTATTTGATGAATGCTCACTATGTGCCAGGCACTGTACTAAGCACCGGGGTAGATACAAGTTAATTAGGTTGGACACAGTCCCTGTCCCATATAGGCTCATAGCATTTAATCCCCATTTTACAGATGAGGTAAGTGAGGCATGGAGAAGTGAAATGACTTGCCAGAAGTCCCCCAGCAAACAAATGTCCGAGCTGGGATTAGAACGCAGGTCCTTCTAATACCCAGGCCCGTGCTCTATACATTAGGCCATACTGCTTATGGTATTTGTTAAGCACTTATTACGTTCCAGGAACTGCATTAAGCACTGGGATAGATATAAACTAATGAGGTTAGCACAATCCCTGTCCCATTCAGGGCTCAGAGCCTTAATCCCTACTTTGCAGATTAGTTAACAGGCACAGAGAAGTGAAGTGATTTGCCCAAGGTCACACAGCAGACAGGTGGCAGAGCCGAGATTATGTCTGTAGCTGTATTGTACTTTCCCAAGTACATAGTACAGTGTTCTGCACACAGTAAGTGTTCAATAAATATGACTGAATGGATGAATGAATAAACCCAGGTCCTTTTGACTCCCAGACCCGAGTTCTAACCATTAGACTTCGCTGCCTTCTCCGTCTCCTCCTCTTCGCTCCTCTTGGATCTCGACTGCCTGCACCCCATGCTCGGGGTGAGTGGGGAAAAACAGCAGGTCGAAGGAGCAGCAGTGGGTTGAGGGATGGGGCAAGGACCTGTGCCCCCTCCCCCTTCCTATACCTCATGAGGAGCAGTGTGGCCTAGTAGAAAGAGCACAGGCCTGGGAGTCAGCGGACCTGGGTTCTAATTCCGCTCTGCCACTTGCCTGCTGTGTGGCCCCGGGCAAGTCACTTCACTTCTCTGGGCCTCAGTTTCTTCATCTGAGAAAGGGGGATTCCATGCCTGTTCTTCTTTCTCAGACTTTTAGCCAGTCCCACTCTGGGACAGGAATTGTGTCTGACCTGATTATCTTGTACTTGCTCCCGGCATTTTGCACAGTACTTAAGTACTTAAGTAAGCGCTTAACAAATACCACTGTGATCACTGAGTCCGTGTGGTCGGGGAATTTTAGAAGGAATCTGCACTTACATCTGACTGCCTTGCCGTAAAACTTCCTGTCACCACTTCCAGAAGCCTGCCGGTCTTTACTGGTGTGGGAATTAGTACTGCCACTAAGTGCCCTTTGAGGAATTATGGCTCTAGTGAAATTATAATTACCACATAATTCCAGTGAGGGCTAGAAGGGACCTTTTCCTCCTCCTCCCTCCCACCTCCTTCTCTTCCTCCACCTCCTCCTCCAGCTCTTTCACTTCCTCCCTCTCCTCCTCCTCCTCCTTCTCCGTCTCCATGTCCTCTTTCTCCACCTCCTCTTTCTCCTCCTCCACCTCCTCTTTCACCTTCTCCTCCTCCACTTCCTCCATTCTCCTCATCCTCCACCTCCTTCTCTTCTTTTTCTAGACTGTAAGCTCCCTGTGGGAAGGGAATGTGTCTATGATATTATGTTGTACTCTCCCAAGAATGCTCTGCACACAATAAGCACTCAATAAATACATCTGACTGACTCTTCCTCTTCCTCCTCTACCTCCTCCTCACTTCAGCATGTCATAATCGGGTCCTACTGTGAGCTAAACACTGTATGAGGGCTTGGGAGAATGCAATCAAAATAAGAGACTGCCCTCCAAACTGTGTCCAACCCCATTATCTTGTATCTACTTCAGTGCTTAGAACACTGCCTGGCACATAGTAAGCACTTAGCAAATTCAACAATTATCATTATTATTATCCTAATTTCTGAGTCCTGGGGGGCCAAGGGTGAGTCGGGGCCCCTAGCTCAGATCAGCCTAGGTGCCTTGGGTAGACGAGCAGGGAGGGAAGCTTTATGTAAGCTTGTGGACAGGGAAAATGTATCAGCATTATTGTATGGTGTGCTCTCCCAAGTGCTTAGTACAGTGCTCTGCACACAGCAAGCGCTGGATAAATACGACCGACCGACTCCAAAAAGGAAAGCCGAAGGCGGGAAGCCTGGGAAAGGCAGGCGGAGCTGAGCGGGAAGTCTGGCTTCCCGGAGGGACCCGCACGCTGAATGTGATACAGTGTGTGGAGCGAGTAGGCCAGCTGACGAGGCTGGGGGGTGTGGGAGGGAGGCTGGGGTGGGTGGCCAAGGCCAGGCCGCTGCTTCCTTGGGTAGAATAGTGAGAGAACAGGGCGGGATCATAACATGGGATTCCTTTTAATCCTAGACACACACACACACAAAACACAACCGGCACCCTCTGGGTGGGAGGAAAACTTTCACAAGTCCTTGCAACAGCCCACCCTGCTGATGAGCGGGTTTGGTGAGGTGGAGGGCCACCCCCCTAGCAAGGGAGGAATGTGGAGAGGGGAAACAGATGCGGAGGGAAAAGAATGCAGCTTTGCTGTCTACCAGGGAGGCGGGAGGCCCGGACGGATACACCCCAGAAACCCCAACCTGGAGATTCCCTGATTCTCCCGGTCCAGGAAAAGCTGGCTCTCCCCTTTCCGCCACTGGCGGTGACTTCCGGGAAGAAGATCCTCTCACTCCTTCCCCTCTCTCCCCTCTCTCCTCCCAGCCCCAGGCCCAAACCTCCTCCCTCCTCCTCCTAACTTTTATTCTTTCATTCATTCAATCGTATTCATTAAGCGCTTACTGTGTGCAGAGCACTGAACTAAGCACTTGGGAAAGTAAAACACAACAATAAAGATTGACAATCCCTACCCACAAAGAGCTCCCACTCTAGAGGGGGGAGAGAGACATCAATACAAATAGACATCAATCAATAAATAAAATGACAGATATATACATAAGTGCTATGGAGCAGGGAGAGGGGAGAAGAGCAAACAGAGCAAATCAGGGCAGTGCAGAAGGGAGTGGGAGATGAGAAAAAGTAGGGTTTAGTCTGGGAAGGCCTCTTGGAGGAGATATGCCTTCAATAAGGCTTTGAAGGGGGGAGTCACTGTCTGGTGGAATTGAGGAGGGAGGACATATCTTCTGGATGGGGGACAAACATGGAGAGGAGTTTTCAGGCTAAACCGCTTCAAAGATCCACTCCCTGCTTCTCCATCCCGCCTCCCACCTCTGTTCTCTTCCATGCTATCCTCAAGGGCCTAGGATCCTCTCCAAACCCGCGAGAGGGCTCAGAATCCGGAGCACAGGCCCTGAATGATAAACCCAGCCTGCAGGCCTCTATATTAGACTGTCAGCTCATTGTGGGCAGGGAATGTGTCTACCAGCTCTGTTATATTGTCCTCTCCCGGTGCTTAGAACAGTGCTTGGCACACAGTAATTGCTCAATAAATACAACTGACTGGCTGACAAAAGTTGGACAGTGTCCTGAGTTCTCTCTACAGCCCAAACCAGGTAATGAGACAGAGGGGTGGCGAGACACATTGGGTAGTCGCCAGATACGCATGGCAAATCCTCCCATTAGTCAAAAGCTGCCCTTCTCTCCTGCTGCCAAACCTTTCTCCCCAGCCCCATCCAACCAAAGAACAACTTCCTCCACTGGCAACCTAAAGGAGGTGTCAACAGAAGCAGTGTGGCCTAGCGTACGGAGCACAATCCTGGGAGTCAGAAGGAACTGGGTTCTAATCCCGGCTCCAGCACTCATCCGCTATGTGACCTTGGGCAGATCGCTTCACTTCCCTGGGTCTCAGTTCCTTCATCTCTAAAATGGGGATTAGGACCGTGAGCCCCATGTGGGACATGGACTGCTTCTAACCCAACTGGCTTGTATCTATCCCCGCGATTATAATGCCATGTTTGGCACATAATACACACTTAACAAATACCATAGAAAAAGAAACTGGTTGCTCCAGCCATGGGGGCTAAGGAGGAAGGGGAGAGGGGCAGGAAACCTCATTCCCCAAACTCGGGAACACCTTCGAGACTCCCCAAGGTCACACAGCAGACAAGTGGGAGAGCCCAGGTCCTCTGACTTCCAGGCCCATGCTTTTTCCATTGGCCTAACTGCTTCCCACACCGCACTGTGTTCTACCCAGATGAAGACATGTTGTGGGAAAACATTCAAACAGCCTTCAAAACCCAAAATGTGCAGCGTTCTATTTATATTTACTTTATTATTTTATGTATTGTATTTATTGCTCTATTTTATTAATGATGTGCATTTACCTATGGTTCTATTGATCTGTTTTGATGGTAGTGATGCCTACTTGTTTTGTTTTGTGGTCTGTCTCCCCGCTTCTAGACTGTGAGCCCATGGTTGGGTAGGAATTGTCTCTATCTGTTGCTGCTGAATTGTATTTTCCAAGCGCTTAGTACAGTGCTCTGCACACAGTAAGCGCTCAATAAATACGACTGAATGAATGAATCACACGGTGTTGTTTTATAAGCCTCTACAAGGCGAGGCGTGCAGAGCACTGTCTGAAGGGCTTGGAAAAGCACAATGGAGGCATTGAACACCAGATCTTACAATCCCATGGGGGAGGCAGACATACAATTGATTTACAGAGAGGAGGAAAAAGAGCCAGGGAAGAGGGCTAGGTGAATAAATATCTGCCTCAGTCGGAGAGTATATCGGGCTTTTCTCGGAGGAAAGGTGGAGGCTGCCCTGTCTCCTCTTCCCAACTCGCCCCAGCCCCCTAAAGAAGGACATTAGGGGGGAGGGGACAGGGTAGGAAGCCCCCCTCAAAATGCAGCCGATCAGGGTACTGAAGGGCTATTGTTATTGACCAAGATGGCAACAGCCAGGGGCATTTTTGATCCCTATCAGCCTTCAGATATGCAAGTCAAGGATCCTCCTAGGCCTAACCGGACCGGCCACTTGCCCCAGCCAAGAAATCTTGGCCCTCCACAAGCCCAGGGGGCAAGGTAGGCGGGAGGAAGTGGAGTGGAGTGGAGTGGGACTCTTCTGCTGTTATTAACCGGCAAGAGACTATATGGCAAGAGTCCGGGTCTGGGAGTGGTGCTAATCCCGGCTCTGCCACTTGCCTGCTTTGGGACTTTGGATCAGTCACTTCACTTCTCCGTGCCTCAATTACCTCACCTGTAAAATGGGGATTCAGTACTTGTTCTCCACTGTAAGCTCCATTAGGGACAGGGACCATGTCAATCTGTCATTGGTCAAACATGCTTATTGACCACTTTCTGTATGCAGAGCACTGTACTAAGCGCTTGGGAGAGTACAGTAAAACAGTTTAACAGACATTCATCCATTCAATCAAAAATATTTCTTGAGCGCTTACTCTGTGCCGAGCCCTGTATTAAGTTCTCGGGAGAGTACAATTTAACAGTATAACAAACATGATCCCTGCCCACGACTAGCTTACAGTCTAGAGGGGGAGACAGGCATTAATAGACATAAATAAATGACAGATATGCACATAAATGCTGTGGAGCTGGATGTGGGGGGGATGAATAAAGACAGCAAGTCTGGGTGACGCAGAAGGGACTGGGAGAAGAGGAAAGGAGGGCTTAATCAGGGAAGCCCTCTTGGAGGAGATGTCCCTTCAATAAGGCCTTGAAGAGGTGGGGGAGAGTTACTGTCTGTCGGATCTGAGGAGGGATGGCATTCTAGGCCGGAGGCAGGACGTGGGCGAGAGGTCGACAGAGAGATAGACAAGATCGAGGTACAGTGAGAAAGTTACCATTAGAGGAGCGACATGTGTGGGCTGGGTTGTAGTAGGAGCCTACCATGTCCGATCTGATTACCTTGTGTATCTTCTCCAGTGTCACACTTAGTACACAGAAAGTGCAGAATAAGTACCATGATTACTATCGCTGCCCCAGACGGTAGCGTCAGTATCTGCTGGGTGCCCGTAGAATTCTGTATGTAGAGCTCTGAGCTGGGTGTCCACCAAGTGCAGAGCACCATTCTGGACCACTTGGATGCTGATAATCTAAAGGGAGAGGCGGCAGACTCAAATAGCACACACATACACGCCCGTTGTTGGGCAGGGATTGTCTCTGTTGCCGAATTGTACGTTCCAAGCACTTAGTATCGTGCTGTGCACACAGTAAGCGCTCAATAAATATGACTGAATGAATGAATACACACTCACTATACAATTGGGAAGGCACAGGTAATAATGCCATTAATTGTGGTATTTGTTAAGTGCTTACTGTGTGCCAGGCACTGTCCTAAGTGCTAGGGTGGATACAAGCAAATCAGGTTGTCCCACCTGGGGCTCAGTCTTAATCCCCATTTTACAGATGAGATAACTGCGGCACAGAGAAGTGAAGCGACTTGCCCAAAGTCACACAGCAGACATGCAGTGGAGCCAGGATTAAAACCCATTACCTTCTGACTCTCAGGCCCGGGGTCTATCCACTGTGCCATGCCATTTTTCATAATAATTATAATTATGGTATTTGTTAAGCGCTTACTATGTTCCAGGCACTATGCTAAGCGTTGGAATGGATACAAGCAAATCAAGTTGGACACAGTCCCTGTCCCAAGGAGGGCTCACAGTCTTCGTCCCCATTTTACAGATGTGTCTCGCCCAGGGTGACACAGCAGACATACGGCAGAGCCAGAATTAGAACCCATGGCATTTTGACTCCCAGGCCCGTGCTCTAGCCACTAAGCCAAGCTGCTTCTCGTGGTTTAGAGAGAGTAGGGATAAGCCAGACAGGGAGGCAGGGAGGCGGCAGGTAAGGAGGCTGGAAAGCAGGTGTCTACAAAGCTGGATCCCTGACTCCAAGCCCTGTGCGACCAGCTCTGGGCTCGACCAAGCCACTCGAGTTCTCAGGGGATGGGGGGAGAATCCTGGCTGCTCATTGCTCAGCGAGCACTGTTTCAGGGGGTGGAATCCGAGCTTCTTAGAGAGCACTATCCCAGAGGGTCGAATCCTGGCTGCTCAGAGAGCACTATCCCAGGGGGTCGAATCCTGGCTGCTCTGAGCTCAGCGAGCACTGACCTGGGGGTGGAATCCGGGCTACTCAGAGCTCAGCGAGCACCATCCCGGGGCCCAACCTCACAACACAGAGGCCTGACGCTCATGACTGCTCTGCCTCTGATGTTGTCTTGAGGAATGTCCTCTAGATTCCATGCCCAGGTGGCTTTTACCACCGGGTCGGAAGAAGACCAACATTCATCGGGGATCGGCGGACTGAGGAAATGCCGGCATTTTTCACGGAGACCTGGGTGCCATCCGTACTCAAAGCCAGCCCCCACGTCCGTCCTCCCCCAACTCTGACTACCCACCCAGGGCCCGCTGCAGAGAGCGGGGATAGATTGGTGCCTGGGCTTTTAAAAAAATAAAAGACATGGCATGTGTTAAACACCTATAATTGCACCAGGCACTGTGCTAAGTGCTGGGGCCGATACAAGCTAATCGGATTGGACACAGTTGGACTACACAAAAGAGTCATTTCCGCCTACTAGAACACGATGCCATGCAGGGGGAGAGTGAAATTCCCCTCAGAGATGTGGGCACGGCTGAAAAATCAAAGCCACCCAGAAACAGGATGCCTTGACCGTGCCGCCACATTCTTCCAGTTGTCCAGGACTGCTTTGCAGGTGACTTGGACACACAGATCTCCACACCTTTCAAGATGCTCCCTCCCCTTTGATCTTCCCCCCTCCCAGCCCCATGGCACTTATGTCAATATCTGTCATTTTATTTATTTATATTGATGTCTGGCTCCCGAAACACAGAGGAGAGAAGAAACAGGGTGGCCCAGTGGACAGAGCCCGGGCTTGGGAGTCAGAGGACCTGGGTTCTCATCCCAGCTCCACCACTTGTCTGCCGTGGGACCTTGGGCAAGTCACTTAACTCTCTGTGCCTCAGTTTCCTTCTCTGTAAATTAGGGATCCGATCCCGGTTCCCCCTCCTATGTAAGACTGAGAGACCATGTGGGATCTGTAATCTGTTTATTTCTGTTAATGTCTGTCTCCCCCTCTAGATTGTAAGCTCATTGAGGGCAGCGAATGTGTCAGTTTATTGTTGCATTGTCTTCACCCAAGCGCTGAGTACAGTGCTCTGCACACAGTAAGTGCTCAATAAATACGACTGAATGAATGAATAGTACAGTGCCGCTCCACACAAGGTAAGTCCTCAACAAATACCATTGATTGATCGATTGATTCTCACCCTGGTTGGTTTCACAAACCACCTCTCTCTGGCCGTTCCATCCCCCCTTTTCCTCTTGTCCCCCTAAATCGCCCAGCTACGAGGTTAAAAAAAAAAAAAAGCATCTGTTTAGAACCAAACCATCCAGAGTTTCCCACCTACCCCGGTTCCCATGGAAACCTAACAAAGAAATAAGGAAGAGGCGAGACCGGGCTTAGAAAATCCCACTACCTGCTCTCTCCCAGGCTCCTGGCAGCATTGGCATGGCAGTGACGGGGACAAGGTGGTGCTGGCCATGAGGAGAGGGAGGGAAGGCCTAGATTTGAGACCCCAGGTCCCTCCCGGACGGTGAAGTCCGGGTTCCCCAAGCCTCTCGAGAACCTCTCCAGGATATTTCCTGCAGCCTCACGTCCTTTGGGACTGGTAACTTTAAAGATAGAAATAACCTTGGCTCCCAAGTTCACAGCGGGGAGGAGACCAGGGGGACTGACCGGGAGTTTGAGCCGGGGAGAGGAGTAAGGGAGCTCGAGGACAAGCCTGCCGGGTGACCTTGAGCCGGCTGCTTCCCGTCTCTGCGCCTCGGTTTCCTCATCTCTAAAATGGGGATTCAACGTGTGGGACAGGGGCTGTATCTGACCTGATTACCTATCCCAGTGATCAGCACAGTGCTTGATACAAAGCAAGCCCTGAACAAACACTGTAGTGATACTTATCAACATCATCAGAAGTATAAAGCAACTGGAAGAGGGGAGGTGTCCCAACATGGCCGCTGACGCTGAAGCAGCAAAGCCTAGTGGCTAGAGCACGGGCCTGGGAGTCAGAAGGACCCGCGTTCTAATCCAGTCTCTGCCGTCTGTCTTCTTTGTGAACTTGGGCAAGTCACTTCACTTCTCTGTGCCTCAGTTTCCTCATCTGGAAAATGGGGATTAAGATGGGGAGCCCTATGTGGGACAGGGACTGTGTCCAACCCAATTATCTTATATCTACCAGTGCTTAGTACAGAGCCTGGCACATAGTAAGCGCTTAAGCGGCATTGCCTAGTGGATAGAGCACCCGTCTGGGAGTCAGAAGGACCTGGGTTCTAATCCCAGCTCTAACTACGTGTCTGCCGAGCAAACTTGGGCAAGTCACTTCACTTCTCTGGGCCTCTGTTCCCTCATCTGTAAAATGGGGATTAACACTGTGAACGCCATGGGGGACAGGGACTGTGGTCCAACTGGATTAGTTTGTATCTACTCCAGCATTTAGTGCAGGACATGGACTGTGTCCAATCCGATGAGTTTGTATAGACTCCAGTATTTCATACAAAGCCTTGCCCCCTCCATCCTCACCTCGCTTCTCTCCTTCTACAAGCCAGCCTGCACACTTGGCTGCTCTAGTGCTAACCTTCTCACCTTGCCTCCATCTCACCTGTCCCTCGCCCACATCCTGCCTCTGGGCTGGAACGCCCTCCCTCCTCAAATCCCCCAGACAATGACTCCCCCTCCATTCAAAACCTTATTGAAGGCACATCTCCTCCAAGAGGCCTTCCCTGACTAAGCCTCCCCTTCCCTCTTCTCCCACTCCCTTCTGCGTCGCTCTGACTTGCTCTCTTTGTTCTTCCCCTCTTTTAGCCTCACAGCACTTAGGTACATCTCTGTCATTTTATTTATTTGTATTGATGTCTGTCTCCCCAGTTCTAGTCGGCAAGCTCACCGGAGGCAGGGAATGTCACTGTTTTTTGTTGTGTTGTACTCTCCCAAGCGCTTAGTACAGTGTTCTGCACACAGTAAGCACTCATTAAATATGACTGCATAAATAAAAAGCACTTAACGAACACCATGTTATTATTATCATTAGAATATTAACAATAATGACCTGCACAGGGCCCAGGCTGACCAGAGAGGTGAGCCCTAAAGAGGGGTCCGGAGACCATGAAGAGCGATGGGTGCTCTTGATTGAGACTGTGAGTCCCCATGGGAGAGGGACTGTGTCCATCCTGATTTGTTCGTATTCATCCCGCATTTAGTACAGTGCTTGGCACATTGTAAGAGCTTAACAAATACCATAATTATTATTAACCATTATTATTATTCTCTTCCTCTAAACTGTAGGCTCCTTGTGGGCAAGGGAATGTGTCTACTAGCTCTCTAATACTGTCCTCTCCTAAGCTCTAAATACAGTACTCTGCACACAGTAAGCGTTCAGGAAATATCACTGATCGATAGGGCTTCAGCAGCCAGCAGACCACCCAGTCTCTGCAGGCAGAGAGGAGGAGGAGGAGAGAAAAGAGCAGTATGTGACAGAAGGCTTCTGCTCCTGCATAGGTTACTCATCCCCCTGGTCACACGTGGCTTCACCCGTGCTCAGAGTTTTCACTTCACCGACTAGATGGGCTCTCCGGAAGATCTCCGGCTTCCACCTCCTCCCGTACTCCGAGATCACCCAGGCCTCGTGGGGCGAATGGCTCTTGAGAAGCAGCCGGACCCAGGGCATCGGGGCGTCCTCGTGGGGGCCCGGGACCAGAGCCATGGGCTGCCAAGTCCATCTTGCCAGGCAAGACTCCACCGTCTCCCCCCTCTGGACTGGGAGCTCGTAGTGGGCAGGGGACGTGTCTGCCCAACTCTGTTCTAATGGACTCTCCCAAGCACTTAGTACAGCACTCAGCACACAGTAAGCACTCGAAAAATACAACTGATTGGTCTCCTCCCTAGGCGAGAGAGAGGAGGCCACTCCCAAACTCTTCCGGCAAAAAAGCCAGATTTAGCAAAATTAGGCCCTTCCACTCTCTTTTTGCAGATTAAGCGGCCTATTAGGACTGAATGAGCGTTGCTAAGCCTCTTTCAAGCCTGTCACTGGGCGTCCCGGGAGCCAAAAAGCCTCTTATGGTCATTCACACGAACCGGAAAATCGGGTTTTTCCCAGGCTTTCATCCCTCTTCCCACTCTGGGCTGGGGCTCCAACCCCCTCCCCCCCGCAGCCCCAATCCCACCACTGTCTGGGCACCAAATAGCTCATCACTCCCACTAGAGCAGCAAAGATTCCAAACGAAGGCCACTCAACCATAATAATAATAGTAAAATAATCATCGTAGTGTCCAATAAGCATTTACCATGTTCCAGGCACTGTACTAAGCGCTGGGCTTACAGTCTTCATCCCTATTTTACAGATAAGGGAACTAAGGCACAGAGTTTTTTATTATTAATAATAATAATAATAATAATAATGTTGGCATTTGCTAAATGCTTACTGCGTGTCAAGCACTGTTTTAAGCACCGGGGTAGATACAAGGTAATCAGGTCGTCCCATGTGGGGCTCACAGTCTTAATCCCCATTTTACTGATGAGGGAACTAAGGCACAGAGAAGTGAATCGACTTGCCCAAGGTCTCACAGCAGACAAGTGACAGAGCCTGGATTAGATCCCAGGTCTCTCTGGCTCACAGGCCTGTATCCTATCCACTAGACCATGCCGCTTCTCTACTTTCCAACCGCTCTGCTCCCAACCCTCTGGCGTCTTTCGCCCTCGGCTGGGAGCAAGTTAGTCAATCAGTCTATCAGTCTGCCAGTCAATCGTATTTACTGAGTGCTTACTGTGTGCACAGCACTGTACTAAGCGCTTGGGAGAGTACAATATAACATTGAACAGATATATTCCCTGTCCACAATGGGATCAAATTCTAGAGAGGGAGGCCCTTGAACTAGGCCTACTGGAGAAGCAGCACAGTGTAGTGGACAGAGCAAGGGTCTGGGAGTCACAAGGTCATGAGTTCTAATTCCGACTCCTCCACTTGTCTGCTCTGGGATCTTGAGCAAGTCACTTCACTTCTCTGTGCCTCAGTTATGTCAACTGTAAAATGGGGACTGAGACTGTGAGCCCCACATGGAACAGGGACTGTGTCTAACATGATTTGCTTGTATCCACCCCATTGCTTAGTACAGTGCTTGGCGGGTAGTAAGTGCTTAACAAATACCACGATTATGATTATTAACTTGTATCAAGCCCAGTGCTTAGAACAGTGCTTGACACATCGTAAGCACTTAAATACCACCCAAAAAAAACTCACTAGGGTCAAGACCTGCCTAGACCCTGCTCCCCACATCACTTATCAAACAATCAATCATTGATTACTATCTGTAGAGCACTATTCTAAATGCTTGGAAGAGTACAGGAGAATGAGCAGAAACCCATAATGAAACTTCCTTACCCTGCCGATTCAGAAGAGACAATTTAAACAAAATGCAGGGGGACTCACTAGAAGATACGGAGAGAAGAACATCCCATCCCAATCCACCCTTGCTTGAGGGGTCTGTCCCTTGGAGGGTGGTGGGACACTGGGGAAGACCGATATCGGAGCTGATGAACCCCAATGAGGAGCGGTCCCCCCCGGCAAGACATGCTGGGATGCCAATCTCTAGCCCCAACACGGCCTTGGGCTCTGCCCTGCTTCCCTCAAAGGGATTTTTGAGAAGGTGAGGTTTTCTTACGGTGTTTGTTAAGCACTTGCTAATAATTATAATAATTATGCTATTTGTTAAGCACTTACTACGTGCAAGGCACTGTACTAAGAGTTGAGCCCATCTCCTAGACTGTGAGCCCGTCTTCTACAATGTGAGTCTGTTGCAGGCAGGGATTGTCTCTCTCTGTGGCTGAATTGTACTTTCCCAGTGCTTAGTTCAGTGCTTGCACACAGTAAGCGCTCAGTTAAACACGACTGAATGAATACTAGCAACCCTGGTTGGACACAGTCCCTGTCCCACAGGGCTCACAATCTTAATCCCCATTTTACAGATGAGGTAACAGAGGCACAGAGATGTGATGTGACTTGCCCAAGGCCATACAGGAGAGAAGTGGTGGAGCCAGGATTAGAAACCAGGATCTTCTAACTCCCAGGCCCGGGCTCTATCCACTTGGTGCCAAGTACTGTTCTAAGGGCTGGGGTAGATGCAAGTTAATCAGGACGGACACAGTCCCTGTCCCACGTTTTGAATCCCCATTTTACAGAGGAGGCGACTGAGGCCCAGAGAAGTGAAATGACTTGGCTGGGTCACTCAGCAGGCAACTGGCAGAGCCAGGATGAGAACCCAGAACCCAGATCCCCTGCCTCCCAGGCCCGTGCTCTTTCCACTGGGCCGCCGATCAGAGTGGCGCCACCCCCACTTCCATCGTCCAATACATTTCACACCAGGCAAATGGTGCGGTGGCTTTTAACGGCTGAGCAGGGACCGTGACTTCAGCTCTTCTTTCTGTCTAAGGGCTTCTTGTCACGCCTAAGGAGGTAGGGGCCGGGAGAGGGAAGAGAGGATCGGAGACGAGACCTCTCCTCATTATCGAGGGCCTCAGAAGGACCTGGGTTCTAATCCCGACCCCCTACCTGTCTATGGATGATCTTGGGCATGTCACTTCACTTCTCTGAGCCTCGGTTCCCTCCTCTGTAAAATGAGGATTGAGACTGTGAGCCCCGCGGGGAACAGGGATTGGGTCCAACCCGATTTGCTTGTCCACCCCAGCGCTTAGTACAGTGCCTGGCACATAGTAAGCACTTAACAAATACTATAATTATTATTATTATCTAGACCTGTTCCGACCTGATCACCCAGTCCCGACTTCCTATTCATTCAATCTTTCAATCGTATTTATTGAGTGCTTAATGTGTGCAGAGCACTGTACTAAGCTCTTGGAAGTGTAGTGCCTCACACATAGTAAGCACTTAATAAATACCATTTTTAAAAAAAGTACAAGACAATCCCTGCCCACACTGGGCTTATAGTCTAGAAGGGCCCTAGTTTTGACTACAGAGCATCCTGGTAATAATAATTAGGATTAGTTGGGTACTTGTTAAGCGCTTACTTTGTGCCAAGGACTGTTCTAAACTCTGGTAGCTATAAGCTAATCAGGTTGGACGCAGTCCCTGTCCCACATGGGGCTCACAGTCTTCATTCCCATTTTATAGAGGAGGAAACTGAGGCTCAGAGAAGTGATTTGTCCCAGGTCACGTAGCAGACATGCGGCAGAGCCGGGATTAGAACTCAGGACCTTCTGACTCCCAGGCCCGTGCTGTATCCACTAGGCCATGCTGCTTCTGGTAACACCCCCTAGGGTCAGCTGGCATCTTTCATTCATTCAATAGCATTTATTGAGCGCTTACTACGTGCAGAGCACTGTACTAAGCGCCTGGAATGTACAAAGCGGTAACAGATAGAGACAGACCCTGCCCTTTGATGGGCTTACAGTCTAATCGGGGGAGATGGACAGACAAGAACAATAGCAATAAATAGAATCAAGAGCAATAAATAGAATCAAGAGCAATAAATAGAATCAAGAAATAAGGAATATCAAGAATAAATAGAATCCTCCATTGTCCTGCATCAAGGCCCTATGGATCTCTGCTCCAAGCAACAGGTGGTTCTCTCCTTTTATGCGCTAGGGCACCTTGGAAGCTGCGAGAGCAAAATCGATGCGGAATTCTCTTCCAGAAACCACTGTCTGCCACGGGCCTGCTGAATAACCCAAGCAGCTTCACCTCCCTCTAAGCCTTCACCAAAGTCAGAAGGGAGTCGGAAGGTCACGAGTTCCAATCCCAGCTCTGCCACCTGTCTGCTGTGTGACTCTGGGCAAGTCACTTCACTTCTCTGGGCCTTGGTCACCTCTTCTGCAAAATGGGGATTGAGACTGTGAGCCCCATGTGGGACAGGTTTGTGTCACACCCAATTTATTTGTATCTATCCCAGCGCTTAGTACAGTGCCTGGTGCCCATAGTATGAGCTTCACAAATACCAGAATTATTATTATTCACATATAAAATGGCAATACGCTGACCTAGGGGAGGGAAAGATATCTGATAAACGGGTTCCTCGGGGTGCTCTGAAAACAGTAAGCTCTCAACCAATTAATCGGTCAATCAGTGGAACTGACTGAGTGTTTAGTATGCGCAGAGCACTATGCTAAGTGCTTGGAAGGGGACAATACCACAGAATTAGCAGACATGTTCCCTGCACATAACGGCCTACAGTCTACAGGGGGAAACAGACATTAATATGAATAAGTAATTTATTATATGTAAGTATCACTGATGGAGTGATTTGCAGCTCTCTGCAGCAATGGGAAAGGCTCGCAGCTATAAATCGTGGCCTATCAAGCTTGAGTTTAGTGGGAACAGACCCCCTCTCTCTCCAGCCCACCTCCACCAGACTGTAAGGTCCTCACGTACAGGGATCATCCCAAGGGTTTAGTACTGTGCTCTTCCCTCAGGGAGAGCTCATGAAATATAATAATGTTGGTATTTGTTAAGTGCTTACTATGAGCAGAGCACTGTTCTAAGCTCTGGGGGAGATACAGGGTAATCAGGTTGTCCCACATGAAGCTCACAGTTACTCCCCATTTTACAGATGAGGTAACTGAGGCACAGAGAAGTTAAGTGACTTGCCCACAGTCACACAGCTGACAAATGGCAGAACCGGTATTCGAACCCATGACTTCTGACTCCCAAGCCCGGGCTCTTTCCACTGAGCCACGCTGCTTCTCTATCACTGATTGATTGACTGAAAGGAAAGTCCAGCAACCAACCACATGTCCATAGGCTACTTTTTATTTGTTTGCTTGGCTTTTATGGCATTTGTTAAGTGCTTACTATATACCAGGGACTATACTAAATGCTGGGGTAGATACAAGCTAATCCGACGGTCAGTCGTTCAGTCAGTCAACCATATGTATTGAGCATTTACTGTGCGCAGAGCATTGTACGAAGCACTTAGGAGAGTACAATAGGATGGACACGCTATTAGTTTGGACCCAATCCATGTCCCCTCCTGGGGCACACCACAGTCTTCATCCCCATTTTGCAGATGAGGTCACTGAGGCCCAGAGAAGTGAAGTGACTGGCCCGAGATCACACAGCAGACAAGTGCAGGAGTCGGGAGTAGAACCCAGGTCCATCTGACTCCCAGGCCCAATCTAGAAGAAGGAGTTTTGCTTTCCTTGTTTTGCTCCTAGGTGACCCTGGCTCTCCTGTGATCGGCCACCCCGATTCGCCTCCCGCCGGCAAGGACGGACAAGGATGGAGGCCCGAACACTCCGTAGCATTTAAACCAGTCCTCTCCCACCCTACGCAACCTCCCATGAATTCTGAACACTGTTCTGGACCGTGTGAGAGTCAGGAAACTCCCCACTGGAGCTGTCTTTCCCTTTGATAAATTACATTATTTGTTCAGCACTATGTGCCAAGCACTGTTCTAAGTGCCGGATACAAGATACAAGATACAAGTTAATCGAGTCAGACCCGATCCCCGTCTCTCATGGGACTCCCAGTCTAAGTAAAAGGAAGATCAAAATCATCGATCATATTTACTGATCGCTCACTGGGTCAGTCGTATTTACTGAGAGCTTACCGTGTGCAGAACACCGTACTAAGCACTTGGGAGAGTCCAGTAGAGCAGAGTTGGTAGACACATTCCCTCCCTACGAGTTAGGTAGCGAATCTCCATTTTACAGATGAAGAAACCGAAACCCAGAGGAGTGAAATGATTTGTCTGAGTTCTCCCGGCAGACAAGTGGCAGAGTCGGGATGAGAACCCGGGTCCTCTGACTCCCAGGCCCGGGCTCTAACCACTAGACCATGCTGCTTGCCTCTAAAAAATGGGACGGTCTACCCACCCACTTGACAACAACGCTCCGGGCCAGGTGGAGCCTGGTTCCTACGGACATCTTCTAGGCAGGTTGGGGAGATCCTCCTACCCAAACCTCAGCTATCCCTGCTCCACACCATCACCCCCCTCCGAGTCCTATCCCCCCAAATCTCCCTCCACCCTTTTTCTTCCCACCGGCTTCTGATCATTCCTGCCAGCCCCCAGATAATAACAATAATAATAACGATAATAACTGTGGTATTTGTTAAGCACTTACTACGTGCCAGGAACCGTACAAAGCTCTGGGGTGGGTCCAAGCAAATCAGGTTGGAAGCAGTCCCTGTCTCACCTGGGGCTCACAGTCTTAGTCCCCATTTTACAGATGACGTAACTGGGGCACAGAGAAGCGACTTTTCCAAGCTCCCCCAGCAGACGAGTGGTGGAGGCGGAATTAGAACCCAGTTCCTTCTGACTCCCAGGCCCGTGTTCTATCCACTAGATGATGTAGCCGCAAGTGGAAGCTCCCAAGTAGCTCAAGGAAAGTCACCACAATCACAGATGCCTACTTGAAGAAGACACCCAACCCAATCCTCAACTCGCCATCAATCACCGGTATTTCTTGAGTGCTTACTTTGTGCAGAGCGCTGTAATCGATCAATAGAATTTACTGAGCACTGGTGTCTGCAATACTGTAATCGATCACTCTTATTTATTGAGCACTTACTGCGTGCACAGCACAGTAATCAATCATTGCTATGTATTGAGTGCTTACTATGTGCACAACACTGTAATCGATCAATCGATGTTATTTATTGAGCACCGTATGCCTGGCACTGTAATCAATCAATGACTTATTGAGCACCGGGTGCAGAGCACTGTACTAAGCGTTTGGGAGAGTACAGTAAGCGTGGCTTAGTGGAAAGAGCCGGGGTTTGGGAGTCAGAGGACATGGGTTCTAATCCCGGCTCTGCCACTTGTCTGCTGTGTGACCTTGGGCAAGTCACTTGACTTCTCTGGGCCTCAGTTACCTCATGATTCAGGGATTAATGGATTAATAGGGATTAAGGCCGTGAGCTCCACGTGGGAATACCTGATTACCCAGTATCTACCCCAGCGCTTAGAACAGTGCTTAGCACATAGTAAGCGCTTAGCAAATACCATCATGATTATTATGTTATTATTATTACAGTACAATAGAGGTGTTAGACACTTTCCCTGCCCTTAGTGAGCTTGCAAGCGGGAGGTGGGAGATGGGTGATGAGGCAGGAGTAAGGCCCATTCCCTGCCTACTCCCTCCACCCACCACTGCCCGAGCTGAGGTGGCTACATTTTTGGGAAGTGCTCAGCCATGCCTTTATGAGTGTGTGTTTTAAATTACCTTTGTCTGATGAAGTGACTAAAAGGGAAATGTTTCAGGGCCCAAGATTCCAGAGTGATCTAATACAGGATGCCTTTGACTGAAGGGGAAAAAAAAAAAAATCCTTCGGACAGCTCCCTAAACCCACCCACCCCCCTAGCCTTAGGTTTAAAAGGGAATGAACGTTACCATTTTTGGACATGAGTGCTCTTACAAGCCCAACCCTAAACCGCACTATCCAGAGGGAAGAGGGAGAGAGAGGGGGAGAGAGGGAAAGAGAGGGAGAGAGGGAAAGGGAGAGAGAAGGAGAGGGAGAGAGAGGGGGAGAGAGGGAAAAAGAGGGAGAGAGGAAGAGAGGGAGAGGGAAGGAGAGAGGAAGAGAGAGGGAAAGGGAGAGGGAAAGGGAGAGAGAGGGAGAGAAAAAAGAGAGATAGGGAGAGACAGAGAGAGGGAGAGATAGAGGGAAAGAGAGAGAGAGGGAGAGATGGAGAGGGAGAGGGACAGAGGAAGGAGAGAGTGTTCGGCCTCTCTCCACCACCCCTCCTGGTTACCCCTGGATTTGGTGGGGGGAATGGAAAGTGGAGGAGTGGAAAGGGGGAGGAAGAAGAGGAGGAGGAGGGGAGGAAAAGGAGGAGATGGCAGTGTTGGATTTGCCTAGCTTCGCTCATTAAACAGGGCTTGGGGGGATCCCGGACAGACTTAGACCCCTCTCCCTTTCCCGTAGGCCTTCGGCCTCTATAGATTCAATTCATTAAGTCGTATTTCTTCAGAGCTTCCTGTGTGCAGGGCACTGTATTAAGCGCTTGGGAAAGTACAATACAGCAATAAAGAGTGACAATCCCTGCCCAACAACGAGCTCACAGTCTGGGGCTGGCGGGGGGACAGACATCAATAGATGGTGACGGTTTTCTTTTGGGAGGGGAGGGGGGCTCTTTCCTCGATTAGCTTTCTCACCGCCCCCCCCCCCCCACGGGGGACACTCCAGAGAAGCCAGGGCTCAGAGATCCTGCAGCCAGCCCCCCACAATTCCCCCGACGGGTGGTTTCCCAGCCCCCGGGGTGGGGGGACAAGGTCCTGTGGCTATCAAAGGATGCCCACCGCTCCCCTCCCCCCCGGACATGTGTCCAGCTCCTCGGCTCCAGGATGGAGCCGGGAGCTCTGGACTCCGGGGTCCTGGGGGAGGAGGTAGGAGCTGGGGGGGCGCGGGGGAGGATGGAAGCTGACCTCCCCCCGGTTGGGGATCCCCAGGGACGCCCCTCTCCCGGCTCCCCCCACCCACCTCCCTGGTCTCGAGACTGGGGGGACCGAGGTTGCCCGACCCCCAGCCCAAATGGGAAGCCGGCCTCGGAATCGGCCACGGGTCGCCGGGGGCCACTGGCCAGACCTCGGGAAGCGGGCCAGGAAGGCCCCCTGTCCCCCACACCGGACCGGGCCAGGACCGAACCAGGCCAGACCAGGACCGGACCAGGACTGGTCCGGAATAGACTAGGACCGGACTAGGATCAGACCGGGACCAGACCAGAACCAGGCAGGACCGGACCAGGCCAGGCCCGGACCAAGACAGGTCCGGAATAGGCTAGGACCGGACTAGGACCAGGCCAGGACCGGACCATAACAGGACCGGACAGGACCGACCGGACCGGGCCGGACCACGACCAGACCAGAACCAGGCAGGACCGGACAGGACAGGACCGCTAGGACCGGACCAGGACCGGTCCGGAACAGGCCAGGAGCGGACTAGGACCAGGCCAGGGCCAGGCCAGGACCGGACTGCGACCGGACCGGACCAGACCAGGACCGGAGAGGACAGGACCGGACCAGGATCGGGCCAGGCCCAGGCCAGGACCGGACCAGGACCAGGACCGGACAGGACCGCCAGGATCGGACCGGACCAGGACCGGACCAGGACCGGATGAGGGCCAGGGCAGGCCCGGAACAGGGCCAGACCAGGCCAGGAGGCCCGGGCCGGACGAGGGCGGGCCCAGGCCCGGGCGAGGACCTCACGAACCTTCCTCTGCTGCTTCTCCCAGGCGGGATCGAGCAGGAGATCCCGATCCCAATCCTCCTCGGGCTGCATGTAGTCGTTGCTCTGCTGGGCGTCATAGCAATGATCCATGGCCGGCGAGGGCCGGCGAGGGCCGGGGGCTTTCCCTCCTCCTCCTCCTTCTCTTCCTCCTCCTCCTCCTGCTGCTGCTGCTGCTGCTGCTTCCCGCGCAGCGGCTGGACCGGACTGGGGCCCGACTGGGACCGGACTGGGGCCGGATGACCCGCCCTGCTGCAGCCGGAGCGGGAAAGGGAGCGGGAGGAGGAGCGGGAGGAGGGGCAGGGCAGGGACCCGGGAGGAGGAGGAGGAGGAGGAGGAGGAGCAGGGGCAGGGCAGGGGGAGGAGGAAGGGGGGGGGGGAGCAGGGGAGGGAGGAGGAGGAGGAAGAGAGGGGGAGGAGGAGGGAGAAGAATTGGGGGAGGAGGAGGGGAGAGGGAGAGGAGTTGGGAGGGGAGGAGGAGGAGGAGGAAGGGAGGGGGAGAAGGAGAGGTGAGGAGCAGGAGGGGAGGGAGAGGAGGAAGATGGGGGAGGAGGAGGAGAGGGGCAGGAGGAGGGGAGGGGGTAAAGGAAGGGAGAGGGAGGAGGAAGAGAGGGGAGGGGGAGAAGGAGGGGAGGGAAAGGAGGAAGAGAGAAGGGGAGGAGGGGAGGAAGACGAGGAGGGGAGAAGGCAGTGGGGAGGAGGGAGGGAGAGAGGAAGGGGAGGGGAGAGAGAAGACGGGAAAAGGGAGGAGGGGAGGAATAGGAAGGAAAGAGGCACACGCCCCCCAGCCCCCCCCCCACCCCACCTTCCCCATTGGCCAGGCCGAGGGCGGCGGTGTCTACAGTAGGGTGAGGAAGCCCCCCCCCACCACAACACACATCCCCACCGCTTCTGCCCCCCTCCCCCTTTCCTCCTCCTCCTCCCTCCCTCCTTTCCCACCACCCGCCAAGTGACTCCCCCTCCCGAGACTACTACCACTAATAATAAATAATAATTGTGGCATTCGTTACGCCCGTGCTGTATGCCGGGCACTGTTCTAAGCGCCGGGGTGGATAACGAGCTGAGCTGGTTGGACACCGTCCCTGTCCCACGTGGGGCTCACAGTCTCAATCCCCGTTTGACAGATGAGGGAACTGAGGCCCAGAGAAGAGAAGTGACTTGCCCAAGGTCAAACGGCAAAGTGGCAGGGCCGGGACGAGAACCCATGACCTTCTGATTCCCACGCCCGGGCTCTAGCCATTATGCCACGCTGCCTCTAAATCCTCCTCCGGGGACCTTCGCCCGTCCACCGAATGTCCTCGGAAAAGTGACCAGAAGCCTGCTCGCCCAGGGCCGTCGAGGGTGGACCACCAGCCACGAGGGTATAATCATCATCATCATCATCATCATCATGATTATTATGGTATTTGTCAGTAATGATGATACTTGTTAAGCACATACTATGTGCCAGTCGCTGTCCTAAGAGCTGGGGCACTTGCTATGTGTCAGGCACTGTTCTAAGAGCTGGGGTGGATTGCTGTATTGTACTTTCCCAAGCCCTTAGTACAGTGCTCTGTACACAGTCAGCGCTTAATCAATACGATCGAATGAATGAATGAATGAATTGGAGAAAATCGGGTTGGACACAGTCCCTCCCTTGTGGGGTTCATGGTCTCCGTCCCTATTTTACAGATGAGGGAACTGAGGCCCAGGGAAGGGAAGTGACTTGCCCGAGGTCACACAGCAGACAAGTGGCAGAGCCGGGATTAGAACCTATGACCAACTGTTTCCCAGCCCCATGCTCTATCCACTCCTCCAGGAGCCCTCAAAATTTGGAGTTTCTCTATTCAGGCTCTCTCCATGCTTGGAAAACTTCCCATGGCTACCCATTAACAATAATAATAATAACTGTGGTATTTGTTAAGCATACACTATGTGCCAGGCACTGAACTAAGTTCTGCGGGGAGGAGGGTATACAAGCAAATCGGGTTGGACACAATCCCTGTCCCACATGGGGCTCACAGTCCTAATCCCCGTTTTGCAGATGAGGGACCTGAGACACAGAGAAGTAAAGGGACTTGCCTTAGGTCACACAGAAGAGAAGGGGCAGAGCTGAGATTAGAACCCAGGACCTTCTGACTCCCAGGCCCCTAACCCATTAGGCCAGGCTACACATTACCATCTACTTCAAGCAGAAACTCCTGACCATCCGCTTTTAGGCACTCCACCTGTTCTTTCCCTCTGATTTATCCTCTTTCTTCTCCCATTATATCTCAGCTCCCACTCTTCATTCCTCTCAAGATAACTTACTCCCTGCACCTCCTTCCAGGGTCTCCCGCCTCCAACCCCTTGCACGTGCCCTTCGTCCTGCCCAGGCCTCCCTCTCACCCTCCCTCTTCAACTCCACCGATCACACACACAGCCCTCCCCATCTTCAAAATCCTTCTCAAATCCTACCTCCTCCAGGAGACACTCTGATTAAGTCCCACCTTCCCAGGTCCAGTCAATCCAGCAACCCTCCTTAGCATGAATGTGTATGCACCTATCTATCCTTAACACTTATTTATATATCGACAAGTCAATTTGCACATATTTATTCTTCCATACTCTGGCTATAAATTGTGTTGGTCACTCCTCTGCTCCCACTACTTATCAATAATTTGTGCCTGCTTGTATCCCCCATTAGACTGTAAATTCCTTGAGGGCAGGGATGGTTTCTCTTACTCTTCCAACTTCTTATAATAGGGTGCTCTGCACATTGTAGGAAATACTACTGATTGTCTAACTCCAAACCAAATTCTCCCGAGTCCCAAAACTTTCTGTGTTTAACCAACCCAGTTCTCTCCTGGTCCTTCTCTGACCTTTCTTGCCAATCCTTTTCACTCGCTTTCATCATCTCCTTTCATTCATTTTCAATCATTCATTCAATCGTATTTACTGAGTGCCTACTGTTTGGAGAGCACTGTACCAAGAACTTGGGAGAATACAACCATAAACAGACACATTCCCTGCCCACAACGAGCTTACAGTCCAGAGAGGGAGACAGACATTAATAGAAATAAATGACAATATAAACATAAGTGTTGTGTGGGGCTGGGGGGAGGGATGAATAAAGGGAGCAAGTCAGGGTGATGCAGAAGGGAGTGAGAGAGGAGGCAAAGAGGGCTTAGTCAGGGAAGGCCTCTTGGAGGAGATGTACTTTCAATAAGGCACATCTCCTCTGCCTCCTTATCTTCTCTTGCTGGGGTGTCCTTCAAGGCTCAGGTGTGGGTCCCCTTCTCTTCTCAATCTATACTCACTCCCTTGGGGAACTCATCCACTCCCAAGGCTTCAACTCCCACCTGTAAGACTCCCCAGTTCCACCCAACTATAATAATAATAATAATAATAATAATAATGTTGGTATTTGTTAAGCGCTTACTATGTGCAGAGCACTGTTCTAAGCGCTGGGGGAGATACAGGGTAATCAGGTTGTCCCACGTGAGGCTCACAGTTAATCCCCATTTTACAGATGAGGTAACAGGCACAGAGAAGTTAAGTGATTTGCCCACAGTCACCCAGCTGACAAGTGGCAGAGCCGGGACTCGAACTCATGACCTCTGACTCCGAAGCCCAGGCTCTTTCCACGAGCTATCCCTGATCTCTGTCCCGTCCTGCAACCTCACATTTCCTCCTGCCTCCATCTTTCCATCGATGATCCGCCAGCTCTTGAAGCTCAAAATGTCCAAAACTGAACACCACATCTTCCCTCTCAAATCACCTCCTCCACCTAAACTTCCCATCGCCGTTGACACCACCATCCTCCCCATCTCTCAAACCCTCTATTTTGACATCATCCTGGACCCCACCCTCTCTTTCATTCTAATCCTGGCTCTGCCGCTTGTCAGCTGTGTGACTTTGGGCAAGTCACTTAACTTCTCTGTGCCTCAGTTCCCTCATCTGTAAAATGGGGATTAAGACTGTGAGTCCCACGTGGGACAACCTGATCACCTTGTATCCCCCCCCAAAGTTTAGAAGAGTGCTTTGCACATAGTAAGCGCTTAACAAATACCATCATCATCATCATCATTCCCTATATCCAATCTGTCGCCAAATCCTGTCAGTTCTTCCTCCATTACGGTTGTACTCTCCCAAGCGTTAAGTACAGTGCTCTGCACACAGTAAAGCGCTCAATAACTACGAGTGAATGAATAACGGTTCCAACATCTGCCCTTTCCCTTCCATCTACCCAGTCACCATGTTGATCCAGGCAATGAGTCAATGGTATTTATTGAGCGCTTACTCTGAGCAGATCACTGTTCTAAGCGCTTGGGAGAGTACAGTACAAGAGAATTAGCAGACCCATCCCCTGGCCATAGTGAGCAGCTCTGGCTGGGTCTCATCTCTAGTCTGTACCCCTTCCAGGCCAAACTTCAGTCTGCCATCAGATCATTTTTCAAAAACGTCATTCTGCACACACCTCCCCGGTCCTCAAAAGCCTCCAGTAGCTGCTCATTCCTTTCCTGCATCGAGCTTCCAAATATCCAAACTGCACTATCCCTCCTACTTAACCACTCTTTTCTCCCTCTACGTCCCTATGGGTCCTCTCTGTTCCTCTCAACCCAACCTGCTCACTGCGCCTCATTCTCATTCATTCAATCATTCGTTCATTCGTTCATAATGATCGAGCGCTTACCGGGTGCAGAGCACTGTCCTAAGTGCTTGGGAGAGCACGATACAAGAATAAACAGACGCATTCCCTGCCCACAGTGAGTTTACAGTCTGGGGCCGGGGGTGGGGGGAGACGGACATCAATACGAATAAATAAATTACAGATATGGGCATATCTGTCTTCCCCATTTCTCCCATCTCCTTTCTCCCATCATCCGCCTCTTGCTCCCTCACTCCTTTTAGCTTGGGGCTCCCTCCCCCAACACATCCTCCAGCTAACTACAGCTCTCCACAAATGCAAGGCCCTTCCGAAATCACATCTCCTCCCCGATTGAATAATCTCTCATCGCTCCCTCTTCACTTGTCCCCTTGACTGCTATTTCACCACTTCTGCATCACCATAGCACTTAATTACTCCCAACCTCCCTTAACGCTTATGTCTATATTTGACACAGGGATAGAGCACAGGCCTGGGAGTCAGGAGGACCTGGGTTCTAATCCCGGCCCTGCCGCTTGTTTGCTGCGCGACCTTGGGCAAGTCCCTTCATTTCTCTGCACCTCAGTTCCCTGAAAACGGGGATTAAGACTGTGAGCCCTGTGTGGGACAGGGACTGGGTCCAACCCGATTATTTTGTATCTACCCCAGTGCTCAGAACACTTCCTGGCACATAGTAAGTAGAGAAGCAGCGTGGCTCAGTGGAAAGAGCACGGGCTTTGGAGTCAGAGGTCATGAGTTCGAATCCCGGCTCTGCCACTTGTCAGCTGTGTGACTGTGGGCAAGTCACTTCACTTCTCTGTGCCTCAGTTCCCTCATCTGTAAAATGGGGATGAAGACTGTGAGCCCCACGTGGGACAACCTGATTCCCCTGTGTCTACCCCAGCGCTTAGAACAGTGCTCTGCACATAGTAAGCGCTTAACAAATACCAACATTATTAACAAATACTATTATTCTTATTATTACGATAGTTGTTAAGCACCCTCCATATGTCAAAGCACTGTGGTAAGCACTGAGATTACACAAGATCATCAGAAGCCAGCAGAGGGGAGGGCATAAGGGACCCGGCTCTAACCTTATGGAAGTCTCGGCTTCACGGGTTTTGACGCAGTTCCTGAGCCCCAGCTTCACTGGGACCCCTCTTCCGCAATGCTCTGCTTCCCACCTGAAGTCATCACCTCCAGAAAAAACAAAAAACCACTACCCAAAGTTGTCCCTAGGCCAGAAGAACCCCTAAGGACAGGGAAGGGGGTGGAGGCAGCTACGATAAGGGAGCATCACTGACACACAGAGCTGACTCCTCGCACTCTGATGACTCTGACACACCTGCACCAGCCTCAGTCTGACCCTGAGGAAAGGGAAGGGCAAAGAGGCACAGTTCCAAGAAACCACCCCTGTGGCCACCTGCAAGCTGTCTGGGAAAAATGGGTGGAAGATTTTTTTTCATCCCCTCAGAGGTTTCTTTTTCCTTGGCTCCTTTCAGCCAAGGTAGTTGCGATTTCATTGGGTGCTTATCCCATGGAGGTACAGAGCATTGCCTTTCCTGTTGGGAGATAATAATAATTATGGCATTTATTTAGTACTTAATATGAGCTAAGAGGGGAGTAGACAAGGTTTTGAGATCGGACACATTCCCTGTCCCACATGGAGTTTGCAGTTATCTCATCTCCGTTTCACAGATAAGGAAATTGAGGCCCAGTTAAATGCACCCTAAGTGCTTCAACATACCAGGTATTGTACTAAGCAGTGAGGTAAATGCAGGATAGTTGGTCTGGACAGAGTCCCTGTTCCACATAGGACTCACAGTTGTCATTCCCTTTTAAGGTGTGAGGTAACTCGGGATGGAGAAGCTAAGTGACTGTAGACTGCAAAACTCCCCCTCTAGACTACAAGCTCATTGTGGGCAGGGAATGTGCCTGTTTATTGTTTTGTCGTACTCTCTCAAGTACCTAATACAGTGCTCTGCACACAGGAAGCACTCAGTAAATTAACTGACTGACTGATTTACTAAGGTCACACAGCGGGCCAGTGGCAGAGCCAGGATCAGAATGTCTGGGCTCTTTCCGTTAAGCCGTATAATAATGATGGCATTTGTTAAGCGCTTACTACTACTACTAATAATAATGTTGGTATTTGTTAAGCACTTACTATGTGCAGAGCACTGTTCTAAGCGCTGGGGTAGACACAGGGGAATCAGGTTGTCCCACGTGGGGCTCACAGTCTTAATCCCCATTTTACAGATGAGGGAACTGAGGCACAGAGAAGTGAAGTGACTTGCCCACGGTCACACAGCTAAGTGGCAGAGCCAGAATTCAAACCCATGACCTCTGACTCCAAAGCCTGTGCTCTTTCCATTGAGCCACGCTGCTTCTAGGAGCTGACATTCTGGACTCTGGTGTCTGCCTGTGGGTTGGTCGGCTCCTCTTCTCCACCGAGCACCCAGAAAACTGTTTTCCGGGTCATCTCCCAGGCCTGGAGTTTTCCAGCAGGAGAAGGGAGGGCCTTATTCCTCAATGATCCTACCTCTCCATTTTATTCTTTCCCCAGAACTCCTAGCCCGTGGGCATGAAGTTAAATCAAAGCATTGCTCTCCCTATCAAGAAAATCTCCCCAGTCTTCAGCTGGGCTACAGGCAGGCTCAGTGAGCAAAAGATAGCTATGCTCAATTATCTCCTAGCTCCTCTCCTGGGGAGTTCTGAGAGAGTCCTGTAAACACCAGAGATTCTGGTCAGCTTTAGTGGGCTGCAAATGCCAGACTGATAAATCCAAGCTGCCCCTTCCGAAGAGCCTGCTGAGTCCAAGATTATGGAACTCAACCTTCATGACTGGCTCCCCAGCTGACGACTCTCGGTTCTTACGAACCTCAGTGCCTCCGTGAAGGCCTCTTAAGAATAATAACTGTCGACTCTCGGTTCTTACGAACCTCAGTGCCTCCGTGAAGGCCTCTTAAGAATAATAACTGTGGTATTTGTTAAGCGCTTGCTATGTGCCAAGCGCTGTTCTAAGCGCTGAGGTAGATGCAAGCAAATCGAGTTGGACACAGTCCCTGTCCCATATGGGTCTCATGGTTTCCATCCCTTTTGACAGATGAGGGAACTGAGGTCCGGGGAAGTGAAGTGACTTGACTAAGGTCAGTCAGTCAATTGTATTTACTGAGCACTTGCCAGGTGCAGAGCACTGTTCATTCATTCAATAGTATTTATTGAGCACTTACTATGTGCAGAGCACTGTACTAAGCGTTTGGAATGTACAAATCGGTAACAGATAGAGACAGTCCCTGCCCTTTGATGGGCTTACAGTCTAACTGGGGGAGACATACAGACAAGAACGATGGCAATAAATAGAATCAAGGGGAAGAACATCTCATTAAAACAACAGCAAATAAATAGAATCAGGGTGATGTACATCTCATTAACCAAATAAATAGGGTAATGAAGATATATACAGTTGAGCAGACGAGTACAGTGCTGAGGGGATGGGACGGGAGAGGGGGAGGAGCAGAGGGAAAGGGGGGAGAAGAGGACTTAGCTGCGGAGATGTGAAGGGGGCTAGGGAGAGCAGAGGGAAAAGGGGAACTCAGTCTGGGAAGGCCTCTCGGAGGAGGTGAGTTTTAAGTAGGGTTTTGAAGAGGGGAAGAGAATCAGTTTGGCGGAGGTGAGGAGGGAGGGCGTTCCGGGAGCGGGGGGAGGACGTGGCCCGGGGGTCGACGGCGGGACAGGCGAGACCGAGGGACGGCGAGGAGGTGGGCGGCGGAGGAGCGGAGCGTGCGGGGTGGGTGGTAGAAAGAGAGAAGGGAGGAGAGGTAGGAAGGGGCAAGGTGACGGAGAGCCTCGAAGCCTAGAGTGAGGAATTTTTGTTTGGAGCAGAGGTCGATAGGCAACCACTGGAGGTGTTTAAGAAGGGGAGTGACACGCCCAGAGCGTTTCTGCGGGAAGATGAGCCGGGCAGCGGAGTGAAGAATAGACTGGAGCGGGGAGAGAGAGGAGGAAAGGAGATCTGGGAGAGTACAGTAGACACATTCTCTACTCACAACGAGCTAAGCAGACGTGGTGAGGCCGGGATTAGAATCCATGTCCTCTGATTCCCAGGCCTGTGCTCTATCCACTAAGACTTGCTACTTCCCTTATCTCTATCCAGTCTACAGGCTAAGTCAGTCTTTCAGTTGTATATATTGAGCGCTTGCTCTGTGCACAGCTCTGCACTAAGCGCTTAGGATAATGCTGAATTGTACATTCCAAGCGCTTAGTACAGTGCTCTGCACATAGTAAGTGCTCAATAAATACTTTTGAATGAATAATAATAATAATGATAATGATGGGATTTGTTAAGTGCTTACTATGTGTCAAGCACTGTTCTAAGCACTGGGGTAGACACAAGATGATCAGGTTGTCCCATGTGGGGCTCACAGTCTTAATCCCCTTTTTACAGAGGAGGTAACTGAGGCACAGATTAGTTAAGTGAGTTGCTCAGAGTCACAGAGCTGACAAGTGGCAGACCTGGGATTAGAACCCATGACCTCTGACTCCCAAGCCCATGCTCTTTCCACTAAGCCACGCTGCTTACAATACTGCAGACATATTCCTGGCCAACAGTGAGTTTACAGTCCAGAAGAAGAGCAGAAACTAATAATATAAATAAATTAGGGAGATGTATAAAAGTGCTGTGGGCCTGGGAGGGGGCATGAATAAAGGGAGCAAGTCGGGCGACGCAGAAGGCAGAGGGAGAAGAGGAAAGGAGGGCTTAGTCAGGGAAGGCCTCTTGGAGGAGATGGGCCTTCAGTAAGGCTGAGTCTCTGTTACTTTCCACCTGTCCCCTGTGAATTCCACCAGTCCCCAAAGAGGGACACCTTGGTTTCAGAGCCCAGAGCCTGCAAGGCTGCTCTCCACTGGGATCCATTCTTGACCGATTCTAGCCTCTGCAGGCCTTCTTCAACCTCCACCCCAGCAGCACCTCACCTCGCTACTCTCCTACTACAACCCAGCCTGCACGCTTCCCTCCTCTAGTGCTAATCTGCTCGCTCTACCTCATCTCCTCTATCTCACCACACCGACCTCTCACCCACGTCCTGCCTCTGGCCTGGAACGCCCTCCCCCTTCATATCCGACAGACGACTCCTCTCCCCACCGTCAGAGCCTTACCGAAGGCACATCTCCTCCGAGAGGCCTTCCCTGCTAAGCTCCCCACCTTTCCTCTTCTCCCTCTCCCTTCTGCATCGCCCTGACTTGCTTCCTTTATTCATCCCTCCTCCCAGCCCCACACACTTATGCCCATATGTGTCATTTCTTTATTTCTATTAATGTCTGTCACTCCATCTAGACTATAAGCTCGTTGTGGGCAGGGAATGTGTCTGTTCATTGTTTTATTGTATTTTCCCAAATGCTTAATACAGTGCTCTGCACAGAGTAAGCGTTCGATAAACACAGTTCACTGACAGACTGTTCACGGTTCACTGCCAGACTAACTCTTTGCCCAACTGGGCATCTGTGGTTGGACAGACCCTCCCAATCCCGGCTCCGCCACGCGTCCGCTATGTGATCTTGGGCAAGTGACTTAACTTCTCTGGGCCTCAGTTGCCTCATCTGTAAAATGGGAATTAAGACTGTGAGCTCCACGTAGGACATGGACTTGATTACCTTATCTCTATCACCACACTTTGTATGATGCCTTGCACATAGTAAGTGCTTAAGAAACGTCATAAAAGAAATAAGACAATAAATACCATTGATTGATGAGTTGATTGAGGAGGGAGTCAGCGAGTGTGGCGGGAAACAGCCGGGTCAATCCCATGAAGGGAGGGGAGGGACCCAGAAAGCCAATGGGAGAAGAGCAAACCAGGGAGACAGATGCAGAGCTGTGTCTGTTCCTAGCCCCAGCAGTCTGTCCTAGTGGTTAGCGCACGGGCCTAGGAGTCAGAAGGACATGGGTTCTAATCCCAGCTCCGCCACTTGTCTACTGGGTAACCTTAGGCAAGTCACTTCTGCGCTCTGCAAATAGTAAGCGCTCAATAAATACGATTGAATGAACTTCACTTCTCTGTGCTTCAGTTATCTCATCTGTAAAATGGGGATTAAGACTGTGAGCCCCACATGGGACAGGGACTGTGTATTGGCTTGAATCTAACCCAGTGCTTAGAACAGAGCTTGGCACATAGTAAGCACCACTTACAAATTGTAATTATTATTATTATTATCATTCTCCTTCTCCTTGAACTGCAGGACACCTGTCAATTGTCCAGGGGAAAGATATCTCTCCGTCAGTTCCTCCCGCCCTCTCCCAAGGATTCCTAAGGATCTTGATGGTCTTCCCCACTCCCCTTTCCCCGTTTGGTCATCCTTGGTGGGACTGCTGGGCCTTGGGAACTGAGGAAAAACCAGAGGGGGAGAGGCAGCGTAACAATAAACAATGCTCCGGCTCTGCCACATATCTGCTGTGTGACCTTGGGCCAGTCACTTAACTTCTCTGGGCCACAATTCCTTCAGCTGTAAAATGGGGATTAAGACTGTGAGCACTTTGTGGGGTGGGGAATGCGTCCAACCCGATTATTTTATATCTACCCCAGCGCTTAGTACACTCGCCGGCTCATAGTATGTGCTTAACAAATACAAAAACAATTGATGTCTGCCTCCCCCTCAAGATTGTAAGCTCACTGTGGGCAGGGAATATGTTATATTGTTCTATCGTACTCTCCCAAGCGCTCTATACAGTGTTCTGCCCACGGTAAGCACTCAATAAATATGGTGGACTGACAAAACAAAACAAAAACACAGTTTCCTTCCTTTTATCACTTCTCTTGCACCTCAGCCACACTCCCTAGAGCCTTCTCTGGCTACTAGTACAGGTCCAAAGATAGCCCAGCAGGCTAACTGGCTCCTCCATGCTCTCTCCCAAACCAGGCCCAGTGTGGGGAGGTGTCTTCCTTCTAAAGGTCTCTGGATCCCACTGCCCAAAGGAGGACTCCTCCTGCTGAGCGCATTCAATCCCCTTGCCCCCTCCTACCTCACCTCGCTACTCTCCTATTACTACAACCCAACCCACACATTTCGGTCCTCTAATGCTAACCTTCTCACGCCACCTCGATCTTGTTTATCTCACCACTGACTTCTCGCCCACGTCCTGCCTCTGGCCTCGAACGTCCTCCCTCCTCAAATCCCACAGATGATGACTCTCCCCTGCTTCGAAGCCTTATTGAAAGCCCATCTCCTCCAAGAGGCCTTCCCTGACTAAGCCCTTCTTTCCTCTTCTCCCACTCCCTTCTGCATCACCCTGACTTGCTCCTTTTATTCACCTCCCACTCCCAGCCCCATAGTAGTTATGTCCATATCTGTCATTTATTTATTTTTATGAATGTCTGTCTCCCCCTCTAGACTGTAAGCTCAATGTGGGCAGGGAATGTGTCTGTTTATTGTTATATTGTACCATCCCAATCACTTAGTTCAGTGCTCTGCACACGGTAAGCGCTCAATCAATACAATGGACTGACTGAGAGTTGGGAAGGTGAAGACGTTACAAATCGATCAGTCAATCCATCAGTGCCATTCGTTTATATAAAGATATTTAAAGACTGTGAGCCCCATGTGGGACAGGGACTGGGTCCGACCTGGTAGATTACCTTGCATCTACCCCAGAGCTTAAAACAGTGCTTGGCACATGGTGAGCGCTTAACAAATATCACAGTTGTCATTATTATTATTCATTGAATGTTTTCTGTGTGCAAGAGCATCGGCTTGGGAGTCAGAGGTCGTGGGTTCTAATCCTGGCTCCACCATTTGTCTGCTGTGTGACCTTGGGCCAGCCTCTTAACTTCCCTGGGCCTCAGTTACCTCATCAGTAAAAACGGGGATTAAGACTGTGAGCCCCACGAGGGACAACTTGATTTCCTTGTATTTACCCCAGCGCTCAGGACGGTGACTGGCACATAGCAAGCACTTAATAAATACCATAATTATTATTATTACAATACAATAGAGTTACTAGTCATGCCCTACACTCAAGGAGCTTATGAGCAAGTGGGGAGACAGATATTAAAATGAATTAAAGATAGGGGAAATAGTAGGCTATCAGGCTAAAAGGAGAGTAGACTAAGGGAGCTTACAGTCTGGAAGCTCACTGTGGGCAGGAAATGTGTCTGCTTATTGCTATATTATACTTTCCCAAGTGCTTAGTACAGTGCTCTGCACACAGTAAGCGTTCAATAAATACAATTGAATGAATGCTAATTCTGTAGTATTACACTCTCCCAAGCGCTTAATAGGGTGCTCTACACATAATAAATGCTCAATAAATACAACTGATTGATATGGACGGAAGAGCTGTGGGGCTGGGGAGAGTATCAAAGTGTTGAAAGGGTACAGACCCAGTGCCCGGTTGACCCAGAAGGGAGGGTGAATAAGGTGGAGAAATAAGGGGTTAGTCAGAGGAGGCTTCTAGGAGGAAATGTGATTTTAACAGGGGGGGAGTCTGTCAGACATGAAGGGGGAGAGAGGACCTGGGGGAGAGGTGGATGGGGAGATAGGCGAGATGGAGGTCCGGTCAGAAGGTTGGCATTAGAGGAGCAAAGTGAGCGGGCTGGGTTGTAGTAGGAGAGTAGCGAGGTGAGGTAGGAGAGGGCAAATTAACTCATTGCCTTAAAAGCCGTGGTGAGGAGTTTCTGTTGGATGCAGAGATGGATGGATGACCACTGGAGATTCTTTGATAGGATTATAAATCATCAGTGCCTTCCATTCTTTCAGCTCAGAAATGGAAATGTTTTAAATTATTCCATTGTATTTACTGAGAAATTACTGTTTACAGAGCACTGTATTAAGCGCTTATATGCATCACCTTCATCATCCTCTAGTCTATGAGCGGGTTGTCAGTAGGGAATGTGTCTGTCTGTTGTTGTCTTGTCCTCTCCCAAGCGCTTAGTATGGTGCTCTGCACACAGTAAGCGCTCAATAAATACGATCGAATGAATGAATGAGTGGTCGTCGTTCATCGTCAACATCCTCAAGATTCACTAAGTGCCTACCGAGCGCAGGACATGGTCCTGGTGCCTCTTGGGGGCAGAGCAATGAGCCGGGTGCTTAGGAGCACATAATAAAAATCAAAGACAAGGTGGATGGATTCAAGGAGCTTATAGAAACAGACTGCACGCATGTAATGGAAGTTAGATCGCAAGTTCCCCCCCTCTGGACTGAAAGCTCCTTGTGGGCAGAGAATGCGTCTACCATCCCTGCTATATTGTACTCTCCCAAGCGCTTAGTACAGTGCTCTGCACCGGCAAGTGCTCAATAAATATGATTGAATGACTGACTTAATGAATAAAACACTGTGATCGTGATGTGAAGCAGTATGGCAATGAGAAGCAGTGTGGCTTAGTGGAAAGAGCCTGGGCTTGGGAGTCAGAGGTCATGGGTCCTAATCCCGGCTCCATCACTTGTCTGCTGTGTGACCTTGGGCAAGTCACTTCACTTCTTTGTGCCTCAGTTCCCTCATCTGTAAAAGAGGGATTAAAACTGTGAGGCCCATGTGAGACAACCTGATTACCTTGTATCGACACAGTGCTTGGCACACAGTAAGCGCTTAACAAATACCATTATATCATTATCATCATTATTGTTATCTGAGGTCTCTACACCAGCGCTTATTTCAATGCTGGGCAAATAGTAAGAGCTTAACAAGTACCACAGTTATCATCATATTATCATCAAGAGAGAAAACACGGTCAACAAAAGCAAAATGAGAGTGAAGCCGCATTGTCTAGTGGCTAGAGCAGGGGCCTGAGAGTCAGAAGGCCCTGAGTTCTAATCCTAGTTCTGCCACTTGTCTGCTGTGTGACCTTGGGCACATCACTTAACTTCGCTGTGTCTCAGTGACCTCATCTGTAAAACGGGGATGAAGACCGGGAGCCCCAAGTGGGATGTGGACCGTGTCCAACCTGATTAGCTTGTATCTACTCCAGTGCTTAGTGCAGTGCTTGGCACATAGTAAGCGCTTAATAGATACCACGATTATTATTATTATCTACTCCAGCGCTCTGTACGGTGCCTGGCACATTGTAAGCACTTAATAAATACCATAAAAAAAGACTAAAACTGGAATAAAGAACGATAAGCACATCAAGGGTAGACAGACACAACCAGGGAGGTGGGGGGTGGGTGAGGGAATGTGCCTCCAGGAAGAGGTGGGTTTTGAGGAGGGCTTTGAAGGTAGGGAGGAATGCTGTTTGCTTGGCGGATTTGAGGATTTGAGGACAAAGGGAATTCCAGAGGGGGAAGAGATTGAGCAACGGGAAAGTCCTTGGCAAGAAGAATCTGGAAGCTGGATTCAGAACACACATCTAATCCACAGAGGAACGCATGCTACTCAATAAGTTAAAAGCATCATCGGAAATCCTGGAGCGGACCCCTGGCCAACGAGAAAGTGGAGTAGTTTGGGGTGGCTAATAATGACGATAGTAGCATCTGGTAAGCGCGTACTGTGTGCTAAGTCCCGAGGAGGAATCAATCAATCATATTTATCGGATGCTTACTGATTGCAGAGTACTGACATAAGCACTTGGGAGAGTACAATATGATAGAGCTGGTAGACGCATTCCCTGTACGTACACCGTTCCCTGTTCCACAAGGGGTTGATGGGGGAGGGAGAGCGGGAATTTCACAGGTGCGGAAACTGAGGCCCAGGGAAGTGAATTGATATCCTCTAGATCGCACAGCAGGCAAGTGCCAGTGAAGGAATTAGAACCCAGGTCCTGTCTAGACAGTAAGCTCGTTGCGGGCAGAGAATGTGTCTGTTTATTGTTAATACTGTACTCTCCCAAGTCTTTAGTACAAGATTGAATGAATGAACAAATGAATGAATACAAGCTAATCAGGTTAGATGCAGTCCATGTCCCACTTGGGGCTCACAGTCTCAATCCCCATTTTACCGATGAGGTAACTGAGGCCCAGAGAAATCAAGCCACTTAACCAAGGTCACAGAGCCGACAAGTGGTGGAGCCGGGATTGGTCAGTCAATCTTATTTACTGTGCGCTTACTGGGTGCACAGCATTGTACTAGTGCTGTGGAGAGTACAACACCACAGTAGAACAGACGCATTCCCCTCTCACCACAAGCTTACGGTCTACAGGACGAGCTTACGGTCCAGAGGATTAGAACCCTGGTCTGCACCCCGTGGGACCTGCCTGTGGCTGAATTGGACGAGGATTGGTGCCGGAGACCGGCAAAGAGGGAATGCCAGGGGTGGCACAGGCAAGGGGGAGAACGGTGCCCTCCACCCTGGCAGGTGTCGACCCCCTTCTTGAAGCTCTCTCTCATCCCCTTCTCCTCCCGGGAGCATCCTCCCCTGTTCCCTTGCAGGCTGCCTGGGAATTACCTCCCCCACACCGCTGACACATTCCTCCACAATGGAAGCCCAGGACTGGTAGGTCCCAGGTAAATACAGGCCGCGGAGGTGAGGGTGTGTGTGGGTGGGACAAGGAGGAGGCCAGGATGGGGTACAGGGGAGGGGGCTACAGTTCATGCAAGCCCCAGTGCGGTAGCATCTTGTGGCATGGGGATTTGGTTTGGGGTCTCTAACCTCCCTCAGCTTGGCATCCCCCCCCCATGAGTGCCCCCTTCACCCCTTAAAGGAGACCCCTTAAATCCCCCCCACCCCGAGGATTCCCCAGCTTGTGGCTCCTCAGCTTGATGGCTCATTCATTCATTCAATCATATTTAATGAGCGTTTACTGTGTGCAGAGAACTGCACCAAGCACTTGGGAGAGTACGATACAACAATAGACAGAGACATTCCCTGCCCACAACGACACAGAAGGGAGTGGGAGAAGTAGAAAGGGGTACTTAGTCTGGGAAGGCTTCCTGGAGAAGGTGTGCCTTCAATAAAGCTTTGAAGATGGGGAGAGTGACTGTTTTATTCATCCCTGGGGTTTTATGGGGCCCCAAGACACAAGTAGACCAAGGAATTGCTGAGATTGGTCCTGGAACATAGCGACCCCAGTTCCCTTTGGGGCCCACTTCCTATTAGTCAATCAATCATATTTATTAAAAGCCTACTTCATTCATTCAGTCGCATTTATTGAGCACTTACCGTGTGTAAAGCACTTACTAAGTGCTTGGGAGAGTACAATATAACAGAATCGGAAGACACGTTCCCTGCCCACAACGAGCTCTATTTTGATTTCTGGATCAGGTCCTCATCCCAGCTCCTGGCTGGTTCTGCCTGGGGTAGGAGTGTCCATCAAGCAAGCGGTAATACTTACTGAGCGCCTGCTTAGGGAAAAAATTCTACAAGGCCCGTCCTCCCTGCCCTCAGGGAACTCACAGACTAAGAGGGGAGACTGATGGATGTCACCCCCCTCCTCAAAAATCTCCAGGGTTTGTCTATCCACCTCCGTATAAAGCAAAAACTCCTCACCATTGGCTTTAAAGCACTCTCAGTTTCATGCCCCCTCCTCCCTCACTTCGCTTCTCTCCTTCTACAACCCAACCCACACACTTGGCTCCTCTGGTGCGAACCTTCTCACTGTCTCGGCTGTCTTGCTGCCCACCCCTGGCCCACGTCCTGCCTCTAGCCTGGAAGGTCCTCCCTCCTCAAATCCACCAGAAAATTACTCCCACTGCCTTCAAAGCCTTACTGAAGACACATCTCCTCCAAGGGGCCTTCCGTGACTAACCCCACTTTTCCTCAACTCCCACTCCCTTCTGCGTCGCTCTGACTTGCTCCCTTTGCTCTCCCCATACACACACGGCCCCCACAGCACTTATGTATATATCTGTAATTTGATTTATTTATATCGCTGTCTGTTTATTTGTATTGATGTCTGTCTCCCCGTCTGTAGACGGCGAGCTCTTTGTGGGCAGGGATGGTCACTGTTTATTGTTGCATTGTACTTTCCCAAGCGCTTAGTACCGTGCTCTGCACACAGTAAGCGCTCAACAAATACGATTGAATGAATGAAAGAACGACCAAAATCACTGATAAAGAGTAGGAGCAGGGGAAGAATCAGCAGGCATTAGCCAGTAGTTTCACATCCACAGATCCGCCCAAGGGCTGGGGAAGGGTGTGCTTTGAAGGGAAGCGGGAGCAGGGGTAGAGGATTGGAAGACAAGGCATCAGCCAGAAAGGAGTCATCTGTTTCTCATCAAACAGCTCCTCAGAGCTCAATCCATTTCCATAAACTGTCTGGCAAGGCCCATAATTCTCCCCAGAGGCGGAAGAGCCTGGTGGAAAGAGGCCCTGCCTGCTTCTTTTCTGCCTCCCCTCAGGCCCCGGACTGTGGACCGCTAGCCACGTTGGATAGAGAAGCCCACCTACCATGGATATCTGACCCCCCCACCATCCCAGCCCCTAGCCCCACCCCCCCCGAGCCAGGTCCTGGGTGGCCCCGCTAGTGACACCTGGGGAAAATCACCCCGGAGAGACTGATGGGGTGAGATTTTTCCTTAGGTCTGACTTCCTTCAACGAAGTGGCTGCTTTGCTTACTGGCCTGCATATTTTTTTCTGGTATTTCATGCAATAGTATTTATTGAGCGCTCACTATGTGCAGAGCACTGCACGAAGCGCTTGGAATATACAATTGGGCAACAGATAGAGACAGTCCCTGCTCCCTGCCCAATAACAGACTCACAGTCTAAATGGGGGAGACAGACAGCAAAGCAAAACAGAACAAAACTAAACAAAACAACATCAAGATAAATAGAATCATAGAGATAAACACATCATTATCAAAATAAATAGGGTAATAAATAATATATACAAATATGCACAGTGCTGAGGGGAGGGGAAGAGGGAAGAGCAGAGGGCAGGAGAGGGAAGAATGGGGAGGGGAGGAGGAGCAGAGGGAACGGGGATGCTGTTAAGTGCTTATTATATGTCAGGCTCTGTACTAAGTGCTGGGGTGGATACAAGCAAATCGGGTTGGACAAAGTCCCTGTGGGGCAAACCGTCATCCTCCCCATTTTACAGATGAGGTAACTGAGGAACAGAGAGGTGAAGTGACTTGTCCAAGGTCACACGGCAGACAAGCGGTGGAGCCGGAATTAGAACCCAGAGTCTTCTGTCTCCCAGGACTGGACTCTATCAGTCAGTCAGTCGTATTTATTGAGCGCTTACTGTGTGGAGAGCACTGTACTGAGCAATCGGGAGAGTACAATATAACAATTAAAAAACACATCCCCTGTCTGCAAAGGGCTTACGGTCTAGAGGGGGAGACTGACATTAATATAAATAAATAAATAAATTACAGATAAGTGCATAAGTGTCGTGGGGGCGGTAGGAGGGATGAATAAAGGAAGCAAGTCAGGGTGACGCAGAAGGGAGTGGGAGAAGAGGAAAGGCGGGCTTAGTCAGGGAAGGCTAGGCTACCCCTGTTTTTTTTGAAGGATATTTGTTTAGTTAAGCGTTTACCGTGTGCCAGGCACTGCACGAAATGCTGGAGTAGATACAAACTAATCCACTTGGACCACAGTCCCTGTCCCCCATGGGGCTCACAGTCTTAACCCCCATTTTACAGATGAGACAACTGAGGCCCAGAGAAGTGAAGTGACTTGCCCAAGGTCACACAGCAGACAGGTTTTTCTGACTCCCAGGCCCAAGTTAGTCCTCCTAGCTTTACTTGTCAGATTATATCAGCTGTTCTGACCCAACTCCTTTAGGTAAACTCTGATTGTTTAACCTTTACTCAAGCAGGATGTAGGTTATTTATACAACTGTTGACTTGCTTGGTTTGCCCGGTCATTATCATCATCATCATCAATGGTATTTATTTAGCTCTTACTCTGTGCTGAGCTCAACACTCAGGGTTGCACCTGGAGAGTTTCCAGGACTCTACCAGTCTAGGCTACGGGAGGGAGAGTCAAGCAGAGGCCTGTCCGTTCCATTCCTAGCTTGGGCAGTGGCTAGCGAGGGGAAGGTCATCTGCTACAAGTCAAAGCTCACCCGTGCTGGGCGGCAGCGACACGGGAGAGAGTCGAGGGCAGAGATTCAGGTTTACTGGGCGGAAGGGGGCCGTGATAACCCGCTTCCGGATTTTTACCAAAAAAACGCTCTGGATCCATTACCGGATCAATTGCAGGTGGAGGTAGGGCGTTCTGGGAGAGATGTGTCCGTGGCATCGCTATGGGTTGGACACGACTCACCAGCATAAGACAACAACAACAATGTGCAGAGCACAGTACTAAGAGCCTGGGAGAGTAAAATACAACAGAATTGGTGGACACAGACCCTGCCCACAACGGGCTTACACTCCAGCGGGGGAGACAGACATTAACATAACCCAGTCCCTGGAAAGGTGCTCCTTTATTTCCATCCTGGATTCTTGCATTTCTCTAAAACATCATTCTGCATACTATCTCCCCACTCCCATATGTTAAACATGTTGTCCGTAAGGTTGTTGTGGGCAGGGAATGTTTCTGCTTACTGGGTTATACTGTACTTTCCCAAGTGCTTAGTACGGTGCTTTACACCCAGTAAGCGCTCAATAAATACGATCGATTGAATAAATGAATGGAAGAATGAACAGAAACTCACCTTCCTCTTCGAGGATTCATTTGGCAGGGATTGTCTCTATCTGGTGCCGAGCTGTACATTCCAAGCGCTTAGTACAGTGCTCTGCACATAGTAAGCGCTCAATAAATACTACTGAATGAATGAATGGATTTGGCTGTCTCCTCTACCTAGGCTGGCTCCTCTCCCAGTCCAACCAAGTGCTTCAATCTCTCCTCTCTCACCAATGACCCCTTGTCAACTTCCCCCCTCCTGCCTCGAACTACCTCCCCCTTGATACCGTTCTCCCCATCTTGAAAGCCCCTCTAAGATCGTATCTCCTCCAGGAAACCTGCTCTATTTCCACTCAATGCTGCCTCAGCCCTACACTTGTGTCTGCCCCAAGAACTTAGATACTTATCACCCCCCTTCCCTCCCACAGCACGTAGGAACATATCACTCAATCGTATTTATTGAGCGCTTACCGCGTGCAGAGCACTTACTAAGCACTTGGGAGACTACAATACAACAATATTCATACACATTCCCTGCCCACAATGAGCTTACAAGTCTAGGGGAGCGGGGGAGACAGACATTAATAAAGATAAAGTTATATATCACTCAACCACATTTATTGAGTGCTTACTATGTGCAGAGCACTGTACTAAGCACTTGGGAGAGTGGAATACAACAATATTCATATGCATTCCCTGCCCACAATGAGATTACAGACTTAGGGTGGGTGGGGGGCCCAGATACTGGTATAAATAAGTAAAGGTACATATCACTCAATCATATATCAATCATATCAATCATATCAATATCAATCATATTTATCAAGCGCTTACCTATGCAGACCACAGTACTAAGCTCTTGGGAAATTACAGTATAACACAGTTGGCAGACACATTACCTGCCTACAAGAAGCTTACAATCTAGCGATAATATTATTCATTCATTCAATCATATTTATTGACCACTTACTGTGTGCAGAGCACTGTACTAAGCACTCGGGAGAATACAGTGTAACACTAGAAATATTACCTGCCCACAAGCTTAGAGTGTAATATCCTTATTCTTTTGCCACCTGTAATTTATTTTAGGGTTGGTCTCCCCCACGAGATTGTAAGCTCCTTTAAAGCAGGGCTCATATTTATTTGCTCTATTGTACTCTCCCACCCACTTAGGACAGTGTTTTTGTGTTTCTTTGCTTTTTATAGTATTTATTAAGCACTTACCCTGTGCTAGGCACTGTACTAAATTCTAGGGTAAAAGATAAAAAAAAAAATCAGGTTGGACACAGTCCACGTCCCATATGGGTCTCTAACACAAAGTACTCAAGAAAAACAGCATGGCCTACTGAAGGAGCACGGACCTGGATGTCAGAAGGACCTGGGTTCTAATCCTGCTTCTGCCACTTTCTCGCTGGGTGACCTTCAGCACATCACTTAACCTCACTGTGCCTCAGTTACCTCATCTGTAAAATGAGGGTTAAGACTGTGTCCGACCTGATCAGTTTGTATCTATCCCTGCACTTGGAGTAGTGTCTGGCACATAGTAAGCGCTTAACAAATATCATTTAAAAACATCGATTGATATATTTATCTCTCCTCCCACTACAGAGCTTCTAGCATAGAATCCCTCAGAGTGACCACTCAAATGGCTTTCTATAAGAAAGGTTTTGTTTTTAGCTGCTCTGACCCTGTGCAGTACTGACAGCTCTCCTGAAACAATAACAAACTTTACTGTACGCTCCCAAATAATAATAATGGCATTTGTTAAGTGCTTACTATGTGCCAAGCACGGTTCTAAGCACTGAATGTTTAGTATAGTGCTCAGGGCAGAGTAAGAGCTCAATAAATGTGATCAATTGATATGGCACCAGATGCTGTCTGATATTATTGTGTATCAACCCCAGCTTTTAACACAGTGTTGGGCACATAGTAGATAATAATAATAATGTTGGTATTTGTTAAGCGCTTACTATGTGCCGAGCACTGTTCTAAGCCTGGGGTAGATACAGGGTAATCAGGTTGTCCCGCGTGAGGCTCACAGTCTTAATTCCCATTTTACAGATGAGGTAACTGAGGCACTGAGAAGTTAAGTGACTTGCCCAAAGTCACATAGCTGACAGGTGGAGGAGCCAGGATTAGACCCCATGACCCCTGAGTCCTAAGCCCATGCTCTTTCCACTGAGCCACTCTGCTTCTCAATGTTCCCTTGGTTGTGAGAACTTTCTATTCTGAACGTTTGAAGCACTGAAATTCTGCATACCTCAAAATGTACATGATTTCAACATGGATAATAATTATTATTATGATACTTGTTAAGTGCTTACTATGTGTCAAGCACTGGGGTAGATACAAGGTAATCAGGTTGGACACAGTCCCTGTCCCACATGGGGCTCACAGTCTTATCCCCTTCTAGACTATAAACTCAAAGGGGGCAGGGAACGTGTCTGTTTCTCACTGTATTGTTCTCTCCCAAGTGCTTAGTACAGTTCTCGGCACACTGGAAGCGCTCAATAAATACAAATTGAGTGAACGAATGACTAAATGAAGGACTGAATATTACAGATGAGGGAATCGAAGCACAGAGAAGTAAAGTGATTTGCCCGGGGTCACCAAGCGGACGCGGGGTTTGGACGGAAGGGATTTACTGCTCGCCTTTCCTGTTCTGCTATTCTGGGCCAAGGTTCTGGTGGCTCTGGGAGGGCTCGGGCCAGACGTGGCGTGTGCCATCCTGCCGCTCCGGGACAGATGCGGTCCCCAGGGTCCTGGTGAGCTGGCAGCCACAGGCAGGCGAGGGTGAAGGCGAGGGCAAGGGACATACCGGGGGCGGCTGCTGCAGTTGGACCCTCACTCATTAGAGAAGCAGCGTGGTGTATTGGTGAGAACCCAGGCCTGGGAGTTAGAAGGTCATGTTTTCTAATTCTGGCTCCGCCATTTGTCTGCTGTGTGACCTTGAGCAAGTCACTTCATTTCTCTGTGCCTCGGTTACCCCATCTATAAAATGGGGGTTGAGACTGTGAGCTCCATGTGGGACAGGGACTGTGTCCAACCTGATAAACTTGTAATAAAGATCATGGTACTTGTTAAGTGCTTACTATGTGCCAGGCATTGTGATAATAATGTTGGCATTTGTTAAGCGCTTACTATGTACAGAGCACTGTTCTAAGCGCTGGGGTAGATACAGGGTCATCAGCTTGTCCCACGTAGGGCTCACAGTCTTAATCCCCATTTTACAGATGAGGGAACCTAGGCACAGAGAAGTGAAGTGACAGCTGACAAGTGGCAGACCTGGAATTCAAATCCATGACCTCTGACTCCCAAGCCTGGCCTCTTTCCACTGAGCCATGCTGCTTCTCTCAGCGCTGGGGTAGAGACCCCAGACAATAATAATAATAATAATAACAATAATGGTATTTGTAAGCACTTACTATGTGCCAAGTACTGTGTAGATACAAGGTAATCAGGTTGTCCCACATGGGGCTCACAATTTTACTCCCACTTTACAGACGAGGGAACTGAGGCACAGAGAAGTTAAGTGACTTGCACAGAGTAAGAGCTCTACCCCACTGCTTAGTACAGTGCCTGGCACATAGTAAGCACTTAACAAATACCACAATTATTATTCATTCAAACGTATTTCTTGAGTGCTTAATGTGGGCAAAGCACTGTACTAAGCTCTTGGGAGAGAACAAAGAAAACAATACAACAATAAAAAGACATATTCTCTGCTTCTAACGACCTTACGGTCAAGAAGGGGATAAGAGTGTGAGCCCCATGTGGGGCAGGGACTATGTCCAATCTGAATAACTTGTATCCTACCCCAGTGCTTAGAACAGTCCCTCCCCAAGCTGCAGGAGCAGGAAAACCTGTTTTGTTTTTTTTTGTTAATGAGGTGTCCATCCCCTTGAATCTATTTATCATGATAATGTTGTCTTGTTTCTGTTTCGTTCTGTTCTGCTCTGCCATCTGTCTCGCCCGATTAGACCGTGAGCCCGTCACCGGGCAGGGATCGTCTCTATCTGTTGCCGATTTGTACATTCCAAGCGCTTAGTACAGTGCTCTGCACGTAGTAAGAGCTCAATAAATACTATTGAATGAATGAATGAACGTTAAGCGCTTACTATGTGCCAGGCACTGCACTAAGGGCTGGCGTAGATACATGTTCATCAGGTTGGACACCATCCATGTCTCACGTGGGGCCTCGGTCTTAATCCCCATTTACCGGGTGAGGTAATGATAATAATAATAATTACGGTATTTGTTAAGTGCTTACTATGTACCAGGCACTGTATTGAGCGCTGGGGTAGACACAAGCTAATCAGGTTGGACCCAGTCCCTGACTCACCTGGGCCTCACAGTCTAAATCCCCATTTTACAGATGAGATAAGGGAGGCACAGAGAAGTTAAGTGGCTGGCCCAAGGTCACACAGCAGACAGGGGTGGAGCAGGGATTTAGAACCCGGGTCCTCCTGACTCGTGCTGACCTGCTGACCGGTGCCGATCCAAGCTCACTGGAAGTCCCTCGGAGAACTCATTCGCTCTCACGCCTGCAACTACACCACCTCTACGCGGATGACACCCAAATCTCCATCTCCAGCCCCCATCTCTCTCCCTCTCCGCAGTCTCGCATCTCCTCCTGCCTTCAAGACACCTCTACTGGGATGTCCTCCCGCCAACTCAAACCTGACGTGTCGACAACAGAGCTCCTCATCTTCCCACCCAAACCCTGTCGTCCCCCTGATTTTCCCATCACTGTCGACGGCCCCGCCATCCTTCCTGTCTCCCAAGCCCGTAACCCTGGGGCTGTCCTCGGCTCCTCTCTCTCATCCGACCCACATATCCAATCCATCACTGAATCCCGTCGGTCCCACCTTCACAACGTCGCCAAAATCCGCCCTTTCCTCTCCATCCAAACTGCTACCGCTTTGGTACAGTCACTCATCCTATCCCGTCTGGATTACCGCATCCGCCTCCTTGCTGACCTCCCAGCCTCCCGTCTCTCCCCGCTCCAGTCTATATTTCACTCTGCTGCCCCGATCATTTTCCCAAAAGGACGTTCAGGACGTGTCACCTCGCTCCTCAAAAAACTCCCCTGGTCGCTCATCCACCTCTGCGTCAACCCAAAACTCCTCACCAATGGCTTTAAAGCAGTCCACCACCTTGCCTCCTCCTACCTCACCGCAATTTTCTCCTTCTACAACCCAGCCCGCACCCTTCACTCCTCTAACGCCAACCTTCTCACTCTGCCTCCATCTCTTCTATCTTGCTGCCACCCCCACCCCGTGTCCTACCTCTGGCCCGGAACGCCCTCCCTCCTCAAATCCACCAGAAAATGACTCTCCCCCTATTCGAAGCCTTCCTGAAGCCACATCTCCTCCAAGAGGCCTTCCCTGACTAAGCCCCACTTTTCCTCATCTCCCACTCCCTTCTGCATCTCCCTGACTTTCTCCTTTTGCTCTTCCCTGATCCCAGACCCACAGCACTTATGTCCATATCTGTCATTTTATTTATTTGTATTGCTGTTTCCCCTCCTCTAGACGTGTTGCAGTTAGGGAATATGACTATCGCTGTACTGGATTGTGCTCTCCCAAGCACTTCGTACAGTAGAGAAGCAGCGTGGCTTAGCGGAAAAAGCACAGGCTTGGAAGTCAGAGGTCATGGGTTCTAAACCCCGCTCCGCCACTTGTCAGCTGTGTGACTTTGGGCGAATCACTTAACTTCTCTGTGCCTGTTATCTCATCTGTAAGATGGGGATTAAGATTGTGAGCCTCACGTGGGACACCCTGATAAATTTGGATCTACCCTAGCGCTTAGAATAGTGCTTGTCACATAGTAAGCACTTAACAAATACCATTGTTATTATTATTATTATTATTACAGTGCTCTGCATACAATAAGCAAAGAGAAGCAGCATGGCTTAGATGATAGAGCACAGGCCTGGGAGTGAGAAGGTCACGGGTTCTAATCCCTGCTCTGCCACTTGTCTGCTCTGTGACCTTGGGCAAGTTCATTTCTCTGTGCCTCAGTTACCTCATCTGTAAAATGGGGATTGAGACTGTGAGCCTTTACATGGGATAGGGACTGTGTCCAACCCGATTTGCTTTGTATCCCATCCCAGGACTTAGTACAGTACCTGGCACAAAGTAAGCACTTAAGAAATACCATTATTATTATATATATATAGAGAGAGAAATATTATATATACATATAGAGAGAGAGAAAGAGAGAGATGTGCATATATCTCTGTCATTCTCTCTCTGGAAGCAGTATGGCATCAAGGCTAGAGCATGGGCCCGGGAGTCAGAAGGTCATGGGTTTTAATCTCAGTTCCGCCACTTTTCTGCTGCGTGAACTTGAGCAAGTCACTTAATTTCCCTGTGCCTCAGTTACCTCATCTGTAAAACGGGGATGGAGACTGTGAGCCCCATGTGTGGAAAATGTACTGAGACCAACCTGATTTGCTTTTATCCATCCTAGATCTTAGTACAGAGCCTGACACACAGCAGCACTTAAATACCATTATTATTATTATCATTATTATTATATATATAGAAATATTATATATATATAGAAAGAGAGAGAGATGTGCATATACCTCTGTCATTCTCTCTCAGCAAGCAGCATGGCATCATGGCTAGAGCACGGGCCCGGGAGTCAGAAGTTCATGGGTTTTAATCCCAGTTCCGCCACTTTTCTGCTGTGTGGACTTGAGCAAGTCACTTAACTTCCCTGTGCCTCAGTTACCTCATCTGTAAAACGAGGATGGAGATTGTGAGCCCCATGTGTGGAAAATGTACTGAGACCAACCTGATTTGCTTGTATCCACCCTAGAGCTTAGTACAGGGCCTGACACACAGCAAGCACTTAACAAATACCATAATAATAATAATTATCATTATTATTCACCATTCCCCAGGCCTGAAAGAAGGGGGGGGGGGGGAGAAGAGCAAGGGGGAGAGGAAAGAGGAAGGCATAGGAGAGAGAAAGAGGCAGAGAAGGGTGAGAGAGGGGAAGGGAAAGAGAGGGGGGTGGGGGGCAGTAGGGGGAAGGGGAAAGGGTGCCAGGCCAGCAGGCAGGGTGGTGGGGGCATCGGGTCTCAGCTAGCAGTTTGCCACTTCTGACCGAAAGGGAGGGACTTAGCTTTAAGCTGCTCTGTAGGACAGGGATGAACCGGGGGAGCCTGATGTTCTGCCCTAGGTCCCCCTCGCCTTTTTTAAAAATGGTTTTTGTTAAGCACTTACTCCGTGCCAGGCACTGTACTAAGCGTTGAGATGCATACAAGCTAATTAGGTTGACCACAGTCTCTGTCCCACATGGGGCTCACAATCAATCCCCATTTTACAGATGAGGTATCCGAGGCCCAGAGAAATGAAGTGACTCGCCCAAGGACATACAGCAGACAAATGGCAGAGGCAGGATTAGAACGCAGCTCCATCGGACTCCCAGGCCCACGCGCTGTTCTTTCCTTGGAGCTGACGGGCTGGGGGTCGTCGGGCAGGCCGACGGGTGGGAATTCCACGGATTCAGGAACCCAAGCGTGCCCACTTTCCACTTTGCGGCGTAGCTTAGTGGAAAGAGCACGGGCTTGGGAGTCAGAGGTCATGGGTTTTAATCCTGACTCCACTACTTGTCTATGGGTGATCATGGGGAAGTCACTTCACTTCTCTGAGCCTCAGTTATCTCATCTGTAAAATGAGGATCGAGACAGTGATCCCCATCAGGGACAGGGACCGCGTCCAACCCGATTAGCTCGTGTTCACCCCAGCGCTCAGTACAGTGTCTGACACATGGTAAACGCTTAACAAATACCGTAATTATTGTCATTGTTACTATTATCGCCTTCCACCGCCGCACTGGGGAGAGAAATGGTATGAAAAATGCACCCAGGTCCGAGGTGGAGCTAAACACCAGAGAGTGACCAGAGGTGGGTGTGGGTGTATGGCGGGGGTGGGGAGTTGCCCACAGTGTATGAGGGCATGAGGGGCAGTTACCTCAGAGAAGTTTTCAAAGTCCTGAGCCACTCTTAACCGGGCTGCTGAAGCAGATGGCACAAAGCCCTTATGCGGCTATTGAATTAGAAGTGGAATTTCCTCCCAGGGATGTCTTGAGCCAGGGCTGGAGGGCGGGGATCCGGACGGGATCGATTCCTAATGGGGGGCTCTGCGAAGGGTCAGCGAGCCTCTATTCGATTACCAGAGGGCCTGACGCAGGAGCCCCAAGCTCTGGCCAGGGCCGGACCCTTCCCTGGCACGGCTGCCATCCCTCATGCCGTTAGAAATCCAATTAGCCGCCGGGGCAGCTGGCAAGGAAGGCCCACGATCAGATTACGGAGCCGGCCGCTGTTCTCGCTCCTGAGGAAACGGACGGGGAGGCCGGTAAATCTTCCCCGCTCCAGGCGGAACTTCATCCTGGGGAAGGGGAGGGGTGGCCAGGATTTAGTGGTCCCGGCTCCAGCCTCTCCTGCTATTCCAGATTCAATCGTATTTATTGAGTGTTTACTGTGTACCAAGCACTGACCAAGCACTTGGGACAGCACGATACGACAACAGACCGACCTATTCCCTGCCCACGACGAGTTCACCGTCTAGAGGGGGAATAATCCGGGAATCCCATTCTACTGTTTTCCTCACCGAGATGCCTGCTGCCACCCTCACCCCGAGCCATAGAGGAGGAATCATTGGTTCATTCATTCAATCAATCATATTTATCGAGCGCTCAACTAGGCACTGGTGTAGATACTAGATAACTGGCATGGACACAGTCCCTTGTCCCACATAGGGCTCCAAGTCTCAATCCCCATTTTACACATGAAGAATTTGAGGCACAGAGAATTTAAGTGACTTGCCCAAGGTCACAGAGCAGACAAGTGGCGGAGCCGGCACTAGAACCCAGGTCCTCCTGACTACCAGACCTGTACTCCAACCACTAAGTCACGCTGCTTCTCCATAATCCCGGGAGCGCTCAGCACAGCGCTCCACACACAGTAAGCACTCAATACCAACCGCTGATGAACTGGTTGCTCAGGCGGCTGGGGGCCTGGTTTTTTTGTTTTTGTTTTTTTGTATCTGTTAAGCACTTACTGTGTGTCAGGCACTGTACTAAGCGCTGGGGTAGATACAAACCAATCGGGTTGCACTCACGGGGCTCACCATCTTAATCCCCATTTTACAGATGATGTAACTGAGGCCCAGAGATATGAAGTGACTTGCCCAAGATCAGACTGCAGACTAGGGGCAGAGCCGGGATTAGAACCCAGGTCCTTCTGACTCCCAGGCCTGGGCTCGATCCACTGAGCCACACTGCTTGGCCTCTGCCTCGGGTCCAGGATCCTCAGCGACCATGACGAGGACAGTGTTGGGATTCCCCTGGGCTGTGGAGAAGCGCGGTGGTGCCCGACGAGTCTCGAAGCAAAACTCTAGTCAGCCGAGGCCTTGGGCTGCTGAGCCTCAGCACAGGGTTTAGCCTAAGGTGAAAGCACGTGAAAATACACTTCTCCTCCGCAGTTCTTGTTTTCTCTGGGAACCGGGTGAAAAGGGGAAGATTAGTTAGCGGAGCCCTTCCCCCTGCATTTGGGTGAGAGGAGGAAGATAGGGAGAGAGAAGCAATGTGACCTTGTAGGACGAGCCCCAGTCTGCTAGTTAGAAGTCCTGCATGGCCTAGTGGAGAGAGCAAATGGCCTGGGAGTCAGAAGGTCATGGGTTCTAATCTCAGCTCCACCACTTTGCCGTGTGAACGTGGGCCAGTCACTTCACTTCTCTGAGTCTCAGTTCCCTCCTCTGTAAAATGGGGATCGAGACCGTGAGCCCCGCATGGGACAGGGACTGTGTCCATGTGCTTGTATCCACCCCAGCACTTACTACAGTGCCTGGTCTAGTAAATGCTTAACAAGTACCATAATTAGACTGAATTAGTATTAGTGTTACTACATACAAACATTATTATTATTATCTTCTGAGCGAGAATCCTAAATCCCAGCTTTTCCTCACCTCTGGAATCTGAAGGACTTCACTCGTACTCTTTCTCCACCGGCTTTGACCAGGGGCTTTTCAGCTAAGTGGATTCTCCCCATCCTGGAGAGAAAACCCTGAGCTCCAAGAACTGGAGACATCCTCTGACCACCCCTCATCATTCCTGGTACTCAATTGCATGATCAATGATCTCTCTCCATTTCTGCTGTGAATATTTTTTTAATGGCATTCGTTAAGTGCTTATTCTGTGCTAGGCATTGGACTAAGCTCGATGTGGGTAGGGAATGTGTCTGTTATATTGTTCTGGTGTACCCTCCCAAGTGCTTAGTATGGTGCTCTGCACACAGTGAGTGTTCAATAAATACAATTGAGTGACTGACTGACACTGGAATACATATCAGCTAATCAGATTGGACACAGTTCCCATCCCACATGGGACTCACAGTCTTAATCCCCATTTTACAGATGAGGGAACTGAGGCCCCGAGAAGTGAAGCGGCATATCCAAGGTCACAAAGCAGGCAACTAGGGGAACCGGGATTAGAACTCCGTTTCTTCTGACTTCAGGCCGGTCCTCTATCCGCTAGGCCAGGCTGCTTCTCTGTCTGATTTCCCTATTAGAGTGATGATGATGAAGATGGTATTTGTTCAGCGCTTACTATGTGCAGAGCATTGTTCTAAGTGCTGGGGTAGATACAGGGTGATCAGGTTGTCCCACATGAGGCTCACAGGCATAATCCCCATTTTACAGATGAGGTAACTGAGGCACAGAGAAGCTAAGTGACCTGCCCAAAGTTACATAGCTGGGATCAGAACCCAGGACCTCTGACTCCCAAGTCCGTGCTCTTTCCACTAAGCCACGTGGGCAGGAAACTTCTGAAGCCCCAGAATCTGGCACAGTGCACCACACCGAACGGATGGCCAGAAACACAATCAATCAATCATATTTATTGAGCGCTTACTGTGTCCAGAGCTCTGTACTAAGCACTTGGGAGAGTACAGTATAACAATATAACATGACAAGCTTGCAGTCTAGATGGGGAGACAGACCTTAATGGAAATAAATAAATTACGGACATGGACGTAAGTGCTGTGGGGGGTGGTGAATAAAAGGAGCAAATCAGGGTGACGCAGAAGGGAGTGAGAGAAGAGGAAAGCAGGGCTTAGTCGGGGAAGGCTTCTTGGAGGAGATGGGCTTTGAATCAGAGGCAGGACATGGGTGAGCGGTTGGCGGTCAGATAGATGGGATACGGAGACACTACAATACCAAACACTAAATGTTTCTCCGCCGATATCTTGGGCCCAGGGCCAAAGCTTTAGGCCATGGGATGAATAAAAACTCTCACCAACGAGGAAAGCGGGGTTTGCAGTTCCAGCCCCTCTGCGGCCCAGGGGCCCCCCACCTCGAGCCGATCATCTGAGGCTCGAGACTTTTCATCATCCTTCGCTCTGTCTAGTAATCTTCCCTGGAATGAAGTAAAACTATTTCATTCATAAACCCTGGAAGTCGGCCCGATGGATCTTCAGCCGGCTTCAGTTTCCTGAAGAGAATCTTGTTGGATGAAAAAAGAGATCAAATTAACCTAGCCCGTGAGGAGTGACATCCAGGGCCACCCAGCTCGAGGCCGTGGTGACTATGCAGAATATTAATAAATACGGTGAGGAGGGGGTCGGGGGCTTCTCTAATGGCCGTTGGCTGCTGACAGAAGGAGGGAGACAGAGGGCAAAGGACTCGCTCTGGATCAGCCAGGAGTCCAAATTTTTTTCTTTTTACGGTATCTGTTAAGCTCTTACTACATTCCAGGCACTAAGCGCTGGGGTAGATACAGACTAATCATGTTGGACCACGGTTCCTGTCCCTCATGGGGTTCCCGGTCTTCATCCCACTTTTAGCATTAATTATGGTGTTTGTTAAGCACTTACTATGTGCCAAGCACTGTTCTAAGCACAGGGGTCGATACAAGGTAATCAGGTTGTCCTACATGGGGCTAACAACTTTATCTCCCTTTTATAGATGAGGAAAATGAGGCACAGAGAAGTGGTAAGCACTGGGGTGGAGATACGCAAATCGGGTTGGACACCGTCCCTGTCCCGCTTGGGGCTCACAGCGTCAATCCCCATTTTCCAGTTGAGGGAACTGAGGCCCAGAGGAATGAAGTGACTTGCTCAAGGTCACACAGCAGACAACCCAAAGAACCGGGATTAGAACCCATGACCCTCGGCCTCCAGGGAAGTCAGACATACCACCACAATTCTTCACAGAGCTTAAAGGCGACCACGGAATTCTGTTACGAGGCTGTACGGTGATGGGTGACAGATGAGGAAGTACAAAACTCAATCGGGATGAGCAGCACATCCTTCGGGAGGCTATCGGGGTGCGGTGACCGTGTGGTATCAGCCTCCGGACCAAATAAAGGTCCCCGGAGCCGTAGTATCGTCCGACCTAAAAGGACCCCCGCCAGCCGGCACACAGACCCCACATCCGGCTCCTTAAGCGGTTCGACCGGCGTCATTTATGGGCCCAACTCAATTGTCAGTCAGTCAGTGGTATTTATTGAGCGCTTACTGTGTGCAGGGCACTGTATGAAGCTTTTGGGAGAGGACGGTGTAACATTCAACGGACATATTCCCTGCCCACAGCGAGCTTACAGTCTCGTAAGTTAGTCTAGTCTAGTCGAGAGAAGCAGCGTGGCTCAGTGGAAAGAGCACGGGCTTGGGAGTCTAGAGGTCATGGGTTCGAATCTGCAGTCTGCGCTTGTCAGCTGTGTGACTGTGGGCAAGTCGTTTAAGTTCTCTGGGCCTCAGTTAACTCATCTATAAAATGGGGATTAAAACTGTGAGCCCCACGTGGGACAACCTGATCACCCTGTATCTACCCCAGTGCTTAGTACAGTGCTCTGCACATAGTAAGTGCTTAACAAAAATACCAACATTATCATTATTATTATTATTATTAGTCATGCAATCAACATCGCCTTGCTCCCTCCTACCTCACCTCATTACTCTCTTACTCCAACCCGGCTCGCACGGTTCACTCCTCTAATGCCAACCTTCTCACTGTGCCTCCATCTCGTCTATCTCGCCGCCGACCTCTCATCCATCTCTTGCCTCTGGCCTGGAACACCCTCCTTCCTCAAAGCAGACACACGTTCCTCTCCTCCTCTTCAAAGCCTTATTGAGGACACATCTCCTCCAAGAGGGCTTCCCTGACTAAGCCCTCTTTTCCTCTTCTCCACTCCCTGTTGCCCTGACTTGCCCCCTTAGTTCATCCCTCCTCCCAGCTCCACAGCATTTATGTACTTATCTGAAATTTATTTACTTATATTAACGTCTATCTCCCCCTCTAGACTGTAAGCTTGTTGTGGGCAGGGAATGTTTCTCTTCATTGTTACATTGTACTCTCCCAAGTATTTAGTACGGTGTTCCGCACACAGTAAGAGCTCAATAAATACGATTGGATGAATGAATGAATCAATCAATCATATGGCCCCTCTAGACTGTGAGCTCATTGTGGGCAGGAATGTGTCTATTTATTGTTTATTTATTGTTTATTTAGTTAGTTATTATTTATTTACTGTTGCATTGTACTCTCCCAAGCACTTAGTACAGTGCTTTGCACACAGTAAGCGCTCAATAAATACGATCGAATGAATGAATGAATGAAATGGCAAGACAGAATCACGAGCGATCAAGCACCAACTCAGTCTCCAAGAATTTAAGTTTCAACACAGCCTCACTTCAACGACACTTCATCAGGGCCGTGCTGGGTGATGTCCAAACAACTGCTGTATGGGCAGATGAAATTGGGAAAACGGAAGGCGGGGGGTAGAGGAAATGTGTAAGGGATTGAGTAAAACAAGAGGCCCAGACCTTGCTGGATCGCGGCTGAAAACTGGGAGTCGTGATGGTAGACAAGTTGGGCGCATGGAAAAGAGAGGCTCTTTGGAAGCAGAAGCTTTATAAGGATCATGAGATAAGAAGGTAAGAGCTCAAACGATGAGGGACAGACTTTTTTGTGGGCTCACTGATGATGAGGAGGAGGATGATGGTACTTGATAAGCTCCGACTACGTCTCAAGCCCTGTTCTAAGCACTGGGGTAGACACAAGTTAATCAGGTGGGACCCAGTCCCTGTCCCTCATGGAACACGCAGTCTCCGTAGGAGGGAGAACAAGTATTGAAGCCCCATTTTACAGTTGAGGGAACTGAGGCACAGCTAAGTGAAGTGACTTGCCCAAGGGCACATAGATAAAAAGTGGCAGAGCCGGGGTTAGAACCCGGATCCTCTGACTCCCAGGCCCGTGCTCTACCCACTGGGCCACGCTGCTTCTCAGCTGAGTAAATGAGTTACCTAGAATCAAGCCACTCTGATCGATTCAACTCTCTCATTCAACTCACAGATTCAGTGCCTCACCAAACCCTAACAGTTCTACCTTCGCCACCTTGCAAAAATCCCTTTTCCTCTCCATCCATTCCCTGCCCACAACAAGCTTACAGTCTAATAATGTTGGTATTTGTTAAGCGCTTACTATGTGCCGAGCACTGTTCTAAGCGCTGGGGTAGACATAGGGGAATTAGGTTGTCCCACGTGGGGCTCACAGTCTTAATCCCCATTTTACAGATGAGGGAACTGAGGCACAGAGAAGTTAAGTGACTTGCCCACAGTCACACAGCTGACAAGTGGCAGAGCCGGGATTCGAACTCATGAGCCCTGACTAGTCTAGAATATTACTATTCTGATCCTTGATCTCAACTCCCGTACCTCGATCTTGTCTATCTCACCACTGACCTCTCGCCCACGTCTTGCCTCTGGGCCGGAATGCCCTCCCCTCTCAAATCCGACAATGACTCTCCTTCACCATTCAAAGCCTTATTGAGGGGACATCTCCTCCAAGAGGCCTTCCTGACTAAGCCCTATTTCCCTCTTCTCCCCCCTCTTCTGCGTCACCCTGACTTGCTTTTATCCATCCCCCGTCCCAGCCTCGCAGCACTTATGAATATAGCTGTAATGTATTTACATTAATCTCTCTCTTCTCCCCTCTATACTGTAAGCTTGTTGTGGGCAGGGGATGTGCCTGCTTGCTGTTGCACTGTCCTCTCCAAAGCCCTTAGTACAGAGCTTTGCATACAGCGAGCGCTCAATAGATACAAGCGACTGACTGACCGATCCAATCTCCCTATTACTTAAGAAGGTCAAGCGGTTACCCATCCATCTCCACATCCAACAGAAACTCGTTATCGTCGGCTTTAAAGCAGTCAGTCAGTTCACCCCCTCCTATCTTACCTTGCTGATTTCCTACTACAACCCAGCACGTTCAGTTCACTCCTCGAACGCCAACCTATGCTCCGTATCTTGATCTCACCGCTGACCCCTCGTCCACATCCACCCTCTGGCCTAAAACTCCCTCCGTCTTCATATCGGACAGTCGCTGTCCCCACCCTCAAAGCTTTATTAAAATCCAACTCCTCCAAGTGCCCTGGGTTCTAATCCCAGCTCCGTCATTTGTTGGCTGGGTGACCTTGGGCAAGTCGTTTAACTTCTCTGTGCCTCATTTCCCTCATCTTCAAAATGGGGGGCTTTTTTTCTCCCTCCCCTAAGAGCTCCATTTGGGACCTATCTTGAATCTACCCCAGCGATGCCTACAGTCCTTAACACGTAGTAAGTGCTCATAAATATCACAATTATTATTAAGTCTTCCCCAACCAAGCCCACATTTCTCCTACTCCTTCTCCCTCTGCATCACGTCGACACATCTTTTAAGCACTTGATCTGCACCCCACAGCACTTATTACATATCTGTAATTGATTTATTTCTATCGATGTCCGTTTCCCCCTCTAGACTGTAAGTTCCTTGTGGGCAGGGACGGTATCCACTAACCCTGTTGTATTGTACTTTCCCAAGGGCTTAGTACAGTGCTCTGCACACAGCAAGCACTCAATAAATATTACTAACTGATGGATTGATTTTTGTCTCTGTATGTTCATCCCTGTGTTTAAAGACCTGACTATTTTAAGTGTTCAGAAGGAAGGTCATCATCGCCATCATCATCAGTGGTATTTTTTGAGCACTTTCTGTGTGCAGAGCACTGTTCTAAGTGCTTGGGAGAGTAGAATATCACAATATAACAGACACACGCCCTGCTCACAATAAGACCCCCAGGAAAGCCTTTCTGAGAACTCCAGCCTCTGCCACAACATTCTGCTCCACGCAGGGCTCTGTATTAAGTGCTCGTTTGACGCTGACCTTCCCCAGCGGGGTTTCCCTTGGACCCCCCGCTCCTTCGGCCTCCTTCTCCTCTCCCCATCGCCCTGGTGATCTCCCTCTTTTGCCCCGCACATTCACATGATGATCAGCTCAGTCAATGACACTGCTTCCTTCCCTTTCGGGCCCTTCCAGTCTTCCGCTGTTTCCTGATTTCTGCCTGGTCACGGCCTGACCTGCCGAGCAAAAGGGCAAGAAGGAGGAGGAGAAGAAGGACGGGGAAGAGGAGGAAGGAGGAGGGGGAAGAGGAGAATGATGAGGCGGAGGAGGAGAGGGAAGAGGAGCACCTCATCTCCCTCTCCCTTCTGCGTCACCCTGACTTGCTCCCTTCGCTCTTCCCCCACCCAGCCCCAAAGCACTATGTACGTATCTGTCATTTTGTTTATCTCTTTGCTCGTCCCCGCTCCCAGTCCCAGAGCGTTTATGTCCCTACCTTTCACTTTATTTATTTATATTGATGTCTGTCTCCCCCGCTCTACGCTGTGAGCTCGTTGTGGGCAGGGACGGTCACTGTTTATTGTTGTATTGTACTTTCCCAAGGATTTAGTAGAGTGCTCTACACACGGTAAGCGCTCAATAAATAAAATTGAATGAATGAATGAATCCCCTCGAAATGCCAGATAATACTGCCCAGCCTTCTGATCCCGGAAGACCAGTCACCCTCTGTGGAGTGGGCAATGATCCAGTCACGACTGTTAGCCCTAGCCAGCTCTGGGGAGCCGCCTCTCACCATAATTTCCTATTTCGGTCGACACTGCCTCCCTCCTTCCTCTTCTTGCTCAAGTTTGACTTTCTCTTGGGGTCGAACACTTCCTCTCGCTCCCACTTGTGGCTTCTCTTTCCCCAGATGAATTTGGCTTATGTGGCTCCAACCCCCTCCCCCTTGGCTTCAAGTCCTCGGGCTTAGTTCCTACCCCGAGTTTCCGGGCGCCTTCCTTAAGCTCGTTTGCTTTGAATGATGGTATTTTTTAACGATGCTATTTTTTAAGCGCTTACTTTTGTGTCTGGCACTGTCCTAAGCGCTGGGGTAAATACAAGGTTATCAGGTTGGACACAGTCCCTGTCCCACAGGGGGTCTCAATCCCCATTTTACAGATGAGGGAACCGAGGCACTGAGAAGTGAAGTGACATGCTCAAGATCACATAGCAGACGAGTGGAGGAACTGGGATTAGAACTCACGTCCTTCTGACTCACAGGCCCGTGCTCTAACCACTAGGCCACGCTGCTTGGGAAGGTGCCCGCTAATTCTGTTGGATCGTCCTCTCCCGAGCGCTCGGTACAGTCTCCGCACATAGTAAATGCTCAATAACTACTACCGATGGATTCTTGTGTTTCCCCCTTTTTTCAGGTATTTGTTAAGCGCTTACTACGTGCCAGGCACTGTACTAAGTCCTGGGGTAGATGCAAGTTTGTCAGGTTGGACACAGTCCCTGTCCCGTAGGGGACTCATGGTCTTGATCCCCAATTTACAGATGAGGTAACTGAGGCTCAGAGGAGGGAAGTGGCCTGACAAAGTCACACAACAGATAAGTGGTGGAGTTGGGATTAGAACACAGATCATTCCGACTCCCAGGCCCGTGCTAAATCGACTACATCATGCTTGTACTCGCCCAAGCGCTTAGCACACTTCTCTGCACGCGGTAAGCGCTCGATAAATTCGTTTGACTGACTTAGCCTTTAAACATCCCAGCCCTATTCTGACCCAACTCTGCCCAAGAGAAGGCCCAGCCATCCCCGTCCTAAATCAAAACCCGGGGCATTTCCGCTGCCTGTGGCCTTCCCAGCTCTCTCGGGGAGGCTCACAGCCAGAGACAGGGATCTCGACACTCAAAGCCAAATGGAATTCTGCTGCTCCAGTCCAGGAGGGCTGGGCCGACTCCAACATGACCATATAAAGCCTGGAGTTGACCAAAAAAAAAAAAAAATCTGGCCCTTTTGGCCCTCCAGACTTGCTGTCGTAGGCAAAGATCTATGCTGTCTTCTCTTAAAACAGCCAGGGCTTGGCCAGACCTCGTTTCTCAAGACGCTCTTCGACCTGGCCTTTTTCAAGCTTCCAAATCAAGCCAGGAACCGGAGAGCTGAGAACTCGGTTTTGGTTTCTCGGTCAATCAATCGGTCCTATCTACTGAGCGCTTACTGTGTGTGGAGCACTGTACTAGAACAGTGTATTAGAATTAAACGCTTAAAACAGTGATTGGCACATAGTAAGTGTTTAACAAATTCCATCGTTATTATTATTATTCCGAAAAGCTTGGATACGGTACGACAGGCGGCACGGACTAGTGGATAGACCAGGGGCCTGGGAGTCAGAAGGGCCTGGGTTCTAATCCCAGCTCCACCACATATCTGCCTTGTGACCTCGGGCAAGTCACTTCGCTTCTCTGGGCCTCAGTTCCCTCATCTGCAAAACGGGGATCAAGACTGTAAGCCCCAAGTGGACAGGGACCCCGTCCAACCCGATGAACTTGTACCTACTCCAGCGCTTAGAACAGGGCTTGGCACATCGTAAGCACTTGACAAGTCCCGTCATTCTTATTATCATAATTGCCGGTCTCAGAGGGAGAGGGATGTTTTGAGATTTGAGAGTGGAGAGAAGCGTAAGAACAAAAGGCCCCCATCTCTCTGTTGCCAAGGGACCGGGGGATGGAGGACTTGAAGAGGAGTCGAATGTGAGATGACGTTGGCCTTGGTATCTAAGGAGCTTAGGTGTAAAATTCAGAGAGCGTGTGGGAAATTGAGTCAGATGGCAGTTAATGACACTGCAGATATGAGGCACCTACCACTTAGAAACCACTCAGGGAGCAAAACACTGGGAAAGAAGGATCTGAAGTTTCTACTGTTTTCTCCCCGTGACGGGCATCTTTCCGTTCGTCAGTCGGTCGTATTTAGTGAGCATTTACTGAGCGCTTGGGAGAGTGCGATAGAACAACACTGAGCTCTGCCCGCCACAGCCAACTAAACCCCCATCTGTGACTAGGTTGGTCACTTCTGCGTCACCCTGTCTTGCTCCTTTCATTCATTCCTCCCACCCCCACAGCATTTATGTCCATATCTATAATTTTATTTATGTTAATGTCTGTCTCCTCCCCTACACAGTAAGCTCCTTGTGAGCAGGGAAATGCCCGATTATTGTTGTATTTCACTCTTCTAAGCGCTCAGTACAGTGCTCTACACAGAGTAAATGCTCAGTAAATACGATTAACTGATCATTACTGCTTCTGGCTTATCCTGAAACCACTGTTCCTGTTGGCTGGAAGGTGGCCTTGTGCCTATTATGCTCCCCCCTCTCAAAGCCTTTTTGAAGGCCCATCTCCTCCAGGAGGTCCTCCCTGACTAAGCCCCCCACCTTTCCTCTTCTCATTCATTCATTCAATCGTATTTATTGAGCGCTTACTATGTGCAGAGCACTGTACTAAGCGCTTGGAATGAACAAGTCGGCAACAGATAGAGACGGTCCCTGCCGTTTGACGGGCTTACGGTCTGACCGGGGGAGACGGACAGACGAGAACGATGGCGATAAATGGAGTCGAGGGGAAGAACATCTCATAAAAACAATGGCAACTGAATAGAATCGAGGCGACGTACATTTCATTAACAAAATAAATAGGGTAATGAAAATATATACAGTCGAGCAGAAGAGTACAGTGCTGAGTCTCCCACTCCTTTCTGCGTCGCTCTGACTTGCTCCCTTTGTTCTTCCTTCCGCTCTCAGCCACGCACTTACATCTATTATTTGTATTTGATTTATTTCTATAATTGTCTGTCACCCCTCCTCTAGACTGTAAGCTTGTTGCAGGCAGGGAATGGGTCTGTTTAATGTTGAATTGTACTTTCCCAAGCGCTTAGTCTAGTGCTCTGCGCACAGTAAGTGCTCAATAAATACAGTGGAATTGAACTGAACCGAATCTAGATGGTCCAGGTAAGCCCAGGGCCAGCAGCTTCTCCTGCATCCGAAACCAGCAACTGTGACTGGAAAAACAGGTCCTGGAGTCGTTTTGGTCCTGCTACCTCCTCACCGGTGTCTGAGCGACGTTGACCCCGAAGGGAGAGGGCCAAGGACCAAGGCATGGCTGCATTTTCCTCGGCAGGGGAAGCGGTGTGGCCCGGTGGAAAGAGCACAGACCTGGGAGTCTGAAGGAAGCAGCGTGGCCTAGTGGATGAGAACCCGGACTTTGGAGTCAGAGGGACGTGCGTTCTAATTCCGGCTCCTGCACCTGTCTCTTTCGTGACCTTGGGCAACTCACTTCACTTCTCTGTGCCTTGGTTTCCTCCTCTGTAAAATGGGGATTAAGGCTGTGAGACAGGGACTGTGTCCAACCTGATTCCCCTGTCTCTCCCCCAGGGTTTAGTAAGGTGTCTGGCACACAGTAAGCACTTAACCAATACCACAATTATAATTATGATGATGATTATTAGGATTTCTATCTCACAATGGGGAAGCGGGATCGGAAAGGAGGGAGACCCGCTCAACGTGAAACATTAGTTACCTTTGCACGAGAAAAATCTCCCCCGGCTCCCCCTGCGAGAGGCAGGACACAGGCAACATTGCTATAGCATACTCTCCCAAGCACTCGGTACAGTGCTCTGCACACAGTAAGTGCTCAATAAATAAAATCGAATGAATGAAACCCCGTCAAAGGGCAGGGACTGTCTCTGTTTACCGATCTGTCCATTCCAAGCGCTTAGTACAGTGCTCTGCACATAGTAAGCGCTCAATAACTACTGTTGAAAGAGTGAAGTTCACTAAGGATTTATTTATATTGATGTCTGTCTCCCTCTCTAGACTGGAAGCTCATTGAGGGCAGGGAATGTGACAGTTTATTGTTATACTGTATTCTCCCACGCGCTTAGTACGGTCCTCGATAAATACAATTGAATGAATGAATGAAAGGCATTTTGAACCCCAGGTGAACAGGAATGGGCCCGGGGCGACAGCCTGGCAAGTCTGACACTGGAGAGGTTTTCTCAAACGGCCCTTTGGTTTTGAGGTTGACGCCGCGTTTCTGCTTTGGGTTTGACAGACAGGCTCCCCTCCTTTCTGGCACGTCCCCCAGGGGTCCGGCACCTCGTCCCCACAGGTGTCCCTCCCTCCCCCCGGAAATGGAGCAGGCAGGGCCACCGGTTGGGATAGACGGGAGGCGCGGGGCGGTCTACCTGTCTGCCAGATGCGGCCGCCGGGGAGGGTCGACGCATCCGGGTTTTGTTGTGGGTTTTTTTTTTTTATGGTATTTGTTAATAGCTTACTATGTGCCGGGCACCTTTCCAAGGGCTGGGGTGGGTACGAGGTAATTAGGTTGGACACAGGCCCTGTCCCACGTGGGGCTCACGGTCTTAATCCCCGTTTTACAGATGGGGTACATGAAGCACGGAGGAGTGAAGTGAGTTGCCCAAGGTCACACAGCAGACAAGTGGCAGAGCTAGGATCAGAACCCAGATCTTTCTGACCCCCAGGCCCAGGCTCTATCCACTAGGCCACACGGCTTTTCCACTTACGCTTCCAACTACATCCGAAAGCTGCCCTACCTTAGATCCTTCCACATTCCCTCTGGATCGTAAGCTTGCTGTGGGCAGGGAATGCTTTATTGTTGTATTGCATTCTTCCCAGCGCTTAGTTCAGTGTCCTGCACACACCAGCACTCAATAAATGACTGATTGATCACTATATTCATAATTATTTCATTTATATTAATGCCTGACCTTCCCTCTAATACTACTACTACTAAAAATAATAATAATAACGGTATTTGCTAAATGCTTACTATGTGCCAATCACTGTACTAAGCACCGGGGTGGATACAAGAAAATTGGGTTGGACACAGTCCCTGTTCCATATGGGGCTCACAGTCTTTATTCCCATTTGACAGATGAGGTAACTGAGGCCCAGAGAAGTGAAGTCACTTACCCAAGGTCCCATGGCAGGCTAGTGGCGGAGCCAGGATTAGAACCCAGACCTGTGTGCTACCTATTAGGCCAAGCTGCTTCTATAGACTGTAAGTTCACTGTGGGCATTGAATGTGTTATACTGTAGTAATAATAATAATGATGATGGTATTTGTTAAGCGCTTACTATGTGCCAAGCACTGTACTAAGCACTGGGGTAGATACAAGCAAATCAGGTTGGACGAAGTCCCCGTCCCACATGGGGCTCACAGTCTCGATCCTAAATCTCCCCTGAGGCCTTAGTACAGTGCTCTGCACACTGTAAGCACTCAACAAATACCGCTGATCGATTGATTCAATATAAATACACTAAGATAAAAAATCCTCTAAAACTGACAGAACATAATTCTGGGTAATATGGTGGAAAAAAAGGGCTCGGACCCCGCCTAAGGAAGCAATCAATCCCTCACTAAAAGCCTTGTTCAATTGATCGATCAATCAATCAGTGGTATTTACCGAGCTCATACCGTGTGCAGAGCACTGTGCTAAGCACTCGTTCCGGTGACAAAGTTGACCCAAGTGACATTCTGAACTGCGGTTTTCAGAACTGTTGTCAGGACCCCGAGGAGAGCCTCTAATTCAGCATCGGTTTGGGTGTCGACTTCGGGTTTCCCTAACCTCCATCCGTGCATTCCTTCCCGGTGCTCGGTACAGTGTTCCGCACGCAGTAAGCGTTTAATAAACACCGACACTTCTACCGAGGAGAGGTGGGGTTGCTTTTTGCGACTAACCCGACGGGAAACGTAGCCAAATTCAAACGTTTCCTTTCGTTCTCTCCACATTCAGAATGGGACTAGTGTGGTGGGGAGGAAAGGCAAGTTTGAGCCCGCACCTCAATACGCACCAGATATTCGCCCCACCCTCATCCCCAAATCACTTACGTACAGACCCGTAATTTATGGATATTAACGTCTGTCTGCCCCTCGAGACCGAAAGCTCCGTGTGGGCAGGGAACGTGCCTACCAACTCTCTTGTACTCTCTCAAGCGCTTAACACGGACTGTGAGCGCGTAGGGTTGGGACTGTCTCTGTTGCCAAACTGTACATTCCAAGCACTTAGCAGAGTGCTCTGCACACAGTTAGCGCTCAATAAATGCGACAACGAATGAATGCTCCGCACAGAGCGTACGCCCCACAGTTACCATTGACTGATCGACCGCAAACCCCACGCGGACCAGACTGGAAGCCAAACCAGAAGGGAGGGCGTCAACGGCAGAACGGGAAGACTCCACTTACGAGACTAATTAGGCCGGCCAGATCTAGAATTAACCTTCCCGATTCCATTGTTTGTGTTGGCGTTTCCGGCCCTGAATCATTTAATATCCAGTTTTGTCTTCTCCCCACCCTCAATCTTTTTCAGTGGGAACAGGAGAGAGGGGAGGAAAAGATCTGAGGATTTTTTTTTAAAAAAGGGCCCTACCACCCCGAACCGTAGGCCTGGACACAAGTACAAGATTCAAAGGGAGGGCTACGGACTATGGCGTAGAGGGCCAAGGTTCTAATCTAGGTTATGAGAAGCAGCGTGGCTCAGTGGAAAGAGCCCGGGCTTGGGAGTCAGACGTCATGGGTTCGAATCCCGGCTCTGCCGCTCGCCGGCTGTGTGACTTTGGGCAAGCCACTTAACTTCTCTGTGCCTCAGTTCCCTCATCTGTAAAATGGGGATTAAAACTGTGAGCCCCACAGAGGGACGACCTGATCACCTTGTATCCCCCCCAGCGCTTAGAACAGCGCTTTGCACATAGTAAGCGCTTAACAAATATCACCATTATTATTATTAATCCCAGCTCTGCCACATCTGCTGTGTGCCCTTGGGCAAGTCACTTCACCCCTCTGGGCCTCAGTTCCCTCAACTGTAAAATGGGGATTAAGACCTTGAGCCCCTGTGGGAAAGGACTTGCATTCAACCTGATTAGCTTGAATCTATCCCAGAGCTTAGAACAGAGTTTGGCACATAGTAGTGTTGAACAAGCACCAGAATTATCATTACTACTACTATTCCTGGGTGAGTCCCGGGGGTTGGCCAACAGAATCCGAGCCACTCATCCATCCCGTGGCTTCCCAGTGGAAAAGCAATGAGACGGACGGGCCTTCCTTCTGACTTGTAGTTCGGGGAGCCGAACTGGGCCCCGGGACATTGAAGACTTGAAAATACGAAACTGCGAGCCTGCCGATAACTCCCGAAATAGATTTCTGCTCAGTCCTCATGAACGTCAATTACTATGCAAGACACTCTCTAGAGAGAGAGAGAGAGAGAGAGAGAGAGAGAGAGAGAGAGAGATAAGTCTTCCCAAGATGGGAATCCGGGCTGCAGTCGATCCTTTTTCCCAGGTCCCGGCTTTGGGAAAGGCCTGTGGGAAGACCAGGTTTCCTCTGTTGTTATTTTTTATGGTATTTAAGTGCTTACTATGTGCAGGCACTGTGTACTGAATGTTGGGGTTCCATGTCCCACATGGGGCTCACAGTCTTCATCCCCACTTGACAGATGAGGTAACTGAGGCACCAAGAAGTGAAGTAACTTACCCAAAGTCATTCAGAAGAGACGTGGCAGAGCCAGGATTAGAAGTCAGGTCTCAGAAGTTAGGTCCTTCTGACTCCAAAGTCTGTGCTTTTTTTTCCTCACGGTATTTGTTAAGTGCTTCCTATGTGCTAGGCACTGTCCTATGTGCTGGGTAGATACAAGCTAATCGGGTTGGACGCAGTCCCTGTCCCACCTGGGGCTCACAGTCTTAATCCCCATTTTACAGATGGGGGTCACTGAGGCCCAGAGAAGTGAAGTGACTTGCCCAAGGTCCCACAGCAGACAAGTGGTGGAGCTGGGATTAGAAACCGGATCCATCTGACTCCCAGGCCCGTGCTCTATCCACTAGGCCACACCGCTTCTCCAGGTTCTTAGGACTCAGATCCCAGGGAACGGGGGAGGGCTCGCAGACCAAGCCGCTCAGCCTAGTCGGGGCTTCTCTCGAACCATCCGAGGGCCCGAGCCCTGGGGAAGAAGAGTTGCCCAAGAGCCGGTCCTTGCGGGGAGGGGAGGTCCGACAGTAGCCGAGGCTCATCGGGAGGAGTTCAGGCCGGGATTTAAAGGCCGGAAACGTGGAAGGATCGAGTCACGTCACCTCCGGAGTGCAACAACACGACTCATCCCTGTTTCCGGGACTGTGGTGACATCCCTTGGCCAAGGCCACCTCCTCAACTGTCTCACTGTGGGCAGGGAACGTGTCTGATTATCGTTATACTGTATTCCCCCAAGCGCTTAGCAGAGTGTGCTGCAGACAGTAAGCGCTCAATAAATACGACTGACTGAATGAATAGGGCTCACGGTCTTAATCCCCTTTTAAGGCATGAGGCAAACTCGGGCACAAAGAAGTTAAGTGACTCTAAGCTCCCCTTCAAGACTGTAAGCTCGTTATGGGCAGTACCGTGTCTATCGTTACAGTGTACTCTCCCAAGCGCTTCGCACAGTGTGCTGCACAAAGTAAGAGCTCAATAAATGCCCCTGAATGAAAGAATGAACGTACAAATACGGCTCAAAGTCTTGATCCCCTTTTAAGGCGTGACGTAAACTCGGGCCCAGAGAAGTGAAGTGACTTTAAGCTCCCCCTTCAAGACTGTACGCTCGTTGTGGGCAGGGAATGTGTCTCTTTATCGTTACAGTATACTCTCCCAAGTGCTTAGTACAGTGCTCCGCATACAGGAAGCGCTCAATAAATACGACCGAATGAATTCAACGGCCACGGCAAGGCCAACGAGGCAGAGGTCCCGGCCATTCACCTGGAGGGAAGGAGAAAACACACAGAGGCACTCTGCCTTTTGTATATAAAGAATTAAAAAACTTTTCAAATTTAATACAATTTTAAAAGGAAGGTTTGCCAAACCCCCCGCCCCGCAAATAAAAAAAAAAAGCACCGAAACGTCTTTTAGGACTTGGGTGTATCGAAACCAAAATTTACAGTGTTGGGTGAATTGAGCGGAGAAGACAGTCAGAGAACCATCTTGGTTACAAATCCAAGAGAATTCATTCCACCGGTGGTTACAGACAAACGCACCCCGGTCCCACCCCCGGAAATGGAAGCCGCTTAATTCTGAAGATGACTTAGGATGCACCCCCTACGACAAGCGTTTCTTCCTCCCCAGAGCGGGGTCGCGCTTTCGGTCACGTCTCCAACCGTCCGCATTTTTCCCTCGGCCAGAGCAGTTCGAAAGCTCGCACGCATCTCCCTCCGCTCTGAAGCTCCTCGGTGCCGTCCGCGGCGAGGAAGCGGCCCCAGGCTCTCTTCTGCCCCACCCGCTTTCAGACCTTTGGTCCCCCTCCCCTTCCGTCCCCTCCCTCACCCGTCGCGTGGTCCTAATCCGGCAACACCCCCCTCGTGGCCTCCCAGGAGGAGGTGACAAGTGGTCGTCCCATGCCCCCCAAATCAAATCCCAGCTGGCAGACGCGGTCCTAGAAACTCTAGGGAAAAAAAAACACCCCAAATTGCTCCTTTTCGCCTCCTCCTTTTCCCTCCGGAGGCTCCTTCCCACCCTTCCCTTCGGTCTCGACACCTGGGTCAACGCCCGTCTCCGTTTCACTGCTCGTAGGGTGACGACGGGGACGGGGTACCCCCCCCCCCCCCCGATCATCGTATCGGAGCAGAGTGTCTTCTGGGTGACCTCGGGCAGGTCACTTCACTCCACGGCCCCAGGGCTCCCCTCTCTCCGCCCCCGCCCCCCGCTCTCCATTCCACCTGCCCCCGCGATTCAACCGTGGGTCTCCCGAGGGACGGGCCCAACTCTCCGCACCCTCCGTGACGTGACACGGGGGCTCCGGGAAACCCCGCGGCTTCAACGTGGAGTTGGCCCGCTGCTCCGCGGGACCTGGAGAGGAGCTAAGGTGACCTTCCCGTGCGAGTCCCAGGGGGTGGCCGGCGGAAACCAGCCCACCCATCCACCCCGTGGCTTCCCGCTGGGTTCGGAGGCCTCCCGCCCCTCCCTCCTCTCTGACCCGCGACGCTAAACCGCCGTTTAGGCTCTCCCCCTTCCCGGAAGGTGAATGACCCTGACTTGACCAATAAGCGAACCTAGTCCCCCTCCGTCCCTCCCGCTCTCAGACACCGGGAGCCCCAGAAGCCAAGTGTCCGGGGCCCCGCCGACCTCTGGGCAGGCGGAACCCGCCACCGTCACGGGCCCGTGTCGAATCCTGGGCCCTCAGAGCATCTTCCCTTTTTGCACTGCCGGGACGGCTCGAACCCAGTGAGGAAAATCCGTTAAGGTGGGTGGACGTCCCAAGTTCAGCCTCGCTTGGGATTTTAAACGACATCCACGCGGCTCCACCACTGTAAGTGCTTTAAAAAAAAAAAAAATAGTGCTCCCTACGAGAAACCCGGGACGGGTTCCGGTTTGAGAGAGAGACTCGCCCTCCTCCCGGGCCCGGAGCCGAGAGGCCGGAGGCCGGGATCCGTCGGCTCTCCCCTCTCATCCTACCGATCCCGGCGCGGCGCCGGAACCCCCCCCGGCCGCCAGCTCTAATTCGACGGTGACCCCTTTTTTTATTTTAGGACCGGGGTGGAAAGGACTGGAGAGGGGAAAAAAAAAAAGTAATAAAAAGAGTGAGATGGCCAAAAATATAGATCTATATATTCTTGTAAGTGGAGAGCTCAAAGAGAAAGAAAATCAGGAAAAAAACCGAAATCCTTACTCCGACAGCCAAGCTGGGAGGCGAACCCACACGCGCACGCAAACACACACACATCCGCACACGCACATGTGCAAAAACAAGTCAAATGTCTCAACAAGGATTTACTTGGACAGAACCTCGGTGGAGTACACTCCGCTCCAGTCTCACTGGTGAAGGAGTCCCTTGAGGTGCTCTTTTTCTTTCTTCCGACGGCCACGGAGCCCAGACCCGCCGCCGGGCGCGGCGAAGACCCCCGAGTTTCGGACCCCGGCTCCACGAGCGCCTTTAATACTCCTTCGCCCTCTCCTCGGTGTCTGTCTAGAACGGGGAGCCGCGGGGGGGGGGGGGGTTCGGTTTTGTAGGATTGGGGGTGGGGGACGCGTGTGGGGGGCGGGGAGAGGGGGTGTGTGTGTTTTTGTGTGTGTGCGTGTGTTTTTGGTACCTATCATGTTTTCAGCTTCTTCTCTGAGCAGGGATTCTCCAAATCCGTGTCTTCCGGCTGCGCTCGGGCCCGTTTGAGTCCGCCGGGGGCGGCCGGGCCGGCCTCCGCCGGGTCCTCCCTCGGCCCGGGGCCGGGAACCTCGCGGTCCGAGTCGGGCCGGGGGCGGTCCCTGCGCGAGAGCGGCCCCGGCGGGGGCGGGGTCCCCCGGTCGGCGTCGGGGCGGGCCGCCTCCTGCTCCCCCAGAGTCGGTCCGTTGTTGTGGGGGTGCGGGGGACGCGGGTGGAAGCGTCCGTTGTTGTGGTTGAGGCAGGCGGTTTCCGGGGCCCTCTCCTCCCGGTCGTCGGCCCGGGTCCGCGGCCGGGGGCCGGGGCCGCCGGGGGCCCCGAGGGTGGAGCAGGAGGCCTTGGGGGGCGCCGGGGAGGGCTGCCGCGGCGACGGCGGCGGCGGCTCCTCCGCCCGGCCCCCGAACCCCTTGCAAAGTGCTTTGCCGTTGAGCTTCCTGGCCTCGAAGGAGGGCTCCGCGGGCTCGGGCGGAGGCGGGGCGTCGCGCTCCCCGCTCGGGCCGCCTTCCCCGAGGCCGTCGCCGTCCCGGCCGCCTCGGGCCGGGTCCGCGCCCGGACCCCCTTCCTGCCCGGAGGGCGGAGGGGCCGGACGGCTCCCCTCACCGCTGGGCCCGGGCGTCCCGTCCTCCCCGTCGTCCTCCTCCTCCTCGGCGTCGCCCCCGGCCGTCCGGGAGGCCTCGCCGTCCCTGCCGGCGGCCGAGTACGAGATGTAGGAGTAGTGGAGCCACTTGTAGGCCCTGTAGATCTTCCGCTCGACCGACTCCACGTCGGAGGACGGGGACGCCCGGCCCGGGCGGAACGCCGCCCCGGAGGGGCCGCGCTCCGGGGACGAGGCCCGCGAGGAGGAGGACGAGGAGGACGGGGAGGAGGAAGAGGAGGAGGACAGGTCGTCCACCCGGATCTGCGGGTAGTCGTAGTTGTCTTCGCCCACGTAGGCGGGCTGGGCCGAGGCCCCGGGCCGGTCGTCCCGGGCGGGGGCGGGGGGCTTCTGCCGGCGGCGCAGGGCGTTGCGCTGGCGGGTGGAGGCCCGGCGTTCGTTGAGCTCCTCCTCGTCCTCCGTGCTGCTGCCTCCGCCGCCCGCGCCGCCGCCGCCCGTGCTGCTCGAGCCGGGGTCCTCGGGGCTGGGCGAGCGGGGCCGGGGGAACAGGTCGGCGTCCAGCTCCGCCTCGCGCGCGTGCTCGTCCGAGTCCGACTCGTTGGACAGCGCCAGCAGGCGCTTGTCCTGGTAGCGCCGCAGGGCCGCCAGCCGCTGCTGCCGCGAGGCCGCGTCCTCCCGGACCGGGGGCGGGGAGCCCGGCGGGGCCGCGGGGCCCCCCTCCTCCTCCTCCTCCTCCTCCTCCTCCTCGGCGGCGGGGGGCGAGGGCGGGGACCGGCGGGCCGAGGCGGAGGACGACGAGTCGCTGTAGCCCGAGCGCTCGCTGACGCCGGCGTGCAGCTGCAGGATGGTGCTCTCGCTCAGGTCGCTGTCCGAGTCCGAGCTCCAGCCCTCGATCTCGCGGCGCACCAGCGAGTCGAAGAAGGCCATCATGCGGGGGTCCTCCTGGACCGACTGGTTGGCGTAGTCGTGGGACAGGCCGCTGCCGCTGTTGAGGACCAGGCTGATGTACTCCTCGTGGGTGTACAGGCAGCGGGAGTCGTCCTCGATGCGTCCGTCCAGGTCCCCGCTGCAGCCCGGCTGCTTGTACGGGCTCCAGATCTGCGGGGGGAAGGGCAGAGACACGGACAGACGGGCCGACGGGCCGGGGGTGGGGGTTGGGGCGGGGGGCCGCTCGCCGCGAGAAAATTGAGCTCTTCCCACCCGGCTCCGCCACGCGCCCGCTGGGTGACCTTGGGGAAGTCACTTCACTTCTCTGGGCCTCAGTTCCCTCGTCCGGAAAAGGGGGATTAGGACGGGGACCGTGTCCAACCCGGTTTGCGTGTATCTACCCCGGCGCTTAGAACGGTGCTCTACGCCTAGTAAGCGCTTAACGAATACCATCGTTATCGTCATTAGTATGACTCCCCTCCCCCCGACCGCCTCTCGCTTGCCCGCTTTTAACGGCATGCCCCTCCTTCCCGGCCCCCGCCGTCTGGCATTAAAAGGGGCATCTCTTTGGGTCAGGGAGCGTGGGGAAGGATCCTCCCGGAAGCCCTCCGGTGCAGAATTGGCAGGGGGAACTCTGGTCCTCTCAGATCCCAGGTCGCGTGGCCTTTCTGTGCCTCAGTTTCCCCGCCCATCGATAAGTCGGGGAAATCCTGATACTTGTCTCCCCACGACATCTAGGCACCCAGTCTGCACTCTAGTAGTTCCCCTACCCGTTATTCGTCCACACGTCCGCCTCCCCCGTAGACTGGAAGCTCTCTGTGGGCGGGGATCACATCTATCGAAGCCTTTTTTTCACTGTGTTACTGTGTGCAGAGCACTGGGCTAAGCGGTCAGTAAATCCCTCTGAATGACCGATGGGGGAACGAGACAATCCCCACCCTGCCAATCTCAGAGGATGCCATGAAAATTAGATACTACGCAGCAGGGAAGGTCAGGAGGGCAGCGCGGAGCCCCCGCCCCCACCGGAACCGGGTAATGTTTCTCCTCAGCTCCCGGAGCGGAGTCCACCGAGAGAATCGATATCCCCGCCTGGGGACCGCGTTTCCCAGAACCTCACTGCGCGATTTCTATTTTGGGCTCAAAGGTGTTGCTTTCTCGCAGCTGGTGGAAAGAACCAACAGGCCTACTCTGCAGCTCCGAGCCCGGCAAGGCAGGCGTCCGTTGCTCGGGGAACCGCACCCTCTCTCTCGCTTGGGAAGGGTCTAGTTGCCCCCCAGTCCCTGGCTCACCCGCCGCCCCCCGTGGAGGGTCGGGCAGACAGGAGGCTCTCTCTGGACCAGAGGATCTTTGGGAGCAGAGACCGGAAGCAGCACGCCTAGTGGTTAGAGCCCGGGCCTGGGAGCCGGCGAGACCTGGGCTCTAATCCCGGCTCCGCGCCTTGTCCCCTGTTTGACCTTGGGCAAGTCATCTCACTTCCCCGTACCTCAATTTCCCCACCTGCAAAATGGGGATTATGTTTACGAGTCCCCATGGGGGACAGGGACTGTGTCCAACCCGATTATTTTATATCTACCCCAGCGCTCAGAACAGTGACCGGCACATAGTAAGCGCTTAACAGATACCATAATAATTATTAGTATAATTATCAGTAGTTTGTATCTACCCCAGCGTTTAGAACAGTGATTGACACAGGGTAAGCGCTTAACAAAAACCACAGTTGTTATACTGCATTCTCCCAGGGCTGAGCACAGTGCTCCGCACACGGTCGGTGCTCAGTAAGATCCGCTGACTAAATTGGAGGGAAGGGAGTCCCCGCCCCACCTCTCAGCCCAGAGAGTTCAGCTTTCTCACCCACCCGCCGCGCTCTCCTCGGCCTGGGGAAGGCAGGCGGAAAGAGAGGCTCTCCATCGGGGCACGAATCACAGAACAAATTAGGGACCCTCCCGGGGTGACCCTTGAGGCCGTGAGTTGGGTGAACTCACGGGTATGTAACTCCACAATCATCCCTCTGGGCAACGAGGCCTCTCTGCCTTTCCCTCCCCCCGGCCATTCTGCCCTTCTCAGACATCCCCGGGGAGGGGAACGCGGCGGGGAAGAGAAGGGCGGAAGGACGGAGGCCGGTCCGAGGCCACTGGAGACCCTCGAGCTGGGAACGGACGCTCCCGCGTCCCCTCCGGTGGTGCCACGGGACTCTCCGGATGGCCCCCGGGCCCCCAAAACCAAAGCCCCCTAAGCCGCAGTCACTACAGGGAGGCTGCTTCCGAGTGCAGTTCGCTGAGCACTTGGAGATCGGGTTTAAGGTAATTAAACTGTCATCTCAAATGGGAATGATTAAATCCATTTGACTGGCAGGCGGGTCTCGAAAGCGGCACAGATAAACTCTCGGGGGGGGGAGGGAGGGGAAAAAAAAAATTGGCCTGTAGCCATGGTAACAGAAATGCAATTCAGAGAGATCCTCTTGCCTGATGGGAAGGTGATATAAAGAGTAGCGAGCCAGAGGTCCTCTCAACACCCACCCGCACACCCCGCCCCATCCCCACCTTTCTCAGGGTCAACGATGGCTTCCCACGGGCTAATTCTGGGCACAGCCGCCAGAGCCCCATTCCACAGATGACAGAATAAAACAGAGAAAGAGAGAGAGAGGAGAGAGAGAGAGAGTGTGTGCTTGTGTGAATGTTTGTGGTGTGGCAGGGCGGAGGGAGTGCCGTTAGAAAGAGAAATCCAATTAGCCTCTCTAAAGACTGCCGGGCCGGCTAGGAGAAAAGCACAAGGAATTGACAGTATAAACAGACAGGCTGAGCGACGTTTCAAGTTGCGATCTCAAATGCCGACGCTTTCGTCTTAGGTTTCGCCTTCCCCATGAAGCGGGGGGAGACCTCTTTGTTCCTCAGTTTCTCCCTCATGATTCGGGGCTTTTTTTTTCCCCTAAAATCAGTCACCTTCCCGGGGGGATGGGGGGGGCGCGGGGGAAAATCCCGCCTCGGATGAGAAAGTTCTCATCCCAGATCCCGAGCCTGTCATGTAAAGATTTTCCCTGCCGTGCCCCTTTCCCGCTGTACTTCGACCAGGGCCCACACCTGCTTGTCCTCAAAGACCACTGCTCCCCCAGGCCTCCACGGCAACCAGGTGCCCGAGGAGCGGCTCGGGTGGCCCCGGGCCAGTGAGCCCCGGCCCCGGCCCCGTGGCTCCGGGCTGGCAGGCCGCCAGGCAAAATGGCCTAATAGTTCCCCGTTCCGAGAGATCTAGGGAGGGGCAACCAAGCCTCCTGCATCCGGTCCAGGGCCTGATCTCTTGTTTGAGTACAAACACCACCCAGTCTTTCCCCCAGAAACAGCGATTGGTACCTAGAGTCACCAACATACATCAGAGGCAAATGAAAACAAAACCTACCGATGGTTTCTTCAGTCCACTGCTCTGGAAAAGAATAATAATAACGATGGCATTCGTTACGTGCTTCCTACGTGCCGGCCACTGTACCGAGCGCCGGGGTGGAAACAAGCAAATCGGGTGGGACGCAGCCCGTGTCCCACGTGGGGCTCACAGTCTAATCCCCATTTACAGATGAGGCAACTGAGGCCCAGAGAAGTGAAGTGACTTGCCAAAGGCCACGCAGCGGGCACGTGCTGGAGCCCGGATTAGAACCCATGACCTTCAGGCTTGTGCTCTATTCACGAAAGGAGAGTGTGTGTGAGAGAGGGCATGTGTGGGGGCGGTAGGGAGGGAGAGAATGGAGTGGGGAGCAACAAGGCAAGCAATGAAGAAGAAAAGGAGGGAGATGGGAGTCTTTCGGCAGTCCTTGCGCAGTGATTCGCACTGCTCAACCAGGCAGGCCGACGCCACGCGGCTGCTTACTCGTCGCCCGAGTGGGGGGTGGAGAGGGCGACGGGTTAGCGGCTCGCCGCCTGAGGAGAGAGGGGCCCTCCGCCGCAGCCCACGGTCCGCTGCCACCACCCCTTGGCCGCCTGCTTCGAAACGCGGCACCTCGTGAGGAGGAGTCGGTGTGCCCCGGGCCAGAGGACCCGCTCGCTCGGGCTCCTCGGATGTCAGGCCCCTAGGACGGGCCCCCGGTGGGCGGCGGGGGCCGGGAGGCGGCGGCTAGGAAGGTACCACGGGGCCGAGGTCGGACCGGAGCTCGGTTTGATGCGGTTCCTTCGGCCCTCGAGAAATCAGAGGCGGAACAACTGGATTCGGCCGATACCTAGCGGCGGTCGATCTCAAGCAATTCCTGAGAGGTGAGTCACGGCCCGGAGATGAATCCGGAGGTGTGTGCCAGACTGCGGCGCCCACAGCCCCGCAGAACAGAGATGATACTACTAATAATAATAATGATTATGGTATTTGTTCAGCGCTTCACTATGCGCCAGGCACTGTACTGAAGCCCTGGGGCGAATACACACGAATCGGGTGGGACACGGTCTCTGTCCCACGTGGGGCTCACAGTCGTAATCCCCGTTTTACAGATGAGGGAACTGAGGCCCGCGGGAGTTCAGTGACTTGTCCAAGGCCAAAGAGCGGACGAGTGCGGGGTCGGGACTAGAACCCGGATTAGGCCCAGAGAAGTGACGTGACTTGCCCCGGGTCACCCAGAAAACAAGTGGAGGAGCCGGGATTAGAACCCAGGCCCTTCTGACTCCCAGGACTGTGCTCTAACCACTGAGCCATGCTGCTTCCCCGCAGGGGCGGTGGCTCCCACTAACAGATAAAGCCTCCCGCTCCCACCCCCCGGAAGATTTTTTTTTTTAATGGTATTTGTTAAATGCTCATCCCGGTGCCGGGCACCGTACTAAGCGCTGGAGTAGGTACAAGTTAATCAGGTTGGACACGTCCCATGTCCTACATGGGGCTCACAGTCTTAATCCCCCTTTTGCAGATGAGGGAACTGAAGCCCACAGAAGCGAAGTGACCGGCCCAAGGTCACACCGCAGACGAGTGGCAGAGCCGGGATGAGAACCCGGGTCCTACTGACTTCCGGGCCCGGACTCTATCCCCTAGGCCACGCTGCTTCTCTCTCGAAAGGTAGAGATGCTATTCCCACTCTCGGACTAGAAGGGACTTCGAATTCAGCAGTTCCTGGAGGCTCTTTGTGGACAGGGAAGGTGTCTACCAACTCTGTTGCGACCTCGGGCAAGTGGCTTAACTTCTCTGTGCCTCAGTTACCTCATCTGTAAAATGGCGATTAGGACTATTAGCCCCACGTGGAACAACCTGATGAGTCTGTTATCTACCCCAGAGCTTAGAACAGCGCTTGGCACATAGTAAGAGCTTAACAAATGCCATTGTTATCATCATTATTACTCCCCCAAGTGCTTAGTGCAGGGCTCGGCACCCAGTGCAGGGCTCGGCACCCAGCAAGCGCTCAATAAATCCTACTGTTTGGAGGGGCACACCTTGGAAAGCCTCCAGGCCCACAGGGACTGTGAGCCCGTCATTGGGCAGGGATTGTCTCTATCTGTTGCCAAATTGTCCATTCCAAGCGCTTAGTACAGTGCTCTGCACATAGTAAGCGCTCAATAAATACGACTGAATGAATGAATCCTCCTCAGCATCCAACCCCAACCTCAGTCTAGGTGTTTTGAGCCGTGGTCCTCTAGACTAAGCTCCTTGTGGGCAGGGAACGTGTCTACCAACTTTGTCGTGGTGTGCTTTCTCGACTGCTTAGTACAGTGCTCTGCAAGTCAGAGGTCATGAGTTCGAATCCCAGCTCTGCCACTTGTCAGCTGTGTGACTTTGGGCAAGTCACTTAACTTCTCTGTGCCTCAGTTACCTCATCTGTAAAATGGGGATTAAGACCGTGAGCCCCACGTGGGACATCCTGATTCCCCTGTGTCTACCCCAGCGCTTAGAACAGTGCTCGGCACATAGTAGAGGCTTAACAAATACCAACAATACACAGTGGGCGCTCAATAAATACCACCGACGGATGATGGATTGGTGCCCAATCCACGTGGTACTCGGGAGGGTTACACTGTTTCAGGGCGGGACGTCCAGGAGGCCACGAGACCCGGGGGATGGGGGTGGGGGGTCCCCACCGCAGGGCAGCCTCTGTCCACGGCCCCTCGCGTCCTGCGGGACCCCCGCTGTTCTCAGGACGACGGGGCACCCGTTGAAACCTGAGAGTGGCAAACCCTCCTTCAGCCAGACGGGTAGCAGATGGGCCTTGGTGGCAGCCAAAGCAGCAGGTGGGTCGGGAAATATTCATGGAGATCGGCCCTTAATGGAGGCAGAGTCGGGAGCGGACAGGAGAAACACTCGGGATTAGATGGGCCACCCCTAAGCGTGGGAGTGAATATCCATGGTGGTGGCGCCCGCCACCTGGGTCAGTCGATCCGTGGCATTTATTGAGCTCTTACCATGTGAGGGGCACTGTACTAAACGCCTGGGAGGGTACAATACAAAGAGGCCTGAGCCAGGAGGGGGCGATTTTTCATTTGGACTGTGGGGTCGATTCGGGGACAGGGGATGATAAGAAGAGAAAGGAATTTAGAGGTAGAAGGGGGATGGCTTGGGGAGAGGAGAAGAGGGGAGAGCAGGGAAAGGAGGAGGAAAAGAAGGGGGTAGGCGGGCGAAGAGAGGAAGGAAGAGGCATTTATCGATTGCACAGTGTTTCCTCTTCCAACACAGTCACCGCCATAGGAGGAGGAGGGAGTGGGAGAGGAGGACAAGGAGGGTGAGGAGGATGTGGACAAGGACAAAGATGGCAAGGATGATGAGGAGGACGAGGAGGAAGAGGAGAAGGAGATGAGGAGAAGAGCGAGGAGGAGGAGGAAAAAAGCCATCGCTTTTCTTCTCTTCTTTCTCCTCCTCCTCCTGGGGCTTTGAGGCCAGGCCGGAGTGATTCTTCTCACTCCTGGACCCAAAACCCGGTGGGGAGGGGTTGAGCTCCCACCTTAATCAGCCTGACCCACTCAGGCAGCCCAGGGGACCACCAGGACCAGACCGGGCCGGGATCGGCCCTTCCGGAACTGCCGCGGCTAGAACCTCACGGGGACGCGCAATCGACGTGCCGTTCTTGACCGGTATCCGCTGGCCTTGAGCACGGCTGCCCAGGGCATTGCTAATAATATCAACTAGTGGTATTTGTTAAGCACTTACTGTGTGGCAGGCACTGTTCTAAAAGTTGGGGGAGATACAAGATATAATCGGGTTGGACACGGTCCCCGTCCCACAGAGGGCTCACAATCTCAATCCCCATTTTACAGATGAGGGAACTGAGGCCCAGAGAAGTGAAATGACCTACCCAAGGTCCTTCTGACTCCCAGACCTGTGCTCTCTCCACTAGGCTATACTGTCTGCACCGTGGCCCACGGATCCCCGCCCCAAATGGCGTGGCAATCACTCATTCATTCAATCGTATTTATGGGGCCCTTACCGTGTGCAGAGCACTGTACTAAGTGCTTGGGAAAGTACAATACAACCATAAACAGACACATCCCCTGACCACAAAGAGCTTACAGTCTAGAGGAGGGGCAATCGGGCGACCCTACAGGAATTGCCGCGATGCCTCTCGAGCCCCGACCCTTATCCCATTCCTCAGTGTTCCCCTGGGTGGGTCTTCATCGGGGCTTTGGGGAGGGGACAAGGAATGGCTCGCGCCTAGCCCCGGGGAAAAGGAAAACGGCGGCATCTTCCTCCTCCGAAAGGAAGGGGGCAAGACGTGCGGATGCCATCCTGTCCCTGCCTCAGCTTCTCTTCCGGACCCAAGAGGTGGGACAGAGAGGGTGAGCTACGGCTGCCTGCCTGTGCCCCCGGGTGGTGGCTTTGCTCCCTCGGTGCCGACCTCACGGGGCTAAGGCCCCGGCCCTCCGTGAACCCCCGGGGCGGGCAGCCATGGTGCCACCCGCTCTCCGCCACATCCGGGGAGCCCGGTGCCAGTGAAATGACCGGGAAGGGACTCCCGCAACCCTCTCCCCCACACACACACTTCTCCGAGCAAACTGTCTGGCTCAGTCGGGATTGCCTCATGCAGAAGACATTTTCCCTCCCTCTTCTGGGACTCTGGCTGCCTTCCAACCCGTGATCTTCAGTTCAGGGACTCGGGCTCGCTCAACGGTAGCCGGAGAGCAGCCGCCCGCCCCCGGCCCGAGGCCCCCTATGAGGGGCACCACGGAAAACTCTCTGCCCACGGGATGCCCAACCCGGACTCTCCCCGGGGGTGATGTCACCGGGCCCGGATGGGGCAAGTGCCGAGGCTCAGGCAAAGATCTATTAGTGACCCATTAGTCATCGGCGAACACGGGGATCAAAGCCCCGCCGGGGGAAGGAACGGAAAAGCGGAACGGCCCGAGAACAAGTCCTCGCTACTAAGAATTTCCAGGAAGGGGAGGAAGCGTTCTTTCCCGCCCGGCCAAAATTCCTCTTATGGAAGAGCAGAGGCATGAAAATTCGCCCTGCCCCCCGGCCAGGGCTAAGGCTGGGAGGAAACCGAGCTGGGTTGTGGGAAAGGAAGAATCTCAAAAATACAAAACAATAACCCGCAACAGCGGTGTGGCGATCGCGGCTGGGGGCGGCAACCGAAAGCTATCCCGGCTCCTGCACTAGGAGCTCCCGGAAGTGCTAGTTGGGGGCGGGGAACGGTGGGCTTGTTCGGCTGCTGGCGGGCTGGTGGACTTTCACCGCTGTGGAGGGGCTGCTGACAGAACGGAGGAGGAGGCGGCAGAGGAGGTGGAGGAGAAGGAAGAGGAGGAGGAGGAGGAGGAGGAGGACGAGCAGGTTTGGAAAGAACCAACAAATTGCTGGCTCACAGGCTCTGCTCTCTCTCTAGTCCTCTAGACTGTGAGCTTGTTGTGGGCAGGGAACCCGCCTACCAACTCAGTTCCACCGTACTCTCCTAAGCGCTTCGTACAGTGCTCCGCACACATTAAACAATCAACAAATTTCACTCGTCGACTTCCTTAAACTCCCGTCGGGTGGCCGAGAATCGTCTAGTTGCCAGCTGAAGGCCCAGGCCGCAGGTAATCGAGAAGCAGCATGGCCCAGTGGGTAGGGCCTGGGAGTCAGACGGACCCGGGTTCTCGGCCCAGGTCTTCCACTCGCCTGCTCTGTGACCTCGGGCAGGTCACTTCGCTTGGCTGGGCCCCAGTCACCTCATCTGTAAAAACGGGGAGTGAGACCGAGCCCCACGTGGGACGGGGACTTTGTCTTAGCTTGTAACCACCCCAGCGTTTCACACAGCGCCTGGCACACAGTAAGCACTTAACATAGCATAAAAAAAGCAGAGGACGGCCAGGAGCGGTTTCCGGGGAAAGAGGCGAGGGTCAGCCGCTGGAATGAGAGGAGTCGGCGTTGGGCCATTCTCCCATGGAGATGCGCCAGGCTGGGTCCCTTGGACGCAGACAATAAAAATAGTTCTTGGCAGGCCTCCGTTCATTCAGTCCATATGTAACTGAGTCAAGCAGCTCATTAGACCCCAGTGGCCTGAATCACCATCAGGGGAATGAGGTTTTGTTTCTTTTTTGGGTATTTCTGCCTTCCCTCCCAAGGCGATCCGGTCAACGGCTCCCGGAGTAGCTCGAGCAGAGATGGGCCGACTTGTGAGAACAGAAAACGCGGAGAGGGAAGGCTGAATGAACGGAGGTCGGCATCTCGTAGTGGGCAGGGAACGGTTCTACCGAATCTACTGAGTTTTATTCTCCCGAGTGCTTAGTATGGTGCTCTGCACACAATAAGCGCTCGATAAATACAACTGATTGACTTTCAGGTTAAATATGGCAGGAGAAGGACTTGGCCTCTGGGTGGGAAGAGAGATGGGGAGAGCGGGAAAAAAACCGTGGCCTCTGAGAGGACTACTTGGCTACTGGGAGCCCTGCTGCACATTTAAACACCTAAATAATAATAATGATAATGATGACGGTATTTGTTAAGCACTTACTGGGTGCCAAGAACCATACTAACCGCTGGGGGAGATACAAGTTAATCGGGTTGGACACAGTCCCTATCCCAGTCTCAATCTCCATTTTACAGATGAAGTAACTAAGGCACAGAGAAGTGAAGTGACTTGCAGGAGGTCACACAGCAGACAGGTGGGGGAGCCGGGATTAGAATCCTTGACCTTCCGAGTCCTAGGCCCGTGCTCTATTATGCCATGCTACTTCTCTAAATAATAATGTAATAATTACTGTGGTATCTGTTAAGCCCCGAACTATGTGCCAGGCACTCTACTAAGCACTGGGGTGGATACAAGCAAGATGGGTTGGACGCAGTCCCTGTCCCACGCGGGGGTCACGGTCTCAATCCCCATTTTACAGATGAGGGAACCGAGGCCCAGAGAAGCGAAGCGACTTGCCCGAGGTCACACAGCAGATAAGTGGCAGAGCGGGGATTAGGACCCAAGACCTTTGGACCCCCGAGGCCCGTGCTCTAGCCACTATGATAAGTCTGACTGACTGCTTAATTAGGGATACTAATGACGCAACAACACTGAGGCTAAGGAGGCCTTTGCAGTGGGAGAATCTCAAGGCGGAGAGAGAGGATCAAACGTTCTCAAGCCACATTCCAGATTGGGATCAGCAGCAGAATCTGGGTCTCCCTCTCCCTTCTCAGCTCTTTGAGGCAGCACAAATTCCAAATTCAGGCTTTTCTAGGATTTGCCGACTGGAGCGTGTCGGTATCCGGAGAGACCCAAATTCCCATCGAATGCATCACCCTTCCCATACTCCATCCCCCACCCTCCCCTGGCCTCCGAGAACGGGTTGCGTTCATTTCTTTTTCTTTCTTTAAGGTATTTGTTCAGCGCCGGGTGCCAGGCACTGTTCTGAACACTGGGGTAGACACAGAGCTAAGCAGATTGGCCACAGTCTCTGCCCCACGTGGGGCTCAGTCTTAATCCCCATTTTACAGATGAGGTACCCGAGGCCCAGAAATGGAACAACTTGCCCCAAGTCACACAGCAGACAAGCGGCGAAGCCAAGATTAGAAACTAGGTCCTTCCGACTCCCAGGCCCAGGCTCTACCCGCTAGGCCACGCTGCTTCGCCCCTTCTGCCACAGGCGTCTGCCCGCCACGCGCCACTCCCGCGAGGCACGGCCCCTGCCGTCGCCGGCGAAGGGGCTGCGTCTCCCGGGACGTGCCGCCGCCTGCTCACGCCCCGGGGAATCCGCTCACACGTTGTAGACATCCGCCCTCAAGGAGGCTTAGACCGAGTTCTCCGACTCCAACCCGGTGTCTACCGCTAAGGCCAGGGGAAGGAGAGCTTCTCACCTTGATGATCTTTTCCACGCCCGAGGAGCAGATCATGTAGGTGTGTGGGTTGAATCGCACTTGGTTTACGATGGACCGGTGGCCTTTCAGCACCATGAAAGCTCCATTGACCACCCTGCCCACGCCACCTGTGGGGAAAAGAGTCACGGAGTCAAGAGGACGGCCCACACCGGGATGAGAACAAGGTCCGGGAACAAGACAGCAGGCTAACGATTCTGGGCTGGAGACGGGGGGGGGGCGTGTTCAGAAGCCGCCGTGGGCGAAACAGGCCGCTGAATCTTGCGAAAGGCTTACGGCGACAAGGACGACGACGGACGGACGCTTTCCGCACACGCTCTTACCCACGACTGCTTGGCCTAGTGGAAAGAGCGGAGGCCTGGGAGATGGAGGACCTGGGTTCCAAACCCACTCCGGCGGCCGCTCGATAAATACCACCGATCGACTGATAGTGAAATGGGCGTCAATGTGCACGTCTCCATGTTCTTGAAAAACCTCCAGTAGTCATCCACCCCTCTCTGCATCTCACAGAAACTCCTGAACAATGACTTTAAGGCACTCAATAAGCCCTCACATCTCCCCCCTCCATATCTGTCACACCACAGCTCTCTTCATTTTCAAAGCCCTTCTCCAGGAGGCCATCTATGTGTAATCCTCTTTGTTCTCATCATTCCCCCCCGCCCCCCCACCCCAACTGGCATTTTGGGCACTTCTGTTACCTAAATAGCGGGGTACTCAGCATTCACACCCCTCCAGCGCACTCACGAACAAAATCCTTATTCTTGGGCTCTTTCCACTAGGCCACGCTGCTTCCTTGCTCCTCTTGCCGCATCCTGGCGGCAATTTGATCCCCACCCATCAATCAACCAATTGCATTTTTCGTGTGCGGAACACTGTACACAGCACTTGGGAGAGTGTTCCAGAAGAGTCGGCAGACACAAGGAACTTTAATCCCCCCCAAGCGGGAGGAGAACACCCCGTCATCTGAACTGGCTTTCTTTCAGAGTTTGAATCCATTCTTCTCCCAGTCAATCGAGCGATCATATTTATCGACGGCTTACTGGGTACTGTATTAAGCGCTTGGGAGAGTACAATAAAACAGGGTTGGTAGACACGTTCCCTGACTACAGCGCTCTTACAATCTAGAATATAAACTGCTAAATGACATGGGTTGGGAGACGATTGAGGGAGGAGCCGGGTGTGTGCGCGGGGGGACGGGGGGGACGGGGGGGAACGAGGAGGGGGAGGAGGAGGAAGGGAAAGAGAAAATAGTAGGACTTCTTATTGGCCGGGGAACTTCAGCTTTCGTTAATCAAATCGGTCACTGGTCTTTACTGAGGGCTGTGTCTGGAACACCGTACTAAGCACTTGGGAGAGTACACTATTGCAGGGTTGGCAGAAATGAGGAACTTTATCCCACAAGCGGAGGAGAGCAACCCATCATCTGAACTGACTCTCTTTCAGAGAAGTTGAATCCACGCTCCCCTCAGAGTATAAAGTGCTGAAGACACGGGTTGGGAGAGGATTGCGGTGGGGGACGGGGGTGGGGGGAGGTACAGAGGGAAAGAAGGAAGAAGAGAAAGAGGAAACAGTAGGACTTCGGGATATCCTGGGAACTTCCACTTTCATTAATCCATCAGTCGACAATATGGATTGAGCGACTGCTGTAGATTAAACGTTTGGGAAAGGACAATACAACGGAGACGGTAGCCGCGTTCCCGGCACGCAACGAGCTTACCGTCTAGAGGGGTAGACGGATGTTACAATGAATGATAGGTATGTAGATTAATGCGGTAGGGGCTGAGGGTGGGGTGAATAAAAGCTGCAAATCTAAGTGCAAAGGGCCAGGTGGCGGGAAGTTGGGGCTGTGGGCTGAAAATCAATTCAAGTGTCCAGATCCGAGTGCAGTACGTGTATATATTATTTGTATATATTATTTATTACCCTATTTATTGTGTTAATGAGGTGTACATCCCCTTGATTCTATTTATCTTGATGATGTTGTCTTGTTTTTGTTTTGTTCTCTTTCGCTCTGTTGTCTGTCACCCCCGTTTCGACGGCGAGCCCATCACTGGGCAGGGATTGTCTCTATCTGATGCCGAACTGTACGTTCCAAGCGCTTACTACAGTGCTCCGCACCTAGTAAGCGCTCAATAAATACTACTGAGTGAATGAGTGAAGGGCCACGGAGAAAGCACAGGGAATTGAAGTAGTCCATCGGCTTTAAGGCACTCAGTCACCTTGCTCCCTACCTCATCTCGCTACTCTCCTACTAGAACCCGGCCCGCGCACTTTGCTCCTCTAATGTCAACCTTCTCACTGTGCCTCCATCTCCTGAATCTCGCCACCGACCTCTCAACCCCGTCCTGCCTCTGGCCTGGAACTTCTTCCCTCTTCACACTCGACAGACAGTTCCTCTCCCCACCTTCAAAGCTTTACTGAAGGCCCATCTCCTCCAAGAAGCCTGCCCTGACTAAGCCCTCGTTTCCCCTTTCCCGCTCCCTTCGGTGCTGCCCTGACTTGCTCCCTTTACTCACCCCCACCCCAGCCCCCGCGGCACTTGGGTACCTCTCCGAAATGTATTTATTTATTTCAGTGTCTGCCTACCCCTCTAGTGTGTAAGCTCACGGTGGGCAGGGGATGTGTCTTCTATTGTTGTGCTGTACTCTCTCAAGTACGAGGTCCTGAACGCAATAAGCCTTCCATAAATACGATTAATTGATTGACTCGCTCCTGGCTGGACAGGAGAGAAAGCAGATCAAGACCTGGAAGGAGTGTGGCCCAGGGACAGAAAACCGAGCCTGGAGTCAGAAGGACTCCTGGCTGCGCCACTCACCTGCTGCGTGACTTTGGGCAAGTCACTTCACTTCTCTGCGCCTCAGTTACCTCATTTGTAAAATGGGGATCAAGACCGAGAGACCCACGTGGGACATGGACTGTATCTAATCAGACTGCCTTGTATCTACCCCAGAACTTAGAACAGTGCCTTGGCACACGGTAAGCGCTTAATAAATACCATAAAAAGAGAGCTGCTTCCTCTTTACAAAATCGGGAGGAGATGGGGCGGCCATTAATTCCCTTACCTCCACCTTACTGCTGGACCTCTGGCAGAGAACATTTCTGCTAATTCTGTTGCCCTGGACTCTCCCGAGCGCTCAGTACAGTGCTCCGCACATGGTAAGTGCTCCATCAATACCACTGATTGGTTGACATACAGAAAAAACCAGCCACCTCGGTTTCCAGCAGCGGACTCGTGGGGGTGGTTGTACCATGGGCAACCGTGTTTTTGGGAAGAGAAATCTTCCGTCAAATTTTGGAGCCAAACCTGTTTGGGAAGAAGCCGTCCTTGGACAGCTTGAAGCCTACCCTGGCCGGGGGACGGTTCCCACTTCAGGCTTTCCCACCATCCCTCGTTCTCCGCCTCGTTAGCTCCGCCGAGGTTGTACTTTTTACTTCTGCCGGATGTTCCATAAGGACCCGGTGAGCGCATTGGAAAAGGCGGTGGATCCCTCTAGGCTGTCAACTCATTGTGGGCGGGACTGTGTCTGTCTGTTGGTATACTGTACCCTCCCAAGGGCTTAGTACAATGCTCTGCACCCAATAAGGGTTCAATAAATATAATTGAAACACCATTTAAAAAAAACAAAACCTGGGCCCGCTCCCGTCAGGGGAAGGGGCCCGGTATGACCCACTGGACCTTTTCTGCCCCGGATCCACCACTCCCGTAATCTGTTCTGCGCGACCCCTTCTCTGGACGGATCACCTCTGCCTCAAATGCATCAGAACCTTAATCTGGTCTGGCCAACCCTTTCTCTGAACGCATTTCCTCGGACTCAGATCCACCAGAACTTTAACCTGGTCTGGCCGAGACCTTCGGTGGATGGATCACCGTCATCTTCGGGATTTAGTGAGTGCCCGCCCACTACTCTAGCACCAGGTGCTTCGGCCAGAGAACGGGCCCGGGACGACAGGGACCGTCGGACCCAGCCCAAACCCCAAGAAAGCCACGGGGACCACGAGCCTCCCCGCCCCCTGAACACCGACCGTTCCCGAGGCACTGACGGACAACGCGGGGAGCGAAGTTCTGCAAACCAGTGCGAAACAGATGTTTGCAGCTGCCGGGGCCACGGGGGGGGGGTGCCCCAACTGGACCGGGCCGGTCACCATTTGGCTCTGGAAGAGGAGGAGGCCAATTACCACGGGTTCCTCTCATTATCCACACTTGACATTGTTTCTTCCCAATTACAAACAACTTATTTTCCTCTGCAGAGTCGGAGAGAAGAGGAGCTGTGGTGGGCTCACTGAAACAATCTGTGGTTTTGGGAGAGGTGTGTGGCATACGTACACGTGGGTGTATTCATTCATTCATTCAATAGTATTTATTGAGCGCTTACTATGTGCAGAGCACTGTACTGAGCGCTTGGAATGAACAAGTCGGCAACAGAGAGAGACAGTCCCTGCCGTCTGACGGGTTTACGGTCTGATCGGGGGAGACGGACAGACGAGAACAATGGCGATAAATAGAGTCAAGTATACACATACGCATACACACACGCAAACTCTCTCTCTTGCTCTCTCTCTCTCATCCCCATGCAATTCTCCCACCCAAGAGATAGCGGTCCGAGTTATTTGGCAATAAATAATAATAATGGCACTTGTTAATTTTACAGATGAAGTAAGTGAGGCATCGAGACGTGAAGTGACTTGCCCAAGGTCACAGAGCAGACAAGCGGCGGAGCTGGGAATAGGACCCATGACCTTAATGATGGTATCCGTTAAGGACTTACTAGGGGTCAAGCACTGTTCTAAGCGCTGCGGTCGATTCAAGCGCGTCTGGTCGGACAAAGTCCCTGTCCCACGTGGGACTCGCAGTCTTAATCCCCATTTAACAGATGAGGTCATTGGGGCCCAGAGAAGTGACTTGCCCAAGGTCACACAGCAGGCAAGAGGCGGAGTTGGATTTAGAACCCGGGTCCTCTGACTCCCAGACCTATGCTCTTTCCACTAGGCTGCACTGCTCCGACCCCCACAACCTTCCGGTAAAACGAGTCCCGCAACTTCCTCTCTCAAACGGCTGAGGAGGAGGAAGTCGCCAGCAATCTCCACGGAGAAGCCGGGCCTCCTGCGGGAGGTCACCGAAGAAGACCTTCACACTTCCTGCAGGGAGGACGGCGGGAATGGGAGGCCGAGGGAGGCTCTGCAGACAAGAGCTGTTCCGGGGAGCAGCGAGGCTCGGTGGATAGAGCCCAGGCCTGGGAGTCGGAAGGACACGGCTTCTAAGCCCGGCTCTGCCGCTTCGCTTCTCTGTACCTCGGTTCCCTCGTCTGGAAAATGGGGGTTAAGACGGTGAGCCCCCCATGTCGGACAGGGACTGTGTCTGATTTTCTTATATCCACCAGAGTGCTTAGGACAGTGCCTGGCACAGAGTAAACACTTAACTGCCACTCTGATGATTTTTCTGGAGCGTGAACCCAGTTATCTTCCCAGAGTCAAGGGCAGAGACTCAAGTTGACTGCGTGGAAGAAAGGACCCTAGTGCTCAGTACGGTACCTGACACAGAATAAGTGTTTAACAAATGCCCTTTATATATATATATATATATAAATATATATATATATATATATATAAAGGGCATTTGTTAAACACTTATAAATTTATGTATAAATATGTATATATAATATATATTCCGGCTCTGGGATAGGCAATAGCTCTAAATTGGCCTGCCTGTCCCCTAGGGACCTGTAGAAAACGCCGCCCCAGCACCCAGATACATCTCCAAGGAAGCCTTCCCAGACTAAACCCTACTTTTCCTCATCTCCCCCTCCCTTCGGCGTAGCTCTGACTTGCTCCCTTTGCTCTTCCCCCCCTTCCAGCCCCACAGCACTGACTTACATATCCGTCACTTTATTTTTTTTTGGTATCGAAGTCCGTCTCCCAGACCTCCAGACTGGGAGCGTGAATGTGTCTGTTTACTGTTGTACTGTACTCTCCATGAGCCCTTAGTACAGTGCTCTGCACACAGTAAGCGCTCAGTAAATACTATTGAACGAACGAATGAATAACCTTCAGGATGCCTGTTAACGCCGCGTTTGTTTTCGTCTCCCTGGCCGTCTTTGGAAGCTGTGTGGCCTAGCGGAAAGACCACAGGGCTTGAGACTCAGGAACCGGGACCTCCTGTCCCGACTCTGCCACGTGCCCGCTGGGTGACCTTGAGAAAAATCACTTCGCTTCCCTGGAGCTTCAATTTCAATCCATCGGTCGTATTTATTGAGAGCTTACTGCGCGCAGTGCCCTGGACTAAGCGCTTGGGAGAGTAACAATTCAACAGAGTTGGGAGACGTGTTCCTGCCCACAACGAGTTTACGGTCTAGAGGGAATTTCCGTCGGGGGAAATGGGGATTTGGAAACTTTTCTCCTTCCCTCTCAGCCTGGTCGTCCCATTTCATTGTGGGCAGGGAATGTGTCTCTTTATTGTCATATTGTACTCCCCAAACGCTTAATACGGTGCTCTACACACAGTGAGCACTCAATATATACGACTGAATGAACGAATGTGGGACAAGGACTCCGTCTGATTGCATTAAGGGTTCGGCACACCCTTAACAGATACCACTATCATCACCATTATCGTTAGGGTTTTAGGTTATGCTCAGGTTTAGACTAGCTCTGAAGTCCCGCTTCTTTCCGGCATTTGTTAAGCTGTGACCATGTGCCAGGCACTATACTAGGCGCTGGGGTAGAGACAAGCTAATCGGGTGGGACACAGTCCCTGTCCCACATGGGGCTCACAGTCTTCACCCCCATTTTACAGACGAGGGAACTGAGCCAGAGAGAAGTGAAGCGACTTGCTCGAGGTCCACGACAGCAGACACGTGGAGGAACTGGGGTCAGAACCCTGGTCCTTCTGACTCCCTGGGCTCTAGCCACTGGGCAACGCAGTTTCTCTCTTCTCTCTACGAGGCCCGTTTCTCTACGACCCAGCCAGGCTCCAAAGAGCAGGCTCGGAGATGGGCAGGGTGTGGGGGAGGCTCCTTAGGGAGAACCAGCTTCATCGTGCCCCGGCTCGTAGCCTCCAACAGATAAAGACGTCACCCGTTCGTCTCTCGAGCCCCAGCCGTGACCCACCTGCGCTCCGAGGCCCGTTCCGGGAACCCGGCCAACCAGACGGGTTCGGTGCCAGGCCTCGGGGCGGGCACAGAGGGCACGGGGGGAAAAAAAAAAAAGGCTCGCCAAGGGCCCGACACCGGGAGCTGAGGGTTGAGGTAATAATAAGAATAATCCTGGTGTTTGTTAGGTGCTTACCATGTGCCAGGCATTGTTTGAAGCACTGGGGTAGATACAAGGTAATCGGGTTGGACACAGCCCCCGTCCCACACGGGGCTCCCAGTCTTAATCCTCATTTTACAGATGAGGGAACTGAGGAACAGAGGAGTGAAGTGGCAGAGCTGGGATGGCATCTGGGGGTCTCAGCACCAAGGGCTCCCCCTCCTTCCGGCTCCCTGACCTTGGCGTCCAAGCCCACGGCTGCCCCGACCCACGAGCTCTGCAGCCGCGTCTTGGCTCCGTCTTCTCCCCGGCGCTGACCGCCGCTGGGTAGACGGGCACCGTCTCTCGCCTCTGTTGCCAAGGAGATCGCCCCGGCTGGGCAGGAGGGGAGAGAAGGGTTTCCGGTCCGTCGTTCGCTAAGCCTGCTTCAGTGAAGGGGCCGAGCGCCTGAATCGTCCCCCTTTCTTTTTTACGGTATCTCTTAAGTGCTTCTTATGTTCCAGACATTGTTCTAAACTCTGGGGTAGACACAAGATAATCAGGTTGGACACAGTCCGTGTCCCACCTCGGGGGCTCAGTCTTCATTCCCATTTTACAGATGAGGGAACTGAGGCACAGAGAAGTGAAGGGACTTGATCGGACAAGTGGCAAAACGGGGACTAGAAGCCAGGTCCTTTTTTTTTTTTTTTTTATGGTATTTGTTAAACGCTTACTATGTGCCAGGTACCTTTCTAAGCGCTGGAGTACATACAAGATAATCGGGATGGACCCAGTCCATGTCCCATGGGCTCAGAATCTTAATCCCCATTATTCAGATGACTTGCCCAAGGTCACACAGCAAACAAGTGGCAGACCCAGGACCGGAACCCAGGTCTTTTTTTTTTTTTTTAATAGTGCTTATTAAGCGCTTACTTGTGCCAGACACTGTACTAAGCACTGGGTTAGATACAAGCTAATCAGGTGGGACACATTCCATGCTTCCCATGGAGTTCACAGTAATCCCCATTTTACAGATGAGGTCACTGAGGCCCAGAGAAGTGAAGTGACTTGCCCGCGGTCATGCAGGACTGGAACCCAGGTCCTTCTGACTCCCAGGCAAACGCTCTAAGCATTAAGCCACGCTCCTCCTGGGGGAGGCCGGTTCAGGAAGAGCCCCCGGGGCCCTCTCTTTTGGAGAGACGGAACGACCCACCCAACGTGCTGAGGGACCCTGGGATCGGCTGGACCTTCGACCCAACTGTCACCTCCGGCCTTCATCTTGTCGGGGGCCGGTCTACCGTCCGCCGAAAGCGGACCGACCTTCCGCGGAGAATAAAAGGTTCCGACCGGACCGCCATCGATCGGTCGATCGATCGTATTTAGGGAGCACTTGCTGTGTACACAGCGCTGTACTGAGTGCTTGGGAGAAGACAACGATGGAGCGGACCCGTCCCCCGTCCGAAACGAGCTTACAGTCTAGGGTCGCTACTCCCAGACCCTGCTTGCCTCCGCCCCCATCCCTCTGTCCAAAGGCAAAGCCTCCGGGGAACATTCCCTTTGGGATTAGCTTCGGTTTTAAAGCCACGCCAAGTGGAAAGTAATGAAAACCTTTTGGGGAACCGGCAAAAGAGGCAATTAAAACCGCAGATATTACTCCCTGAAGCTAATCAACTGGGGACCTGGAGGCACTAGCGCAAGCCGTCCCCGGCACGCCGGCTAAAATTCGGATCAACCTCTGCCATCACATCTGGGGGGCTTCAAAAGGTGCGGAGCTTCATGTGCTGCAACCAGATTTCCAAGAAGAAAGGAAAAAAAAAGGGGGGAGAGCGCGGAATGAGGGGGAGGAACACGCAGAAATCTGCAGGAGGCCCACTGTAATCCATTTAGTAACCAACCGCAGAGACGGATGGTTATTTTCAAGCAAGGCACTGAAGGAGTTTCAAAAGGCAGTTTGTAACCAGCTCAGACATTTGGTAATAATCTTGTCCATCCAATAATGGGGCAATACCTACTTTCCTTCCCCCGAGCCACCAGCAAGAGACAAACCTCTGTTGCAATATGTTTTGCATTCTCCCGCGCAACTTTTGCTAACGCGTCCCAGCTACGCCCGCTTCCCGGGCTGTTGTCAGGCTTTCATTCATTCTTTCGCATTTATTGAGCGCTTACCGGGTGCAGAGCGCTGTACTGAGCGCTTGGGAAAGTATAATATGACCACAATAATAATTACGGTGTTTGCTAAGTGCTTACTATGCGCAAGGCACTGTACTAAGCGCCGGGCACCGTACTAAGCGCTGGACAGTGACACTCCCTGCCCACAATGAGCTCGCAGTCTAGAGTTCATCCCCTCTAGACGGTAAGCTCGTGGTGGGCAAGGAATACGTCCGTTCTATTCTTATATCGGAGTCTCCCAAGTGCTTAGTACCGTGCTCTGCCCGCAGTAAGCGCTCAGTAAATATGACCGACCGCCCGGAACGGCAACCGGATTTGCTTTTTCTTCCGGAAGCCAAGAGACCAGATGGAAACCCAGGCCACCCGTACTGGGAGGGTTCTCTCCGTGCTCCTTCAGACAGGATCAAAGGGTCGTCTCTTTGCTACGGCACCCCGGCGTTTTACCACAAAGCTCTAGCAAGGGGGAAGAATGACCTCATTTGCCTGGAAGCCCAGGTGTCCTGGAACTGAGCCCACACGGCCATCCGAACGCTTTGCTTCAGACGACTCAAAACAACCCTCCCCACCCTACGCACGTGCCCACACACTCTCTCGCTCTCGCGTTTGCGTCTCTTTGTAACCGTCAACGTATCTCGGCTTGAAACGACCCTGGAGAAGAAAACCCAACCAGGTTACTCTCCCCTGCCACCAGTTCTCCGGCGGAAAGAAGGAGCCGAAACGGAACGGGTCTCCTCCGGAGGGAGTCGTGCGGCCGTGGGGCCGAGCGGAAACTTCGGGGAGTTACAGATACCGTGGAGGGAGAGAAAACCGACGGTGGAGGAGAGGAAGAAGAGCATCTCCGGGTTTGAGGCTCCCTGAGCGATGATTCGTAATGATCGTGGTGTTTGTTGAGCGCTTACTATATGTCAAGCGTTGTTCTAAACACTGACGTAGGTACAAATGAATCAGGTTGATCCCTCTAGACGGTAAGCTCGTTGTGTCTGTTATATTGTTTTGTACTCTACCGAGCGCTTAGTACAGTTGCTCTGCACGCTGTAGGCGCTCAATACACTGATCGATTGAAAAGGTCGGACACAGTCCCTGTCCCGCATGGGGCCCACAGTCTAAATGGGAGGGAGAACGGCTACTGAATCCCCATCTGTCAGAGGAAGAAACTGAGGCCCAGAGAAGTGATTTGCCCCGGGTCACCCAGCAGATGACCGGCAGAGCCAGAATTAGGACCCAGGTCCTCCGACTCCCAGGCCTGGACTCTTTCCTCAGGTTGCTTCTACGCCAGACCGTTTGGAAAGTGGGGCCGTTACCCTGGAAACTGCTTTGGATTTTTTTTCTTTCAAGGTTCAGAAGGATCTCCCGGTGCATTTCAGACCGGCCGACGACCGCTTCCATTCATTCTTCAATCATATTTATTGAGGGCTTACTTTGTCCAGAGCACTGTACTTGGTGCGTTGGGTTCACACTCTTGCCCGGCGGTCACCCGGGTCACCGGCGGAGGGTCCCTTAACCCCCTCCCGGGCAGGCAGGATGGTCTCGATCCCTGAACCCAGTGCACCTGGTTCATTTACTCACCCGCTTCCGGGTCCGGGGGGATTCTCCACATGTACAGGTTGAAGTCGTCAGAGCCTGAGAGGATGTACTGTGAGGGAGAAGACAAAAAGGAGCAGCGTGAGAAGTCAAGAGGCAAACGGACGAGTACGGTGCGGCTCGGAAACGTGACTTCCTTAAAAATTCATCCAGTCGATCGATCGTGCTGAGCGCTTACTAGGTGTGGGCGCTGCACTGAGCACTCGGGAGAGGACAACGTAGCGGAGTTGGTAGACCTGTTCCCTGGCCACGACGATAAGAACCGTGGTATTTGTTAAGCGCTTACTATGTGCCAGGCACTGTACTAAATGCTGGGATAGAAACCGGCTAATCAGGTAGGACGCAGTCCCTGCACCCCACGGGGCTCGGGGCCTTCAGCCCCATTTTACGGATGAGGGAACCGAGGCCTAGAGAAGTGACTTGCCCAAGGTCACACAGCAGACAAGTGGCGGAGCGGGAATTAGAACCCGGGATCTTCCGACTCCCAGGCCCACACCCTAACCACTAGGCCGGTCCACAGGCTTTTCCGACTCTGGTAAAGCAAATATCTACCACGGGAGGAAGAGGAGCTGTCTCGGCTCGGGACTCCAGGGGGTCCTGCCTCGCCCGGCTTGGCAAGCGGGAACGTCCCGTCGGCCCGGCCCATCACGGGGGCGGCCCGACGGTTCGAACCCCGGAGAGTACTCGGGGGCCTTGGCCAAACCAGCCGAGCAGGCTGTGCAAAGCTCTGAGGCGGCTGAGATCCTCGGTCGGGGGGGGAGGCACGTCTGGCTTCAGTGAAATCCTCGGGCGGAGGGTTTCGGAGGAAGAAATCCTCTCGGGGTTTGATTACGGGGATGCTTTCCCAGGAAGCCTCCGCCGGGAGTGAACGGAAGAGGACCGGGTGGACGTGAAAGGAGGGTTGCTTTAGGTCAGCTCCCGTCCGTAGAAGGAGACGGGCAGCGGAAGCCCTCACCGACACACTGCGTCACCTCGTGACCAGTTCACACCCTGAGGATCAGCACGAACTCGAGGGTAGAGCCGGGGCCTGGGAGGCAGCAGGACCCGGGTTCCAGTCCACTCGTCTGCCGGGTGACCTTAGGCGAGTCACTTCACTTCTCGGGGCCTCAGTGACCTCCTCTGGAAAACGGGGATTACGACCGTGAGCCCCGCGTGAGACAGAAACCGTATCCGACCCGATTAGCTTAAACCTACCCTAGGGCTGGCCTGCCTGGCACAAAATAAACACTTAAATATCCTAGACTACAAAGAAAACCGGGTTTTACGGGCTCTGCGTCTGACGGGACTGGGGAGTTACAGGGGAGTGAGGGCGGGGGGGGGGGAGAGGCACGTGAAGCTCTTCCAGTCCCAATAAGGTGTGGAATAAAAAATAAGCTCTCGGGATACGTTCAGGAATTTATCATCACTTGCTATACATCCTGTTTTAGCCCTCCTCCTCAGATCTCTAGAAAGAGCTGCCAGAAATAGCACAGGCCCAACAGAGAGAGAGTAGTCTGGAGGCCTTGCCTCCCGGTGAGGTCGCTTAACTTCTCTGTGCCTCGGTTTCCTTATTTGGAAGATGGGGCTTTGATACCTGCGTGTTGGGTTGCTTAACTTCTCTGGTTCTCAACTTCCTCATCTAGAAGATGGGAGTTTTTGAGACCTCCCTGCTGATTAGGTCACTTAATTTCTCTGGGCCTTAGCCTCCTCAACTGGAAGATGGAGATTCGATACCCGTTCTCCCTCCCCTTCCCCGGGGCGCCCCACGTGGGACCGGGATGATGTCTGATCTAACGATTCTTGGCGCTCACCACAGGGCGCTCGCTAAATCCCACAGAACGGCGCCCAACGCTTAGAACGGTGCTTGGCACACAGTAAGCGCTTAACAAATACCATCATCATCATCACTGCGGGTGGCCTCGGAGGACTGACGGGTACCGAGCTGATGCCATTCCATCGATCACCCCAAGATAGTTACTGAGCGTTTACCGTGTGCAGAGCACCCTACTAAGCCCACGGGAGAGCTCCGAAGAAAAGAGGAGTAGGCACGATCCGTGCCCATGGGGAGCTTACAGTCCAGCGACCGGCAGCGTTGGTAGCACACCCGTCGGATGACATCCGTAACTACCGCTGGAGACGCCAACTATCACCCAACAGATGCCTCACTGGGCCTCGTTCCCGCCTGTCCCGCCGTCGACCTCTGGCCCACGTCCTACCTCTGACCTGGAAGGTCCTCCCTCCTCCCATCCGCCAAACTCCCTTCCCCTCTTCAAAGCCCTACCGAGAGCTCCCCTCCTCCAGGAGGCCTTCCCAGACTGAGCCCTCCCTTTTCCTCCGCTCCTCCTCCCCTCCCCGCTGCCCCGACTCCCTCCCGCTGCTCTACCCCCTTCCCCTCCCCACAGCACTAGAATATTTGTACATATTTATTGCTCTCTTTTATTAATGATGTGCATTCATCTGTGGTTCTATTTATCTATCTTGACGGTAGTGATGCCTGTCTACTTGTTTTGTTGCCTGTCTCCCCCCTTCTAGACTGTGAGCCCGTTGTTGGGTAGGGATTGTCTCTCTCTGTTGCCGAACTGTACTTTCCAAGCACTTAGTACAGTGCCCTGCACACAGTAAGCGCTCAGTAAATACAACTGAATGAATGAGTTTCTTGAACACTTATGGTGTGCACAGCATCATACTAAGCGCCTGGAAGAGTGCAACACAACAGAGTTCAACCACTCGACCGATGGAGGCCCAGTGAGCACTTATGAGGTGCAGAGCACTGTACGAAGCGCTTGCGAGAGTCCAGTCTAACAGAGTTCACAGACATGTTCCCCGCCCATACTGAGCTTACAGTCTAAAGGGTTAGTAGACACAAGGAATTTAGAGTCTAGACTTCTTTACACCCCGAAGCCCTGCCCATAATCCCGCTAAGCCTCTCATAGGACCGGAGAAGTCAGTCACTGGGGAGAGGGTACGAGGTGGGGGCTTCAAGACCCCACAGCTAAAGACAATCCTGGAACTCAATCGTATCTGTCAGGCAACGGTATTTATTGAGCGCTTACGGTGTGCAGAGCACTGGACTAAGCACTTGGGAAAGTAAGAGAATTAGCAGACCCATTCCCAGGCCATACAGGATGGCTCTTGGGTGGATGGCTTCGTTTGCATGATGTCCAACGGTTGTTCTTTTATGCCTGGCAGGGAATGTCTGTTTATTGTTATACTGTAATCTCCCAAACGCTTAGTAGAGTGCTCTGCACACACGTAAGCCCTCAGTAAATACAATCAGATGAATGAATGCCGGGATGAAGGACTAGGGCAGGAGCTCTCTGCTCGCTTTCCAGAGGAAAAGATCACGACCCGAGAAGTTCAACACTTGGACCAAGCAGAACCCAGGCTGAGAAGCAACCTCGGCGTCCAGCGGACCGACCTCAAACTCTGGGGATCTGCTGGTCGAGGCTTAGGAAACCCAGGTGTCCTAGATCCTCCGCTCTCGGGGCCGCCCCGGGCTCTCAGTTCACCCACAGGTTGAGAAAGCGAGTGGGTTGAGAGGTTAACAGCTTCCGCCTTTTACCATATGGGTGCCTGTGTGACCTTGGGCGAGTCACTCAACTTCTCCAGGCCTCAGTTTCCTTGTCTATAAAATGGGGATCCAATGCCTGTGACTTTGACTGAGGGACTGCGGCAGTGCCCAAGCTGAACGCGCGCGCTTAACACACAGTAAGAGCTAATCAAATGCCACCATTAAAATCATTATCACTGCACTTAAAATAGAAGAGGGAAGGGATTAATGTCTGTTTCCCCCATTAGACTGTAAGTTCATTGCGGACAGGGGAGCTTATCTACCTTTTCTTTTGCACTGTCCTCTCCCAAGCACTCAGTACAAGGCTCGGCACGCAGTGAGCACTCAGTAAAAGCCATTGATTGAAAAGGGGAAGGGAAAAGCTGCCTGAGCCAGCTGGGTGAAGGTGATTGTTTACACTGAGCCGGGACACGGGATAAGGAGCGGCACTGAAAGGCAGACCTGAGCCAGCACCGAGTAATGAGGCGGTTGGAGAGAGATGGAGCGGAAGCGCTTAGTACAGTGCTTTGCACACAGTAAGTGCTCAGTCAATACCGACTGAATGAAGAAGGGAAAAAGAGAGACAGCGGAATAGAGCTGCCCTGGCTTGGGAAGAAGAGAATCCTATGGATCTAGAAGTTCTTCTCCACAACTCGCTTTTCAAGTGGTCTTTGTTAAGCACTTACTATGTGGCAGGCACCGTATTAAGCGCTGGGATAGTGCAGTGCAAGCGCCTAGTACAGTGCTCCGCACATAGTAAGCGCTCAATAAATGCTATCGAATGAATACTAGATAATCAAGTTGGACACAGTCTCTGTCCCACTTAGGGCTCACAGTCTTAACACCCGTTTTCCAGAGGAGGCAACTGAGGCTCAGAGAAATTAAGCGACGTGCCCAGCATCGCACAGCAGACAAGTGGCGGGGCCGGGATTAGAACCCAGGCCCTCTGACTCCCAGGCCCACGCTCTTTCCACCAGATCACGCTGCTTCTCTTGGACCGTTTCCCCCTCTGGACTGTAAGCTCGCTGTGGGCAGGGTATGCGTCTGGTCACTGCTATACTGTCCTCTCCCAAGGGCTTAGTACAGTGCTCTATACACAATAAGCGCTAAATAAATACGATTGGAATGAACGAATTGGACACGAAGAAGACCTCCCCCCTCTCCCGCCTGAAAAACAGACAGAGAGGCCAAAGCAGAGCTCCTCGCTTGGTCCTTTGGCTGGAAAGATTGGAAAAATCCCGCCCGGCCAGCTGCTCTAGAGGTAAAGAGCCGAGGCAGGGAGGAGGTGAGGCGGGCTGATTCAGAAGCCTGCCTTACAAGGAAGAAAACCCTCAGGCTCTCTCTTCCCCTCGCACACGGATTTAATCTGCCCGCTCCTCCAAGGCACTGGAAAGACGGTCAGGCTGAGCCGGATTCCTTCCAGGCCCAGTGAGCTTTCCCGCCTCGGCCCTCCGTCCGATCGGAACGGGGGGGGGGGAGGGACGACGACACCCACCGGCACATGGACGAGGTTGGCGTCGGGGTCTGAGCGGGAGGTGTTCGGACAGGCCGGCTGACTGCTGAGGGAATCCCGGGGACGGTGGGATGTTGGCGTCCACCCTCTAGACCGTAACCTCGTTCTGGGCAGGGAACGTGCCGGCTAATTCCGTATCTTCCCCGAGTGACACTTGAGGCGGCAGGGGCTGTTCTGTCTCTGGCTTGCGGTTACCCAGCGAACCAAGGAAGCAGCGTGGCCTAGTGGAAGGAGCCCCGGCCGGAGAGTCGGAGGACCTGGGTTCTTAATCCCAGCTCTGCCGCTTGCCTGCCATGAGACCTCGGATAAGTCGCTTCACTTCCCCGAGCCTCAGTTTCTGTAAAACGGTGATTAAGAAGGGGAGAGTACTATGTGGGACAGAGACTGTGTCCGACCTGAATAGTTTGGATCTCCCGCGACACTTGGTACAGTGCCTGGCAAAATAGTTAGTGCTTAACAAATACCATAAAATAGTAAAAATTTTGTTAACTTACGTTAAGCCGGGATGGAAAGAAGGAAATCAGGTGGGACGCAGTCCCTGTCCCACGTGAGGCTCACAGGTTCAATCCCCATTTGAAAGATGAGGTAACTGAGGCACAGAGAAGTGAAGTGACTTGCCCCAGGTCACAGAGGGGACGGGTGGCAGAGCAGGGATTAGAACCCAAGACGTCGTGAATCCCGGGTCTGCCAACCTCTCGACCACGACCTGGAAAGCCCTCCCTCTTCCCGTCCGACAGACCATCGCTTTCCCTACCTCCAAAGCCTTATTTATCGGAGACGCACCTCCTCCAAGAGGCCTTCCCTGACTAAGCCCCCCTTTCCTCTTCTCCCACTCCCTCTGCGTCGCCCTGACTTGCTCCCTTCATTTCACCAACCCGTCTCCTGCCCCTCGGCACTTATGTCCACATCCGTCGCCTATTTATCTCCACTGATGTCCGTCTCCCCGTCTAGACCGTCGGCTCGTCGCGGGCAGGGAATGCGTCTGTTACATTGTTGGGTCGTACTCTCCCAAGTGATCGGTACGGTGCCCTGCCCATGGTAAGCGCTCGATCTCTCCCAGTCAACCCATGGGAGATTGACTCACGGGGTGCGGGGCCTCTACTAAGCGCTTAAGGAGAGCAGAACATAACAGACACGTTCCCTGCCCACGACGAGCCTACCAAGGGGGAAAGATGAATCCCAGTGGCTGCCCCTTGTTTCGGAGAAGCGGCGTTTCCCAGCGACACGAAGGTCAGCAGCGTTCCCCCGGCACTGGCTCCACAGGAATCTCTCAAGTGCGTCTGGGACCCGGGCCCGGTTTTCCCGTTGGACCGGCACAAGCTATTTCTCGGAACAAAACGGGGGAGGTGCTTCTGCCCTGTTCTCAGCCCTGGCGATCCCCGGCTATTTTCCATTTTAGAACTCTGCCCCACGGACCCTTTCTCGGGCCCTTTCTCTAGCGACGGTCTCTACGACAGAACGTGTCCGCTTTTTGTTACGGTGTACTCTCTCCGACGCCTACCGCTGTGCTCCGCACACGGTACGCGCTCAATAAACAGGACTGACTGACTGATTTTACAGCTCTCTGCCACGATCATCGTCAACCGTAGTAAATAATAATAATAATTACGGCATTTGTTTAGCGCTTACTAGGTGCCGGGCACTGTATTAAGCGCCGGGGTGGATACCGGCAAATGGGCTCGGACTCGGTCCTTGCCCTCCATGGGGCTCAGAGTCTCAATGCTCATTTTAAAGATGAGGTAACTGAGGCCCAGGGAGCGAAATTCATTCATTCATTCATTCATTCAATAGCATTTATTGAGCTCTTACCACGTGCAGAGCACTGAACTAAGCGCTTGGAATGTACCATTCGGCAACAGATAGAGACAATCTCTGCCTACTGACGGGCTTACAGTCTAATCGGGGGACACGCTGGACAAAAACAAGACAACCTAATCACGGTAAAGGGAATCAAGGGGATGTACACCTCATTAATAAAATAAATAGGGGAATAAAAATATATACAAATGAGCAGAGTGCGGAGGGGAAGGGAGGGAGGAGGAGCAGAGGGAAAGGGGGCTTAGAAATGACTTGCCCAAGGCCGCACAGCAAACAAGTGGCAGAGCCGGGATCGGAACCCATGACCTTCTGACTTCCAGGCCCGTGCTCTAGCCATTACTCCATGCTGGTATTTATTGAGCGCTTACTGTGGGCAGACCTCTGTACCAAGCGCTTGGGAGAGCACTCTGGACAGTGAGTTCGTTATGGGCAGGGAACTCGTCCGCTAATTCTGTCACTTAGAACAGTGCTCTTCGCCTCGTACGCGCTGTTTGATTGTATTGTACACTCCCAAGCTCTTAACGCTGTGCTCCGCACAGAGTAAGCGCTCATTAAATGCCACTGATCGACTGATTACAATATTGAGTCGGTAGACAACTTCTCTGCCCAAGATGTGCTTGGCCAAGGAAGCGAGGAGAAGGGTCAGTAACTCCGAGACTTGAGCTACAGCAGACCCTGCCCAAACACCCAGCAATGTGCCTTTTACCATTTTTTTTTAATGGTATCTGTTAAGCGCTTACTATGTGCCAGACACTGTTCTAAGCACCGGGGTGAGTTTCAAACTTTCAATCATTCAGTCGTATTTATTGAGCACATTCCGTGTGCACAACTCTGTTACAGGGCAATCTGGTTGGACCGAAACCAGGTCCCACTTGGGGCTCACAGTCTTAATTCCCACTTTCCAGATGAGGTAACCGAGGCACAGAGAAGTGAAGCCTCTCGCCTAAGATTGCACAGCAGGCAGGTGGGGGAGCCGGGATTAGAACCCAGGTCCTTCTGATTCTCAGGCCCGGCGTTCTAACAATTAGGACACGCTGCTTCTCAGGTCGTTTTCTGGGTCATTCCACTCATGCCGCTTAATCTCCACGGCTCACCCGCCTCCTTCCGTTCTGCGGCACGGTCTAACGGTCTGCTCCTCTCCGGTCTCCTCCAAAGCTCAAGCTAGGCTCCAGCCAGCTGCAACTGGGACCAGGAGGTGGGTTCTAATCATGACCCAAACAGAAATAAGTGGATCACTGCTCAACCCTCCTTACCCATTCACCTTTCCAGCAAGCAAAGACCCCGCTAGTGCCGAGGAGCAGCGTGGCACGGGGCTGGGAGTCAGAGGACCTGGGTTCTAATCTCGGCTCTGCCGCCTGGCTGCTGTGGGAGCTAGGGCAAGTCACTTGAATTTCGTCAAACAGGGACTAAGGCCGTGAGTCCCACGGGGGACGTGGACCGTGCCCAACCTGATTAGCTTATATCGACCCCGGTGCTCAGTACAGTGCCTGGCACATAGTAAGGGCTTAACAAAGACCATTACCAAAAAAAAAAAAAGAAAAAATCTTGCTCTGTGGGCAACCTGGTTCTTCTTTCTCAACCGCCACTAGAAATGTTTACACAGTGGGCAGGGAGCTTCAACCCCACCTGAAATTCTACTAATGAACTACTATTCACCAGGCCCCGATGGCCGGACTTCCAGAGCTCTCCAAAGACCCTTTCTAGTGCACCTGATATCATTATTATTACGGCACTTAGAACAGTGCTCTGCACATAGCAAGCGCTTAAATACCAACATTATTATCCGTTCAGCGCTTACTCTGTGCCAGGCACTGTACTAGGTGCTGAGGTGGATACAAGCAAATTGGGTCGGACACCGTCCCTGTCCCCCGTGCGGCTCACGTGCTCAATCCCCATTTTACAGATGAGGGAACTGAAGCACAGGGAAGTGAAGTGACTTGCCCAAGGTCTCAAAGCAGACAAGGGGCAGGACCAGGATGAAAACTTGAGCCCTTCTGACTCCCAGGCCCGTGCTCTACCAACTAGACCACAGCTTGCTGCCCTCCCACTACAACCCAGCCCACAAACTTCGCTCTAATAATAATAATAATAATAACAATAAAGGCATGCGTTAAGCGCTGTACTATGTGCCAGACCCGAACTAAGTGCTGGGGTAGACACAAGCTAATTAGGTTGGACACCGTTCTCCCTCATGGGGCTTACGGTCTTAACCCCCATTTACAGATGAGGGAACTGAGGCCCAGAGAAGTGAGGTGACTTGCCAAAGGTCACCCAGCAGACGAGCGGCGGAGCCGGGATTAGAATGCCAATTTACTCCCTGCGCCTCGATGCAGTGCTCTGCACACAGTGGGCGCTCAATACACACCACTGATGGATGGATTTCATACGATGGGGAAAACCGCCCCCGCCCACGAGACTGTACAGACAAGTCCATTCCTCTTTATCGGCAGCCTCCCGGAGCCCTTCTACTCATTGAAATGTGGAATCGTTAATGGACCGGAGGAGGAGACCGCTGCGATGAGGCCAAAGAAATCCAAAAGGAGGATTTAAAGTAAACCAGCTGTGTGGGAAGGGAAAGGCCAAAGGATGAGTTTGGGGTGAAGGGGTAAGAACGCGTCTGAAATCATAAACAGCTGCTCGTGAACACGCGGCTTTTAGGCGCTTCAAGGAGCGTTTTCCCTTTAGGGGCAAAACCCGAGACTGCCATGAGCAACTGGTTCTGGGGATTATTGGATTAGGAAGGAGGGGGTTCCCTAGCCTCCGACTTTTCTTTTTTAATGGTATTTGTTAAGCACTTACGATGTGCCAGGCACTATACTAAGCGCTGGGGTAGATACAAGGTAATCAGGTTGGACACAGTCCATTTCCCACATAGGCAGGCTCCTAGTCTTAATTCCTATTTTACAGACGGGATGCCTGAGGTATCGAGAGGTGAAGTGACTTGCCCAAGGTCACACAGCAGACACGTGGCAGAGCCGGGATTAGAACCCAGGCCCTTCGGACTCCCGGGCACCGTGATCTGTCCACTAGGCCAGGCTGCTTCTCAATCAGACGTCTGGGCTACTGACGTGAGCCCCGGGTGGGGCAGGGACTTTTTCGGACCCGACTAACTTGCATCTGCCCCGGCGATTAGAAGAGTGCTTGACACATAGTAAACGCTTAACCAGTACCGTTACTATTACGAATGACAATGATCGGGCCGACCCTGCCGCGAGTCTACGTTGTCCAGGTCGAGCTCTAGAGCTGGCGAATTCTCTCTCTGTGTCGCCGACTCTCTCGGCTTCGCCTCAAACTCAAGGCTTCTGTAAAATGAGTGAGGGACACTGTGGAGTAGCTCTGGCACCTTGCAGGGCTTGAAACGTGGGAGGCACAGTGGCAATCTCAGTGCCCATACCGTAATAATAATAAAAATTATGGTGTTTGGTAAGCACTTACTATGTGCCAACAGGCGCCGGGGTGGATACGAGCAAATCGGGTCGGACGCGGTCCCTGGCCCACGTGGGGCTCACCGTCTCAATCCCCATTTTACAGATGAAGGAACTGAGGCCCAGAGAAGTGAAGCGATTTGCCCAAGGTCACACAGCAGATAAGTGACCGAGCTGAGATTAGAATCCATGACCTTCTGAATCCCAGGCCCACGCTCTATCCACTATACCATGCTGCTTCTCCTGGCTGTTGTTTTGTTATATTGGGCTCTCCCAAGCGCTTAGTACAGTGCTCTGCGCACAGTAAGTGCGACTGACTACTCTGCCCTCTCTGCTGCTCAGAGACATTCCTTCTCCCTCACTGGCTCCCAAGCCTTTGGCAACCCCTGCCAACTATCCTAGACTTTTAATTCCTTCCAGAAACCCTCAGCAACCTCAACCCCGATCAACTTGCCGATTACTTGATTGACCAAAATCAGATCAAACCTGCCTCAAGTCCCTCGCTCCCCTCCCCAGGCTCCCCTCGGAGGATAGAGCCCGGGGCTGGGAGTCAGAAGGTCATGGGTTCTAATCCCAGCTCCGCCACTGGTCTGCTGGGTGGCCTTGGGAAAGTCTCTGCGCCTCAGGGACCTTATCTGTAAAATGGGGATTAAGAGCGTGAGCCCCTTGTGGGACAGGGACTGTGGCCAACCAGATTACCTCGTACAGACCCCAGCATTTAGAACAGTGCTCGACACACGGAGTTTGGCAAACGTCATAGTAGTTATCATTATCGTCACCCCGGTGCTCGGAGCCCCTGCCCCACCGGCTTTCTCGGGATGTCTACGGATGCGGTCGGTCTTTCCGGAAGGAGACCCTAGAAAGCCCTACCCCACACGTGGAGCTCGGACCCCTCCATCCTGTGGCCCCGGTTTCATTTCGCCTGGGCCGGCCCACAAGCACACGAGTGAGAAGCGACGCGGCCCTAGGGGATAGAGCGTGGACCTGGGAGTCAGAGGCCCTGGGTTCGAATCCCAGCTCCGCCGCTCATCCGCTGGGTGACCCTGGGCAAGTCGCTTCGTTTCTCTAGGCCTCAGTTACCGCCTCTGGAAAATGAGGATTGAGACTGGGAGCTCCGCTCGGGGCAGGGACTGCGTCCAAACTGATTTGCTTCTATTTGCTCCCACCCCCTGGGGTCTGGTGTCCCTGGTGGGCTTCCAGCTGGGGGGCCGACTCGCTCCCTCTTGTGCAAACTGGTTTCGAAATCCAGCCTCCCCGGACCCGCGGAATTTACATCCCAAGGGACCTCACTGGAGGCTCTCAACATTCTTTCTCTCTCTCTTTTTTTTTTAAACGGTATTTAGTAGTTGCTTATTCTGTGCCAGGCACTGCACTAAACGCTCCGGTAGACTCACGATAATCAGGTTGGACAAAGTCCGTGTCCCGCACGGGGGGCTCACGGCCTTAATCCCCATTTTACAGATGAGGAGAAACCGAGGCCCAGAGACGCGAAGTGACTTGCCCGAGGTCGTACAGCGGACAAGTGGCAGAGTCGGGATTAGAACCCAGGTCCTCCGACTCCCGGGCCGGTGCGCGATCTACTAGGCCAGATTTCTGCTGAGAAGTCACATCCTTCTCTATCGTAAAGGGAGAAACTGAAGCACTGGCAGGGACGGAGGAAGAAAGGGAGGATCTGACGCAGTCAAGCCATCTCTGCTCTCAGAACGACCCTGGAACCGCTCGATCGCCCCGACTCACTCACCGACTCACTCACCGGCCTCTCCTTATGGGGCTTATCAAACCCTGACAGATGAAGCGCGGCACAGGCCCCGGAGTCAAATGGATTACAACCAGCCTTTTCAAAAGCAACTGTAGGGAATGTTCTAGAGAGGGGCAGAAAGGCCAATTGCTCTCATCCCGTCCCCTGCAATCTCTTCAATACGGGGCCCTGAGGGTGGAAAGAGGCGGGGAGTCTGGTGGAGGAGGGGCAGACTCCTGCCTACTGTGTTGCTTTCTTGGAAGACGGATCAATAATCGACTGTATTTACTGAGGGCTTACTTCTTTTTTAAAGTATCCGTTAAGCGCCGTGTGCCAGGGACTGTACTAAGTGGCGGGGTAGGTGCAAGGTAATCGGGTTGGACACAGTCCCCGTCCCACGTGGGGCTCACAGTCTCACTTCCCATTTACAAGTAAGGTAAATGAGGCACTGAGAAGTGAAGCGACTCGCCCTAGGTCACACAGCAGAAAAGTGGAGGGCCTGGAATTAGAACCCAGGGCCTTCTGATTTCCAGGCCCGTCTGTATCTACTAGGCTGCGCTGCTTACTAGGTGAAGAGAATTCGTGATCCTTGGAGGTTAATGATGGCTTTCCCAGGGAAGCTGGGCTCCTTCCACCAATCAATCAGACATATTTACCGAGTGCTTACTATGAACAGAGCACTGTGCTAAGCGCTTGGGAGAGTACGATACAGGTATAGAACAGACACATTCCCTGCCCACTTCACCAAAGCACCCAGCAGACAAGTGGCGGAGCCGGGACTAGAACCCAGGGCCTACCGACTCCCAAGCCCGGGCTCTAGCCACTAGGCCACGCGACTCGAAAGCATTCATTTTCCTTGGAGGTTAATAACGGCTTGCCCAGGAAACCTGGGCTCCCCTTCAATCAATCCATCGTATCTATTGAGGGCTTTCTGGCTGCAGAGCCCTGTACTATGCACTCGGGAGACTAAAACAGAACAGACACGTTCCCTGCCCACGACATCAAGGCAGTCGGCTAGTCGATCGTACTTATTGAGCGCTTACCGTGTGCAAGGCATCCAGCCTCTGCCGGGACCCCGAATCCGGTCCCCGATGGGAGTGGGGTGGGTTTTTTCCCCAAATGAAAAGAACGTGGAGTCCCAACAGACAAGTAAACCGGCACCGTTTCACCGCTTCTATCGATAAATGCTACTCTTCTCACTGTACCTCCATCTCGTCTATCTCGCCGCTTACCTCTCGCCCGCATCCTACCTGTGACCTGGAACGCCTTCCCTCTTCCTCTCAGACTGATAATTGCTCTCCCCACTTCAAAACCTTATTGAAAGCCCATCTCCTCCAAGAAATCTTCCCTAAGCCCTCCTCTCTCCTCCAACTCCCTTCTGCACCACTCTTACTTGCTCCTTCATTCATCCTCCCTCCCATCCCCACAGTGTGTATATATATACATATATATATGCATGTGTATATATATACACACATATATGTGTGTACATAGATAGAATATATATATATATATATATCCTGAATATATATACACAGTATATCCACACCATATATATAGATGTGTATGTATACACACGCATATCTATAAATACGGCCTAGTGGATAGAGCACGAGCCTAGGAGTCAGGAGGTGATGGGTTCTAACCCTGCTCCGCCACTTGTCTGCTGGCTGACCCGGGGCAAGTCGCTTCACTTCTCTGGACCTCAGTTCCCTCATCTGTGTAATGGCGACTGAGATTGTGAGCCCCATGTGGGACAGGGACTGTGCCCAACATTTTCTGCTTAATACGGTACCCGGCACACAGTAAGTGCTTAACAAATACTACAGTTACTATTATTTTAGCTGTAATTTATTTATTTAGTTGTATTAACGCCTGTCTCCCCCTGAAGACTGGGAGCTTGTCGTGGGCAGGAACGTGTCCGTCTGTTGTTATAGCGTCCTCTCCCAAGCGCCTAGTACAGTGCTTTGCACACAGTAAGCGTTCAATCGATAGAATTGAATGAATAAATGACAAACACCTTCCACGACCTAATTTGGTCCTCCATGGGACTCTGCCAAACCTCCTTTCCCTGGATGACTTCGACAGCCTCTCGCGGAAGGAGGAATTCTACATCACGCCCCTTCTGGCTCTGGGAACGCTCAGGACCTACAAGCAAACATGACTGAGCCACGGGTGGGTGGTGTAGAGAGGTGGGAAGTCACACCTCCGAGGGCGGCCGCCTTCGACACTAGCCCATCTAGCCTCGTTCCGATCAGCCCTTAGCGCCGCAGGCTGCCATCTGAGCGGCCGCTGCTTTACTCAGGGCTTTTGGTCGCCTAGCTGGCTCCATCCCATGCCGGAAATTCGACTCTTTCGCCGCCCCGAGGTCCGGCCTAGCGGACACGGGCGGTGAGAGCCGCTCTCGGAACGGGAGGCGCTCCAAACTCTGGGAAACTACCCTTAAATTTCATTCCTCTAAACATTCCTGGGCGGTGGACGGACGGCCAAGGGGTGTGGCACCCCTTCCCCCTGTTGGAAGAGATGGGGGAGACTGAGAGCTACAGGAGGCGTCAGTCCCTGAGACAACAGTGACAACCGCACAGAGGGACCCGGTCGCCCGCCCTCCTTTCTGGTCCACAACCCACCGGCCTCAGTGCTCAAGCCCGTCTGTAAGCTCTGTAAGCCCGTCAAACGGCAGGGAACGTATCTGTTGCCGACTTGTTCATTCCAAGCGCTTAGTACAGTGCTCTGCACATAGTAAGCGCTCAATAAATACTATTGAATGAATGCTCAGGCATGTCAAGGGGAACCCCCGGGGCTGGGAAAATCTGCAAAACAAAAAAAGGGCTCCGAGACGGATGAGCGGAGGCAAAATGGCAATCACCTCTTCCTCCCCACCACACGCAGAGAGACGACGGGCACACAGAGACTCTTCCTCCTGTGGGGCCAGAGACGACTCCCCTCACAACCTCGGATGAGGAGGGGTCCATCTCGATTTGCTCTTTTTCTCCCTGGTTTAGAGGGCAGAGTCTGTCACGCTCTGCAAATATGTAGGTCCCACACAACTGGACAGCAAACCGACAAGCAGCATGGCCTGCTGAGAAAAGGCGTGGCCCAGTGGGAAAGCGCAGGGGCTTGGGAGTCAGAGGACCTGGGTTCTAATCCCAGCTCCGCCACCTGCCTGCTGTGTGACCTCGGACAGGCTACTCAACTTCCCTTCATCTGCAAAATGGGGGTTCGATACCTGTTTTTTTTTTTTTTTATTTTTAACGGTAGTTGTTAATTGCTTACAATTTGCTAGGCACTTTACAAAGTGCTGAGGTACATCCAAGACAATCAGGTTGGACATAGTCCATGTCCTATTTCTAAAAACTGAGGTGCACGCACTCTCGCCATATACCTCTAGAGTTTTTTGAGGAGACTCCCAAGCGCTTAGTACAGTGCTCTGCCCACAGTAAGTGCTCAGTAAAGACCATTAATGGATTGATGGAGATGGTAATACCGGCTGCTAACGGCTTCTGCACCAAGTACCCGATCCACCTCCCTTTCCACGTCAAACTCTCTGTTGCGCCCCTAACTCCAGTCAGTCGGTCAATCGTACTTACTGAGAGCTTACCGTGTGCAGAGCACTGCACTAAATGCCTGGGAGAGTACATTACAACAGTAATCAGACACATTCCCTGCCCCCAAAGAGCTTGCAGTCTAGAGGGGGAGAGACAGACGTTAATAGAAATAAATGGATTTCAGATATGGACATAAGTGCTGTGGAGCTGGGATGGGGGATGAATAAAGGGAGCAAGTCAGGGTGACGCGGAGCGAGTGAGAGAAGAGGAAAGGAGGGCTCAGTCGGGGAAGGCCTCCTGGAGGAGATGCGCGCCCTACAATGCTGGTTACGGTAGTAAGACGGGGACTAAGCGCCTAGTACAGTGCTTGGCACACGGCAAGCGTTCATTAAATACGACCCAATGAATGACTCTGGAGAAGCCTGGACCTTGAGCTCTTTTGCCTAATATGGGACCCCACTGACAGAGGGAACCAGGGAAACCAGTGAAGAACTCTACCCGCCTAGCACCAGGCAGACTATAAGCTCCCCTCTAGACTCCAAGCCTGTACTCCCCCAAGCGCTTAGTACAGAGCTCTGCGTATAGTAAGCGCTCCCTTTGTTCTTTCCCCCTCCCCCCCCATAGCACTTGTGTATATATAAGCTGCAATTTTATTTATTTATATTGATGTCTATTTGTACATCTCTCTCGTCCTCTTCTAGACTGGGAGCTCGTTGTGGGCAGGGACTGTCAGTCCTTACTGCTGCCTACCGTACTTTCCCAAGCGCTTAGTGCAGGGCTCTGCACCCAGTCTGCGCTTAATAAATAGGACTGAATGAAGGAATGATCGCTAGACTGATCCGTGAAGGCCAAGGGGAGGACTGCTGGCTCCACCCTGATCCTTAGAAGGCAAAAGCTGGCATCACTGCCAGCGGGCGTCCACCCTCACAGCGGCCGGTGGGTTCGCCAGTGCTGGCCAGGCTGCGTGACTAGCGGATGCAGCCCGAGGCCTAATCCCAGCTCCCCTCTTGTCTGCTGGGTGACGCTGGGCAAGTCACTTCACTTCTCTGGGCCTCAGTCCCCTCGTCTGGAAAACGGGGGTGGAGACCGCGAGCCCCGCGTGGGACAGGGACGGTGCCCAGCGTGATTAGCTTCTATCTACCCCGGCGCTTAGTTGGGTGCCTGGTTCGTGGTAAATGCTTAACAAATACCATTTTAAAAAAACAAAAGCCCACCAGTATCTCAGCTAGACTGGGGACCCTCACCAGGCGGACCCCAGGATCTGAGTGACGGGAGCGGATCGGGACGGAAAACCCCCAGCTCGGGATTGCGTTTTCCAGATGGGGGTGCCGACGGCTGAAAAGCGACAGGAGAGTCAGCCCCCGGCTTATTGACGATGACAATAATAGCGGCATTTGTTAATCGCTTACTGTGTGTCAAGCACTATTCTAAGCGCTGGGGTAGAGTCAGGTTAATCGAGCAGGACACAGTCCCCGTCCCCAGCTGGGGCTCACGGTCTTAATCCCCATTTTACAGATGAGGGAACTGAGGCACAGAGAAGTCAAGTGACTCGCCCGTGACACCGGCGGCAGAGCCGGGATTAGAACCCGGGTCCGTCTGATTCTCAGGACCGTGCTCTATCCGCTAGACCAGGCCGCTTCTTCATACAGAGCTCCTCAGCTTGTGTCAGCAGAAGAGAGGGGGAAGCTCCCACGGTTCTCTGTGATTACAAGGACTTCGTACAAGCACTTAGTACAGTGTGGAGAAAACGCGGGCCCGGGAGTCAGGCGGTCACGAGTTCTAATCCCGCCTCCACCCCTTGTCTTCTGTGTGACCCTGGGCAAGTCAGTTCACATCTCTGTGCCTCATTTACCTCACCTGTAAAACGACGACTGAGACCGTGAGCCCCACCTGGGACGGGGACAGGGTCCGACCTGATTAGCTTGGGTCCACCCCAGCGCTCGGTACGGTGCTTGGCCCATAGAAACCCTTTGTAATTATTATTAGTACAGTGCTTTGCACACAGTAAGCGCTCAATACATCCGGCCGAATGAATTCCGACCGCCTTCCGATTTCTCTAGACCGTAACCTGGCGGTGGGCCTCCTCACCTGGTCCCGGTCTCCGGCGAAGCAGCAGCTTTTCATGGTGCAGGAGTTGAAGTAGCCCTGGTTGTCGAACTGGAAGACGGGGAGGCGGGAGTGGATGTCGTAGAGGACGGGCGGCAGGCGGCGGCGCAGGGCGAGCAGCTGGCTCCCGTTGCTGTTGAACCGGACGCTCATGGCGCTCTGCAGGGACAGGTTCCCGCCGTAGCGGAGCAGGGAACTGGAAGGCAGGAGGAGAGAGGATGTTCGGGATCTAGAGCTCGATTTGACCCGGCCCTGGATGAGGCCTTAAACTCTAAAAACGATAATCACCACAATCGTGGTATTTGTTAAGAAATCACTCTGCGGCGAGCGCTGTTCTAAGCGCTGGGGTAGATAGGAGGTCATCGGAAACAAACTCTTTCGACGGGCAAATGTGACTCACGGCTGCTTCGGGAATTAGGAGAATGAAGATGATGATGATGAGGATAATAACGGTGCCTGTTAAGTGCTCACTATGTGCCGGACACTCTAAGTGCTGGAATGGATTCAAGCAAATTGGGTTGGACAGTCCCCGTCCCACGTAGGACTCGAGGTTCTGTTCCCCATTTTACAGATAAGGTAACTGGAGCCCACAGAAGTGAAGTGACTTGCGCGAAGTCACACAGCCGACACGTGATGGGTCTGGGACCAGAACCCATGACCTTCTGACTCCCGGACCTATCGCATAGAGCGTGGGCCTGGGAGTCAGGAGGAGCTGGGTTCAAATCCTGCCTCCTCCTGTCTGCCGGGTGGCCTGTGGCGAGTCCCGTCACTTCTCTGGGCCTCGGTGACCTCATCTGCAAAATGGGGCATAAGACCGTGGGCCCCAAACGGGTCGGAGACGGTGTCCAACCTGATTATCTTGAATCTACCCTGGCACTCAGAACGGTGCCTGGCACATAGTAAGCGCTTAACGAATACCATTTTTTAAAAAATGGCTCAAAGTCCCCGCGTCTATCAATGAGTGGTATTTACTGAGCACTTACTGTGTGCAGAGCACCGTACTAAGCACCGAGCAGAGCTGCTAGACGCTTTCCCTGCCCACAACGAGCTTACAGTCTAGAGGACCACAGGCCTCGATAGCTCATTGTGGGCACCGTTTACTCTCGTATTGTACTCTCCCAAGCGCTTAGAACAGTGCTCTGCACACAGCAAGCGCTCAGTAAATACCACTGAATGAACGCACGAAGGAACAGCACGCCGTGGAAGCGGGAAGGACTGATCTGAGTTTCCAACGACATACTTAAACGTGAAGAAGTCTTTGAGCTATATATGGAAGTCAGCACCCTCTCCTGCAGAAGGGGCTCCGCAGCTGCCGTTTCCCTCGGCTCGCACGAAGCCCGGGTCGGGGTGCACTGCGCTGTTGAGCCCGGTGAGGAAGCCCTGGCTGGCCCAAGGTGGCAGGCGGAGGCACTGGGGTGGATTCATTCATTATTGGGCGCTTACCGTGTGCACGGCACTGTATTACGCACCTGAGAGAATACGATTCAACAATAAGCAGACACATTCCCTGCCCACAACGAGCTTACAGTCCAGAGGGATACTACGAGCCCATCGGGTTGGACACAGTCCCGGCCCCACACGGGGCCCACAGTCTTATCCCCCATTTTGCAGATAACGGGCACAGAAGTGACTCGTCCGAGGTCACACAACACACGCGCGGCGGAGCCGGGATTAGAACCCAGATCCTCCTGACTCCCAGGCCCGTGCTCTGTTCATTAGGCCACGCTTCCACGAAACGGGGGGGGGGGGGGGGTTCGAGAGGCCGCTGGCTAAGTTCCGTCCCCGAGAACGGTGTTATGCGGTGTTGAAGCGAGGGAAGTTCCTAAGGGCGTCTCACCGGCCCTGCCGATGATCATCTGGCGTCACACTGCCTGCCACGGCGATTAGCTCCAGAAACCGGCCTCAGACCCAGATGGACGCCATCCCAGGGGACCGCTCTTCGGCTTTCGACGCCCGAGAGAAGGAAAGGCGGAAGGGAGGACCACCGTCCCGCCCAGGGTCGGGAATCGAGTCGGCGGTCTCGGACGCGATGGGGAATGCTGGGGTCGTGGCGAGCACGGACATTTCCTTTGCCGGGCGCCCTCGAACTTCAGAGGCCCGTAGCGTCCACCGGACCCTGGACTCCACCGAACAATGAGAGGCTTTCGGTCCAAAACCAGCACTGGCCAGGCAAATCGATTCATTTCGGTCAGCTCGGGGCGGGGAGTGGGGGAGGAGAAACAATAAAGGCAAACTTGGCCGACTCCTACCGCCCCCACCGGCATTGATTTGCATCAGCCAGGGGCCTGGTTCCAGGAAAAGTCGGGGCCTCTGCAGACACCATTTGTTTTCGAGGACACATTTCCTCTCGACCCCACGACGGCAATTTGTCTGGCCCCGGCCCAGGGCCTCTAGCCTCCTCCTCAGCTCTGGATTTTTACTCGGGATAGAGCGGATTTGAGGTTTATAGGAGTCCAGGGCAGTCTTCCTGCCCAGAGGATGAAAACTGAAAAGCAGTGCGGCCTAGTGGATAGAGCACGGACCCGGGAGTCAGAAGGACCGGGGTTCTAAACTCGGCTTGTGTGAAGTCACTTCGCTTCTCTGGGCCTCAGTTCTCTCATCTGTAAAATAGGGATTAAGACCGTCAGCTCCATGTGACCAGTCCAACCTGACTAGCTTGTATTTACCCCACCGCTTAGAACGGTGTCTGCCACATAATGCCTAGTAGCATTTAACAAATACCATTAAAAAGACAAAACGACCCATCAGAGGTATTTACTCAGCACTTACTACGTGCAGAGCACTGGACTAAGCGCTTGTGAAAGTAATAATTGTAATAATAATAGTAGTGGTATTTGTTAAGCTATTCCTAGGAGTCAAGCGCTGTACTGAGCGCCGGGGTAGATAAAAGATCATCAGTTTCCACATCAGGCTCACAATCTAAGTAGGAGGGAGAACAAGTATTGAATTCCCATTTTGCAGTTGAGGAAGCTGAAGCACAGAGAAGTGAAGCGACTACCCGGAGGTCACACAGCAGACAAGTGGTGGAGCCAGGATTATTTTTTTTTTTAATGGTACTTGTTTTAAATGCTTACTATGTGACAAAAACTGTTCAAAGTGCTGGGGTAGACCCAAAGTAATCAGGTGAGATACAGTTCATGTCCCACATGAGGCTCGCAGTCTCGATCCCCATTTTGCAGACGGGGGAACTGAAGCAGAGACGCTTGCCCAAGATCACGGAGCAGACGAGTGGCAGAGCGGGATTAGAACCCAGATCCTCCGACTCCCCGGCCCGCGGTCTCCCCACTGGCCTCGGTGCTCCTCGCTACAACTGGTAAGCGGGATGTGGGCAGAATCTCAAAGCTAAGAGCCAAGAGGGGGGGGACTCCTCTCAGTGAGCCCAACGGCAGCTAGGACAGGGGGCGAAGAGAAGGGCTCGCTCCCGTCTGAGCCAGGGAAGCCGCCATTCACGTAGCCGACGGGCCGGTTCTGTGCGCGCCGGCATCTGGCCATTCCCGGTGAGAGCTGGAGGGAGCTCCAGCTATTCCCGTCTTCCTCGAGGGAAGCCAGCTCCCTCCTCTCCTCTCGGGGCCTGCCCCCTCGCCTGGACGGAACCATCCAACCTTCTGAGAGTTTGCCTCACGGTATCCCGGAGTTCACGGAGCACTCCTCGGAGCCTTTGTTTCTGGCTTTTTTTTAAAAAAAAAAAAATGGTATTCTCTAAGCACTTACTACGTACCAGGCGCTGGACACTAAACGCCGGGTTAGACACGGCCCCGTCACGTTGGACGCAGTCCCTGTCTCACGGTCTTAATCCCCATTTTACAGATGAAAACTCAGCACTCACGTAGTAAGTTCTGAGTAAATACCTCTGGTGGATTGTTTCGTCTTTTTAATGTTAAATACTATTGGGCATTATGCGGCAGACACTGTTCTAAGCGGTGGGGTAAATACAGGCTAGTCAGGTTGGACGCAGTCTGTGTCTCACATGGAGCTGACGGTCTTAATCCCTATTTTACAGATGAGAGAACTGAGGCCCAGAGAAGCTAAGTGACTCGCCCAGCAGCACCCGGCCAGCGAGTGGCGGAGTCAGGGTTAGAACCCAGGTCCTCTGACTCCCAAACCTGGGCTCTCTCCACTCCTTCTTTTTTTTATTTTTGGCTGAAGAGGCTCCTTGTCAGAGTACCTGGGCACTAAGCCTAGACGGACTATTAGAAAGAAAAAACTCTCTCTCTCTCAAGAAAGGAGGTCCTGCTACCAGCCAAAGCCACGGGCCACAGAATGGGGCCGTTCCCTTAATTCTGGCCAAACTCCACCCCTGGCTTTTCACAGGGTTCAAGGGGAGAATGACGTCGTTGAGCTGAGGCCTGAAAGAGTCTCAAGTTGGTCAAAATCAAGTCAGACTGTTCCCGTGAGAGAAAAACGCGAAGAAACCATCTTTTGCACCCACGAGGACAGACCCTCCAACTCGGACTCTTCCTCTTAGATGGGAAAAGAGGCAGGGAAGGGGGAGCCGGAGGACGAAGCCACAGTGGTCTTGAGAGGCAAGGAAAGGAAACTTCGGAGCAGCAGGAAGACAGTTCCCGGGTGGGACGAGGTCCGTTGCTTCCGACGGACCATGGTCTCCTTAAATCTTCTCGCAGGGTCGGCCTTCGTCGCCCGGGTCCCTCTACGTTCCCACTTTTCCGAGAGGAAGGAAGGACAACCTCTCTGAGCCTCAGTTTTTCAATCAGGATTACTATTAGCACTGCTTTCAAAATGGTCCCTTCCTTCCGGAACGTCAGCTCGCTGAGGGGAAGCAGCGTGGCCTAGTGGATAGAGCGGAGGCCCGGGAGTCAGAAGGATCTAATCCCGGTTCCGCCACCGCTCTGCTGGGTGACCTTGGACAGGTCACTCTGCTTCCTCCGTGCCTCAGTTCCCTCCTCTGGAAAATGGGGATTAAGACTGTGAGCCCATTGTGGGATGGGAACCGTGTCCCACCTGATTATCTTGTATCTACCCCAGCGCTTGGTACGGTGCCGGGCCCAAAGTAAGCGCTTAAATACCATTATCATCATCATCCACATTACTACTACTACTACTACTACTACTACTAATAACAAAAACCCTATTTAAAAAGTCACGAGCTTCTTCACGAAGCCACCTCTAACATGACGTTGGCAAAATGGATTCCACACCCCACCTAGTGGTTCGGGATCCGAAGGCAGCTCGGCCCAAGCCTCCTCCAGCCAACCCGGTAACCGACCGACGGCATTTACTGAGCCCCTCCTGTGCCCCGAGCACCGTACTAGGCGCTCGGGAGACTAAAATACAATTAGAGACCCGGTCCCTGCCCCGGAGGCGTTTCTGCAATCCAACAGGGGCGAGCCGGGGCCGGAGGATGGCAGCCGGTGCTCTCTCGGCACCGCCTCAGCGCCCCGGCGCAGAGCGGGACGGCCCGAGGCTCCTCCAACAGTCTAATCCGAAACTCAGACGCCACGTCACCCATCACGACCCCAGGGCGGCTGACGCCACCGGGGCCCAGGGCGCCGAGAGACGGACCCGCGTCCTACCCGCCTTCCCTCTCGCCCTCTCCCTTCCGACGCTCATTCCGCAGAGGACCTTCCGGTCCGCTCCCCGAATCGATCCCAGGACCCCCTTGTTGGGCAGGGATCGTGTCTGTTGCCGAACTGTACTTTCCAAGCGCTTAGTACAGTGCTCTGCACACAGTAAGCGCTCGATAAATGCGATTGAATGAATGCTCTCCTGGAGCTTCCCCACATTTTGGGGAGCACAGGTTAGAAGCCCCCCTGCCCACAAGCTCTACGTCCCCAAGAGCCCGAGGGAGATGACCAACTGCCACTGAGGGTGGCCTTCCTCTAGACTTCATGGTGCGGTGGCTAGAGCCCAGGCCTGGGAGTCAGGAGGTCATGGGTTCTAATCCCAGCTCCTCCACTTGTCTGCTGTGACCTTGGGGAAGTCACTTCACTTCTCTGGGCCACAGTTCCCTCATCTGTAAAATGGGGGTTGAGGCTCTGAGCCTCATCTGGGGCCGGGACTGTGCCCAACCCAATTTGCTCGTATCCACCCCAAGGCTAAGTAGAGTGGTTGGCACATAGTAAGCGCATAGGAAATGCCGTAATTATTATTATTTTATTAGATTGCAAGTTCACTGTGGGCAGGGAACATGTCTACCCACTCTGCTATACTGTACTCTCAATCAATCAATCAATCCTATTGAGTACCTACCGTGTGCAGAGCACTGTACTAAGCACTTAGAGCATAATAGAACAGTATAATAGACACATTCCCTGCCCCCAGTGAGCTTACAGTCTAGAGAGGGAGACAGACATTAACATACATTAATAAATGACAGATATCCACATAAGTGCTACGGGGCTGAGGGGGGCAAGAATAAAGGGAGCAAATCAGGGTGATACGGAAGGGAGTGGAAGAAGAGGAAAGGAGGGCTTAGTCACGGAAGGCCTCTTAGAAGAGCCGTGCCTTCAATAAGGCTCTCCCAAGTGCTTAGCGCAGTGCTCTGCACACAGTTAGTGCTCAACAAATACCACTGTCAGAATCACTGCAATGAATGTGGCTGAAAGAGCAGCAAGAGGAGAGAGCAGCCCCTTCAGGGCGTCAAATTCATCACCCCCTCTAGACTATGAGCTCCTTGTGGACAGGGAATGTGTCTGTTTACAATGTTGGTATTTGTTAAGCGCTTACTATGTGCAGAGCACTGTTCTAAGCGCTGGAGTAGATACAGGGTAATCAGGTCGTCCCACGTGAGGCTCACAGTCTTAATCCCCATTTTACAGATGAGGGAACTGAGGCACAGAGAAGTTTGGTGACCTGCCCACAGTCACACAGCTGACAAGTGGCAGAGCTGGGATTCGAACCCATGACCTCCGACTCCCAATCCCGTGCTCTTTCCCCTGAGCCACGCTGCTTCCTATATTTTGTATCTATATATGTGTATATATGTTTACATGTGTTTATTGTTATACTGTACTCCCGGAGCCCTTAGTACAGCATTCAGCATGTGCTTAATAAATACAACTGAATGAATGAATCACCCACCAAAGGTGCCTTAAGAGACGACCCTCGGGGGGCTGTTTTGCCTTGGACTTTTATGGAACTGGCCTCCACTACCCTGCAGTAATAAAACCCGGCAGAAGGTTAGAAAGAGTGAGGTGGGGGTTCCCCCCCCCCCCCCTTCTCCTCTTCCACCGGGAGCACCTAAACGAGCCGCCCTCTCTCTCGGCGGCCCTTTCTCCTCTTTTTCCGTTCTCCCCCAGGAGTCGGCCGCTTCGTCCCCCTTTCAGGATATCGTCAGCATCGGGGAACGGTTCGGGTGACATCAGAAATTACTCAGACTCTCCGCTGGGGTTCTGGCTCATAGCCTCCTGTTCCAGTTGCCGGCAAACAACCGCGCACCAAGCTGAGGCATTCAATATCGTGAAAAAACGGGAGGTGGGGGAGGATCACAGCTCCCCTTTCCTCCTCCATCAACGGTCCGGCTGTAGGCCAGACGGACCGAGGCCCTCACACTTTCCGGAGTTGCTCGGTAAAAAGGCCCACTTAAAAATGGTTGTTGCTGCTTCTCTAACTTAAGTTCATTTGGGGCAGGGAATGTGTCTGGTGCATCGTACTCTGCCAAGCGCTTAGTACAGAGCTCTGCACACAGTAAGCGCTCGATACATACGATCGACTGACTGAGACGGCAGAATTGAAGCCCGCTGGTGCCAGTGTACTGAGGAGGGGGCCTGGAGGGGCCTCTCTGAGGGTCAGTCAGCAAACAGAGAAGCCAGATCCTGATCCACAGCAGAGCTGGGACCGGGTCTCCATCCCGGGGCTAAATTCCGGACCCGACCCCTCGGGAGACATGGGGCATTCGGATACACCCAACCGGATTTGCCCCCTTTATTCACCCCTCCCTCGGTCCCAAAGCCCTAATGTAAATATCCGTAATTTATTTATAGTAACGTCCAAAGTGTAAGCTCGTTGTCAGTAGAGAACGTGTCTCCTAAATCTGTTATTTTGTATTCTCCCAAGAGTTTAGCACTATGCTCTGCCCAGAGTGAATGCTCAATAAATATAACTGAGTGGCTGACAATTAGGATGGATGGAAAAACTGGTAAGGAGGATACAATCCTTTGCACTTGATAGCCCCTTCTGCTCTGAGGCTTGCAGGACAAATCCTGAATTTCCCTATTTTTTTTTTATGATACTTCAGTGCTTACTATGGGGCAGGCACTGTACTAAGCGCCAGGGTAGAATCAAGATGATAGGGTTGGATACAGTCCCCATCCCACGTGGAGCTCACAGTCTTAATCACCATATTGCAGATGAGGTAACTGAGGCACAGAGAATGAAGTGCCTCGCCCAAGGTCACCCACAGGATAAGTGGCCAAGTCAGGATCAGAACCCAGGTCCTTTTGACTCCCAGGCCCGGCCTCTATCCACTAGGTTATGCTGCTTCCCTTTCTCAAAATCCTCCCTTATCAAGTTATGAATCACTTAATCTACGGAGGCGGGGGTTCTCCACAAGAAGACGATATCAACCTATCACAGGAACGGGACTGACAGACGAAGAGGCAAACGGACGGAAAGGGCAACGGGTTCTAGTGGAAAGGGCCCGGGCCTGGGCGTCGGAGGACCTGGGTTCTAATCCCATCCCTGCCACTTGTCTTTTCTGAGTCTTTGGGCAAGTCACTCCGTTTCTCTGTAAAATTAAACCTCTGATTCTCTTCTCACTGAAACCAGGGCCACTCTTTTCGGGGCCAGCAGGATTCACAAAGGAGAGGCGGGAGGGAGCAGGGACTCGGCCTTACCGAAGGCCCATCTCCTTCAAGAGGCCTTCTTGACCAAGTCCTCTTTTCCTCTTCTTCAACTCCCTTATGCATCGTCCTGACTTGCTCCCTTTACGCATCCCCCCCGTCAGTCCCACAGCACTTATGCCCCTAACTGTCATTTGCTTATTTATATTGGTGGTGGTCTCCCCCTCTAGACCTCAAGCTCACTGTGGGGTGGGAATGGGTCTGCTTATTGTTATTTTGCACTCTTCCAATATAACAATATAATTATATTGTTATATTGCACTATTGTGCTTAGTACAGTGTCCGCACCCAGTAAGTGTTCAGGAAATATGACTGACTGAATGATTGGGAGTTTCAAGTGGGACAGGGGCTGTGCCCCACCTGACAACCTAGTATTAACCCTGATGCTTAGAAAAGTGCTCGGCACAGAGTAAGTGTAATTAAGATACTGTAATTAAGAGGAGGGAGATGGGGGTCACAGCTGATTTAAGGTAAACTCTCCCTGCACCAGGTGGGGATGTGGCTTAGGCCTGAATGGGTGGACTGGGATCCTGAACTCCCCCACCTCCGGACAGTAAGCTTGTTGCGGGCAGGGAACGCGTCTACTGACTCTGCTATATTATTATGGTGTACTCTCCCACGCTCTCAGTACAGTGCTCTGCACACAGTAAACAGAGAATAAAGACCCCGACGGATGGATTGATCATTAAAGATTCTTCCTCCCTCAACTCACTCAACCAACCCCAGACTTGATGGAACCCAAGCTCTGGGCAGAGCACTGTGCTAAACTCCTGAGAGAGAGAGAGAGAGACAGAGCAAGAGAGAGTGAGAGCAATTAACTTCCTAAAGAGGATCGATCTCTACCCTCAAGGAGTTTACAACCTGACGGGGGATAAGGATCTCAAAATCAGTGACCGAAAATGGGAGGGCTCCCCCCGCCCCCAAAAATGATACGCCTGCAGGGACCTGTTCCTTGAACACAGAGCTCTCCCTGGCTTCAGGAAAGATGCATCTCCATCCCAGGGCCTCAGATAAGAGAAGTCAAGAGGGAAGACCCTCCCAGAGAGCTCTGGGGTGGAGAAAGGGGCGCGCTGGCGAAGCCGATCACCCCCCGGATGTGGAGCGCGTGACTGGCTGCCTCACCTCTGAGGTTTCCGGATGTCCCAGAGTCCCACGCCCTCCTTGGAGTTGGCGGTGGCCAGTAACCTCGGCTCCACGGGGTTGAACATCACGCTGTGAAAAGCGGACGGGTAGTTTGCCAGGCAGAAGGGTTCTGTGGAAAAATGACCAATCGGTTGGTTCGCGCTGCCGCTGTTCTTTCTGCTACGCACTGAGTTGTGCCTCTGCCGGGTTTTCTGGCTTTTCTTTTTTAATGGTATTTGTTAAGCTCTTACGCTGCGCCCGGCACCGTGGCCCAATTGCTGGGACCCGAGGCAAGGGGGACCACCGCCTCTCTGAGACCCGAGCCCCAACGGCTAGCTCCCCCGCCATGCGGGGCCCCGACTACTTCCCGGCTCCCGAGCCCCATTTTCCTAATGACGTACTTGGGGCCGGGCACCGATCCAGCTGCGGGACGGTGGAGAGGGGCAAGGAAGAGCCTTTACAGGCAACGTGCCTGCTCATTCTGTTGGACTCTGCTCTCCCAAGCGCTTAGTACAGTGCTCTTCACATAGTAAGCACTCACTAAATACCATTGATCGCTTTACGTTCTCCGCTGCTTAGTTCAGAGCGTGGTATTTAGTACGCGCTTAAATGCCATGATGATGATGGTATCTGTTAAGTGCTACGTGCCAGGCACTGTTCTAAGCGCTGGAGGAGATACAAGCTAATCAGGTTGGACACGGCCTTGTGTCCTAACGTGGGGCTCACAGTCTTAACCCCCATTTTACAGAGGATGGAACTGAGGCCTGGAGAAGTGGAAGTGGACTCACCCAAGGTCACAGCGCAGACAAGCTGGGATTAGAACCCAGGTCCTTCTGATTTCCCGGGGCCCGGGCTCTATCCATTAGGCCCGGGGGCGTATGGCTGATCGGTTGACGGATCCCGATCCTTTAAGGGGCCCTCACCTCCGTGGGGAGACTCTCGGATGTCCCAGATGAGGACCCGGCCGTCGTCCGACGAACTGGCGAACACGTTGTCGTTCACCGGGCTCACCGACAGGCCGTACACCGCGTCTTCGTGAGCAAAGACGTCCAAGGTCTCGCTGCTGGGAGACGGAGGGCAAAGACAAAGGGAGAGAGAGACGCAAACAAACACAGATTTTTCTCCTCTCCTGCTGGGCACACAAGACCTATGCTTCTTCTAAAGTTACCAAAAGTTAGGCGGGACTAGGCCGTAAAAGCATAAAATTCCATTGACCCTTCCTGAGGTGGTTCGGGCCAGGCCTTTTCCACCGCCTCCCCAAGGGGGTGCGCGGAGGGGGGTTGAAATTGGGAATTCAGCCAATACGGTGGAAAGTTCCAGCCCCCCGTCCCACTTGGGGGGTGGAGGGGGAGCTGAGGTCCGGGGGTGGGGGTGGGAGAGCACAAGAGGAGTTTAGGCCTTTGGAAATCGGCACAGCATGGAGGGGAGGGCCTGATTCTTGGCCTTGTAACCCAGCCTGAACACTTCCGATCCAAGTAAATGACCAATTTACCCTATTCATTTATTATTTATCATCATTACCCTATTTATTTTATTAACGAAATGTACATCGCCTCGATTCTATTTATTTGCTATTGTTTTAATGAGATGTTCTTCCCCTTGTTTCTATTTATTGCTACTGTTCTTGCCTGTCCGTCCCCCCCCATTAGACTGTAAGCCCGTCAAAGGGCAGGGACTGTCTCTTTTACCGATTTGTCCATTCCAAGCGCTTAGAACAGTGCTCTGCACATAGTAAGTGCTCAATAAATACTACTGAATGAAAGTAAGTTTTTCTCTCTCTAGCTCTAACTGGCATAATAATCAATCACTGGCATTTATTGAGAGACTACTAGGTGGAGAGCACTGTAGTAAGCACTTGGGAGAGTACAATACAACAGAATTAGCGGATACGTTCATTCCCCCGTCCATAACAAGCTTAAAGTCTAGAGGGGAGACAGACTTTGGCTGGGTGAGGACTGGGAGCGATGTATTTACCAAGTGCTTGCTGTGTGCAGAGCACTGCACTAAGCAGTTGCAAGAGTACAATACAAAAGAAATAGCAGACGCACTCCCCGCCCACCCTTAGAGAGGGGGAGACAAGCACAGGGTGGGGGTGTTCACTTGGTCGCAAGCATAATTAGGGAATAATTTTGGCTTAAATCTGGGTTCCCCAAACAGCCAGGTCTGGCTCCAATCGCATGACCTGGCAGTTGACTCCAAACACCTCCAGAAGCCACAATCCTCTCCTCCAAGTGTTTTTTATGGTAATTATTCAGCGTTCACTGGGTGACAGGCCCTGCTCTATGCGCTGGGGTAAATTCAAAGTAATCAGACTGGACGTAGTCCCTCTACCACGAGGGGTTCACAATCTTAATCCCCATTCGAGAGATGAGGTGACCGAGGCCCAGAGAAGTTAAGCGGTTTTGGGTGGCGATTTCTCCATCTGTGCTTCCAATTAAATCCGGATTGCCGATCAGCCGCCGAGGCTCACGCGGCCTCGTTAACAGAAGCCTGACCGGAATTTTGTTGTACTGTACTTTCCCAAGCACTTAGTACAGTGCTCTGCACATAGTAAGCACTCAATAAATCCCACTGATTGTGTTCCTAAATCCGGACCTCCCCTCGATACTTTTAAATCATCGATGAGCAGCGTGGCCTTGTGGATCGAGCACGGGCCTAGGAGTCAGAAGGACCTGGGTTCTGATCCCGGCTCCGACACTCGTCCGCTGTGTGAACCTCGGCGAGTCACTTCAGTTCTCTGTGCCTCAGTTACCTCAACTGGAAAACGGGGACTAAGTCTGTAAGCCCCGTGTGGGACAGGGACAGCGTCCAACCTGATTGGGTCGTTCCTACCCCACCATTTAGTACAGTGCCTGGCACAAAGAAAGCGCTTAACAAATGAAATAGAGGATGGTTGATCTTGGTTCGGCTTTACGGATATGTCTGGGCAGATCGCCATCCAGAGTCAGTCCAGAGTGGCGAATCCTACCTCCCGGGATTCTAACAGTAACCCCTGTTAATTCCCATTTTAATCGCGGCTCCGCCACGTGTGGCCTCCTCGCGCAAGTCACTTCTGTCTGCCTCGGTTACCTCATCTGCAAAACGGGGATCAAGACGCGAGCCCCGGGTCGGAGACGGACTGTGTCCGAACTGATTAGCCTGTATCAACCTGATCAGGTTGATCAGCCTGCATCAACCCCCGCGCTTAGTACGGCGACTGGAACGTAGCAAAAGCGCTTAACAAATACCATTTTAAAAAACAAGATAGAGGATGGTTGATCTCGGTCCTGGTTTGTAAATAGATATGGGTAGATCGCCACCCCGAGTCGATCCAGAGTGGTGAACTCCTACTTCTGGGATCCTAACAGTATTCCCTGTTAATTCCCTTTGGCCACCATCCCAGCTAAATTAGAAAAAAGAAAAAGAGCTTCTCAGCAGACTGAATCGTGTTTGTGCTTGTGGACTCCAGCGGGAAGACTTCCTGGGGCGCAGGCGTGCACCACCTCCTGATCTGGCGGAGGAGGGGACTCGAGACGTACAGTTCCCCTTGGCTTGCAACTCCCTGTCACGACGAGGAATCTCACGCTTCCCCATCCCGCAGCCTCTGGATCCCGGGATACAATCATCCACGGTGGTGGGCGGGCACTGAATTGCACCCAGTAACCGCCCGACAGATACGATGGATCGACTGAATGACACCCGGACTACGGTCGGGAATGACCCTCCCAGCTGTGTAATTGTCAGGAAGACCTTTTCCTTATGGTATTTGTGAAGCGTTTACTACGTGCCAGGCACTGTACTAAGCACTGAGGTAGATAAAAGATAATCGGGTTGGACACCGGCCCCCGTTCCACATGGGGCTCACGGCCTTAATCCCCATTTTCCAGATGCGGTAACTGAGGCTCCGAGAAGTGCTCGACTCGCCCAGGGTCATACGGCAGATAAGGGACGGCGCCGGGATTAGAACCCGGGTCCTTCTGATGCCCAGGCCTGTGCTCTTTCCACTAGGCGACACTGCTCGTAAGCCCTAGGCTTCTACTAGTACAGCGCTCTGCACACGGTACGCGCTCCATAAATGCGACAGACTGAAGTTGCGGGGGAGGGGGCGGAGGCGTGGGGAGACTATTATCTGGGGGGAGAATTCTGGTCTCCCCCAAATAATGGAGTCACGGCTAATATTATTCTTAAGCCTGTCATCGAAATAAAACAAAATTCTGAAACTGAACGGTTTAAAATAGTTTCTTCCTTCAAAAAAAAGAAAGGCATCATCGATTGAAATCATCAAAAGCACGTCGCTATTCTTTCTTCCCCGACTGTAGGAGAGACTCGTCTCCAGTGACGTATAAAATGCCGTCGCCAGCTCCACGCAGGACCAACATAGTTACCTTTCAACATCATGGAGGATAACTTGCTCATCATTTCCTGAAAAGGAAACAAAAGCAGTCAGTCACTCGTATTTAGAGATGAATCAAGGGGGCAAGTCAGGGTGACGCGGGAGAAGAGGAAAGAAGGGAAGAAAAGCAGGAGTCAATAAGTGATAATTCTGCCTTTGCCCGCTGTCCCCCTTCACCCATCCATCCGAAGTCCTTCCAGCCCAAGATCGGAAGCCAGGCGTCTAATAATAATAATAACTGTGGTACTCGTTAAATGCTTACTATGTGCCGGGCACCGTACTAAGCACTGGGGTGGAGACAAGCAAATCGGGTTGGACACAGTCCCTGTCCCATGTGGTGCTCACAGCCTCAATCCCCATTTGACAGAAAGAGGGAACTGAGGCCTAGAGAAATGAAGTGACTTGGCCAAGGTCACGCAGCAGGCAGGTGGCAGGGCCGGGATTGGAACCCATAACCTTCTGACTCCATCCGCTACGCCGTGCTGCTCCTCTACACGGAAGCCCGCCCGCTCAAGAGCCAGGTGGCGAGGGGCTGGTGATCCGGACAAGAGGCCGCCCCCCCCCCAGGCACCCCCGCCGTAAGCACCCCGGCCGGAGGCCGGACACCGGACAGCCTCCCGGGGAGCAGCTTCCCCCCGCCGCCGCTCACCTCCGGAGAACACCTTGGTGTTTCCGCTGTTGAAGGCCAGGCAGAAGATGTTTGAATGATGCTCTCCTTTCAGCTGGACGGGCTTCACCTTCGAGTGGATGGCTTGTTCCATGTGCCACAGCAGAACCCGGCGGTCATCTCCTCCTGCCCAGACAGGCGGATGGCCAGACAGACAGAGAGAGATGGAAAAAGAGAGGGAGAAGAGGGAGAGATACCAATCAATCAATGGTATTCATTCCCCTCGACTATAAGCCCCTGGTGGGCAGGGAATGTCTTTCCTAACTCGATGAAACTATTACACTGTACTCTCCCAAGCGCTTAGTACGGTGCTCTGCTCGTGTTTGCCCAAACTGAGCACCCCAGTGCTTGGACCAGTGCTTCACACACACTACCATTAAAATAATAATAATAATGGTAATGGTATTTGTTGGGGAGGCAGCGTGGCTCAGTGGACAGAGCCTGGGCTTCGGAGTCCGGGCTCATGGGTTCGACTCCCGGCTCTGCCACCTGTCAGCTGTGTGACTGGGGGCAAGTCGTTTAACTTCTCTGTGCCTCAGTTACCTCATCTGTAAAATGGGGACTAACCGTGAGCCTCACGTGGGACAACCTGATGACCCTGTATCTACCCCAGCGCTTAGAACAGTGCTCTGCACATAGTAAGCGCTTAACAAATACCATCATCATCATTATTATTATTATTAAGCACTTACTAGGTGCCAGGTAATCAGGTTGTCCCACCTGGGGCTCGCAGTCTTCATCCCCATTTTACAGATGAGGGAACTGAGCCACAGGGAAGTGAAGTGACTTGCCCAAATTCACACAGCTGACAAGTGGTGGAGCCGGGATTAGAACCCATGACCTCTGCCTCCCAAGCCCATGCTCTGTCCTCTGAGCCACGATGCTTCTCAAACACTGTCCCAAGTACAGTGCTCTGCCCACAGTAAGTGCTCAATAAAGACCTCTGAATGAATGAATGGCTGGATCTCTACCCCTTAAAACAGTTGAGATAACTCAGCATCAATCCCAGGGCACTTAGGTGAGAAGCAGCGTGGCTCAGTGGAAAGAGCCCGGGCTTGGGAGTCAGAGGTCATGGGTTCGAATCACTTCACTTCTCTGGGCCTCAGTTACTTTAGCTGTAAAATGAGGAGATGAAAACTGCGAGCCCTACGTGGGACGTGGACTATATCCCACTGGATTAGCTTCTAACTACCCCAGCGGTGCCTGACACACAGTGAGTGCTTAACAAATACAACAACCGAAAAAAAAAGGGCCCCCCTCACTCTGATGCCAGCGTGACCTAGTGGATACAGCACGGGCCTGCGAGTCAGACGGGCCTGTGTTCTAATCCTGGCTCTGCAACTTGTCTGCGGTATGACCACGGGCTACGCACTTCACTTCTCTGTGCCTCAGTTACCTCATCTGTAAAACGGGGACCGTGAGCCCCATGTGGGACGGGGACTGTGTCCAATCTGACTTGCTTATATCCTCCCCCCGCGCTTAGTACAGTGCCTGGCACCCAGTAAGCACTTAAATACCAAAATTATTATTATTCTCTCTGAGGACCCCAGAAATCCCTCCTCTCCTCTCTGCCAGGAGGGGTTTAGAGAGCACCAGGGGCCGGGGGTCTTCAACTGGGGTGGGTTGGAAGGCCCTAGGGTCAGCAGTCTGAGGCCAGAGGGGATGGTCCGGCTCCCCGCAGGGCGCTGCCAGGTCCGACGGAGGACACACGCGGCGGCGAAGGCCTTAGTGACCCGCTGCGGGCTGCGAAGGACGGAGAGGGCCAGCGTCCCCGTCCAGCCTGGGCAGGTCCTTGCCGGTCATCTTCACAGACACCCCCGACCCTCCCGGAGGCTCCGATCGGCAGGTGACCGAGGCCGCCGCGAGCCCAGAATGGCTCGCAGAACTTCCGTGGACGGTCCGCAGGCCGACCCTCTCTACGTACTCGGGAATTGCTCGTCGATTCTTATTAATGTCCGTCTCCCCTCTAGACTGTAAGCTCATTATGGGCAGGGACCCTGTCTGCTCATTCTGTCGTACTGCTTGGTACAGTGCTCTGCACAAAGTAAGCGCTCGGTATCGTTGATTGACTGAGTGCTACAAGTGGCTGGGAGTGCCTAGTACCAAGATGGCAGAGAGGGGCTGAGGTTGTTGTCAGGAGGTTTTGTCCTCAGGAGAAGAAAAACCAATCAGCGAAGGTGGGATTTCAGAAAGCCTTCGAGGACGGGGAGGGGTGTGACGGATTTGAAGGGAAAGAGGGTTCCTGGCTGGAGGAAGGGAATGAACCAGGGGCCAGATGTGAGAAAGATGGCCAAAAGGCCCAGTGAGAAAGCGCGAGCTGGCGTGAAGTGGGAGAAGAGAGTAGAGTAAGAGGGTAGGAGCTGATACGGTGCTTTAAGATCAATGGGGTCTCGGCTGATGGATAACCATTGGTTGTTGATGTGGAGTGGGGAGACAATCCTCCTCCTCCTCAATGGTATTTACTGAGAACTTAATGTGTGCAGAGCACTGTACCAAGCGTTTGGGAGAGTACAAGAGTTGGTAGACACGTTCTGTGCCCACAGTGAGCTTACCAGGCTAGAGGAGGAGACAGGCACGCACCGAACGATGCTTTAGAAAATGAGCAGGGTAGCTGAGGGAAGGGTGGACTGGAAAAGGGGGCGGGTGAATGCAGGGAGACCCCGAGAAGGTTGCTAGCACAGTAAGTCAACTTGGAGAAGGTGAGTAATAATAATAACAATAATGGTGGCATTTGTTCTGCACTTTACTATGTGCCTAGCACTGTACTAAGACCGGGGCAGCGTTTAGAACATAGTAAGCGCTTAACAAATACCATCGTTATTATAACAAGCAATTTGCGTTGGACACAGTCCCTGTCCCACTTGGGGCTCACAGCCTCAATCCCCATTTTACAGATGAGGTAACTGAGGCACAGTGACTTGCCCAAGGCACAGACAAGTGGAGGAGCTGGGATTAGAATCTATGACCTTCTGACTCCCACATCCGTGCTCTACCCACTACGCTATGTTGCTTCTACTTGGAGCAAGGTGGGGGTCATCAGCAGTCGACTGTATTTATCGAGTGCTTACACTGTGCAGAGCACTGTACTAAGCGCTTGGGAGGGTACAGTATAACAATAAACAGACACCTTAGTGTAACAGCAAAGCCTCAGCTGAAAACTGGGAATTCTCCTCAGGGGACAGAACAGCCTGGCCTACTGAGACCACATCAGGAGCGGCCTCTCTGCAAACACAACTTGGCCAGGAACACGAGAAAATCAGGCAAAAGAGAAAATAACACCCGGCCCTGCAAATATTAAGCAACGCACCACGAGGGACGACCTTTTCGTTAGCCCGATGCGGACGGACCGTCGGTCCCGAGCCGGCCTCGTCGGCCTCCCCATAACAAAGGGCCTTCCCCTTCACCATCGGTGGGGCCCGGTTCAAATACTCGGGTAAACGATATGTATTTACGGCTACTAGACTTTTACGGGTAGGCTTCTGAATGGCAGCTGAAGATGACGATGATGTGCCCTGCTGTATGCCGGAGACAGAGACGTGGGGGAAGGCTGAAAGCAGCACGGCCCAGTGGATGGGGTACGGGCCCGGGAGTCAAAAGGACCTGGGTTCTAATCCCAGCTCGGCCGCACGTCTGCTGTGGGACTTTGGGTAAGTCACTTCACTTCTCTGGGCCTCATGTGGAAAATGGGGATTAAGAGTGTGAGCCCCAAGTAGAACAAGGATGGTGTCCAACTTGATTAGCTTGTATCTACCCCAGTGCTTAGAACGGTGCTTGGCACATAGTAAGCACTTTAGTACAATAATAATAATAATACTATTATTATTGTTAGCAGCGAGACCACAAAGGAAACCGATACAGGATTCCAACTGGAAAGCAACAAGGGCTTTGACCAGGGTAACGGTTGCAAGAATCGAAAAGTAGGAGCGCATCCGGGGAATAACACGGAAGAAAGAACCAGAAGACACTGAATGAGAGAGGATGTCAGAGAGGACAATGAGGCGGGAAACTTCTCGGGCAGGGATGACGGTCACGATGGTACTTATTGAGAGCCTACTGTGTGCAGAGCACTGTGCTACGCGCTCGGGAGAATACAGTACAACAGAGCTGGCAGGCACGTTCCCCACCCATTAGAAGCTAACAGTAGAGAGGCGGAGATGAATTCAAAGAAATTACAGATATGTTAGTAAGTGCTAGCGGGCTGAGGGTGGGGTGAATAAACGGTACAAATCCCATTGCAAGAAAGACTCCGAAGGGAATGGGGGAATGAGGGCTTAGTCCGGGAAGGCCTCTTGGAAACGAGGTGACTTTAATAAGGCTTTGAGGTGGGGAAAGTCACGGTCTGACGGACCAAGGGGGTGCGGGGAGTTCCAGGCCAGAGGCGGGACGTGGGCGAGGGCTCGGTGGCGAGACGGACGAGATCGAGGTACAGTGAGGAGGAGGTTGGCATTAGAGGAGCCAACTGAGCGGGCTGGGTTGTAGTGGGAAATCAGCTAAGACAGAAAAAGGAAAGGTGAGTGAGTGCCTTAAAGGTAAGATGTTTCCGTTTTGATTTGCAAGTGGATGGGCAAACACTTGAGGTTCTTGAGGAGTGAGGAAACATGGACGGACCTTTTTTAGAAAAATGATCTGGGCAGCAGAGTGAAGTATGGGCAGAATTGGAGAGAAACAGGAGGTAGGGAGGTCGGCAAGGAAGGTCGTCGTAGCCGTCAAGGCAGGACAGGGTAAGTGTTTAGATCCACAGGAGAAGTAGCGTGGCCTAGTGGAAAGAGCATGGACCTGGGAATCAGAGGACCTGGGTTCTAATCCCAGCTCCGGCTCTTGTCTTCTACGTGACCCTGGGTAAGACCCTTCACTTCTCTGTGCCTGTTACCTCATCTGTAAAAAGAGCTCACAGTCTTTATTCCCCGTGTGGGACGGGCATTGTGTCCAACCCGATTATCTTTCATCTGCTCCAGCGCTTACTACAGTGCCTGGCACATAATCAGCTCTTGAAAAATACTATTAAAAAAAAATTTGGTAGCAGTTTGGACGGAGGAAAGAGGGGGATTTTAATGGCGTTGTGAAAGTAGAACCGACAGGGTTTGGCGACGGGCTGAATACGTAAGTAGAACGAGAGAGGGGCGTCGAGGATATTGCCAAGGTCAGGGGCTTGTGAGACAGGGAAGCCGGGCGGTGCTGTCTACAGTGATGGGAAAGGAGGAGTTCTGTTTCGAATACTCTAAATTCAAAGTGTCAGCGGGACATCCAAGTGGAGACGTCCTCAGGGCAGAAGGAAATGGGAGAGACTGTATCTAGGGAGAGGGATTAGGGCTGGAGATGTAGATTTGAATCATCTGCATAGGGATGGAAACTGAAGCTTTCAAGAGGGCGGTTTCTGTGGAGTAAAGAGGGAGGAAGCCAGACTGGAGGGGATGCAGCGGAGAATTGGAGGAGAGGAAGCGGAGACAGAGGGCACAGATAACTCGCCCAAGGATTTTGGAGAGGGAGGGAAGATGGGGCGGTAAGTGGAGGGAGCCATGGAGTCAAGGAGGGTTTTATTAGGAGAGAAATCGATCGATCGTTGCTATTTATTGAGCGCTTACCTATGTGCAGACCACGCTAAGTGCTTGGGAAAGTACAGTACAGAAAGATTAGAAGACACCCCCGGCCCACACCAAGCTTACATACGTGAACAATGATGACGGGAAGAGTAGGGGAAAGAGGATTTGGGGGTGTCGCCGCTTCAAGCCCGTAGCTGAAGCCAGGAGAGTGAGGGAACTCCCCAAGAGCGAATGCCAAGTGGGACCCCAGGCCCAGGGCTCTCCCCCCGGAGCGGAAATGAAGCAGACACCGGCGTTCCGCTTCCGGCCCGGCACCTGACGACCGGGCCCTTACCCTGCCATTCAAGCAGGAAGTTGCCACGCTGCCAGAAGACAGAAACGTGTTTGAGGTTGAAAAAAAAAACCAAACCAAAAAACCCCAACAAGAACGAGGCACCTCGAATGGTCTCCCTCAGCCCCCTGAACCCCCAGAGCAGCCAAGAACCCTCGGGGCCAAAAGGAAGAAGTTAGCGCGCCATCTATCATGGGCTTTAAAGCATTCGATCACCTTGGCCCCTCCGAACTTATTTCCTACTACAGTCCTACTACAGATCCTGCCGATTTCCTGCTAGGAGCCAGCCCGCGCACTTTTCTCCTCTCACTGTTCCTCCATCTCGCTGCCGACCCTCTGCCCAAGTCCTCCCTCTGCCACCCTAAAAGTCACAGCTCCTTGTGGGTGGTGAGTGTGTCTGTTGCTGTACCGAACTCTCCCAAGGGTTTCGTGTGGTGCTCCGCACACAGTAAGCGCTCAATAAATACGACTGACTGAATGAATGAAGTCTAAGAAAGCAGCTTGGTCTAATGGAAGGAGCACAGGTCTGGGAGTCAGAGGACATGGGTTCTAATCCCAGCTCCGCCACGTATGTGCCATGTGACTTTGGGCAAGTCGCTTCACTTCTCTGGACCTCAGTTATCTCATTTATAAAATGGGGATTTAGGCTGTGAGTCCCACGGGGGCCGAGGACGGGGTCCGCCCCAGTTAGCTTGCATCTGTTCCAGATCTTAGAACAGCGCTTGGCACATAGTACCACAGTTAGTTTTATTATCTCCTTCAAGAAGCCTTCCTCGACTAAAGCCTCTTTTCCCCTACTCTGTCTCCCTTGTGTGGTCTAGTGGGTAGAGCAAGGGCCTGGAGGGCAGAAGGATCTGTGTTCTAGTCCCAGCTCTGCCACTTGTCTGCTGTGTGACTTTGGGTGAGTCAATTCACTTCTCTGTGCCTTCGTTATCTCATCTATAAAGTGGGGATTAAGTCTGTGAGCCCCACGTGGCAAACCTCCCACTCTGGGGTCCTCAGTGGAGGTCCCAGCTTTTTTGGGTGTTGTTTTTTTTTAATGGTATTTATTAAACACTTACTATGTGCCAGGCACTTTATTAAGTGCTGGGGCAGATACAAGGAAATCTGGTTGGACACAGTCCCTGTCCCACGGGGGACTCGAGGTCTTCATCCCCACTTCACAGATGAGAGAACTGAGGCCCAGAGAAGTGAAGTGACTTGTCCAAGGTCACCCAGCCGACATTAGGAAAACACCACCGGCAGCAGCAACAGCATTCAATCATCCAGGCGTATTTATTGAGCGCTTACTGTGTGCAGAGCACTGTACTATGCACTTGGGAAAGTATAATACAGCAATAAACAGGCACAATCCCTGCTCACAACCATCAGAAGAAGCTCCATCCTCCTGTTCAGGGAGGGCGTTTCCTCCTGATTCAGAAATCCTAGATCTAGGCCGGCACCAGGGAAATGAGAGTGGAGGCAACTGTTTCGAGGGAATCCCTCACTATTAAGTCTCTGTCCCCAAATCAAACAGAAGCAGCATGGCGTAATGGACAGAGCCCGGGCCTGGGAGTCGGAGGGTCATGGGTTCTAACCCCAACTCCACCCCTTCTCTGCTGGGTGACCTTGGGCAAGTCGCTTCCCTTTTCTGCGCTTCAGTTCCCTCATCTGTAAAATGGGATGAAGACTGTGAGCCCCACGTTGGACAGGGATCGTGTCCAACACGATTAACTTGTATCCACCCCAGCATTAATACAGTACCTGGCACACAGTAAGTGCTAAACAAATACCATTATTACTATTCTTATTATTAAATATGGCTCCTACCTCCTTTCAATATTCACTCATTCATTCAATCGTATTTACTGAGCGCTTACTACGTGCAGAGCACTGTACTAAGCGCTTGGAAGGTACAATTCAGCAACAAATAGAGACAATCCCTACCCAACAATGGGCTCACAGTCTAGAAGCGGGGGAGACAGAGAACAAAACAAAGCAAGTAGACAGGCATCAATAGAAACAGAATTACAGAGATATACACATCATTAATAAAATAAATAGAATAATAAATATGTACATATATACACAAGTGCTGTGGGGAGGGGAGGGGAGTAGCTACCATCTAAGCAGGGTGGTCCCAGAACAGGTAACCAAAACCACTTGTAAAAAGGTGAGTGCTCTGAGCAGGAGAAATTAGTAGCGTGGCCGCTGGAAAGAGCCCGGGCCTGAGAGTCAGAGGACCTAGGCTCTAATCCCAGCTCCGCCACTTGTCTGCTGTGTGACCTTGGGTAAGTCACTTCACTTCTCTGGGCCTCAGTTACCTCTTCTATGAAATGGGGATCGAGTACACGGGAGACGCACTGTGTCCGACCCGATTATCTTGTATCTATTAAGTGCTGGGTACACATGAGCTAATCAGGTTGGACACCGTCTCTTTTCCCCCATGGGGCTCACAGTCTTAATCCCCATTTTCCAGATGAGGGGGCTGAGGCCCAGAGAAGTGGAATGACTTGCCCAAGGTCACACAGAAGACAAGCGGCGGGAGGAGGATCGGAATCCAAGTCCTCTGACTCCCACTCCTGGGCTCTTTCCACTAGGCCACGCTGCTTCACTTCTGGAGGGAGAAAGAAGGAAGAGGGGGAGGAATTCAAACAGGATACCAAAATGCCTGCAACAAGAAGAGACTCCTGCCATCAAGACAACTCCCCGTGGACGTAGAGAAGCGGCATGGCTTAGTGGAAAGAGCCCGGTCTTCGGAGTCAGAGGTCATCGGTTCGAATCCCGACTCTGCCCCTTGTCGGCTGTGTGACTGTGGGCAAGTCACTTCACATCTCTGGGCCTCAGTTCCCTCATCTGTAAAATGGGGATGAAGACTGTGAGCCTCACGTGGGACAACCTCATTCCCCTGCATCTACCCCAGCGCTTAGAACAGTGCTCTGCACGTAGTACGCGCTTAACAAATACCAGCATTATTATTATTAGACTGTAAGCCCGTCAAACGGCAGGGACTGTCTCTATCTGTTGCCGACTTGTTCATTCCAAGCGCTTAGTACAGTGCTCTGCACATAGTAAGCGCTCGATAAATACTATTGAATGAATTATTATTATGTCCTCCTGTCACCTCAAACTTACCATGTCTAAAATAGAACTTATCTTTCCCCCCCAAACTCTGTCCTCCCGCTGCCTTTCATCACTGTAGACAGCACCACCATCCTTCCTATCTCACAAGCCCATAACTTTGGCGTTACCCTTGACGCCTCCTCTCTCTCAACCCATATATTCAATCCATCACTAAATCCCGTCAGTCCGACCTCCAGGATATCGCTAAAATCCGCCCTTCCCTCTCCGTCCAAACTGCGACCACGTTAATACACTCGCCCTCTCCCGCCTCAATTGCCGTATCAGCCTCCTCGCTGACCTCCCCGCCTCCTGTCTCTCCCCACTCCGGTCCACACTTCACTCTGCTGCCCCGATCATTTTTCTACAGAAACTTTCGGGCCCACTCCTCAAGAACTTCCAGCGGTTGCCCATCCACCTCTGCAACAAACAAACTCCTCTCCGGTGGTTTCAAGCCATCCATCAGCTTACCCCCGGCTACCTCACCTCACTACTCTCCCACTACAACCCAGCCCGCACACTTCTCTCCTCAAATGCCAACCGTCTCACTCTACCTCCATCTCTTCTATCACACCACCGACCTCTCGCCCACGTGCTGCCTCTGGCCTGGAACGCCCTCCCTCCTCCTATCCGACAGACAATTCCTCTCCCTCCCTTCAAACCCGCATCGAAGGCCCATCTCCTCCAAGACGACTTCCCTGACTAAGCCCTCTTTTCCCGTTCAACTCCCTTCTGCGTCGCGCTGACCTGCTCCCTTTATCCATCCCCCCCCCCCCTTCCAGCCCTACAGCACTTAGGTCCATAGCTCTCATTTATTTTATATTAACGCCTGTCTCCCCATCTAGACCTGCTTGTTTGGACAGGGAATGTGTCTGTTACATTGTCGCACTGTAGTCTCTCAAGCACTAAGAACAGTGCTCAGTACACCCTAAGGGCTTAATACATGCAACTAACTGACCGACCGACGCTCCTATCCCTCAGGCAGCCAAAGTATCGAAAATTCCTTTGGCCCACCGCTTTTAATTTAACCAAAAACAATAGGGCCTAATTGGTTGTTTTTTTTTTTTAATTTTGCCACTGAGAGCCTGTGCCTTATGATAATTCTACCAATCTGTTGCCAAACCTCCACATCAGGGATTGAGCCTGAGGGAGGTCTCGGTCTTACTCTAACCATTCACAACTTTAGTCACTCCCATCCTCCTTTTACTTTTAGAAGCAAATGTAGTGCCTCTAAAATAGATAGAGATAGATAGATAGAGCCCAGGCCTGGGAGTCAGAGGACCTGAGTTCTAATCCCGCCTTTACCTGCTGTGGAGCCCTAAGCAATTCACTTCACTCCCCAACAGCGTTTTTGTAAATATCCATAAATTAGTCACATATTACTGTCTGTCTCCTTCCTCTAAAATGTAAGCTGGTTGTGGGCAGGGAATGTGTCTACCAACTCTGTTGTACTGTAATAACTGTGGTTTTCGTTAAGCACTAACTGGGTGCCAGGCCCTGTACTAAGCGCTGGGGTGGCTACAAACAAATCAGGTCGGACCCAGTCCCTGTCCCACATTGGGCCCCCAGTCTCAATCTCTAACAGATGAGGTGACAGACACACAGAAGTGACGTGACTCACCCGGGGCCACGCAGCAGACAAGCCAGGATTAGAACCCAGGTCCTTCTGACTCCCAAGCCTGTGCTCTAACCACTAGACCATGCTCCTTCTACAGCCTATTACTGTGCCCTCCCAAGTGCTTAGCAGAGTAAGCGCTCAATAAATACCAATGATCGATTGATTCTCTGAGCCTCAGTTTCCTCATCTGTAAAATAAGGATTCAATGCCCATTCTCCCTCCAATTTAGAAGGTGACCTCCAAGTTGGACAAGGATGGTTTCTGATCTGCTTATCTTGAATCTACCCCAGCCCTTACTATAGAGCTTGGCACATAATAAGCACCTTACAAATACCACTACTGCCATTATTAATTATTGTTATTAATACCATTACTGAAAATAAAACGTACAAATTTCCAAACAGTCAATGGCATTAAGCTTCACTTTGCCTTGGGAGTTATTTCCAAATCCCAAAGTATCGAAAATTCCTTCGGCCCACCGCCCTTGAATTTAACCAAAAATAATAGAGACTAATTTTTTTTTTCAATTTTCCCACTGAGAGCCTTTGCATTATGATAATTGTACCAATCTGTTGCCAAATCCTCAGACAGCAACTAAGAGCAAACCCAGCAGCTTCCTTTGGTTCTTCTGTATTTCATTTAGTTAAGAGGGCTAAAATGAGACATTCTTTCTTTTCTGATTCTCATGCACAATCAACCTCAAAGGCAGACCAATTCCCATGATTTTCACAAAAATGTAGAAGTGGAGCAGCCAGGATGCCTCTGCTTTGGGCGGATTAATTATTTCGTAACAAAATCCAGACTCTGGAAACACTACAAATCTTCAGGACAGTTCCACCAGGCAAGGTATGCTTAGTACATTCCAGAGAGTGGAGATGTTCAGTTTGGCGTGTTCCTTCTTAAAAAGAAGTTTTCAGGATCTTTTGGAGGCCAGGAATCTCTTCAGGTTTTCTCCCCAGATCAGAAGAGGTAGCTTTTCCCAGAAGCGGTGGAGAGCCGGAAAAGTTTTAATGACTACGGTATTCCTGAAGTGCTTACTAGGTGGGGGAAGCAGCATGGCCTAGTGGACAGAGCCCGGGCCTGGGAGTCAAAAGGACCTGGGTTCTAATCCCGGCTCTGCCATTTATTTGTCTGCTGTGTGACCTTGGGCAAGTCGCTTTACTTCCCTGTGCCTCAGTTCCCTCATCTGTACAATGGTGACGAAGACCGTGAGCCCCATATGGGATACGGACTGTGTCCAACCCGATTAGCTTCTATCTACCCCAGTGCTTGGAACTGTGCCTGGCACCTGCTAAGCGCTTAACAAATAGCATCTTTTTTTAAAGGAAAAGGTAAATAAAAAATAAAATAGATGTTGGTATTTGTTAAGCGCTTACTATGTGCAGGGCACTGTTCTACGTACCAATCTAAGTGCTGGGGCAGATACAATTATGTCTTTCCTTCCCAGAAACAGTCTCTGGTGTGTCCCCGACGGCTTCTTACGCCAACACTGAATGAAGCCCGCATTTCCACCTGGTATTTTTGTCACTTATTTACTGGAGCGAAATGTTTCTTCTCCTACTGTTTTAGGAGTTGGTGCTAGTAATAGTATTTTATTAAGCACTTCTGTGCAGAGCACTGTACTAAGCACTGGGAAAGAATACACAGGTGAGAATTAGAACCAGACTCTGGTGCCCTGGGGGCTCCCAATCTAAACCAGCTCACAGCAAGGTAGGAAGTGGCATGGCTTAGTGGATGGAGCACAGGCCTGGGAGTCAGGAGGACCTGGGTTCTAATTCTGGTTCCACCACTCGTGTTGCTGTGTGACTTTGAGCAAGTGACTTCACTTCTCTGGGCCTCGGCTCCCTCATCTGAAAAATGGGGATTAAGAGTGTGAGGGTAGTGACTGTGTCCAAACTGATGACCTTGTATCTACCCCAGCGCTTAGAACAATGCTTGGCACATACTAAACGCTTAACCCTCATTATCACGGTCATCTGTAAAATGGGAATACGAGTGTGAGCCCCATGTGGGACAGGGAATGTGTCCAACCTGATTAACTTGTATCTACCCAGCACTCAGAACAGTGCTTGGCATATAGTAAGCACTTAAATACCATAATTATTACTATCGATTCATAAGACGGACACTTTTTTCCCCTCAATTCAATTGTCTATATTATATGACTGGCTGAACATTCAGCACTTACTGTGCCCACAACGAGCTTACGGTCCTGAGGATCTTAAATAAATTGACGACGGAGGGATCACCACCTACATAGCTGCACTGGAATTAGGTTTCGAGTTCCCTTACTTTAAAAAGACTTTTTCATTCCACCCTTGGGTATCGGCTTACACTTAAATAAGGACCAAAATAATTATTTTCCTGCCTCCTGAAAAACATTCAGGGGGGAGAAGGAGGAGTGAAAACGCCATTCGAAAACAAAACTGATGAGAAGTCTTGGCGATCCTAGATGCGTTTAACCTCTCTCACTAGACAGGACATGACAACTGTATTTATTATTAAAGCCGAGGTCAGAAAACAGTGTCCAATTCATCACCCTTTACAACAGGTCTGTGGGGTTCCAGCTTGGCTGAAGAGTCACCCATTTGTCAACGTCACTGGGCATATGAATATATGCACGACAGTATTTATCGAGCGCTTACTATGTACGGGGAGCACTGTACTAAGTGCTTGGGAGGGTGCGATAGAATTAGCAGGCATACGCACTTTGTGTGTGTGTTTGTGTATAAACACACAAATGGTATAGGTCAGGGATCCTTACCACATGACTCACTCGAATTTTACATAGAAAAGCATCACTCATCCTCAGATCCTGCCAAGATCGCTAAAAAAAAAAAAAAAAAAAGTGAGAGTGACAGGGACATACTGCACATAAAGGAGAGGCCCTCTACTTCATTTCTAGAATGAATTAAGAAAGGCTTCGCCTTAGAGATGGGGAGAAAGCACTTGACTTGACTAGGTCTCCATTTACGACAATGCGGCAAACACACGAGAGTTCTCTACGGGGAATCCAGAACTCACTTCTCGGGCAATTTTTCTTTGTTTAAAAGATGCGTTTCACGGGAACGTTACTGGAAAATCCGAAATTTCGGGTGTCGTTTCTTGCGCTCCAGTGGTCCGCGATGGATCAAGCGGGCCATTATACTGGTTAAAGACTGGGAAGTATTTTGGGGCCTTACCAAATAGAAGGATGACATATTTACCCTGGCTCCACTACTGCTCAGAGCCAGACTGAACTAACCCCTAAAACTGCTACTACGCTGCTCCAAGCGCTGATCCTATCCCTCCTTGACTACTGGGCGGGCGGGCCTGCCTCGAGAAACCTCCTGCCTCTCTCCCCTCTGACCCTTATTTCACTCTGCTGCCCAGATCAGTTCTCTTAAAAAAAAGTTACATCCACATCCCCCACTCAAGAACCTCCACTGATTGCCCAAACACCTCAGCCCCAAACAGAGACCCCTCACCATCGGCTTTAAAGAAGCCTTCAATCCCCTTGCCCCTTCCTATCTCACCTCACCCATCTCCTACTCCAGCCCGCCCCCACACTCCGCTCCTCTAGCTCCAGCCTGCTCACCGTGCCCTGACCTCATCTATCTCGCCGCCGACCCCCTTCCCGCATCCTCCCTATGGCCTGGAACTCCCTCCCCTTAATAATAATAACAACAATAACAATTATGGCATTTGTTAAGCGCTTACTGTATGCCAGGCGCTGTACTAAATGCTGGGGTGGATACAAGTAAATCGGGTTGGACACTGTCCCTGTCCCGCACGGGGCACACGATCCCGATCCCCATTTTGCAGATGAGGTCACTGAAGCCCGGAGAAGTGAAGTGACTTGCCCAAGGTCTCACAGCAGACAAGTGGCGGAGCTGGGATTAGAACCCACGACCTTCTGACTCCCAGGACGGGAGCTCGAGCTGCTATGCCATGCTGCTCTATTATATACGTCAGACCATCACATTCCCCACCTTCAAAGCCTCATTAAGATCACCCCTCCTCCGAGAGGCCTTCCCTGATTAAGCCCTGTTTTCCTGACTCCCTCTCCCTTCTGTGTCGCCCTGGCTTGCTCCCTTTGCTCTTCCCCTCCCACCCCGTAGCCCTAAAGCACTTTTGCACAGATCTGTCATCTTATTTTTCTGTACTGATGTCCGTCTCCCTACCTCTAGACTGAAAGCTCACTGTGGGCAGGGAATGTCACCGTTTATTGCTGTATTGTACTTTCCGGGCAGTGCTCTGCACACAGTAAGCACTCAATAAATACGACCGAATGAACAAAAACCCTTTAAAGTGCTTGACAGTCATCCCACCCTCAGCCCCACAGCGCGTATATATAGATCCGTAAAGTATTTTTACCCCTCTCAGGGTGGAACCTGGAGAGTTTCCGGTCCTCTACCAGTCTCGACTAAGGGAGGGAGGGTCAAGCGGAGGCCCGTCCGTTCCATTCCCAGCTTGACCGGTGGCTGGCAAGGGGAAGGCCACCTGCTACAAGTCAAAACCGGCCCATGATAAGCGCTTAAATACCATAAAACCACCAAAAAAACCCACAAAACACCCAACTCTCCTTGGAGGGAGAACTCCAGCTTCCAGGGAGTGTCTTCCTCCCTCGATAAGCGGGGCAGCGGCTGTGCCGGAGACCCCAGAGGTGGCGGCAAACGTCGGCTGGGCTGGATCTGGCCTGTGGGCTGGAGTTCGAGCCCCTTCCCCAGCCCCCCGGCTCTAGATATTTACCCGCTCGATGGTGACTTCAGCCGAAGCCCCTGAACCTACGGTCTAACAGACACCGGACCAAAAAAAAAAAAAAAAAATACATCTAAATCTGGAGCAGATACCGTTACTACTTGAAGGCTATTATAGCCCCATCCCTATTTACAACCAGGAGGGTGGACGGCGGCTAGGGGTTTTCTGGGGGGGCAGAGGCGGGCCTCGTTGGCCCGGAAAACGCAGGGTCGGGGGGTCACGAGGATGAGCCGGAGGGGTCCGGGATGGGGCGGCCAGGCCAGCTCCGACCCGTGGCGCTTATCGAGCGCTTACCGTGTGCGGAGAGGCAAATACGGCAGGATCAGTGGTCACGGTCCCTGCCTCTAACGACCGCGGCCTCGCGGATGGAGCCCGGGCCTAGGAGTCGCGAGGACCCGGGTTCTAATCCCGGCTCCGCCGCTCGTTCACTGTGTAACCTTGGACAAGTCACTTCACCGCAGTGAGAAGCAGTGTGGCCTAGGGGATAAAGCGGAGGCCCAGGAGTCGAAAGGACCTGGGTTCTAATCCCAGCTCCGCCACTTGTCTGCTGGGTGACCTCAGGCAGGTCACTGCGCTTCTCGGGGCCTCCATTCCCTCATCTGAAAAATGGGGATTAAGACCGTGAGCCCCATGGGGGGCAGGGGCTGTGTCCTACCCGATTAACTTGTCTCTATCCCACGGCCTAGAACAGTGCGTGACAGATAGTAAGTGCTTACCAAATACCATAATTAATATTATTATTACAGCCGGGTCCCTGTGGGAACGAAAACCTGTGGGCCACATCTCCTCACGCCCAGAAGTTAGAGGGGCATCGGCTGGTCGGCCCGCCGTCCACCGCTTCCCTGGGGTGAGGAATGTTGAGGAGAAAACATGAGCCAAAAAAAAAAACCCACCTCTCCTCCTCCTCCTCATCACTAGTATTGATTGAGCGCTTACTGTACGCAGAGTCAGTCAATCCTATTTACTGAGTGCTTACTGTTCATTCATTCATTCAATCGGATTTATTGAGCACTTACTGTGTGCAAAGCACTGTACTAAGTGCTTGGGAGAGTACAGTATAACAGAGACTTTCCTGCTCACAGTCAAGAAGGGGAGACGCACATTAATATGAATAAATAGACAAATAAATTATAGATATATGCCTCCGGGCTGTGGGGATGGGAGGGAGGATGAATGAAGCAGCAAGTCAGAAAGGTGCAGAAGGGAGCGGGAGGAGAGGAGGGCTTAGTCAGGGAAGGCTACTGGGTGCAGAGCACTGTACTAAGCACTTGGGAGATCACAATATAACACTCTAACAGACACGTTCCCTGCTCACAATAATAATAATCATAATGTTGCTATTTGTTAAGCGCTTACTATGTGCAGAGCACTGTTCTAAGCGCTGGGGGAGCTACAGGGGAAGCGGGTTGTCCCACGTGAGGCTCCCAGTTAATCCCCATTTTCCAGAGGAGGTAACTGAGGCCCAGAGAAGTGAAGTGACTCGCCCACAGTCACACAGCTGACAAGCGGCAGAGCCGGGAGTCGAACTCATGACCTCTGACTCCGAAGCCCGGGCTCTTTCCACTGAGCCACGCTGCTTCCCAACAAACAACAAACTCACAGTTTAAAGGGAGGGCTCTACTAAGCCCCTGGGAAGACACCACCCTTTTCTACTGTAATAATAATAATAATTGTGTTTGTTAAGCGCTTGCTACAGTCTAGGCGCTGTACTGGGGTGGATACAAGCAAATCGAGTTGGACACGGTCCCTGCCCCAGGTGGAGCTCACAGTCTCCATCCCCATTTCGCAGATGAGGTCACTGAGGCACAGAGAAGTAAAGCGACTCACCCGCGGTCACGCAGCAGACAAGCGGCGGAGCCGGGCTTAGAAGCCACGACCTTCAGACTCCCGGGCCCGGGCTGTAGCCACTAGGCCGTGCGGCTATTTACTGAGCGCTTACTCTGTGTGGAGTCGATCGGATTTATTGAGCCTTGTGTGCAGAGCCCTGTACTAAGCGCTTGGGAGAGGACACCACCACAAGGTCTCCCTCTGTTGCTGAATTGTACATTTCAAGAGCTTAGGACAGTGCTGTGCGCATAGTAAGCGCTCAATAAATACGACTGAATACGACACATCCCTTACTCACAATGAGCTGACAGTCTAAAGGGAGGACTCTACGAAGCCCCTGGGAGAGTCCAACTCTCATGGAGTGTAGTCGCTCAAGCACTCAGTACAGTGGCCGGCACCCAATAAGCGCTCAATCGATACCGTCGATTTACTCCACTGTAACAGAGACGGCGGACACGTTCCCTGCCCGCAACCGGCTGACGGTCTAGAGGAAGATTATGGTCTCCGTCAGCTTCCGCCGTTTTTCGGATCGGATTTCTTGCTCACGCTCTTCCCCGACTCCCCCGGGGACTCCCTCCCGGTCCTCCCTCTCCCCCGAAATCCCACCTAAAGACATGTAGAGGCAGCCTGGGGTAATAATGTTGGTGTTTGTTAAGCGCTTACTATGTGCAGAGCACTGTTCTAAGCGCTGGGGTAGACACAGGGGAATCGGGTTGTCCCACGTGAGGCTCCCCGTCTTAATTCCCCATTTTCCAGAGGAGGGAACTGAGGCCCAGAGAAGTGAAGTGACTCGCCCACAGTCACCCGGCTGACAAGTGGCAGAGCCGGAATTCGAACCCGTGACCTCTGACTCCCAAGCCCGGGCTCTTTCCACTGAAAAATGGGGATTGAGCCTGTGAGCCTCACGTGGGACGGGGACCGTGTCCAAGTCAGTCTGCTTGTATCCCCCCCAGCGCTTAGTACGGTCCCCGGCACAGAGTTAAGCCCTTAAATACCATCATTATTATTCTTATTCGTGAAAAACCCTCCCGCCGCCAGCCCTCCCCGGAATCACGCCCAACCGTCGCCTCTAGCCCTCATTTATTTATACCCCCGATGGGCGTCGGAGTGGGTATATATAGGTTCGGTTGTTTATTCTCGAATTTCATCCGGCTCCTCAGCCCGGTCCTCGTCCTTCCGAGGGCCGTCGTCGCCCGAAGAGACTCTGGCGTCTCCCTTCCCCTCTCGGATTAAGGGCTCCTTCTGGGCGGGGAACCCGGGGCTGGCGTTTCTCCCTCTAGACCGTAAGCTCCTCGTGGCAGGGAATGGGTCCGTTTATTGTTGCATCCCAGCGCTCGGCACAGTGCTCCGCACACAGCGCTCAATCAATATGACTGACTGTTATATTTTTCCCCAGGCGTGGAGTACGGCGCCTGGCACTCGGCGGGGGTTCGGTCGATTCCATCGGGACTGTTACTGTAACTGAGGCCTTTATTTCCCCTATCCGCGTCTACTACACGCTTGGCGGCCCGGCCCTCAGTCGATCGTACTTGTTGAGTAATTACTGTGCGCAGAGCACTGTGCTAAGCGCGGGGGGAGAGGACGGTAGAACGGAGTCGGCGGGCCCGTTTCCTGCCCGCAAGGGGCTTAAAGTCTAGCGGTCACCAACGGGCCCGTTACAGCCACGTCCGACCGTCCTCAACGGCATTTACTGGGCCCCCGTTATTCATTCATTCAAAAGTATGTATCGAGCGCTTACTACGTGCGGAGCACTGGACGAAGCGCTTGGAACGTACGATTCGGCAACAGATAGGGAATCTCTGCCCGGTGACGGGCTCACGGTCTAATCGGGGGAGACAGACGGACAAAAACAAGACCACATAATCACGATAAATAGAATCAAGGGGACGGACACCTCATTAACAATCATGCGCCCGGCACTATACTAGGCGCTAAAGCAAACGGAAGTTTTAAAAAATGGGCCCTGCCCTCCAAAGCCTCACAGTCTAAAGAAAGAGACGATTGAACTTAAATTTCCAACACAGAACAGGGTAGAAGCAGCGTGGCCTAGTGGCTAGAGCCCGGGCCTGGGAGTCGGAAGGACCCGGGTTCTAATCCCGCCTCTGCCACGTGTCTGCTGGGCGACCTTGGGCACGTCACTTCACTCCTCCGCGCCACAGCTACCTCAGACGTAAAATGGGGACTAAGACCGTGAGCTCTATGTGGGACCGGGACCGCGTCCAACTCTACCCTGAATCCACCCCGACGCTGTAAACCCGTCAAACGGCAGGGACCGTCTCTATCTGTTGCCGACTTGTTCATTCCAAGCGCTCGGTACAGTGCTCTGCACATAGGAAGCGCTCAATAAATACTATCGAACGAATGAACAGTGCCTGGCACATACTAAGAGCTTAAATAAAAAAATCAAAACGGAGACACTAAGCGATTAAAAAAAACTTCCCCCCTAGACTATAAACTCTTTAAGGGCAGGGAAGGTAGACAAGAATCTGCCTTATTATTGTTCATTCATTCAATCGTACTTATTGAGCACTTAAAGTGTACAGAGCACTGTACTGAGCGCTTGGCAGGTACCATTCGGCAACAGAGAGAGACAATCCCTACCCAACCACGGGCTCGCAGTCCTCTCCCAAGCGCTCAGTACAGTGCTCTGCACACAGTAAGGGCTCAACAGATACCACTGAGTGATCGAACGATAAAAACAAACTTGGGGCAGTGACTTGACGGACGGAGTCACGTGCTGTGGAGGAAGTTTCACCTCCAGCCAAAAGCCACCGGCGTTAGGCTACGGGTAGGTGACGGGCGTGATTTTTCTACACTGCAGCTTCCCAGATACGGCCACCCGTTTCCTGGCGTAGACACCAACACCGGCGTAACTCGCCCATAAATGGAAAGGCGCGCCCGTGGAAAGTACCCGGGCGGAAAGAAGTTACCGCAAATAAAGGCTGCGTTACCAGAACCCGCTGAGGACACGCCGGGGTTAAATGTACTCTAAAAGGCATTTTAAATACTAAATATTTTTCACCTGATGGGGACCCTTTTGGTTTCTTTCTGGCTAACACCCAGCGGGTGTTCAGTAAGGGACCCCGGAGTATTTTGCGGACGGCTCTCCTTCCAACATCCAGGGTGCAGATTGGAAAAAGGGATCAATAAATCCATTATTGTGCATTTTCTGTGTGCAGAGCGTTACACTAAGCGCTTGGGAGAGTACAATACAAATGAATTAGCGGACACGCTCCCTGCCCGTAACGAAAATGTCAAGTGACTTGCCTAAAATCGCAGAGTAAGAGTGAAGTTAAACGACCAGTAGTTTTGGCTGAGTGCTGGACTAAGCGTTTGGGAAAGTACAACAGAATTGGCAGACCCGTTCCCTGCCCGTAACGAAAATGCCAAGTGACTTGCCTAAAATCGCAGAGTAAGAGCGAAGTTAAACAACCAGTGGTTTCGAATGAGCGCTTACAGTGTGCAGAGCACTGGACTAAGCGCTTGGGTGAGTACAACAGAATTAGCAGACCCGTTCCCTGCCCGTAATGAAAATGCCGAGTGACCTGCTTAAAGTCGCAGAGTAAGAGTGAAGTCGATCAAACCACCAAAGGTATTTATTGAGCAATTACTGTGGGCAGGGCACTGTACTGGGCGGCTGGGAGACAACAGTGTGGCCGAGTTGGTAGACACGTCTCCTGCCCGCCATGAGCTTACAGTCTAGAGAGGGAGTAAACTCGGAGAAAAAAGGCAGAGTCGTCATCGACAGAATTTACTGAGCGCTTGCAGCGTGCAGAGCACGGTATTAAGCACTTGGGAGAGTACAACACAGCTGGTAGACGTTCCCTGCCCACAGCAAGCTGACAGTCAAGAGGGAGAGAAAATTCAGAAAAAAAAAAAAAAGGTGGCATCACTGTGGATATTTATTGAGCGCTTACTATGTGCAGAGCACTTGGAAATTACAAAACAGCAATAGAGAGAGAATCCCTGCCCCAAGAAGACTTACTACAGTGCTCCACACACAGCAAGCGCTCAATAAATATCCACAATGGTGCCAGTGTAGTAAGTCTTCTTGGGGCAGGGATTCTCTCTCTATTGCTGTTTTGTAATTTCCAAGTGCTCTGCACATAGTAAGGGCTCAATAAATACGACTGAATGAAGAGCAAGCAGTTGGGAGAATTCAATACCCGCCCACAGGAAGCTTAGCGTCTAGAGGGAGAGGAAAAAACCAGAGAACAGAGGTGGAGTTATCCTCCACGCTACTGATTGAGCGTTTGCCGCGTGCGGAGCACGGTACTAAGCGCTCGGGAGGGGATAATACAGCAGGGTTGGCAGCGGACGCGTCCCCCCTGCCCACAAGGAGCAGCTTACAGACTGGAGTCCCTCTCCTCACCCGGGCTACAGTTTGATGAGGTGAAAAAATTCTCGTTGAGACGTTCCCTTGGGATTCTAGGCTGCAGCGAGATCCCGACCTCTCCTACCGCGTCAAAACAGAACGTCCCGCTTAAAAATCCGTGTGCTGGGGTCTTGTCACTCAAAATAAACACTCATTCCAGTCCACTGCTCCCCGCGGACCTCCAGCGGTTGCCCACCCACCTCCTCGTTCATTGATTCATTCGATCGTATTTATTGAGCGCCGTACTAAGCGCTTGGGAGAGGAAAATACAACAACACACACATACGTTCCCTGCCACAGTGAGCTAGAGGAGCGGAGACGGACATCAATATGAATAAATAAACGACGGATACGGAATTAAGTGCCGCGGGGCTGGGAGCCGGGGGGAGGAGAGCGGAGGGAGCAAGTCAGGGCGACGCAGAAGGGGCTGGAAAGGTGGGGTTTAATCCGGGAAGGCTTCTGGGAGGAGGCTCTGAAGAGGGGGAGAGGAAATGTCCGTCGCATCTGAGGAGGGAGGGCGTTCCGGGCCAGAGGCGGGACGTGGGACGGACGTGAGATGGAGGGGGAGTGAGAAGGTTAGCCCCGAAGGAGCCACGTGTGCGGGCTGGGTTGCAGGAGGAGGGAGGCGAGGTGAGGTAAGAGGGGGTCAAGCCAACGGGGAGGAGTTTTTCTTCGACGCGGAGGTGGATGGGCAACCGCTGGACTTTTCTGAGGAGCGGGATGAGATGTCCTGAGCGTTTTCGTAATAATAATAATAATGTTGGTATTTCTAAGTGCTTACTCTGTTCAGAGCACTGCTCTAAGCGCTGGGGGAGATACAGGGTCGTCAGGTTGTCCCACGTGGGGCTCACGGTCTTCATCCCCATCGTCAGATGAGGCAACCGAGGCCCAGAGAAGTGACGTGACTTGCCCGCGGTCACACAGCTGACGGGCGGCGGAGCCGGCATTCGAACCCGTGACCTCCGACTCCCAAGCCCGGGCTCGTTCCACTGAGCCACGGTGCTTGATCCGGGCAGCAGAGCGAAGTAGGGACTGAGGTGGGGAGAGGCAAAAGGCAGGGAGCTCAGCAGCTCTTCACCACTGATTCTGAAGCGCTCCATCCCCTCGCCCCCTTCCACCGCACCTCGCTGCTCTCCCTCTGTGCTCCTCCGATGCCAACCTCCATCTGACCGACCCCTCGCCCAAATAATGACGTTGGTGTTTGTTAAGCGCTTACTCTGTGCAGAGCACTGTTCTAAGCGCTGGGGTGGCTACAGGGTCATCGGGTTGTCCCACGTGAGGCTCCCAGTCTTCATCCCCATTTTCTAGATGAGGGAACTGAGGCCCAGAGAAGGGAAGTGACTTGCCCACAGTCCCCCAGCTGACAAGTGGCGGAGCCGGGATTCGAACCCATGACCTCTGACTCCCAAGCCCGGGCTCGTTCCACTGAGCCACGCTGAAATCCTCCCCTTAGCCTGGAATTCCCTCCCCCTCTACAGCCAACAGACCAACCCTCTCCCCACCTTCCAGCCCTTATTAAAATCGCATCTCCTCCAAGAGGCCGTCCCCGACTAAACCCTCAATTCCCCGACTCCCTTTCCCTTCTGCGCTGCCCTGGCGCTCACACCTTTGCCCTGTGAAACGCTTGGTGTTCATTCAATGGTATCTATTGAGCGCTTACTATGGGCAGAGCACTGGACTGAGCGCTCGGAATGGACAATTCGGCCACAGGTAGAGACCGTCCCTGCCCAAAGACGGGCTCACGGTCTAATCGGGGGAGACGGACGGACAGAAACAAGGCCACATCATCACGAGAAACAGAATCAAGGGGATGTGCACCTCATTAACAAAATAAATAGGGTAATAAAAATACAGACAAAGGAGCACAGTGCTGAGGGGGAGGAGCAGAGGGAAAGGGGGGAAAAGGGGGCTTAGCTGAGGGGAGGTGAAGGGGGGGCAGAGAGGGAGCAGAGGGAAAAGGGGAAGCTCAGTGCGGGAAGGCCTCCTGGAGGAGGTGAGTTTTAAGTAGGGTTTTGAAGAGGGGAAGAGAATCGGTTTGGCGGAGGTGAGGAGGGAGGGCGTTCCGGGACCGCGGGGGGAGGACGCGGCCCGGGGGTCGACGGCGGGACGGGCGAGAACGGGGGACGGCGAGGAGGAGGGCGGCGGAGGAGCGGGGCGGGCGGGGCGGGCGGTAGGAAGAGAGAAGGGAGGAGAGGTAGGGGGGGCAAGGGGATGGACAGCCTTGAAGCCCAGAGTGAGAAGTTTGGGCTCCGTGCGGCAACACCCACCCTCAAATCCCTCAGCGCTTGTTCACGGATCCGCAATCTCTCTTCACGTCTGCCTCCCCCTCTAGTAAGTTCCCCGTGGGCAGGGACGCATCCACCAGTTCCGTTGCGTTCTACTTTCCCGAGCACTTATTTAGGACGGTGCTCCGCGCTCGAAATGCCTGGGCAGGTCACCGCCCCCCCCCCCCCCCCCGCCTTCACAAGTCTCCAGGGGTTGCCTATCAACTTTCATAGGAAGCAAAAATTCCTCCCTCTTGGCTGCAAAGCTGTCCCTCCCCTCGCCCCCTCCCACCTCCCGTCTCTCCTTCTCCATCCCACCCCGCACGCCCACCTCCTCGCCGTCCCCCGGTCTGGCCCGTCCCGCCGTCGACCCCCGGCCCGCGTCCTCCCGCGGTCCCTCCTCGCCTCCGCCAAACTCATTCTCTTCCCCTCTTCAAAACCCTACTGAGAGCTCACCTCCTCCGGGAGGCCTTCCCAGACTGAGCCTCCCTTTTCCTCCGCTCCTCCTCCCCTCCCCACCGCCCCGACTCCCTCCTTCTGCTCTACCCCCCTCCCCGCCCCACAGCCCTTACGTGTATATATCTATTTTATATCTATGATCTGTTCACTTGTACCTGTTCTGTTGTCCGTCGCCCCCCTTCTAGACTGTGAGCCCGTAGCTGGGTAGGGAGTGTCTCTGTCTGTTGCGGAACTGTACTTTCCAAGCGCTCAGTACAGTGCTCTGCACACAGAGAAGCAGCGTGGCTCGGTGGAAAGAGAGCCCGGGCTTGGGAGTCGGAGGTCACGGGTTCGAAACCCGGCTCCGCCGCTTGCCAACTGTGGGCAAGCCACTTCACTTCTCTGGGCCTCGGTTCCCTCATCTGTAAAACGGGGATTAACCGTGAGCCTCCCGTGGGACGGCCTGATGACCCTGGATCTACCCCAGCGCTTAGAACGCGGTAAGCGCTTAACGCATACCAAAATTATTAATGTCTCTGTTGCTCGACTGTACTTTCCAGGCGCTTAGTACAGTGCTCTGCACACAGTAGGCGCTCGGTAAATACGACTGAATGAATGAATGAAAGAAAAAGGGGTGACGGTCCAAGTCAGGGACGTAAAATACCGCGGTTCGATGGGTCTTTCGAAGCTCATTTTCTCCACCCGGTGATCGATGGCTATTTAGACGGCTCGACACTGAGCTGAACACTCGGGAGAGCAGAACACCAGCAAGATACTTGTTCCGGCCCTCAGGGAGCTGATAGTCTAACCAAGATTTATTGGGAGCGAAAGCCAGAGGAAGAACCAGGATAAGGGAGGAAGCGGCACAATTAAACAAATAACTGGATGTCGACATGAAAACGAAACAGAGACATTTTGACGCCGGTGGGGAGGAGGGGGAGAAAACCCCCAGGTGCTACGGGTGGATGGGTCGGGTGAACACGACTGCGCCGCTGGAAACTTATTTTTTTATTTACTCTTTTTTTTATGGCCTTCGTTAAGCGCTTACTACGTGCCAGGCCCTGTGCTAAGCGCTGGGGTAGATCCAAGTTGATCCGTTGGGACCCACCCGCGTCCCGCATTAAGGCCGACGGTCCTGTTGGGTTGTACTCTCCCAAGGGCTCGGTACAGTGCTCTGCACACAGTAAGTGCTCAGTAACGATGACGGAACCAACGCACGCACCGAGAAGCAGCGTGGCTTAGTGGGAAGGGTCCGGGGTTGGGAGTCAGAGGCCATGGGTTCTAATCCCGCCTCCGCCACCTGTCAGCTGTGCGACTTTGGGCACTTCTCCGGGCCTCAGTCCCCTCATCTGTAAAAACGGGCATCGAGACTGTGAGCCCCAAGTGGGACAACCTAATAACCTTGTATCTATCCCAGCGCTCAGAACAGTGCTCGGCACATAGTAAGCGCTCAACAAATACCAACATTATTTATTATTATTATTGTTATGTATGGGACTCCGTGTTATAGATCAGGGAACTGAGGCCCAGGGGAGTGAAGCGACTTGCCCAAGCCCACACGGCAGACAAGCGGTAGAGCCGGGATCAGAACCCAGGTCCTTCCGCCTCCCAGGTTCGTGCCCTATCCATTAGGCCACGCTGCGTCTCAGTTAACTGAGAATCAATTGGGGATGAATTGGTCCAGGCTTCCCGGAGGAGGTGGGCTTTTCGGGGGGTTTTTAAAGAAGGAGAGAGCTGGGGTCTGGAAGATAATAATAATAATAATAACGGCATTTGTTAAGCACCTACTATGCGCCAAGCGCTGTTCTAAGCGCTGGGGTAGATCCAAGGCCATCAGGCTGTCCCACGTGGGGCTCACAGTCTTCCTCCCCATTTTACAGAGGAGGTCACTGAGGCCCAGAGAAGGCAAGTGACTTGCCCAAAGTCACACAGCTGACAGGCGGCGGAGGCGGGATTCGAACCCACGACCTCGGACTCCCAAGCCCGGGCTCCCTCCACCGAGCCGGGCAGCTGGGGGAAGGGACGGCGAGCTGGGTCGGGGGAGCCGAGCGGGCGCCGAGAAGGAGGTGCGGGGGAGAAGGTCACCTTGGGGAGGAGCGAGTGAAGAGACGAAATCCGTGAGAGGGAGAGAACGGGGGGGAGGGGGGGAGAAGCCTCGGAGCCACGGGGAAGCGGGAGCCGGGTCATCTGGAGGCAGCCCGAGAAGCGGCGCGGCCTCGTGGACCGAGCACGGGCCTGGGATTCACGAGGGCCTGGGTCTGGCCCCCAGGAAGCGCTCAGTAAATACGACTGGGCCGACGAATGAACCTGGGTTCCAATCCCGGCTCCGCCGCTTGGCCGCTGGGTGACCTTGGGCAAGTCGCTTCACCTCTCTGAGCCTCGGTTCACCTGAGCCTCCGTTCCCTCCTCTGATCCTCCGTTCACCTCTCTGAGCCTCAGTTCCCTCCTCTGAGCCTCAGTTCACCTGAGCCTCAGTTCACCTCTCTGAGCCTCCATTCACCTCTCTGAGCCTCAGTTCCCTCCTCTGAGCCTCCGTTCACCTCTCTGAGCCTCCGTTCACCTCTCTGAGCCTCCGTTCACCTCTCTGAGCCTCCATTCCCTCCTCTGAGCCTCCGTTCACCTCTCTGAGCCTCCGTTCACCTCTCTGAGCCTCCGTTCACCTCTCTGAGCCTCCGTTCACCTCTCTGAGCCTCCGTTCACCTCTCTGAGCCTCCGTTCCCTCCTCTGAGCCTCCGTTCCCTCCTCTGAGCCTCCGTTCCCTCCTCTGAGCCTCCGTTCACCTCTCTGAGCCTCCGTTCACCTCTCTGAGCCTCCGTTCCCTCCTCTGAGCCTCCGTTCACCTCTCTGAGCCTCCGTTCACCTCTCTGAGCCTCCGTTCCCTCCTCTGAGCCTCCGATCACCTCTCTGAGCCTCCGTTCCCTCATCTGTAAAATGGGGATTGAGACTGGGAGCCCCACGTGGGACAGGGACAGTGTCCAATCTGACCGGTTTGTATCTACCCCCAGCCCTCAGTGCGGTGCCTGGCACATAGTAAGCGCTTAACAAGAGCCATTTTAAAAGAGAAAATAAAGGTGGTCAGAAGCGTGGCTCAGTGGATAGAGCCCGGGGCTTGGGAGTCAGAGGTCATGGGTTCGAACCCTGGCTCTGCCACTTGTCAGTTGTGTGACTGTGGGCAAGTCACTTCACTTCTCTGGGCCTCAGTTACCTCAACTGGAAAATGGGGATGAACCGTGAACCTCACGCGGGACAACCCGATGACCCTGTATCTCCCTCGGCGCTTAGAACGGTGCTCGGCACAGGGTAAGCGCTTAACAAATACCGACATTATTACCAAGAGAGACCAAAGGACTCCTATTCAACGCCATTCATTCATTCATTCATTCGACTCAATGGTATTTACTGAGCGCTTACGGTGTGCAGAGCACCGTACGCAGTGCTCGGGAGAGAGTTCGACGCGACAGTAAACGGACGCATTCCCTGCCACAAGGAGCTTTCAGTCTAGGGGAGGGGAGGGAGACGGGCATTCGTAGAAATAGATAAATTACAGATATTCGCTCGGGTCCAGAGATGGCTCTGCCACTCGTCGGCTGTGTGACTGTGGGCAAGTCACTTCACTTCTCTGGGCCTCAGTGACCTCATCTGGAAAATGGGGGATGAAGACCGGGAGCCCCACGTGGGACAACCCGATTCCCTCGTGTCTACCCCAGCGCTCAGAACGGCGCTCTGCCCAGAGTAAGCGCTCAACAAATACCAACCTTATTAGATGGGATCGGAAACTTTCCCGGTGACGCCCACGCGACTTGAAACTCGCCCCAACGTCAGATATAGATCCATCTCGCGTATCGTCCCGCACACCCCGTCGTTCGGCGGCGCTCCCCCCCGCCCCCCCCCCCCGCCCCCCAGGGAAGCCCGATTTAACCTCTTGAAAACCCCGGACCCGTCGGTCAGCTTGCTGCTTCCGCTCAGGGGAAAGAGCCCGGGCTTTGGAGTCAGAGGTCACGGGTTCGAATCCCGGCCCCGCCACCTGTCGGCTGTGTGACCGTGGGCACGTCACTTCACCGGGCCTCAGTTCCCTCGTCTGTACAATGGGGGATGAAGACCGTGAGCCCCACGTGGGACAACCTGATTCCTCTGTGTCTACCCCAGCGCTGAGAACGGTGCTCTGCACATAGTGAGCGCTTAACAAATACCAACATTATTGGAGGAGCAGCGCGGCTCAGTGGAAAGAGCCCGGGCTTTGGAGTCAGAGGTCACGAGTTCGAATCCCGGCTCCGCCACCTGTCGGCTGTGTGACCGTGGGCGAGTCACTTCACTTCTCTGGGCCTCGGTTCCCTCATCTGGAAAATGGGGATGAAGACCGCGAGCCCCACGTGGGACCACCTGATGACCCTGGGTCTACCCCAGCGCTTAGAACAGTGCTCTGCCCATAGTAAGCGCTTAACAAATACCCACGTTATTACTACCCGCCTTTCCCTCAACCTCAAAAAGTAAAAGACGACAACAACAACAACTCAAACTCAAAAGGTTCACATGGATAACGTACTGATTTCTATTCGGGTCCGTCCCCCGCTCTGGACTCTAAGCTCCTCGTGGGCAGGGACTGTGAGTCTAGATAGAGTCCGTAAGAGTGATGTATTTATTTCTAATAACGTCTGTCTCCCGCTCTGGAATATACGCTCTCCTCGGGCAGGGAGTAGGAGTATTGATTCTATAATTATTTAGTATTTATTTCTAGTAACGTCAAAGCCTTACGGAAGGCACGTCCCCTCCAAGAGGGCTTCCCAGATTAAGCCCCCTTTTTCCTCATCTCCCACTCCCTGCCGCGTCCCCCGACTCGCTCCCTTTGCTCTTCCCCCCTCCCCACAGCCCGTACGATCACTTATTTATTTGTGTCGACGTCTGTCTCCCCGCCTCTAGACCGTGAGCTCTTTGGAGGCAGGGAATAATAACGTTGGTATTTGTTAAGCGCTTACTATGGGCCGAGCACCGTTCTAAGCGCTGGGGTGGATCCAGGGTCACCACGTTGTCCCCCCGTGGGGCTCACGGCCTTCATCCCCATTTTCCAGATGAGGGAACCGAGGCGCCGAGGAGCCACCTGCCCCAAGTCACCCAGCTGACAAGCGGCCGAGCGGGGGATTCGAACCCATGACCTCTGACTCCAAAGCCCGGGCTCTTTCCACCGAGCCACGCTGCTTCTCACTCTTCACTGTGGACGATCCTCTCCCGAGCGCTTAGTACCGTGCTCTGCGCCCAGAAAGCGCGCGATAAACGAGAGCGGATGACTACGAAGTGCTCAGAAGATCATAATGAGCTCCTTTCGCCCGTCCCCAAATTCGACCGATCCTTCCTCCGCAATATTCCCGGAATCAGTGACGTTTATTGAGCGCCTACCGCGCGCAGAGCGCTGCACTAAGCGCTTGGGAGAGTAGTGTGACTTGATCATTTTGCCTGCGACCCAGAGTAAACGTTGAGCAAATCGCGCAGTCGGCCTTACTAGGATCACGCCACCATTGGAGTTGTCGACGTGTTGGTCTGCGGCTCACGGCGACGATCACGTCGGTATTTGTTGAGCGCTTACTCGGTGCCGAGCCCCGTTCTCGGCGCTGGCGGAGCTACGGGGTCATCGGGTCGTCCCGCGTGAGGCTCCCGGTCTTCGTCCCCATTTGACAGATGAGGGAACTGAGGCCCGGAGAAGCGAAGGGACCGGCCCACAGTCGCCGAGTGGCAGAGCCGGGATTCGAACCCGTGACCTCCGCCCCCCCCCCCCCAAGCCCGTCCTCTTTCCACCGAGCCGCGCCGCGGCGCGTAAGGAGCTTCCATCCATCCGACCGTCCCTCCTTCCACCCACTCCACTTGCGTCACTAGTGAGGAGCGGCGGGGCTCGGTGCCGACAGCTCGGGAGGCCGGGGTTGTGGGTTCTAATCCCGGCCGCGCCGCTCGTCGGCTGGGTGACGCTGGGCCAGTCCCTTCACTTCTCCCGGGCCTCGGTGACCTCGTCTGTAAAATGGGGGTGAAGACCGGGAGCCCGGGACAACCCGATCTACCTCAGCGCTCAGAGCGCCGCTCGGCACCTTAGTCGGCGCTTAACCGGTACCGACGTCATCATCAGCATCACGATTCCCGACGGGGGCATCTGAGCGCTGAGGAATAATCATTTAAGCACCATCGGGAATAACGACGACAGTAACGTCGGTACCGGTTAAGCGCCGACTAGGTGCCGAGCGCCGTTCTGGGCGCTGGGGGAGACGCAGGTGGGGTCCCGCGTGGGGGCTCCCAGTCTTCACCCCCATTATCCAGACGGGGGAACCGAGGCCCGGAGGAGTGAAGTCACCCGGCCGACGAGCGGCCGGGCCGGCATTCGAACCCATGACCTCTGACTCCACAGCCCGTATTATTACTATTATTATTATTATTATTATTACTACTGAGCCAGCCCCCTTGCAGGCCTGCAAACCCCTTCTAGACCGGCAGCGCGCGGTGGTCAGGGAATCCGGTCGCCCGTCTCCTTCCACGTCCCCAGCGGAAACTCCCTCCCGCTCTCCGCTCTCCCGCCTCGCCAGCCCCCCGCTCGCGCTCTCCGGCCGACATATCCTCGCTTGCACACACACATCCTCACACACACACACACACACCCTCTCTCACACACACACCCATCCACACACCCATCCTCACACACACACACCCATCCACCCATCCACACACCCATCCACACACACGCACACACCCATCCACACACCCATCCTCACACACACATCCACACACCCCCATCCACACCCACACCCATCCTCACCCACACACCCATCCTCACCCACACATATCCTTGCCGACTTGTTCATCCCAAGCGCTTAGTACAGTGCTCTGCACATAGTAAGCGCTCAATAAATACTATTGAATGAATATCCTCAAATCCACACACCCTCAACATATCCACACACCCACAGATCCTTTCACACCCACACATCCTTACACACACACACATCCTCACACACGCAAACCCACATATCCTCACATATCCACACCCTCACACACACATATCCACACACAAACACACATATCCACACACATACACGTACACACACACACACACATATCCTCTCTCTCTCTCTCACACACACAAAACCCGAGAAGGCCGCCCCCCCCCCGCCCCCCCCCCCCCCGTTCCCCGGGGATGATTGACAGGCGGGCGGGCGGCCGGAAGTGCTCCCGCGGAGGCCCCGCCCCCCGGCGGGGCGGCACTGCGCAGGCGCGCTCTCCCCTCCGCCGTTTCCCCCCCCCCCCCCCCACGCCCCGGGACCCCCCCCATCCCCCCCGCCCCCCGCCCCGCTCCACCAACCGCCGGGGCGAGGAGGCCGGGGCCGGAGCCCGCCCTCGGGATCCCCCCCCGGCCGGGCCCGGGGCGGCGGGGGAAGCTGTCAACCGTTGGACGGGCGCCTCGGCGCTCGGCCTCCCCTCCCCGAACGCCCGCCCGCCCCCGGGGGGCCGCGGACGCCGAGCCCCTACCCGACACCAGCCACTGGCCCCCATTGTTGGAGAACTCGATGGCGTTGACGCAGCCGAAGTGCCCCAGCAGGTCCTTCTTGTAGAGGTTGCGGCAGCCCCGCAGGCGGCTGCGCTGGAAGTCCTGGGTCAGCAGGGGGTCGCCCCGCAGGCAGCGCTGGGAGAGGAAGCCCACCACCGACCTCATGCTGCCGCCGCCGCCGCCCAGGCGAGGAGGGAGGGAGGGAGGCAGGCGAGGACGGGGCAGGGCGTCGTTAGCCGGCGGCCATGGCGGCCCGCACGGCCTCTCTGGACGCTCGCTTGCGGTCGTTGCTTCCTGATTCCTCCTCCCCCCGCCCCGCCGACGCCTCCCATTGGACACGCCCCCTGCCGGACACGCCCCCCGGACGTCGGGCGCCTCCTATAGGCCACGAGGGCCGGAGGGAGGCCACGCCCCCCGCGCGAGGAACGCCCCCGGCAGGACCCGGCCCCGGCCCCCGGACGTCTCCTATTGGCCACGCCCACCGCAGGGCACGCCCCCTGAACGTCGGGTGCCTCCTATAGGCCACGAGGCCGGAGGCCACGCCCCCCGCGCGAGGAACGCCCCTGGCAGGCCCCGCCCCCGGACGCCTCCTATTGGCCACGCCCACCTCAGGACACGCCCCCTGAACGTCGGGCGCCTCCTATAGGCCACGAGGGCCGGAAGCCACGCCCCCGCGCGAGGAACGCCCACGGCAGGACCCGCCCCCGGCCCCCGGACGTCTCCTATTGGCCACGCCCACCGCAGGACACGCCCCCTGAACGTCGGGCGCCTCCTATAGGCCACGAGGGCCGGAAGCCACGCCCCCGCGCGAGGAACGCCCCTGGCAGGCCCCGCCCCCGGACACCTCCTATTGGCCACGCCCACAACAGGACACGCCCTCCTGAACGTCGGGCGCCGCCTATAGGCCACGAGGGCCGGAAGCCACGCCCCCGCGCGAGGAACGCCACGGGCAGGCCCCGCCCCCGGACACCTCCTATTGGCCACGCCCATAACAGGACACGCCCTCCTGAACGTCGGGAGCCTCCTATAGGCTACGAGGGCCGGAGGCCACGCCCCCGCGCGAGGAACGCCCCCGGCAGGACACGCCCCCGGCCCCTGGACGCCTCCCATTGGCCACGCCCGCTGTGGGCCACGCCCCCGCTCGAGAGACGCCCCCGACAGGCCACGCCTCTGATCGACGGATCCCTCCCATTGGCCACGCCCGTTGAAAGGCCACGCCCCCTGTCCGCCGGGCGCCTCCTGTAGGCCACGAGCGTTGGAGGCCACGCCCACCCGCGCGAGGAACGCCCCCCACGGGAGGAACGTTCCAACCAGGCCACGCCCCCAACAGACCACGCCCCAATCACGCTATAGGCCACGATCACTGTAAGCCACGCCCCCTGGGCGCCGGACACCCATTGGCCACGCCCAAAGTAGGCCACGCCCCCTGGACCCCGGGCGCGTCCTATAGGCCACGATGGCTGGAGGTCACGCCCCCGCACAAGGAACGCCCCCGACAAGCCACGCCCCCTGCAGGCCACGCCCACGTTCGCCCAACGCCTCCTATAGGCCACGATCACTGGAAGCCACGCCCCCTGGGCGCCGTGCGCCTCCTATAGGCCACGATGGCTGGAGGCCACGCCCCCCGCGCAAGGAACGCCCCGACAGGCCACGCCCCCATTCTCCCAACGCCTCCTATAGGCCACGATCACTCTAGGCCACGCCCCCCGGGCGCCGGTCTCCTCCTATAGGCCAAACCCTCACGAGGCCGCGCCCCCACGAGGCCACGCCCCCGGGCGACGAACGTCTCCTATAGGCCCCCTCAGGCCACGCCCCCCAACCTAGGCACTCCCCTCCTGGCCACGCCCCCCCGGGCGCCGGACGCCTCCTATAAGCCACGCCCCCGGTCCACGGGGTCCTCCCATAGGCCACGCCCTTTGTAGCCCCGCCCCCTGGGAGCCGGGCGCCTCTTATAGGCCGCAGTCACTTTAGGCCACGCCCCTTAATCTTGCCCCGCCCCTCTAGGCCCCGCCCCCTCGTGCGGCCCGCTCCCTTGCAACACTAATCGGGGGATCATCTCCCAACCTCCGACTCATTTATTCCATTTTATTTATTGGGCGCTTACTGGGTGCAGAGCACCGTACTAAGCGCTTGGCAAGAACAATTCAGCCGCAGAGACAATCCCTGCCCCCCACGGGACTCCGAGTACAGTGCTCTGCACCCAGTAAGCGCTTAAGACAACAGTGCTTGGCACATAGTGAGCACTTAAAACACTTAAAACGCTGTGACGGTGAGCCCTACGTGGGACAACCTGATGACCCTGTATCTCCCCCAGCGCTTAGAACAGGGCTCTGCACATAGTAAGCGCTTAACAGATACCAACATTATTACTATTATTAATAAATAATATATGGAGATATACACATCATTATCAAACTAGAGTAATAAATTATACAAATAGGCACAGTGCTATGGGGAGGGGAAGAGCAGGGGGAGAGAGAATTGGGGGGGGGGGGTCCTGCACAGAGCGATTGGTCAATAAATTCATTCATTCAATAGTATTTATTGAGCGCTTACTGTGTGCAGAACACTGTACTAAGCGCTTGGAATGGGCAATTGGGCAACAGAGACAGTCCCCTGCCCATTGATGGGCTTACAGTCTAATCGGGGGAGATGGACAAAGAAAGACAACTTCATCATGATAAATAGAATCAATAAGATTGATTGGTTGATTGATGGATGGATGGATGGAATCAATAAGATTGATTGGTTGATTGATGGATGATGGATGGATGGATGGATGAAAAAGGCCCCAGCTGGAGCCCGCCCGGTGACGTAGCGCCGTACAAGATGGCGGCGCCCATTAGAAGCGCGGCCCGCCGCCCCTCCGCTTCCCCCAGGTGACTTCCGGTCTGGAGCGGCGGGCCCCTGCTGAAAAGGTCCGGGTAGGGACGAGCGGCTGCGCGATAGGGGTTCCGGATCCCGACTGTGCCGGTAAGCCTGGCGTCTCCGCGGGGTTTAATTTTCTTTTTCAACGGAGCCAGGCCGTCCTGGGGGCTTGGTGGGGGGGGGTGTGCAGGGTTTGGGGCTGGGGGCCGGTCCCGCTGGGGGGTGGGGGGGATGCACGGTGGGGATGGGCAAGGGCTGGTCCTTGCCAACTTCCGGTTTGGCTCCCTTCTGCTCAGGGCCACCTAGGCCCCAGGCTCATTTAGGGGGTGCAAACCCAATCTGGGGGCTCCATCTCTGTCCTCACTGCATTTCCTCGCTTCCCTCTTCATTAGTGCCCTAATTAGGCCCCCTTGGTTCCCCTTCTCCTGGATGGAGAGGGATTCCCGCCCCCCCCCTTGGTGAGACAGGCTTCTCTGTCCCCTCTCCATTGTCCCCTTTGTGCCCCCTCAATTGTCAATTTCTGCAGAAACCCTGCCCTTTGCGGGGGGCATCGGGCCCCCATCCGCCCTGTCTCCCCCCATTAGACTGAAAGTCCGTCAGTGGGCAGGGATCGTCTCTATCTATCGCCGAATCGGCCATTCCAAGCGCTTAGGACAGTGCTCTGCCCAGAGTAAGCGCTTAACCAATACCAACATAATTATATGTTGCCGAATCGTCCATTCCAAGCGCTTAGGACAGTGCTCTGCCCAGAATAAGCGCTCAATAAATACGATTGAATGAACGAATCCTTTTAGGGCGATTGGTTAAGCGCTTACTATGCGCCAAGCACTCTACTAGTAAAATGGGGGTGAATAATAATAATGTTGGTATTGGTTAAGCGCTTACCCTGGGCAGAGCACTGTTCTAAGCATTGGGGGAGACACAGGGTCATCAGGTTGTCCCACGTGGGTCTCACAGTCTGAATCCCCATTCATTCATTCAACAGTATTTATTGAGCGCTTACTATGTGCAGAGCACTGTCCTAAGCGCTTGGAATGGACAAATCGGCAACAGATAGAGACGGTCCCTGCCCAGTGATGGGCAGATGAGGGAACTGAGGCCCAGAGAAGTGAAGTGACTTGCCCACAGTCACCCAGCTAGAAGCAGCGTGGTCCAGTGGAAAGAGCATTGGGCTTTGGAGTCAGAGGTCATGAGTTCGAATCCCCGCTCTGCCACTTGTCAGCTGTGTGACGGTGGGCGAGTCACTTCACTTCTCTGGGCCTCAGTGACCTCATCTGTAAAATGGGGATGAAGACTGTGAGCCCCATGTGGGACCACCTGATTCCCCTGTGTCTCCCCCAGCGCTTAGAACAGTGCTCGGCACATAGTAGGCGCTTAACAAATACCAACATTATTAAGTGGCAGAGTCAGGATTAGAACCCACCACCTCTGACTCCCAAGCCCGGGCTCTTTCCACTAAGCCACGCTGCATACTGTTCTACTACTACTAATAATAATGATGAGGGTATTTAAGTGCAATGTGCCAAGCACTGTTCTGAACACTGGGGTAAACCCGGTGCCGGCCCCTGTTCTACTCCTGCTTAAAATAATGATGATGGTATTTGTTGAGTGCTTACTATGTGCCGAACACTGTTCTAATCGCTGGGGTAGATCAGGTGCCAACCACTGAACTACTCCTGCTAATAATAATGATGATGATATTTGTTGAGTGCTTACTAATGTGCCAAACACTGTTCTAATCGCTGGGGTACCAAGGTCAGACAGAAGCCAAGTGGCGGAGCCGGGATTAGAATCCACATCTACCCATTGTAAACCCTAATAATAGTGGTATTTCTTAAGCACTTACTGGGTGCCAGACACTGTACTGAGCACTGGGGTGGAAACAAGCGTTGATAATTACTATGATCACTCACTCCAATCCAAATAAAGAACATCTGTGATGCTTTTAACGTCCCTTGGTGACTTGTTTCAGCTGCAAGATGTTTCCTGGCGTTATTAGTGTGGCTTCTCACTAATCACTAATTACTTTCACTTGTTAATCTCCTTTGTAGCCACCTGATTCACACGGTGACTGATATATCAATCAGTCACGTTTCCCCCCCCCCCCCTTTCCCTTCTTTCATCCCCTGTTAGATTCACTTTAGAAATTTGCTTCATTTTACCTTGTCTTTAAAATGTTTGTTCTGCTTTGGGTTTCCCAATTTCAGCTCTTCAAACAATTGTTGTTTAGGTTTTCTGTTTCGTTTTTTTTTTAATAGTATTTAAGCAAGCTTGCTGTGGGCAAGACACCTTTCTGTTCATTGTTGTATTGTCCTCTCCCACGTACTTAGCACTTACTCTGTGCAGAGCACTGCACTCAGTAAATGTGATTGAATGAATAAGCACTTAACTGTGTGCAAGGCACTGTACTAAGTACGGGGCTAGATCCAGGATCATCAGGATGGACCCGCTCCCTACCCAAGTGGGGCTCACACTTTAATCCCCATTTAACAGATGAGGTAACTGAGGCCCAGAGAATCGACATGCCCCCAGCCAGTTAGAATTAATAATAATATTGGTATTGGTGAAGCACTTACTATGTGCAGAGCACCGTTTTAAGCGCTGGGGGAGATACAGGGTCATCACGTTGTCCCAGTATGGTTCATCGTTAATCCCCATTTTACAGATGAGGTAACTGAGACCCAGTTGCCCACAGTCACACAGCTGCCAAGTGGCAGAGCTGGGATTCGAACCCATGACCTCTGACTCCCCAGCCGGGGCTCTTTCCGCTGAGCCACGCTGCTTCTCCATTCTGCTGCCATTCTTGACTACGATCACCCAGGCTTTTGCGGGCTCCTCCTCTGCCTCCCACCCCTTTTACTGGGGGAATTCCTCAAGGCTCAGGTCTGGGCCTCCTTCTCTTCTCCGTCTACACAATCCCGCTTGGGGAACTCGCTCCCTGCCGAGGCCTCGACCACCATCCGTGGCTCAGTGGAAAGAACCCGGGCTTCGGAGTCAGAGGTCATGGGTTCTAATCCCGGCTCTGCCACTTGTCAGCTGTGTGACCGCGGGCAAGTCACTTCACTTCTCTGTGCCTCACTTCCCTCGTCTGTAAAATGGGGATTAACTGTGAGCTCACGTGGGACAACCTGATTACCCTATATCTCCCCCAGCGCTTAGAACGGTGCTCTGCACATAGTAAGCGCTTAACAAATACCAACATCAATCAATCATCCCCCTGTGCAGGCGATTCCCCAAATCTCTCCCGGCCCCTCTCCTTCTCAGCAGTCTCACATTTCCTCTTGCCCTCAGGACATCTCTACTTGGGTGACCCACTGACACCTCTCCGTCACCTTGCCCCTTCCTACCTCTCCTCCCTTCTCTCTTTCTACCGCCCACCCCGCACGCTCCGCTCCTCCGTCGCCCACCTCCTCGCCGTCCCTCGGTCTCGCCCGTCCCGCCGTCGACCCCCGGGCCGCGTCCTCCCGCGGTCCCGGAACGCCCTCCCTCCTCACCTCCGCCAAACTCATTCTCTTCCCCTCTTCAGAACCCTACTTAGAGCTCACCTCCTCCGAGAGGCCTTCCCAGACTGAGCTCCTCTTCTCCCTCTACTCCCTCTGCCATCCCCCCTTCACCTCTCCGCAGCTAAACCCTCTTTCCCCCCCTTTCCCTCTGCTCCTCCCCCTCTCCCTTCCCATCCCCTCAGCACCGTACTCGTCCGCTCAACTGTATATATTTTCGTTACCCTATTTATTTTGTTAATGAAATGTACATCGCCTCGATTCTATCTAGTTGCCATTGTTTTTACGAGACGTTCTTCCCCTCGACTCTATTTACCGCCATCGTTCTCGTCCGTCCGTCTCCCCCGATCAGACCGTGAGCCCGTCGAACGGCGGGGACCGTCTCTATCTGTTGCCGACTTGTTCGTTCCAAGCGCTTAGTACAGTGCTCTGCACATAGTAAGCGCTCAATAAATACTATTGAATGAATGAATGAATTTAACACAAAAGAGAAATCCTCATCTACCCGCCCAAACCCTATCCTCGACTTTCCCGTCACTGTAGACAACTCTACTAGTCCTCCCCATCTCACGAGCCCATAATCTAATTTTGGCACCATCCTCAACTCATTCCTTTCCTTCCACCCACATATTCAGTCTGTCATCAAACCTGTCGGTTCTACCTGCGCAACATCGCTAAAATCCGTCCTCTCCTCGCCATCCAAACAGGAACCGTGTTAATCCAAGCGCGCGTATCCTATCCTGCCTTCATTACTGTAATAGCCGCCTTGCTGATCCGCCCCCCTCCCGGACTCCTGTCTCTCCCAACTCCAGCCCATACTTCACTCTGCTGCCCGGATCGTTTTTCTAAACAAACAAAAAATTGTCCTCACCTCACTGCTCTTCAGGAACTAGAAAGAAGGTTTCGTCAGGGAAGGCCTGTTGGAGGAGGTGTGATTTTTTAATAATAATATTGATATTTGTTAAGCGCTTACTATGTGCCGAGCACTGTTCTAAGCGCTGGGGTAGACACAAGGGAATCAGGTGGTCCCACGTGGGGCTCACAGTCTTAATCCCCATTTTACAGATGAGGGAACTGAGGCACAGAGAAGTGAAGTGACTTGCCCAAAGTCACACAGCTGACAAAGGCAGGGAGGGTGGTCTATCATACAGTCAACACGGTAAGCGCTCAATAAATACGATTGAATGAATATATGATTGCGGTATTTGTTTTATGAAGGTTAATGTTAGAAAGGCTTGCTACGAAGAGCCCGGAAAAAGTCACGCAATGGGCTGATGTAACGATTGCCCCCAAAATCCAAATTGTCAACTCTGTGGTGTTTCCAGTGACAGCGTATGGATGCGAAAGCTGGACAGTGGGGGGGGGGGGAAAAAAACAGGAGAGGAAGAACATCGATTCTTTTGAAATGCGGTGTTGGAGAAGGATTTTGCAAATACCGTGGACCTCCCCAAAGACAAACAAATGGAGTTTAGAGCATATTAAACCAAAGTGGTCTCTGGAGGGCAAATGACTCGACTTAGATTAGCATATTTTGGATACGTAATCAGAAGGACTCATTCACTAACGCTAGGGAAAGTCCAGGGAAAACATGGAAGAGGCAGACGGGCAGCTATACCGCGATAACAGAAAAACCGTTAGAAAGGTCGCGGGTTATGGCTGCGGACAGGACGTTCTGGAGAAAGTCTATCCATGGAGTCTCTATGAATCAGAAACGATTCCGGCACTTTAATAATAATAAAAATATAATGATATATGAAGGAGGAGAGAGTTCTTGGCCAGAGGGAGGATGTGGGCAAGGGGTCTTCAGTGAGGTGGACAAGATCATTCGTTCAGTAGTATTTATTGAGCGCTTACCATGTGCAGAGCACTGGACTAAGCGCTTGGAATGGACAATTGGGCCCCAGATAGAGACCATCCCTGCCCAGTGACGTGCTCACAGTCTAAACGGGGGAGACGCAGCAAGGCGAAAGAGAACCAAACAAAAACAGGACATCAAGATGAAAATAAATAAAAATAAAATAAATGTTGGTATTTGTTAAATGCTTACTATGTGCCGAGCACTGTTCTACGTGCTGGGGTAGACACAGGGGAATCCTGTTGTCCCACGTGGGGCTCACAGTCTTAATCCCCATTTTACAGATGAGGTAACTGAGGCACCGAGAAGTGAAGTCACACAGCTGACAAGTGGCTGAGCCGGGATTCGAACCCATGACCTCTGACTTCAAAGCCCGTGCTCTTTCCACTGAGCCACGCTGCTTCTCAAATAGTAATGTTGGTACTTGATAAGCGCTTACTATGTGCCAAGCACTGTTCTAAGCGCTGGGGTAGATGCAGGGTAATCAGGTTGTCCCATTTGGGGCTCACAGTTTTAATCTCCATTTTACAGATGCGGTCACTGAGGCACAGAGAAGTTAAGTGACTTGCCCAAGGTCACACAGCTGACAGGCAGCGGAGTCGGGATTAGAACCCATGACCTCTGACTCCCAAGCTTCTCTGCTCCCCTGCTTCTCTCAAGTTCAGAGTATAGTGAGTAAACTGGCATTTAAGGAGTGAAGTGTGCGGGCTGGGTTGTAGCAGGAAATCAAACAAGATGAAGTAGGAGGAGGCAAGTAGATTTAGTGCTTTAAAGCCTAAAGTAAAGAGTTTGTATTTTATGTGGAGGCAGACGAGCAGCCCCTAAAATCCACTAGATTTTTATGCATCGGTGGGCAGAGATCGTCTGTACTTTATTGTTCATTTCCAGACGCTTAGTACAGTGCTGGGTACACAATAAGCTCTCACTCTTGATGAGTGTAGTTTTCATCCTTTTGAGTTTGAAGGGAATATTTCCGCCCACTCTGTTACGCGCTCCCAAGTGTGGCCAAATCACTGAACTGCTCCGTGCCTCAGTTCCCTCATCTGTAAAATGGGGATTAAGACTGGGAGCCCCCAAGTGGGACAGGGACAATGTCCAATCTCCTTGCATCTACCCGGGCGCTTAGTACGGTCCCTGGCACGTGGTAAATGCTTAACAAATACCACGATCGTTGTTATTATTTGTATATTATTAAGCACGTAATGTGCTCTGCACATGATAAGCCCTCAAATAAGTTTGAGGGGCCAGTAGGGGGTCCAAATGAAGATGTCCTGGAGGCGGGAGGAGATGGAGAGGAGAGAGGTCAAGACTGGTGAGGTGGATTTGGGAGTCCTCTTTGTACGAGTGGTAATTGAAGCCGTGGGAACCGGTGAGCTCCTTCCCCAAGAGAGTAGGTGTAGACTGAAAATAGAAAGGAACACAGAACCGAGCCTTAAATCACCCACTGTTCGGCCCCATCGAGGCCGTCCTCCTCTCTCTAAATTATTTTAGTGCTCCTTTCCCCGGCTAGATTACAAACTGGTATTTATTGAGCGTTTATTTTGTGCAGAGCATTGGATTAAGCACTTCGGAGAGAACGATGATCCCCGCCCTCCGGGAGTTTTACGTCTAGAGGGGAAGACGTTAATTTAAATAAATTACAGGTAGTGGAAGCAACAGAGACTGTATATACATGAGTGTTCAGCTGTATTAAGCGCTTACTATGTGCAAAGCACTGAACGAAGCACTTGGGAGGGTACGGTAGAGTAATAGACACAGTCCCTGCCCACAAGGAGATAGACATTAATATAAATAAATTACAAATATGGTTATAAATGCTTTGGGGCTGAGAGGGGGATGAATAAAGGGAGCAGGTCAGGGTGATGGAGAAGGGAGGGGGAGAAGAGGAAAGGAGGGCTTGTTGTGGACTAAGAGGGTTTAGGGGGTATGGGAGTCTTAGTAGTGTGAGGTTAGAGAAGCAGCGTGGCTCAGTGGAAAGAGCCCGGGCTTGGGAGTCGGGGGTCATGGGTTCGAATCCCAGCTCCACCGCTTGTCAACGGTGTGACTGTGGGCAAGTCACTTCACGTCTCTGTGCCTCAGTGACCTCATCTGTCAAATGGGGCTGAAGACTGTGAGTCCCACGTGGGACAAGCTGATGACCTTGCATCTACCCCAGCACTTAGCTCCCCCTGTGAGCCCATGGTGGGGTAGGGATTGTCTCTCTCTGTTGCCGACTTGTACTTTCCAAGCGCTTAGTACAGTGCTCTGCACACAGTAAGCGCTCAATAAGTATGACTGAATGACTGAATCGTAAGCGCTTAACAAATACCATCATTATTACAGCGCTCAGTAAATACGATCGAGGGCCTACAGTCTGATTCAGAGCCTTGCGGTTTTGTTTCTCTTTCCCCGCCCCTCTTGGTTCACGGGTTTGGCAGGTGGCGGGGAAGACGGAGTGACCGCCCGCGTCTAGGCCGCCGGGAGATGGGCAGGCCGGGCCTCCTGACCACCGTGCTGGTGGGGTCCCTCCTGGGCGGCGCCGTCGGGGGGCTGGTCCTCTGGAGAGCCATCCGGCGCCGGAGGGGCCGAGCCAGACCCGTCCGGGAGCCGGCCGCGGGGAACGGGGAGCCGGAAGCGGCCCGAGCTGAGGCGGCGGTGGACCGGGCGGATCGCGCCCCTCACACCCCCCGGGACGTGCCGGCGTGGGTCCAGAGGCTCCTGGAGGCGGACGTGGTCACCGTGTCCGGCCGGGAGGAGTGGGAGCGGATCGAGGACCGGCTCCGGAAGGACCTGGAGGAGTGTCCGCTTCTGGGGATCGACTGTGAGTGGGTAAGTCCGGGAATGGCGGGACCCCAGGCCTCCCTTTTTTCTTTTTCTTTTCCACAAATGATACCGAAGCTCTTTCTATGTGCCAGGCACTGTACTAAGCACGGGGGAAGATACGACTTTATCAGGTTGGACACAGTCCCTGTCCCTGCCCCTGTCCCTCCCAGTCTTAATCCCCATTTTAGAGATGAGGGAACTGAGGCCCAGAGAAGCGAAGTGACTGGCCCCAAGGTCACACAGCAGACAGGTGGCGGGGCCGGGATTAGAACCCGGGTCCTGCTGACTCCCAGGCCCGGGCTGTAGCCACTAGGCTACGCTGCTGCTCCGTGCTCGAGATGCGTGTGGGATAGAGGGCGACCAGAAGGTACAGCTCCCGGGCCTCCGGCGAGGAGAGGAGGGCTTGGCTTCCCTGACTTAGAGACTGACGCAGATGTCTCCGGTGTTCTGGGCAATTGGCCCAGCCGTCCATATGGCTTCCCCAGTAGAGGCCCAGGGCTACCGGCCTCTTGGGGAAGGATTCCCCCCCACCCCAACCCCTCTCCCGCCTCTTGTTTCCCGCCCCGGTAGCCTTAACCGACAGACAGACAATTACTCTCTCCCCGTCCCCTCCCCTAGCTCGTTTGCCGCCCCGTGAGCCTTAATAAGCAGACAATTCCTCTCTTCCTCTTTAAAGCCATCTCCTCCAAGAGGCCTTCCCAGACTAAGCCCTCCTTTCCTCTTCTCCCCCTCCCTTCTGCCTTGCCCTGATTGATCCCTTTATCCATCCTCCCTCCCGGCCCCACAGCACTTATATCTGTCGCTTATTTATTTCTATGAAAAATAATAATAATAATGTTGGTATTTGAAAGCGCTTACTATGTGCAGAGTACCGTTCTAAGCACTGGGGTAGATACAGGGTCATCAGGTTGTCCCATGTGAGGCTCACAGTTAATCCCCATTTTCCAGATGAGGGAACTGAGGCACAGAGAAGTAAAGTGACTTGCCCACAGTCACACAGCTGACAAGTGGCGGAGCCGGGATTCGAACCCATGACCTCTGACTCCCAAGCCCGGGCTCTTTCCACTGAGCTGCGCTGCTTCTCTGTGTCTTCCCCCCACCCCATCTAGACTGTAAACTCGCTGTGGGTAGGGAGTGTCTGTTTATTGTTGGAGTGCACTCTCCCGGCTGTTTAGTACAGAGCAAGAGCTCAATAAATACGGATGAATGAACGGCGGGTTCGAAGCAGTCGGCAGCAATGGCTCCTCGAGGCCGAGTCCCACTGTGGCCCTGTGATTTGTGGTCCCCACCCAGGAGATGTCACCAAAGGAGACCTTGCCGCCCACCCCCACCCCCCAAGATCGTGTCTCATTTGTGGCCTCTGTTGAGCACTTGGTGCCAAGCTCTGCCCTAAGCATCGGGGGAAGCTACGGGAATACTGCGTCAGGCATTCATTCACTCAGTCGTATTTATTGAGCGCTTACTGTGTGAAGAGCACTGTACTAAGCGCTTGGAAAGTACAATTCGACGGCAGATGGAGACTATCCCTGCCCAACAGCGGGCTCACAATCTGAGGCTTACAGCCCAAGAGATGGGGAGGACGTACGTGCAGGAGGAGAAGTAACGGGACAAATTGAGGAGAAAACATCACCGTGGTGACAATGCGAAGCAGCCGTAATAATAAAAATTGTATTTTTTAAGCACTTACTGTGTGCCAGGCACCGTTCTAAGTGCTGGGGTAGATACGAGATTATCGGGTTCGATACAGCCCCTGTCCCACAGTTGGGCTCACAGTCTTCATCCCCCTTTTTACAGATGAGGGAACTGAGGCACAGAGAAATGAGGTGACGTGCCCAAGGTCACCCAGCAGACAGGTGGCAGAGCTGGGATTAGAACCCAGGCCCTTCCGATGCCCGGGCTCTAGGCACAAGGCCACGTTGCTCTCCCTAAACAGACTCGCTTTTCCCCAGCAAGAGAGACCAGGAAAGTGGTGTCAACGGCAGGACTTTGGTACCCAAGGCCCTTGAGGCTCCAGGCAGGACCCTCCATGCCCATAATAATAGTAATGACTGTGGTATTTAATAAGCTCTTACTACATGCCAGGCACTGTACTAAGCACTGGGGTAGATACAAGCTCATCGGTTCGGATGTGGTTCCTGTCCCACATGGGGCTCACAGTCTTTATCCCAGTTTTCCAAATGAGGGAACTGAGGCTGGAGAAGTGAAGGGACTTGCCCAAAGTCACCCAGCAGACAAGTGGCGGGGCCGGGATTAGAACCCACGTCCTTCTGGCTCCCAGGCTCTATCCACTAGGCCACGCTGCTTCCCTAAACGGACTCGCTCTCCCCGGGAAGCCGCTGCGCCTTCAGCCACTTTGATTCTAAATTATGTTTTTATTCATATTAACGACTGTCTCCCCCTCTAGACTCACCCTGGGCGGGGAACGTGTCTGCTAATTATGTCGGAGTGTCCTCTCCCAAGCCCTTAGTACAGAGCTCGGCACATAGTAAGCGCTCAATAAATACCCAGACTCGGGTGGAGGAGGGGGGCGACATCTCCCAAATGGGGTCCGGGGGGCTTCTTCCTACGTCAAGGGCAGGGGGACCTGAAGGGGCAGCGAATCTGTGCTTGAGGTTCACTGAGGATTCTCACTCCCTCATCGACCCGGAAGCCCCTTCGAAGGAAATTCACGTTATTTATTGAGCACCCCTGCTACAATGCACTGTACCACACGCTTGGGAAAGTACAGCAGAAGCCCAAAACATATTTCCCTCCCCACAAGGAGCTTGCACCCTAAGTGGAGATGCGGAAAAATAATATTTACAAATAATCAGAGAAAGTAAACACGTAACCTCGAATGCAAAAGAAAAGCAATTTTTCTTTTTAAAGAGCTCCAGAGGTGACTACCAAGCCGATATGATGCACGTGGTGGGAATTAAGTGGGGAGGTGTTGTGGGATTGTCGGATTTATGCTATTGATGCCTCTCTGCTTGTTTTGTTGTCTGTCTCCCCCTTCTAGACTGTGAGCCCGTCGTTGGGTAGGGATTGTCTCTATCTGTCGCCGAATTGTACTTTCCAAGTGCTTAGTACAGCACACAGTAAGCGCTCAATAAATACGATTGAGTGAATTTAGGGGGTGGAGGGTTCCGGGGGTCAGCGCGGGCCAGGAGATGGAGGTGGGAGAATCAAGAGTGAGGAACAGTTAGATGAGAAATCTGCGGGGGTGGAGAACCAGGAGAATGAGCTGGAGAATTTGATACCAGTGGCTAGTGAAGGGCCAGAGATCTGGATCGACCGTACTGGGGAATCCGGAAACGTAGCACACTGTGACCTTTTCCCTCCTCCAGATTCCCAGCTCCGGCTCGGGTAGCGGAACAAGCAGGTCCTTGCCGGGAGCGCCCGCTGAGAAAGGGAGTCTCTGTGAATGTGTGAGTTTTGGGTCCTCCCGTGCTGGAGAGGCAAGTGGGAGCTGTGTTGGAGGTTCCTTCCCACCAGGGCCAGCCCCCACCCTCCACCTCCCCGTTCGATCCCGAGTCCCTCGCTTGGTATTTCCGGCCAGTTTTTCCAACCGCCAGCCTGGGCTCTTCTGTGTCTCTGACCTCCGGGCCCTAGAGTTAGCTCTCGGCCACCCTCTGCTTTGCGAAGCTGCGAAATGAGGACCGGGATTTCTCCCGGATCGGAAAACGGGGGTGTTAAGGGTAGTCCCCAGGGAGGGGAAGCTTTGGCCACGATGGGAGGGAAGGGGCAGCTCGGGGAAGTGAACCCAGAGCCATCACTGGGACCGGGCCGCAGGGCGGCGGGGAGGATCGGGATCGAGGGCCTGCGGCAGTTAGTCGATGAGGTTGCGAGGAGGCCAGTCGAGGGAACTGGGCAGTCGGGACAGTCTTAAGGCCGTCAGGACTGAATCAAGATTTGCCTCATCGGGGCCACGGTGTCTTCAGGGTTTAGTGAGGGAGGAAAGGAACGGGGTGTCGGGAAGCCAGGGTCCCTCCTGTGGATTTTGCGACTGGTCAAACCGTCCACCAAGAACAGGCTGAAAGGCAGTGAGTTGCCGGGCCAGAAGATTTAGGTTCTCTCTGTCTTTGTGTCTCCTCCCCTCCACCCCCAATTAACACCTGCCTTGTTTTAGGTCTTCATTTTCTCCCCTCCCCCCGACTATTTCCCTTTACCGTCACCTCTCTGGTTTCTCCTTTGGTTTACAGGTCCTGCACTTCTTGCCCAAGTCTCACGTTTGTGCCCTGGCCTTGGGCGCCTTCCCGGTCTTTCTCGCTTCTCCCCTGCTCCTCCCAGGTGCCCTGCCTGTGTGAAGTTCTGTTTTCCCTTTGGGCCTCCCACCAGTTCTGGCCCTTCGTCTGGCCTCTGGGCACCTGGATTGAGACTCAGTTTTCTCCCAGACACCTCTGAACGTCCCCTGTGGGTTCCGTTTCCTCTGACAGAAACCGATCTCCCTCTTTATTTCCGTCGCTGTCGGGCTAGCTGTTATTATGAAGGATGACGGGGGGGTGGTGAGCCCATTTGAGCCTCAACCGTTATAGTTCCGTTATAATGCGGGAGTTAGTGTGGAGATTGTCACTGCCGCTCTTCCACCAGGATTCTACATCAGACCCAAGTTATCGACAGAAGAAAGTTTATTAATAATGATACCAATTATCGTGGTTTTTGGTAAGCATTTATTAGGTGCAGAGCACTGGGTTAACCTCTGGGGTGGTTACAGTTCAGTCAGATCAGAGAGTCCCTGTCCCACACAGGGCTCTGAGACTAAGGCGGGGCAGAGAACGGGTAGTTCATCCCCATTTTACGGATGAGGAAGCTGAGTCCCAGAAGTGAAATCCCTTGCCCAAGGCAAGTGACGGAGCTGGGATTAGAACCAGGTCTTCTGACTCCCAGAACCGTGCTCTTCTGTGCTTTAGCCGTTCCTAAAGATCGGGTTTACCGAGCCTCTGTTTGTAGATCCGTCTGTGGATCCTTTCCCCATAGGAAGATTGTCCTCTTTCTGGCCTGCCCCATCTTGGAATATTAACTCAAATTCCAGACCTGGAAACTAGCGATTGTGGGGTTGTTTTTGTTAATTTTAATGGTGAAGCGCTTACTTTGTGCCAGGCACTGTACTGAGCGCTGGGGCCGATACAACCTAATGAAGTTGAACACAGCCCCTGTCCCATATTGGGACTCCCAGTCTCAATCCCCTTTTTTTTACAGTTGAGGGAACTGAGGCCCAGCGGTGAGAAGCGACTTGCCCAAGGTCACACCACAGACAAGGGGCGGAGCTGGGATTAGAACCCAGGTCCTTCTGACTTCCTCTCTCCCCTAGGCCACGCCGCTTCTCTGACCGATGCCCAGTTGCCAGGCCCTTGTCTCCAACTCCCCCGCACCTTTCCCAGATTTCCTCAGACAACCCACCCAAGCCGGCGTTCTTCCGGGCGGCTCTCGGTGCCCGAGCGGAGCGCTAACTCTGCCCTGTCTCGTCAGGTGAGTGTGGACGGCAAGCCTAAACCCGTGTCCCTGCTCCAGATGGCCTCCCCCAGCGGACTCTGCGTCTTGGTTCGTCTGCCCAAGATGGTCAGCGGGGGCGAGGCCCTCCCCGAGGCCCTGCTGGACATCTTGGCGGACGGCGCCATCTTGAAGGTCGGGGTCGGCTGCTGGGAAGACGCCGCCAAGCTGCTCCAGGACTACGGGGTCACGTTTAGAGGGAGCCTGGATCTCCGCTATCTGGCCGGAAGGAGGAGGTGCGTACCCCGGGCCTTACCCCCACGCCTCACTTATAACCATGATAATAATAATATTGGTATTTGTTAAGCGCTTACTACGTGCAGAGCACTGTTCTAAATGCTGGGGTAGACACAGGGTCATCAGGTTGTCCCACGTGAGGCTCACAGTCTTCATCCCCATTTTGCAGCTGAGGTCACTGAGGCCCAGAGAAGTGAAGTGACTTGCCCACAGTCACACAGCTGACAAGTGGCAGAGCCGGGATTCGAACCCATGACCTCTGACTCCCGAGCCCGGGCTCTTTCCACTGAGCCACGCGCATAGTAAGCGCTGAACAGGTACCATAAAAGTTTAAAAAGCTTGGGATGGAACGAGAGTCAGATTGGGTCTCTATTAGCTCACTGTGGGCAGGGAATGGCACTGTTTATTGTTATATTGTACTTTCCCAAGCGCTTAGTACAGTGCTCTGCACACAGTGAGCCCTTAATAAATACGATCGTATGAATGAATGAGTGCTTGTTTTCATTTCCCTTATCTCCCGCAGGAGGGATCTACTCCAAAATGGGCTGAGCCTGAAATCCCTGGCAGAGACGGTCCTGAACCTCCCCCTCAACAAATCCCTTCTCCTGCGTTGCAGCAACTGGGATGCCGACCATCTCACTCCGGAGCAGGTACCAGGATTTCTACCCTCATTTTTCTTTTTTTTAACTTTTTGGATGGTAATTTTTTTAACTTACAATATGCCAGGAGCTTGTTCTAAGCCCTGGGGTGTATATATAAGGCAGTCGAGGTGGACACGATCCTTGTCCCACATGGGGCTCACAGTCTTAATCCCCATTTTATAGATGAGGTAACCGAGGCCCAGAGAAGTGAAGGGAGTTGCCCGAGGTCACCACAGTAGACAGCCGGGGTTAGAATCCGGGCCTTCTGACTTCCAGGCCTGTGCTTTTCCCACAAGGCCAAGTTGTGTGTTAAGTACTGGGGTAGATGCATGTTGATCAGGTTGGACCCGGTAGATGTAGGAAGGAGAAGGATTTAATCTCCATTTTACAGATGAAGAAACTGAGGCGCAGAAGTTGAGACTTGTCCAAGGTCACACAGCAAACCAGAGGCAGAGCTGGGATTAGAACCCAGGCCCTCTGACTTCCAGGCCCCAACTCTTTCGTCATGCTTTTCTCAAGAGAGCTCATTCATTCATTCAGTCGTATTTATTGAACGCTTACCGTGGGCAGTGCACTGTACCGAGCACTAGGGAGAGTACAGTACAACAAAGACACATTCCCTGCCCGCAACAAATTTTACAGTCTATCTGCATTGGCCAATCGATCAACGGTATTTACTGGGCACTTGGGCGAGTACAATATAATATAGCAGAGTTGGCAGACCACTCGCTCTGTATTTATTGAGCACTTATTGGGTGCACAAGGTGCACAAGGTGCTTGGGAGAATACAGTGTTGGTAGACCTGATTCCTGCCCGAAAAGAGCATCTAGTCCTCAGCATTTTAAACCCTATTTCGCTTTTGAAATTACTTCGGTCTTAGAAAGTGACTCCCACAAGCCCACTTCCAGGAGGCGATATCCAAATTTTCACCACCCCCACTCACGTATCCTAAAGGCCGCCCTTAGTGTTTATATATCGCTGTACGGATTTTATGGATTGGATCTGGTTTAATTTGTATCTACCCCAACACTTAGTACAGCACTAGGGCTATAGTAAGCACTTACAAGCACCGTAATGATTACGAAGTGTCCCTACAGCACTCTGCACTCGGTAGATTGCAGTAATCTGACCTATACCACGGGAGATGCTTGCAAAATTTAAAAAAAATTCCCTATTTTGGGCCTCGTTTGCAAACCTGCAGCCTTGAAAAGGAGTCACCGTAACAGTGGTAAGAGGCAGCATTTTCTTCTAGGGAGTTCCCCTTTAGACTCTCAGCTCATTAGGTGCAGGGAACGTGATTTTTAGTTGTTGTATTGTACTCTCCCAAGCACTTAGTGCTGTGCGCTCAATAAATACCACTGATCGATCGAGCACTGGATTTGGAGGCCGAGAGATTGGCGTTTTAATTCCATCCTTGTTGTGCTGTGAGTCTTGACCCATTCCTTACTCTGTGCAGAGTACTGTAGTAAACGCTTGGAAGAGTACAATATAGCAGACACACTCCCTGCCCATAATGAGCTTACAGTCTAGAGGGGCAGGCAGACATTAATAGAAATAAAGAAATTACACCAGGAACCGGAGACTGGTAATTGTGGAGTTCTTTACAATAAGTAAAAGGTGCTGTTTTCCAGCCGGCTAGGAAGAAGACTTCTTTTTCTTCTTTTAGTACTGGACCTTATTGCTCGGTGGTATCAATCCATCAGTCAACAGCATTTATCGAGCACTTACTATGTGCAAGACACTGTAGTAAACTCTTGGAAGAGTGTAATACAACAGAATTAGCCGAAGCGTTCCCTTCCCATAACGAGCTTACGGTCTAGGTGGCGAGATGGACATTAATAGATATAATTTGTAATGTATAATATAAAGATTTACAGAGAAGCAGCGTGGCTCAGTGGAACGAGCCCGGGCTTGGGAGTCAGAGGTCACGGGTTCTAATGCCGGCTCCGCCACTTGCCAGCTCTGTGACTTTGGGCAAGTCACTTCACTTCTCTGTGCCTCAGTTATCTCATATCTAAAATGGGGATTAAGTCTGTGAGCCCCACGTGGGCCAACCTGATCACCTTGTATCCCCCCCAGCGCTTAGAAAAGTGCTTTGCATATAGTAAGCGCTTAACAAATGCCATCGTTGTTATTATTATTATTATAAGTGTTGTGGGATTAGGGGTGGGGCGAATATCAAATGATTAGAGGTCACAGATTAAAGCGCAGAGATGACGCAGAAGGGAGAGCGAGCCAAGGACAGCGGGCTTAATCAGGAAAGACTATAAGCTTATCGTGGGCAGAGAATGTGTCTGTTATATAGTACTCTCCCAACCGCTTAATACAGTGCTCTGGACACAGTAAGTGCTCAATCAAAATGAATGAACAGAAGGCCCCTTGGAGGAGGTGGTCCTGGGGTTGATTTGATGGCTGGCTTTCCTCTTTCCTCCGGCTCTGCCTTTTTTTTTTTTTCTCCTCAGGTGGCTTACGCTGCTAAGGATGCTCAAGTCTCCGTGGCCGTGTTTCTCCACCTGCTGGGCTACCCCTCCAAGGCCACCCCCGGCCCCCAGGCCACTGCCGGAAGCTGGGGGAAAGTCCTGGTGGAGTGTCAGGGCTTGGTGGACGTCCCCTTCCGAGGCAAAGGCGGCGGCCCGGAGGAGGAAGAGAACAGGGAAGGCCCGCAGAAGCCAAGGAGTCGGAAATCCGGAGCGAACGGATCATCCCCGGCCAATCAGCAAGGGAGAGATCCCAGGAAACACAAGCGGAAGCCCCTGGGGGTGGGCTATTCGGCCAGGTAACTGTTCGTTCATTCAGTCGTACTTATTGCGCGCTTACTGTGTGCAGAGCATTCTACTAAGAGCTTGGGAGAGTACAAGAGAATAATAAGCAGACCCATCCCCTGCCTACAATGACCTTACAGTCTAGAGGGAGAAGCAGACATTAAGGTGAATAAAAGATAAGTTCTGAGGGGGAGCGATGAATAAGTCAGGAGCAAGTCAGGGCAATGCAGAAGGGAGAGGGAGAAGAGGAAAGGAGGGCTTAGTCAGGGAAGGCCTCTTGGAGGAGAAACCATTATGTTCCATCCTGGCGAGCAGAGGGTTCCATTGGCTTAGTTCTTGTAGTATTCCTCCCTGCCACCATCCCAATCTGTTTCCCCTTCGACAGTGTTTTTGTTTAATGCTACCCTTTCTTCTCTGATGGACCTGTAGGTATCCCCGACCTCTCTAATAATAATAATGATAACAATGTACTTGCTAAGTATTTACTATGTGCCAAGCACTAGGGTAGATACAAGTCGATTAGATGGGATACAGTTCCTGTTCCACATGGGGCTCACGGTTTTATTCCGAAATTTCAGTCCCAAAAGAACCGCCGGATCCTGTTTTCCTGTTTATTCTTTTATTTTTTCTTCCTTTATGGTATTTTTTAAGCGCTTACTATGTGCCAGGCACAGTACTAAGTGCTGGGGTAGATACAAGCTAATCAAGTTGAAACTAGTCCGTGCCCCACATGGGACTCAAAGACTTCATCCCCACTTTCAACTGAAGGAGCTGAGGGCCAGAGTAGTGAAGTGACTTGCCTAAAGTCCTTGTCCACCTGGCTCAGAGCAGGACTGCAGGTGAAGGGGGAGGACCCCTGGGATGAGGGTCCGGAGACCCTGACAGAGATTGCACAGGTCGAGCCCGGACCAAAGCCAGAGCCAGTTGGGTTTGACTACCCTGAACAAGCCTTCCACGTTCCTCCTCGTCCTCCTGGTCAGGCCTTCCCTGGTCCTCCTCATCCTCCTCCACTTCCTGGACAGACTTTCCCTGTTCTTCTTCCTCCTCTTCCTCCTGGACAGAATCTCCCTGTTTTTTCCCATTTTTTCTTTGTTTCCTTCCCCCCCCCCATTTTTTCTGATTTTTTGGAGGGGGCGTTGGTATTTCTTAAGCGCTTACTATGTGCAGAGCACTGTTCTAAGCACTGGGGTAGATACAGAGTTATCAAGTTGTCCCACATGAGGCTCACAGTCTTAATCCCCATTTTATAGATGAGGTAGCTGAGGCACAGAGAAGTGAAGTGGCCTGCCCACAGTCACACAGCTGACAAGCGGTGGATCCGGGATTCGAACCCATGACCTCTGACTCCCAAGCCTGGGCTCTTTCCATTGAGCCACGCTGCTGTTTCCCCCCGCCCCTGTTGAGGAACGCCTCAATAGAGAATCAGGCCACCCAGAACCGGGCCAGGGCCCGAGAGTCCGTGGGGCGAGTCCAAACGGCTCCAGAATTGTCGAGTCACGCGAGGAGACGGCCCCGCCGCTTCCAGGCGGGAACCTCGATTGACTCCGAGGTCCTCCTTTGTGTGTGTCTCTCCCAGAAAGTCACCCCTCTACGACAACTGCTTCCTCCACGCTCCGGACGGACAGCCCCTGTGCACGTGCGATCGCAGGAAGGCCCAGTGGTACCTGGACAAGGGCATCGGAGGTGCGGACTCTGACCGGGCCCAGCCTCGGGAGGGGACCCAGACCCGGGCGGGGACCGGAGCAGGCCGCCTTTCTCTCTGGGAGAAGGCGGAAGTGTGAAACCAAAGCACGTGAGCCCCATACGGGACGTGGACCGGCTCCAACCCGATTAACATCTATCTCTACCCCAGTTCTTAAATCAGTGCCTAGCATATTTTAACGGATACCTTGCGGGGGAACCGGGGGAATGCTTCTCTCTGGTCTCTGTCATCTTCCAGAACTGATGAGCGAAGAGCCCTTCGTCGTCAAGCTGCGGTTCGAGCCTTCGGGGCGTCCCGAGTCCCAGGGGGACTACTACCTGACCGTTAAGGAGAACCTGTGCGTGGTGTGCGGCAAGAGAGAGTCTTACATCCGGTGAGCGGGGTGCCTGGGCCCCTCATTCTGTCATCCTCCAAAGCCGTCGACCCCTGCGACGCCGACGCTCGACTAGACCGTTTCCCCCTCCTCCTCCTCTGCCGCTAACTAGTGACTCACCCGGCCCGGTCCTGGAGACGTTTTACCTCATCTGTAAAAAACTAAAAAAATGGGGTTGAGCCCCACGTGGGACAGGGACTGCGTCCGACCCGATTTGCTTGTATCCACCCCAGCGCTTAGTACGGTGCTCTGCAGACAGTAAGCCCTCGATAAATACGATTGAAAGAATGAAATACCACTATTATTATTATTACAGCTCCGAAACAGGAGAGGGTGCTGAGGAAAGAGGGAGGTGGGGGGACCCCAGTGACCCGGCTCGGGTGAAGCGGGACGTCCGTCGAGCCGGTGGGTAACGGGGTCCGGGCGTGGTGGGGGGGGGGGGCTCTTCCAGGAAGAACGTGGTCCCGCACGAGTACCGGAGGCACTTCCCCATCGAGATGAAGGACCACAACTCGCACGACGTGCTGCTGCTCTGCACGGCCTGCCACGCCGTCTCCAACTACTACGACAACCACTTCAAGCGGCGGCTGGCCCAGGAGTTCCGGGCGCCCATCGGCTCCGAGGAAGGGGTCCGCCCGCTGGAGGACCCCCGGCGGCGGCAGGTGCGGTCGGGGGCCCGGGCCCTGCTGAACGCGGACGGCCTGCCCGCCCACCGCAAGGAGGAACTCCTGCAGGGCCTCAGGGCCTTCTTCAACATGGACGTCGTCACCGACGACATGCTGCGGGAGGCCGCCTGTCTGGAGACCAGGTACCTCGTGATGCTCTAGTCTCGGGCGGGATCGGTCGATCCATCGTATCTGCTGAGCCCTGGCTGCGTGCGGAGCCCTGGACTGAGGATAAATCATTCGATCGTATTTATTAATAATAATACTGCTGTTTGTTAAGCGCTTACTATGTGCGGAGCACTGCTCTAAGCGCTGGGGTAGATACAGGATCATCAGGTTGTCCCACGTGAGGCTCACAGCAGCGTGGCTCAGTGGAAAGAGCTTGGGCTTCGGAGTCAGAGGTCATGGGTTCGATTCCCGGCTCTGCCACTCGTCAGGTGTGTGACCGTGGGCGAGTCACTTCACTTCTCTGTGCCTCAGTTACCTCATCTGTAAAATGGGGATTAACTGTGAGCCTCACGTGGGACAACCTGATTACCCTGTATCCACCCCCAGCGCTTAGAACAGTGCTCTGCACATAGTAAGCGCTTAACAAACACCTACATTATTCATCCCCATTTTACAAATGAGGTCACTGAAGCACAGAGAAGTGACTTGCCCACAGTCACACAGCTGACAAGTGGCAGAAGGATTTGAACCCATGACCTCTGACTCCCAAGCCCATGCTCTACATTGTGCAGAGCACTGTACTAAGCGCTTGGGAGAGTATGATACAACAGTAGACAGACACATTCCCGGCCCACAGCGTTAAAAGCTGCGTGGCGGAGGGCGGAGAGCAGGGGCCCGGGAGTCGGAAGGTCATGGGTTGTCATCCTGGCTCTGCCGCTTGTCTGCTGGGTGACCTTGGGCAAGTCACTTCTCTGGAACTCGGTTCCCTCATCTATAAGAGGGGGATTGAGACTGTGGCCCCCACGTGGGACAGGGACTGTGTTCAACCCGATTGGCTTGTATCCATGCCGGCGCCTATTACAGTGCCTGGCACGTAGTGAGTGTTGGGAGTCAAAAGGACCTGGGTTCTAATCCTGGCTCTGCCACTTGTCTGCTGGGTCACCCTAGGCAAGACGCTTCACTTCTCTGTTCCTCGGGTACCTCATTTATAAAATGGGGGATAAGAATGAGCCCCATGTGGGACATGGACTGTGTCCATCATATCTCGTATCTACCGTTGCGCTTAGTACACTGCCTGGCACATAGTGCTGAGAAAATCCCATAAAGACACCACGTGACATTGGTGAACACCGATTTTGTAAGGCATTTCCCAAGAACAGGGTCCAACAGTCAGCATCTAGCTGGTCCCTTCTCCAGATCTGCTACTGTAAAAACAGCTCTCACCCTTGGCTTTTAAAGCTGTTTTCCAAGACAATTCTCCCTTCCTTACTCGTGCTGGTATCTGACTCAGTATGGCAGTAGCAGTTAAATGATGGCTTCTGTCTTAAGTTCCATCTGCCCAGAATCTGTCACTCAGATATTTTTCCCAAGGTAGGAGTTTTTGGCTTAGGTATTTTGGTGTGTGAGAACCGGTAAGGGAAAGGGAACTATGATTTTTCCAGTCGACAAAGGTAATGTGTTTGACAGAGGCCAGATAGAAGGGGAAATCCTGGGAGAAGGCTAAGGAGGGGGAGGAACTGTGTGAGTTACTGGATTTGAAACAAAGCTTCTGCATTCTGAGAGGGGCTTCTGACCAGCAGACACGACGCCTCCCCTCGAGGAGCTTACAGCGTCGCCGGGGAGACAAGCACTAAAACAGATTTCAGGCAGGAGGAAGTAACAGAGTGTAAAGACCTTGGAGAAGTCAGACCAATTCACCTTTTTTAAGCTCAATCAGTAATAATGCGGCATTTAGTAAGCGCTTACTATGAGCCAGGTACTGTACTAAGCGTGGGGTGGATACAAGCAAGTCAGGTTGGACACAGTGGAAATTGCTTACGACCATGGGTAGAATGGCTAGAGCACGGGCCTGGGAGCCAGAAGGTCATGGGTTCTAATCCCGGCTCCACCACTTGTCAGCTGTGTGACTTTGGACAAGTCGCTTGACTTCTCTGGGCCTCACTTACCTCATCTGAAACGGGGATTGAGACTGAGCCCCACGTGGGACGGGGACTCCGTCCAACCCGATTAGCTCGTATCTACCCCGGCGCTTAGAACAGTGCTTGACACAGAGTAAGCGCTTAACGAGAACCACGATTGTTGTCATGTGTCTCGACAGGATCTGCAACGAGAGCTACGTGCCCCACGGGCTGAAGGTGGTGCAGTGCCACGCTAAGGGCGGACTGCGCTCCCTGATGCAGCTGGAGGCCCGCTGGCGCCAGCACTTCCTGGACTCGATGCAACCCAAGCACCTGCCCCAGCAGTGGTCCATCGACCACAACCACCACAAGCTGCTCAGGAAGTTCGGGGAGGACCTGCCCGTCGAGCTGTCCGGATGACCGCCGCCCGGAGGGGACCGAGAAGGGAAGAGCCGACGACCGGCGGGCCGCCGCCGCCCCCACAGTGACCGTGGGAACGGGCCGGGTTTCCGCGGGGTCGGTTCGGGACGCTGGCTGGGCCGGGGCGGCCATGGTCGGCCTCTCTTCCTGTTTTGTATCCGTCCGGTCCTCGGCTCCCCTCTTCCCGGCGGGGGCGAAGGCAGCCGCCCCGGAGACTGTGAGGTCCCTTCTGGCTCTGTGGCCGGGGGGGGGGGGGGGGGGGGCTCTGATCCTCGTCTATCCCTTTGAACTCTGGGAAAGGGGCTTCCTGGGATAGTGGACATTCCCTTCCCGGGGGTTGGACGGGAGAGAAGATGGCAGGCAGTCCCCTCACAGAACGGGAGAGGAGTCCTCCCCACCGAGGAGCGGCCTGGCTCCCGCCGGGCCTCAAAGACGACCCCAGGGGCCCGGAGGAGGTTAAGCGTCCCGCTGGAGGAATAGGCCCATCCGATCTGCCGGAAGGGAAGCCCGTGGCGACCTGGGGTTGGGAGCACCGGCCTGGTGGGGAAGAGCAACCTAAACAACTGACCCTGGCCTTGTTCTAACCACACTGCGGTCAGCTGTTGTCCCAGTAATAGCACAGTCTGGGGTGAACCCCTTTCAGAACTGACCCTTCGGCCCCCTTTCTCGCCCCTTTCAGAACCTTCCCCTTCGGGCTCTCCCTCCCCCGTGCCTATGATGTTGACTTCTTTTAATCCCTAGCTCTTCTCCAGAGTCTTAATTCTCCCCCCATTCTTCTCTAGAACCTAATATTCTCCCCCTCTCTCTTCTCCAGAGCCTAATAGTCTCGACCCTGCTCTTCTCCAGAGCCTAATCTTCTCCCCCACTGTTCTCCAGAACCTAACATTCTCCCCGCCCCATTCTTCTCCAGAGCTTCATTCTCCCCCTCTCCCAGGCAACCTCTTCCCGCCTTCTTTTTCTGAGGCTCGAAGGCTGTATTTCACCCCTCAGAATGGCCCGGCAACTTGGGGGCTGAAATCGGTTTATTAACAGTGACTCTTTTTTAAAAAGTACCAAGAAAGACTGTGCCATCTTTTACGCGATCCCAGCAGCCTTAGAAAAGAAGCATGTGGCCAGAGTCCAACCGAAGCTCTAATTCTGGAATGGGGCCCCAGGTGAGCCGATGGTCACTCTTAACTTTGATTAAATAAAATTTCTAAGCAAAAAGGCCGGCAGATCAGAGCTCTCCTTCCTTTGTTGGCTGGTTGTCGGGGGCTGGGGGAAGTTCCCTCGCCTCATTGTGCGTGTTTCTGCTGGTGAACCCTTCCTGTAATGCCCACTCATTCCCTGACTCTGTTCCCAGTAGGTTCTCCCTAAATGCTGTTCATTAATTGTATTTGTTAAGCACTTACTATGTGTCGAGCACTGTTCTAAGCGCTGGGATACATAGAAGTTAATCAGGTTGGACACAGTCCCCGTCCTACATGGGGCTCACAATCTAAATAGGAGGGAGATAGGTACTGAATCCCCATTTGAGGAAACTGAAGCACGGAGAAGTTCAGTGACTTGGGCCAGGTCGCACAGCAAGCGTTGGGCAGAGTTGGGGTTAGGACCTAGGTCCTCTGACTCCCCCGTGCTCTTTCTACTAGGCCGCGCTGCTTCAAATGGCATCCAACTTCGCAGTAGCTCTAAGGTGTTCAGTGTCTCCTCTGTCTATAATCACATCTCCATTTTCATGCCCAGATAGGTCTGATCTATTTTCTATTCCACTGCTGGACTTAGCAATAGTCACACTTAACACTAGCATACAGCTATTTTATATCGGGCCCTTTATATCGTACTCTTTCTATCGTATTTTTTTATCCTTTTTTGTATCCTTTTTTTTTTTATCCTTTTTCGTATTCCTTCCTGTTTCTTATCCTTTCTGTTTCTTATCGTCATTACTTTTTCTGCTACCCAAGTCTATTTAGCATCCTCAGGCGTGCCATCTCCAGGACAACAAGAACAGTTCCTGCTACCTTGGAACAGCAGGCTAAGGGTTACTTACTGCCGCAGCAGTGTGGCCTAGTGGAAAGAGTACAGGTCTGGGAGTTAAAGGACCTTTATTTTACTGTTATCAATCATAGAAAAGTGCTTATTATGTACAGAGCACTGTACTAAGTGCTTGGCAGAGTACAGTTCAACAGAATTGGCAGGCGCATTCCCTGCCCATAACAAGCTTGCAATCCAGAAGGGGAGACAGACGTTAATATGAATAAAATGATGATATTCAAAGACCTATTGGGTGGCAGGCCGTGCATTTAGCACTGGGGCAGGTACAAGGTAATTGGATTGGACTTGGTCTCTGTCCCACATAGGGCTCACGGTCTGGATCTCCCATTTTACAGATGAGATAACTGAGGCCCAGGGAAGTGACTTGCCCCAAGTCACACGGCAGACCAGTGGCGGAGCCACAATTAGAACCCAGCTCCTTCAGCACCCAGACCGGTACGCTTTCCCCTAGACCGTGCGGCTTCTCGAGGACCTGGCGTGTCTGATCCCGGCTCTGCTGCTTGTCTGCTGTGTAACCTTGGTCGTAGCACTTCACTTCTCTGGGCCTCAGCTACCTCCTCTGTAAAATGGGGATTCATTCATTCATTCAACCATAGTTATTAAGCGCTTACTGGGTGCAGAGCACTGTACTAAGCCCCTGTGAAAGTACAGTGCAACGATTAACAGTGACATTCCCTGCCCACATCAACTTCACGGTCTAGAGGGTGCAATACCTGTTCTTCCTTCTTAGACTGGGAGTCCCGTGGGGACATGGACCATCTCTGACCCGATTATCTTATGTCTACCTCAGCATGTAGAGCTTGGTACTTAGTGAGCACTTAAATACCATTATTATGGTATTAGGAACTTAATATGTATCCAGCACCATTCTAAGCACCGGGGTAGACGCAAGTCCATGTTGGGGCACTGTGGGTGTGGAATGGGTAGTGATGAGGGGCAGGGTGGGGACCAAGTTCCCAAGCGCTTAGTACACTGCTCTGCGCATAAGCGCTTAATAACTACAATTAAATAAATGAGGTTGAGTTGCCAACGCTATGTCTTTAGCTCAGGTTGTGCAAATCTTCAGACACTAGGACCCATCTGTGTTGGAGATCCCTGTTTCCTGCGAGAACAGAGTTCTTGGGTGAATTACTAGGAGCTGGGAGGTTTCTGCTCCTCTTCCCCCTTTTCCTTTACCTCTCTCCTGGCCTCTCTGTTTAAGTGCTTACTATGTACCAGGCACTGTACTAACCACTGGAGTAGGTACAAGCTAATCAGTTTGGGTGCAGTCCATGTGCCAGAAGGGGCTCACAGCCTTAGTTCCCATTTTACAGATGAGGTAACTGAGGCACAGAGAAGTTAATGATAATAATAATTGTGGAATTTAAATGCTTACTATATGCCATACACTACTAAGCAAGGGGGTGGATATAAGCAAATCGAGTTGGACACAGTCCCTGTCCCACATGGGGCTCACGGTCTCACTCCCCATTTCACAGATGAGGTAGCTGAAGCCCAGAGAAGTGAAGTGACTTGCCTCAGGTCGCACAGCAGGCAAGTGGTGGAGCTGGGATTAGAACCCACGACCTTTTGACTTCCAGACTCAAGGGTCAATGACCACCAGAGCTCAAGAGTCAGAACACTCAGGACCCTGGCCCTGGCCACAGGATGTCCTTCCATTCATTCGATCGTATTTATTGTGTGCTTACTGTGTGCAGAGCACTGTACTAAGCACTTGGGAGAGTACAATATAACAATAAACAGATATTTTATTCCCAGCCCACAACCAGCTTACAGCCTATAGCCGGCTGCCTGTACTCCAATCCTCTCCACCCACCTTGTCTCGTCTTATGCTGTCGACTCGTCTCCGACCCGTAGCGACGCCACGGACGCATCTCTCCCGGAACGCCCCACCTCCATCTGCGATCGTTCTGGTAGTGGATCCACGGAGTTGTCTCGGTAAAAATCTGGAAGTGGTTTACCAGGGCCTCCTTCCCCGCAGTAAACTCGAGTCTCCGCCCTCGACTCTCTCCCGTGCCGCTGCTGCCCAGCCCGGGTGAGTTTTGACTTGTAGCCAATGGCCTTCCCCTCGCTAGCCCCTGCCTGAGCTAGGAAGGGAAGGGACAGGCCTCTGCTTGACTCTCCCTCCCATAGCCAAGACTGGTAGAGGACTGGAAACTCTCCTGGTGCTATCCTCAGAGGGACTTCCCCACCTCACCCCAACCTCCCAACAAATGACCTACTTCTAGACTGTGAGATCACTGTGGGCAAGGAATGTGTCTGTTCTTTTATTGTACACCCCCAGGTGCTTAGTAAAGTGCTTTGCACCCAGCTGGGGCTCGATAAATACGACTGACTGACTTGACTTGCCCAAAGCCACGCTGCAAGCAAAATCAGACCCTTTTGATTCAGAGCCCTGGGCTTTTTCCATTAGGCCCTGCTACTAGGTGCCATAGGAAACTTCATTTAATTGTATTTCTTGAGCGCTTACTGTATGCAGAGCACTGTACTAAATGCTTGGAAGAGCACAATACAGCAGTAAACAGACACAGTCCCTGCCCACAATGAGCTTACAGTCTTCTCCCTTGAGTCTAAGACACGTCTAAGCCTGATAAGGCACAACTGAAACTATTGGCTTCCGGGAAACAGAGTGTACGGCCAAAGCCACTCCCTCCTGGGTCCTGCAGAAGAATCTTATTGTTGTTTTATGGTATTTAAGTGCTTACCATGAGCCAATCAGTGGTATTTATTGAGCACTTACTATGTGCAGAGCAGCGTACTAAGCGCTTGGGAGAGTCGAACATGCCAAGCGCTGGGCTAGACACAAGCTAATCAGGTTGGACATAGTCCTTGACTCACATGGGGCTCACGGTCTTACCCCCCCATTTTACAGATGAAGTCACTGAGGCATAGAGGAGTGAAGTGACTGGTCCAAGGTCACAGAGCAGACGAGTTGGCAGAGGCAGGATTAGAACCCAGATGATTCTGACTCCCAGGCTTGGGTACTAAAACGGGCTGCAGTTGGTGCCAGGGCACGTCATGTGCTCGACAGAGTAGAGAGAGGAAGAGCGGAGGTGCCCAAGGCTGTCCTGGGCTGGGGCCCAGATCTCGCTGATGAAGGATTTATCCATGAGATTGAGACCGTGGCTCTTACCTTTGAAAGCTTGGAGGATTTGGGAGGGGTCGTATCCACTCCTCACTAATAAATCAGTAGCATTTATTAAGCGCTTACTATTCAATTCAGTGGTATTTATCTAGCACTTTGTGCAAAGCACTGTACTAAGCATTTGGGAGAGTACAGTACATCAGAATTAGCAGGCACGTTCCCCGCCCATAACAAGCTTGCAGTCTAAGAGCCTGAAGTCACGGACGGTCAGTCAAATGTTTTTATTGAATGCTTACCGTGTGCAGAGCGCTGTACGAAGCGCTTGGGAGAGTACAATACAACAATACATTGATTTGTACACTCCAAGCGCTTCGTACAGTGCTCTGCACATAGTAAGCGCTCAATAAATACTATTGAATGAACAATAGACACGTTCCCTGCCCACAGTGAGCTTACAGTCCAGAAGAGACTGATATTAATACAAATAAATAAATGACAGATAAGTGCTGTGGGGGAAAAACAAAGGGAGCAAGTCAGGGCGGTGCAGAAGGGAGAGGGAGAAGAGGAAAGAAAGACTTAAGCAGGGAAGCCCTCTTCGAGGAGACGGACCTTCGACAAGGCTTTGAAATAGGGGAAGAGTCACTGTGTCAGATATGAGGAGGGAGGATGTTCCAGGCCAGCGGTGAGATGCGGACGATAGGTCGGGGGCGAGATGGATGAGATGGAAGTGCAGTGAGAGAGTTGGCGTTAGAGAAGCGAAGTGTGCAGGCTGTGGGGTTAGAGTGCAGGGCTCGGGGGTTTGTAGTAGAAAGTTATCAGCTGTCTGCTTCCTCCTCCTCCTCCTCCTCGGCCTGGGCTGGCTGGCTGGTCGGCCGGCCAAGCATTATCTTTCCCTCTCGGCATTTCAGCCCAAAGCTGCATTCCAGATGTGGGATGTTTAGCCAAAAGTTCATCAACTGTGGGTTTTTTTTCCAGGATTAGGTTGTGGCCGGCCACAACTCAGATCTGCTCTCCCCAAACAGCTAACTGAACCCCGACCCGCGGATGTTTAGAAACTAGAGCGTTTAGAAGCGTTTGAAAACATTTGTGCTTTTCCTGGTGGTGTCCAGGGCGGGGCTAACCGGAACCGAGTAGGAGGTGAAACTGTCTTTAAATCCCTTTTCCAGAATAAATAAGTCTATATGGAACCCGTCCAGGAGGGTGGAGAGAGTAGCCAGAGGAAGGAGAGACAATTCGGTGAATAAGAATGTGGTATTTTGCTAAGAGCTCACTGGGGTTAATGCTGGGGTAGATGGAAGATAATCAGATTGGCTCCAGTTCCCATCCCACCTCAAGCTCATACTCTAATAATGATGGTATTTGATAAGTGCTTACTCTGTGCCAAGCACAGTTTGAAGCGCTGGGGTGGATACAAGGTAATCAGGTTGTCCCACGTGGGGCTCAAAGTCTTAATCCCCATTTTACAGACGAGGTAACTGAGGCACAGAGAAGTTGTCACTTCCCAAAGTCACACAGCTGACCAGTGGCGGAGCTGGGATTAGAACCCATGACCTTTGACTGCCAAGTCCGTGCTCTTTCCACTAAGCCACGCTGCTTCTCTAGGACCTGTGTTCTAGTCCCGGCTCTGCCACTTGTCTGCTGGGTGACCTTGGGCAAGTCGGTTCACTTCTCTGTGCCCCCGTTCTCTCCTCTGTAAAATGGGGCTTAAGATTGGGAGCCCAGTGTGGGACAGGGACTGCGTCCAGCCCGATTATCTTGTGTCTACCCCACTGCTTAGAACAGTGCCTGGCACACAGCAAGTGCTTACAAATACCATTATTATTAGTAGTAGTAATAATAGTCATTTAGACTTTGAACCCGTCGTCGGGCAGGGATTGTCTCTACCTGCTGCCAAATTGTACATTCCAAGCGCTTAGTGCAGCGCTCCTCCTCCTCCACACCGTTCCACCTACTGCTTATTTCAGACTTTAGACTGATCCTCTGGCACGACTTAGCAGAGACGCTTACAATGTGTGTAGCTCATCACTTACGAGGGAAAGGAACGCATCACTTAATTGCAACCTGAAAACATACTCTTGATAAAATCGAAAGCCTTGGAGCCAGCACATTAAAGAATCCATTATCCTCCCTCATCCTTTCCCCGAATGGGGTTATTGCTTTTTTTTTTATGGTATTTAAGTGCTTACTCTGTGTCAAGCGCTGTTCTAAGCATTAGGACAGATACAAGTTAATCAGGCGGGACACAGTCCCTGACTCCTCCGGGGCTCACAGTCTAAATAGGAGGGAGAACAGGTATTCAATCCCCATTTTAGAGATCAATCAGTGGTATTTATTGAGCGCTTACTGAGTCATCCGCCTTTGACTCTTTCCCATGCCTCTGCAGCCCAGCACAGGTGAATCGACTCTGTCTGAGGCTTCGGCTTAGAACTTTCCATTTTGGGTAACCGTGTATGGATTGATACGTATTCATTTGGCCCTTAAATCACCTCTTCAGCTCTCTCGTCCTGAAAGACTAGTGATGCCGTCTTTTCAATTCTTACTCTTCCTTTCCCGTTCCACCCCTGTGTCCATCATTTGGTCCTCTGCCTGCCCCATCGGACAGCAGGAACTATGCTTTGGTCTTTTTTTTTTTTTGTGTGGTATTTGTTAAACACTTACTATGAGCCAGGCACTGTTCTAAGCACTGGGGTAGATACAAAAGCAATCAGGTTGGTCACCATCCATGTCACAGTCTTCATCCCCATTTGACAGATAAGGTAACTGAGGCCTAGTGAAGTGACTGGCTTAAGGTCACTTGAGGCCGGGATTAGAACCCATATCCTTCCGACTCCCAGCCCTGTGCTCTACCCACTAGGCCACGCTGCTCGGTGGACCTTCCAAAGCACTGAGTACAGCTCTCTGTCCTCCGCCGGGATGCAGTAAATACCATCGATGGATGGACTGATTGGTTTGGATCACCGTCACCCTATCAACCCCCCATTCTAACATGTATCAATCAATCAATTGTAATTACTGAGCCGTTACTCTGTGCAGGGCACTGTAAGTAAACGCTCGGGAGAGCACAACACAATGTAACCGACACATTCCCTGCCCCTGTCTAGAGGGGGAGACATTAATGTAAATAAATAAATTACGGAGATGCACATAAGGGCTGTGGGGCTGAGGGAGGGGTGAATAAAAGGTGCGAATTCAAGTGGAAGGGCGACACAGAAGGGAGTGGGAGAAAAGGAAATGAGGGAAGGCCTCTTGGAGGAGATGTGCATCTATGAGAAGCAGTATGGCATAGTGGATAGAGCTCAGGGGTGGAGTCAGAAGGTCATGGGTTCTAATCCCGCATCCGCCACTTGTCTGCTGTGTGACCTTGGACAATCACTTCACTCCTCTGGGCCTCAGTTACCTCATCTGTAAAATGAGGATTAAGACTGTGAGTCCCATGAGCGATACGGACCGTGTCCGACCTGGCTGCCTCGTATCTCTCCCCAGCGCTCCGGACAGCGCCTGGCTCATGATAAGCGCTTAACAAACGCCCTAAAGAAATACAATCGATTGATTGAGAAATGGCCCATCTTTCTCTCCAATCTCTCACCATCTAAGTAGGATGGAGAATAGGCATCGAATCCCCATTTTACCGATGAGGAAATGGAGGCCCAGAGAAGTGCAGTGATTTATCTAAGGTCACACAGCAGATCAGAGGCAGATCTGGGATTAGAACCCAGGTCCTTTGACTCCCAAGCCTGCGCGTTTTCCCCCTAAGCCACCCTGCTTCCTTGGTGGGGAAAAGTTCACTAGGGCCACTGATGTACTGGTAGAACAAGATGGTTTTTCAAAAAACATTTCTCCCTTTGCTTCAGCAAAATGGAAGAGTTGTTCACACGCGAGCTGGATCGATGAGCCTTTTGCAGTCGCAGGCGGCAGCTTTGGAGTGAACCGGCATGTATGAATGTAAACACAGCTCGAAAAAAGAAAAAAGCCCCATTGCTGGGAAATGGTAAATTCCTGGGCGATGTGAATCCACTCTCCCGTGCCTCCTATATTAACAGCTTCTTCCCCGCTTTTTGGAAGGGCTGGGAAGGGAGTGGAAATTTCCCTTGCCCAGATATTTTGAGGTACACTGAGGTCTAGATTAAATGAATCCATCCATCCACCCATCCAACCCATCTACCCACTCACCCACAAATCCACCCATCCATCCATTAGTAGTAGTAATATTTATTAAGCACTCACTGTGTGCAGAGCAGCCCTGCGCTGAGCACTGGGAAAGAATGCCCAGGTGGGACTTAGACACAGATGCTGACCCTCAAGGGGCTCACGGAGTAGTATCTACTGAGCTCCTAGTGAGTGCAGAGAGCTTTACTTCGGGTCAAGTCCTGTGTGCAGAGCATTTTGTTGAGCACCTACTCTGTGCAGAGCACTGTGCTAGGCTTTTGGGAGAGCGCAAGAGGAGTAGAGCACATGGTCCTGGCCCTTGAGGAGCTCCTAACTTAGTGAGGGAGTCAGAGAGACGTAAGTTGTCTACATTCAGTGGGAACGAGAGAAAAAAAATATATAGTCGGTAACAATAGGAGTATGGAAAAATGAATCAGTGGTATTTACTGAGCTCTTACTATGCGTCAAGCACTGTATTGAGAGGACAGAAAATGTGTCTGTTTATTGCTGTATCATACGCTCCCCAGTGCTTAGTACAGTGCTGTGCACACGCTAAGTGCTCAATAAAGACGAGTGACTCACTGTCTGACTGACAGGCCCAAGAGTCAGGAGACCCAGGTTCTAATTCCGGCTCTGCCACCTGCCTTGGGGAAAGTCACTTCACTTCTCGGTGCCTCAGTTTCCTCATCTGTAAAATGGGGATTCAATACCTGTTCTCTGTCCCCCTTAGACTAAATATGAGTCAGTCATATTTATTGAGTGCTTTCTGTACGCAGACCACTGCACTGAGCACTTGAGAGAGTTCAATATAATAGAGCTGGTAGACACGATCCCTGCCCCCAAGGAGCTTACGGTCTAGACGGAGAGACAGGCATTTAAGTAAATTACGGAGACGTACATGAGTACTGCAGGGCTGAGGGGGCTGAGGGTGTTTTGCTTTGCTGTCCGTCTCCCCCCGTTTAGACCGTGAGCCCGTTACTGGGCGGGGATTGTCTCCGTTCCCAAACTGTACATCCCAAGCGCTTAGTACAGTGCTCTGCACATAGTAAGCGCTCAATAAATACTATTGAATGAATGGATGGATATCAAGAGGTTAAAGGGTACAGATGCAAATGCTTAGACAACACAGAAGGGAGAGGGAGTAGGGGGAATGGAGGAGACGAGATTTTATAAGGCCGTGAAGGTGGGGAGAGTGGTGGTCTGTCGGATATGAAGGGGGAGGGAGTTCCAGGGTAGAAGGAGAAAGTGAGCAAAGGGTCGGAGGCGAGATAGACGAGATCAAGGAACCGTGAGTAGTTTGGCCATAGAGGAGCGAATTGTGTGGGCTGGGTCGTAGCAAGAAATCAGGCAGGTGTAGTAGAAGGGGACAAGCTGGTCGAATTCTTTAAAGCTGATGGTGAGGAGTTTCTCTCTGATGCGGAGGTGGATTAGGCAACCACTGGAGGTTCTTGAAGCGGTGGAGAGTCGTCAACTGCTTGGGTCAGCGTAGTAGCCGTTTGGACGGAGAGTAAAGGGCTGATCTTAGTGACGTTTGTGAAGGTAGAACGGTTAGGATTTGGTGGCAGATTGAAGAGGTGGGTCGAATGAGAGAGATGAGTCGAGGATAACGCCGAGGCTATGGGCCTGTGAGACAGGGAGAATGATGCTGTTGTCTACAGAGATGGGAAAGATGGGGGACGATAGGATTTGGGTGGGAAGATTAGATGTTTTGGAGGCGAGAAGTTTGAGAGGTCAGCGGGACATCCAAATGAAGATACCCCGAAGGCAGGAGGAAATGCGGGACTGCAGAAGAAGAGCGAGGTCGGGGCAGGAGAGGTAGAATTGGGAATTCTCTGCACAGAGGTGGTCGTTGAAGCCATGGGAGTGAATGAGTTCTCCAAGGGAGTGGGTGTAGATGGAGAATAGAAGGGGACCCAGAACTGGGCCTGGAAGATGGGAGGAAGAGGAGAAGCCCGGGATCGAGAGAAACGACCAGAGAGGTCACGATAGGAGAGGACGGTGTCAACGAAGCCGAGGTTAGATGACCTTTCCAGGAGAAGGGGGCGGTCCACGGTGCCAAAGACAGCCGAGAGGTCCAGGAGGATTAAGGTGGAGTAGAGGCCGTTGGATTTGGGAAGAAGGAGATCGTCGGTGTTTTAGAGAAGCCACTTTCTGTGGAGCGGAGGGGAAGGAAGCAAGATTGGTGAGGTCGAGAAGACAGCTGGAGGGGAGAAAACGGAGACAACTCCCTCAAGGAGTTCGGTGAGTCCTGTCATAACGCATTGTTTCACTGTGCGTTTTGGGTGGGAGAACGTGGTGGCCGAATGAGGAAACACAGTTCCGGTAATACACATCTGACCGGATCTCTCCCCTTCTAGACTGTGAGCCCGTTGAGGGCAGGGATCGTCTCTACCTATCGCTGAATTGTACTTTCCAAGCTCTTAGCACAGTGCTCTGCACACAGCAAGCGCTCAGTAATATCACTGAATGAGTGAGAGGAATGGTAGGAAATAGATGGGGTGATAACCGGAGGGAGCCACGGGATTAAGGGAGAGGTGTTTTAGGATGCGGGATACCCAAGCGTGTTTGAAGGCAGTGTGGAAGAAGCCGGTGGAAAGCGAGCAGTCGAAGATGGCCTGTGAGATGGGTTGAAGACGGGGCTGTTGTCCGTAGAGATGGGAAAGATGGGGGAGGATGGGGTTTGGGTGGGAAGATCAGAAGTTTTGGACGTGTAAAGTTGGAGAGGTCAGTGGAACAGGAGAGAAGCGAGAAAACGGGAGTGGGCAAGTTTCGGGCTAAGGTGCGAAGGGATGGCGTCAGAGACGCCGGCGGAGGGGCTAGATTTTGAGAGGAGGCCGGAGATCTCTTCCTGCGCTGCTGCTGGGAAAGATGAGACGGCGTGCTGGGGGCCGGGACCCAGCCAGAGGGTCCGCCCGGAATTTGCCATCAGGGACTCTGGCTCACGATCTCAGCATCCTAGGCAAGGCAGTTCCCCGTGGGACAGCCCGAGCCCTCCCTTTCCCTCTGCTCCTCCTTCCTACCCGAGCGCTTAGCGCGGTGCCTGGCACATAGTAGGCACTTGACAAATGCCATTCAAAAAAAGCCCAGACCCGGCTTCTAAGACGGGCCCGGCCCTCGCCAGCCGTAGGGCCTCGGTCAAGTCATTTCGCTTCCCCGTGCCTCGGTTTCCTCATCCATGAACCGGAGCTCGGCTCCCCATTCTCCCTCCCACTCGGACCGCGGGCCCCGGGCCGGTCAGGCACCGCGGCCCACCCGATGACCTTGCATCTACCCCGGTGCTCGGCACAGCGCCGGGCCCGTAGTCGATGGATTCGTTCACTCGGCGGTATTTACTGAGCCATGACCGCGTGCAGAGCACCGGACTAGGGTTGAGCAAATCGTCCAGGGATCTGTAGCGGGGTTGGCAGATCGGAGGAGCAGGACGGGCCTGTGGGGGAAGGTCTTTAGGACCGGGAGGCCCCGTTCCTTTTCTCTCTCCCCGTCTCTGAGCGTGTGGGTGTGTGTCTCCCCCGCCCCCTCCCCACTCTCGCCCCTCTTTCTCTGCAGATCCGAGAGCTAAAATAAACAGCCGGGACTTGGAGGAGCCAGTCCCGGCCGGGAGAGAGCGAGGGGAGGGAGGGCCAGCCTTCCCCTCCACCCCTTCCCCATCCCGCTCCCTTCCCACCCACTTCCCGGCCCGCATCCCGCTCTCCATCTCCTCCTCCTCCTCCTCCTCCCCCCCCCCCCCCGGATCCGGCCTCGGGGGGTGGGCTCCGAGGATGCGGAGGGTCCGAGCCAACGCCATCGCCCTCCTCACGGTGGCCTGGATCCTGGGCACTTTCTATTACTTGTGGCAGGATGGCAAGCCTCGGGGGGCGGCCGGGGAGCCGGACCCGCCCAAGGACGCCCCCACCGCGCCCCTCCTTGTGAGTCGCCCGGCCGGGGGTGGGCGGGGGGACCGGGGGGCCTTTGTGTTGGGAGGAGAAGGCCTGCCCGTTGTCATGGCGACGCTGACAATGATGGGGAGGGGGACCCAGCCGCCTGCACGGCGGCCTCCGAGTTGGGTGGCCGCCGATTGCGGGGGAGGGGAGTCCACGTCTTCCTCCCTCGAGTGGATCTGTGGGGAGGGGGGGACGGTGCACCCCTGTCTGTGTGTATCTCTGGGGAGGGGGTCATGGTGCACCCCTGGGGGGGGGTGTATTGGTGGGGAGAGGGTGATGGTGCACCGGTGTGCGTGTGTGTATGTGTGTATATTTGTGGGCAGGGAGTGATGGTGCATCTCCGTCTGTGTGTGTGTATTTTCGGAGAGTGAGGGGATAGTGTACGAGTGTATCTGTGGGGAGGGGTTGAAGGTACAGCCCTGGGTGTGTGTGTATTTGTGGAGAGGGGGTAGACAGGCAAGAGCCGGAGCTGACAGCGGCTCAAGTGCGAGAAAATCCTCTCCCTGCTGCCTCCTCTTCCCCTCGACTGCTTCTCCTTTTTCCCCCAGACTGCGGTCACTTCTTCCCTTTGACTGCTGTCTCCTCATCCCCCTGCTTGCGGCCACCTCTTCCCTCTGACTGCTGTCACGTCTTCCCCCTGCTTACTGTCTCCTCTTCCCCCTGCTTTGCTGTCTCCTCTTCCCCCTGTTTGTTGTCACTTATTTCCCCCACTTGTCACCTCTTTCCCCTGCTTGCTGTCACCTCTTTCCCGCACTTCTTGTCACCTCTTCCCCCCCCCCACTTGTTTTCCCCTCTTCCCCCTTGCTTGATGTCTCCTTTCTTCCTTGTCTGCTGTCACCCCTTCCCCCTGGCCTTGTTGTCTTGTCTTCCTCCCCCGCCCCCCGGCTTGTTGTCACCTCTTTCACCTGCTTGCTGTCACTAATTTCCCCCACTTGTTGTCACCTCTTCCCCCTACCTGTTTTCCGCTCTTCCCCCTTGCTTGCTGTCTCCTGTCCTCCTTGTCTGCCGTCACCCCTTCCCCTGACTTGCTTTCTCGTCTCCCCCCTCCCACCCTTGTTGTCACCTCTTCCCCCTGGTTGTTGTCATTTCTTTCCCTCACTTGTTGTCACCTCTTCCCCCTGCTTGCTGTCTCCTGTCCTCCTTGTCTGCCGTCACCCCTTCCCCCTGCGTTCTCTCTCCTCCCCCAGCCACCTGCGCGGCCTCTCGGCTCCACTCCCATCTCTCAACTCTCCTCCACTCCCAACGCTCCTCCACCCACCCTGCGAGGTTTAATAACGGGAAGGAGAAACGGGGCTGGTTTGGGGGCGGGGAGTTGGGGAGGTGGCCGCATCCTGGGGTGAACTGGCCTGACCTCCAGGGGTGGGAACAGACGTCCTCTGAACTAATAATTATAGCGGTAAATCATAAAATGTAAAATATCATCAGAGCACTATTGATATTATTATTAACGTTTACTGTGTGTCCAGCACTGTTTCGAGCGCTGGGGTAGATACAAGTTAATCGGATCGGACAGTGTCTCCGTCTCACACGGAGTAAGTAGGAGGGAGAATGGGGATTGAATCCCCATTTTACAGATGAGGAAACCGAGGCCCAGAAAACTTGTCCGAGGTCACACAGCAGATGAACCGCGGAGCCGGGATCCGAACCCAGGTCTTCTCGATCCCAGGCCCGTGGTCCGTCCACCGGGCCACATTGCTCCTCCCCTAAGGTCCTTGTCGGGTCCCTTGAACTAGAGCCTCTGGGGATAAAAGGAGCGTCTCGGGGGCCCGGGATATTGCAACGGACCGGATCTGGGACTCGTCGGTCCTCTGCCAGGTTCCACCCTTGATCCGTGATAGGGGAGATCCCCAGTTTCCCCTCCACAGATGGAGGAGAAGAGAGTGGCCCGTGTGGAAGAATGAAGCGTCGGGCCCCTTGGGCTCCCTGGAGAGGGGTTGGGATGGAGGAGCCAGAGTGGGTAGGGTCGGGACACTTATCCAGAACCCAACCCGAGGGTCAGAAGACGCATGTCCCTGCCCGCAGCAGCTTCCTGGGGTCGTCGTTCAGCCGCCAGATGATAGGCAGCGGGCGATTTGGCAACAAGAGGCTCACCGGAGCCTGCCGAGATTGGGCAACGAACACCCTGCAGTCCGGCTGGCAGTTTTCACAGCGTCTTTGGCTGCAGTGAGTCAAACGGCCGGAGGCTGAGTCCTGCTCTCCACAGTGACGCACTGGGAGGATAATAATGACAATGTTCGTATTTGTTAAGCGCTTACTACGTGCCGAGCACTGTTCTAAGCGCTGGGGGGGGGGGACACAGGGGAATCAGGATGTCCCGCGTGGGGCTCACGGTCTTCATCCCCATTTTACAGATGAGGGAACTGAGGCCCAGAGAAGTGAAGTGACTTGCCCACAGTCACACAGCTGACAGGTGGCAGAGGAGGCCCACTAATAATAATGTTGGTATTTGTTAAGCGCTTACTATGTGCCAAGCACTGTTCTAAGCGCTGGGGTAGACACAGGGGAATCAGGTTGTCCCGCGTGGGGCTCACGGTCTTCATCCCCATTTTACAGATGAGGGAACTGAGGCCCAGAGAAGTGAAGTGACTTGCCCACAGTCACACAGCTGACAGGTGGCAGAGGAGGCCCACTACTCTCCCGAGTGCTTAGTACAGTGCTCTGCCCCCAGTAAACACTCCATAGATAGGACTGAATGAATCGATCGATCAATTAAGGACCAGGGAAGGGCTGCCAGATGCCGAGTCCTGCTCTCCACAGTGACGCCCAGTAATAATAATAATAATAACAATGTAGGTATCTGTGAAGCGCTCACTATGTGCCGAGCACTGTTCTGAGCGCTGGGGTAGATAGAGGGTAATCAGGTCGTCCCACGTGAGGCTCACGGTTAATCCCCATTTTACAGATGAGGGAACTGAGGCACGGAGAAGTGAAGTGACTCGCCCACGGTCACACAGCTGACAAACGGCGGAGCCGGGATTCGAACTCCTGACCTCTGACTCCCAAGTCCGTGCTCTTTCCACTGAGCCACGCTGCCTCTCCCAAGTGCTAAGTACAGTGCTCTGCACCGAGTAAGCACTCCATAAATATGACCGAATGAGTCGATCGATCAATTAAGGGGCAGGGGAGGGCTGAGAGTCAGGGCCGAGAAGGAGAAAAATGGGAAAGAGAGTGGGGATAGGGAGAGGCGTCTACTTCGTCGTTAATCTAAGCTCCCGGCCCCCATCTCCTGTCCCCATCCCGTCTCAGTGTCCATCCTTCTCAGCTGAAGACTGGGGAGTTGGTCCCTGCAGGACTCCCATAAAAGCCCCTGAGGTCTGGTTACCCTTGGAATCGATCAGGGGTATTTATTGAGTGCTAACTCTGGACAGAACACTGTACTAAGCGCTTGGGAGAGTAGAAGTGGTCACCTCTTGCAGTGCAGACTTTGGGTTGTCCTTGTCCTAAATACCGGGCTCTTGCAAAGTAAGATGCTGGGAAGCAGCGTGGCCGAGAAAGAGCACGGGCTCGGGAGTCAGAGAGCCTGGGTTCTAATCCAGACTCTGCCGCTGTCGGCTGTGTGACTTTGGGCGTCACTTAACTAGACTCTAAGCTCCCTCTAGACTACAAACTCGTGGGCGGGGAAAGTTTACCAACTGTTAAGAGTGTACTCTCCCGACTGTTTGGTAATAGTGTGACCTTGGGCAAGTCACTTAACTTCTCTGTGCCTCAGTTCCCTCATCTGTAAAATGGGGATGAAAACTGTGAGGCCCCACGTGGGGCAAACTGATCACCTTGTATCCCCCAGCGCTTAGAACAGTGCTTTGCACATAGTAAGCACTTAACAAACACCACCATTTATTTATTTATTTAATGGTATTTGTTAAGCATTTACAATGTTCCAAGCACTGTTCTAAACCCTCTGCACACAGTAAGCACACAATAAATACTACTGATGGATTGATCCCCTGGGCCTCAGCTTCCTCATCTGTGCAATAGAGATTAAATACCTGTGGTCCTTCCCCCTTAAACTGTGAGTCCCATGTGGGACGGGGCAGATAAACTTGTCTTTACCCTAGTGTTTAGAATAGTGCTTGGCACAGAATAAGCACTTAACAGGCACCATAATTATTATGGAGTGGCTAGCAACCTGTCAATCGATGGTATGCATTGAGCACTTAACAAATACCATCGTCATTATCTGTGCAGAGAGAGCACTGTACTAAATGCTTGGAGGAGTACGACAGAGCTTAGTATAGAGCCTGGCACACGTAAGCGCTTTACAAATACCATAATTATTAGTAGTAGTAGCAGTAGACACAGTCCCTGCCCACAACGAGTTTAAAGTCTAAATTAAATAGAACCAGTACACAGCCCCGGAATAATCCATGTAGAAGCCACGTACACCATGTACGCAGCCACTATCGGGCATTTCCTTCCTATATTCCCGATCCCAACCCCACAGCATTTATCTACATACTTTTAAATTATATATTATAAATCACTTATATTAATATCTGTCTCCCCCTCTAGACTATAAGTTCATTATGGGCACGGGACGTGTCTAATTCTGTTGCGTTGTACTCTCCCTAGGCTTAGTACAATTAATCGGTTGTATTTATTGAGTGCTTAATATGTGCAGAGAACTGTACTAAGCACTTGGGAGAGTAGCATAGAAGTGTTGGTAGACACTTTCCCTGCCCGCGGTGAGCTTACAGTCTAGAGGGAAAGACGGTCATTATTATAAGTGAATAAAGTACGGATATGTACTTAAAGTACCGTGGGACTGAGGTAGGGGTGAATAATGGGAACAGGTCCAAGTTGAAGGGTGACGTGGAAAGGAGAGGGAGAAGAGGAAATGAGGGCTTGGTCAGGGAAGACCTCTTGGAGGAGATGCGCTTTTAATAAGGCTTTGAAAGTGGGGTGAGTAATTGTTGGATATGAAGGGGGAGAGAGTTCTAGGCCAGAGATAAGACATGGGCCAGGGGTCAGCAGTGAGATAGATGAGCTCGAGGTACGGTGAGTAGGTTGGCATTAGAGGAGCAAAGTGTCAGGGCTGGGTTGTAATAGGAGGACAGCGAAGTGAGATAGGAGGGGCCAGAGTGATTGATTTCTTTATAGCCGACGGTAAGGAGTTTCTGATGCATGTGGAGGTGGATGGGCAACCATTAGAGGTTCTTGAGGAGTGGGGAAACATGGCCTGAATGTTTATGTAGAAAAATAATCCCTGCAGCAGAGTGAAATATGGACTGGAGTGAGGAGAGAAAGGAGGCAGGGAGGTCAGCGAGGCGGCTGATGTAGTAATCCAGGCGGGAAAGGATAAATCCTTGGATTATATAGTAGCATTTGGGATGGAGAAGAAAGGGTGGATTTTAGCTGTGTTGTGAAGGTTAAACAGATAGGAGTTGGTGACAGATTGAATATATGGGTTGAATGACGGAGAGGAGATGAGGTTAACACCCAGGTTTCGGGCTTGTGAGAGAGGGATGGTGGTGCTGTCTACAATGACGGGAAAGTTATGGGGAGGACAGAGTTTGGGTGGGAAGATGAGTTCTGTTTTGGGCATGTTAAGTTTGAGGTGGTGGAGGGACATTAAAGTAGAGGGAGAACAGGTACTGAATCCCCATTTTACAGTTGAGGCAACTGAGGCCCAGAGAAGTGGAGCGACTTGTCCAGAGTCACACATCAGAAAAGTGGCAGAGCCGGGATTAGCACCCAGGTCTTCTGACTCCCAGGCCTGCGCTCTTTCCCCTTGGCCATGTTGTCCTCCCAGGGTGTTTGCCGCTTCATCGGGTTTCTACAGCAGCCGGTCGGGTTTATGTCTTATTTCCAGTGTTAACGTTTTGCAACTGCGGGAAGCGCATTTGTCGAAGCGGTAGGAAATTATTTTACATTTAATTTGTCTCAGGGTTACCTGTGGGAATTGAGAGGAAAAAAGGCAAAACCAACACCAGATCCCTCCCCGGCACTGTCTGGTTTTGCAGGAATATAATTTCTCATCGGTTATCAGTTCAGCTCTTCCTGAACAGGAGATGTGGTGAGGGGGAGAGATCTGGAGGAAGAAGAGTCTCAGAGGAGGAAGGTAGGGTGAGGGTCCAGAGATGGGATAACGTGTCCTTGAGACCCCAAACCCTTTCTAGCAAGCCAAAGTGCCTTCCTCCTTTTTTTTAATTTTATGATATTTCTTAAGTGCTTACTATGTGCCAGCCACCGTACTAAGCAGTGGGGTAGATACAAAGTAAGCAGGTTGGACAACAATCCCTGTCCTACATGGGGCTCATAGTCTTAATCCCCATTTTACAGATGAGGTAACTGAAACCCAGAGAAGTGAAAAATAATAATAACTGTGGTATTTGCTAAGCACTTACCATGCGCCAGATACTTTACTAAGTACTGGAGTAAATACTAGCTAATCAGGTTGCACACAAACTTTGTCCCATATGGGGCTCACAGTCTCCATTCCCATTTTACAGATGAGGTGACTGAGGACCAGGGAAGTGAATAATAATAACAATAATAATAATAATTGTGATATTTAAGCACTTCCTGTGTGCCAGGCACTGTACTAAACGCTGGGGTTGGTATAAGCTAATCAGATTAGACATAGTCCCTGTCCCACATGGGGCTCACACTCTTAGTCCTCATTTTACAGATGAGGGAACTGAAGCCCAGAGAAGTGAAGCGACTTACCCCTTGATATCCGACAGGCCACCCCCTCCCCATCTTCAAAGCCTTATTAAAATCCTGCCTCCTCCAAGAGGTCTTCCCCGACTAAGCCCATAATAATAATAATAATAATAATGTTGGTATTTGTTAAGCGCTTACTATGTGCCGAGCACTGTTCTAAGCGCTGGGGTAGACACAGGGGAATCAGGTTGTCCCACGTGGGGCTCACAGTCTTAATCCCCATTTTACAGATGAGGTAACTGAGGCACCGAGAAGTTAAGTGACTTGCCCAAAGTCACACAGCTGACAAGTGGTAGAGCCGGGGTTCGAACCCATGACCTCTGACTCCAAAGCCCGTGCTCTTTCCAGTGAGCCACGCTGCTTCTCATCTATCCCCCACTTCCTCTCCCTCCTGCATCTCCTATGTACTTGGATATAGACTTGAAGCTCATTGCTGGCAGGGAACATGTTATATTGTACTTGTATATATAGCTCTTGTTATACTGTACTCTCCCAAGAAGTCAGTACGGTACCCTGCACACAGAAAGTGCTCAGTACATACCATTGATTGATTGACTAAGCTGTAACTTCTAAGCACTTGATATACACCCCTCCCTCAACCCTACCGACCTTATGTAATAATAACAATAATGGCATGTGTGAGGCACTCCCACTCTAGGCTGTAAATTCCCAGTAGGCAGGGAACGTGTCTACCAACACTGTTGTTTTGTACTATCAGGAGCATTTAGTACAATGCTCTGCACGCGGTAAGCACTCAATAAATACCACTGATTGAGGCGGGAGGGCGTTCCAGGCCAGAGGAAGGGCGTGGGTGAGAGGTCAGTGGCGAGATGGGCGAGATGGAGGCACAGTGAGAAGTTTGGCATTAGAGGAGCGAAGTGTGCGGGCTGGGTTGTGGTAGGAGAGGAGTGAGATGAGGTAGGAGGGGGGCGAGGTGTTGGACTGCTTCGAAGTCGATGGTGAGGAGTTTTTCTTTGATGTGGAGGTGGATGGACAACTACCAGAGGTTCTTGAGAAGGGAGGAAACATGGACCGAACATTTTTGGCGGTACCTAGGCCGTATCCCAGCGCCCTTTTAAAATCGAGGTCAGGACGGTGGACCCAGAGAAAAGATATCAAGTATGTAATTAGTCCCTGCTGAAGCGAGTTCTGCCGACGAAATTCGAAAACAGAAGATTCCGATGATTAATTTTGCTATGTGGCAAGGGGTAGGGTCACCTGGGAGGACCTTGGCGAGCTTGCAGAATTTACTGGGATTATCGCTACGCTACACTGAAATGATAAATTAAAAACAGGGGTTGTCACAGATGTAATTTAAAAGGAATTTTTTTAAACTGCCTCATAAAAATCCACCCACGTTGAATGGGAGCGGATTGGTCATAACCAAGGGTAGACTAGCCGGGCGTCTCCAAATTGGGGAAATGGCCCTTGAATTGCTCTGCTTGCTGGTCTCGAGGTTCTCCCCGGCCATTATCTACTCAGCTGGTTTTCCTTGCCAGGCGGCTTTGCTTTCTGGGGTTTGTGTTTTGCTTTTTATCGAACTCTCCCAAGTGCTTAGTACGGTCTTCTGCACATAGTAAGCGCTCCGTAACCACCACAGGTTGATCGATTGATTGTTCGGGCCTCGGTTTTCCTGACCCTGGATTAACCTGCTTCTCCCCCTGCTTCTATGGCCTCTCCTTCTCCGTTTTGTCCGCTGGCTCCTCCCTTCCACGCACTGTGGGGGTCATTCATTCATTCACCCATATTTATTGACCACTTACTGTGTGCAGAGCCCCGAACTAAGGGCTTGGGAGAGTACAATACAGGGCTCCCTGCCCACAGTGAGCTTATAGTCTAAAGAGAGGGAGACAGACATTAATATAAATAAATACACCCCTTTCCGACTCCTTCCTAAGCCCCCGACTCTTCTCACTCTACTTTCATGGTCTCAGGGAGCTCATCCCTTAGGGAAGCAGCATGGCCTAGTAGGTAGATGACAGGCCTGGAAGTCAGAAGGACCTGGGTTCTAATCCCGACTCTGCCACTTGTTTGCTGTGTGATCTTGGGCAAGTCACTTCACTTCTCAGGGCCTTCCTGAGAACTATGTATTTGAAAATTGGGAGGTATATGAGAACTTAAAGATATCTATTTTTTATGGTGTCTGTTAAGCGCTTACTATGGGTCAAGGCTGTTCTAAGTGCTGTGGCAGATAGAAGGTAATGAGGTTCCACATAGGGTTTATAAACTGAATTGGAGGGAGGGGGATTTAATCTCTACTTTACAGATGAGGTAGCTGAGACCCACAGAAGTTAAATGACTTGCCCAAGGTCACACAGCAGACAAGTGGCAGCATGGTCTAGTAGATAGAGGATGGTCCTGGGAGTCAGAAGGATCTGGATTCTAATCCCGGCTGTCTGTTGTGTGACCTTGGGCAAGTCCCCTCGCTTCTCGGTGCCTCAGTGACCTCGTCTACAAAATGGGGATTAAGCCTGCGAGCCGCATGTGGGGCAAGTTCTGTTTCCAACCTGCTTAGCTTGTATCTACCCAGTGCTTAGAACAGTGACTGGCCCGAGATAAGCACTTAACACATTCCATTACAAAAAAAAGTGGCGGAGCCAGGATTAGAACCCAGGTCCTCTGACTTCCAGGCCCCTGCTCTTTCCACTATTCTATGCTGCCTCTCGTGGGTAAGAATCCCTTGGCTGGGTCTCGAACCCACCACTCACTGCCTTAAGGCAGGGTGGAATCCACACTGCTTTTAGCTCTGAGGCATTAGCTCCTTAAAACTCTCCCCGGAACCATTTCTCATGTCTAATGACCCTTTCTCCTGCAGCTTCAGCCCATTTCCCTGATCCCGCAGTCTGGGGACAAGGGAAACAGCTGGTTCTTGGGCTATTGAATCCCTCAGCAACGGGCAAATCCTCTTAATTCTGGATAGTTCAGAATTGGACACTCTCTGGATTAGTGGATTTCCTGGACAGAGGAAGGTCCAGAGTGGCTTACTTTTGGAGTAGTTGGTTTAGGGAGAGGGGAAGAGGCAAAGAGACCCCTGCCTGGACAGAGATTGTGAGCCAGGATGGAAGGAGAGCTGCACTTTCAAGAGTGAGAGTGAAGGGGGTGGAATTCCCAAGGCAGGGAATTTGCAGGAGGAGAGGCAAGGTGGCCTAGTGGTTAGGTTCTAAACCCAGCTCTGCCACGTACCTGTTTTGTGACCTGGGACAAGTCACTTCACTTCTCGTTGCCTCGGTTTCCTCAACTGTAAAATGGGGATTCAAAACCTGTTCTCCCTCCTACGGAGACTGTGAACCTCATGTAGAAACAGTGGGGATTCGATACCGTTCTCCCTCCTACTTAGATTGTCAGCCTCATGTGAGACAGGGACAGTGTCCGACCTGATTAATTTCTTTCTACACCGGTGCTCAAAACACTACTTGAACTTAACAAATATAAGTGCTTAACAAATGTAATAATAGTAACGAGGCTTGGGAGGGCAGACAGGTTTCCACGGGTCAGTGGGTCAGGAAGGTCAGTTCTCTACAGAAACAGCATTTTCCAGCCCTGCTTGGACACCCCCACAACTTAAAAGAGATTAGACTGAATGGAGGTAAAGAAAATCAGCCCAATCAGCTGTAGAGAAGCAGCATGGAGTAGTGGATAGAGCACGGGCCTGAGAGTCGGAAGGTCATGGGTTCTAGACCCGCCTCTGCCACTTGTCCGCTGTGTGAGTTTGAGCAAGTCACTTCGCTTTTGTGGGCCTCAGTTCCCTCATCTGTAAAACGGGGATTGAGACTGTGAGCCCCACGGAGGACGGGGACTGTGTCCACCCGATTTGCCGGTATCCACCTCAGTGCTGAGTACAGTGCCTGGCACATAGCAAGCGCTCAACAAATCCCATCATTATTATTAACATAGTGCCCGTGCCCACAGCTGGAAAGTAGCGAACCACCCCTTAGAGGTGGCATCTATGAGGGGGGGCATTGAAGTATCGTCGTCAGTTCTCCCAGGAGAACGGGCCTTCAGGCAAGAGAGGATGCTTGCGTGCACGTTGCCATGGTAACCCGACTACTAATGTCCGATCTCTTCGCCACTGAGGCCGAAGCCAGTCCATAATTCACCGCTCCATCCCTTTGGCTGCCCACTGGCGCTGACTAATGACCGGCTATTGGTGGGAAACCCCCTCACCCCCTGGGGGGGAAGGACCGTCAATCAATTAGTCAATTATATTTATTTATGTGTGCAGAGCACTGTGCTAAGCACTTAGGAGAGTACAATAGAGCAATATAACGGACCCATTCCCTGCCCACGACACTTTTGGATTTTCTTTCTTGGGGTGAGAGACAAAAATCTATCCAAGAGTCCTGGCAGCCCTACTTTTACCAAACACAGTCTTCTCCCACTCCCTTCTGCACCACTCTTACTTGCTCCTTCATTCATCCTTCCTCTCATCTCCAGAGCACAGCAGTATATATCTATATATCTGATTTATTTACTTATTTATTTAACCTATTTATAGTAACATCTCTCTCCCCTTCAGAACTGTGACCTCATTGTGGGCAGGGATGTGTCTGTTTGTTGTTCTAGTGCTTAGCACAGTGCTTTGCAAACAGTAAGCACTCAAAAAATACGATTGAATGAATGAATGAACCTATGTTTCCCAGATCCAGAAGCCGGTGTGATTTTGCCACCCTTGCCTGGGTTTGTCATACAACCAAGAGGGGCTAGGAATCATCAGCCCCGGGACAAAGCCAGAGCTTTGACATGAGGTTTGACTGAAATTTAGTCCCAGACAGACCCCAGAGGGTTTTCTGCCAAAAGAAGGAACTCGAGCAGCGTATGACTGAAAAAGAAGCTGAACTGTGTGTAGAACCCCAAATGAGATACTTTCTTGCAAAAAAAAGATTAGCATATACAAGGTTAGAAATATTTCCATGCCCTATTTTTAACTGAGATGACATGGAAAATATTTTCATTTTTCAATTTAAGCCTCCTCTCCATAGTGTTCCACTTCTAAATTTAGTCACCCTGGGCTATCGCCCAAAAATCAGAATGAGAAACAGACTGGAAACAGGAGGGAAAAGAAGCTGGCAGCTGGAGGCCAAACGGAAGCGATGTTCTTAATCAATCAATGGTATTTATTGAGCGCAAGAGCACTGTACTCAGCGTTTGGGAAAGTACAATACAGCAGAGTTGGTAGACGTGTCCCCCTGCCCACAACAAGCTTACAGTCCAGAGAGGGAGAAAGACAATGAAATGAATCATTGTGGGCAGGGAATGTGTCAGTTTATTGTTGTACTGTCCTCTCCCAAGCGCTTAATACAGCGCTCTGCACACAATAAGCGCTCAATAAATGCAGCTGAATGAATTACGGATCTTTACATAAGTGTTGAGGGATCGAGGGTGGGAAAAAGAACCTACAGATGGGGGAATTTCAGGTCTAAGCATCTCCAGAGTGGTCAGAAGAAGGGTTTGTGTTGTTTGACCTTCTAGTGGATTTCTAGGATGTCCGGGCTTGTTCCGAGGGAGGAGAACCTGAGACCATTCTGCTCTTCTGAGCAATCATTCATTCATTCATTCATTCATTCATTCATTCATTCATCCATCCATCCATCCATCCATCCATCCATCCATTCATTCATTCAATTGTATTTACTGAATGCTTACCATTTGCAAAGCACTGTACTAAGCACTTGGGAGATTACAGTATAACAATAAACAGACACTTTCCCTGCTTACAACAAGCTTACAGTCTAGAGGAGGGGAGACAGACATTAATATAAAAAAATAAATTACAGGTATGGACATAAGTGCTGTGGGGCTGGGAGGGGGGAAGAACAAAGGAAAAAGTGGTTGGATCATCCACCCTCTAGACTGTAAACCCATTGTGGGCAGGGAATGTATCTGTTATAGTGTCATATTGTTCTCTCCCAAGCGCTTAGTACAGTGCTTTGCCCACAGTAAGAACTCAATAGATACAATTGACTGACCGCCTGGCTCTAGACTTTTAGCTCGATGTGGGCGGGGAATGGGTCTGTTCTTTGTTAAAGCGTACTCTCCCACATGCTTACCACAGTGCTCTGCACCCCGTAAGCGCTCATGGCTCAGTGGAAAGAGCACGGGCTTGGGAGTCAGAGGTCATGGGTTCTAATCCCGGACCCTCCACTTGTCAGCTGTGTGATTTTGGGCAAGTCACTTAACTTCTCGGTGCCTCAGTTGCCTCAGCTGTAAAGTGGGAATTAGGACTGTGAGGCCCATGTGGGGCAACCTGATTCCCTTGTATCCCCCCCAGTGTCTAGAACGGTGCTTGGCATATTGTAAGTGCTTAATAAATACCATTATTATTATTATTAATAAGTACGACTGGCTGAGTGACTGACTGACTGACTGACTGACATTTTGGTATCCTGACTGTGGCTTCTGCTTATCTGCCCCGGATCCTCCTTGTCATAGCCTTGTTGCCCAACCAGAGAGGCTACAGAAGACAGAGGGCCAACGAGCAGGTCCTAAGGGCCACCGTGGCCCCCAACCTGGGGCTACCCCCTCTTCCGGCCGGGGTCCCCCTCTCAGTCCTCCCTGCGCCTGGGCTCTGGTCCACCTCCATTCAATAGTATTTATTGAGCGCTTACTATGGGAAGCAGCGTGGCTCAGTGGAAAGAGCCTGGGCTTCGGAGTCAGAGGTCATGAGTTCGACTCCCGGCTCTGCCACTTGTCAGCTGTGTGACTGTGGGCGAGTCACTTCACTTCTCTGGGCCTCAGTTCCCTCATCTGTAAAATGGGGATTAAGACCGTGAGCCTCACGTGGGACGACCTGATTACCCTGTATCTCCCCCAGCGCTTAGAACGGTGCTCTGCACATAGTAAGCGCTTAACAAATACCAACATTATTATTATTATGTGCAGAGCACTGTACTAAGCACTTGGAATGTACAATTTGGCGCCTTCCCAAAAGCCCTCAGAAATGAAGGGGCCGTCACTCTCCGGTGAAGACCAGACTGGAAGGAGAGGTCCTGGGCCGGACTCTGGTGCTGAGGGCTTTGGTTTTGACCGCCTCTGACCTCTGCCGGAAGCATCGCTGCCTCCAGGGCTCAGGCCTGCCTTCACCCGCCGCGACCCTCTCTTCAGAGGGCCCCACTACCTCTGACTGCCCGCTACCTTGAGCCCGGTCTCGGCTTCCTGGCGGCCGGCCCCTCCCAGGACCTGACCGAGGCCTGGTTTTCAGGTGACCAGGACGCCCCTGAGAGGCTTTGACGAGAAGGCGTACCTGTCCTCCAAACCGCTGAAGCCCGGGGAGGATCCGTACCGGCAGCATGCCTTCAACCAGCTGGAGAGCGACAAGCTGAGCAGTGACAGAGCAATCCGGGACACCCGTCATTACAGGTACAACTGAGCCCTGACCCCGCGGCTACGGGGGCCGGGGAGCAGGGGGGACGAAGGCTTCTAAGCTTCACCCGTCTTGCCCGCCCCACTCGCCCTGAGAGCCAGGAGAGCCCAGATGGGCATAATCTCAGAGCAGGCCCGAGGCTGAAGCTGGCCAGGCTGGGATGTCCGGGACGGTGGACTGCCCGGCTACAAGGCGGGTGCGGGGGAGAGGAGGCTGAGCAGATCTCCCCCCTCATAGCCTTGTTGCTCGGCTGGGGAAGCTACAGAAGACACAGGGCCAACCGACAAACCCAAGCACCGCCCCACTCTTAACTTGGGGCCACCCCCTCTCCTGGCTCACCTTCCCAAGAGCCCTCAGAAATGAAGGGGCCGTCCCTGCCTCTGTCCTGCCGCTGGCCCACCCGCCCCTCCAAAGTCCTGACCTTTCAGGAGGCCACTTTGGTCAAGCTTTGACTCCTTGCCTTCACACCCAGCCCCCTAAATGATTGAATTGGCAGCCCCTGTTCAGGGAAAATGGAGTTGCAGGCTCAAGGCCAGAGCGGGGATCCAGGGGTCCACCTGGGCACTGGTCAACTGAGCAGACTGTCCCGGCCTCCCGGCGGAGGTAGCTCATAATTGTCCCACTGTCTCTCCTCGGGAGACCTGGGGTTCTGCTCAGAGGAAGGGCTGGGAAGCCCCACTTATGACCAGGAAGCCCGGGGTTCGCTCCGCCACAGGAGAAGGGACAAGTCCCAGGTGGGATTTGGCTCCGGGATGGCGGGGCGGGGCCATGCTGGGGTTGTACCTGACCCTCCCACTAGAGTGAGATCCGCCGGGCTCAGAATCCCGGAAATAAAAATGCCCTTCCCAAAGAGCTGGGAGGGGGGTGGCTATCTTTTCCAGGATTGCCCCCTTTCTGGGGACCCGCCCCCGGCGTGGCACGGGAAGCCCTGCCCTGGGGGAACCGGACCAATATGGAGGTTGGAGGAGGAGGTTCCCAGTTGAGTTTGGCGGAAAGCATAGTCCCTGCCCCCCAATCCTGTCCTTCCCAAGTCTCTCTCCCTCACCTCATTCTCGGGTTCTTGGCTTCTGCTTCTTGATATGGAAATCAGCAGCCAGGCCCCTTGGGTCTGTGGGAGGTGAGTGGAGACCAGCCAAATCTCTGGATGCCTGACTCTTGCTCCCTCAGTTCTGCCTATTGAGCTTCCCACCCCAAGGACCCTCTGCAGCCACCCCTCCCACCCACATCCCGGCCTGCGTCACCTTGTCGGCACCCTTGTCGCTCGGACCCTCACAGAGTTGCTCGGGACATAAGGCGTTTAAGGCCCAAGTGCTAATTTTCCTATCTCCCCTTGCTCCGTGCCCCTCCTTCCCCTTTACATCTGGCTGGGCCCCAGTCAGAATTCTCCCCAACTTTCCTCGCCTTCCCTCCTCACGCTTCATCCCCCAATTTTTTAATGGTATTTGTTTAAGTGCTTACTCTGTGCCAGGCACTGTACTAAGCACTGAGAAGCAGCGTGGCTCAGTGGAAAGAGCACGGGCTTTGGAGTCAGAGGTCACGGGTTCAAATCCCGGCTCGGCCACTTGTCAGCTGTGTGACTTTGGGCAAGTCACTTAACTTCTCGGTGCCTCAGTTACCTCATCTGTAAAATGGGGATGAAGACTGTGAGCCCCACGTGGGACTACCTGATTCCCCTGTGTCTACCCCAGCGCTTAGAACAGTGCTCGGCACATAGTAAGCGCTTAACAAATACCAACATTATTATTATCACTGTTGTAGATGAGCTAATCAGCTTGAACAGAGCCCATGTCCCCCCTGGGGATCACAGTCATAATCCCCATTTTGCAGATGAGGAAACTGGGGCACAGAGTTGTGAGGTGACTTGCCCAAGGTCACAGAGCAGACAAATGGTGGAGTGGGATTAGAAGCCAGGTCCTCTCGACTCCTAGACCCATGCTCTATCCGCTAGGCCACACTGCTTCTCCCTTAAAACGAAGTCTTTGAAAGAAACTCGCAAGAATTCCCCAACTGGAGCCGGGCTTATGGCTTTTCCTGCCTGACTCCTGGAGAGCTGTTTTAGGCGGTGGGAAATACTTGCAAATGGCTGTGATAAGTTGCTGTCTCTGTAATAAATGCCGTAATGAAGAAACAGTCCCCTCTCGGAATAGGCATAAAACCATAGTGATGAAGAAGTAATAGAAAGCAGCCGTAACTTCTTCATCGGCACACAGTTATAACGCTGCTATAAAAAATAGCTGCAATAAGAGGAGGAAGTGAGGGAATATTTTTTTCCCTCTCTTCCTGGGGGCCCTGGGCTGGGGCTTTGGAACTGTGTGTATATGCTGGGCGCAGAAGGATTGGCTAGAGTAGCAGATGAGACCCTCGGAGAACCTTCTAGAAGGGGCAGATGGCCAAAGAGTTGATGGCAATGCCCTGGCCCAGCTCGGGAGAACCAGCCTGGAATTTGGGCCTGGGCTCTCTGAGGTCCGGCTTGATGACCCTCCTAGGCAGACCCGGGCGCATCTGTCCGGGGAGGAGGATGACTGGATCAATCACATTTTTTGAGAGCTTACTGTGTGCAGAACACTGTACTGAACGCTTCAGAGAGTACACTAGAACAATACAACAGACACATTCCCTCCCGACAGTGACCTTACAGTCCAGAGGGAAAGACAAACGTTAATATAAATAAATAAATTACAGATAAGGACGTGAGTGCTGGGGGCCGGGAAGGGGGTTGAATAAAGGGAGCAAGTCAGGGTGATGCAGAAGAGAGTGGAAGGAAAGGAAAGGGGGAATCAGGGAAAGCCTCTTGAAGGAGATGTGCCTTCAACAAGTCTAAGAAGTAGGGAAGAGTCCATTTTCTGTCGGATATGAGGAGGAAGGGCGTTCCAGGCCAGAGTCAGGTGGTGGGTGAGAGTCGGCGGTGAGAAAAATGAGATTGAGAGGCATTAGAGGAGCAAAGTGTGTGGGCTGGGTTGTAGTAGGAGGGGGCCAAGGTGATTCAGACCTTTAAAACAGACAGTTAAGAGTTTCTGGATAGGGGCAATTAGGTGCCTGTCTCTTATGTGGCCATACTAGGAGGTGGACACTGAGGCTCTTGAGTTGACCCTGACTCGCATTGTCCAGGCGAAGGGGGAAGACAGGCCAGAGGCAGCAGCCCTGACCACCCTTAAGGCCCTTGGCTAAATTTGAGACATGAATGGGAGAGGGCAGACATCAAAGTCTGAATAGAGCAGCTTTGCCTAGGGGAAAGAGCACGGGTCTGGGAGTCAGGAGGACCTGGGTTCTAATCCCGGCCCCGCCACTCATCTGCTCCGTGACCGTGGGCAAGTCACTTCACTTCTCTGTGCTTCAGTTAACACGTCTGTAAAACGGGGATGAGGACTGTGAGCCCCATGTGGGGCGTGGACCGTGTCCAACCTGATCAGCTTGTATCTACCCCAGCGCTTAGTACATTGCCCGGCAGGTAGTAAGCGCTTAACAAATACCCTAAAAGAAATGAAGACTGGAAGTTTTCCTTAACCCACCCCTCTTACTTGGCATATGTCCTCCGCTGCTGAGGGTCAGTCAGCCCCTCCCGGGGCCGACCTCCACCTCTGAGGTGGTCACTGCTGCCGGTGCCCCGGGTGATGCATTTCTCCCTGACTCGATGACTTAATGCATCGTGGAGGTGGCCAACTGTGCGAGGCAGACGAGGGGGTAGAAACCAGCCCCCCGAGCCCCCCGTCTGGTCACGCCACCCCTTCCCCACCCCCGACTCTGTTGGTCTCGCAGGTGCACGTCGGCACACTATCCCTCGGACCTCCCGGTCACGAGCATCGTCATCACTTTCCACAACGAGGCCCGCTCCACCCTCCTGCGCACCGTGAAGAGGTAGGGGCCACCCGTGGCCCGGAGCTAGCCCTGCGCGTTGTTCGGAGCACACCAGCCAACGCCTGGCGAGAGCCCAGGCCCCGGAAGAGCGAGTGGGCAGTGGGGCGGGGGTGGCAGAGAAGATAGAGCACAGGCCTGGGAGTCAGTCAGAAAGACCTGGTTTCTAATCCCAGCTTTGCCATCTGTCTGCTGTGTGGCCTTGAGCAAGTCACTTCACTTCTCTGGGCCTCAGTTACCCCAGTTGTAAAATGGGGATTAAGACCGTGAGCCCCATGCGGGACAGGGACTGTGTCCAACCTGATTTGTGTGTATCCATCCCAGCGCTTAGTAGAGTGCCTGGCACATAGTAAGCACTTACAAATACCATTAAAAAATTGGTTTTTTTAAATAGTATTCATTAAGAGCTTACTGGGTTTCAATCACTGTTCTGAACGCTGGGGTAGAGACGAGTTAATTGGGTCAGATACAGTCCCTGACCCGTATAGGGCTCACAGTGTAAGTAGGAGGGAGAACAGGTACTGGATCCCCATTTTATAGTTGAGGAACCTGAAGCACCAAGAATCAGGCAGTCAGTTGTATTTATCGAGCACTTACTGTGTGCAGAGCACTGTACTAAGTGCTTGGGAGACTACGATACAGCAATATAACAGACAAATTCCCTACTCACAGTGAACTTACATTCTAGAGGAAGAGATAGACGTTAATAAAAATAGAGAGAGGGACATAAGTTCCCCTCTCAGGGTCGCACCCGGGGAGTTTCCAGTCCTCTACCAGTCTCGGCTACGGGAGGGAGAGTCAAGCAGAGGCCCGTCCGTTCCGTTCCTAGCTTTGCTAGTGATTAACGAGCGGAAGGCAACCTGTCACCGGTCAAAACTCACCCATGCTGGGCAGCAGCTATATGGGAGAGAGTTGAGGGCAGAGATTCGAGTTCTCTGCTCAGGAGGCGGCAGTGGGAAAGTACTTTTGTATTTTTACCAAGAAATCTCTACGGGTCCACTACCAGAACGATCGCAGATGGAGAGCGGGGCGTTCAGGGAGAAACATGTCCGTGGTGTCGCTATGGGTCGGAAACGACTCGACGGCATAAGACGAGACATGGGGCTGGGAGGTGGGGATGAGTAAAGGGAGCAAGTCGGGGTGGCACAGAAGGGAGTGGGAGAAGAGGAAAGGAGGGCTTAGCCAGGGAAGGCCTCTTGGAGGAGATGGGCCTGAAATAAGGCTTTGAAATGGGAGGAGAGGAACTGCCCGTCGCGGGGCGTTCCAGGCCAGAGGGCAGACTTGGGGAAGAGGTTGGCGATGAGATAGATGAGATGGAGGTAAAGTGAGTAGATTGGCAATAGGCGAGCGAAATGCACAGTCTGGGTTGCAGTAGGAGGACAGCGAGGTGAGATAGGAGAGGGCAAAGTGACACCTGGCGAGAGTCTAGGCCCTAGAAGACCGGGTGGGCAGCTGGACGGTGGGGAGGGGGGAGTTGGGGTTAGGGTTGGGCCAGATAGCCCTCCCCCGGGTGCCCGTCCACCACCCTGCCCGAGACCCCCTACTTCTGGGCGTCTGGCATCAGGCCGCTCGGAAGCTGAGCGCCGTGAGCCTGACGTGTCCCGTTAGTAGTCGGCCCCGGGTGGAGCGGGCTGATCTGGCGGTGCTGAGGCAGCCGGCGGGTCTGATGGGCAAGGGTCAGCCCGGGGAGTCCAGGTCAGAGGTCAGTTTGGGGAGCCCGGGTCAAGGGTCGGCCCGAGAGCCCAGCCGAGCCGTACTGAGGCAGCCCCCCCCTCCCTACGCCCTGTTGCAGTGTCCTGAACCGCACCCCTGCCAACCTGGTCCGGGAGATCATCCTCGTGGACGACTTCAGCGCTGACCGTGAGTGTCCGCCGGAAGGCCCTGTCCCCAGGAGGGGACACCTCTGCGTCTGGTGATACCTGGACTCCCCCCAACCCCCAGGGAGGCCCTCACAGTCAGTCAGTTGTATTTATTGAGCACTCACTGCGTGCAGAGCACTGTACTAAGCACTGAGGAGTGTACAGTAGAACAACAGAACTGACCCATTCATTCAATTGTATTTACTGAGCGCTTAGTTTGTGCAGAGTACTGTACTAAGCGCTGGGGAGAGTACAGTAGAACAATAGAATAGACCCATTCATTCAATTGTATTTATTGGGTGCTTACCGTGTGCAGAGCACGGTACTAAGCCCTTAGGAGAGTGCGTTACAATGAAAAACAGACACATTCCCTGCCCAAAACGAGCTGATAGTCTAGAGGACAAGCTTAGAGTCCAGCTCACAGCGGCAGAACTCCCTGGGCCCCTCCATGGACACTTTTTGAGCCCGGGGACGGTCCTTTTGGGGGTGGGGGGCGTTCTCCGGTGGTCTGGGGGCCGAGCTGTTGGAGAGGGGAGGGGACCAGACGCCTCGCTTGCCGACCTGCTTCCCTGACCGCCCTCGGTGCGACATCCAAGACCCACGGCACCGGGCTGGGCCGAGCACCCCCTCACCCTCCCGGATGCTCTCCGCTGCCTCCTCCCAGCTGCCCTCATCCTTTCTCTATTGTGCCTGGCGCATAGGAAGCGCTTAACAAGTACCATCGTTATTACTGGACTCCCCCAAGCGCTTAGTGAGGGGCCCTGCACAAAGTAAGCGCTCAGTGAATCCCTTCGACTGATCGGTCGATTGATCTCCGTTTAGCCGAAGACTGCCAGCTCCTCACCAGGATCCCCAAGGTCAAGTGTCTCCACAACAACCAGCGAGAAGGTGAGTCCCTCAGGCAACTTGCATTCACTGAATAATTCATTTAATCGTATCGATTGAGCGTTTCCTGTGTGCTAAGCGCTGTACTAAGCGCTTGGGAGAGTACAACGTAACAACGAACCGACACATTCCCGCCCACAACAAGCTCACAGTCTAGAGGGGGAGAATACAAGTAAATCCAGCTGGACACAGTCCCTTTCCCACTTGGGGCTCACAGTCTCAAGCCCCATTTTACGGATGAGGGAACTGAGGCCCAGAGAAGTGATCTGCCCAAGGTCACACAGCGGATAAGCGGCGGAGCCGGGAGTAGAACCCATGACCTTCAGACTCCCAGGCCTGTGCTCTATCCTCAAGGCCACACTGCTTCACTGCTAGGCCAAGCTGCTTTACTTATTATCACAATTATCTCCACCCTGACTCCGCCACGATCTTCACCCACGTTTCCCTCCCTCCCACAGGTCTGATCCGGTCCCGCGTCCGAGGGGCAGAGGTGGCCACGGCGGACATCCTCACCTTCCTGGACAGTCACTGTGAGGTGAACAGTGAGTGGCTGCAGCCCCTGCTGCAGAGGGTCAAGGAGGTGAGCCCCTCGCGGTCGGGCCTGGGGGGCCGGGAACCGCGACGCACGGGGGACTGGGAGCGGGAGAGGAGCCGGGGATCTCCGGAGGGAGGAGCCGACCCTCTGCAGCAGGATGCGTGATTTCCGCTCAGAGATTCTGGTGGGGAGACCTTGCGGCCTCGGGGCTGGTCTGATCATTTGGAGCCCTGGCCAAAGGCTACTCCCTTGTCTTTCCGATTGATTGACTGACGGATGGATGGATGTCCATCCACGGAGAAGCAGCGTGGCTTAGTGGATAGAGCACGGGCCTGGGAGTCAGAAGGCTCCGGCTCCGCCACATGTCTGCTGTGTGACCTTAGGCAAGTCACTTCCCTTCTCCGGGCTTCAGTTCCCTCCTCTGTAAAAGGGGGATTAAGAGTGTGAACCCCACGTGGGACAGGGACTGGGTCCATCCTGACTGCCTTGTATCTACCCCAGAGCTTGGCACATAATAAGTGCTGAACAAGTACCATAATTATTATTATTATTATTATGTCATCGGGCCACCCTGCCGGTGAACCTCTGTGCCCGGGTTCTATCTCCCTGCAGGACTATACCCGCGTGGTCAGCCCCATCATCGATGTCATCAGCCTGGACAACTTCGCCTACTTGGCGGCATCCGCTGACCTGAGGGGAGGTCAGTACAGAGCCGCTTGGAGGGGCCCTGGGTGCGGGTCCTCCCACCCCCTACCTACCACCTGACTCTCCCTGCTGACCACGCCCTCCGTTAATCAATGGGGCTGACCAGCTGAGGAAGCTGGGCCGAGGAGCCAGGCCGGAGTTACGGCTGTAGCGATAAGCTTGCCGTCCACCCGACAGACGGTCGAGAAGGCCGGGACCGGGTGTTCGGGGCCGAGGAAACCCCAACCAAGGCGGTGGCACCCTCTCCCAGCCGGCAGACCCCCACCGGACGTCGGCTGCCATTTTGTCCCCTGCCACACGTGGTCCCCGGGGATGGCCCGAGATTGGGAAGTGAGAAGACATCCTTTAGCTGACCCTGGCTAAAGCCGTCCCTTCCAAAGCTGCTTCCTGGCTACCTCTCCCGAAATTCCCGGCCTCATCCTGTTTTCCTGGTGAGGGAGGGCTTTCTCAGCTCCCCAGCAGTGAGGGAGTGAGAGAGGGGAGGCGTGAGTTCGCCCTGAGACGGGAGAGTCTTCCCCCCTGCTGCTGATGCCGTGGCCGACCAGCTCCCTCCCGTGAGCGTCTGCCTTGTGGCCTTGGGATCTGGGGTGCGGGGGTGAGACCGAACCACCCGAGAGCCAGACCCCCCAGCTCCAGGCCAGGGAGAAGGCCTGAAATCTTTGTCCAGCTTCCCATCCCTGACCCCGCTGTGTTTCTGATCCCCTCAGGCTTCGACTGGAGCCTCCATTTCAAGTGGGAGCAGATCCCCATAGAGCAGAAGATGTCCCGGACAGACCCCACACAGTCCATCCGGTGAGTCCTGGAGGCCGGCCGGCCGCGGCTCCCTGGGACCCCGGGCCTCTGCTCTGGGGCCTCCACAGAAACCTCTGCCGCTGGACCACTGGACCACTGGGCTCCTGGGCCTCTGGATCTAAGCGCCTGCCTCGGGGGCTCAAGGCTCAAAGAGGCAACTACTCGATTCTTATCTGGATCCTGTTGGCGGGACACCTCTGAGGACCTCCTCTCCTGGACAAAAAATGCTTCCCCCAAGAAGATCTAGGCCCAAATCCCCACTGGGAAGAGATGAGGAAAGGATTGCTACTACTAGTCAGAGGACCTGGGTTTTAATCCTGGCTCTGCCACTTGATGATAATAATTATTATTATTATTATGGTACTTGTTAAGTGCTTCCTTTGTGCTGAGCACTGTTCTATTTGCTGGGGTAGATACAAGGTAATCAGGTTGTCCCACGTGAGGCTCACAGTCTTAATCCCCATTTTACAGATGAGGGAACTGAGGCCCAGAGAAGTCACTTGTCAGATGCGTGATCTGATGTCCAGAGCAGTTAAGTGACTTGCCCAAGATCACGCATCTGACAAGTGACTTCTCTGGGCCTCAGTTCCCTCATCTGCAAAATGGGGATTAAGACTGTGACCTCCGTGTGGGACAGGGAATATGTCCAACTTGAGGATACGTGCTTGACACGTAATAAGCGTTCAACAGATACCATCATTATTAGTACTGTTATGACTATTATTATTAATGATAATAACAATAATAATGGAATTTGTAAAACGTTTATATATGCCAAGCGCCGTACTAAGTACTGGGGCAGTTATAAGATCATCAGATCAGACACAATCCCTGTCCTTCACGATCCACATTTTCCACAATGCGTTCTTCTCTCTCCGACTGAAGGAGACCGGAGAGAACAGGTCCTTCGTCGCCATCTTACAGATGAGGAAATTGAGGCCCAGAGAAGTTAAATGTCTTTCTCAAGGTCACAGAGCCGGCGAATGGAGATGTCAGGATTAGAACCCAGGCCTTCTAGCTCCAGTGTCTGGGCTCGGTCCACTAGGCCACGCTGCTTCTCATGACACGTGAGGTGATGAGGGAACAAAATGACCGCCCAACCGACCCAGCTTCCCTCTTCTTCTGAGGCCTTTGGGAAGTGCTGGGACTTTCTTTCGGGCTTAATCCTTCTGAGGTGCCCCTAGCCTACCAACTGTCCGCTCGAGGGTGGCCTGACGGTCTTCTTCCTCCTTCTTCCCCAGAACCCCCGTCATAGCCGGAGGGATCTTCGTGATCGACAAGTCCTGGTTTAACCATCTGGGGAAATATGACACTCAGATGGACATCTGGGGAGGAGAAAACTTTGGTGAGTTCCAAAGCGACCTCCGTCTCCTATCTTCTGTGGCGGGTGCGAGTGTGTGTGTGTGTGTACACAGAAATTCACCTGCTCCAACAGGTGGAAGGCAGTTTCCCTTATTTTCCCATCTCCAGACACCCACCCCTCAGCTCTTAAGGAAATGATGGGATTAAAAAGTCCCCTCCTGTGACCCCTTACCCTCAGGAGGAAGAAGGGCAGCAACAAATACCAGAATTATTATTATTATCATTATTATTACAGTCCAGAGAGGAAGCTGATTATAATTAACGCCAGTGGAGGTATTTGGTTAAGCGCTTATTCTGTGCTAAGCACTGTGTTAAGTGCTGATGCTTGGAGGGGGGTGGAGGGTCTGGCTCCTGCTGATCATGCTCCCCGAACCTCATTCCGTCTCTCCCCCGCTGACCACGCTCTCCTTTCCAGAGCTCTCCTTCCGGGTGTGGATGTGCGGTGGCAGCTTGGAGATTGTCCCCTGCAGCCGTGTGGGACACGTCTTCAGGAAACGCCACCCTTACGACTTCCCCGAGGGCAACGCCCTCACCTACATCAAGTAGGTGCCCAGGGCGGGACACGGCCGTGGTGGGGCCAGAGGAGGGGAAGCCAAGAGGACCAGGTCTTAAGGGGAGAGCGAGCTGCCAGGGGAGAAGACGTGGGGTGACGGGGTAGGGGGGTGGCACTGAGAGGGAGCAGGGCAGGTCATTCGGTCGTATTTATTCAACGCTTACTGTGTGCAGAGCACTCTACTAAGCGCTTGGAAAGTACAATACAGCAATAAAGAGAGCCAATCCCGGTCCATAACGAGCTCACAGTCTAGAAGTGGGGAGACAGACATCAGTACAAGTAAACAGGCATCCATAGAAATAAATAAAATTATAGATATATAAGTGAGTGATGTGTGTCGGGGTGGGGAGAGCCGAGAGAGAGAGTCAGGGTGACGTGGAAGGGAGTGGGAGATGAGGAAAAGGGGAGTTTCGTGTGGGAAGGCCTCTTGGAAGAGGTGCGCCTTCAGTAGGGCTTTGAAGGGTGGGGGAGAGGGATTGTCTGGCAGTTGGTGGGGAGGGGGATGGCCCTGAGGGGGAGAGGGAGCTGAGAGGAAATAGGGCGTTGGGAGGGGTGGTGGTCCTGAGGTCAGAGGGAATTGAGAGGAGCCTGGATAGTTGGGGGAGGAGGAGGGTGTTCTTGAGGGGCGAGGGAGATCTGAGAGGGAGCAGGACGGTGCGGGGGGCAGGCACTGCTCATTGGCAAATCCAAAATCAATCGATCAATCAATGCAGCATGGCCTAGTGGCAAGAGCCCGGCCTTGGGAGTCAGGCGACGTGGGTTTTCTCGTCCCGGCTCCGCCGCTTACTCGTCGTGTGACTCGAGGCAAGTCACTTCACTTCTCTGTGTCTCATTACCTCATCTGTAAAATGGGGATTAAGACCGTGAGCCCCGTATGGGACAACCTGATTCCCTTGTATCTACCCCAGCGCTTCGAACAGCGCTTGGCACATAGTAAGTGCTTAACAAATACTGTAATAATTATTATTATAATTATTGGGCACTTTAACTGAGTGCAGAGCACTGTCCTAAGCACTTGGGAGAGTGCATCACAATGAGAGTTGGTAGATCCTTTCCCTGCCCACGATGAATTTAAAGTCTGGAGGACCCAGTAAGCGCTCAATAAATACCATGGATTGAGAGGACAGAAGTTGGCACATCAACCCCCAGCGCCGCTCCTTTTCCCGGAGGCTCCTGGGTCTCCGGCCCCCACGGTGGGGATTCAGCTCCCCGCATTCCCCGCTTGCCTCTGGCCTTCCCCTGCAGGAACACGAAGCGCGCGGCCGAAGTGTGGATGGACGATTACAAGCAATATTACTACGAAGCCCGGCCTTCCGCCATCGGCAAAGCCTTCGGCAGGTGGGTCCCCGGGGGCCCCTCCTCATTGGCAGTTCATCCATTCAGTCGTATTTATTGAGCGTTTGCTGGGTGCAGAGCACTGTACTAAGCGCTTGGGAAAGCACAGTACCGCAATAAATAGTGACATTCCCTGCCAACAACGAGTGGCCGTTCTAAGATCCCTCTCTAAAAGGGGGGCGGGGGGAAACGGAAAGGGTTGGGGGCTGAGGGGAGGGTGGAGAGTGGACTAAGATTACTGTTACAGTTTACTATTATTTTTTTTAATGGTTTGGGGCAGGGAATGTGTCTTTTGTTCTATTGTGCTCTCCCAAGTGCTTAGTACGGCGCTTTGCACACAGTAAGTTCTCAGTAAATACAATTAAATGAATGACTATCTGTTAAGTGCTTACTAGATGCCAGCCTGTCGATCGTATTTATTGAGCTTCGTACCAAGCACTTGGGAGAGTAAACTAGAAGAACTTTTTTTAACATTATTTGTTAAGCGCTTACTACGTGCCAGGCACCGTCCTAAGCACTGGGAGAGATACAAGCAAATTAGGCTGGACAGTCCCTGTCCCACATGGGGCTCGCAGTCTTAATCCCCATTTTCCAACTGAGGTAACCGGGGCCCAGAGAAGTGAAGTGACTTGCCCAAGGCCACCCAGCAGACGAGCGGAGGAGCCGGGTTGAGAACCCAGGTCCTTCTGAGTCCCGGGCCCGGGTTCCAACCACTAGGCCAGGCTGTGTCTCTCTCTATGTCGGAGCCCGGATGACACAGCGGTCACTGAGGCAGTCCAGCCTGGCCCTGAAAAGGAGGTCTCGTTCTGCTCCTCTTCTCTGGGGGCGTCAAAGTGACCGCCCACTTTACTCCCACCACCCTTCCCCCCTGCCCAGGGTCTCTCTTCGGGCCTCTGAGATGGTGGGGAAAGACCCCAGAAAGCAAGACCCATTCACCATTTTTTGGCACGACTTGTCTCCTTGGACTGAAACGACCTCATTCATTCATTCCATAGTATTTATCGAGCGCTTACTATGTGCAGAGCACTGTACTGAGCGCTTGGAATGGACAAATCGGTAACAGATAACAGACCTCCCCGCGGTAGGGTCTCTCTGACGTCCTCTGCTTTCTCCACACCGCCTCACTCAGCCCCCTTCCTCAGGGGAACCGAGAAGCAGCGCGGCCGTTAGCGGAAAGAGCGCCGGCCTGGGAGCCGGAGGACCTGAGTTCTAATCTCGTCCCGCCCCCTCTTTTCGCATGGTCACTTGACTTCTCTGTGCCTCAGTTTCCTCTTCTTAAACGGATCCAACCCCCGTCGTCCCTCCTCCTTCGCCCGTGAACCCCACGATTAAGACCGTGACCCCCAAGTGGGACAGGGGCTGCGTCCAACCCGATTGGCTTGTATCCACCCCGGCGCTTGGTACAGTCCCCGGCACCCCGTGAGCTCTTAACAAATGCCGCCATTATTATTACGTGGGACGGGGCCCGTGTTGGAAATGACTCTCCCGCATCTAGCCCGGGGGACGCTGGGGATGGAGTAGAGGCTGAACAAATGACCCCGATGATGACTCTTCCCGGAATTGTTTGGCTTCTGCCTGCAGCGTGGCAGAGCGAGTGGAGCAACGCCAGAAGATGAACTGCAAATCCTTCCAGTGGTATCTGGAGAACGTCTACCCGGAGCTCAAGTGAGTGACTCCCCTCCCCACCCCAGGCTCTGGCCCCCCGAGGGGCCGGGTCCCGTTCGAACGGGACCCCAACCAACACCCCACCTCCTTTCCGCTTGTCCCTTGCACGTGCTGGTGGGTCGGGATGCATGGTCTATGTCAGTCGGACTTATCGAGCGCTTACCCAGCGCAGAGCACTCTACTAAGCGCTCGGGAGAGTACGACATAGCAATCGACGGCCACATTCCCGGCCCGCAATGAGCTTACGGTCTAGAGGGTCTACAGTGAGTGTGTGTATGTGTGTCTATCAATCAGTGGTGTTTATTTTATCGGAGAAGCAGCACGGCCTAGTGGATGGAGCACGGGCCTGGGAGTCAAAAGGTCCTGGGCTCTAATCCTGACTCTGCCACTTCTCTGGGCCTCAGTAACCCCATCTGTAAAGTGGGGATGAATAATCATGATAACGATGGGATTTGGTAAGCACTTCATATGTGCCAGGCACTTGTACTAAGCGCCGGGGTAGACAGAAGCAAATCGGGTCGGATACAGTCCGGATGAAGGCCGGGAGCCCCAGGCGGGACAGGGACCGCATCCAAATCAAGTAGCTTGTATCTACCCCGGCGCTTAGTACAGTGCCTGGCACCTAGGGAGCGCTTAACAAACACCACTAAAAAGCAAATTAGTGAACGCTGTTTGCAGAGCACCGTTCTAAGCGTCTGGGGAGAGTACAGTTCAACAAAGTGGGCAGACACGTTCCCTGCCCGAGCAAGCTGCGTGTGTGGGTGGGCATGTGTTTGTGCTGGAGGAGTCAGAGAGAAGATCTGGGAGGGGATTTGAGGGTAGGAGGCGGGAGAGGGAGGGGTGACGAATGTCCCAGCCGGGTGTCCTTTGAGGGAAGCAGCTATCGAAGACGCCAGGTTGGGTTCTCTGGGTGCCCAGGGCCACCCCGTCGCAAAGTTCCCCGCCGCCGCCCGGCTCAGATCCCTGGGGACATCCCGTGCCCCTTCACCTCTGAACCTGACATCTCCCCCATCCCTCTCCCCTCCCCTCAAGCCCCCCGCGTATACCTCGGTCCCAGCCCGGTTCCCCACAAAGATTCGGGGCCTCTAGATGGTGTGGATGGGATGGACAGGGAAGCCCACGTCCCACCTCAGGCCCGGAACGCCCTCCTTCCTCAAATCCGACAGACAATTCCCCTCCCCACCTTCAAAGCCTTATTGAAGGCGCATCTCCTCCGAGAAGCCTTCCCTGACTAAGCCCCCCTCCCCTCTTCCCCCACTTCCTTCTGCGTCACCCTGACCTGCTCCCTTTATTCATCCCCCACTCCCAGCTCCACAGTACTTATGTCCATATCATTTATTTATTGTTATGAAGGTCCGTGTCCCCCCGCCAGGATGAAAGCTGGTGGTGGGCAGGGACTGTGTCCTAACCGTTCTATTGTCCTCTCCCAAGTGCTTAGGCCAGTTCTCCGCACACAGTAAGCGGTCAGTAAGTACGACGGATTGAATGAATGATTGAGCAGGGAGGCCACAGTTCTGGGGTGCCTCGGCAGAGTGAGTGAAGGCAGGCTCAAGTATTGAGGGACAGGGTGGCAGGAAGGGTCAGAGGGCAACAGGTAATAATGTTGGTATTTGTTAAGCGCTTACTATGTGCCGAGCACTGTTCTAAGCGCTGGGGTAGACATAGGGGAATCAGGTTGTCCCACGTGGGGCTCACAGTCTTAATCCCCATTTTACAGATGAGGGAACTGAGGCACAGAGAAGTGAAGTGACTTGCCCACAGTCACACAGCTGACAAGTGGCAGAACAGGTCCCAGGTTGAAGAAGGCAGGCGAGGCAGGAGAAGGTCGGCCCTGCTTGGGGAAAATCCTGCCCCTAACCTCTGGTGGGCCTGAGGAAAACCCAGAGCTGATGACAGAATCAGGCCAGCGGCTTAGTAATGATAATGTTGGTATCTGTTAAGCGCTTACTAAGTGCCAAGCCCTGTTCTAAGCGCCGGGGTAGATACCTGGTAATCGGGTTGTCCCACACGGGGCTCACGGTCGTCATCCCCCTTTTACAGATGAGGTGACTGAGGCACAGAGAAGTGAAGTGACTTGCCCGCGGTCACCCAGCTGACAAGTGGCGGAGCCAGGATTAGAACCCATGACCTCTGACTCCCAAGCCCGTGTTCCTTCCACTGAGCCACGCTGCTTCTCTTAGTAGAAAGAGCCCAGGATTGGGGGGGTCCGAGGACGTGGGTCCTCATCCCTGCTCCGCCGCTTGTCTGCTGGGTGACCTTGGGCAAGCCGCTTCGCTTCTCTGAACCTCAGTTACCTCATCGGTAAAATGGGGATTAAGGCTGTGAGCCTCACGTGGGACCACCTGATTACCTTGTATCTACCGCGGCGCTTAGAACGGTGCTTGGCGCATAGTAAGCGCTTAACAAATACCGTGATTATCATCATCTCACGGCCTTCCGTTGGCTCCAGAGCCTGGCAGACCGGAGTAGGGCTGGGCAGGGGGAGGGGAGAGGGACGGCATGGGAAGGGCATGGGTAGGCCAGGGGAGAGGGCCGGAGGCATCGAATCGAGCTGAGAGACAGGAACGCCATATTCGGTGGCCAGAGGATCGGTCTTCCAGCCCCCGTCCCTCCCCAGTATGCCCTGGCCGAGGCCCAGTATGCCCCGGTAGGGAGCTCAGGGTCGCGGGACCGGGTCCCCACCGCTCACGCTCCCTCTGTCCCCAGGGTCCCCGAGAAGGAGCCGGCGCCCGGCATCATCCGGCAAGGAGCGAGCTGCCTGGAGTCCCGCGGCCGGGACGCGGCCGGCGATTCCCCGGCCGGAGTGGGCGGCTGCAGGGGGACGGCGGGCGGCCCCGCCGGGACGCAGGTGAGGGCCCGCGGACCCTCGAGAGGCCGAGACGTCAATCAGTCCATGGTATTGTTCTCTCGTCCTCTCCCAAGCGCTGGGTACAGGCCTCTGCACACAGTCGGCGCTCAGTAAATACGATTCAACCAATGACTTATCGTTCAATAGTATTTATTGAGCGCTTACTATGTGCAGAGCACTGGACTAAGCGCTTGGACTGGACAATTCGGCGACAGAGACGATCCCCGCCCATTGACGGGCTTATCGAGCGCTGTGTGCAGAGCGCTGTACTAAGCGCTTGGGAGAGGATGACGTCATAATGATGATGGTATTTGTTAAGCACTTACTATGCTCCAAGCACTGTTCTAAGTGCTGGGTTAGATACAAGGTAAACAAGGTGTCCCACATGGGGGTTCACGGTCTTCATCCCCATTTTGCAGGTGAGGAAACCGAGGCACAGAGAAGTTAAGTGACCTGCTCAAAGTGTCACAGCTGATAAATGGCAGAGCCGGAATTAGAACCCACAACCTCTGACTTCCAAGCCCGGGCTCTTTCCGCTAAGCCACGCTGCTTCTCATAGAACATGGCACATTCCCTACCCACAAGGAATTTACAATGTAGAGGGGGAGGCAGACATTAATATCAATTTAGTGGAAAGAGCCCGGGCCTGGGAGTCAGAAGAAGGTCTTGGGTTCTAATTCCGGCTCCATTCTAATTCCGGCTCCACCCCTCGTCTACTGTGTGACCTTGGGGAAGTCGCTTCACTAAAATAATGTTGGTATTTGTTAAGTGCTTACTATGTGCAGAGCACTGTTCTAAGCGCTGGGGTAGACACAGGGGAATCAGGTTGTCCCATGTGGGGCTCACAGTCTTCATCCCCATTTTACAGATGAGGTAACTGAGGCCCAGAGAAGTGAAGTGACTTGCCCAAGGTCACACAGCAGACAAGTGGCAGAGCTGGGATTCGAACTCATGACCTCTGACTCCAAAGCCCGTGCTCTTTCCACTGAGCCACGCTGCTTCTCAACTCTACTCTACTACTACTCACTACTACTACTCCTCCTCTTCACTACTCTAGGCCTCAGTTTCCTCACCTGTAAAATGGGGGTTAAGACTGGGAGCCCCATGTGGGACAGGGACCGTGTCCAACCCGATCAGCTTGTATCTACTCCAGCGCTTAATACAGTGCCTGGCACATAGTAAACGCTTAACAATCACCACGATTATTAGTATTATCATCATTATTGCCTGCTCCGGCAGGGAGCGCTATCGATGGGGGCGAGATGACCCCGGGGTAGGTGGGGGTGCCGGGAGTGACCCCCAAAGGAGGGTGACACCCCACCAGCTTGCCCGGCCCCAAGGGATCTAGGGGGGAAAGCGGTCTCTTCCTCCCCGAGGCTTTCCGCCCACCACCCTCCTCAACTCACGTCCTGCACAGCACCCTGCAACCTCCCCAGGCTAGTGACCTGCAGAGAAGCGATCTGTACATTCCAGGCGCTTAGTACAGTGCTCTGCACATAGTAAGCGCTCAATAAATCCTATTGAATGAATGAATGAAAGCACTGTGGCCTAGTGGAAAGAGCCCGTACCTAGGACTCGGGAGACCTGGGTTCTCCTCCCCAATCCGCCACTTGCCGGCTCAGTGTTCTCAAACGATCACTTGATTTCTCTGTGCCTCAGTTTCCACATCTGTCGATTTCTTTTCCAGCAGTATTTCCTAAGCGCTACGTGCCAGGCACTCTGCTGAGCACTGCGGTAGATAAATGATAATCGGGTTAGACACTATTTGTGTCCCACATGGGGCTCACAGTCTTCATCCCCATTTCACAACGGTATTCGCTGAGCTCTTAACTGTAATGCAAAGCACTGTACTAAGCGCTTGGGAGAGACACAGTGAGAATGTGTCTGATATAATGTTATATCGTACTCTCCCACGTGCTCAGTACAGTGCTCTGCACATAGTACGCACTCAATAAATATGATCGATTGAATGAGTTTACGCTCTAGAGATATCTTTGAACTCTGCTTTCCCTTTACCTATTATTGATTTTAATGTCTACCTCCCTCACTAGATTGTAAGCCACTGAGGCAGGGATAGCTTCCACCTGCTTTATTGTGCTCTTCCAAGCGTTTAGTACAGTGCTCAGCACAAAGCAAGAGCTCAATAAATAGCATGGCTCGATTGAATATCTGTTACCCGATTTGTCCATTCCAAGCGCTTAGTCCAGTGCTCTGCACTGCGCTCAATAAATACTATTGAATGAATGAATGAATATGACAGCCGAAAGCCAGGGAGCAGTGAAGGATAATAATCATAATATTGGTATTTGTTAAGCACTTACTATGTGCAGAGCACTGTTCTAAGCCCTAGGGTAGATATAGGGTCATCGGGTTGTTCCACGTGAGGCTCCATTTTTACAGATGAGGTCACTGAGGCCCAGAGTTAAGTGATTTAACTGATCTGAGGCCCAGATGTTAAGTGACTTGCCCACAGTCACCCAGCTGCCAAGTGGCAGGGCCGGCATTTGAACCCATGACCTCTGAATCCCAAGCCCGGGCTCTTTCCACTGAGCCACGCTGCTTCCCAATAATGGTATTTTGTTAAGCGCTGACTATGTGCAGACCACTGTTCTAAGCGCTGGGGTAGATACAGGGTGATCAGATTGTCCCAAATGGGGCTCACATTTTTTAATCCCCATTTTTACAGATGAGGTACAGAGAAGTTAATAATAATAATAATAATAATAATGTTGGTATTTGTTAAGCGCTTACTATGTGCCGAGCACTGTTTTAAGCGCTGGGGGAGACACAGGGGAATCAGGTTGTCCCACGTGGGGCTCACAGTCTTCATCCCCATTTTCCAAATGAGGGAACTGAGGCACCGAGAAGTTGTGACTTGCCCAAAGTCACACAGCTAAGTGGCCGAGCCAGGATTCGAACCCATGACCTCTGACTCCAAAGTGCGGGTTCTTCCCGCTGAGTCCCGCTGGCCATCAATTAATATGCGCCTGCAGCGGAGTCGGGGCGGACTTGGTCTCTCTCTCTCGCATCTTTTCCCTTTCAGGAGTGGGTGTTTAGTGACCCCCTGATCTGGCAGCAGGACCAGTGTCTGTCCATCACCTCCTTCTCAGCTGGATCCCAAGTCACCCTGGAGCGATGCAACCAGAAAGACGGCAGACAGGTAACTCGCCTCTTTCCCGGCCAGATCCTCCCCATGCCCAAGACCGGGCCCCGAGTCGCTCCCACCACTGGTCCGTGGGTTCGAGATTCATTCCGTCGTTCTCCCCGAGCGCTTGCTGTGTGCGGAGCACTGTACTAAGCACTTAGAAAATACAATTCAGCAATAGAGACAATCCCTGCCCACAGTGGGCTGACCGTCTAGATGGGGGGAGGCAGACATCAGAACGAGGAAACGTGTCGATATAAATACTGGGGGAGATACAGGGTAATCAGGATGTCCCACGTGAGGCTGACGGTTAATCCCCATTCTACAGATGGGGGAACTGAGGCACAGAGAAGTGAAGTGACTCGCCCACAGTCACACAGCTGACAAGTGGCGGAGCGGGATATACACATATAAACGTATATACATAAGTGCTGAGGGGTGGGAAGCGCTTACTGTGTGCAGAACACCGTATTAAGCGCTCGCCCCCCCAGAGGGAGCTTGGACTGTGGGGTGGGGAGTTGGGGGGGGAAGCGCTTACGGTGTGCAGAACACCGTATTAAGCGCTCGCTCCCCAGAGGGAGCTTGGACACCAGAACACATCTCCTGCTGGGGAAGGGAGGGGCTCTGGCTGCTGTGTTTATTAATAATAATACTATTTGTGAAGCACTTACTATGTGCCAAACACTGTTGTAAGGTGGATACAAGGTCATCAGGGCTCGCATTCTTAAGCCCCATTTTACAGACGAGGTAACTGAAGCACAGAGAAGATGAATGACTCGCCCAAGGTCACCCGGCGGACCAGTGTCGGAGCTGGGATTCGAACCCGTGACCTCTGAGTCCCAAGCCCGTGCTCTTTACCCCGAGCCCCGCTAGCGCGTCTCACCTGCGGGGAGGGGAGGTCCGTCGTACTGGTCCGTAGGCTGGTCGACTTTCTTCTTTTGTCTCTCCTCCCTCCCGCGGCCAGAAATGGAAGATGAAAGGCGCTCTGATCCAGCACTCGGTCAGCGGCTTCTGTCTGGAGAACCAGTCGCCCTGGGCGGTGACCGGCCCGTGCCGGGCCGACTCGCCCGGTCAGCAGTGGGAGGTCGTCCCCGGCACGTGACGGCCGCCGGCCCGGACCCCTCCGGCCCTTTTGCATGAGACTTCGGGGCCGGCGGGGGTTGGGGTGGGGGCCGAGCTCGCCGTGTTTCGCCGGGATCATCCGCCAACGTCATTGCCGTGATACGTGTTTTCCCAAGCTGGCACCGGGACCCCCCGCTCTGCCGGCCCTGCCCGTGGAGAGGGAGGCACGCTGGTGCCCACCCTGGAGGGGGGGGGTCATCGACTCTCGGGGGGGGGCTTCTAGCCCGCTCCTGGGGGCGTCTCCCCCGCAGCTCGTGGCTGGAGGGTGGGCTGGGAGATGGGGAGGACTGACGGAGGGTGTGCTGTGGTTTGGGGTGGAGGGGCACTGGGGGGGGTGGGGGGTGGAGAGATGGGGACTGGGGGGACGTCGGTGAAGGGCGGTTTAACCGGCAGGAGGTTTGGGGCCGGGGGCTGTCAGCAGAAAGGGAGGGGAGGCCCAGAGCCACCCCCTCCCGCCTCTGCCGGGGCTCTTTTCGGGTCACCCTTCGGCCCCTGCCCCCCAGCTTTGCCCCTGGATAAGGGACTGGCTGGGGGGGGGGGTCTTTTGGGGGGCTGGGACACCCGTCCTGGATCTGAACGGCCCGGTAGCCCACTCGTGACGTGTTGGAGATGCCCCCCCCGGCCCCAACCCGAGACTCCTGTTCTCTTTCAGCTCCTTGGGAAACTTCAGGTGTTACACACCCACACACTCACGCACACCCCCCCACCACCCCCGATCTCCCACCAGGGTAAAGGGGGCACCCGAACGAGGCTCTTCCACGGAACGGAAGCCTCGGTCCGCAGTCAACCCGAGCTCCCTTGCCACCTGCAGGGCTCTCGACGACCCAGTCCCAGCCGGGGCCTGAAGTTCTGGCTGGAAGGTCTAGGGGAAGCAGGTGGCCCCCAATTCCCCCCCGTTTTTTTTCTTACAGTATTCGTTAAGCACCTACTATGCGTCCAACGCTGTTCCGATCGCTGGGGTAGGTGTGATTAAAATTGGGTTGGACACGGGCCCCGTCCCCCATGGGGCTCAACGTCTAAGTAGGAGGGAGAACAGGTGTTCCCATTGTACAGATGAGGAGATCCCGGCGGAGAAGTTGTGACTTGTTCAAGGTCACACGGCAGGTCATTGGCAGAACTGACATTAGAACCCAGGTCTTTCTGACTCCCAGACCCACGCTCTCTCCGCTAGGCCACGCTGCTTCTAATCTACGTCCGGGGGGGCGGGAGGGCTCCTTACTAGATGTCTCCCGCCTCAGCACCCCTCTTCGGTGTAGCGGCGAAGGCCCATCCACTGGACTAACGCCTCTTGTTCAGCTAGGGCTCTCCAGATCCTACTTCCTCAATGGGGGGGGAGGGGATGCTCTCTCCAGGTGAGTTCCAGGTTGAATAATAATAACTGTCGTTATTTATTAAGGGCAGAGAGTGTACTAAGCGCTGGGGTAAACACAAGCTAATCAGGTTGGCCACGGTCCACGTCCCACGTGGAGCTCATGCTCTTCACCCCCATTTTGCAGATGAGAAGTGCTTCGTCCCCATTTTACCGATGAGGTAACGGAGGCCCAGAGAATTAAAGATCACACAGACAGCCCCGTGGCGGAGCTGGGATTAGAACCCAGGTCCTCTGACTTGCAGGCTCGTGCTCTTTCCACTCGACCACGCTGCTTCTACACAATTTGGGATCTACACACACACACAAACAGGGTGGTCCTTTACGGGTGGTTCCCACGCAGCGTCACCCTTCACCTCACACCTCTCCGGTGGCCTAAAATCTAATAAACGGCCACGGCGGACTCCGGGACGTCTTTCCGGATTGTCCTGGGGGGGGCGGGGGGAGTTTATCGATCGCGAAGCGACGGAATGAAGGAGGACAGGTCGGCAGGTAGGATTCAACTTTAGAGGAAAGATCTGAATTGGCTTTGTAGGCAAGATGTGGAATTCTCGCCTCACCATCGGGTTCTTAGACGGTTCCCTGGGGTCAGAGGTTGCCGGGCAGCATCCACACCCCTGTTCTATTAATCAGAGTATTTGTTAAGCACTTACTGTGTGCCAGGCACTGTACTAAGCGCTGGACTGTTTTGCTTCTCCTCTTCTTGACCAAAGCATGTGCCACAACCAGTCCCTGAGGAGTCGGTGCCTGTACCAATGAACGCCTTGAATAAAACCCACTTCTCACCTGTGCCGTTTCCCTCTTTTCTCAGTCTCTCCACACAGAGCCTCCCCAGCACTTAGTACAGTGCCTGGCACATAGTAAGCCCTTAACTTATACCATTATTATTATCATTACCGATCCCATCCTGGCTTGAGACTCTCGAAAGTCTGCTGAGAGTGACAGCTGCCTTTGTTGCTCCCTCACATGCCTTTCCAGGTCCCGGTCCCCATTTTTCTCTTCAGCTGCTCCTTCCAGTCACCCAATAATAATAGCTGTGGTATCTATGAAGCTCTTACTATGTGCCAGGCGCCGTACTAAGCGCTGGGGAGGATACTAACAGAGCGGGTTGGACCCAGTCCCTCTCCCGCGCGGGGCTCACCGTCTCAATCCTCATTTTACAGATGAGGGAACGGAGGCCCAGAGAATTGAAATGATTTGCCCAGACAGTGGACTAGTGGCAGAGTGGGAATTAGAACCCAGGACCTTGTGATTTCCAGGCCTGTGCTCTATCCCCAACTCCCTGCTGCTTCCCTTCATCCCGGTTCTTACTCACTGCAAAGGGGGCAACCCGTCCCCGCCCTCTCCCTGCCATCTGTGGCTTTGAGGCCAATGAGAGGAGAGGGAGAAGCGTCAGCAGGCTTTTTTATTTTATGGTCATTTGTTAAGCACTCACTATGTGCCAGGCACTGTACTAAACTCCGGGGGTAGGTACAAGCTCATCGGGTTGGACGCAGTCCATGTCTCACACGGAGCCCGCAGTCTTAACCTCCATTTTACAGGTAAGGGAAATGAGAAACAGAGAAGTGAAGCGCCTTGCCCAAGGTCACACCGCAGACCAGGGCGGAGCTCGGATTAGAACTCAGGTCCTCTGACTCCCAAGCCCATGCTCTTTCCACTAGACTATGCTGCTTCTAGCTAAGCTAGCCGGGGAGGGTGAGGGGGGCCCTTCCTGCCGAGTCCCTCTTCCTCCACCTAGTTGGGCGCGGTCGCCGTTCTACACGGGACTCACGGCCTAATCAGGACGGAGAGGTCAGTTCCTGACTCCCCATTTTACTGATGGGGTAAGGCGAGGCCCAGAGAAGTTAAATGACTTCACACACCGAGCAAACGGCAGAGCTGGGATTAGAATCCAGCTTCTCTGACTCCCAGGCCTCTTCCCAAATGGGAAGCCGGTGCTTCTTTCTGTGGAGGAAACTCAAATGCCAGCGATTCCTCAATGCGGATTTAGTTAAGAGCCAATGCCGGCCAGCTTGCACTGACGCCTTTTATCTCATCAAACGGGTGCCGGGTGACGGAGCAGATGGCTTCTGCCCCTTCCTCTCCCAAGCTGGGCCACTTAGAGGGTGACCCCTTCACCACCACGCCTCTACCCCCCACCCTCGTTGGCCGAGGTGGGGAGGGAACGGAGGGCAGCGCCTGTCACCACGGGCCTCGCTTCCCTCATCCGTAAAATGGGGATTAAGAGCGTGAGCCCCGTGGGGGACAGGGACCGGGTCCAGCCCGATTAACTTGTATCTACTTCAGCGTCTGGCACAGCTCTTGACACTTCACAACTACCATAATCACCAGCTTTAAACAATGGGCACGGTGGGGTCAGAGAGGCCGAGCTTTCGGGGTAGGAAAGCTTCAGGAGGCGGGGAGCGGACCGAGGAGGGTACGTAGGCTGATTTGAAGGGAATCAGCCAATGGCGCAAGCCCCGGGGGCCGTGTGTGTCTGGGTGCGCATATATGTTTGTGCACGCACGCAGGCAAAGACCCCCCCTTGCTGGCACGGCCTCGGCTTGTGCCCCCCACCTTACCTGGGGCATCCGCCAATCGGCTCTGTCACATCATCTGCCCTATGTCCCGGACTACGGCGGGAAGCCCAACGATCCGGGCACTCCTAGCATGGCACGTCGCTTCCCTTCGCGGGCGGCTTTTGGCGGTGCGGTGGGAATACACGGCAAACCCAAGTCGGCGCCCGTAATTTTGCGGGCGTTGCCTTTTATCCCGTCAAACGGAAGAGGAGGGGGTGTGGCAGCCGACCGGCTACCTGTCCCAGGACGGGCAATTCCATCGGAAGGATGAAGGGCGCGTCGGAAGCAGGGGCAGACTGCGGAAGCTTCCCTGCAGGAAGCGGGAGCCGTCTCAATCCCACCGGCTGAGGCTGACTGAGAAAGGAAGGCGCGTTAGCCCGACACACCCGGCGCGGCTCGGGCCGTCCGCGTCACCGGTTGCCCAAGCCCCGCCGCGAACGTCCACTCGGAAACGGCTTTAACTAAAGGGCGTTTTTATTTTATTCTTCGCTACAGCTTTGTGTCTGAAATACAGAAACTCTGGGCTACCTCCCCACAGGAGGGCGAGAACCGTGAATTTTGGGACCCCTTGACGTCGAACAGCTCGGAGAGGTTTGGAAACCAACGGTTAACTGACCAAAGTGGAACTCTCAACTACAACTTGGTAAAGAAGTCTGCGCGAACTTCCAAGTTAAAAAAAGGAAAAAAAAGTTTTTAAAAAAAAAAAGAGAGAGAGAGAGAGAGAGACGAGAAAGCCAAGGGGAATCGGGAGATTCAGATGGACCGTAAGTTCTCCCCGCTCATCGAATACATTCAATCTTGGCCAGGGTGTAATAAAATGGAAAGAGGACTACTATATTACAAAACTTCCACTACGGCACACTGTACACGCCTGCTTCCCCAGCCCTCCCCCCCGGAGCCCCCTCCCCCCCGGGACCCCCGGCCCCGACTATTTCCCGGCCTGCTGAGCCTGCCGACGCAGGAGGACGTAGATCTTCTCCTTGATCCAGTCTTTGTTGTAGGGCTGGTACGTCTGGGTATCGGCACGGTAGCTGCGGACAGAACGGCCCCACGGAAGCGGATTAGAAAACGGGCCGCGGGACCCCCGCCGGCACACGGACGTCCACGCCGGTGGGGGGGGGGGGGAGGGTCGGTCAATCACTCAATCAATCCGTCGGATTTAGAGCGCTGTACTAAGCACTTAAACCTCTCAAACTCTCTGCCCCAGTGAGCCGGGGCGATCGGTCAATCAGTGGTATCTATGGAGCGGGCACGGGGAGACGGGTGGCCCTGAAGAGGCCTCGCCTCCCCCAGTATTTTCGCGGAGCGGGGAGGGAGGCGGAGCCTCCGCATCGAGGCCGCCGGGACGAGATGTGATTTCGGAAGGGCTCCGAAGCTGGGGAGAGCGGTGGTCTGCCAGCCGTCAAAGGGGGAAAGCGTTCCGGGCTACGGGGGACTAAGGAGCGTGGCCTAGTGGATAAGGCACAGGCCTGAGAGTCAGCAGGACCTGGGTTCTAAACCCGGTTCTGCCACTCATCTGCTGTGACCTGGGGGAAGTCACATCACTTCTCTGGACCTCAGTTCCCTTATCTGTAAAAGGGGGATTGAGACTGAGCGGCCCAGGTGGGATAGGGACCGTGTCCACCCCATTTGCGTGGATCCGCCCCGGCGCTTAGTATAGTGCCTGGTGCCTAGTAAGCGCTTGATAAATGCCACAATTATCATCTGTAAAATGGGGATTAGGCCCGGGAGCCCCAAGGGGGACACGGACCGCGTCCAAAACGATTAGTCTGCATCTATGCCGGGACTTATACGGTGCCTGGCACATAGTAAGTGCTTAACAGATACCATAAAGGACCAAAAAAGCAAGCAGCGGATGGCGAGAGAGATGAGAATGAGGCTCAGTGGGCAAGTTGGCTTGAGAAGAGTGAAGTGTAGGGGGAAGAAGTTGGGTGGGTAGGGAAGGGAAGAGCTGTGTGCCTTGAAGTTGACGGTCAAGAGTCCTCGCTTCACCTCCCAAGACATACATCACACACCCTCCCGTGCCCAGGATCGGGGACTCGGAATTTGAAACGAGGTCCGACCGTTTGAGGGCCAGATCCTGAGAGAACCTCCTCGGCTAAAATGGGAACCGTCACCTTCAGTGGAACGGAAGTACGGGCAGGGAACGTGACCGCTACTTTTGTTGTACTATACTCTCCTAACCGGTTAGTACGGGGCTCTGCACACGGTTAAGTGCTCAGTTAACTACCACTGTTGTACTATATTCTCCCAACCGCTTAGCACAGGCCTCTGCGCACAGGTAAGCGCTCAATAAATACCACCGATTGACTGATCGAGCGCCAAACCCTCGACCGCGCCCTCGAGAGATCTGACCTCCGTTTCAACGAACCAGCGAGTTAACGCGGGGAGGAACGCAGAGAGCCGGGTCTTTCTCCGACGTTCTGACAGAGACGGCCGACGCGCTGAAAAGGGGGGCCCGCGGGGCCACTTTGGCGACGCCGGTACTTACACAAGGCAGCTGAGATCCGCAAGATCGTCGATGAAATCAAACAACTGACTGATGTCGTATGTAATGGAAGGGCTGTTGGGATTCATCCTCTTGAGGTGTTCTTCGTACATTTTACAGACACCTAGGTGGGACAGAAACAGGAGTGACCCGCAAGCTCGATTCCGGAGGTAAGAAGGGGAGATTTGTAAGGGCGTCTGTAAATAGATAACCGCCGCCCTCCGCCCGCTTCCCCTCCCCTTTTAATGAGCCAGAAAGAGGTGGAGTCAGGAGTCACTGGCCTGGATGGAAACCCAAGGTGGGGGAAGGAAGAATCGAGGAGAAGCAGCCTGGCACCCGCTGCTGGCCCGGCTCCCTTGCCCGCTCCACGGAGATCCGCGGCTCCGCGGCGGGCATCACCACCCCAGCCGCCCCCGGCCTCCGGGGCCCTCGCCTACCTTCCATGCACTCGTTCACCGACTCATAATCGGCGTAAGTTCGGCCTTCCGGCCTCTTGGTAGGCTGCACGAGCAAAATGGTGTGGGACTGCACAGAGACACACGAACGGAGTTTCAGTCAGATCCGAGCACCCGGCACAGAAACCCAGATGACGGCAAGGGCAATTATCGTGTGCTCACCGGGTGGCGAGCACCGTGCTCAAGGACGGGGGAAGAGGCAGAGAGGTCGCGTCGGGCGGTCCGCCCCGCACGGGGCGTGCGATCTAAGAGTTAAGGAGAGTGTGGGAAACTGAGGCAAAGCGGGGCTGGAACCTGTCCGCGGTCACAACCCATTCACTGGGGTTTTTTTCTCTAGAGGCTTTCCCAGCAAAAATAATAATGGCATTTGTGGGGCATTTCACTGTCTATATGCCAAGCCCCGCGCTACACGCTGGGGATAACTACTGTCAGAGCAGACACTGCCATGAGGTTCACAGCCCGAGAAGGGGGAACGGGCATTTTAACCCCATTTCTCAGATGAGAAGTAGCCGTGGCTCAGTAGAAAGAGCCCGGGCTTGGGAGCCAGAGGTCATGGGTTCTAATCCCGGCTCCGCCGCTTGTCACCTGTGTGACCCTGGGCAAGTCACTTCACTTCTGTGCCTCAAGTTACCTCATCTGTAAAATGGGGATTAAGACTGCGAGCCCCATGTGGGACAACCTGATCACCTTGTATCCCCCGGCGCTGAGGACAGTGCTTTGCACATAGTAAGCGCTTAACAAATACCATCATTATTATTATGAGAAAATTAAGGCCCAAAGAAGTTAAGTGACCCATCCGAGGCTTTGCAGCGGGCAAGTGAAGGGGCTGGGATTGGAACCCAGGCGGCCCGACTCCCGGTCCCGCGCTCCCCTCTCCCCACCTTACGTCCCTCCACAACTGTCACTTCAGCACAGCCTCCTCTCTTGGCCCTTAAGATCTTTATCACTGCCTCCCGTCTGGCATTTATTTTCCGGATCTCTCTCCCCCCGTCAGCGTGGAGATCGGGCGTGGGCCTGAGAGTCAACAGGACCTGGATTCGAATCCCAGCTCTGCCACTTGCGTGACCTCGGGCAAGTCACTTCACTGGGCCTCAGTTACCTCGTCCGTAACACGGGGATCTGTAAAATGGGGATGTAAATCCTGAGAGCCCCGCGTGGAACGGGGACAGCGTCCAATCCGATGACTCTGCATCCACCCCAGCGGGTAGAACAATGCCTGGCACACAGTAAGGGTTTAAGTACCATTAAAGCGAACAAAAAACAAATCGGCTTTAAGATCACTGTGAGCAGGGAACATATTTACAAACTGTCATACCGTACTCTCCCAAGCGCTTAGTACAGTCCTCTGCACACAGTAAGCGCTCCATCTCTACCAGAATGTGGAGGTCACTTGTATTTTTTAAGATGCTTGTTTTTAATCAATCAGCGGTAGTCACTGAGCACGTACTATGTGCAAAGCACTGTACTAAGCACTTGAGAGAGCACAACAGGGTAGGTAGACATGTTCCCTGCCCACAAGGAGCTCATCCGTTCTGTCCTCACAGCAGCCGGGTGAGTTTGAAGGTGAGTCCGCTATCATTATCCCCACCTGAGGACATGCGTGTCCAGAAACAAATATTTCGGGGATCTCAATGAGCCCCGGGCTGCAAATGTCAACCCTCGTCCTAACAGACCCCTTTATTTTACCTCAATCCCAAATAATTCGCCTCCGCTTCTGCCTTGGTCCCTTGAGGGTCTTCAAAGGGCACCGGAGCCAGGCATTTATTTGCTACGGAGAGGTACCGAAGGCTTTGCAAAAATGCGTTCTGCTTAAGAGAGTTCGTAAGGCACTCCCTGTCCAGACGCTTTTCAAGAAAGCTTCTCGCCAGAACCGGGAATATCTTACACATCTACTTCAGTCCGCTCGAGGACGCATTTGAGCTTAAGAAAACCGTTTCTTTTCGTTCTCAGAATTTTCTCAAAACGATCGAGTGACTGGGTTCCCAACGGGCAGAATTCCAACCTGGCTTTGTGAAATCGGAAAGCTTGGGGCTTATCTGCTCATTTTTTAAGATTCTGGGCTTTGCGCTTAGCAGGGGTTCCATCGAAACCACCGACGGTGCCCAGGGGAAGGCGCAAGGGGCTGAAAATCCGGAGTTTCGGGTGATGTCCCGTCCCGGCCGTTAACCTGCAGCGACAGGCAAAGCCGCTTAAACCCCCGACATCCCCCATCTGTAAAATGGGGCTAAAATGCGTGATCCCTTACCGCTTTGAATAGGGGCCCCACTCGTACGAGCTGATTACCACGGCTCTACTCAGCGCGCAGCACAGTGCCAAGCACACTGCCATCATAAAATAAATCATCCGCTTCGATTTGGGTCTCAGGCTTTCCCCAGATTGCCATCCGATAAGAACGAAACTCTTCGGGATAGCTCGCTTCCCACACAAACTTCAGAAAGATTACTTGCTCAGAAGTTAGGAGATTTCACCGCCAATTCTCCAAGGAACTTTAGGTCCCTGACGATGCATATTTCGGTATTTCATTTTCCTCCGGCTAATTACAGCATCGTTTTCCTACAGCCTGAACAACACAACTTGCTTCTAGGAAGTATTTCTGAAGTTATTTTTTAAAATTTCTAAATACACTGCCCAGAGCTGGGATTAAAGGAACCTGGTTGGGTAGGGAGGAAAATGTTGCAGATGATATCTGGGTAAAATTAAGGGGTTCCTGCCTACTCCATTTTCTGGATTAAATTAGGGCTTCCTGGCCACCCTGTTTTCTGGGTTAAATTAGGATTTCGCCATCATCCTGCTTTCTGGATTAAAATGAGGCCGCTCGAGCACCTGGAGACCACTTGACTCCGGCCCCCAGGGTGGCCATCGGAAGGGGAAATTAATGTCGGTATCTGTTAAGCGCTTATTATGCGCAGAGCACTGTTCTAAGCGCTGGGGTAGATTCAGGGTCATCAGGTTGTCCCACGTGAGGCTCACAGTTAATCCCCATTTTACAGATGAGGTCGCTGAGGCCCAGAGAAGCGAACTGACTTGCCCACAGTCGCCCAGCTGACAAGTGGCAGAGCCGGGATTCGAACCCACGACCTCCGACTCCCAAGCCCGAGCTCTTTCTACCGGGCCCCGCTGTGGGCAAGCGGGTGGAAAAAGGGGCCACCTCATCCTTCACCAGGGGAAGCCGAGCTTCCCGAGCCAGCCCTGGCGTCCGATCCCAGCCCCGCCACCTGGCTGCTGGGTGACTTGAGGCAAGTCACTTCTCGGTGCCTCAGTTTCCTCACCTGCAAAGTGGGAAGTCAACACCCGCTCTCCCTCCTACCTTGGAACTGTGAGCCTGAGTAGGCCAAGGGCCGCGTCCCACCTGCTTAAATCCACACCCTTAAGCAGGGTGATCCCCAACCCCACAGCACAGATCCATCGCATCTCCTACCTTGAACTCATTTCACTGTCCATCTCCCCGCCTAGGCTGTCACCTCTTTGTGATGATGATGGCCTTTTTCTTTTTAAGCACTATGGGCAGAGCACTCTTCTAAGCGCTAGGGAGGACGCGAGGTGATCAGGTTGTCCCGCGGGGGGCTCGCAGTCTTGGGGCCCATTTTGCAGATGAGGGAACCGAGGCCCGGAGAAGTGAAGCGACTTGCCCGAAGTCACACAGCAGACAAGTGGCGGAGCCGGGATTCGAACCCATGACCTCTGACTCCCAAGCCCGGACTCTGAGCCACGCTGCTTCTCTGTGGGCAGGGATCGTGGCTATCGTCACCAGTGGTACTTGCTGAGCACTCAATATGAGCAAAGCACTGTGCTACGTGTCTGGAAGAACGTTCCCTGCCCACGGGCGAGCTTACGGTCTAGACGTAAGCGACGCTGTGTTGCGATGAACTCCCCCAAGGGCTTGAGGAGCAGCGCGTTCTACTTGTTAGAGATGGGGGGAGGCAGGGGGATCCGAGTTCTAATTCCGGCTCCCCCGCCTGTCTGCTGTGGAACCTTGGGTGAGTCACTTAACTTCTCCGAATCTCCGTTTCCTCATCCGTAAAATGGGAATTAAGGCCGTGAACCCCACGTGGGAGGTGGACCCGTGGTGCTTAGTACAGTGCCTGGTAAATAAGATCTTAAATACCACAAAGTTTTTAGTAGAGCCTTGCACACAGAGAGCGCTCAATAAATACCACCGAGTAACCCTCCTGTATCTACCCTTGCGCTTAGTACAGCGCGCGGCGCACAGTGTAAGCGCTGGGCAAATACTACCTCGGTCCTCTAACTGAAGGAGAGAAGCGTGTTGGCGGATCTCGGGGTCGGCAAGCGGTGGTGTTTATTGAGCGCTTACTATGTTTAGGGCGCTGTACTAAGCGCTCGGAAGAGTTCAGTGTAACAGAGCTGGCAGATGCGTCCCCTGCCCACAAAGGTCTAGACGGGGAGAGAGAAATCCGTCAAAGGAATCTGTTGAGCACCGCCCGCGCTGTACTGAGCGCCCGGGAAAGTAAAATACACAGTCGGCAGACACGGTCCCGACGACTGAAATCCATCAGGACTATTTAGTTAACGCCTACTGTGTGCCGAGCACTGTTCTAAACACTCAGGAGAGAAGCGGCATGTGGATAGAGCACAGACCTCAGAGTCAGAAGGACCTCGGTTCTCGGCTCTGCCGCCGGGCTGCTGTGTGACCTTGGGCAAGTCACGCCGCTTCTCTGGGCCTCAGTTACTTCATCTATAAAATGGGGACGAAGACCGGGAGCCCCACGTGGGACAGGGACTGACGCTATTATCTTGTATTAATAATAGCTGTGACACCTGTGAAGCGCTTCTCGAGTGCCCCACGTGGGACCATCTGATCGCCTCGTGTCGACTCCAGTGCTTAGAACAGGGCTTGGCACATAGTAAGCGCTTAAATACCCAAATTATTATTATTGTTATTATTAAGCGCTGAGGTGGTTGGAAGCAAATCGGGTTGGATGCAGACCCTGTCCCACAGGGGCTCACGGTCTTCATCCCCATTTTATAGATGAAGTATCCATGCAGTCGTATTTAAGTGCTTTCGATGTGCAAAGCACTGTACTAAGCACTTGGGAGAGTACGATAAAAATAACAAAAAGACGCATTTCGTGCCCACAACGAGCTCACAGACTAGAGGGGGCTCATCCCAGGCGCGAGAGGGAAGGCTTGTCGGAGGCCACGCAGCAGATAAGTGGCTACCCCGGCGCTTAGTAATAATGATGTTGGTATTTGTTAAGCGCTTACTATGTGCCAGGCACTGTTCTAAGCGCTGGGGGAGATACAGGGTCTTCAGGTGGTCCCACGTAAGGCTCACAGTCTTCATCCCCATTTTCCAGATGAGGGAACTGAGGCCCCGAGCAATGAAACGACTTGCCCCAAATCACTCAGCTGTCTCTCTTTGTCGCTGAATTGTAATAATAATGAGGGTATTTGTTAAGCGCTGCCTACGTGCCAAGCACTGTTCTAAGCGCTGGGGTAATGATAATAAATGATCTAATAATAATGTTGGTATTTAAGGGCTTACTATGTGCCAAGCACTGCTCTAAGAGCTGAGGTAATAATTATTTCATAATAATGTTGGCGTTTGTTAAGCGCTATGTGCCAAGCACTGTTCTAAGTGCTGAGGTAATAATTAATAATAATGTTGGCGTTTGTTAAGCGCTATGTGCCAAGCACTGTTCTAAGCGCTGAGGTAATAATTAATAATAATGTTGGCGTTTGTTAAGAGCTATGTGCCAAGCACTGTTCTAAGCGCTGAGGTAATAATTAATAATAATGTTGGCGTTTGCTAAGAGCTATGTGCCAAACACTGTTCTAAGCGCTGAGGTAATAATTATTAAATAATAATGTCGGCGTTTGTTAAGCGCTATATGGCAAGCACTGTTCTAAGCGCTGGGGTAATAATAATAAATTATTATCTAATAATAATGTTGGTATTGGTTAGGCACTTACTAAGTGCCAAGCACTGTTCTAAGCATTGGGGAAATAATAATAATAATCTAATAAGACTGCTGGCATTTGTTAAGCGCTTACTATGTGCCAGGCACCGTTCTAAGCGCTGGGGTAATAATTATCTAATAATAATGCTGGCATTTAAGCACTATGTGCCAAGTACTGTTCTAAGCGCTGGGGTAAGAATAATAATAATAAATGATCTAATAAGACTGTTGGCATTTGTTAAGCGCTTACTATGTGCCAAGCACTGTTCTAAGCGCTGGGGTAAGAATAATAATAATGAATTATCATCTGATAAGACCGTTGGTATTTGTTATGCGCTTACTATGTGCCAAGCCCTGTTCTAAGTGCTGGGGTCATAATAAATTATCATCTGATAAAGACTGTTGGCATTTGTTAAGTGCTTACTATGTGCCAGGCCCTGTTCTAAGCGCTGGGGTAACAATAATAATAATAATAAATTATTATCTGATAAGACCCTTGGTATTTGTTAAGCGCTTAACTATGTGCCAGGCCCCGTTCTAAGCGCTGGGGTAACAATAATAATAATAAATTATCATCTGATAAGGCCGTTGGTATTTGTTAAGCGCTTACTAGGTGCCAAGCCCTGTTCTAGGCGCTAGAGTAAGAATAAAATTATCACCTGATAAGACTGTTGGCATTTGTTAAGCGCTTAACTATGTGCCAGGCCCCGTTCTAAGCGCTGGGGTAAGAATAATAATAATAAATTATCTGATAAGACCGTTGGTATTTGTTAAGCGCTTAACTACGTGCCAAGCCCTGTTCTAAGCGCTGGGGTCATAATAAATTATCATCTGATAAGACTGTTGGCATTTATTAAGTGCTTAACTATGTGCCAAGCCCTGTTCTAAGCGCTGGGGTCATAATAAATTATCATCTGATAAGACTGTTGGCATTTATTAAGTGCTTAACTATGTGCCAAGCCCTGTTCTAAGCGCTGGGGTCATAATAAATTATCATCTGACAAGACTGTTGGCATTTATTAAGTGCTTAACTATGTGCCAAGCCCTGTTCTAAGCGCTGGGGTAAAAATAATGATAATAAACTATTATCTGATAAGACTGTTGGTATTTGTTAAGCGCTAAACTAGGTGCCAGGTCCCGTTCTAAGCGCTGGGGTAACAATAATAATAATCAATTATTATCTGATAAGGCCGTTGGTATTTGTTAAGCGCTTACTAGGTGCCAAGCCCTGTTCTAAGCGCTGGGGTAAGAATAAATTATCATCTGATAAGACTGTTGGCATTTGTTAAGTGCTTAACTAGGTGCCAGGCCCCCTTCTAAGCGCTGGGGTAAGAATAATGGTAATAAATAATTATCTGATAAGACCGTTGATATTTGTGAAGCGCTTAACTGGGTGCCAAGCCCCGTTCCAAGCGCTGGGGTAAGAATAATGCTAATAAATAATTATCTGATAAGACCGTTGATATTTGTGAAGCGCTTAACTAGGTGCCAATCCCTGTTCTAAGCGCTGGGGTCATAATAAATTATCATCTGATAAGACCGTTGGCATTTATTAAGTGCTTAACTATGTGCCAAGCCCTGTTCTAAGCGCTGGGGTCATAATAAATTATCATCTGATAAGACTGTTGGCATTTATTAAGTGCTTAACTATGTGCCAAGCCCTGTTCTAAGCGCTGGGGTCATAATAAATTATCATCTGATAAGACTGTTGGCATTTGTTAAGCGCTTAACTGGGTGCCAGGCCCCGTTCTAAGCGCTGGGGTCAGAATAATGATAATAATTACCTGATAAGACGGTTGCTATTTGTTGAGCGCTTAACTGGGTGCCAGGCCCCGTTCCAAGCGCTGGGGTCAGAATAATGGTAATAAATAATTACCTGATAAGGCGGTTGCTATTTGTGGAGCGCTTAACTGGGTGCCAGGCCCCGTTCCAAGCGCTGGGGCGGCCCCACGTGGGGCTCCCGGTCTCCCTCCCTCCCCATTTTCCAGGTGAAGGAACTGAGGCCCCGCGAGGGGCAGCGGCGGGAGTCGAACCCACGCCCCCCTCCCCCAGCCGCGCCTTCCGGGCGGACGCCGAGAAGGGACTTTCCCCAGCGTTTAGCGCAGGGCGGTGCGCGCGAGGGCGGGAAAGACGTCCGCCATGAGGGGAGGGGGGAACGCCACCGGGGACCCCCGGGGAGACGCCTCGAGAGGCGGGGGAGACGCCCCGGGCGCGGGGGAGACGCCCCGAGGTCCCCCCTTCGCCCCCCAACGTCCGCGCGGCGCCCTCAGGCCCTCACCATGGCGCCGGCTTCTCCTCCTCCTCCTCCTCCGCCGCCTCCTCCGCCTCAGCCGCCGCGCGCGCCAACCGCCCCCCGGCAGCCAATCAGCGCCCGAGGACGCGCCGGAAGTGCCCTCCAAACCTCGCGAGAGCCCGCGCGCCCTCCGCCGAGACCTTACCCCTCCCTTCCCAACACCACGGGGGTGGGGGGTGGGGGAACGAGCCGGCCGCCGCCATCTTGGCTGTCGGGGTGGAGGCCTGTGGGGAAGCCGCTCCCCCTCCTTCCTTTACTACTACCCGTCCGGATTGGATTTGATAATAATAATAATGACGTCGGGATTTGGGCAGTCCTTATTAGGTGCCACGCACTGGCCTAAGCGCCGGGGGGAGATACAGGGTAATCAGCCTGGCCCGTGTGAGGCTCGCAGTCCCCATTTTAAGAATGATAAATGTGGGGTTCCCAGTCCCCATTTTAAGAATGATAAATGTGGGGTTCACAGTCCCCATTTTAAGAATGATAAATGTGGGGTTCACAGTCGCCATTTTAATAATGAATGTGGGGTTCACAGTCCCCATTTTAATAATAAATGTGGGGCTCACAGTCCCCATTTCAATAATAAATGTGGGGTTCACAGTCCCCATTGTAATAATAATAAATGTGGGGCTCCCAGTCCCCATTGTAATAATAATAAATGTGGGGTTCACAGCCCCCATTTTAATAATAAATGTGGGGCTCACAGTCCCCATTTTAAGAATAATAAATGTGGGGTTGACAGTCCCCATTTTAATAATAAATGTGGGGTTCACAGTCCCCATTTTAATAATAATGTGGGGTTCACAGCCCCATTTTAATAATAAATGTGGGGCTCACAGTCCCCATTTTAAGAATAATAAATGTGGGGTTGACAGTCCCCATTTTAATAATAAATGTGGGGTTCACAGTCCCCATTTTAAGAATAATAAATGTGGGACTCAGTCCCATTTTAATAATAAATGCAGGGCTCACAGTCCCCATTTTAATAATAATAATAAATGTGGGGCTGACAGTCCTCATTTTAATAATTAATGTGGGGCTCACAGTCCCCATTTTAATAATAATAATGATGATGATAACGTTGGGATTTGTTCAGCCCTTACTATGTGCCAGGCACTGTCCTAAGTGCTGGGGGGAGATACAGGGTAATCAGGCTGGCCCATGTGGGGCTGACAATCCCCATTTTAATAATAATAATAATAATGTTGGTATTTGTTCAGCCCTTACCAAGGGCCAGGCACTGTCCTAAACACTGGGGTTAGATACAAGATTATCAGGTTGTCCCACATAGGGCTTATAGTCCCCATTTTAATAATAATGGCGATAATGTCAGTATTTGTTAAGCACTTACTATATGCCAAGCGCTGGGGTAGATACAGGGTAATCAGGTGGTCCCGTGTGAGGTTCACAGTCTTTACCCCCATTTTACAGATGAGGTAACTGAGGCACCGAGAAGTGAAGTGACTGGCCCAAGGTCACACAGCCCACAGCTGGCAGAGGCGGAATTAGAACCCATGACCCCTGATTCCTAAGCCCGGGCTCTTTCCACTAGGCCACGAGATGAGGCAACTGAGGCCTGGAGAAGCAAAGTGACTTGCCCAAGTTTATTCATTCATTCAAGTGACGTGACTTGCCCAAATGCATTCAATCGTATTTATTGAGCGCTTGCTGGGTGCAGAGCACTGTACCAAGCGCTTGGAAAATACAATTCAGCAACAGAATGAATGAATGGACGGATGGACGGATGGATGGATGGATGAAGTAATTCAATAGTATTTACTAAGCGCTTACTATATGCAGAGAATGGACAATTCGGCAACAGACTGAATGAATGAACAAATGAACGAATGAATGAATGAATGGAAGGATGAACGGATGGATGGATGAATGGATGAATGAATGATTCAATCGTATTTATTGAGCGCTTACTATGTGCAGAGCACTGTACTAAGCGCTTGGAATGGACAATTTGGGGAATGAATGAATGCATGGATGAATGAATGAATGATTCAATAGTATTTATTGAGTACTTACTATGTACACAGAGCACTGGACTAAGCCCTTGGAATGGGCAAGTCGGCAAGAGAATGAATGAATGAATGAATGAATGAACGAACGAACGAACAAATTGATGAATGAATGGATGAATGAATGAATTCAATAGTATTTACGGAGCGCTTACTATGTGCAGAGCACTGGACTAAGCGCTTGGAAGGATACAATTTGGCAACAGAATGAATGAATGAATGAACAAACGAATGAATGGATGGACGGGTGAACGAACAAATGAATGAATGAACGAATGAATGAACGGGCGAACGAATGAATGAAGAATGAACGGACGAATGAACGGACGAACGAACGAATGAATGAATGAACGGACGAACGAAGGAACGAATGAACGGACGAACGAATGAATGAAGAATGAATGAACGAACGAATGAACGGACGAACGAATGAATGAAGAATGAATGAATGGACGAACGAATGAACGGACGAACGAATGAATGAAGAATGAATGAACGGACGAACGAATGAATAGTGAATGAATGAACGGACGAACGAATGAATGAACGAACGAAGAATGAATGAACGAATGAACGGACGAACGAATGAATGAAGAATGAATGAATGAACGGACGAATGAATGAATGAACGAACGAATGAACGCACGAACGAATGAACGGACGAACGAATGAATGAAGATTGAATGAATGGACGGACGAATGAACGGACGAACGAATGAATAGTGAATGAATGAACGAACGAAGAATGAATGAACGAATGAACGGACGAACGAATGAATGAAGAATGAATGAATGAACGGACGAACGAATGAATGAACGAACGAACGGACGAACGAATGAACGCACGAACGAATGAAGAATGAATGAATGAACGAATGAACGCACGAATGAATGAATGGACGAATGAATGAATGAATGGACGAATGAATGACTGAACGGCGAACGACTGAAGGGACGAACGAAGGAACGGCCGCCACCGCGCCACCCCCCCCCCCAAGATGGCGCCCGGGCGGGAGACGCGGAGGCGGGCGGGGGCGCGGGTCACGTGCCGGGGGAGCGGGCCCCGACCCGGAAGTGATCCCCGGCGGGGGAGGGAGGGGGCGCGCGCGCGGAGCGTGAGGCGGTGACCCGGAAGTGGAGGGCGGGGCGGCCATGGCGGGCGGGGCGGCGTCTCCTCAGGCCGGCGGGGCTGAGTCCCGGTCCCGGCCCCGTCCTTAGCGCCGGGCCAGGTGGCGGCATGGACGCCCGCTCGCCCTCCTAACGGCGCCCGAAAACCCAGGCGGGGTCGGACTCCGGCGGGAGCAGGAGGGAGGGGGCAAGATGGACGACTTCACCTCCATCAGCCTCCTGTCCCTGGCCATGCTGGTGGGCTGTTACGTGGCCGGCAGCATCCCCCTGGCCGTCAATTTCTCAGAGGTGAGACGCCCTCCGAACCCAGACTCGCTCTCTCTTCTCCCCCCCCCTTCAAAGCCCTACGGAGAACTCACCTCCTCCAGGAGGCCTGCCCGGGCTGCGCTTCCCCTTTTCCCTCTGCTCTCCCTCCCCCCAGCACTCTGCTCAGCTCTGCATGTTTTTATTCCCCCCTTTATTCTCATTCATTCCATCGCATTTATTGAGCGCTTACTATGTGCAGAAAGACTGGACTAAGCGCTTGGAATGAACAGTTCCCTCTCCTCCCTCTCTGCTTCCCCTTTCCCTCCCCCCTGCACTCTGCTCATCTGCCTATACTTTTATTCCCCCCTTTATTTTCATTAATTCCCTAGTATTTATTGAGCGCTTACTATGTGCAGAGCACTGGACTAAGCGCTTGGAATGGACAATTCCCTCTGCTCCCTTTCCCTCCCCCCTGCACTCTGCTCATCTGCTTATACTTTTATTCCCCCCTTTATTTTCATCCATTCCCTAGTATTTATTGAGCGCTTACTATGTGCAGAGCACTGGACTAAGCGCTTGGGATGAACAGTTCCCTCTCCTCCCTCTCTGCTCCCCTTTTCCCTCCCCCCAGCACTCTGCTCATCTGCCTATATTTTTATTCCCCCCTTTATTTTCATTCATTCCATTGTATTTATTGAGCGCTTACTATGTGCAGAGCACTGGACTAAGCGCTTGGAATGGACAATTCCCTCTCCCTCCCCCCCAGCACTCTGCTCATCTGCCTATATTTTATTCCCCCCTTTATTTTCATTCATTCCCTAGTATTTATTGAGCGCTTACTATGTGCAGAGCACTGGACTAAGCGCTTGGAATGGACAATTCCCTCTGCTCCCTCTCCCTCCCCCCTGCACTCTGCTCATCTGCCTATATTTTTATTCCCCCCTTTATTTTCATTCATTCCCTAGTATTTATTGAGCGCTTACTATGTGCAGAGCACTGGACTAAGCGCTTGGGATGAACAGTTCCCTCTCCTCCCTCTCTGCTCCCCTTTTCCCTCCCCCCAGCACTCTGCTCATCTGCCTATATTTTTATTCCCCCCTTTATTTTCATTCATTCCATTGTATTTATTGAGCGCTTACTATGTGCAGAGCACTGGACTAAGCGCTTGGAATGGACAATTCCCTCTCCCTCCCCCCCAGCACTCTGCTCATCTGCCTATATTTTTATTCCCCCCTTTATTTTCATTCATTCCCTAGTATTTATTGAGCGCTTACTATGTGCAGAGCACTGGACTAAGCGCTTGGAATGGACAATTCCCTCTGCTCCCTCTCCCTCCCCCCTGCACTCTGCTCATCTGCCTATATTTTTATTCCCCCCTTTATTTTCATTCATTCCCTAGTATTTATTGAGCGCTTACTATGTGCAGAGCACTGGACTAAGCGCTTGGGATGAACAGTTCCCTCTCCTCCCTCTCTGCTCCCCTTTTCCCTCCCCCCAGCACTCTGCTCATCTGCCTATATTTTTATTCCCCCCTTTATTTTCATTCATTCTGTCGTATTTATTGAGCCCTTACTATGTGCAGAGCACTGGACTAAGCGCTTGGAATGGACAATTCCCTCTCCCTCCCCCCTGCACTCTGCTCATCTGCTTATATTTTTATTCCCCCCTTTATTTTCATCCATTCCCTAGTATTTATTGAGCGCTTACTATGTGCAGAGCACTGGACTAAGCGCTTGGGATGGACAATGTCCTCTGCTCCCTCTCTGCTCACCTGTACATGTTTTTATCCCCCCATTTATTTTCTTTCATTCCATAGTCTTTGTTGAGCACTTACTATGTGCAGAGCACTGGACTAAGCGCTCGGGATGGACAATTCCCTCTGCTCCCCTCCTTTCCCCTCCCCCCAGCACTCTGCTCACCTGTCTGTATTTTGATTCCCCCCTTTATTTTCATTCATTCCATCGTATTTATTGAGCGCTTACTATGTGCAGAGCACTTGACTAAGCACTTGGAATGGACAATTCTCTCTGCTCCCCCTTTCCCTCCCCTCAGCCCGGTGCTCATCTGCCTATATTTTGATTCCCCCATTCATTTTCATTCATTCCCTAGTATTTGTTGAGCGCTTACTATGTGCAGAGCACTGGACTAAGCGCTTGGAATGGACAGTTCCCTCCGCTCCCTCTCTGCTCCCCCTTTCCCTCCCCTCAGCCCGGTGCTCATCTGCCTATATTTTGATTCCCCCATTCATTTTCATTCATACCATAGTATTGAGCACTTACTTAGTGCAGAGTCAAAGGGCAGGGACTGTCTCTGTTACCGATTTGTCCATTCTAAGCGCTTAGTCCAGTGCTGTGCACATCGTAAGCGCTCCATAAATACTATTGAATGAATGCCGAGCACTGGACTAAGCGCTTGGAATGAACAGTTCCCTCTCCTCCCTCTCTGCTTCCCCTTTCCCTCCCCCCAGCACTCTGCTCTCCTGTACATATTTTTATTCCCCCCTTTATTTTCATTCATTCCCTAGTATTTATTGAGCGCTTACTATGTGCAGAGCACGGGACTAAGCGCTTGGGATGGACAATTCCCTCTGCTCCCTCTCTGCTCCCCCTCAGCCAAGCCCCCTTCCCCCCCTTTCCCTCTGCTCCCCCTCCCCCCAGCACTGTGCTCATTTGCATATATTATTCATTACCCTATTTATTTTGTTAACGAGGTGCCCATCCCCTTGATCCTATGTATCGTCATTATGTCGTCTTGTTTTTGTCCATCTGCCTCCCCCCCCCCCCCCCCCAGATTAGACTGTAAACCCATCTTTGGGCAGGGATGGTCGCTCTCTGTGGCCGAATTGTCCGCTCCAGGCGCTTAGCCCAGTGCTGTGCACATAGTAAGCGCTCAATAAAAACTATGGAATGAATGAATGAAGAGGAAAGCTGGGGGCTCCTCCTTCGGACCCGGCCAGGAGTCTTATTTCCAGGGAAAACGTCTCCAAGATGCCTTGAGCAGGGGGCCTCTGGGGTGGGGAAGACTCCACCTCCCCCAAGAAATCCCCTCGACGAGGAAGATGGCACATATTGGACGTCCTCGTCCCCACCGGGCACGTTCCCTGTCCTCAGTGACCTTACAGTCTAGAGGGGGAAACGGATGTTAAGAGAAATAAACTATTTCTGTTAGCCTCTTCCTCAAGCATTTGTGTATAAATGTCTAACCACCTGTAGCCACTTGGGATTAATCTGATTACCCTGCCTGGAAATGTTTTTTTCCTTTATGCCTGTCTTTCCGCCTCATTAGGGATGTCAACTCCTCGCAGGCAGGAACGATAATGTTGGTATAGGTCAAGCGCTTACTATGTGCAGAGCACTGTTCTAAGCGCCGGGGTAGACACAAGGGAATCAGGTTGTCCCACGTGGGGCTCACAGTCTTAATCCCCATTTTACAGACGAGGGAACTGAGGCACAGAGAAGGGAAGTGACTTGCCCACGGACACACAGCTGACAAGCGGCAGAGCGGGGATTCGAACCCATGACGAGCTTACCATGGCAGAGGCCGTTTTCTGCCCCCTCCTTCCCCCTTTTCACTTTTTCGGCCACTCCAAGTCCCTCCGAGGCGGGGCCGTGGCCTCCCCCACCCCGTCGCCCACACGTAGTCTCAGCTGAGCCAGCCGGCTCTCGAGGAGGTATTTATTACCCCAAAAATAAGAATAAGAATAAGAATATTGGTATTAAGCACTTACTATGTGCAGAGCAGTGTACTAAGCGCTGGGGTAGAGCCAGGGTCATCAGGTTGTCCCCCGTGAGGCTCCCAGTCTTCATCCCCATTTTCCAGATGAGGGAACTGAGGCCCAGAGAAGCGAAGCGACTTGCCCACAGTCACACAGCTGACAAAAAACGTTTCCAGCTTTATCTGGGGAGGTCGGGGAAGGGGCATCGGGCATAGAGAAGCAGCGCGGCTCAGTGGAAAGAGCCCGGGCTTGGGAGTCAGAGGTCGTGGGTTCGAATGCCGGCTCTGCCACTTGTCAGCGGTGTGACTGTGGGCAAGTCACTTCACTTCTCCGGGCCTCAGTGACCTCATCTGTAAAATGGGGATGAAGACTGTGAGCCTCATGTGGGACAACCCGATGACCCCGGATACCCCAGCGCTTCGAACAGTGCCCCGCACGTAGTAAGCGCTTAAGAAATACCAACATTGTTATATCCAGTCCAACCATCTCGGAAGCAGCGTGGCCAGGTATCGATGGCGGGCCTGGGAGTCCAGAGGACCTGGATTCTAATCCCGCGTCTGCCGGCCGACCTCGGGTCGGTCACTTGGCTCTTCTGGGCTTCGGTTGCCCCGTCAGAGAAATGGAGATTAAATCCTCCTTCCTCCTACTTAAGCTGTGAGCCCCGTGTGGAGCAGGGACTGGATCCAACCTGATCGGCTTGTGTCTACCTCAGTCTACCTCAGCATGTAGCGCTTAACAGGTCCCGAAAATAAGTACAGACCTCGTAGCCGCACCAAATACTCGCTTAGGACTGAACAGGATTTATTCTCGGTCAGTCTCATCCCGCTCACTCCATCCCTTATGCCTGTCCTCCTTCCTAAAATAATCATAATTATTAGGGTGCGTAAGCACTTATTCTCAGTGCTGGGGTAGATGCAAATTAGGTTGGACACAGTCGCTTGTCGCACGTGGGGCTCGTAGTCTCAATCCCCATTTGACAGATGAGGTAACTGAGGCCCAGAGAAGTGAAGTGACTTGCCCAAGGTCCCAGAGCAGCCAAGTGGCAGAGCTGGGATTAGAACTCATGACCTTCCCACTTCCAGGCCCGGGCTCCATCCGCTAGACCGTGCTGTCTCTCTCCCGGAGCTCCTCATCGGCACGAGCTGAACGCGGAGAAAGTAGAGAAGCAGCGTGGCTCGGGGGAAAGAGCCCGGGCTTGGGAGCCGGAGGTCGTGGGTTCGAATGCCGGCTCTGCCACTTGGCAGCTGTGTGACTGTGGGCAAGTCGCTTCGCTTCTCTGGGCCTCAGTTCCCTCTTCTGTAAAATGGGGGTGAAGACTGTGAGCCTCATGCGGGACAACCTGATGACCCTGGATCTCCCCCAGCGCTTAGAACAGTGCTCTGCACAGAGTAAGCGCTTAACAAATACCAACATTATTATTTATTAATACTTTTCCTTCCTCGGGCTTCGCTCTTCGCCCTTCCGTTCTTTTGGACGTTCTGCTCGTCGCCGCCTAATAACTGGTTCTTTTGTCACCCACGTTTCTAGGGAGGGTTTAGTCTCAAACTAAATCAAAAGCTTATTGTCTCCGAGGGAGAATGAATTTCAGCCCAGTGTCTCGAACAATCGCTTTTGATGTCGTCTTGGGCAGTTCGGTAGAGCGTTTCGGGCTCTCGCGGTTTCTCGATACTAGCTGACCTTCTATTCCGGGTGCCGTTGGGGCTGCTGCACGGTCCGCTTCTGTGCCTGCTTTGGGGGAAGTTTTGAATGTCACCACTTCTGGGAACAAAAGCAGGGAGCGTTTGTAGACTGCCAGCTCGTTGTGGGCAACAGATGTGTCTGTGAGAGCCAACTTTCCCAAGTGCTCAGTACAGTGCCCTGCACAGAGTAAGCGCTCGATAAATCCGAGTGACTCCTTAGGTTTGCCCGGGCCGTCAGCCCTCGATGCTGATCGGGAACCTGCTGTGGGTAAGGAGGCCTCGGGGAAAGTACGGTCATCGTCCTCATCAGTGCTATCTACTGAGCGTTTACTGTGGGCCAGCAGCTGTACTAAGCGCTAGGGTGGATAAAGGATCGTTCGATCGTATTTCTTGAGCGCTTACTGTGTGCACAGCACTCTACTAAGAGCTTGGGAGAGTACGATATAACAGACCCACTCCCTGCCCATGACGAGCATAAGGTCTAGAGGAAGAGTCAGAACTTAATAATAGAAATAAATCACATTTTTATCTGGTTTGACACGGTCCCAGTCCCACACAGGGCCCAGAGTCCCCTTTCTACTGGTGAGGTAACTGAGTCACAGAGGAGACAAGTGACTTGACCCAGGTCCCACAGCAGGCAGGCGGTGGAGGCAGGATTAGAACCCAGGTCCTCTGGCTCCCAGGCCACGCCGCCTCTCTGACGCCTGCTCATAAAAGGATGCGGGATGCGGCTGGATAACTTTCCATCTTTGAGAGCGCTCTTCCGCGGTGGAACAATGGGATCGTTTCTCTGCGTAGCTCCAGTCCACGCACAGAATCTGGAAATCCGTTTCGAGTCATCCAGTGGTTTTTTAGTAGGCGCCCGCTGAATACGAGGCACTGTGTTAAACCCTTGCAGCCAAACAGACATTCCAGGGCCCCGAACATCTCATAATTTAGTGGCCGGCAGGAGGGGAGACAGGCAAATACTATGTGGGGATTGTGAAAGCAGGAGGGAACAGAAAGCCAAGGTAGTTGAGACTCATCCGGACCAAGCATTGTTCTAAGCGCTGGGTTAGATACAGGTTAATCAGGTTGGACACAGTCCCTGTCCCATATGGGACTCTGTCTAAATAGAAGGGAGAACTTTTATTATAAATTAATAAAAATCCCCGTAGGTGCCTGGCTTATCAGAATTCACCCACTCGCTTCTAGATGCAGTAGTAATAATCATAATAATCAAGGTGGTATTTGTTAAGCGCTTACTGCGTGCCAGGCACTGTACTGAGCGCTGGGGTGGATACAGGCAAATCAGGTCGGACCCAGCCCCCGACCCGACTTGGCTCACTCTCCATTTTGCAGATGAGGTCACTGAGGCCCAGGGAAGTGAAGTGACTGGACCGAGGCCACACAACAGACATATGGCGGAGCTGGGATTAGAACCCATGACCTGCCTCCCAGGCCCGGGCTGTATCGACTCCACCATGCTGGTGAGCCTTAAAATGCAAATTAATGGTTATTTCTGGAAGCACCCGCTCAACTGAAATTTGAAAGTCTCCCTTTGCAACCCCGGCAAACTCCGGTTTCACACTCGGCATCACTGTTGACTTGTGGAAGGTTTGGTTTCTTTTTAATAATCGGAGGGGGAGAGGGAAGTACCTCGAGGGTGGGGAGCCGTCCGGAATTCATCCATCGATCAATCGGATTTATTGAGCGCCAGAATTCATTCGTCGATCAATCCGATTTATTGAGCGCTTACTATGTGGAGACCGCCGTACTATATTGAGCACTTGGGAGAAGACAATATATCAGATATGTTCCCTGACCATAACAAGTTTATAATTTAAGTCCCTTTGATGTGGAGGGAGGTTTTTAACTTTCTACGTGCTCTCTCTCCGGTGAATTGTCACCTTGTTGGAAATGTTAAGAGTATGTGCTTACTATATTATAATAATAATAATAATGATGATATTTGTTAAGCACTTACTATGTGCCAGGCTCTGTACTAAGCGCCGGGGTGGATCCAAGCAAATCGGATCGGACACGGTCCCTGTCCCACACGGGGCTCCCTGCCTTCACCCCCATTTTGCAGATGAGGTAACTGAGGCACGGGGGGTTGAAGGGGCCACACGGCAGACGAGTGGCGGAGCCGGGACTAGAACTCATGACCTGCTGACTCCCAGGCCCGTCCTCTCTCCACTGTGCCGTGCTGCTTCTACCCCGGCACTTAAAACAGTGCTTGGCACATAGTTAGCGCTTAGCAAATCCCAGCGTCATCATCACTAGAACCGTCATCACAGACATCGATGGGGTTCCTCAGGGCCTAGGGCTCTCACTGCCGAGAGAAAGAGCAAAAGAGAGAAAAAGAAAAAGAAATCGCCGCGTGGAAGAGAGAGGATCGGAGGCAGGAAGGAAACCCCGGTCAGACTTTGCCCTGCAGGGTGTTGGCGTTGACGTGGGCCACGCTCTCCCTCCCTCTGCACAAATTGGTTTGAACGTGGCTTAACCAAACCTGGCCGCCGACCATTTCGGCGGCAAACGGGAGGACGCGGGCCTCCGATTTTTATTTATCTTTTTCCTTTTCCTTGGCAGATACCAAGGTTGCTAAGCTGGTTTGACACCGGGGTGATTTAAGGGCATTAAGAGCAGGGTGCGTCACTGAGACCCGGCATCGATCCTCTGGGCCCACAGAGAACGGAATGACAAACAAAAGCGCTCCGTCGCCTCGCGCGAGTCTCTCGTTGCGACAGGGGCTCCGTCGTCAGCTTCCGTGGCCTAGTGGAAAGACCACGAGCCCGGGAGTGGGAGGACGTGGATTCTCATCCCGGCCGCCTGCTCTCTGCAAGTCACTTCACTTCTCGGGGCCTCAGTTACCTCATCTGTGAAATGGGGATTAAGACTCTGAGCCCTATGCGGGACAGGGACTGGGTCCAACCTGATTAGCTTTTATCTGAGCTGATCCCAACACTTAATACGGTGCCGGGCACTTACTATGTGCCTAACGATCACCATCATAGAGAAGCAGCGTGGCTCAGTGGAAAGAGCCCGGGCTTGGGACTCAGAGGTCACGGGTTCGAATCCCAGCTCTGCCACTTGTCAGCTGGGTGACTGTGGGCAAGTCACTTCACTTCTTGGTGCCTCAGTTCCCTCATCTGTAAAATGGGGATTAAGACCGTGAGCCCCACGTGGGACCACCTGATTCCCCTGTGTCTACCCCAGCGCTTAGAACAGTGTTCGGCACATAGTAAGCGCTTAACAAATACCAACATCATTATTATTATTATTATTAGCTGCCCCGGTGCCTAGAATGGTGCCTGGCACATAGTAAACACTTAACAAATACCAGTTTTTTTGGTTATTATTAGTCTGTCTTTCTTGGAAATCGTGGTTTTTCATTTCAATGGACGGTTGGAATGACTCCCCGAGGCCTTATTTTATTCATTCATTCAGTCGTATTTATTGAGCGCTTACTGTGTGCAGAGCACTGTACCGGGACCCCCACGTCTGCGATGGGGCCTTCAGTTCATCATCATCAGAGGTACTTATTGAGCGCTTACTGCGTGCGGAGCACGGTACTAAACTTACTTCCAGTTGTCAGGAAGTTGTTAAAGAAGCAGTGTGGCGTAGTGGAAAGACCGGGGGCCTGGGAGGCAGAAGGACCTGCGTTCTAGTCCTGGTTCCGTCACGCGTCTGCTGCGTGACTTTGGGCAAGTCACTTCACTTCTCCGGGCCTCAGTCGCCTCATCTGGGAAATGGGGATTAAGAGTGAGAGTCCCCTGTGGGACATGGACTGGGTGCACCGTGACTGGCTGGTATCTACCCCAGCGCTATGTCTGGCACATAGTAAGTGCTTAACAAATACCATTTTAAAAAAAAAAAAAAGGGAAGAATGAACTAGACCAGCCAGGCCACAAGCTAAGGGTGTCAGACCTGGTGATTGACAGAAATGAGGCTGTGTCTAAGAAAATTTAGGGGATGAACAGGGATTGGAATTTTTTTTAATGGTATTTGTTAAGCCCTTACTGTAGGTCGGGCACTGTACTAAGCGCTGCTACGTACAAGGTAATAAATTGGCCCACACGAGGCTCACAGCCCAAGTTAGAGGGAGGAGGATTTAATCCCCATTTTACAGGTAAAGTAACGGGCACAGAGAAATGAAATGATTCGCCCAAGGTCACAGAGCAGACAAGTGGCAGGGGCGCGATTAGAACCCAGATCCCCCGACTCCCAGGCCGTGCTCTAACCACTAAGGCCACGCTGTTTCCCAGTGGGTGCTGTCACCGTGAAGGGCCCGAGGCGGTGATAGGTCGCTCTCTAAACAGCGACCTATTGAGAAGCGGCGTGACTTAGTGGAAAGAGCCCCGGCTTGGGAGTCAGAGGTCGTGGGTTCTAATCCCGGCTCCACTGCTTGTCAGCTCTGTGACCCCGGGCAAGTCCCTTCACTTCTCTGGGCCTCTGTTACTTCATCTGTAAAATGGGGATGGAGACTGGCAGCCCTACGTGGGACGACCTGATGACCTTGCATCTACCTCAGCGCTTAAAACAGCGCTTGGGACATAGTAAGCGCTTAACAAATGCCGACATTATTATTATTTAAACAAGGGTTAATCATGCCAGGTCAACTTTAGACATGTCAAAGCCGAACGGAGTCATCGGCTCCCGGAATTTGGACCTCTGACCTTCGACCCGCTCCCTTTCTCCCGGCCCGCCTCCCCCCGCCCTTGTCTTCCGGCCTAGTTCCCAGCGGACTCTTCCGCAAATATTTGCGTCTTCCCTCGCCTGCTGAGCATCCCGACAACTTAGGTTTCTCCTCCAGACCTCAAGCTCCTCGTAGGCAGGGAACATGTCGACCGATTCTACCTTACTCTCCCCAGCGCTTAGTACAGTGCTCGGCGTACGGTCAGAGCTCAATAAATGCAATTGATTTTTATTGTTGCCGGCGGGCGGGGTCCGGAGGAATGTCTAGAGGACGTGGAGTCAGTTGTACTTATTGAGCGCTTACCGTGTGCAGAGCACGTACTAAGCGCTTGGGAGAGTACAGGAGAACAATAAAACAGTTACTTTCCCTGTCCATAATGAGCATGATGAGAGGGGGAGACAGGCACTGATAATAATAATTATGGTACCTGTTAAGCGCTTACTATGTGCCAAGCACTGTTCTGGGGAAGATACAAGTTAGATTGGACACAGTCCCTGCATAGGGCTCCCACTCTTAATCCCCATTTTACGGCGGAAGGAACTGAGTCAGGGGAAGGACAGGGTTTGAGGGGGAAGAAGAGCAGTTTTGGACATGTTAAGCTTGAGGTGACGAAGGGACGTCCAACTAGAGATGTCGTGAAGGCAGGAGGAAACGCGAGACTGCAGAGAGGGAGAGGGATCAGAGCTGGAGGTGGAGATTTGGGTGTCATCCGCATAGAGGTGGTAATTGAAGCCACGGGAGAGAATGAGTTCTCCAAGGGAGTGGGTATAGATGGAGAACAGAAAGGGACCCAGAAGTGAACCCTGAGGGACCCCCAGAATTAGGGGGCGGGAGGCAGAGGAGGAGCCCGCAAAGGAGACGGACAATGAACGGCCAGAGAGATGAGGAGAACCAGGAGAGGACGGCGTCAGCGAAGCCGAGGTTGGATGATGTTTCCGGGAGGAGGGCGGGGGTCGACAGTGTCGAAGGCAGCTGAGAGGTCGAGGAGGATTAAGACGGAGTGGAGGCCGTTGGATTTGGCAAGAAGGAGATCATCGGTCGCCTTTGGAGAGGGCGGTTTCTGTGGAGTGAAGGGGACGGAATCCAGAACGGAGGGGATCGAGGAGAAGTATTTGAGATGGTGGGTGTGGGCAACTTGCTAAAGGAATGATGGGAGAGAGATGGGATGATAACTGGACAATAGACCCATTCTCTACCTAGAGTGAGCTTACTTAGCCACCTATCCATTTTTCCTTTCATCTTTTTTATGGTTTTTAAACGTAGGTGCCAGACAGTGTACTAAGTACTGGGATACATAAAAGCTAATCAGGTTGGACCGGGTCCCTGAACCCCCGGGGCTCACAGTCTTAATCTCCATTTTACAGAAGAGGGGAATGAGGTATAGAGAAGTGAAGTGACTCGCCCAAGGTCACACAGCAGACAAGTGGCGGAGCTGGGATTAAAACCCAGGTCTTCTGACTCCCAGGCCCGGGTTCTTTTCACTAGGCCTTGCTGCCTCTCAGCTGTAAATTATATTGCGCCCATTTCCCCGATTAGATTTTAAGATCCTCTGCGGGCAGGGTTTCTTTCTTTTACCTCTTGCGTAGTTTCCCAAGCACTTAGGACAGCGTTCCGCACATAGTAATATACTATTTCATTTGCACTCAGCTCAGACAAGGTAGAAATACTGATCCCGTAGACTTCTGCCCTGGAAAATTCGTTCTCGATTTTGGAATGAAAAACTGTGAAACCAAGGCCCCCCCCCCCCCCCACACCAAAATGAAACCATAAGCCTGATTTCCTTTTGCATTTCTATTTTAGGAAGAGTTTTTGAACTTGGAAGTGAAAATAATTTCAAAGAACGACATTTATGAATCGGTTAAATAGGGCCCAGCGAACAGAACGATCCGTTATCAAATGTCAGCTTTGTTATTATCCCGTAAGAGACTCCTTCAAAGTTGTTACCTAGCCTCAAATTCTTTTCAAATTCTTAATCTTGTGAATTGCTCCCTTAAATTTTTCAACCCGTTGTACTGTATTTCCATTGGCTGTGGTCTTCACTGAGCGCTTACTGTGGGTGAAGCGCTGTGCTCTGCCTCGGACTAGGTATGAGAAAAATCAGATAATCAGATGGGGCATTTGTAGCTGGGGGTAAAGAACACTTTTAGAACTCAGAAAATACGTGTGTGTTCCCTTGGTTGGCTTAGTCCTGTAACGGTAGATCATTTGGTTCACTTGGAAAAGCTTTAAGCCGAGTCTCGATGTGACAGATAATAATGATGGTATTTGTTAAGCGCTTACTGTGTGTCAGGCGCTGTTCTAAGCGCTGGGGTAAGGACAGACTAATCAGGTTGGACCCGGTCCCTCTCCCACATGGGGCTCACAGTCTTCATCCCCACTTTCCAGACGAGGTAACTGAGGTCCAGAGGGGTGAAGCGACTCCCCCAAGGTCACCCAGCAGACAAGTGGTGGGGCCGGGATTAGAACCCAGATCCTTCTGGCTCCCGGGCCCGTGCCGCTTCCCAAATCACATGTGGGCCTGGCGGTAAATGAAGATTGTACAACTGGAAAAAACTCAGACACAGGGTTGAAAGAGGTGGGTCCGGGGTGTTGCTGAGACTAGATGGGTCCTGCCCCCGGGTGTTAGACCGAGAATCAGCAAGCCTTTCGTGCCGAAGAGCCGTCCAAAGTGAAATCTCCGACCGGTTGGCGAGGTAAACCCACAGTAACGTAGCTTACTTCATTATAAGGAAGGACGCGGCGGACCTGGGAGTCGGAGGACCTACGTTCTGATCCTCGCTCTGCCACTTGCCTGCTGTATGACCTTGGACAAGTCACTTCGTTGGGCCTCAGTTTCCTCATCTGCACCTTGGGGATTAAATCTTCCTCCTACTTAGACTGCGAGCCCCAGGCGAGAAAGGGACTCCGACGGTCTTGGATCTATCCCAGCGCTTAGTACAAGGTTTGAGAGGCGGTGTGGCCTCGAGGGTAGAGCAAAGTCCAGGACATCAGAAGGACCTGGGTTCTAATCCCAGATATGCCACTTGTCTGCTGTGGGACCCTGGGCCAGTCACTTCGCTTCTGGGCCTCAGTTACTTCATTCTGGAAAATGGGGATTAAGGCTGTGAGCCCTACTTGGGACTGGGTCCAACCTGATTAGCTTTTATCGATCCCAGCGCTCAGTATCATCTTGACCCGTAGTAAGCGCATAAGAAATACCGCAAAAAATGTTAAAAGTGCTTGGCCCTTAGTAAGTGCTTAATAAATACCATCATTAATATTATTATTTGTAGTAGTAATACCTCACTCCAACCCCCCCTCCCTTTTCAAAGTGGCACATTTGTGTAGAGAAACAGCGTGGTGTAGTTGATAGCGCACGGACCTGGGAGCCAGAAGACCTGGGTTCCAATCCCGGCTCCGCCACCTATCTGCCGTGTGGCCTTGGGTAAGTCACTTCACTTCCCTGGGCCTCAGTTGCCACATCCGTAAAACGGGGATTGAGACTGTGAGCCCCACGTGGGACAAGGAATGTGTCCAACCTCATTTGCTTGTATCCACCCCAGCGCTTAGTACAGTGCCTGGCGCCCGGCAAGCGCTTAAGAAAGGCCCCAGTAATAATTTGGTTCTGAGGAAAAGCTTGAGGCGATTCCCAGCCTTAGGTTGCCGGCCTGGGCGGGTCCGTCCGCTGTTGGCCAGGCAGCGGAGGTTGGCCTTAATAATGTTGGTATTTGTTAAGCGCTTACTATGTGCAGAGCACTGTTCTAAGCGCTGGGGGAGATACTAGCTCATCAGGTTGTCCCACGTGAGGCTCACAGTTAATCCCCATTTTACAGATGAGGTAACTGAGGCACAGAGAAGTTAAGTGACTTGCCCACGAGTGGCCTTGTTGGGGTCCTGCTGCTTGACGAGGGAGAGGCGGGCAAGTCGCCCACCTTTTCGGAGCCGTGGCCCTGAGGCAGAATTGTAATCAGCCTGGTGGCAGAGGTGCCCGTTCTCGGGGAGTTTAAAGCCACCTGTGGGCGTCTAACCCACTTCCTGTTCCTCAGAGATCTGAAGGGGCCTGTTGTTGTCGTCCCCGTTTACCAGGTAGAGGAAGCGAGGCACGGATGAATTGACTCTCTTCAGGTCACCCGGGGAAGGGCAGTATGTAAAGTAGAGCCAGATCTCCAGATTTTTTTAAGCCCCTCGTGGGCAGGGACCGGGTCTGTCGTAGCGGACTCTCCCAAACACCTAGTGCAGCGCCCTGTGCTCGGGAAGCAGTGCTCAGTAAATAATAATGTTGGTATTTGTTTAGTGCTTACTATGTGCAGAGCACTGTTCTAAGCGCCGGATAACCTACAGGGTGATCAGGTTGTCCCACGTGGGGCTCACGGTCTTCATCCCCATGTTACAGATGAGGTAACTGAGGCACAGAGAAGTTCAGTGACTTGCCCATGGTCACACAGCTGGCAAGCGGCGGAGCCGGGATTCGAGCCCATGACCGCTGGCTCCCAAGCCCGTGCTCTTTGCACTGAGCCACGCTGCTTCTCAAATACCACTGATGGATTGAGTGAAACCTCTTTGTAAAAGAATAAAGTGGACCATCCGCAGGCCTGGGAGTCAGAAGGAACGGGGTGCTGACCCTGGCTCTGCCGCTGGTCTGCTGTGTGATCTTGGGCAAGTCACTTCACTCTTCTAGACTGTTATGGGCAGGGAATGTATATCTGCTCATTCATTCATTCAGTAGTATTTATTGAGCACTTACTATGCGCAGAACACTGCGCTTGGAATGGACAAATCGGCAACAGAACACAACATCTGTTGTATTGTACTCTCCCAAGCCCTTCGCACAGTGTTCTCCACATAGCAAGCACTCAATAAATATCATTTTCCCCCATCTCTGGATTGTAAGCTCATTGTGGGCAGGGAATGTGTCTGTTGATTGTTAGGTTGTACTCTCTCAAGTGCTTAATGCAGGGCTCTGCACACAGTAAGTGCTCAATAAATACAATTTACTGACGCTGATTCTTTGGGCCTCAGTGACCTCATCAGAAAAATGGGGTTCACGACTGAGCCCCATGTGGGACAGGGTGTGTGTCCAACCCGATTACCTTCTATCAACCTCAGTGCATAGAACAGTGTCTGTCTCTTCCTCTGGATTGCAAGCTCAATGTGGGCAGGGAATATGTCTGCTTATTGTCGTACTCTCCCCAGCGCTTAGTACAGCGCTCTGCACTCAGTAAACGCTCAATAAATACGGTTGAATGAATGAATGAACAGTGCCCGATACATCGTAAGCCCTTAACAGATGCCATTAAAAAAAATAAATAAAGCAAAGCCCCGCACCCCCAATCAGTTTCCAAACTCCAGAAGATGATCATCCCGCGTTAGGAATCTCCAGAAACGGAATCCTGCATCCAAAGAGCATCTCCGTGACTTTTTTTTTTTCCCTCTTCTCCCCCGGCCCCCGCCGTTGATGAACGAGACATGCTAAATAGCTCCTCTGTTTGCTTTATAGGAGAGACTGAAGCTGGTGACCGTCCTGGGCGCCGGGCTCCTGTGTGGGACCGCACTGGCCGTCATCGTTCCCGAAGGAGTGCACGCCCTCTACGAAGATATTCTGGAGGGTGAGAGAGGAGCTAAACCTCCCCATTATTTAAGGCTTATCTGCTTGGAGACCAAGCGGGTGAGAAATTCACTTGCCGCTCAGAACCGCTTTTCCATTAGCGTGAAAAAATCCTGCCTCGCCCTCCCTTTCTCACCCCCCTGCATCCTTTTTTTTTTTTTTTATGGTATTTGTGAAGCACTTATTATGTGCTAGGCATCGTTCTAAGCACTGGGTGAGGTGCAGAGTAATCAGGGTGACACAGTCCATGTCCCACAAGGGGCTCATTCTCAATCCCCGTTTTATTGCAGTTGAGGGAGGCGGGGCGTTCTGGGAGAGATGTGTCCATGGCGTCGCTGTGGGGCGGAGATGCCTCGACAGCAGAAGACAAGAGGGAATCGAAGCACAGAGAAACGAAGTAACTCACCCAAGGACCCACAGCAGACGAGTGGCAGAGCACGGGCTTGGGAGTCAGAAGGACCTTGGTTCTAATCCTGGCTCCAGCCGTTGTCTTTGGCGTGACCTTGGATGAGTCACTTCACTGGGCCTCGGTTCCCTCATCTGTAAAACGGGTATTAAGGCCCTGAGCCCCCCGTGGGACTTGGGCCGTGTCGAAACTGATTATCTTGTATCTACCCCCGCACGTAGTTCGGTGCCTGGCCCGTAGTCAGCGCTTTAACCAGTGCTAGAAAATGAAAATATAAAAAAGGCGAGTGTGGGTAAATAGGAGAGGGGGAAAGCTGATTATTAGTCCTATTTATCGAGCGCTTACTGAGTCCAGGAGCACTGTACTGAGCGTTTGGGAGGGAACGATATAACATACACATTAGTTTCTGCTTACTGGAGAGAGGATTAGGCAACCACCGGAGGTTTTTGAGGAGCAGGGAGGTGCATGTCGAATGATATTTTAGAAAAAATGATCCGGGTGGGAAAGGGGATTTTGGACCAGAGAGGGGACCAGGCTGGTTTCAGGGCGGTCAGCCAGGAGGCCGATGGAGCAGTCAAGCCGGGACGTGCCCTGGGACCCATTCGTTGTGGTGGCCGGGCGGCTAGAAAAGAAGGAAGCCGTCCTGGAGATGTCATAGCCAAAGAGTTGGCAATCCTGTCCCTGGCATTTCGTGGTCAAAGAGGATTCATTCGTTCATTCGGTTGTATTTAATGAGCACTTACTGTAGCGCGCTTTACTAAGCACTAGAGAGAGTACAATATAACAACGGATATATTCCCTGCCCACAGTGAGCTTACGGTATAGAGTTTATCGTACAGTCTAGGATTTGGCGGAAGAATGAAATCCCTCCTCTGCCACATTGAGACTCCTCCACCTTAATAATAATAATAGTTTTTTAAGCGTTTGCTATGTTCAGGCACTTTCTACGCCCTGGGAAAGATACTAGATAATCGGGTTGGACACGGTCCCCGTCCCACATAGGGCTCAACGTCTTAATCCCCGTTTTCCAGATGAGGGAACTGCGGCCCAGAGAAGCGAAGTGACTCGTCCAAGGTCACGCAGCAGACAAGTGGCAGAGCCGGGATTAGAAGCCAGGCCCTTTCGACTCCCAGGACCGTGCTCTGTCCATTAGGCCACACTGCTTCACTTTCACCCTGAACCTGTGGCTGCAGGCTTCATTCTTTGGCTAATGGGGTCTTGGATGAGTGCACCTGAAGTTCATTCATTCAGTTATATTTATTGAGCCCTTACTGTGGGCAAAGCACTGTACTAAGCGCTTGGGAGAGTACAGTAGTACAACAGAGACACGTTCCTGCCCACAGTGAGCTCACAGGGCGAGACAGACAATAATGCAAATAAATAGATATATAAATGAATAAATTACAGTTATATACAGATAAGTCCAAGTCCCTCGGGTCTATGGCCGGTTACCAGCAATGTGTGCCCCGTGCCATGGGAAGACACTTCTTGCTCCCAATGATTGAAATGATCAGTCAGGCAGTTAATCGTATTTATTGAGCGCTTACCGTGTGCAGAGCAGCGTACTAAGGACTTGGGAGAGTGCAGTAGAACAATAAACGGACATATTCCCTGCCCACAAGGAGCGTAGAGCGGGAGACAGGCGGTAGTAGAAGTCAATAAATGACAGATAGAAGCACCGTGGGGCCGAGGGAGGGGATGAATAAGGGGAGCAAGTCGGGGACGCCAAAGGGAGTGGGAGAAAGGGGAAGGAGGGCTTAGTCTGGGAAGGCCTCTAGGAGGAGGTGGGCCTGCAGTAAGGCTTTGAAGAGGGAGAGAGGAATTGTCTGTGGGATTTGAAGAGGGCCAGAGGCAGGACGTGGGCAAGAGGTCGGCGGCGAGATAGACGAGATGGCGGTTCAGCGAGGCGGTGGGCATTAGAGGAGCCGAGTGTGCGGCCTGGTTGTAATAGGAGTTGTTAGAGGAATATTAATGTCTTTCTCCCCCTCTAGACTCAAAGTTTGTTGTGGGCACAGAATGTGTATGTTGTATTATACTCTCCCAAGGGCTTAGGGTAGCGCTCTGCACACAGTAAGCACTCAATAATTGACTGATTAAAGGACTTCTCTTCCTTCCCTGCTGGCTTTTTTCTAGCACAAGTGTAGAAGACTCCCCGGCTTAGTGTAGCGTTCTGCACACAGTAAGCACTCAATAATTGACTGATTAAAGGACTTCTCTTCCTTCCCTGCTGGCTTTTTTCTGGCACAAGTGTAGAAGACTCCCGGGGAGAACTAACAGAATTGATTAGCTTGCTAACTAGCATTTTTTACTGGCTAATCCGGTTTTACAGCCAAGAGATTGAAGGTTAATCCACCGTGTACAAGGTGTGCAGTACAAATATTCCAATAAGGGAATGTTTCTGTTTTTATCCCAATGTTCCACGCCTGAGTTTTCCTCTTGGCTTTGATAACAGCACGCTGGGAATCAACGGAGCGTTAGAGAATGCAAAATTAGGGGTGAGGGGGATAGGGCCTATGTCCGATTCACTCATGGGTAGTGTCTCCCAGCGTTCAGTACAGTGTTCTGCACGCAGTGCTTAATAATAATAATAGAGAAGCAGCACGACCTAGAGGACAGACCGTGGGCACGGGAGTCAGAAGGACCTGGGTTCTAATCCCGGAGCCGCCACTTGTCTGCTGTGTGACTTTGGGCAAGTTACTTGACTTATCTGTACCTCAGTTCCCTCCTCTGCAAGGGAAGACAGCCCCATGTGGGACAGGGACTGTGTCCACCCCAGTTTGCTGGTAGAACGGTGCTTAGAACAGTGCTTGACACGTAGTAAGCGTTTAGAACAGTGCTTGACACGTAGTAAGTGCTTAACAAATACCGTTATTATGATTATTCATTCCATTTTATCCTAAAGAAGTAGCGTGGCCTTGTGGAAAGAGCACCTGTGTTCTAATCCTGCCTCCGCCACTTCTCTGCCATGTGACCTTGGGCAAGTCACTTCATTGTCTGTAGCTCAGTTCCTTCATCTGTAAAATGGGGATTCAATAGCTATTCTCCTTCCTACATAGTCTGGGAGCCCCGTGTGGGACCTGATTATCTTATATCTACCCCAGCTCTTAGTACAGTGCTTAGCCCGTAGTAAACGCTTCACAGGTATTGCGATCATTGCTATAACTGAGTGGCGGGGGTGAATTTTAATTTCATTTTCGCCTCGAGTAAAAAGGGTTTTGTTCTGACTGCAGCTTAGCCATTCACAGTCCCCTCCTTTAAACCGACGCTTCTAATTGATACGCGACCTAATCGAAATATGCCAGAGAATGTTTCTTCTCCCCCAGTGATTTGAAGTTTACCGAATCCTGCCAGTCAATCAGTCGTATTGAGTGCTTACTGTGTGCAGAACACTGTATTAAGCGCTTGGGAGAGGACACTATATCAGTGGAACTTCTCTGTGCCTCATTTGCCTCATCTGTAAAATGAGGATTGAGACTGAGAGCCTCATGTGGAACAGGGACTGGGTCCAGGCCATTTATCTTGTGTCTTACCCCACAAGCGCTTAAATGCCATTAAAAATTCCAATAATAATATTATTCCGTGACACTTCTGTAATTTATATATATTAAAGTCTGTCTCCCCCTCAAGACTAAAAGCTCGTTGTGGGCAGGGAATGTGTCTGTTATATTGTACTCTGCCAAGCGCTTAATACAGTACTCCGCACACAGCACTCAGTAAATACGATCGACTGAAATGCGATGAGCTGACCGACTGCTACGTGCCAAACACTGTGCTTAGCAGTGGGCAGATACCAGGTAATCAGGTCGGATACATATGGGGCTCCCAACCTAAAAACCTGAGACTCTTTTGGGGTAATTGTATTAATGTTTGCCTCCCCTTCTAGATTCTAAGCTCACTGTGGGCAGGGAATGTGTCTGTTTATTGTTCTGTTGTACCCTCCGAAGCGGTTAGTATAGTGCTTTGCACACAGTAAGCACTCAATATAAAGGTAGAGTGAATGAATAAATAGACCCTGTCATATTTCACCTCATCGGTCTCGAAATGAAGGTAGGTTCCCCCCAGAGGGTAATTTTTTGTCAGTGGAAGGGGAGAAATTCCTCTAATAATGATATTGATGGTATTTGTAAAGTGCTTACAGTGTGCCAGGCACTCTAATAAGCCCTGGGGTGGCTACAGGCCAGTCGGGTTAGACACAGTCCCTATCCCATGTGGGGCTCCCAGTCTCCAGCCCCATTTTACAGATGAGGAAACTGAGGCCCAGAGGAGTGAAGCGACTTGCCCGAGGTCACACAGCAGCAAAAACCACAGTTATTATTATTAACGTTATTACTTTCTATCCCATCGCCTTGTACGGTGCCTAGCACATAGTATGCGCTTAACAAACCCCATAAAAAAAGGAAAGAAGACCGTGAGATGCTAACCCAACCAGATGAGCTGAGTCAGAGAGCATCTGGAAGGTGGCGATTTTGTTTGCCGTGGGAGACGAAGCCAATGTTTGTTCCGATCCCTAGTGTTCATTCACGCAAATGTTTGACCAGGGCCACCGCTTCCTGCGATTAAAGGTTTAGTACGACCAGGGCGACCTGTCCTTTTTTCCCTTGGGTTGTTTTTTCTTTTTTTAATGGTATTTGTTTAGCGCTTACTGTATACCGGGCACCGTACTAAACGCTGAGGTAGATACGAGCTAATCGGGTCGGACCCAGCCCCTGCCTCACTTGGGGCTCACAGTCCCCAAATCCCCATTTAACAGATGAGGGAACCGAGGCCCCGTGAAGTGACTTACCCAAGGTCACACAGCGGTCAAGTGGCGGAGCGGGGATTAGAACCCAGGTCCTCTATCCATTTGGCCACACTGCCTCTCCCCGGTTGAATTTGGCTTGGAGGATGGGCCTCTTGCCGTGTAATTATCGTCCCCCGTTAGCTGGCAGCGCCTGAAGTCCTCGGAACTGAAAACGTGGCCTTCGGCCTTGGCATCCGGCCACCTCCGTGTGGCCTTTGACTCGTCAGCTGGGAGTGGATTCTTCGTCAGTCGGTCGTATTTACCGAACGCTCTCCGTGCGCAGAACATGGTAGTAAGCGCTCGGGAGAGTACAGCATAACAGTTAGTAGACGCCTTCCCTGCCCTCCAGGAGCTTAGAGGTTAGAAAGCTCTAACGTTAATAACGTTGTTAACGTTAGGACGTTAATATAAATAAATTATGGCTACTTACAAAGTGCCATGGGGCTGACGGTGGGGTGAATAAAAGAAAAATGCTAACCTAAGGGCTGTGTCGTTAGAGTAGCGGCATAGAAAATGGAAAGCAGAGACCTTTGGAATTAGGGCAGGAAATGGGAGCACAGAGCTTGTGGATTACCGGACGTAGTCTGTTGTATTTACTGAACGCTTACTGTGTACAGAGCACTGTACTTAGCGCTTGGGAGAGTCCAATATAGCAATAAACACATTCCCTGGCCACAACGAACTAGTGTGGCCCTAGCAATTAGAGCCTGGGCTTGGGAGTCAGGTTCTAACCCCACCGGCTCTGCTGGGAGACTCGGATCAAGTCACTGGACTTCTCTGGGCCCCAGTTCCCTCATCTGTAAAATGGGGGCGAAGACGCGGGACACGGACCGCGTCCGACCCGATGAGCTAGGATCTGCCCCGGCGCCGTGGCCCGCAGGCGGAGCTTAACGAACGGCGCCGCGCGGATTTTCCTCCGGGTGAGGTGTCGCGAGAGGCGCGGATCCACGTTCTGCTGTGGTGCATTAGGGAAGCACCACCAGGCCGGGGAAGGGCAGAAGGCGCTGGCGTCGGACCGAGCGGCGGAGATGTCGGTGGTGCAGGAGGCGGAGCCCGGGCCCAGCCACCAGCACGGCCCCGAGGACGGCCACGAGCACGCGCAGCTGCACGCCTACATCGGCGTCTCCCTCGTCCTGGGCTTCGTCTTCATGCTGCTCGTCGACCAGATCGGGAGCTCCCACGTGCACGCCGCCGACGGTAAGCGCCTCCCGCCCGGCCCGCGGGGACCACCGCCACCTCGGGGGGCCTTGCGTTCGTTCATTCGGTCGTATTTATTGAGTGCCGACTGGGTGCCGAGCGCTCTACAAGAGACACATTCCCTGCCCGCCACGAGTTTACAGTCTAGAATCAGTCGTATCTGTGGAGCGCTTACTGTGTGCAGAGCACTGTACTGAGCGCTTGGGAGAGTACAGTAGAACGGACGCATTCCTTGCCCACAATGAGCGTAAAGTTTAGAATCAGTCATATTTATTGAGCGCTTTCCGGGTGCGGAGCGCTGTACTAAGTGCTTGGGAGAGTACACATACCTCCATGTGGAAAGTGGCTGTAAGATCATTGTGGGTGGGGAATGTGTCATTATATCATCCTCTCCCGAGGGCTTAGTACACTGCCCTGTAATAATAATAATGATGGTATTTGTTAAGCGCTTTCTATGTGCGGAGCGCTGTTCTAAGGGCTGGGGTCGATACAGGGTGATCAGATTGTCCCACGTGGAGCTCACATTTTTTAATCCCCATTTTTACAGATGAGGTAACCGAGGCACAGAGAAGTTAAGTGACCTGCCCAAGGTCACACAGCAGGCAAGCGGAGCCGGGATTAGAGCTCACGACCTCCGACTCCCAAGCCTGTGCTCTTTCCGCTAAGCCGCGCCGCTTCTCAGTACACAGGAAGCGCTCAGAAAATACCACTGACTGACTGACAGGGTCCGGGGAGGTTGCCGTCAACTGCCGGAAAACTTTCTTTTTTTTCTTCTCTTCAGGATACCTGTTAAGCGGTTACCGTGTGCCAGACACTGTTGTAAGCGCTGGGGTGGATACAAGGTTGGACACGATCCCTGTCCCACACAGAGCTCACAGTCTTAATCCTCATTTTACAGGTGAGGGAACCGAGGCCCAGAGAAGTGAACGAACTCACCCAAGGGCACACGGCAGAGGAGGGGTGGAGCCGGGATTAGAACCCAGGTCCGCCCGAAGCCCAGGCTCCGTCCACTAAGGCTCGCTGCTTCTAAGTTCAGTGAGATCAGGCGAGGTGCCGCTCCCAGGCCCACCAGACCCTTCTCTTCCCTGAGGGGACGAGGAGCTCGGATTCTCACGGGAAAATTGCCATCTGTCTGCTGTGGGGCCTTGGGCAAGTCACTTCACTTCTCTGTGCCTCAGTTCCCTCATCTGGGGATAAAGCCCGTAAGCCCCACGTGGGAAAGGGACGGTGTCCAACCCGATTAGCTTGTATTTATCTCAGTGCTTAATACAGTGCCTGGCACATCGGACCATTAAAAGAAAAAAGAAAAAAAGAGCAAGCGTGGCCTCGTGGGAAGGGCCCCAGGGCTGGGAGTCGGAGGATCTGGGTCCCCATCCCGGCTCCGCCACTCACCTGCTCACTTTCCTTGGGCGAGTCACTTCACTCCTCTGGGCCTTGGTTTCATCATCTGTAAATCGGGGGTGAAATATCTGTTCTCCCTCCCCTTTAGATCGTGGGATGAGGACTGCCTAACCCGATTATCTAGTTTCTATCCCGGTACGATACTTGGCTTAACAGATATCATCATCGGTAAGCTCGCCGGGGCAGGGACTGTGTTATTATTGTGTTATACTCCCCCAAGCGCTTAGTACAGTGCCCAGCACACAGTACTCAATAAATACGCTTGATTGGGTATTATCATTATTAATATGGTTATTCCTGAGGCTTTGACACCCCTTGCGTTTACCACCGCTGTTTCTTGTGGAATTTGCCTTCCGTGAAGCAGCGTGGCCTAGTGGATAGAGCCCGGGCCTGCCAGTCAGAAGGACCTGGGTTCTAATCTACTAGTGCTAGAAGGAGTGCTCGTAGTAATAAACTTGCCTCTAACTTTGCCCGCTGTGACACAGCACGGACTCCATGAAGTTTCTCTTCCTCAGTGCACCCACCTACGTATTGGCCTCTTGCCTTCCTGCAGGGCTGGATTAGGGGAAGGCAGTGTCTGGTGGTGACAAAAAAGAGACGCCGAGCGTACTAACTCTGGTGTATCCTACTCTCCCACGCACTCAGTACAGTGTCCCGCACACACAGTAAGCGCTTAATAAATACGACCGATGGGTTGAGTGAAGCTCGTCCTCGTAAGGCTTGGCTGGCCGTGGGACCTAACCCATCGCTACTGGGTCTGGTCGGTCTGAAATCTGCTGCCTCGACCAGGCCCCGTAGCTACTCAGAAATATTTACTGAGCTCCTACAGTGTGCGGAGCGCTGCTGACATTCTGCTGTCGTTTGCATGTTCCGTAACTTCTTTTTTTTTTTCCTTTTTTCTTTTAATCAGTGGTATTTTTTAAGAGCTTACTATGTACTAAGCACTGGGGTATGTACAGGTTACTAAGGTTGGGCACAGTCCATGTCCCACAAGGGGCCCGCAGACCTAATCGCCATTTTACAGATGAGGGAACTGCAGCCCAGAGAAGTGGAGTGACTTGCCCGAGGTCAAACAGCGGAGAAGCGGCGGAGGCGGGATTAGAACCCAGGTCCCTCTGACTTGCCGGCATCTTCCGAAAACCAGTTTGACACCATAAGGCGCTAATTAGAGGAGTAAGAGAAACGTCAGTGGTTGTGAGATAGTGCTAGTGTTTGGGGGCAGGAGGGTGGGGGGAGATATTAATCCATTCACTTAAATAATTTGCTCCGTTTCCGAGCCAGACCGCGCGCTCATTCCTCTTTCCCGCAATGCTTTGCCTTTCAGATCCAGAAGCTGCAAGACCCGGCAACTCCAAAATCACCACCACCCTGGGCCTCGTCGTCCACGCCGCGGGTAAGAGGGGCGAGGCCGCGTCCCGGCCTCAACCGGGCCGTTCCCCCGTTGGGTGGGGACCCGAGCTCCCTCTGCGAGCCCGTGCGGGCCGACCGGTCCGTTCCCGGCCTCGGGGCCCCCGGGCTTCGGCCCCCGCGGGGCGGAGGCGGAACGTATCGATCATTCGATCCTCTAGACCGTGAACTCGTTGTGGGATGGGAGCGTGTCTGTTTTATTGTACTCTCCCAAGCGCCTAGTACAGTGCTCTGCACATGGTAAGCACTCAATAAATATGATTGAACAAGTGAATGAACCAGTCACACTGTTGAGCGCTTACTCTGTGCGGAGCTCTGTGCTAAGCCCTTGGGAGAGTTCCGTATACCGAGCATTGTGGGGAGGACCTATTTTCCTTTTATAGTATTCGGTAAAGCGCGTACTCCATGCCGGGAACTGTACTAAGCACTGGGTTAGATACAAGCTAATCAGGTTAGACACAGTCCACGTCCCGCGTGGGGCTCACCAGGCTTAAATCCCCGTTTTATAGATATCCGAGGCACAGAGAAGTGAAGTGACTTGCCCAAGGTCACAGAGCAGATGAGTGGTGCAGCCAAGGTTAGCACCCAGGTCCGTGCTCTATCTACTAGGCCACACTGCTTCTCAGCAGGCCCTCGGGTGTGCGAACAGAGATGGAAGGATGGGAACGGTTTGTGATCTTCGGTGGTATTTCAGTTGTATTTACTGAGCGCTTACTATGTGCCGAGCACTGTACTAAGCACTTGGGAGAGTGCGGTTGAACACAGCAGTCTCTAGCCCGGTTTAGAGTCCAGCCTAGAAATGGAATGAAAAAGCCTCCTCGAGGAGGGGGCTGCAGACTCTTTAAAGGTGATGATGGGGAGAGTGGGGGACACCCCTTCTAATTAGCTTCCTCCTTCTCCTCTCTCGCTCCGAGTGGAAAATGGGGGGCGAGGGAGGTCTTCCTTTTGAGAAGTTCAGAGGGGCTCCCTTTATCCTCTTGTCTTCCACCCAGGATTTTCAGGGTGTTCCTTTTTTGTTTCCCTCCCCCACCTCCCCCATCCTCAGCTGATGGAGTGGCTTTGGGAGCGGCGGCTTCTACTTCGCAGACCAGCGTCCAGCTGATCGTGTTCGTGGCAATCATGCTACATAAAGTAAGCGTTCCGGTTTAAATGCGGGGCGTGGCCCGAGACGGTAACTGCTCTACCTCCTGGGCCTCCGCGGTCACCCCCGCCCGAGAAACCGCAGAGGTCCGAGAGGGAGGATTTTTTTTTTTCCTTTCGGCCTGAGAGCGATATCAGCTGATGGGAATTGCGAGACCGGGAGACTGGTCACGATCTGCTCGGTTGCCCCTCAGCCCATCACTCGTGCCAGAAATGGCTGTTTTTTCAGGTGGCTGGCTTCGGATTTCATATCCGCGTTCAGCTGTGATTTCTTTTTATGGCCGGCTAACCGTAGTCTAACTCTTTCCTTGATTTTTCCTCCTACCACTCAGTGCCCCCAACAACCAAGTGGCAGAGAATCGGGCATCTGGATAGTTTCTGTCGGCTGCCCAATAGCAATCATGGTATCTAAGTGCTTACTGTGTGTCAGGCACTGTATTGAGCTTCGGGATAATAATAATAAATAATAATGATGATGCTTAAGTGCTTAGTATGTGCCAGGCACTGTAATAAGCATCAGGGTGGATACAAGCAAATTGGGTTGGATAGAGTCCCTGTCCCTTGTGGGGCTCACAGTCTCAATCGTCTTTATTGAGCGTTTACGGTGTGCAGAGCACGGAGATACTCTTGCCTACGGTCGCCCGGCGGAGATTAGAACCCATGACCTCCTGACTCCCGGGTCCGTACTCTGTCCACCACACCGTGCTGCCAAAGACTAGTCAGGCTGGACACAGTCCGTGTCCCACGCGGGGCTCACGGTCTTAATCCCCATTTTCCAGATGAGGGAACCGAGGTCCAGAGAAGCGAAAAGCCTTGCCCACGGTCACCCGACAGACACGGGGCGGAGCCGGGATGTGAACCCGGGTCCCTGAGGCGCCCGGGCCCGAGCTCCCCAGCCACGCTGCTTCACCTCCCGGGCCTCGCCGTCCCGAAGAGCCGCGGCACAGTGAGCCGTGTTCTTTCCCTCGTAGGCGCCGGCGGCCTTTGGGTTGGTCTCCTTCCTGATGCACGCCGGACTTGAGCGGAACCGAATCAGGAAACACCTGCTGGTCTTTGCCCTGGCCGCCCCTGTCCTGTCCATGGTGACGTACCTCGGGCTGAGCAAGGTGAGGATTTCTGCTTGCTTAGTGCCCCTCAGCCCCTGGGGCGAGGCAGGCCCGGGTGACTCCCCCCCGCTCGATCCCAACCTAGGCTCCCTCTAGGCTGTGAGCTCGTTGTCGGCAGGGAATGTGTCTCTTGTTCTGTTGTACTCTCCCAAGCGCTTAGTACCGTGCTCTGGGCAAAGTGGGTGCTCGATAAATACGATGGAGCGGCTGACTGACCTCTTCCCCTGACAACATTTTCTTGCCTTCCCTCTGACGGAAAATGTCAGCCAGTTTCTTCCCTCACAGCGAAAGGAAGTGACCGCATATTCATTTAGTCATCCACTCAACTGTATTTATTGAGCGCTTACTGTGTGCAGAGCATGTACTAAGCGCTTGGAAAGTACAGTTGTAGGTCTTCTGAATCCCTGGTCCACGATCTTTCCACTAGGCTGTTCTTCAGCCACTTTTCCACTACATTTCCATTACTAAGACGGGTATGAGCGTTCCAGTGCCCAAATAATGTGTTGAATTCAGCGACGTCAGTCAGTCGATCGTATTTATTCGGCACCTACTGTGTGCCGAACACTGTACTAAGCTCTTGGGAGAGTACAACACAGCAGTATAACAGAAACCTTCCCTGCCCACAAGTGCGTATCAATCTAGAACGGGGAAACAGACATCGATATGAATAAATAAATTACAGGTACGGACATAAGTGTTGTAGGGCAGGGAGGGGTGAATTAAGGGAGCAGGTCAGGGCGACGCAGAAGGGAGAGGGAGAAGAGGAAAGGGAGGCTTAGGGAAGGCCTCTTGGAGGAGATGCGCCTTCAGTAAGGCTGTGAAGTAGGGGAGAGTAATTGTCTGTCCGATGTAAGAAGGGCAGGCGTCCCAGGCCAGAGGCAGGACGTGGGCCAGAGGACGGTGGCGAGATAGACGAGATTGAGGTACAGTGAGAAGGTTGGCGTTAGAAGGGCGAAGCGTGTGGGCTGGACTGTAGGTTGTAAGAGGGCAGTGAGGTGAGGTAGGAGGGGGCGACTTGATTTAGTGCTTTAAAGCCAACGGTGAGGCCTGAGCTCCATCCTGCCCCTAGGAATAAATCAGTAAAGAAGATCTGGGAGAGTTTATCAGAGCCAAAGCATTTTGCGGGAATCTTCCCGTAGGGATGCCCGCCCGGTCGTCCGGTGACAGACCCCGGGATACGTCCCATTAAGCACGTTCCTAACGAATCTTTGGAAGGGGATCTCCTTAATGGTGGGTCGACTTAACCCGAACCTGCCGCCTCACCGGAGCGGAGGGAATCAGATGCACGCGCGCGAAACGTGTTCTTCAACCCCAAGGCAGAAGCGCAGCAGCCTGTGACTACTGACTGAGTCCTGCCCGCCCGGGGCTTCGGGCAGGGCTAGCGAAGGTTGCCCACACTGCTCTTACCGTCCTTTTCTGCCTTCCTCATTCATTCACTCATTCAGTTCTATTTGTCTAACGCTCACTGGGCGCAGGACACCGCACTGAGCTCTTGAGAGAGGACGATGTAACAGTTAGCCAGCCCTGCTGCCGGTCCCTCCCTCCCCACCCCCTCTCAGTTGTCCGTTTAACTTCCACAGAGCAGCAAAGAAGCCCTCTCGGAAGTCAACGCCACGGGGGTGGCCATGCTCTTCTCGGCCGGGACGTTCCTCTACGTGGCCACGGTGCACGTCCTGCCGGAGGTGGGAGGCACGGGGCACAGCCACAAACCCGACGCCGCCGGGGGGAAAGGACTCAGCCGCCTGGAGGTGGCGGCCCTGGTCCTGGGCTGCCTCATCCCCCTCGTCCTGTCCATCGGGCACCAGCATTAACCGTCCGGGAATCGCCGTCTCTCCCCCCCAGACAACCCCGCCCGGGCTAGGGTGGGCGGCGACCTTCGGCTCCACGGCGTCTCCCCGTTTCCGGCGGAATTTTCCGGAGTCGCGAGGGACTTGAACCGCCCAGAATCCCGGAAGCGCTCGTAGACTAGAAACCTGGCGGTTGCGGTCGGATCAATCCGTCCTCGATGGCTGGGGCCGGGAGGGGGCTTTTTAGGAACCGTGGGGATATGGGTACGACTCTTTCCCTATTCTCAGGGAAGGTGGGGTGTGGGTTCCTAGGATGAGAAGCGCGTCGGAACTTGGTTACTCCCGGGACGTGGACAGTCCAGCGTTCTGCCATTTCTCCTCCGGCCCTCCGGTGAACGGCACACGCCTCCTCTCTGTGTCCGGAAACTTCCTTCTCCAAAGGGTGAGGGGAATCTCCCGCGTCACCCGCCCCTCTGTTTTGAACACGGTCTCTGCCCTCTGATGGGGACCGGGCCCCTCCGCCCTTCCGCGTGGGTTCGGAAGACCGTGGCAGGCCTCGGGCGCCGATTTTTTTTTTAACCGTTTGGGCTTTCTGGAGGAGAGGGTCAGGAGATGCAGATGGGACCGTGGAGAGAGCAAGATCCCGGGATGTTTCCCTTCTCCACGGCTCTCCGGAAAAATCTCCGTTAACAGCCATCTCGGAGCCGGTTCCGGCTCGGGCCGGCCCTCAGCGGCCCCGATTCAACGCAGAGCGTCTTTTGGAAGGTGGGGCCGGGGGCCGGGATGGAGCTTTTGAAAGGTACCACTGGATGCTTAGGAAAGACATCTCTGTAGCCCTCCGGAAACACTACTGAGTTCTGTGTCGTCTTTAAAGACGGAAGTATCGATGTTAGCAAAGCGGCAGTTCCAGCGGCAAACCCTCCCTCGTTACATCCCGGGGCGTGCCTGAAGATGAGGAGGTGCGTTGATAAGGGAAGTCTGAATGCTAGCCTTAAAAAAAAAAAGTCATTTTCCGGCAGTTGAAAAGACGTCGTTTTGGCCGTTACCCTCTCTTTCCTACTCTTCCTCTAGGGCACTCGTGCCCCCCTCTCCCTGACCCTCTCTGATCCTCCACCCTCACAACGTGCTGATGAAATTCTCGGTCCCTCCCCACCAACCCTTGCATTGCCATTCGTCATTCCTCCTTTCCCCTTGCAAGAAAGCCTGTTTTTTTTTTTCCCCCTTCCAAATTACCGAACAGATCTCACTTGGCTGTGCTGGGGTGGTGACGATAATTAATACCGTCTTGCGGGAGGAGCAGGAATCAGTACCGGGACAAAAGCGACAGGCCAACAGGGTGCGTCTTTCCCCTGAGATTTTCATCTTAAGCCGTCCCCGTTGTCGTAGAATCACTAACGGGCTAAGTATACTATCACGGGTTCAGTTTCAATTTTATTTTGTTATGCCGCCTCGAGGACACGATGTCAGATAAAGGGGCCCGAGATTGTTTTTTCGGGTGGATGTTTTTCATCCCTCCCTTGCCGTCCGGCCCTTCATGTTATTTGGACCTCCACCCCTCTGCCTGCGCACCCAGCTCGGTCTTCCCCGAGACAGAAAAAGGATTCGCCACCCCTCTGCCCGTGACAGGCCAAAGAAGCCCAGCGGCGGAAGGCTTTACCGGCGGCTTCCCGCTCCGGCGACGGCCGATCGTATTTCATATCAAATAGAAAAATCTTCCGGCGATCCTAGATATTATCGTAACCATAAAGGCCCACGGGGGTTCTCGTCCTCGTCGTTAACTTTGGCTCCTTTGAGACGTTTTCCAAGTTGGCATTTTTGCCATCAGAGAGCAGGGTTCGGGCGTTTGGTTTGGATGTGGGTTCTCCCTGCCCGGCGGGGCCGGAAAACCATTCCTCCGCAATTAGCCAAAGTCCCTTCGTTGTGCCTTGTCAACGTGGGTGTGAGTTGATCCGTGCCTCCCTCCGCGGGGCTTGGACCCTTGTCCAGGATGAGACCCCCCCCCACACGCAGCCTTAGCCCCGGAAACCACCGTCCTCCATCCCGGTATCTTGGGCAAGAAACGGCTGTTGGAAGCATTTAAGGCTCAGGCGCCTCTGGATTGTCAGGAAGTGAGTCTAGGCCCAAACTAGAGGGAAGAGGACACCGACTGTCGGTTAAGCGTAACGGTACTTTCATTGGCTCTGCCTGTCTTAACGCCACACCGCAGAGCAAACGGTTGCCACCCCCGAGCTGCCGGCCCATTTAGGCATGAGATTTGGGGCTACGGACGCGGGGCTTAATTTAATTCAATGGAAAGCATTATTCTCCTCCCAACGAACAGTCTCACAAAGAATGCAGCTTCTAGTCCTTAAAGAGGCACCCTCCTCAGATTCTGGTTTGAAAATACCACCGAACCATCCTCTCCCCTCCCTGCGGGGGCCTCCCTTTCAAGTGTTCAGAGGCATAGAAGGTTCAGATGTAATTTAGTTCATCCCCTGCCTCTCTGTGGCCAAAGGTTCTGCGCGGTAGGAATAGAGTCAGAAATGGCCCCATCTGCAAAGGTTGTTATTGGTTCTCTTCCCCCTCTCCCCCTCCTCTTCCACCAAAACTCCTTCCTCAACCCCAAACCTCTCAGCACCCAAACCCGCTCAAGTCATCGGCCAACAGTTCCTGGGTTCTCGGTCCCTCAGCGGAACATCAAGGAGACTCCTTGAAGGATCAGCGTATTTTTTTCTTCCCCCCCGCGCTTCATCCGCCTGCTTTTTCTTCACCCGACGAGGAATAACCGAGCGTCCCACCGGCATCAGAATCTGTCAAGCAGCCCGAAGTGTGTTTGCCGCCACGTGTCGAGCACAGGAACCCGACTTGGCCCCGCAGACCCCAACAGAGCCCTTTCCTTCCGAGTGTCTCCAAGCCCAGCGGTCTCCTGAGACAGTCGGAAAATGCCTGCCTTTGTCTGGGACAGCTACCCCGGGGGGGAATTCTCCGGGATTGCCTTCCCGGAACCTTCTCTGGGAGATGGGAAATTTGGACTCGGTCAGGTGTGTGCTGCTATTTCCCGGAAGGCCCGTAGAAGCCAATCATCGACGTTTCCCCTTTTGTTCCTGGGGCTTTTCCGTCCACCTTAGGAGTCCCGGAAGAAGAGTATAAATCATGGAAAGGAAAATCCCCCACCCTCTGGGAATTCTCCGTGCCCAGCCTGACACGGGCGGGGAGCTTTGCCACAGGGAGATCGGCTCCGGGAGAGGCTTTAGGGCTGCCTCGTCCACAAAGCCGTCCCTCGGAGAAGGCGTCGCCACACCCCCGAATCCCAGCGGATCGAACGATGATTTTAAAGTCTCTCTTATTTTTTTCCTGGATTGTTTGTACACATGAAATCATTCCACAGATGGCTGCCTGCCTTATCGTTTCGTTCCTTTACCCTTTGTGAATTGATTTAAACAGAAAAACCATTGCCACTTTCTGATTCGTTTTATCGTATTAAATTTTTATTGGGCTCAGCACCGTCCGCTAGCAGCTGGTCACTCACCCCGTCGGGAATCTGTGCGCCTGGGTGACGGGCACCGCGGTTACGTATCTGGGAGGAAAACGGGGCCGGGCGGAGAGAGGGACGGGCGAAATGTTCGACCGCCTACCACGGGCTCACAAGTCTAGACTTGTTCATTCGGTCGTATTCATTGAGTGCTCGCTGTGTGCAAAACTCTCTAATAAGCACTTGGACTCGGCCTGGCTTTAATTTTCAAGGGAGTCTCAGATTTCTTTTTCATTTGCGTGGGATGGGGCAATGAATTAATCACATTTATTGAGCACTTAGTGGGAGCAGAGCACTGTGCTAAGCGCCTTCTAGACTGTGAGGCCGTTGGGAAGGGATTGTCTCTATTTGTTGCCTAATTGTACTTTCCAAGGGCTTAGTACAGTGCTCTGCCCAAAGTAAACACTCAGTAAATACGATCGACTCAATGAATGAATACAATATGACAGCTGATAGACACATTCTTTGACCACAGTGAGCCTACAGTCTAGGAGGGAGGATAAATCTAGTTGAATAAGTTAGTTTAATCTATTTATTAGATGAATCTATTTGTCCAAAGTTGATAATTGCTGCGTCCAAGTGCTTACTGGGGGCAGAGCACCGTCCTTGGCCCCGGAGTAGGCAGGTGAGGATGATAATGGTGGTATTTGCTAAGCGCTCACTATGTGCCAGGCACTAATATGAGTGCTGGGATCGATACAAGTAAATCTGGTTGGACTGTGTGGCTTGGTGGCAAGAGCCCGGGCTTGGGAGTCAGAGGTCATGGGTTCTAATTCCGACTCCGCCACTTGTCTGTGTGACCTTGGGCAAATCACTTAATTTCTCAGGGCCTCAGTTCCCTCTTCGGTACAGTGGGGATTAAGACTGCGAGCCCCACATGGGACAACCTGAACATCTTGTATTTACCCCAGCACTTAGAACAGTGCTTGGCACATAGTAAGTGCTTAACAAATATCATCATCATCATTATTATTATTATTATTATTAATCCCCATTTGACAGATAGGGTTACTGAGGCCCAGAGAACTGAGGGTCACACAGCAGACAAGCGGCAGAGCCGGGATTAGAACCCAGATCCGTCTGACTCCCAGGTCCGCGTTCTAGCCACTAGTCCACGCTGCTTCTCAATAATCGGGTTGGACCCAGTCCCTCCCCAGGTACGAGGCTTGCCGTCCCGGGGGAGGAGATCGAGGACTTCATCCCCAGTGTACGTGATATGGAAAAGGAGACCCGGAAAAGCCAAGCGACTCGCCCGAGGTCCCGCAGCGGGCTAGTGAAGGAGCTGAGATGAGAACCCGGGTCCTCTGACTCCCAGGCCCGGGTTTAAGGAATGGGGTGAGCCTGTAATCTGCCCCCCTTGGTGACTTTTCGGAGCCAGAAGGTGTTCAGCCCTGCATTCTGCGGAGTTTCTTGCTCAAATGCTGTCCAGTCGGAAGCTCCCCGGTTTCCTCCAGCTTGGGACTGAAAGGGTATAGAGAAGCAGCGTGGCCTAGTGGTTAGAGCATGGGCCTGAGAGTCAGAAGGACCTGGCTCCATCTCTTGCCTGCTGTGTGACCTCGGGCAAGTCACTTCATTCCCCTGGGCTTCAGTTACTTCATTTGTAAAATGGAGATTAAGACCAGAGCCCCACGTGGGACGAAGGCCAGTGTCCCGACTGATCGGCTTACATCCACCCCAGCGGTTAGAACAGTGCCTGGCACATAGTAAGCGCTTAACCACAAAAAGAAAAGAGCGTCGGGTCCAGCGCCGGCGACTCCGTCTATGAGAGATCTGTGGCTGCCGAGGAGGCGACGGCTGGAGTACGGAAGGACCAACCGTGGAGAGGGAAATCCTGCTTCAGGACCTCCGTGAGGTGAGTTGGAGGAGGGCCGTGTAATTGGGGGTGCCCCCCGGGTCACGGGCCTATGGACCCTAAATTGAGGAAGGGAAAATCTTACCCAAAAGCACGGCAGAGCCCTTTCTTCCCCGGGCACGCGGACCTGCTTTTCTGCGGGATTCTTGAGTTTGGGGGCTGCTCGAAGCAAGCTAAGAGGCTGGTTCTGACCAATTCCTCCCAGAGACCTTTGCTGTTACCCCGGGGGGGCTGCTGTCTTTTGGCACCGGGGCAAACCACTCCCCCTCTACTTGACACCTGCCTCACCGCCCCTTTTTTTTTTGTCTCGAGCAGTAGACTTCGAAGACTTTACACCCCAACCCCGTGAGAACAGTACTGGGTAATGATCTGCCGGTGCCTTCCGTTGCCCGATAAACAGGTATGGAGTCAGAATATGTAGTTCGGAAGTTGTATCCTAACGGCTTCGGTGCTTGATCGCTCTCCACCGCTAATATATCGTCACGAGACGCCTCCCCCTCTTCCCCTCTGGGTGGCCTGGAAAGTGGAAGGAGCCCGGACCCGGGAGTCAGAGGACCTGCCTTCTCATCCCGGCTGTGCAGGTTGTTTGCCGTGTGACCTTGGGCAAATCACTGCTCTGGGCCTCCGTTTCCTCAACTGTAAAATGGGGATTAAATCCTGCTCCCGCCTACTTAGGCTGTTGGCCCCGTGTGGGACAGGGACTGGGTCCAATCTGATAAACTTGTAGCTACCCAGTGCTTAGAACAGTGCTCAGAAGCTCTAAGCCTTTGAAGTGGGGGGAGCTGAATCTTTTCCTACTTTGGCCGGGCGAGCCACGGGCCCGTAGGGGCTCCGAGGGCCTGATTAGCTCTCGGCCTGTTTTGTCTTCCCCGGATGACCTTGGCCAGAGGGGACGTGCTGGGCCGGCCCCTGCCCTTCTCCGGCAGCTGGCCAACGTAGAGCTAGGAAGCAGAGCCAGAGCGCGCGACCCTCTGAGGGGCTCTTGGGAGTAGCAGCGTGGCTCAGTGGAAAGAGCACAGGCTTGAGAGTCAGGTCATGGGTTCGAATCCCGGCTCTGCCGCTTAGCTGTGTGCCTGTGGGCAAGTCACTTCACTTCTCTGTGCCTTAGTGACCTCATCTGTAAAATGGGCATTAAGATTGTGAGCCTCACGTGGGACAACCTGATGACCCTGTATCTCCCCCAGCGCTTAGAGCAGTGCTCTGCGCATAGGAAGCGCTTAACAAATAACCAACATTGTTAGCAATGCAAAGGAAAAACCCCCTGCCCACTTCTACCTCCTTAGCGGGGGAGTTTATGGTATTTGTTTAGGGCTTACTGTGTGTCTACCGCTGTTCTAATAATAACGATGGCATTTGTTAGGCGCTTACTATGTGCCAAGCACTGTTCTAAGCTCTAGGGTAGAGACAGAGGTAATCAGGTTGTCCCACATGGGGCTCACGGTCTTAATCCCCATTTTCCAGATGAGTTAACTGAGGCACAGAGAACTGAAGTGACTTGCCCAAAGTCACACGGCTGAGAAGTGGCGGAGGCGGGATTAGAACCCCCGATCTCTGACTCCCAAACCCGGGCTCTTTCCACTAAGCCACGCTGCTTCTCAACTATGGCGTTTGTTAAGCGCTTAGAGTAGGTACAAGTTAAGTCCGCCACCGTCCCTGTCCCTCATGGGGCTCACATTCTAAGTAGGAGGAGGAACAGGTGTTGAGTCCCTGTTTGAGGGAAACCGAGGCACAGAGCAGTGAAGCGACCTGCCCCGAGTCGCCCAGCCAAGCGATTGGCCGAGCTGGGATTAGAATCCAGGTCCTCTGACTCCCAGGCACGGGCTCTTTCCAATAGGCCACGCTGCTGCTCTTCAGGTTGTCGATATGACCTTCTTTCCCGTTGGCCAAGGCCCGCTCGAGCCCAACAAGCCTGCGGAGCAGAGGAGAGGACGGGAAGGAAGAAGAGGGAGAAAGAAGGAAAGACGGGTGGGAAGAAGAGGAGAAAAAAGGCTGGGCAGAGGGAAAGAACCTGGTGGCCACTTCCCCCCCGGGACCCTGAGCCTGCAGGCTGAGCCCCTCCCTCTAATGCCTGGGGTGGGGCCGTCACCATTTCCCTCCTTCCTCCTCCTCTTATTAATAAATTCCTTTGTTCAGTCATATTTATTGGGCGTCTATTGTGTGCAGGGCACTGTACTAAGCGCTTGGAAACTACTATACAGCAATAAAGAGACAATCCCTGCCCACAACGGGGTCACGGTCTAGAGGGAGGGAGACAGACCCAGCCCCCCAACAGGCAGGGGTAAGAGGTGTTACCACCATTTTGACTCCAAGGGGGAGGGTCCTAGCAGTAGCTTCCTCCCGCAGCATGGATTTCTGGATAGATCCCAGGCCCGGGAGTCAGAAGGACCTGGGTTCTAGTCCCAGCTCCACCGCGTGTCTGCTGGGGGACCCCGGACAAGCCACTTGACTCCTCTGTGCCTTGGTTTTCTCATCTCTAAAAATGGGAATTAAATCCTACTCCCTCCTCTCTAGACCGTGAGCCCCATGCCGTACAGGGACTGCATCCAAACTGATAAACTCGTATCCACCCCAGCGCTAAGAACAACGCTCGGCGCATAATAAGCACTTTACAAAGACCGTTATGACCACACACCTCCCAAAAAGCAGGTGGCTTTTCCTCTTCAGGGCCGATGGATCGATCGTCACCCCCGTGATATTGGTGTTGATGGACAGGTCCTGGGACCAGCCTGGTGGAAACAGCAGGGGACCTGGGTTCTAGTCCCGACTCTGCCACTTGTCAGCTGTGGGACTGTGGGCAAGTCACTAAACTTCTCTGTGCCTCAGTTACCTCATCTGTAAAATGGGGATTAAGACTGTGAGCCTCATGTGGGACAACCTGATTACCCTGTATATCCCAGCGCTTAGAACAGTGCTCTGCACATAGTAAGCGCTTAATAAATACCAACATTATTAGTAGTATTAATCCTGGCTCCACCCCTCTCCGACTCTATAACCACGGACAAGTCACTTAACGTCTCTGCCTCAGCTTTCTCATCTGTGAAATGGGGTTCAATACCTGCTCTCCCTACTTAGACCGTGAGCCCCTTGTGGAACAGGGACTATATTAATAATATTCGTTAAGCACTTACGACGTGCCAAGCAAAGTTCTAAGCGCTGGCGTAGATACAAGCTACTCAGGTTGGACACAGTCCCTGTCCCACCTGGAGCTCACAGCCTTCATCCCCATTTTTCAGATGAGGTAACTGAGGCCCAGAGAAGTGAAGCGACTTGCCCAAGGTCACGCAACTGACAAGTGGCAGAGCTGGGATTAGAACCACCTCCTTCTGACTCCCAGGCCCGCGCTTTTTAGACTGTGAGCCCATTGTCGGAGAGGGATTGTCTCTATCTGTTGTCCAATTGTACATTCCAAGCGCTTGGTACAGTGCTCTGCACATAGTAAGCGCTCAATAAATACGATTGAATGAATGAATGACTATCCACTAGGCCACACTGCTTCCCTGTAGGTAACGTTATTATCTTGCTTCTAGAGAAGTAAACTTTTGGCCTAAAGGTAAAAGCCCGGACCTAGGAGTCAGAGAACGTGGGTTCTAATCCCGGCTCCGCCACTTGTCTGCCCCGTGGCCTTGGACAAGGCACTAAACTTCTCAGTGCCTCAGTTTCCTCATCTGTAAAATCACGTGGGTCAACCCGATTACCCTGTATCTACCCCAGCGCTTAGAACAGTGCTCTGCACATAGTAAGCGCTTAACAAATACCAACATTATTATTATTATTATTATTACTCCTTTCTACTTAGACTGTGAGCCCAATGTGGGACAGGGACTGTGTCCAACCCGATTAACTTGTATCTACCTCAGCGCTTCGAACAGTGCGTGGCACAGCGTAAGCGCTTAAGAAGTACCAAATTGCTGTTATTATCAGTATTATTACGAGTGCTTAGTACAGTGCTTTGCCCCCAGTAAGCTCTCAATAAACACAGGTGAATTATTACTATTATCTACCTCAGTGTTTGACCCACAGTATGGGCTTCGGCATAGCCCATTATTATTATTATTCAGTAGTATTTATTGAGCGCTTACTATGTGCAGAGCACTGTACTAAGCGCTTGGAATGGACAGTTCGGCAACAGATAGAGACAATTCCTTGCTCACAGGGGCTGCTGAGGAACTGTGGTTAGGGAGGAGCGGAGGAAGGCCAGGAGAAGCAGGATGGTTTAGGGGGGAAAGATAAGGAACCCAGCTGGCTGATAACACAAACAAGTCGCATTCTTGGGCACCTCGCCTGTGCCCTTTTTCTCTTTGTGCTTCTCTCTTGAAAAAGCAGCGTGGCCCAGTGGAAAGAGCACGGGCCTGGGAGTCAGAGGACCTGGGTTCTACTCATGGTTCGGCCTCCCGCCCGCTGTGCGGACTTGAGTCAGTCACTTCCCTTCTCGGGGCCTCAGTTCCCTCATCGACAGAATGGGGATTCAAACCCTGTTCTCCCTCCTACTTAGGCTGTGAGCCCCATCTGGGACCTGATTGCCTTGCTTAGTACAGTGTTTGGCACATAGTACGGGCTTAACGAAAACCACAATTACTGTTCCTTCAGAATAACAATAATTGTGGCTTTGGTTAATCAGCGACTATCTCAAGCCACCAACTGCTGGTGATCAGATCAGACACAGTCCCTGTCCCACATCTTGTTTTAATGGTCTTTGCTAAGCGATTACTGCATGCCAGGCACTGTTCTAAGCACTGAGGCGCTGTTCTTGCAGCTCCCAGTTTAAGGTGGGGAGAGGAGAACCGGTATTTCATCCCCATTTTACAGATGGGGGAACTGAGGCACTTGGCAGTAAAGTGATTTGCGCAGGGTCGCAGCAGGCAAGTGGTGGAGCCCGGGATTCGAAACCAGGTCTCCAGGCTCCTGGGGCTGTGACCTCTCCACCAGGCCACACTGCCAGGCAGTCGATCGATCCATCGAAGGTATTTATTGAGTGTTTTCTGTGTGCAGAGTAAGCAGCGTGGCTTAGTGGAAACGGCACGGGCTTGGGTGTCACGGGATCTGGGTTCTGATCCCAACTCTGCCACTTGTCTTCTGTGTGACCATAGGCAAGTCACTGAACTTCTCTGGGCCTCAGTTACCTCATCTGTAAAATGGGGATTAAAAGTGTGAGCCCCACGTGGGACAACCTGCTTACCCTGTATCTATTCCAGCGCTTAGAACGGTGCTTGGCACAGAGTAAGTGCTTAACAAATACCATAATTATTATTATTGCTAAGCACTTGGGAGAGGACAATTTTACAGACACTCATGCTTGATTTCCACAGGAAGTGGGATGAGCAGGTAACAGAGTGATTGAAAAGTGTCCTTGTCCCCACCTGGGGAAGAGGCCCCGATCGAACGAGCTTAGAAAAAGCCGCCTTTTTCTGGAAGTGGGCACCTTCCCTGGTGAGAGCCCCTGGTCCCGAGTGAGGGTTGAGGACGGAGGAGGGGGTTGTCTTACCCTCCACCTCTCGCACCCCCGAGTGTAAAGGAACGGTGGCTGTATCCCGGCCGGCATCCTGGTCATCCCCCCCCTTGGACACATCCGCCTGGGAACGCTTCCGGCGGGACGCAGGCTGGGGGGTCAGGGAAGAGCACGGATCCGTCGGTCCCGTTAGCCGGGGCTGACCATCTGGAGCCCCTCCCCCCTGCAGGTTCCCATCTGGGCAGAGCTGGCTGCAGCATCCGTTCCCTTCTCCCTCCGCCCCTCCCCTGCTCTCTCCACACCCCCCTCCACCATTCCTCCCCATCCCTACCCACGGGCAGGGCGAGCGCATCACCCGGCCTCTGGCTTAACCGTCGCCGCCTCTCTCGTCCTCTGGCAGCCTGCTGGTCCTCTCGCTCCGATGCAGTCGGCATCTCCGGCGGCCTCTCCCTCTGCACGTCTCCGGGCCCGGCAGACGGGGGTCGACTGAGACGACCGAGGATCGGTGTCCCTCCGGGCACCCCCGGCCGTCCACCCGCCCGGAGCGGCCTGGCCCAGCTCGGGCCCCGCGGCGGATCGCGGCCCTCCCCACCCCCCTGGAGGACCCAGTCGGGGCGGGGAGGGGGCGGTCCACGCAGGAAGAGGATGTTCACGGCCAAGTCCAACTCGGTGTCGCCTTCCCCGTCCATGGAGCAGGCGGACGCGGACGCGCTGGACATCAACACCAAGGTGCAGCTGTACGGCGTGCTCTGGAAGAGGCCCTTTGGCCGGCCGTCGGCCAAGTGGTCCAGGAGGTGAGGGGGACGGGGGGGCGCCCGGGGGACGGGGGCGATGGGCCGGCCGAAACCGATCGGGTAGCTCTCCCGGTGGGTCCCCGGCCTGGGCCGGCCCCGAGGGGCGCTTGGGAAAAGCCTTCTTGGGCTGGCGGCCAAACCGGACTGGACATTGGGAATCTCCAGTTCCATTTCCCACATCCCCCACGCACAGCCACTGCTGACCAGCTGCCCGTCCTTGGTTGACCTTGGGTGAGTGGGGGGCCTTCCGTTCTGCCTTCTGGCTGGGGAGGGGCTCAGAGGTGGCAGGGACTTTGAGATCCGGGGAGAAAGAGGGCATGGTGTAGGGGGAGGAGGGTGGGAATTCAACACCAACCCCCTCCCATTGTTAGCTCGAGGGTGTCCCCTCCCCACCCTCGCCAGCTGCAGGAAGGGAGAGGGGGGCTTCTCTGAACGTGAGGGTCCCGCCGGAGACAAGTTTGGCTTTGGGCAGGAAAGGCGGGGAGACTCCCAAGGGGATCTTTTTGTCTTAGAGCTAGAGAAGTCCAGCTCTCCAAGGAGAGAGACCCATCCCCCTCCAGTCCTCCCACGCTTCCTCACCCCACCACCCACGACCTGCAGCTGGTCCCTGGGGACCACCTCCAACCCCAGGCTGGGCCGGGAGGTCAGAGCGGGTCCTGTCTCTCCCAGCCCACCCCTCCAGGGATCGTCACTGGTTCCATGGGGAGGCACTTGGAAACAAAGTCTTCCAGGAGCCCCTCCTGGGGCACACAGTAAGCGCTCAATAAATACCATTAGATGAATGAATGAATGGGAAGAAGCCTAGGGGTGGAGAAAGTAGGGTGGCGGGTGGGGGAGATGAAGGGGGAGCCAGGGAAGAGAGGAGGAGGATGAGGAAGAGGGGAAAATGCCAACCAAATGGCCGGAATAAGAGGGCCCTGAACCCGTCAGAATTCGAGGGGAAGGAAGGGAAGATGGCCGAGAGGCGGTTTAATGCCAGAGCTCCCCAATTCCTCAGTGCCTCAGCCCCGGTCCTCCCCTCTGGCCTGCCTTTCGTTTAGCTCCCGGCTCTCGGGGTCGGGAGATGTGGTACGAAGGGGCCCGGTGGTTTGGGTGCACTAATTATACTCCCTTCATTTTCTCCTGGAAATGTGTCAGGATTGCTCTATCACTAAGGCAGCCAAAAAAAAAATGGGACACTTCTGGGTAAACATTAAAATAGATTTGGGGTCAGAAACCTGGCCCTTTTGATAATTATGAAAACTGTGCTATCTGGAAAGCACTTACTATGTACTACGCCCTCTGATAAGAACTGGGGTACATTCAGTGGGATTCGTTCCATCGTATGTATTGAGCACTCACCACGTGCAAAGCACTGTGCCAAGCACTTGGGAGAGTGCAACCACAATCCCACATAATAATAATAATAATAATGGTATTTGTTAAGCGCTTACCGTGCGCCAGGCACTGTACTAAGCACTGGGGTGGATATAAGCAAATCAGGTTGGACCCAGTCCCTTGTCCCATGTGGAGCGCTCAGTCCAATCCCCATTTTACAGATGAGGGAACTGAGGCCCAGAGAAGTGAAGTGACTTGTCCGAGGTCACACAGCAGACGCGTGGCAGGGGCAGGATTAGAACCCAGGCTGTTCTGACTCCCAGGCCCGGGGTCTATCCGCTACGTCATGCTGCTTCAACATAGTCCCTGCCCCACGTGGGGCTCACGCACTAAGGGGGAGTGAGAGCAGGTGTTTATTCCTCATTTACTGATGAGGAAACTGAGGCCCAGAGATGTTAAGGGACTTGCCCAAAGTCAGTCAGCGGGCAGGTTCCAGAGCCAGGGTTAGAATTCGGCTCCTTCCACTAACTAGGCCACATTAGTCAGTCGATCATATTACTGAGCGCTTATTGTGTGCAGAGCACTGTACTAAGCGCTTGGGAGAGTACAATAGAACAATAAGCAGACACATTCCTTGCCCACAACGAATTTACAGGCTAGAGGAGGAGGAGACAGATATTAATAGAAATAAATAAATTACAAGTAGGAACATTACCCGATTTGCTTGGATCCACCCCAGTGTCTGGCACATAGTAAGCACTTAAGAAATACCACAGTCATTACCTTTTCTGAGCAAGGTGGCTAAGGTGACCCCCTCCCTCTGCTGTTTGGAGCTCCCTTTTGGTCCCGGGGCTAGGGTCCCCAGGCATAATAATAAAAATGATGTTTGTTAAGCGCTTACTAGGTGCCAGCCCCTGTACTAAACGCTGGGGTGGATACACGCAAATTGGGCCGGACACAATCCCCGTCCCGCGCAGGGCTCACGGTCTTAATCCCCATTTTACAGATGAGGTAACTGAAGCCCAGAGAGGTGAAGTACCTTGCCCAAGGCCACCAGCAGATAAGCGGAGCCGGGATTAGAACCCAGGTCCTTCTGACTCCCAGGCCCGTGTTCTATCCACTGCACTAGGCCGCTCCTCTGTCCACGGTTGAAATGACATCCCTGCACTTCCCCTCACAACCCACAGACATCCCTCCTTTCATTCATTCATTCCACCGTATTTATTGAGCGCTTACTGTGTGCAGAGCACTGTACTAAGCGCTTGGAAAGTACAATTCGGCAACAGATAGGGACACTCCCTCTCCAACAACGGGCTCTCGTCCATCCGAGAGTTTACCGCAGTTGGCTAGTTTGAAGGCCCCGGGCCCTTTCCGTGGCAGCTCTGGGCTCAACCCACGCCCAAGGGGACCCGCACTGCTCTCTGGCAGCGTGGCCTAGCGGCTAGAGCCCGGGCCTGGGAGGCAGAAGGAGCCGGGTTCTAATCCCGGCTCCGCCACTTGTCCGCTGCGTGGCCCTGGGCAAGTCGCTCCGCTTCTCTGGGCCACCCACGTGGGGCTCGCAGTCTCTAACCCCCATTTTACGGGGGAGGTCACTGAAGCCCAGAGTAGTGAAGCGACTCGCCCAAAGTCACACGGCTGACAAGCGGCGGAGCCGGGATTAGAAGCCAGGTCCTTCCGACTCCCAGGTCCGTGCTCTAGCCACCAGGCCACCCTGATTCTCAGAATCCAAGTGGGACAGGAGGCAAGGCGGAAGGCGGGATCACCAACCATCGAAGCTGGAGTCTCCCCGGGAGCCTCCTCCGCTCCCCTGGGCCGGGTCGGGGTGCGGGGCGGGGGAAGGGGAAGGGAGGCAGAGGCCGGCCTGGACGGCCCGCCCAACTCCTCTGCACTGTAAGCTCCTAGCGGGCTAGTGTCTGTTCACCGCTCTATTATACTTATTCAATCCTGTTTATTGAGCGCTTACCGTGTGCCGAGCACTGTACGAAGCTCTCGGGAGAATGCAGTATCACAATAAGCGAACATATTCCCTGACCACAGTGAGCTTACGGTCTAGAGGAGGAGACAGACATTAATGTAAATGAATTACGGATATGGACGTAGTGTACTCTCCCAAGTGCTTAGTACAGAGAAGCAGCGTGGCTCAGGGGAAAGAGCACAGGCTTGGGAGTCAGAGGTCATGGGTTCGAATCGCAGCGCTGCCACTTGTCAGCCGTGTGACTGTGGGCGGGTCACTTCACTTCTCTGGGCCTCAGTTCCCTCATCTGTAAAACGGGGATTAAGACTGTGAGCCTCAGGTGGGACAACCTGATTACCCTGTATCACCCCAGCGCTTAGAACGGTGCTCTGCACGCAGTAAGCGCTTAACAAATGTCAACATTATTATGATTATTACAGTGCTCTGCACACAGAAATACCATCGAATGGATGAATGAATGTCCCTTCCCTCCTCCGCCGCGCCTCGGCTTCCCTACGCGTCTTGCCGGAGTCTGTGGGCCCGCTGGGGAGGGGCGTGGGCCGACGGGGATTTTCCCGGAGGTCCGGCCAGCCTGAGGTAGAGTGGCTCATTAAGGAGGATCGATGTGCGCACTCTCTCTCTCCTACTCTCTCTCTTTCTGTCTCTGAGTCGGGGCCGGGGCTCCGTAAATACCCGATGGGCCGGATGGCGCTGGCGGGGCCGCTCTGCTCAGCTGGGGAGGGTCCCCGCCGACCCAGGTGCCCACGGCCGGCCAGGGCAGCCCGGGACGCCAGCGGGACGGGCGGCCCTCCCCGGGCCCGGCCTGGATCACTGCCACCCCGCTTCTCCCTGGCCCTCCCACCTCACCCCCGAGCCGCCCTCTGCCAGCTCTGAGCAGGGAGGAAAGCTGCCGCTGTCGATGGCGGTCAGGCGGCGGAAGAAGGGTCGATGGAGTGGGGAGAGGCCGAGGGCAGAGCAGAGATGGCTCGTGCGTGGGCTTGCCCCGTGAGTCAGGTCCTTCCGGGGCCTGGCCTGTGCCCTCGGAGCGAGGGGCCTGTGAGTAAGCGGTTTCGGCAGCCCCAGGACACGGGCCAGCCACCCTCGTCCTCGTTCAGTCCTATTCGTTCATTCATCCGTGTTTCTTGAGCGCTTACCTCGTGCAGAGGACTGTGTTAAGTGCTTGGGAGAGGACAGTAGTACAGTAAACAGACCCGTTCCCTGAGAACCACAGTCTAGAGACCTTTAAGGGAGGTGGCGGGTGGCCCTTCTCGCCCAAGCCTCATCCGGGTGGGAGGTTGGCGGTGGTGGAAGTTAGGGGGTCCCGGGAGATGCTGGAATCTGGCCGTCCGAAAGGGAGGCCCAGGGAAGGTACGCAGGGTTGGGACAATGGGCCCTGCAGACGCTTCACCCACCATCAGTCAGTCAATCCTATTTTTTGAGCGCTTACTCAGTGCGGAGCACTGTACTAAGCTCTTGGGAGAGTCCGACGGAACAGTAAACGGAGCTCCACAGATCCACGACCCACAGTCCCACAGCCGAGCCCCGTAGCTTCACGGCCCCACAGCTTCACGGCCTCACAGCTCCACGGACTCACAGCCCCATTGCCCGCGGCCCCAAGGCCGAGCCCCGTGACCCCACGGCCGAGCCCTCAGCCCCACGGCCGAGCCCACGGCCCCGCCACCTGCCTTCAATCTGGCAAAGACCACAGACCTGCCGCATAGTAAGCACTTAACGAATACCACAATTATTATTATTATTCATATAAATGAGTAAATTACCCAGGGCCTACTTGGCCCTCCTCCTGGCACAAGCGCACACTCTTACGCACACACACACGCAGCCCAGCATACGGGCCCACACTGGCTCAGTGCAGTTGCGTGTGGGTGTGAGGCTGTGGGGCCGGGGCGCAGGGTTTGTTGGTCTCCTGGCCCTGCTTCTGCTGTGCTGTAGGACCTCGGTTGAGTGAGCCCTCCCTCTTTGTGGGGGTCTCAAGCCCTCACCCAGAGGTGGCCAGCGGAGGAGGGGGTCCAGGCTCTGAGCGCCACCAGCCAGAATCGCCAGAATCCCACTGCTCCGGGCTCCTCCTTGGCACTGGGGTTTAAAGCAGTCCATCATCGCGCCGCCTCTTACCTCACCTTGCTATTCTCCTACTACAACCCAGCCCGCACACTTTAATTCTCGAATGCCAACCTACTCGCTGTGCCTCCATCTTGCCTGGGCCCTGGCTTCCAGTCCACCCCAACTCGGGCCCAACAGGCCGGGCCTCAATGGGCCTTGGAGTTCTGGTTGACACAGGATAATAATAATGATAATCATGATATTTCTGGTTGACACAGGATAATAATAATGATAATCATGATATTTGGTAAGCTCTTACTATGTGCCGGGTACAGTACTAAGTGCTGGAGTGGGCATAAGCGAATGGTGTTGGACACAGTCCCTGTCCCAAATGGGGCTCGCGGTCTTAATCCCCGTATTACAGATGAGGTCACTGAGGCACAGGGAAGTGAAGTGACTTGCCCAAGGTCAAACAGCAGAGAAGTGGTGGAGCTGAGATTAAAACCCAGATCCTCTGGCTCCCAGGCCCTGGGCTCTTTCCCCTAGGCCATGCCACCTTGTTACACAGTGTTGTCATGATGTCATTCGTGAAGTTTTTCCGGAAATCCACAGAAGGTAGATGTGTCCCTGGGGCGCCCTGACAAGCACCCCCTCCTCCGCACCGTCCTCACGCCCCACAGAGCCGTTAGTTTCTCCCGGTCCACAGGTGCCGCTTCCGGGCCGGCACCCGGCGGCCGGAGCCTGGGCCGAGGAAGGCCGCCTGGGCGGGAAGATGTCCGGTGCCGTAGCAGCGAGGGGCAATCCAGCTGAGAGCGCGGCCACCTGACCTGCCCACAGGACAGCTCTGGCCTGCCCTCCTTGCCCGGGACCGGGCTCGGGGACGTATTCTGTGGGGAGGGGGAAGAGGAGAAGGGGAGGGTCTCTTCTCGGAAGCAGCAGCGGCAGCCCTGGACGTCAGAGGACTCAGGTGGGGACTCTTGGGCCCGTGGTCTTGGCCAGATTGAAGGCAGGCAGCGGGGCTGTGGGCTAAGATGAGGGGCCGTGCGGCTTGGCTGTGGGATTGTGGGGCCATGGGGTTTGGCTGCGGGCTAGGTGGCGGGGCCGTGGGCAGTGGGGCTGTGAGTCCGTGGAGCTGTGAGGCTGTAAAGTTGTGGGGCTCGGCTGTGGGGCTCAGCTGTGGAACTCGGCCGTGGGGCTCGGCTGTGAGCGCCGGACCGGTGGCTGCCGGGCAGGGCAGAAAAGGGGCAGGAGCAGAGCCTCAGAAGGGTTAACAGGAGACGCAGCGGGGCCTAGTGGATAAAGCTCGGGCCTAGGAGTCAGAAGGACCTGGGTTCTAATCCCCGCTGTGCCACTTGTCTGCTGAGTGACCGTGGGCAAGTCACTTCAATTCTCCATGCCTGTTACCTCATCTGTAAAATGGAGATTAAGACTGTGAGCCCCACGTGCGACAGGGACTGTGTCCAACCTGATTAGCTTGTATGTACCCCGGTGCTTAATACAGTGCCTGGCACATAGGAAGCACTTAAAAAATACCATTAAAAAGAACGAAACAGGAAGCAGCTCTGAGTTGGGGGGCAGGGAGGGTTGGGGGAGGATCCTGGGGAGCAGGCATTGGCCTAAATTCATCAAGTGACATCAACCAATTCCCTCTCAACTGGAAGCTCTCTGTGGGCAGGGAACATATTACCAACTCTGTTATATTGCACTCTCCCATGCTTAATACAGTGCTCTGCACACAGTAAGCACTCAGCGTGGCCTAGTGGATAGAACATGGGCGTGGGAGTCACTGCTCTAGGAAGATACAAACTAATCACGTTGGACACTGTCCCTGTCCCACATGGGGCTCACAGTCTACACATGAGGAAACTGAGGCACAGACAAGTTAAGTGACTTGCCGAAGGTCTCACGCACAGCAGACAGGTGTTGGAGCTGGGACTGGAACCCAGATCCTTCTGATTCTCGGGCCCGTGATCTCTCCACTAGCCAACACTGCTTCTCAGTTCCGGGCAGAGCCCCCGAGGTGATGGGAGAGGGCATCCGTGGGATGGGGGAATCCGTTGAGACGGAGGGTGGGCGATGTTGTCTTAGTTGGGTCAGGGCAGGGCTCGGGGGCAAGGTCGGGGGCAGCCGTGGCTCCGAGTGGGCCACTGGCCGTGGCTTGAAGCAGCGAGCAACTTCTTCTTTGCTACGCTTGTATCTTCTCGTCCTGCCGAGGCAACTCCTGAGTCTCCCTCCCTTGGCGGAGCTGGACCAACTTTCCCACCAGACACGAGTAATTATTACTATTATTATTATTATGGGATTTGTTAAGTGCTTACTATGTGCCAGGCACTTTACTAAGCGCCGGGTTGGAGACAAGTCGATAGGGCTGGACAGCCCCCGTCCCACGTGGGGCTCACAGTCCTATTTTACAGATGAGGGAACTGAGGCCGAGGGAAATGAAGCGACTTGCCCAAGGTCACACAGCAGGCAAGTGGCGGGACAGGATTAGAACCCAGGACCACCTGACTCCCGAGCCCGGGCTCTAGCTACTAGGCCGTGCTGTTTCCAATTCCAGGCTGATCCTGGGGCGGGGTCCAGGCCTGGACTCTGTCTCTGGAAGAGGAGAGGTTCCCCCTGGGGTGTCCCATAGAAACCCCAAGGGCACCGGAGGCTGAAGCCAGGCAGAAATAGGCAACCATCAGCCCTCTGTCCCCTGCACACTCCCCATCCATCAATCAATCAGTCAGTGGTACTTAATGAGTGTTTAATGATAATAATGCTAGTGGTATTTGTTAAACACTTACAATGTGCCAGGCACTGTTCTAAGCGCCGGGGTAGATACAAGATAATCGGGTTGGACGCAGTCCCTGTCCCACACGGGGCTCAGTCTCAATCCTCATTTTACAGATAAGGTAACTGAGGCCCAGAGAGCTGAAGTGACTTGCCCAAAGTCTCACACCAGACAAGTGGCGGAGCTGGGATTAGAATCTATGACCTACTGATGCCCAGACTCTACCCACTTGGCCATGAGTGCTTACTATAATTATAAAAATTGTGGTATTTGTTGAGCGCTTAGAATGTGCTGGGCACTGTACAGAGTTCTGGGGTGGATGCAAGCAAATCGGGTTGGTCCCAGTCCCTGTCCCACTTGGGGGTCACAGTCTCAATCCCCTTTGACAGATGAGGGAACTGAGGCCCAGTGAAGTGATTTGCCCAAGGTCACAAAGCTGACAAGTGGCAGAGCCGGGATTAGAATCCGTGACCTGCTGACTCCCGGGCCTGTGCTCTATCCACTACCCCAGGATGCCTTGCCCCCCTCCTTGAGGAGAGAGCAAAGGACTCAAGGACAGGAGTCCTGATCTCTAATTCCGGCTCCGCCATCTGCCCGCTGTGAGACCATGGGCCAGCAGCGTCTCTGGGCCTCAATTTGCTGATTGGCAAAATGGAGACAAAATGCCTCTTCTCTCTCCCACTTAGGCCGTGAGCAGGGGCTGTGTATGATTATTATTAATTAATCATATTTATTGAGCGCTTACTGTGTGCAGACCACTATATCGAGCGCTTGAATGATCTGAATTCCGTGTATTTACCCTAGGGCTCACTTCAGCGCTTCACGCAATCAGTTCCCCCAATTACCGGGCATTAGCGGCTATCGTCCTCTTTCCTCTTCCTCCTCAGGTTCTTCATCATCAAGGAGAGCTTTCTGCTCTACTACTCCGAGAACGAAAAGAAGAGCTTTGAAAGCAATAAATATTTCAATATCCACCCTAAGGTGAGGTCCCTTCTCCCTCTACCTCCTGCCCAATCTATCCTGGAGGGATAGGGCTGGGCGGAGTGGCGGGGCTGGGCAGCTCCATCCGACCTGGGGCTTGGAGGAGTCCGAGAGCCCCAGCCTGGAGCAAGTTCCTGTCTCCCCGGATTATCCGGGTGGGGAGAACTGTGCCCTCCTCTGGCCCCTGACGACCCTCTGTACCCTCCTCTGGTCTGGGCCACCGGTCCTCTGTGGGAGGGCTAGGTCAGCGGTCCCGCCACCCCACCCCCGCCTTCGCTCCCGGCCCCCAGCCCAGGATCGACAGGATGGGACGCTGGTCCCGCTGGGCGGTGACGGCTGCCCTCTCGCCCTCCCCCCCCCCGGGGATGGCGGGCTCTGATGCTTCCTCCAGGGTGTCATACCTCTGGGGGGCTGCCTCGTGGAGGCCAAAGAAGAGCCCAATATGCCATACGCGATGAAGATCTCCCATGAGGACTTTCACGTGAGTAAAGCCCCGCTCACCAAGGCTGGGCAGTGGAAGCAGCTTGACCTGCAGGGCCTCGCTGCTTCCTCCGGTCACTCGCTGGGCAGTTGGAGGCAGGGAATGTGCCCGCTCGCTGTGCTCTTTTACTCCCCCAAACGCTTAACGCGGTGCCCGCACTCTGGAATTACGACCGACTGAACGAATGAATCAACAGTGGGTTTGAGGAGCGGTCTGGAATTCCCTAAACTCATTTCACCATCCTAGCCCTCCTGATGATAATAATTATGGTATCAGTTAAGCCTTACTATGTGCCCAGCGCTGTTCTAAGCGCTGGGGGGAGATACAAGTTAATGGACATGGGCCCATGTCCTACACGGGGTTCACGGTCTTAATCCCCATTTTACAGATGAGGTCACGGAGGCGCGAAGAAGTGAAGCGATTTGCCCGAGGTCATACGGCGGACATGTGGCTGAGCCGGGAGTAGAACCCAGGTCTTCTGACTCCCAGGCCCGGGCTCTTTCCGCTAGGCCACGCTAGCCGTTCTAACTGTCCTAGCCCTCTTAGCTGTCCTAGGGATAGTTGGGTGGGTGACTGTGTCCTGGGCAGTGAGGAGGGAGGGAGGAGGAGGAGGAGGGCAAAGGAGGGCGGGGAGGGTGAATGTCTGAGGTCTGCAGTTACGGGGGGGAGAAGCAGAGTGTGACTGTAGTCCACAAGAAGCTTCAAAATAAGAGGTTTGCCCTCGATTGAAGACCTCCTTAAAAAAAGGTAAAAAGGGGATTAAGAATACAGGGTCTGTGTCCAACCTGATTAGCTTGTATCTACCCCAGTGCTTAGAAGAGTGCTCGATACGTAGTAAACACTTAAGTACCAACATTATAATTATTATTAAAGAGAGAAAACCCACTGGCCCCACCTGCCTCAGTGGACCAGGTGTCCATACCTGGGCACCTTGGTAGGATGGCCCGGGTGGTGTTTGCCCGGGTCCACCCTGGGTCTTGCTGGCCCTGCTGCTGAGAGCGGGGCCTGGCTCTGATGCACCCCACCGAGGAGGCCGAGCGGGTGGGGGGAAGAGCCAGGGTGGGCTAGAAGACGGCCCCAAAGCAGGCCGGACTCTCGGACCCTCACCGGGCACCGCCTGGGCCCCTCTCCCCCAGGGCAATATCATTTTGGCAGCAGAGTCCGAGTTCGAGCAGGCGCAGTGGCTGGAGATGCTGCAGGAATCTGGAAAAGTGTGAGTGTCCGAGGGGACCGGGGCCGGGGAGGAGCGGTGGGGGGGAGAGGTGGATTCCCTCCGTCCTGCCCCCGAGAAGGGCTTCGCTGGACTGTCCGGTCCCGACTAGGGATGACCTCCCAACTGGTCCCTGGGAGGGCTGGGGCCCCACGTGTCCTGACCACAATCCGGGTCACACCCCGAAGATGGGAAATTCCGGTCCATGGAAGAGGGTGGGGTGGGTGTCGGGAGCGGGCAGGCCAGGAGGAGGGATGGAGATTGTTTGGGATGGGGGGAAGTGTCCAGATGTGGGGAGGGGCAGAGGGCCGGCCTTTCCCTCAGTCTCCCCCATACCACGGATGGTCCAAGGCAGGGATGAAGCCTCGGGGCTTCGTCCCCTCTGGCCCATCGACCTCGTGGCCTCCAACGGGGAGTGGCAGCCGGCTTCACCTGACCTGGGATCGAGCCCGTCCTCTAGAACAAGATTTTCTCTCCCCTCTCCCATGTTCGCCCTTCCCATCTGCCGTCTCTTCCCAGGACCTGGAAGAATGCTCAGTTAGGAGAAGCCATGATCAAGAGCCTGGAGACCCAGGGGCTGCAGCTGGCCAAGGAAAAGCAGGAGTATTTGGGTCGGATGGGGACAGTGGTTGTAACGGGGTGGCTTTGCTGGGGGTTGTTGGGCTACCAATCAATCAGTGGTATTTATTGAGCACTTACTGTAATGCAGAGCACTGTACTAAGAGCTTGGGAGAGTAAAGTACAACAGACGTGGTAGACACGTTCCCTGCCTGCAACAGGCTTACGGTCTCGAGGGGAAGACGGCATTAATAATTAATAATAATTAGAGAAGCAGCGAGGCTCAGTGGAAAGAGCACGGGCTTGGGAGTCAGAGGACGTGGGTTCCAATCCCGGCTCCGCCACTTATCTGCTTATCTTGGCCAAGACACTTAACTTCTCTGTGCCTCAGTTACCTCATCTGGAAAATGGGGATTAGGACTGTGAGCCCCATGTGGGACAGCCTGATTACCTTGTGTCTACCTGAGCCCTTAGAACAATGCTTGGCACCTAGTAGGCGCTTAACAAATACCATGATTATTGTTAATAATAGAAATAAATGAATTAGGGGTATGGACATAAGTGCTGGTGGGTAGGTAGCGATAAATAAAGAGAGCAAATCTGGGTGACGCAGTAGGGAGTGGGAGGAAATGAGGGATTAGTTAGGGATGGCCTCTTGGAGGGCTAAGAGGCAATTGGCCGTATCCTAGCGACCTGCGGATAGAAGGGGAACATCTCTGCTCCTTCCCAGTGCTCCTTGGTGTGGAGAAACTGACTGGGCCATAATAATAATGTTTGTATTACTCATAACTCATCTGAGTGTGTGTGTGGTTTGATTGATTATGTGTGTCCACTATCAATCCATCAGTCAGTCGTACTTCAATACTATTTATTGAATGCTGACTATGTGCAGAGCACTGTACTAAGCACTTGGAATGTGTTTATTGAGCACTTACTGTGTGCTGAGCCCTGTGATAATAATAATGATATTTGTTCAGCACTTATTTATTCAATCGTATTTATTGAGCGCTTACTATGTGCAGAGCACTTACTATGGAAGCAGGGATAGCTTCCACCTACTTTATTGTGCCCTTCCAAGCACAGAGTAAGAGCTTAGTAAATTTCATGACTCGATTGAATGTGAGAGCTGAAAGCCAGAGAGAAGTGAAGGATAACAATTATAATAATGATGGTATTTGTTAAGCCCTTCCTATGTGCCAAGCACTGTTCTAAGCCCTGAGGTGGATACAAGGTCATCAGGTTGTCCCACGTGGGGCTCACAGTCTTAATCCCCACTTTACAGATGAGGTAACTGAGGCACAGAGAAGTGAAATGGCCTGCCCAAGGTCACGCAGCAGACAAGCGGCGGAGCCGGGATTAGAACCTAGGTCCTTCTGACTTCCAGCCCTGTGCTCTATCCATTAGGCCGCACTGCTTCCCTGGTTCCCTAGCTTAGGAGAGGGGAGGCATGAGCACGATCGTAAACAGTGAGGAAGAAGCCGTTAGAGAGTGAAAAGTTGGGGATGGCGGTCGGAGAGGAAGGGAGGGAGGGGGGCAAGTGTTTTGATAAGGTAAAAAGGGAGGCGTGGGTGGAGGGGCTAGATTTTGAGAGGAGGAGGGATATCTCCTCTTGGGAAAGATGGGAGAGTCGAAGAGCGGGCAGAAAGATGGACAGTGGGACTGAAGGGGAACAGGGGAGATTTTAGGGGGATCACGCCTGATGGTTTCAATTTTCTGGACGAAATAACGGTAAGGTCATTGGCGCAAGAGATGGGGAAGGATAGGGATCGTTCATCGGAATGGGAAGAAGAGAATGAGTTGGGTGTGGGGGGCGTTCATCTGTAAGGAGGAAGAAAATATCCACAAATCTTCAGGTTCATTCAGTCATTCAATTATGTTTATTGAGCGCTTCATGTGTGGAGAGCACTGTCCTAAGCACTCGGGAGAGTACAATACAGTAAACAGAGTCATTCCCTGCCCACAACGGGCTTACCGTTTAGAGGGGTTTTCATGGAGGTCAAGAACGCTTATCAATTTGCGCTGAGCACTGGACTAAGCTTTTAGAGATTACCATAGAAATATCATCTCCTTGTTTAAAGAATTCACATTCTGGAGGGGGAGACAGACACTAAAGCTCCCTCTAGACTCTAAACTCACTGTGGGAAGGGAATAAATCTACCTACTCTGTTGTATTGTACTCTCCCAAGCGTTCGATACCCTTGATTGATTGATTGCTACAGGAAATTAGTAATTTCTTAGTAATTTCTAAGTGGCACATCGGGGTGGGCTCTGTGAGTGCCCAAATTCTTTGTCGTGTTGAAGTGGCAGCAGGGGGGTTGTGGGAGAAAGAATTGGATGAACAGATGAAAGGTGAATCAGGGAAGGCCTCCTGGAGATGTGATTTTATTAGGTCTTTGAAGATGGGAAAAGCAGTGGTCTGCCAGAGGTGAAGGAAGAGGGAAGGGAAGGTCTGAGGAAGAGGTTGGTAGGAAGAGAGAATTCAGGATAGGACACAATGAGTAGATTGGTTTAAGAGGAGTGAAGTGGGTGAGCTGGAATAGAGGAAGAATAGCAGGAAGAGCTAGTCAGAGCCTGAAAGTCAGTGGTCAAGAGCTCCTGTTGGCAACGATTGGAGGGTGTGGAGGACTGGGAAGATGTGGGCAAAAGGATGCTTTGAAAAAAAAGATCAGGGCAGCACAGTGACGGGTGTATTGCAGAGGGGAGAGGCTGGAGTCCGGGAGGCCTGCGAAGAGGCTGTTGGTTTGTTCAGGCCACTGCCCGTCCGGGGCTGGGATGGGGAGAGGAGAGGTTCGCCGTCCTCCTTGCTGATGCTCCCGCCTCTGACCTTCGGCCTGGCGGTGGCTTGACTGGAGGAGGTAGCCACGGTGAGCTACCTCTAGCCTGGAAGCTTGTTGTGGGTGGGGAATGTGTCACTTATATTGTTATACTGTATTCCCCCAAGCACTTAATACAGTGCTCTGCACACAATAAGTGCTCTGTAAATCTAATTGACTGGTGGGTGGTCACTGCAGCAGTGAGGTCCCAGGGGTTGGGTTGGGCTCCTCTCCTCTCCACTTATCCCCTCCACACTCCTCTCTTATCCTCACTTCTTGTCCCCTCTTTTCTCCTCTCTCCTCTTTTCTGCTCTCATCCCCTCTCCTCTCCTCCCTTATCCTCTCCTCTCCTCCCCTCTTTTCTCCTCTCCTCTCCTCCCCTCTTTTCTCCTCTCCTCCCCTCTTTTCTCCTCTCCTCCCCTCTTTTCTCCTCTCCTCTCTCCTCTTTTCTGCTCTCATCCCCTCTCCTCTCCTCCCTTATCCTCTCCTCTCCTGTCATCCCCTCTTTTCTCCTCTCTCTTCTCTCCCCTCTCCTCTCTCATCTCATCTCCTCTCTTTCCCTCTCCTCCCTTCTCCTCTCACCCCCTCTCCCTTCCTCTTTTCTCCTCTCTTCTCCCTGGCTCTCCGCTCTCCTTTCCTATTCTCCTCTCCCCCACACCCCTCAGTCTCCGTTGCCTCCCTCCTGCCCTCCTCTCCTCACGTCCCCCATGGTCTGACCTGGAAAGGGTGTGTGTGTTTGCGCTTGCTTTGGCAGACAAACTGATGGAAGAGACTGAAGAGCTGTGTCTGCAGAGAGAGCAGAGAGAGGTGAGTGCTTGGCAAGCCCACCCAGAGCCCTCAGATGCGCCAAGAACCGGCTATGGGGCTAGAGGCGGCCCCGCAGCCTCCCTCCCCGTGGAGTGGCCCTTAAATTCCCCCAGGGAACTCCTTGCTGGAGACCCTCCCCCGGCAGAAGGGAGCAAATGTGAGGGGAATCCAGAGTATGGGTGGGGGGGACCCAGCTGTGAAGCAAATCTGCTGCAGTTTTCTCACTGTCCCCTTCCCCCCCGCACCTTTCCTCTCCTCCCGGGCCCTCTCTCCCCGATCCGCCACCGGCTCCCTAGACTAGGGCCCAGCTCTGGTTTTCCGCCCCCACTTCCTCCTGACTCTGCCCATGTCTTGCCCCTCCCAGCTCCCAAAGGCTACGCTTCTGCATCTGGGCACCGGCCGACCCCCCGTCCCCTCCACCCCCAGCTGACTAGCCCACCCGCTGGACCCTAGAGCAGAGTGGCCAGGTGGCCAGGAAGCAGAACGTTCTGGGAAAGCCGGGCGGCTCGCTCTGCCAGGCAGAGGCAGCCTTATCCATCAAAGCCACGGAATCTGGGGCAGGAGCCGGCTGGAGGAAAATTTAGACGCAATATCTAGGACTGCCGGCATGTAATGAGGGCAGCTGGGAGTTGGAAGGTGACCCATTTCGGGCCACTTTGATTTCCACGGGGCCTCTCCGAAGCAGAGCGGCAGGGCCGGAGACGGAGGTGTTCCCTGGCCCAGCCCCGGTCGGCTCCCGCTGGCAAAGGAGGGAGGGGGACGGTACCTCAACTTGGGGGCCCCTGGCAGCTGTGAGGACAGACGGGGTCTCTACGAGCGAGCTGGGGTCCCCTTGGACCCCAGTCCCTCTCCACACCCTCCCTCCCGCCCCGACTCGCTGGACGATCCGGGATGACTGGCTTCCCTTCCCCTACTTTCGGGGAAGGGACAGGAGACTCTCTCCATCAGTCAATCAGTCAGAGCAGAGCTCAGTTATTGAGTGCCTGCTGGGTGCAGAGCACTGTACTAAGCGCTTGGGAGAGTGCGACACATCAATAAATAGACGCATTCCCTGCCCACACTGAGCTTAAAGTCTAGAGGGGGAGAGAGACATTAATGGAAATGAATAAATTACGGAGATGGAGGTAAGTGCTGGGAGCCCCCTCCCTGATGCCGGGTGGGTCTGAGCCTGGGGACGGTCCGGCCCGGTCTGTGGGCCCTCACGGGTTTCGCCGGGAGGGATCGGGATGGTGATGACTGTGCTTAAGCGCTTAGCGCAGTGCTTTGCACACAGTAAGCGCTCAATAAATATGGTCAAATGAATGACGGATAGGGGGATCCCTTGCTAAGCTCCGGAGGCGGCCTGTGGAGAATGCTGGGACCAGAGGACCCCGGGGTCTCCCTGGCTTTGGGGAGGTCTTGAGCAGGGTTGAGTCCTTCTGCAGTCCTGTTGACCTGATTTGGGGTCTCCTCGGTGGCACGTTCTACAGCCATCTAAAAGCCCGGCTATGACACGCAGGGTGGGAAGGGGGCGGGGAGAGCAAGGACACCGGGGCGTGAGCAGGACCAGGCCACGGACACCCGAGCCTTCTACTGGCCGAGCAGCGGGCAGCACCCACCCAACCCCAGAGGCTCAGCCGCTGCCCCGGCCTGGGTGCCCCACCGGTGGAAGTGACCAAAGCGGCTTCTTAATCCCTCTGGTTGCTGACCAGGGGCTCCCTGCCCCATGCAGGGCAGCCTGGGGTTCCACGAGAAGCAGCGTGGCCTAATGAATACAGCACGGACCCGGGAGTCAGAAGGACCAGGGTTCTAATCCCGGCTCCACCCCTTGTCAGCTGGGTGACCTTGGGTAAGTCACTTCACTTCTCTGGGCCTCATCTGTAAAATGGGGATTGAGACTGAGTCCCATAGGGGACAGGGACTGCGTCCAACCCGATTTGCCTGTATATATCCCAGCACTTAGTACAGTGCCTGGCACGAAGTTAGCGCTTAACCAATACTATTATCGTTATTATTAGACCAAGTCCGGCTGCCACGATCCCGACCCGGGCCAGAGGGGATGGCCGGCAGCCGGATTTGGGCGGCTTGTGAGGAAGCAAAACGTCTCGTTACTGCAGTTCTGTTTGACTGCTTTCTTGCGTCCATTTCCCCAGAGGTCTCAGGGCCGGGGTCTGCCACCCAGGGCTCGAGAACCGGATCCGCCTCCTCTCAGAGCGAAACGTGGCTCTCTTTTCTTCTTCACAGTGGTCGTTGTTAAGCGCTTACCGTGTCAAGCACCGTTCTAAGCGTTGGGGTAGATACACGTTCATCAAGTGGGACACAGAGTCTGGACCTCACAACCTAAATTGGAGGCAGGAGGATTGAATCCCCATTTTACAGATGAGGAAACTGAGGCCTGGAAGTATTAAGTTTCTTGCCCAAGGTCACAGAGCCGGGATTAGAACCCAGCATCTCTATCTCCCGCGCCTGCGCTCTTACCACTAGGCCGCCCTGCTTCTCGACTTTGGGGCGGCTCTGAGGGGGCCCCAGGACCCTTTTCTCACCCCCTGGGCAGCAGCTGCCCGGCACAGTGTTGTCATCACTTTGGGAGGGCAGGTTGGGAGATAAGGTGTGAGGACAGGTGCACCTTTGAGCTCGTTGTGGGCAGGGGATGTCAGTTTATTGTTGTATTGTGCTTTCCCAAGCGTTTAGCACAGTGCTCTGCATCCAGTAAGCACTTCATAAATACGATTGGATGAATGAACGGCTCCAAGGCATCCATCCTTCCGTTTGTTCTCCCGGCCAAAAAGGCGGCTCCCCCAAAGCTGTGGCCTGGCCGCCCCCTAATATCCTTTCCCAGAGACTTCTCTGCCCTGGGCCCCAAAGAGCCCAGATGTGGAGGCAGAAAAGACCCTCACTTGCCCCTTCCCAGATATCTCTAGGGAAGGCATCCCGTGGGGACCGCTGGGCTGGAGTTTTGTCTTATCCACGCTGACAAACGGATCGGCAGATCATTTTACGGAATTCATGGAAAGGGGTGCCCTCCCATGCCCGTTCCTGGCCCCGCCGATCAATCGTATTTGAGGACTAGAGAACAAGCCACGCGGGAGACCCACAGTGAATCAGGTCAATAGGACGGCGATAAATCCGATTGATCGGTCTTTCCTCGCCCAAGACCTACTACCCTTTTTGGTTCCCTTTCAGGAGCTGGAGCGCCTCAACCAGGTGTTGGAGGCCGAGAAGCAGCAGTTTGAGGAAGTGGTTCAGGAGCTGAAGATGGAGCAGGAGCAGATCAAGAGGTGCCAGGTGGCATGAGGGCACTTGGGGCAGGCTGAGGGCCCTGGCCCTCTTTTTCTTTTTTAAATGGTATTTGTTCACCACTTGCTATGTGCCAGGCACTGTACTAAGCACGGGGTAGATACAAGCTTATCAGGTTGGACGCAGTCCATGACTCACTCAGGGCTCCCAGTCTTAATCTCCATTTCCAGAAGAGGGAACTGAGGCCCAGAGAAGTCAAGTGACTAGTTCAGGATCACCCGGCGGACAAGTGGTGAAGCTGGGATTAGAACCCAGGTCCTTCCGACTCCCAGGCCCGAGCTTTATCCAGTAGGCCACGCTGCGGGTAGGTGGCTCCTTTGTTCAGATCCTCTCAAGGGTCAGTCTCTAAACCTAGCAGGGGCTAGCAGGGGTTGCCGGATCCAGTCCGGTCGCCGAGGGTATTTCTCCCGAACCTCTGGGCTCACCCAACCCAGCCATCCATCTCGGAGGCCTCCACAGCCCGAAAGGGAAGTTTTCGCTCACATCTCCTGTGGGCCCGGGTGGTTCCATGTCAGCATCATGGCCGTCTCCCATCAGGGTCACTGCTGTGGTTCTCTCCTGGTTGGGTCACCATCATGGCTCTTTAATAATAACAATGATGTTGATGATGATGGTGGTACTTATTAAGTGCTATGTCTGAGTGCTGATTTTGGTATTTGTTTGTTAAGCGCTTACTATGTGCAGAGCACTGTTCTAAGCGCTGGGGTAGACACAGAGGAATCAGGTTGTCCCACGTGGGGCTCACAGTCTTAATCCCCATTTTGCAGATGAGGGAACTGAGGCACAGAGAAGTTAAGTGACTTGCCCACAGTCACACAGCTGACAAGTGGCAGAGCTGGGATTCGAACTCATGAGCCCTGACTCCAAAGCCCGTGCTCTTTCCACTGAGCCACGCTGCTTCCTGATCTAAGCACCAGGGTGGATACAAACTAATCAGGTTGGGCACAGTCCCTGTCCCACTTGGGGCTCACAGTCTCAATCCCCCTTTTATAGATGAGGTAACTGAGGCCCAGTGAAGTGACTCGCCCAAGGTCACACAGGAGGCAGAGCCGAGATTAGAACCCAGGTCTTTCTGACGCCCAGGCCTGTGCTCTAACCACTGGGGCACGCTGCTCTCTCCTGGCCAGATCACTGCCGTAACTCCTGGCCGCCTCACCGTCATGGCTGTCTGGTCCCGTCCCCTCAAGGGGATGTTTTTGTCACCGGGGAAGATCCTCTGCCCGGCAGGTCCCGGCCGCTTCCCACCCAACTGTGGCATCTCCTGCAGAGAATCCCTCCTTGTCTCTGTCCCTCAGGGAGCTGGAGCTGACCGCAAGCTGTCTCAAGGGTGTGGAGCAGGAAAAGAAGGAACTGAGAAACCTGACGGAGTCCCTGCAGCACACGCTGGAGGTAAGCCCGGGGGGCCGGCAGGCTGGCAGGCTCCCGGCTACCGTGCCTTCCCTCTGGGATCTGCAGCCCGGGGCTGGGATCCTGGGCTGGGGCTTGAGGCAGAGGCAGCTGCAGGGGACGGAAAGAGGGGTCTCAAGCACCACAGCTCTTGAGAACAACAGCCCGAAGGAGGAGCCGAGACCCATGTCCTGCTGACCAGCTGGACACTCTCATGGAGGGAGAGTCAGCATGGGGAGAGAGGGGTTAGGAGTTAGGAGAGAAGGGGAAGGGAAGAGGGGACGGGAGTCCCCTGGGGGTGGAGAGAAGAGACTGGGGAGAGGGGGGGAATGGGAGAGGAGGGAGAGACAGGGTAGAGAGGGGAGAGGAGTTGGGGAGAGAAGGGATGGGGCAGGGGGAGAGAAGGGACCGGAGAAGGCCATTTTGGGGTTAACGGAAGGGGGCCCCATGGTTGAGTAGGTTAAGAGAGCAGAGTCCGTGGGCTGGGAAAGACTGACAGACTTTGTCAGCCTGCTCAGTTAGGGATGGTGCCTTACTGTCCCCCTCCATCATGGCTCCACCCTCTCTCCACCCCCAGGAGCTTTCCATGGAAAAGAAGAGGACCCTGGAGATGCTGGAGGAGACGGAAAGGCAGGCGGAGGCCAGGTCCAACGAGCCCGACCGGGAGCGGCAGCGGCCTCCGGACGAGGGTCTGCACAGCAGCCTCCAGCAGATCGAGGACAGGATGCAGAAGCTGCTGGAGGAGAAGCTGCTAGCAGATAGGAGGTGCGGCGGGGGACCCCGGGGAGGGGCCGGACCCACCCGCTTCCTCTTCTTGGGCCTCATTTTCCCCAGAGGGCCAGGGAAGGGGGCACCGGGTGCATGGGGTGAGATCAGTGGGGGGGGGAAGACCCGACTCCGGGGTGAGCGGGGCTCGGAGGAGCCTCTCCCAGGGACGGTCCTGCGGAAGAGCTGAGCAGGGTCCGATCCCCAGGGGGAGGGTCTGCCGCCCTGCCTGAATCTCTCCTCTGGTCCTTCCACCCCCTTCTTCCCCACCCCCGGGACCCCCAGGGGATGGGGACACGGTGACTCCGTCTCTCTTCTGGGAGGTGGACCGAGGTGGACCGGATTGTCTCTCTCTTCTGGGCCCTGCAGGATGAAGGAGAATGAGGAGCGGTCGCATGCCCTGGAGGAGGAGAGGGAGTTTTACTGGAGCCAGGCCCAGGCCCTGCAGAGCTCGCTACAGGAACTGACCGCCGAGAAGCAGCAGACGGAGCGGGACCTCAAGGTGCTCCAACCCCAGCCTCGGGCACCCCAACCGGCCCAGTCACCGGGTGGGACGTGACCCTTCTTGCCCCCACCCCCCGGTGGGGAGGGAGGGTCCCCTCCAAACGGGCCCAGTTGCCCCAGGGAGGCCCGCAATGCCGTGTCTCTGCCTCCTCTCCCCTCCCCAACACCCCAGGCTGAGGTGAAGGTCCGCATGGATTTGGAAAAGAGGCTGCGGGAGGCCGAGGGGGCCTTGACGAGCCTAGAACAAGGCCTCAACTCCAAAGTCCGCAACAAAGAGAAGGAGGAGAAGATGAAGGCCGACGTGAGCCACTTGAAAAGTGAGCCTCCTCGCACCGGCCCCCAGCCCAAGCTCCACCAATCCCACCTTCCGGGTCTTTGTGCCCGGCCCTGGGGAGCCACGAGGTAGTCAGACCAGACGTAGCCCCTGTCGGTCAGTTGTATTTATTAAGCGCTTACTGTGTGCACGGCCCTCTACTAAACGCTTGGGAGAGCAAAGTATAATAATATAACAGGCACGTTCCCGGCATACAACAAGCTTACAGACTAGAGGGCGAGACAGACATTAATACAAATAAATGACAGATCTAGACGTTAGTGCTCTGAGGCTGGTAGGAGGGGGGTAAATAAAGGAAACTAGTCAAGACGATGCAAGGAGGGAGTGGAAGAAAAGAAAAAAAAGGGCTTAGTCTGGGAAGCCCTCTTGGAGATGTGCCTTCAGAAAGACCTTGACCAGCCAACCGATACCCATTGCCCAGAGAGGTTAAGTGGCTGCCCAAGGTCACCCAGCAGACCAGGAGTGGAGCTGGGACTGAACTCCAGGTCTCCTGACTCCCAAGTTTTTTCCACTGGTCCACACTGCCTTCCTGCCTCCCTCTCCTGAATTTAACTTCACCCCCGAAACGTCAGAAGACCCAAGAGTACAGCAGTTCCCTGATTGAATCCGTGGCCCGGGGCTGGAGCCGGGTGGGGGGGAAGGGGGCTACTTGGGAACATCCTTTCTGGGCCCCTGGCCTCGGGGAGAGGAGGGAGGAGCAGGGCGCCCTCTCAGCTGCCCCCCTCGCCCCCCGCCCAGACCATCCTTGGGTTTTGGGGGAGGGTGGGAGGCGGCGGGGGACTGAAGACCGCAGGCTCACCGGGTCCGTGGGCGCCCGTGCCCGGAACCAGGGTTTTTCGAGGAGTGCATCCGGAACGCCGAGCTGGAGGCCAAGATGCCGGTGATCATGAAGAACTCCGTGTACATCCACAAGGCCGCCACCCGCCGCATCAAAAGCTGCCGCTTCCACCGCCGCAGGGCCAGCGCCTCCTGGAATGACGGTAGGGGACCGTGGGGGCGGGGCCGGCAGGGGCAAACAGTGATCTGGGCAGGCGAGGCCATGCTGGGCGGAGCTTGGGGTGGGCTCCATTCTCCCGCTCCCACCGGGGCTGGAAGGGTAAGACGGGGCCCCCTCAGCCCAGACAGAATGGGCCTAGCGGTGGGTGTCCCCCCCAGTGCCCAGGGAGAGGTCGGCTCTGCTGCCCACTCTGGCCCATCCCCACGCCCGGATTCCCTGCCGGGGGCCGAAAGCAGGCGTGAGCCAATCTGCGCCCGGGAATGGGGAAGCCCGCCGAGCCACCCTCCCGCCCCCTCTGCGTGTCGGGGATCTGGGGTCGGCTCACCGTGGTCACCGAGGGAGGAGAGCCCGGGGCCGGCCCGGCGAGCCTCGCTCGTCTCGCTCTGGCCGCCTGGACTTCCTCTCCGGCATTCCCGAGGGCAGAGGTCGCCGGGGGTCACAGTCCGGTTGTGTGTTTTCAGTGAAGCCATCTCAGTCGTTCATGGCGTCCCAGCTGGAGGCCAACAACATCGAGGAGCTGAAGGAGGTGGCGAAACGGCTGAGCCGCGACCAGCGCTTCCGGGAATCCATCTACCACATCATGGCGTCCCAGCCGGGGGCCCCCCGCCGGGCCCCCGCCCCGACCTCCCCCAGGGAGGGCGGCGACCCCTTCTCCGTGGTCCGGCCCGCCCCGGCCGACCGGTCGTAGCTCCGCGGGCGAGGGGGTCCGGCCCCTTCCTTCCCTCACCGGGCCCCGGCATCGATCGCTACCCCGGCCTCGTACCCACGGCCCGCGGGCCCCGTCCGGACGGCGCCTCTCCTCTCCCTCCTCTCTTGGGGACCCAGACCTCTCCCTCCGACCTCTGGCCCTTTCCCCGGTGGTTCCGGGCGGCCCCGGGCCGGAGGCGACTGATTCCTCCGACGGGCCTGCCGGATTCTGAAGCGGGGGCCGCCGAGGGCCCGCCGTCCTCTGGCCAGATCCGGCCGGGCTTCCGTGGTGGTCAGACTCTGAGCTCCGGCTTGCTGCCTCCCCGCCCCCCTCCCGGGCTGGACCGGGGTCCCCGAGGGAGGGACGGACTCCACCGACTCAGGGGTCAGCAGCCGAACCCCCTCACCTGGGTGACTGAGGAGGCCCAGGTCTGGCATTAGCCAGGGAGCATCCCCAGGTCCTGAGACCCCTTCCTCTACCGTCCACTCCCCACCTGGCTACCAGGTGGCCTCTCCCTCCCTTAAGCAATCAATCCATCCATCAGCAGTATTTATTGAGCGCTTACTGTGTGCAGAGCACCGTATTAGGTGCTTGGGGTAGTATGGTACGACAGGACTAAGCCGCAGACACCCACCTAATAGGCCAACTGGCTCTGGGGCGAGCACCCCTGTGCCTACTGTACCACGGACTGGCCACTGGCTGTCTTGGGCAGGGCCCGGAGGGCAAAGGGGTGGACGGGCCGAAGACGGCAAGCCCTGGCTGCGGGCCTGACGTGAATCACGGGGCCAGTGAGCTCCACCTCGGGAGATCAGTCGAGCCAAGCCAAGAAGCAGCACAGCCTAATGGATAGAAAGAGCCCGGGCCTGGGAGTCGGAAGGTCACGGGTTCTAATTCCGGCTCCGCCACTTGTCTGCTGTGTGACGTCGGGCAAGTCACTCCACTTTTCTGGGCCACAGTTACCTCATCTGTCAAATGGAGACCGTGAGCCCCACGTGGGACAGGGACTGTGTCCAATCCAATTGCTTGTACAGTGCCTGGCCCATAGTAAGCGCTTAAATATCACAATTATTATTATTACTGTTAATAACAATCCCAAGAAACCAAACTGAATCATAGCGGAAATGCTTCCGTTTTGCCAAAGCTCGGACGTCACGGCCTCACGCGTACCAAGGTGCCGACCGTCGGCCTTCCCACCGCAGTCTAGCTTTCAGTCGGGTGATCGCCTGCCTGGTACGGGGCACGGAAGAGGAAGGGAAGGGGTGGCGGAGGGCTAGCTGGTGGATGCTCCTGTGCCCTCCCAATGGACAGTACCTACCACTCAATCGCCGGCATTTAGTGGACACTTAGTGTAGAGCCCCGTACAAAACGCTTGGGAGAGTGCAGTAGTTTTAGTCACAGTCTCTACCCTCAAGGAATTTACAAGCCAGCAGCGGAGACAGACGCTAAAATAAATTCTAAGTTAGGGGGAAGCAACAGAGTTTAAGGGTGCACACGTAAGTGCCGTGGACACAGAGGAGCACGCGGGGCTTAGTTAATGTAGAAGCGATGAGAATAGAGGGGGGAGTTGAGAAGTGAATGCGGGAAGACCTCCTGGAGGAGTCGTGAGCTCAGCAGGTCGTCAAAGTTAGGGAGAGCAGTGGGCTGCCGGATGGGAGGGAGCCAGAGGTCAAGGGGGAGAGAGAGAAGAACGAGGCCCGGTGAGCAGGTTGGCTGGAGAAGGGAGTGTGCGAGTCGGGGGGGAGAGGGAGGCTAGCGAGTGCCTTAAAGCTGACGGTCGATACAGTGCTCTGCACTTCGGAAGCGTTCGGGACGTACTACTAAACGATCCCGCAGAAGGGGTTTGGAGAAGAGCCCGAGAGTCCACTGTAGGTCACCACTGCTGGAAGGGACTCGTCCGCCAACAACCGTGCCCTTGCCCAGAGACCATGACGCGGGAGCGAACGGGCAGACCGGACGGGGGGCCCGGGTCCCTCGGGGTCACTGGCCTCGCCGGTCCAGCGGACTACGGTTGGCCGCCCGCCGTCTCACCCCTGACACCACGTCCCAGCCCCGATCCGGCTCGCTCTCACCTCCGCAGACTCGTGGCTACCGTCAGCGCTTGGCACAGTGCTTGGCCCACGGTGAGCGCTTAAATACCCCATGACTAGTTAGGACCGGGCAACTGCCCATACGGAAGGGTAACCGTCTCCCCGGCGGAAAGCTCTCCCGTGGAAGTCGTCTAATGGGGGATTCCCGGATCCGTCTCTACTTTCCAAGAAGACACACGGGGGCCGTGTCCAACGGCCGGGTGGCGGAGGGCATTACTTAAAAGGGTGCTGCTCCCTGAAGGGCGAACGAACGAAGAACCCAGGCGGAGCCCTTCGCGTGCCCCCAGCTCCAGGCCCTCGGAGGTCGTCCCGGGGGGGCGGCTCTCTCTGTCTCCCTCCTTAATAAAACACTCTCCGTCGCTGTACAGCCCATTGCTTTCCTGACTTTGGGATGAACGTGTGCCCAAGGTGGGGTGTAGCAACAGAAGCCAGCTGGACTCCGTGCAGAACCAGGGCGGGGGGACATTCTGGCTCTGTGCTGAGCGAGCCTGGTATCCCAGCCCGGCTGCCAGGGAGCAAACTCCAGCGGGAGGGCGGAGGAGTCCCGAGTGGGAGGGTGAGAGGGTCGTGGAGAGCGAGCGGGGTCTTGGTCCTGGGTGGGGACCGTCTCAATCTGTTCCAAGCGCTTAGTACAGTGCTCTGCACATAATAAGCGCTCAATAAATACTATTGAATGAATGAAATGGTCGCCCCAGTTTTGCCCCCTGGCCCAGTATGGGTGGGGCATCACAGAGCTGTGAGAACTAGGGGTTTGTTAAGCGCTTACTAGAGAAGCCCGTGAGCCCCACGTGGGACAACCTGATTAGTTTGTATCACCACCGCCCCTCTCCCCCCGTGCTTACAGCACTGCTTGGCACTTAGTAAGCGTTTAACAAATAGCATTATTATTATTATTATTATTATTATTATTATTAGGTGTCAAGCACTGTTCTACACTGGAGGAGATACAAGCTAATCAGGCTGGGCATAGTCCCCGTCCCACATGGGGCTCACAGTCTTCACTCCCATTTTACAGATGAGGGAACCGAGGCGCAGAGAAGTGAAGTGACTTTTCCAAGGTTACACAGCAGATAAGTAGCGGAGCCGGAATTAGAACTCCGGTCCTTCTGACCCCCAAGCCCGTACTCTACCCACTAGGCCACGCTCCTTGTAAAGCAGAGGGGATGATGCTTCCCAACAAAGGAGGATGAACTTATTTCATTCTATCATTATTTCATGCCAGGAGAGAAGGATGGGGGGAGGATAGAGACAGAGACCGAGAGAAAGAAGGAGGGAGAGAGACAGAGATCAAGAAAGAGAGAAGCCTCGGTTCCCTCATCTGCAAAATGGGGATGAAGACTGAGAGGGACAGGGATTGGGTCCAACCTGATGGAGTCAGGGCTCATGAGTTCGAATCCCAGCTCTGCCACTTGTCGGCTGTGTGACTGTGGGCAAGTCACTTAACTTCTCTGTGCCTCAGTTCCCTCATCTGGAAAATGGGGATTAAGACCGTGAGCCCCACGTGGGACAACCTGACTCCCCTGCGTCTACCCCAGCGCTTAGAACAGTGCTCGGCACATAGTAAGCGCTTAACAAATACCAACATTATTATTATCTGGTATCTTCCCGGCACACGATAAGCACTTAAATACCATTTTTTAAAAAAAGGCAGTGCCCTCATGCCACCCGGTGCCTCTTTTTACGCTCCTGTTCCACTCTCATCTCCTGAACCGCTTCCTCAAACCGCTGCTTCCCGGCCTCCAACGCCCGGTTGGGTCGCTCCGGCTCCTGAGGGGGAACCAAGGAGGAAGGAGGTCCGGGCGGCTTCCCGAACCGAGCGGGTCCACGCCTGGTTCAGAGCGGGCCGCAGCCCCTGTGGCCGGCGCGAGCCCGTGACGAGCTTCCCTGCCTCTGTTCCTTGTCAGCCCACCTCCGGGAAGGGCGAGGGGGTGGTCCCCAGCCCCCTTACTTGACCAGAGAACAGGCCACACAGTCATCCAGAGCAGGCCTGCCGATACCCACGGTCCTCTGGGGCAGTGGGGGGAGGCAGCACCGTACGCTCATTGTGAGCACGGAACGTGTCTATTTGAATAATAATAATAATAATGGTATTTATTAAGCACTTACTACAATACAAAGCACTTTTCTAAGCGCTGAGGTAAATACGAGGTCATCAGATTGGACACAGTCCCTGTCCCGCACGAGGCTCGCAGTCTTAATCCCCGTTTTCCAGATGAGGGAACTGAGGCACAGGGAAGAGAAGCGACTTGCCCAAGGCCACACAGCAGACGAGGGGCGGATCCGGGATTAGGACCCACGACCTCCGACTCCCAAGCCCGGGCTCTTCCCGCTTCGCCACACTGCTTCTCACAAGCCTGATGTGTGACCTTGGGCGAGTCACTTCACTCCTCTGGGCCTTAGTTCCCTCGTCCAGAAAACAGGGCTCACAGGCTTAATCCCCATGTGGGACAGGGACCGCATCCAACCCACTTACCTTGTATCCACCAGTGCCTGGTAGAGAAGCAGCGTGGATCGGTGGAAAGAGCCCGGGCTTGGGAGTCGGAAGTCATGGGTTCGAATCTCCACTCCGCCACCTGTCAGCTGTGTGACTGTGGGCAAGTCACTTCACTTCTCTGGGCCTCAGTGACCTCCTCTGTAAAATGGGGATTAACCGTGAGCCTCCCGTGGGACGACCTGATGACCCCGTATCTCCCCCAGCGCTTAGAACAGTGCTCTGCACATAGTAAGCGCTTAACAAATACCAACATTATTATTATTATTGTTATTCCCTGTGCCTCAGTGACCTCATCTGTGAGCCTCACGGGGGACGACCTGATGACCCTGTATCTACCGCAGCGCTTAGAACAGTGCTCAGCGCATAGTAAGCGCTTAACAAATACCAACATTAATATAGCAAGCGCTTAACAAATACCGTAATTAATATTATTAGACCTAATTCCAGCCAGGCCCCTCCTCTCCCTCCTACCCCCTCCCGTTCTTCTCCTCGGCCTTCCGCCTGGGCCTCCCCCAGGGGCCTGGAGGCCTAAAGGGATGGGGGGCTGTGCCTCGGGTCGGGCTCCCAGCTGCCACTTTGACAGCAGACATTTAAGCTGAACAAAGGGTGTGGAGGCCCCCACAGCCCCCTCCCCACAGCCCCTTCCCCAACAACAAAAGGCCCGGCTGTAGCGCACTTGAGAAAGAAAAAAAAGCAACCTGTGCTCCTACCCTCTAACCAGGGAGGCAGACATAAAAACACTTCCAAATTAGAAAACCAAATGTACTCCGGCATTCTCCCCCTCTATTATTTATTAAGCGTATGTACTGAGCGCTTACTGCATGCAAAGCACTGTACTAAGCGACTGGGGGAGTACAAGAGAACATCAGACACATTTGCTGCCCCCTCGAAGGGAACGTTTCTACCGACTTGGTTATGTTGTAGTCTCTAAAACAGTACAGTGCTCTACAGGCAGTAAGTGCTCACTAAATAGGATTGATTGATCGATTGATTGATCGAGGAACGAATGTATACAAGTGTTAAGGATGGATAGAAACGAAGACATCCGAGTTATGGGTGCTGCTGGGTTGATGAGAGGAAATAGTTTGCCGGTCTCCAACCCAGTCCCTCTCTTACCTAGGTGATTTTTCTTAACTTCTCCTTGTCTCAGTTACCTCATCTGTAAAATGGTGAGCCTCACGTAGGACAACCTGATTCCCCTGTATCTCCCCCAGCGCTTAGAACAGTGCTCTGCACATAGTAAGCGCTTAACAAATACCAACATTATTATTATTTTTCTTCGCAAGCCATCTTATTTTAATTCCTTATAGCTCTGTCACTCCTGAAATGATAACAGTAACAAGAACAGCAAGCAGAATAATGGCACTCGAGAAATACGATCGAATGGATTAAAATCTGGGTGTACTTACCTGTAGAATGAGGTAGAAGTCAGGCACCCCGACCTGTCCAGAAGTATAAAGAGAAGTGTTTTTATTTCAGCCCATTCCTGGTTGACTCAACCCTCCCTTTGATCAATGGTTTTACATCGATTCTGATAGGGGAAGGGATGGATGCAGGAAGTGGGGTTGGGGGAGGGAAGGGTGGGAATAGCAGCTGACTTGATTTGATTTGGAAATCCCAGGCGAGGCCTCCCTTTCCCAGCTGCTCCTCATCTCCTAATAATGAGAAGCAGAAGGGCCTGGTGGATAGAGCATGGCCCTGGGGCTGCAGTGTGACCTTGGGCAAGCCACTTCACTTCTCTGTGCCTCAGTTCCCTCATCTGTAAAATGGGGATTAAGACGGTGAGCCCCACTTGAGACAACCTGATGACCTGGTATCTACCCCAGCTCTTAGAACAGTGCTTGGCACGTAGTAAGCGCTTAACAAATACCATCATTATTACTGTTATTATTACAAGATCATGGGTTCTGCCACTTGTCTGCTGCGTGAACATGGGCAAGCCACTTCACTTCTCTGTGCCTCAGTTCCCTCATCTGTAAAATGGGGATTGAGACTGTGAGCCCCATATGGGACAGCCTCCCCCCTTCTAGACTCTAAGCCCGGGGTGGTTAGGGATTGTCTCTCTTCACTGCCGAATCGTACTTTCCAAGCGCTTAGTACAGTGCTCTGCACACAGTAAGCACTCAATCAATACGAATTATATAAATTGAATGCGTGAATGACAGGGACTGTGTCCACCCTGATTTGCTTGCGCTCACCCCAGCGCATAGCACAGTGCCTGGCACATAGTAAGTGCTTAACGAACACCGTAATTATTATTATTATGAGCTTCCACCTATAACCACCAGCCAAGGACCATCATCCCGATGTTAAGTAAGCGCTTACTTCGTGCTAAGCGTCGGGTGAGGGGCAAAATAATCTGATGGGATTCTAGACTCTCAGCTCAGTGGGGCCAGGGAATATGCCCGTTTATGGTTTTATCGTCCTCTCCCAAGCGCTCAGTACAGTGCTCTGCACACCGTGGGCGCCCAATAAGTACGATCGACTGAATGAATGACTCAATCCCTGCCCCGAGGGTCTCAGAGGGGAGGAGAAGGGGAACAGTAGACTCTTCAGGAAATCCAGATTTACCTCTCTTTCTTCCTGCAGGGGATTTCTAGACTGTGACCCCGGGTTGGGCAGGGATTGTCTCTGTTACCGAATTGTACCTTCCAAGCGCTTCGTACCGTGCTCCGCACACAGTAAGCGCCCAAAAAATACGATGGAATGAATGGATTCCTCCCTCTGGGCTGAAGTTAACCGGGGCGGCTTATGGATCAGTTGATTCCCGGCTGGGCCCGAAATCCCCACACTGCCCCGAAGGCCTAAAAAGCCTCAGGAGTTTGGAGTCCCCAAGCTGGCGCCCCGCAGTTTGCTGAATTATTCATCTCCTAACTAACAAGTAGGCAGCAGAGATTTTCCCTCAGGGCTCTGCCTGTCTCCCAGATCAAAGGCAGGACTGGTTCATTATGCTGATATGGCTGGAACAAAGCCCATCTCCCAACCATTGTACCCAGTCCCACCCCCTCCCCTTCCCCCCAAACCCTTCCTGACTCCGACCCACTACCAAGCAGCAGGAGTATATTGATCTATTTTTTCTACTTTTTCCTTTTCCTGCACTTATTTTCTATCAGTTCTATCTGTGTTTTTTCTCCCTTCGGTTCCCATTTTAAGCATATAATAATAACGGTATTTGTTAAGCGCCTACTTTGTGCCAAGCCCTGTTCTAACCACTGGGATAGATACAAAATAATCAATCTGTCCCATAGACACAGACCTCATCCCCATTTTCCAGATGAGGGAACTGAAGCACTCAGAAGTGAAGTGATTTGCCCAAGGCCACCCAGCAGACAAGTGGCAAGCCGGGATTAGAACCCAGATCCTCTGATTTCCAAGCCCACTAGGCCACGCTGCTTCGAGTGGTCTGAGAGTCAGTAGGTCATGGGTTCTAATCTTGCCTCGGCCACTCGTCTGCTGTGTGATCTTGAGCAAGTCACTTTACTTCTCTGGGCCTCAGTTCCCTCAGCTGTAAAATGAGAAACAGCGTGGCTCAGTGGAAAGAGCACGGGCTTTGGAGTCAGAGGTCATGGGTTCGAATCCCGGCTCGGCCACTTGTCAGCTGTGTGACTTTGGGCAAGTCACTTAACTTCTCGGTGCCTCCGTTACCTCATCTGTAAAATGGGGATTAAGACTGTGAGCCTCACGTGGGACAACCTGACTCCCCTGTGTCTACCCCAGCGCTTAGAACAGTGCTCGGCACGTAGTAAGCGCTTAACAAATACCAACATTATTATTATTATTATTAAAATGGGGATTGAGACCATGAGCCTCACGTGGGACAAGAACCGTGTCCGACCCCATTTGCTTATACCCACCCCAGCGCTTAGTACAGTTCCTGGCACAGAGTAAGTGCTTAACAAATGCCACAATTGTTATAGATATTAATAGAAATAAATACAATTACAGCTATGTACATAAGTGCTGTGGGGCTGGGCGGGGGCGATGAAAGAACAGAGCAAATCAGGGTGAAACAGAAGGGAGTGGAAGAAGAGATGAATGGGCAAGTGCTCAGTACAGTGCTTTATACTCAGTGGCTGTTCACTAAATATCATTGATCAGATGGTTGATTAATTGAAAGAGCGTCAGGAGGAAACTATATGCTGTTTCTCCTTGACCGCCTCCGAGGATGGACAAAATATAGATTTGCACAGAAAAAATCCACACATCGGGTCTAATTAGAAAAGGTTGTCCAACTAAGTGGCTATTTTATTTTTCTCTTTCTATTTACAGTTTCCCAGTTTGGTCCCGACCCGGGCCACGTCTAGCTGGAGCCGTCTGTGCTTTTGTGCCTCTGCCGCCGGCTCCGAAGACCCTCGGTTGGCTTCCGCTCTGTCCGGTATTCATCTTCCCAGGAGCTCTGCTCTCGGCAGAACCCCCCAGCTTCCTTTCCCTGGAATCACTTTCCTCTCTCTCCCGCCTTCCAACCCCTGGCAATTCGGGGAGGTGGACCGCCCCTTCCCCCGCCGACTTTCATTTCGATCCGGCCCCTGCCCGGGCTCGGCTTCCAGCACTGAATTCAAAACGCTATTTTTAACCGATAAACTGATCGAAGGCAACGCACTCCTCCAGCGTGGACGGGGTCTCGCTGCCCGGGACGATGGAAAACATCTTCCATTTTTCCTGAACGATTTCCCCCCTTCTCCTACCAAGGGAAGACAAAGAGTGGGAATCGGAAATGAGGATGGAGGTCCAGGGCAGGAAGCCGGCTTCTGGCCTGGATCGCCGTATCTCCAAATGCTTAGAAAACGAGCAGAAGTGTGGGGAGACGTCTAGACCGTAAGCTCATCGTGGGCAGAGAATGTGTCTGCTTACTGTTCTATCGTAGTCTCCCAAGTGCTTAGTGCACACAGTAAGCGCTCAACAAGTACGACTGAATGAATGGATGAATGAGACGTCAGATCAGAGCCGAGGGCCCAGGCCCAGACCCTTACGCTGGCCTCTCCGCGATGGGTCAAGATGAGTCCGAGACCGACCGACCTGTTGTCGAAGACTGCGACGGCTTTTTCCAAAATGTTGATTGTGCTTTTTACGCTCTTGATCGCAGAGATTTCTTAGCAGCAATGGCTCTGCTGGAAAGATTTGACATCTACAGGATTGTGACTGAACATCATTCGATTGTCCTCTAGACCGTTCCCTCACTGTGGGCAGGAAACGTGTCTACCAAGGATCGTAACATCTGCCGAATGGCATCTGATTGTCTCTACACTGTAAGCACATTATGGGCAGGGAACCTGTCTACCAAAGATTGTAACATCTGCTGAATGGTGTTTGATTGTCCTCTAGACTCTTAAACTCGCTGTGGGCAGAGAACGTGCCTGCCAATTCAGTTATATTGTACTCTCCCAAGAGCTCAGTACAGTGCTCTGCACACAGTGAGTGCTCAAAAAATACCACCGATTGGCAGAACACAGAAAAAGCAAGACACAGACGCTCTAGACTTTGTCCTAGCGGAAAAGAGCTCTTCTTTCTGCCCGCTCCATGGGAATCACCTCCCTTCTGCCACCTTTCCACAGCCGCGAGGAAATGGTGGTGCTAAAAATCATGTCGTGCTAAAATTTACAGTTTAAAGATGTCTTGATTCGAAGTTGCCAGAAGCTGCATGGCTTAGTGGAAGACAGCCCTGGGGGGTCAGAAGGACCTGGGTTCTGATTCCAGCTTTGCCACTTATCTGCAGTGAGACCTTGGGCAAGACACTTCACTTCTCTGGGCCTCAGTGACCTCACCTGTAAAATGGGGATTGAGACTGTGAGCCCCACATGGGACAGGGACTGTGTCCAACCCGATTTGCTTGTATCCACCCCAGTGCTTGGTACAGTGCCTGGTATGTAGTATGTGCTTAACAAATACCACTATTATTATTATTATCACTAATATTATTTGTGCTTGCTGGTGCTGCTGTCTTTCTGCTCACCTTCATTACCTGCCCTGTTGTGACTTGGTTTTTTGCTTTTTTTTAAGGAATTGTCCACTCCTCAGAAGAGAGAGAAACTCATCGTCAGGCTCACAATAAAGAAGCTTAGCTTCTCTTAGGGAGGAGAAGCAGTGTGGCCTGGGGGTTAGAGCAAGGACCTGGGAGTCACAAGGACCTGGGTTCTAATCCCAGCTTTGCCATTTGTCTGCTATGTGACTTTGGGCAAGTTACGTCACATCTCTGTGCTTCAGCTACCTCATCTGTAAAATGGGGATTGAGACCGAGCCCCATATGGGACAGGGACTGTATCTAACCCGATTTGCTTGTATCCATCCCAGTGCTTAGTACAGTATCTGGCACATAGTAAGCGCATAATGAATACCATAATTATTATTATTATTGTGAGCCTCATGGGGGACATAGACTGTGTCCAACCTAATTAGCTTGTGTCCACCCCAGCACTTAGTACAGCGCCTGGCACATAGTGAGTGCTTAAACAAATACCATTTTTTTAAAAAGGGAAAGATTTCCATACCTGAAACTTCTGAAAAGCACATATCAAATCCTGCAATTCGACATGAAGAATATCAAGAACTAGTGCAAGGAAATCTGGGAAGTACCTGGGACCAGGAAGAAAGGGGAAGGATTAAAAAAAAAATTCAGGGACTTAAATTCTTGGAACTAAATTGGAAGTAGGCAGCAGAAGTAAGCCCAGTGGAACTAAAATTTGGCTTCTCTGAATCTCACAGGTCGACTGGCTTCTCACACTTCCGTGTTTAAGATGGCATCGTTGGTCCGGCTGCTGGCTGTGGCCTATTCACTCCTCGAGCCTCAAAGCGTCGCACAGTGTCTGACCCTCCCAGGTGCGGGAAACCGGGGTCCCCCTCCCCCGGACCCACCTCAGAGTCACTAATACATCTCCCTGTGACTGGCGGCTCTGGTCATTTGCTCTGCTCTGAGAGGAATATCTGGCCCCGAGGTGACTGCTCTACTCGCTTCCGGGCTGCAATCAGCGGGCCGGGGGAAACGGAAGCCCAACAACCACTGGGATCATGACACGGGGAGGCAGTGTGGTCTGGTGGATAGCGCACAGGCCTGGGAGTCAGAGAACCCGGATTCTAACCCCGGATCGGCCGCTTGCCTGCTGTGTGACCTTGTGCAAGTCGCTTCACTTCTCGGGGCCTCAGTTTCCTCATCTGTAAAATGGGGATTCAATACCCGTTCTCCCTCAGGGACTGTGTCCGATCTGATTACCCTGTATCTACCCTAGTTTTTAGTACACTGCTTGGCAAATTGTAAGTGTGTTACAAATACCATTATGATTATTATCATTAAAGACCCAAACTGGCTACAATAGCAGTCCAGAATGATCACAGCTCCCGCCATCATCGTCTGAAGGATCCAATCAATTAATGGTATTTATTGAGTGCTTACAGTATGCAGAGCCCTGTACTGAACGGTTGGGAGAGTACAATGCAATAAATCTTTAATCACCCCACCCTCAGCCCCATGGCAGTTATATACATATGTGTAACTTTATTTATATCAATGTCTTTCTCCCCCTCTATGCTTTAAGCTCCTTATCAATAATAGGATGGTATTATATGGTATTAATAGGATGGTAATAATAATAATAATGGTACTTAAGTGCTTTCTATGTGTCAAGCACTGTTCTAAGCACTGGGGATGATCCAAGTTAATCAGTTTGGACACAGTCCCCTGTCCCACATGGGGTTCACTCTCTTATCCCCATTTTACAGATGAGCGAACTGAGACATAGAGAAGTTAAGTGACTTGCCCAGGGTCTCAAGGCAGACAAGTGGCGGAGCCAGGATTAGAACCCAGGTCCTTGTGTACAGGGAACATGTCTACCAACTCTGTTATACTGTACTCTCCCAAGCACAGTGTTCTACACCCCATAAATGGTCAATAAATACGACTCATTGAACGATCCCTGCCCACGTGGAATTAACTGATTCCTTCCCCTTTCTGAAAGCAGATTAAAAAAGCTACAAGAACTGACGCTCCAGGCGGTCATGGTTTCTGTGCCTCTTTTAAGGACGGCACTTCTGCCAAAAAACCTCGGATTAAACCTCACCCGGGCCAGATCGCTGGCTATCAGATTGCCATTCCCGCTGCTGCCAGTTCTGAGTTGGGAAAGAGAAAGAGGTCTCTGAACACCAATCAGTGGTAGTCCCCGGCCACTTACCGTATGAGGGGCACCGTACTACGCGCTTTTTAAAAATTAATAACGCCATTAGCACCGCTCCTTCTAGTCGCTGCTTTTGCCCTTTCCGTATCAAGGGACTTGCCCTCAAACTCTAATGCTCATTACCGCAACAAGACGGCAAACCAATTGGGACAGACGACTCCCGGTGGACCCGGCGGTCCAGAGACAATGACTCGGGTTCTGGGGCAGAGCTACAAATTCAAGGCTTTGCTTCGGCGCAATCCTTAGGTGATAAGCTAATACCGATTTGCCCATTCCAAGCGCTTAGTACAGTGCTCTGCACATAGTAAGCGCTCAATAAATACTATTGAATGAATGAATAAGCTCCCTGATCCCTTCTCAGGATGGCACCTGCAGAGTTTCCAGGACTCTACCAAAGTCTCGACTATGGGAAGGAGAGTCAGGCAGAGGCCTGTCCGTTCCATTCCTGGCTTGGCCAGTGGCTAGCGAGGGGAAGGCCATCAGCTACGAGTCAAAACTCACCCATGCTGGGCGGCAGCGGCACGGGAGCGAGTCGAGGGCGGAGACTCAGGTTTACCGCGTGGAAAGAGGCGATGGTAAACCATTTCCATATTTTTACTCAGAAAACTCTCCGGATCCACTACCGGAACGACTGCACATGAAGGTGGGGCGTTCTGGGGGAGACGTGTCCATGGAGTCGCTACGCGTCGCCGACGACTCGACGGCATAAGACAAGACAAACTCCCTGAGAGCAGGGACTCTGTCCTTCCCTCTTGTTGGACTCACCTAAGTATTTAGTATGGGGTTCTGCCAACTGCAAGCGTTCAGCACTGTAACAGTCTGTCTCACCTAAGTATTTAGTATGGCGTTCTGCAAACTGCAAGCGTTCAGCACCGTAAATGTCCGTCTCCTCCTCTAGACAGTAAGCTCGTTGTGGGCTGGGAACGTGTCTATCAACTCTGGTGTATTGTACTCTCCCAAACGCTTAGTACCGTGTCCCGCACACAGGAAGCGCTCACTAAATACCATCGACGGACTGAGTAGAGTTCTCAACTCAGAAGGCCCTCGATACATACTAACGATCGATGGAGAATGTAGAACCGAGGTGCACATCTACCTGGCTCCTCACCACCCTTATGTCCCTCTCTCTACTTGCCGATTTCATTTTGCTACCTCACAGTAAATAAATACAGTTAATGCTGGTGCACGAGCGTTCTGTCCCGCAGTTTTCATCGACAGTGCCCAGCCCTTTAGTACTCAGGTGATTCGAAGGCCATTTTCCCCATTGGAACATTAAAAACAAGGAGATAGATAAGCGCTCGATAAATACGACTGAACCAACACCTTGATCTGAAACTCCAGTCTCGGGAGAAACTGTACATCTTTGCTGTTCTCCCTACCGATCGGTCAATCACATTGAGTGCTTACCATGTGCAGAACACTGTCCTAAACACTTGGGATTGTACGATATAACGACAGACACATTCCATGCCCACGGCGAGCTTACAGCCTACAATTTCTCTTTACCTCTACCTTAATAGTCAAATTCTATAAAACCAATCAATTGTATTTATCTGAGCGCTTACTGTGTGCAGAGCTTACTAAGTGCTTGGGAAAGTAAGATATAATAGACACATTCCCTACCCACAGTGAGATTACCATCTAGAGGAGGAGGTGGACATTAATATAAATAATTAAATTATGGATATGTACGTAAATGCTCTGGGGCTGAGGGAGGGGTGAAGGAGATTAGAATAAGGGGGGAATAACACTAGTCTACAAACTTGCTGTGGGCTGGGAATGTGTCTGCTTATTGCTATATTATTCACTCCTGAGAGAAGCAGCATGGCCTAGTGGATAGAACCCGGGCCTGGGAGCCAGAAGGTCATGGGTTCTAATCCCGGCTCTGCCACTTGTCTGCTCTGTAACCTCAGGCAAGTCATTTCGCTTCTCTGTGCCTCAGTTACCTCATCGGGAAAATGGGCATTGAGACTGCGAGCCCCACGTGGGACAGAGACCGTGTTCAACCCGATTTGCATGTAACCACCCTAGCACTTAGAACAGTGCCTGGCACGTAAGCGCTTACCAAATACCATTATTATTAGTAGTAGAGTGCTCTGCACGCAACGCTCAATAAATACGATTGAATGAATGAATGACTGAAAGGAAGCAAATCCAAGTGCAGGCCCTTCTTTGTCCACTCCTGCTCATTTCCCTTCAATCAGAGGTATTTATTGAGTGCTTACTGTGTGCAGAGCATTGTACTAAGTGCTTGGGAGAGCACCATATGAAAGAGTTGGTGGATATGTTCACAAGGGGCTTATAGCCTAATAACTGTGGTATTTGTTATGCGCTTACTGTGTGCCAAACACTACTAAGCACCGGGGTGGATACAAGCAAATCGGGTTGGACACTGTCCGTCCCCCGTGGGGCTCACAGTCTCAATCCCCATTTGACAGATGAGGTAACGGAGGCCCAGAGAAGCGAAGTGACTTGCCCAAGGTCACGCAGCAGACACGTGGCAGAGCCGGGATTAGAACCCACGACCTTCCGACTCCCAGGCCCGGGGTCTTTCCGCTAGGCCACGCCGCTCTCAGTCTAGCACCCGTTCCTGTTCTCAGTCGGAATCGCATAACCGTAAATATCTACGCTGTTGGGAAACGAACGTGTGGCTTGTTTATATATTTTCTTCGACCCACTGAAAATTCGCACTTTTCCCTCACTCCGCTGCGGCGCAAACCCCCCGCCCCGGGTCGTCAAGAATCATCCGGTCCCTCGGCCTGCCATGCGTCTAGTCGGTTTCCCGGTAGCTCCTCGCTAAGATAACGTCGTCCTTGTACTCTACCCCAGGGAGCTCAGGATTTTTCCATATATTGGCTCCGAGCTGACAGGCTGGCTTCCCTCCGCTGTGTTGTCATGGAGAAGCTTTAGAAAAGTATTGATGGCAGGGAGGTGTTTTGCAGAAGGGGAACAAGAGAGCTTGGAAGACAGCCACGATGGCGGCGATAGAAAAGGTTATTGAAGTTATTGAGGTTCGCGGCCGTTAATGAGGTCTCCGCAGGGCTATTTGATATTCCCCGCAAGCTTGTTTGGGTTCGCGGGACCCTGCAGGAATCGTGGAGGAGGGGAAGGGGGGAGGAGCCCGGGAGTGCGGGGTGCGTGGCACAGTGATCGCACATCCTCTGCAGAGGAGGTTTGCAGATTGCAGGATGCCTGCGCTCAAGTGGCCGCAAACTCGGCTTCGGTTTGGTCGTGCAGGAATCGCTCCGTTAACGGGGCGTCGGCCATCTACTGCAACCCGGCAGGACTCACTGATAATAAACATAAATAATAATAACTGTGGTATCTGTTAAGCACTTACTATGTGCCAGGCACTGTAGTAAGCCCTGGGGCGAATACAAGCTAATCAGGTTGGACACATTCCCTGTCCCACCGGGGGGGCTCAGTCTTGATCCCCATATTACAGATGAAGGAACTGAAGCATAAAAAAGTTAAGTTCCTCGACTAAGCTCATTGTGGGCAGGGACGGTGTCTGTTTGTTGTTTTATGGTCCTTTCCCCAGCGCTTAGAACAGTGCTCTGCACACAGTAAGCGCTCAGTAAGACTGACTCGCCTAAGGTCACACAGCAGACAAGCGGCAGAGCCGGGATTAGAACTCAGGTCCTTCTGACTCCCAGGCCTGTGCTCTACCCACTATGAATCTAAAGAAACCACAGATTCTGCCCAGCTGTTGTAGAACCAGTTCCTTCCTCCCTCCCATGAAGGGCTCCTGCAGAGAGAAAAGGGGTGATAAGGCCCCTGTGATAATAATAATAATAATAATGGTATTTTTTAAGTGCTTATTATGTGCCAGGCACTGTTCTAAGCGCTGGGCAAGATACAAGATAATTGGGTTGGATACAGTCCCTGGCCCACACTGGGCTCACAGTCTTCATCCCCGTTTTACAGTTGAGGGAACTGAGGCCCAGAGAACTTAAGTGACTTGCCTCAGGTCACACAGCAGGTAGGCGGCGGAGGCGGGATTAGAACCCATGACTTTCTGACTCCCAGGGCCGGGCTCTAACCATTAGGCCATGCGGCTTCTAGACTGTAAGATTGTTGTGGGAAGGGAACACATCTACTATCTCCATTATGCCGTACTCTCCCAAGCGCTAAGTCTCGTCGTGGGTAGGGAATGTGTCTGTTTATTGTTCTTTTGTCCTCTCCCAAGCGCTTAGTACAGTGGTCTGCACACGGTAAGCGCTCGACAAATACCCCTGATTGATTGCTAAGGCCAAGGCCCCAAGGGAATCCAACTGAATATAACCTGAATGTGAAAGTGACTGTGGTAGCAGCGTGGCCTAATGGAAAGAGCACAGGCCTGGGAGACGGAGGGCCTTGGGTTCTAATCCCGGCTCCGCCACTCGTCTGCTGTGTGGCCTTGGGCAAGTCACTTCACTTCTCCGGACTTCCGTTCCTTTGTCTGCAAAACGGGGATTCACTACCTGGTCCCCCTCCTACTCAGATTGGGAGCCCCGTATGGGGCTTGACTATGCGGCATCTCGGATAACAATAATGTTGGTATTTGTTAAGCGCTTACCATGTGCAGAGCACTGTTCTAAGCGCTGGGGTAGACACAGGGGAATCAGGTTGTCCCACGTGGGGCTCACAGTCTTAATCCCCATTTTACAGATGAGGTCACCGAGGCCCAGAGAAGTGAAGTGACTTGCCCACAGTCACACGGCTGACAAGTGGCAGATCCGGGATTTGAACCCATGACCTCTGACTCCAAAGCCCGTGCTGTTTCCACTGAGCCACGCTGGATCTATCCCAGCGTGTAGTACAGTGCTTCGCACGGAGTAAACGCTTAGCTAGTACCACAGTTCTTATTATATGAATTTGCAAGTTTGAGAGGAAGGAAGTGAGGCTTCATGGAAAGAGTACCAGAATTCCTAAATTCTACTCCTGGCTCTTAACACTGGGTGAGCTTGAGCAAGTCACTTCGGTTCTCTGGGCCTCAATTCCCTCATCTGTAAAATGGGGATGTAATGCCCATTCTCCCTCCCTCTTAGACTATACGTCCCATAGGGGACAGGGACCGTGTCTGATCTGATAATCTCTGTATTATTATTATCGCTATCATTATTTTCGTTAGGCACTTACTATGTGTCGAGTACCGTTCTAAAGACTGGGGTAGATACAAGTTAATCAAGTTGGATAAAATCTCTGTCTCCCATGGGACTCACAGCCTAAGTAGGAGGGAGAACAGGTAATAATGTTGGTATTTGGTAAGCGCTTACTATGTGCCGAGCACTGTTCTAAGCGCTGGGGTCGATACAGGGTAATCAGATTGTCCCACATGAGGCTCACAGTCTTCATCCCCATTTGACAGATGAGGTAACTGAGGCACAGAGAAGTTCAGTGACTTGCCCACAGTCATACAGCTGACAAGTGGCAGAGCCAGGATTCGAACCCATGATCTCTGACTCCCAAGCCCGGCCTATTTCCACTGAGCCATGCTGCTTCTCCATACTGAATCCCCATTTTACAGTGGTGAAAACTGAGGTACAGGGAAGCGAAGTGACTTGTCCCCGGTCACGCAGCAATCGATCGGCAGAGCTGGGATTAGAACCCAGGTCCTCTGACTCTCAGCCAGATCTACGCCAACCATCTGAGATGGTGCTTGGCCCGTAATACTTAATAAAAACCATCATTTCATCATCAGCAGCAAAAAAGCCCCATGAGAAGCTTGTGCATTACAATTGTCTTCACATTCTGAAGACTAATAGAAGACTTACGTTCACCTGGCACATTTTGAGAGTATTAAAAATGCAGGCAGCAGAAGCAGCATGGCCTAGTAGAAAGAGCCCGGGCTTTAGAGTCAGAGGACCTGGATTCTAATCCTGGCTCCGCCACTTGTCTGCTGTGTGACCCTGGGCAAGCCACTTCACTTCTCTTTGCCTCCGTTACCTCATCTATAACATGGGATTAAGATTGTGAGCCCCATATGGGACACGGAATGTGTCCAACCTATCTCGTCTCTACCCTCGTGCTAGTATAGTGCTTGGCACATAGTAAGCGCTTAACAAATACCATTAAAAAAGTACTCGGCACACAGTAGGTGTTCAATAAATACCACCGATTGATTAAGCCTCAGTTAGCAACTGTAGTAAGATGACAGGGTCACATCTTCTCTCTCTTTCTTGAGAGATAGTTACGGGGTGATAAGGGATAACCAATCCATCAGTCAATCAGTGGTACTTATTCAACACTTACCTTGTACAGAGCACGGTACCGAGTGCGTAGCAGAGTACGACGGGGTTATTAGACACATTCCCTGCCCACGGCGAGCTTACAGGCTAGAAGGACACATACAAGAACTAAGAAACGGCAGGCAAAATGGCTCAGATTATGGAGGCTCCGAATTGCTAGCTGACCTCGGATTGCTAAATCTTGGCTCGGAGGTTGACACTTTGACAGTTTTGCCCTGGAGACTATTTCATTGTTTTCTGAGCTCTGCTAGAGCATCCTCTCCCACACAAGCACTCAATAAATACCCTTGATCGAACCCTAGTGTCCCTTTAGAGTCATGGCCAATATCTGCCCCAATTTCCTAACCTCGCCATCATCCTACCTCCTTAATAGTTAGGGTATTTGTAAAGCGGTTACTATATGCCAGGCACTGTATTAAGCGCTGGGGTGGATGCAAGCAAATCTGGTTGGAGACAGTCCCTGTCCCATGTGGGGGCTCACGGTCTCAATCCCCATTTAACGGATGAGGTGACTGAGGCACAGAGAAGTGAAGTGACTTGCCCAAGGTCACACGGCAGATAAGTGGAAGAGCCGGGAGTAGAACTCGTGACCTTCCGACTTGGGGGCCCGTGCCCTACCCACTACGCCATGCTGCTTCTCTTTGTGGCCAAGAGTGTGTCTACCAATGGTGTTATATGGCACTCTCCCAAGCGCTTAATACAGTGCTCTTCATATAGCAAGCGCTCAATAAATACCACTGATTGACTGATTGGCATTGATACCTTTTCTGAACTGATGTGTCCTCAACAGGATCCTCCCCTTCCTCCGGTCAATCAGGTATCAGAAAGCGCACGGGGGATTGGGGTTCAAAGCTCATAAAAGTCATACTCCAGGCCCTCAAGACACTCCCGACACTCACAATCTTGTAATAATAATAATAATACTAATAATGGTATTTGTTAAGTGCTTATTATGTGTCAAGCACTGTTCTGAGCACTGGGGTAGATACATGTTAATCGGGATGGACAGAGTCACTGTCCCGCTTGGGGCTCACAGTCTTAAAACCCATTTTACAGATATGGGGAACTGAGGCCCAGAGAAGCAAAGTGACCTGCCCGAGGTCATGCAGCAGACAAGTGGCGGAGTCGAGATTAGAACCCAGGTCCTTCTGACTCTCAGGCCCGGGCTGTAGCCACTAGGCCACGTTGATTCTCATCCCCCTAAACTACGCTACTCTTGTCATCCCCCTAAACTGTGCTAATTAAATTCCCTCAACCACCCCGAAGCAGCTACCCTCTAGTCCAAAACCTCTCCCATCTAAATACGATGGCTGTATTGAAGCGCTTACTATGTGCCCGGCGCTGGGGTAGATACCAGATCATCAGATCGGACCCAATCCCTGTCCCCGTCCCAAAGAATTTAAGCAAGAGGGAGAACGTGGATCGAATTCTCATCTTACAGATGAGGAGACTGAGGCCCAGAGAACTTCAGCGATCCGCCCACGGTCATCCAGCGGGCAAGTGGCGGAGCCAGGATTAGAACCCAGGTCCTCGGGCTCCCAGACCTGGGTTCTTGGCACTAGGCCACCCTGCTTCTGCTGTCTTTGGAGAAAGGAGCCCCATCGTGTAGCTAATCTCCATCCCTGGCTCCAGCCATGTGAGACGGAGGAACGGTAAAACCCTCCCCACCCCAACCACGGCCTTAGAGGAACATTTCTTTCCTCTTTAAATGCCCTCACGGAGCCTCGTCTTCCGCTTCTGGGGCCAAATCAGAGATCTCGGCGCACTCATTTCCGGCTCCGGGAGGCAGCTGCCCTTCTGGAACGGGCGGGATAGAACCGAGTTAATGAACGCGGCTCCCCGGCCCCAGTTCTCATCATCATCGGCGGTATTTACTGAGCGCTCACTGCGTGCGGAGCTCCGTACGAAGCGCTTGGGAGAGTACAACGGAGTCGGTCGATACGTCCCCTGCCCACGACGAGCTTACTGCCGGCGTAATGCTTTTTCTTGTCCCCGGTTTCAGGGGAGCCAAAGATCTATTCTGCCAGCAAATCCTTCCTTGGGAATCTACCCTCATAAAACCGGGGAAATCGAAGAGGGCCAATAAGTGCCCTGGGGCTTCGTGTTTCGCACCGAGGCAAATCCGCGTCTGCAGTCGCAGAGCGATAGAGGTTGACATCTCCAGGGGAGGAACTGCTCCCCAGATGTCCGTGGTCCCAACGGCTGTCCTGGTTGCCGTGTTCTGGCGGGAATCCGGAGGAGGATTAGGGGACGAGGGGAGCCGCGGGAGAGGCGAATGGGTGGCATCGATCGTTAAGGCAAGGTTGCTTGTGGGGCCAAGAAACGTGGTCTGGGGTTCATTTCTGTGCTCTGAGGTCGGGAAGGCCGCCGACTGGCCCTCCACAGTTGCTCCTTCCAGGTCCCGCCTGAAGCCTTGAGCAAGACGGAGCGGGGATGGGGGAGGAGAAGTTCCCGCTCCCGGCCCCGCTCTGTCGAAGCTCGAAGGATTCCGCGGTTTAATGCGGTCTGGGGACTGGGGGAGGCGGGTTCCTGCTGCCGCCCTGCTCCGTTGGGCATCTCTGGCTTCCCTTGCAACCTCCGGGGAGGGACCTCCTCAGGGATGCGGCTCGAGGCGCCGACAAAACCGGGCGGACGAGAGGCTCTCGGGCCGGACTTTTGTGCTGTATCACGAAGGAGGGGGCCGATCTTCCCTGCTGACCCCCACTAGGCCGTAAGCTCCGTCGCGGGCACGGAACGCGCCTACCGACTCTGCTCCATCGGACGCTCCCGAGAGCCCAGAATGGCGCTCCCCACACAGTAAGAGCTCGATAAATACGATCCTTTTTCTTTTCAGTGGCATTGGTGGAGCTCTTACTCTGCGCCAGGCACCGTACGAGCGCCGGGGTAGCTACGGGTCCATCGGATCGGAGGCGTTCCCCGTCCCGCACGGGGCTGCCGGTCTTGATCCCCGTTTTCCAACCGAGGGAGCCGAGGCCCAGAGGAGGGAAGGGACCGGCCCGGGGTCACCCGGCGGACAAACGGCGGAGCCGGGACGAGGACCCGGGTCCCCCCTTCTGCCTCCGGGGCCGGCGGCCTTTCCACTAGGTCGCGCCGCTTCTCGACCGAGCGGGCGGCCACTGTCCTCGTTGGCCTCGCGGGGGGGGAGGCCGCCGTAGAAAGGGTGTGAAGAGAGGAGGCGGGGCGGGACGGCGGAGAGGAAGGCCCCTCCCCGGGGAGGGACGGAGAGAAAGCCCCCCGCCCGCGGCCCGTCCACCCCGTCGGGGAGCTAAGGCACCGGCGGTGGGTCCGGCGGCGGGGCGGCCATCACTTCCGGTCCAGCCCGGCTCGCAGCTGGGCCTCCAAGGCCATCTTGTCGAAGGAGCGCGTGTCGGTCTCCTGGCGCACCCTGTCGCGCACGTGGAAGGAGGCGCGGGCGGCCGAGCGGGCGTTCTCCAGGGCGCTGCGCCGCTCCCGCGACAGCCTCTCGCTGCGCTCCAGCTTGCGCTCGATGGCCAGCGCCAGCTCCTGCCGCCGGCGGTCCTCGTCCCGCTCCACCTTCTCCTTGTTGGCCCGCTGCGCCCGCTCCTTCTCCAGCCGGCTCTGGCCGGCCTGCCGCGCCCGGAGCCGGGCGGCCTCCTCCGCCGCCCGGGCGGCCTCCCGGAGGCGCCGCTCCCCGGCCCGGGCCAGGGCCTCCAGCCGCTCCCGCTGCTCGCGGCCCTGGCGCTCGGCCTCCTCCTTGGCCCGGCGGCCCTGCAGCTCCTCCCGGCGGGCCCGCTCCCGCAGGCCCCGGCTCCGGCGCTCCTGCAGCTGCTCGCGGTTGTCCCGCGCCCGGCCCAGGCTGGCGGCCAGCGAGCCGCTCAGGCCCTCGAGCTCCTCGCGCTCGCGCCGGGCCAGGCCCCGCCGCAGGGCCTCGTGGCGCTCGCGCTCGGCCCGGCCCGCCTCCCGCTGCTCCCGCCGCCGCCGCCCCTCCTGCTGCTGGCGGGCCCGCTCGGCCCGCTCGGCCCGCTCCCGCCGGGCCCGCTCCTCCTTCTCGCGGCCCAGGCGCAGGTCCTCCTCCCGCAGCCGCAGGTTGCGCTCCTGGGCCAGCTTGCGCCGCAGGTCCTCCTGGGCCTCGCGCTCGGCCCGCTCCCGCCGCAGCCGCCCCTGCCGCTCGGCCTGCTCCCGCCGGCGCTCCTCCCCGCGGGCGCACTGGCGCTGCCGGCGCCGGGCCGCCTCCACCTCCTCCCGGCCCAGCCGGCCGCGCCGGGCCTCCACCTGCTCCGCCCAGGCCCGGCGGCCCCGCTGCAGCTCCAGCTGCTTCTCGCGCTCCTCGGCCCGGCGCCGCTCCTCGGCCCGGGCGCGCTGCTCTTCCCACTGGCAGTGGGCGGCCTGGCGCTGGGCCAGCAGCAGCCGCTCCTCCTGATGGCGCGCCAGCATCAGGGCCGCGATCTTGCGGTCCCGCTCGGGCACCTCGCGCGGCAGGCCCCGCTCCGCCCGCACCTGCCGCACGATGCGCTCCACCTGCCGCGCCGTGCGCGGCGACTGGCTCAGGTCGCCCAGGCTGACGCTGCGGGCGGCCGGCCGCGGGGGCGGCGGGCACCGGCGGGGGCGGCCGCGCCCGGGGGACCCCGGGGAGGCGGCCCCGGCCTCGTCGTCGTCGTCGTCGGTGGCGGCGACGCCCCCGGCGGGCCAGCGCTCCCGCGGGCTCTCGCCGCCGAAGGACGACGACGAGGCCCCGGACTCGGAGCTGCTGACGCCTTCCCGCCTCCGAGGCAGGGAGTCCAGCGAGTGGCTCTTGCGGCCGGGCCGGGCGCGGGGGGCCGGGGCCGGGGAGGAGCGGGAGGAGGCCGGGGCGGCGCGGGGCCGGCGGGGCCCGGGCGAGGCCGGGAGGCTGGCGCTGCCCCCGGCGGGCGCCGGGGCGGGCGTGAAGAGGCGCCGCTTCTCGTCGCGCACGATGCGCTCGCGCTCGGCCCGGCAGCGCTGCAGCTTGGCGCGGCGCTCGGCCTCGTAGGCCTCGAAGAGCCCGGCGGCCACCCGCATGGAGCGGCCCGGGGCCTCCCGCACCAGCTCGGCCAGCGGGCGCGGCAGCAGCTCCACGGGCTTGACGGCGCAGCGGGCGCAGGCCTCCAGCGAGCGCGGGCTGGTCAGCACGTAGCGGCTGCCCTCCGCCTCGGGCCGGTCGAAGTTGAACAGGTCCAGGTGCAGCAGCGGCGACTGTTCCCGGCGCCGTCGGTCCTCCTCGGGCCCGGGAGGGGCCTCGGCCTTCGGGGCGGCCGGGCGGCGGGCCGGGCCGGGGGCGGGACCGGCGGCGGCCGAGGCGACGGACGAGGCCGAGGGGCCCGGGGGCGAGCGGGCCCCGCCGGGGGACGGAGGGGCGGCCGCCCCATCCTCCCCGGGGCCTCCGGGGCCGGCCCCTGCCTTTCTCTCCTCGGGCACGGGGTCCACCATGGTCCGGCCCCCAGGCTTCCGTGGAGAGACTGCGGGTGACAGGGAAGGACAAGGCATCAACTCCCGACCACACTGCCCTCCTCCCCGAACAGATTGCCCTCCTCGCCGACCGGATTGCCCTCCTCCTCCATCAGATCGCTCTCCTCCCCATCTAGATTGCCCTCCTCCCCGTCCGGATTCCCTGCTCCCCGACAGGGTTCACCTCTTCCCCGTCCAGTTTTGCCTCCGGCCAACAGAATTCCCTTCTCCCTCACCGGATTTCCCTCCTCCCCGTCCAGATTTCTCTTCGCCCCGACAGGACTCTCCTCTTCCCCGTCCAGATTTCCCTCCTCCCTGACAGTATTTCCCATGCAGATTCCCCTCTTCCCGGAACGGGATTTCCCTCCTCCCTAAGCAGATTTTCCTCCTCCCGTCCTGACTTCCCTCCCCTGGACCAGATTTCCCTTCTCCCCGAAGGGGTTCGCTTCCTTCCCTGTCCAGATTTCCCTCCTGGCCTGGCCCCCATCTAATCTGCCAGTGAGGGGATTAGCCTGAGGCTAGCGGAAAGGATGAAATAACGACGACCACGGACAACGAGAGGCTGCCAAGTAAAGCCCAAGTGGAAGGGGCAGTGTCATCCCTCCCTCCCCGGGCCCTTCCCAACCCCTTGGCAGCCCCCCGGATGCCGCAAACTGTGGGGACCAGGGCTTCACTCGGGGGGGCAGACCTGAGAGGATGGGTCCTTCAGGGGCCCGAGGGCCTCTGAAACCCTGAGCCCGGGTGGCGATCGTCAATCAATCCATCGCATTTACAATAATAATAATGGATGGTATTTGTTAAGCGCTTACTATGTCCCAGGCGCTGTTCCAAGAGCTGGGGTATATTCGAGTTAATCAGGTTGGACACAGTCCCTGTCCCACTTGGGGCTCACAGTCTTCATCCCCATTTTACAGATGAGAGAACTGAGGTCCAGAGAAGTGAAGTGACTTGCCTTAGGTCACAAAACAGACAAGTAGTGGAGATGGGCTAATGATAATAATAACAATAATAATAGTTTGGAGGCAGCACTATCCCAGCTAGTCGTGGGCCAGGTAACACGTCTTCCAACTCTGTTGTATTGTACCCTCCCAAGCACTCAGTACAGTTCTCTGCACACAGCAAGCGCTCAATAAATACCATCGGTTGCTTGACTGATTGACGGGAAATCAGTGCGAACATGTAAATCTGGAGAAAAGCAATCCCTCTCTATCCCCCTGGGAGGATGAACTTCAGGGCTTACTGTGGCAAGGTCGGGGGAACCAAAGGGTGGGGAAACCCCAGAGAAAAGGCCTTCGGCAAAGCCCGACCACCAGTGGCAAACGGTGGCCGGCAGGGTCGGGGGGCTTTATCGAGGGGGCGCCCCCGCGGCCCCAGCGTTCCGATCGGTCACTCTATCGATCGTATTTATTGAGCGCGAACTCTGCAGAGCACCGGACTGAGTCCTGGCGAGAGGACAATAGAACAATCAAGCGACACATTCCCTGCCCACAACGAGTTTACAGTCTAGAGGAAGACAGACATAAATATAAATAGATGTATTAAGGATATGGACAGCTTACAGTCTCAGACTTGGGGGGAGACAGACATGAATAGAGACCAATAAATTACAGATATGGATAGCTTAAAGTCCAGAGGGGGAAACTGACACGAATAGGAACAAATAAATTACCCATCTGGACATCTTACAGTCTAAGGGGGAGATGGATTAATGGAAACAAATAAATTATAGATGTGGATGGTTTACAGTCTAGAGGGGAAGACAGACATGAAGAGAAATAAATCAATTACAGATATGGACAGCTTACAGTCTAGAGGTGGAGACATGAATTGAAATAAATGAAAATACATATACGGACGGCTTACAGTTTTGGGGGGGCCGGATGTGAATAAAAACAAGTAAATAAATTAGAGATATGGACAGCTTACAGTCTAGGGGGAAGACAGGCACAAATGGAAATAAATAAATTAGAGAGACGGACGGCTTCCAGTCTAGGGGGGAGACAGGCGTGAATGGAAATAAATAAATTACAGATACGGACAGCTTACGGACAGGCACGAATGGAAATAAATTACAGATATGGACAGTTTACAGTTTAGAGGGGGAGACATATGAATAGAAATAGATAAATGACAGGTATGGGCAGCTTACAGTCTAGAGGGGAGACACATATGATTAAAAATAATAAATGATAGATATGGATAGCTTACAGTCTAGAGGGGGAGACACATATGAATGGAAATAAATTAATAAATTACAGATATGGACGGTTTACAGTTTAAAGGGGGAGACGCATACGAGTGGAAATAAATACATGACAGGTATGGACAGCTTACATTCTAGAGGGGGAGCCACACTTTAATAGAAATCAATGAAATCACGGATGTGGATGGCTTACAGGCTAGAGGGGAAGAAAGACACGAACAGGAATACATACATTGCAGCTATGGACGGTTCACGGTCTAGATGGGGAGACGGACATGAATTGAAATAAATAAATCGCAGATACGGACGGCTTCCAGTCTAGAGGGGGAAGACACATACGAATAGAAGTAAATAAATGATACGGACAGCTTACGGTCTAGGGGGAAGACGCGTATGAATAAAAGTAAATAAATGACAGATACGGACAGCTTACAGTGGGAGACGCATGCGAACAGAAGTAAAAAAAAAGAAAGGCAGATATGGACATCTTACAGTCTAGGGGGGAGACAGAAATGAACAGAGGTAAGTAAACGACAGAGAGGGTCTGCTTCCATTCTAGGGGGGAGACGCATATGAGTAGAAGAAGTAAATAAATGGCAGATAGGGACAGCTTACAGTTTGGGGGGTGACGCATGTGACCAGAAGTAAAAAAATGACAGATAGGGACATCTTAAAATCTGGGGGGGAGACACAAATGAACAGAGGTAAGTAAACGACAGAGAGGCCCACTTTCCAGTCTAGGGGGGAGACGCATATGAATAGAAGAAGTAAATAAATGGCAGGTAGGGACATATTACAGCCTAGGGGGGAGACGCATGTGAACAGAAGTAAAAAAATGACAGATAGGGACATCTTACAGTCTGGGGGGGGGGGGGAACGGACACAAATGAACAGAGGTAAGTAAACGACCGAGAGGGACAGCTTCCAGTCTAGGGGGGAGACGCATATGAATAGAAGAAGTAAATAAATGGCAGGTAGGGACATATTAAAGTCTGGGGGGAGGCGCATGTGAACAGAAGTAAAAAAAATGACAGCTAGGGACATCTTACAGTCTGGGGGGCGGGGGGGAGACACAAATGAACAGAGGTAAGTAAACGACAGAGGGCCGGCTTCCAGTCTGGGGGGAGACGCATATGAATAGAAGTAAATAAATGACAGGTAGGGACATATTACAGTCTAGGGGGGAGATGCATGTGAACAGAAGTAAAAAAATGATAGATAGGGACATCTTACAGTCTGTGGGGAGGAGACACAAATGAACAGAGGTAAGTAAACGACTGATCGGGCCAGCTTCCAGTCCAGGGGGGAGACGCCTACGACTAGAAGTCAATAGATGGCAGATAGAGCTTCCAACCTAGCGGGGGAGCCGGACATTAGTGTAGAAGGAGAAAGGAGGGGTGGGGGGCGGCGTGGCGTGCGGGGCTGGCAGAGGGGGATGAGAAAAGGGGAGCAAGTGAGGGCCAGGGGAAGAGGAGAGGTGGGGCGGTGGGGGGAGAGGCCTGGGCTGACTTACCAGGCTGGCCAGCTCCCGCGGCCGCTGTCGGGGGGCGATGGGGGCGGGGTGAGAAGCCAGTGGCGACGAGGAGGAGGGAGGAGGAGGAGGAGGAGGAGGAGGGAGGGAGGGAGGGAGGGAGGGAGGGAGGGAGGGAGGAGGAGGATGGAGGGAGGGAGGGAGGAAGATTGGCAGGTGGAGGCCGGTCCTTGGCTCGGCCCGGGCTCGCCCGCGCCCCCTGGCGGCCCTTCGCCCACAAGGCGCCCCCGCCTTGGCCCCCTTTTAGCATCATCATCATCATCATCATCATCAGATGCTGATTAGATGATGATCATTAGATCATCATCATTTTCATCAGAGAAGCAGCGGGGCTCAGAGGAAAGAGCCCGGGCTCGGGAGTCAGAGGTCATGGGTTCGCATCCCGACTCTGCCGCTTGTCAGCTGGGTGACTGGGGGGGGGGCAAGTCACTCACTTCTCTGGGCCTCAGTTCCCTCACCTGTAAAATGGGGATGAAGACTGGGAGCCCCACGTGGGACAACCTGATTCCCCGGCGTCTCCCCCAGCGCTTAGAACAGTGGTCTGCACAGAGTAAGCGTTTAACAAATACCGACATCATTATTATCATCAAGGGTTAAGCACGGCCCAGGTGCCAAGCACTGCTCTAAGCGCTGGGGACCTCTCCCTCAGTGCTAAAACCCCCTCCTCCCTCCCCTCTGCTCCTCCTCCCCTCCCCGTTGCCCCCCTCTCCCGCCCTCTGCTCTCCCCCCTTCCCCTCCCCACAGCAACTGTGCCCAGTTCTATATATTGATTATTCTATTTTGTTCATGATGTGTCTCTAGCTACGATGCTATTGATCTTGACGACAGCGACGCCAGACTACTTGTTTTGTTCTGTTTTGCTTCGCCGTCTGCCTTCCCCTTTTTAACCGTTGACCCCCGCGCTGTTGGGCAGGGTTGGTTTCTCACTGTTGCCCAGTTGTACTTTCTGAGCGCTCAGTACCCATAGTAAGCGCTCGGTAGATAGGATTGAATGAATACGTGAGTGAACGAGAGAGAGGAGGGGGCCGCAGAGGCGCCGACAGAAGTCCGGGACCATCGTCTGCCCGCCCACCCCTCGCGGGGACAGCCCCGGAGGCACGAGGACCTGGGTTCTAATCCTCCCGCCGCCACCTGGCCACTGCTGGGTGACCTCGGGCAAGTCGCTTCACTCCTCTGGGCCTCAGTGCCCTGGTCTGTCCAACGGGGATGGAGACTGGGAGCCCCACGTGGGACAGGGGCTGCGTCCCATCCTATTGGCTCGCATCCACCCCGGCGCTTAGTACAGTGTCTTCCCCTTGATTCTATTTATTGCCATCGTTCCTGTCTGTCCGTCTCCCCCGATTAGTCCGTAAGGCCAGTCAAAGGGCAGGGACTGTCTCTGTTACCGATTTGTCCATTCCAAGTGCTTAGTACAGTGCCCTGCACATAGTAAGCGCTCAATAGATACTACTGAATGAATGGCACAGAGTAAGAGCTTAGCAGACACCATCATCATCATCTCACTGTGGGCAGAGAATGTGTCCTTTTGTTATAGCATACTCTTTCCAGTGTTCAGTACAGTGCTTTGCACGCAGTAAGCGCTCAATAAATACATTTGAAGGAATATCAGTAATTTATTTCTATCAATGTCGGCCTTCCCCTCTAGACTGTAAGCTCACCGTGGGCAGGGAATGTGTCTGTTTATGGTGTTACACTCTCCCAAGCGCTTAGTACAGTGCTCTGCACACAGTGAGTGTTCAATAAATACCACTGAATGAATGACGGTAAACTCACTTTAGGCCAGGAACGTGTCTGCCAAATCTGTTGCGTTGTACTCTCCCAAGCGCTTAGCACAGGGCTCTGCACATAGGAAGCGTTTAATAAATACCACTGGTGGTGATGATGATGAAGTGGCAGAGTTAGGGTTAGAACCCAGGCCCTCCGATTCCCAAGTCCGTGCTCTTTCCACTAGGCGCGGCTTAGTGGAAAGAGCACGGGCTTGGGAGTCGGAGGACCTGGGTTCTAATCCCGGGTCTGCCGCTTGTCGGCTGTGTGGTCTCGGGCAAGTCACTTCACTTCTCTGGGCCTCAGTTCCCTCATCTGTAAAATGGGGATGAAGACTGTGAGCCCCACGTGGGACAACCTGATGACCTTGTATCCCTACCCAGCGCTTAGAACAGTGCTTTACACATAGTAAGCGCTTAACAAATATCAGCATTATTATTCTCCGTGCCTCCGTTACCTCATCTGTAAAATGGGGATTAGGACGGTGAGCTCCACGTCCTAATCAGGGTACAACCTGATTACCTTGTATCTACCCCAGCGCTTAGAACATTCATTCATTCAATAGCATTTACTGAGCGCTTACTATGTGCAGAACACTGTACTAAGCGCTTGGAATGTACAATTCGGCAACAGATAGAGACGATCCCTGCCCAATAACGGGCTCACAGTCTAAACGGGGGAAAACAGTGCTTGGCACATGTAAGTGCTTAACAAATACCATAATTATTATTATTATTAGGCCACACTGCTTAATGAGGACCATCATGATTAGTATAAGGAATTTTGCCAGAAAATTAAATGCAAAATGATGGTTTTTCCATTTAAATGGAAAATTGCAGTATGAGGGAAGGGGTGAGGGTCTTGCCAAATCAGATGGGTGTTTATAGAGAGGCAGGGCTGCCCTGTGGCTACAGCACTAGCGGGAGTCAGGAGGAATCTCTGGTCCTGGTTCAGACACCGACTGACTCTGGATCCTTCGATAAATCACTTCACATCTGTAAACGGGGAATCACAATTTCGCCATTCCTTTCACCTCTGAGACGTGGCTGCTTTATCCACTGGGAAAAGAGGGGGGATCCGCTCCAGGCACGCACACACGCAAACCTTCCTTAGACAGGGGCCCCCAGATAAGGAAACTCGGGGGACACCAGCCCATTTTGGACCCAATCAACCTATCAGTGGCATTTTTTGAGCGCCTCCTGTGTCAGAAGCACTGTAAGATCATGGAAATTCAGGCCCAGAGGAGGAGACCAGAAGAGAGGACACGAGCAGAAAATCAGGGAGTGGGAAAGATAAAAATAATAATGGTACGTGTTAAGCGCTACTAAGTGCCAAGCACTGTATTCAGCCCTGGGTTGGATTTAAAATCATTCATTCATTCAATAGTATTTATTGAGCGCTTACTATGTGCAGAGCACTGTACTAAGGGCTTGGAATGGACAAATCGGCAACAGATAGAGACAGTCCCTGCCCTTTGACGGGCTTACGGTCTAATCAAATAATCAGGTCGGACACAGTCCCCGTCCCCTATGGGGCTCACAGTTCAAGTAGGAGGGAGAGACAGGCTTTGAATCCCATTTTACAGATGAGGAAACAGAGGCACAGAGAAGTAAAGTGGCTTGCCCAGGGTCACACGGCAGGCAAGTGGACGAGCTGGGATTAGAACCGGGGTCCTCTGGCTTCCAGGCTCCTGCTCTTTCCACTCTTATCATGTTTTGTTTTTTTTAACCACAACCCTTTTTTCTTGTAACATCATTTCAAGCCACTGGGACAATGAACTGAATACCTCTAGGAATACTTTTTATGACAAGAAGTCCCTTTTCTCCATCTCACACTCGGAAGCATCCAGGTAAACAGAGGCATCTGGCTGTGCTTTTGGAGATGTTGAGAGAGGCTGGTTTTTTTTTTTTTAATGGTATTTGTTAAGCAATTATTCTGTGTTAGGCACTGTAATGAGCGCTGGGGTAGATACGAGCTAATCAGACTGGACACAGTCCCTGTCCTCCTTGGGGCTCAAAGTCTTAAGTCCCATTTTACAGATGAGGGAACGGAGGCTCGGAGAAGTGAAGTGACTTGCCCAAGGTCACACAGCAGACAAGTGGTGGAGCCAGAATTAGAACTCTATCCACTAGACCACACGGCTAAAATTTCCTCACAGACGTGGATTTCTGCCGAGCTCCTCAGTGTCGGCGCAAGCGTAAAACATCATTATTGATATTTTTCAGATGTTTACGTGTTATCACAGCGCGGGAAGTGTCCAAGTATCTTATAATCATGCTGATTAAAAAAACAATAAAAAGCTTGCAACTAGAATCGTTGCCATCTGAATTTCCAAGGGTTCAAAGGGTGGAACAACCCCCAATCAATGTTATCGAGCAAAACACTGTGTGCGCAAAACACTCTACTAAGCACTTGGGAAAATGCAACAGATTTGGTAGACCTGTCCCCTGTCCATAGGGGCTTACAGTTTGGAGGAATCTTTCCAAAACATCCCATGGCACAAGTCACCCTCTCTTCAGAATCTGCCTGGCTCAGTGGAAAGAGCAGGGGCTTGGGAGTCAGAGGTCATGGGTTCGAATCCTGACTCTGCTACTTGTCCGCTGTGTGACTGTGGGCAAGTCACTTAACTTTTCTGTGCCTCAGTTACCTCATCTGTAAAATGGGGATTAAGACTGTGAGCCTCATGTGGGACAACCTGATTACCCTGTATCTCCTCAGCACTTAGAGCAGTGCTCTGCACATAGCGCTTAACAAATACCAACATTATTATTATTATTATTACCTAAGTCCCTCCACATCAGGCGGAAGCTCGAGCGCTCTTAACTAACCCATATTTACCTGCTCGCATCTTGCTGTCTCCCAAAGTGAACTTTTCTTCCTATTCCTCAACCTATGAAACCCAAGGCAGCAGAATGGCCAAGTGGATAGAGCAGGGGCCTGGCAGTCAGAAGGACCTGGGTTCTAATCCTGGCTCTTCCACCTGTCTGCTGTGTGACCTTGGGCAAGTCACCTGACTTCTCCGAGCCCCAGTTACCTCATCTGTAAAATTCTGGGACTCACTTTCCCAGTCTCTTCCCCTTCAGCCTCCAACCAAAGGGAGTTGACAAAGTCTGGGCGCCACAGTAGAGAAGGGGGAGGAAGGAGGCACAGGTAAGCAACAACAATAAATATCATTGTGATATTTAAGCTCTTACTTTGTGCCAAGCACTGCACTAAGGGCCGGGGTTTCAATCAATCAGTGCTATTTACTGAGCGCTTACTGTGTTCAAAGTACTGAACTAAGTGCTTGGGAGAGTACATCCAAACTGCTAACAAGTTAATACAATCACTCATCCTATTCCTCCTGGATTACTATAACAGCCTCCTTGCTGAGTTCCCTGCCTCCCGTCTCTCCCCACTCCGGTCCATACTTCACTCCGCTGCCCGGATCATCCTTCTACAAAAACGCTCAGGACACGTCACCCCACTCCTCAAAACACTCCAGCAGTTGTCCATCCACCTCCGCATCAAACAAAAACTCCTCACCATTGGCTTTAAAGCAGTCTACCAGTTTGCCCCCTCCTCCCTCACCTCACCACTCTCCTACTACCCCTCAGCCCGCACACTTCACTCCTCTAATCTAATGCCAACCTTCTCACTGAGCCTCCACCTCGCCTGTCTCACCGCCAAACCCTAGCCCATGTCCTGTCTCTGGCCTGGAACACCCTCCCTCGCCAAATCCTACAGAAAATTACCCTCTCCCTCTTCAAAGCCTTATAATAATAATAATAATGGTATTGGTTAAGCGTTTACTATGTGCCAAGCACTGTTTGAAGGCCCATCTCCTCCGGGAGGCCTTCCCAGACTGAGCCCCACTTTTCCTCATCTCCCATCCCCTTCTACGTCACCCTGACTCGCTCCCTTTGCTCTTCCCCCTCCCAGCCCCACATCATTTATATCCATATCTGTCATTTTATTTTTCTGTATTGCTGCCTGTCTCCGCCCCTCTAGACTGTAAACTAGTTGTGGGCAGGGAATGTCACTTTTTTTGTTATATTGTTCTTTCCCAAGTGATTAGATTAGTACGGTGCTCTGCATATAGTAAGTGCTCTATAAATACAACTGAGTTGGTAGATATAATCCCTGCCCATTTGCACACCGTAAGTGCTCAATAAATACAATGAGTGAATGAGAAGCTCAGGGTCTAATGGGGAAGATGCAATCTAAGCAGATTAGTTATGGTCCCTGTCCCGTCTGGGGCTTTCAGTCTACAAGCAGGAATTTCCACAGTTCCATTTTCAGGACAGAAGTGGCGGGGAGGCACAGGGCCGAGCTATTATTTTGGCAAATCCTTTCTTTCTCCAACATGACCCTTGGGATGCTTATTCTCTCAGGAGGAGAGGTTCGGTATTCCATTTGGTAGCCTCAGTTACCCTTTGTCTTTCCTCTGTTCCTGTATCCCGGGCCTGGATTCATCTTTTTCACGGTCATTTCAACAGCCTCAATCAGGAAACCTGCCCTTTTTTGAAAGAATCCCTGCCCTGACTCCTGACTGCCAGACTCCGATGCAGGAGACCGTCGAACCCCATACGGCCCGGAGACTTGGAAGAATTCCCAATCTTCAGGTTGGCACCGTTCCCAGTTCCAGACATGAAACGGCAACTGTGTTGGGGTGGTTTATCCAGGAATAGGGCGCCCAGTTTGGGCAGCTTCAGCCTCCTACCAGATGGATGGTGTGGGCAAGGCGGGGCAGGGGGTTGAGAGTGGTGACAGAATGCTAAAACACCAGCATGCCAAGGTCTAGTCCCAATTCAAACTGGAGGGAAGGAGAGTGGCCTAGTGGATAGAGCCTGGGAGTCAGAAGGACCTGGGTTCATTCACTCATTCAAGAGTATCTGAGCGCTTACTATGTGCAGAGCACTGTACTAAGCGCTTGGAATGTACAATTCAAACCCCGCCTCTGCCACATGTCTACTGTGTGACCTTAAGCAAGTCACTTCACTTCTCTATGTCTCAGTTACCTCATTTGTGAAATGGAGATTAAGATTGTGAGCCCTCTGTGAGACAGGGACTGTACCCGACCTCTTGTGTCTACGCCCAGCGCTTAGTATAGTGTCTGGCACATAGTAAGGGTTTAACAGATACCTTAACAAAAACTCAAATCTTTTCTTGAGGCAACGTGAAATTCTGAAATGGAGACCGATTTTATTGGCATTTACATTGGCAAGTTTAATGCCTGATGTTTTTGTGAGGAAAACTGATATACTGTCCTCTAGGGAAGTTTCAGCGTTGTCCAGTCAGTCATATTTATTGAGAGCTTACTGTGTGCAGAGAACTGTACTAAGCGCTTGGGAGAGTACAATCTAACAATATAACAGACACAATCCCTGTCCACAGCATGCTTACAGTCTAGAGGGGGTTGCTGTCGTCTTGTGCCGTCGAGTCGTCGCTGACCCATAGCGACTCCACGGACACATCTCTCCCGGAACGCCTCCATCTGCAATCGTTCCGGTAGTGGATCCAGAGAGTTTCCTTGGTCAAAATCCAGAAGCGGTTGACCATCGCCTCCTTCCGTGCAGTAAACTCGAGTCTCCGCCCTCGACTCTCTCCCGTGCCGCTGCTGTCCGGCACGGGTGAGTTTTGACTTGTAGCAGACGGCCTTCCCCTCGCCAGCCACTGGCCAAGCTAGGAATGGGACGGACAGGCCTCTGATTGACTCTCCCTCCCGTAGCCGAGGCTGGTAGAGGACTGGAAACTCTCCAGGTGCCATCCTGAGAGGGGACTAGAGAGGGTAGACAGGAATAAATAGAAATAACTAAATTACGGATAAGTATACACGTGCCGTGCTGGGATGGGGGTGAATAAAGGGAGCAAGTCAGGGTGATTTAGAAGGGAGTGGGAGAAGAGGAAAGGAGAATTAGTCAGGGAAGGCCTCTTGGAGGAGATGGGCCTGAAATAAGGCTTTGAAGGAGGGGAGAGCGATGGTCTGTCGGATATGAAGAGGGAGGGCGTTCAGGGCCAGAGGCGGGGCGTGGGTGAAATCTGGAGAATATAGGGGGAGCAGGGCACGCCCCAGATCATACACCAAGCAAGATCCAATCAATCAATCCAGGAGTGGCACATCCACCATGGCTAGGGAGAGATGGAGGGAGTGTGTCAAACCCCCATCATTCGGAATTTATTAATTCATATTAATGTCTGTCTCCCCTTCGAGACCAAAAACTCACCGTGGGGAGGGAACGAGTCTACCAACTCTGTTGTATCGCACTCTCCCACACGCGTAGTACCTAGTAAAGTGCCCAATAAATACAATCCATCGATCCGTTTGGAGAACAAATGACCGGGTTCAGATGGCGCCCATCCGAGAACACTCAAGAAATCGAGCAGGAAAGTGTCAGAACGCCCAGCGAGCCTGTGGAAAGATTTATACATGGTCCACGCCACCAGAAAGCAGGGAGATTGCCAAGGTAACGTTCATCTATAAAAAGGATTCCGGAGATGATCTTGGAAATTATAGGCTGGTGAGGCTCACTTCTAAAGATGGATACTGATGGTGGTATCTGCCAAGCGCTTACTCTATGCCAAGCACTGTACTAAGTGCCGGGATAAACACGAGTTAATCAGGACAGTCTTGCCTCACATGGGGCTCACGGTCTTAGCGGGAGAGAGAACCGGCATTTATTCTCCATTTTACAGATGAGGAAATAGAGGCAAAGAGAAATTAAATGACTTGCCCAAGGTCACCCAGCAGGCAAAAGGCAGAGTCAGGATTAGAACCCAGCCCCTCGGACTCTATATACACAAACTGCAGGATGGAAGGCCACCGAGTGAGACGTCGTTCTATAAGGGGAAATCAGGCCTCGGTAATCTATTGGAGTTCAATCGATCGATCAATCAACCAATTGCATTTATTGAGGCTTACTGGGTGTAGAACACCGTATTACGCGTGTATTGGGAGAAAACAATTTAACAGACGTCTTCTCTGCCAACAAAGAGATCATCAAGAGCGTGGAAAGAGGTCCCTCTCCACCTCAAAGTCCCCCAGCAGTTTCCACTTCTTTTAGGACTCGTTCCCCAGTGCTCCCAAGTGCTCAGTACAGTGCTCTGTACACAGTAAGTGCTCAATAAATACGACTGAATGAACCAACTAGCTCTGACCTTCTCTGGTCATGCCAGCCCCTTAGCCACACTCACCATTTCTAGGCCAAACACCCTTAGATTTTCAAACGGCCTGCGACAAGATTCCACACCGACCGGAGGGCTTGGAAGGGTACATTCTGTCCAATTCTAGTTAACGGCACGTGTCTGCTGATTCTGTTGCTTTGTACACTCCCAAGTGCTTAGGAAGGAAGCACATGGTCTAGCGAATAGAGTCTGGGGCTGGGAGTCAAGAGGTCCTGGGTTCTAATCCCAGCTCTGACACTTGTCTGCTGTGTGACCTTGGGCAAATCATTTTACTTCTCTGTCCCTCAGGTACCTTATCTGTAAAATGGGGATTAAGACTGGGAGCTCCATGTGGGACAGGGACTTCATTCATTCAATAGTATTTATTGAGCGCTTACTATGTGCAGAGCGCTGTACTAAGTGCTTGGAATGTACAGTTCGGCAACAGATAGAGACAATCCCTGCCCATTGACGGGTTTACGGTCTAATCGGGGGAGACAGACGGACCAAAACAACTTAATCATCCCACTTGATTAGCTGGTCTCTACCCCAGAGCTTAGTACAGTGCCTGGGACATAGTAAGCGCTCAAATACCATAAAAATAGCCCCCAAACAAGCCAACCACACTGGGCATATGGCTCCGAGGCCTCTGGGCAGAGGCAAAATGGCTGTAGGTAGCCCCTTTTACCTGTTCCTACCCACCGGTTAGGCCAGGTGGCCCTCGAGGGGTTTACCACACCAGTGCAGACCTACTCCCTCCCACCTTGCCCCAAACGCCGGGGTGGCAGCGAGGCCTAGTGGGAAGAGCACAGGTCCGCGAGTACTTAGTACAATGCTCTGCGCACAGTTAGCACTCAATAAATACGATTGAATGAATATCGAGATGACCGGAGTTCTAATCCCAGCTCCGCTGTGTGACTTTGGGCAAATCATTTCACTGGTCTGAGCCTCAGTTTTCTCACCGGTAAAATGGAGATAAAATACCTGTTCATCCCTCTCCCTTAGATTGTAAACTGCGGGTGGAACAGGGACTCTGAACGGCATATCCCGTATCTACCTCAGCGCTTAGTTCGACGCTAGACACATAGTAAGTGCTTAGTCCCTAAATTATCATTATTATTCCCAACAATCCTCACCTCCTGCTTGCAAACTCGTTCCCCGCCCCAGACCCCACCCCTCTCCACCTCAAAGTCCCCACTGGCCCAACTGCTTCCACCTCCTCTAGGACTTGTTCCCCAACTCTCCCAAGCGCCTAGTACAGTGCTCTGCACACAATAAACGCTCAATAAATGATTGAATGAACTGGGACCGATCTTCTCTGGTCATGCCCTTCTAGGCATTTCCGTGTTTTCAGTCTGCCCGTTGCCCTCTCATGGAGAAACCTCACGAAAGGATTAAAAAAACAACTCCCACAGAGAGCTGGCCCCCTGTGAGAGAACCCCTTCCTTCACCTGGATTCTGTCAGAACAGAGAGAAAAGCAGAGAAAGCCCCAGAGAAAACGCCGCCAAAAAGTCAAAGCACTTTTTACACACCGCTCTCGGAGCAGGGCTTTATTTAGAGTTTATCCAGGTGAGTCCAATGTGAAGTGACCCTGGTCTTTAATTCATTTAAGCGATGAGAAGGGTGCTGGAAGAGCTAGAACTGGAAGGAAGGAGGGTGATGATCCATCAGCGAGAGGTTTGATATCTGGGTCCTTTATTGGATTGCCCCCCCCCCCCGCCCCCTTCCGCTCCCTACAAAGTGGGTGTGGAAAAATAGGAATTCCCCCAACGGGTCGGCGGTTTTGAAAGCAGAAGCACCTTCAATTTCCCCTTCTTGGCAGGAGGAAAAAATAATTTGGCTAAAAGCTAGAGATGCTCTGCGCTAGATTTTCCTCTTGGGACCAGAAATCACAACTCTCTCGTGGCGGATAGTCACGCGGCCCTACAGTAACCTCAGTTCAGCCGCACATCACTGTTCTGACGGTAATCGGGGGCTGCTGCCGACTCAGTTTACCCGCTGCTGTGCAGGCCACGGGAATAATAGGAAACGAAATGACTCCCCTCAAAAAGCTCCTTCTCCCAAACATGCCGGGCAAAATTAGCCACTGAACTGCAAGTGCTCAACTCCTAGATGACACTGGCTTCCCAGTCAGGGTCTGTCTCCCTCAAACTTCTAAATTAAGACCCTCTGAAAAACGATCCTCTACGTTTTTCTTCACGTCCAGAGCCGGCGGGCCGATCTCGATTCGGGCGAGTCCGGGGAGTCTCCGGAACTCCCAATTCTATTTTCGGGAGCGCTTGTTTTCCAGAAGCAACACGACCAGCCTCTTGCGGAGGGACTTGATCTTGTTGCCGTAGGATTGCTGTAAAATCACTTTTAGCTTTTCCCGTAAGGCTCCCAACGAAGGAAGGTGATGGCAGTCTGGTATATTCAGCAGAGTGTGAAAAAAGTCATTCCACATTTCAGAATGAGGGAGCCTGGAAGGGCAGAGATACAAAAACGGTCAGCGACATACGTGCTCACGAGGGTAATATCACTGCCTGGCACCAGCAGGCTAATACGCCGGCCTCTTTACTCATCTCCCTCAGTCAATCGTATTTATTGAGTGCTTACTGTTCGCAGAGCACTATACTAACCGCTTGGGAGAGTACAATACAACAATAAAACTGACACATTCCCTGCCCACCACGAGCTTCTTCCTTCCTCGTTTACCTCACCCTTTGCTGTCCAGGTCATCTTTCTCCAATACCATTTTTGACAAACACTATTTGTTCAGCAATTCCTTTGTGCCAAGGGCTGGGGTAGGTAGAAGCTAAGCAGGTTGGACACGGTGCCTGTCCCACATGGGGCTCACCGTCTTAATCCCCATTTCTACTGATGAGGGAACCGAGGCACAGTGAAGTGACTTGCCCAAGATCACACAGCAGGCAAGCGACACAGCTGAGATTAGAACCCAGGTCCTCCGGCTCGGAAGCTGGAGAGTTGGGGTCAGGCAGGATTTTTAGGCCCTGTTACTTGGGCCAGTGGGAGAGTGGAGGGGCTAATACCCGGCCCGGGCCATTGGTTTACGTAGGCTGAGTCTCGGAGGGCTTCGCAGCAGGGCACCAGGAGAACAAGTGCGGGATTGCAGGGAGGACACGTATTAAAATTCAATGCAGAACACCCTACGATGGGATAATATTTAAAAAGCGATTTGGTGATGCATCTCTGCTCGGGATAGCCCTCTTAGTTTTAAAGCCCGGATGAAAAATTCAATGCCAGACTTACTTGAAACACTTCTTTCCCCGTCCCCAACTTCGGAGGCATTCTGACTTGAATTCTTTAGTCCTTGCGCTATTTTACTCCTTTATCCTCAGCATTCGTGCCAACGCGAGGACATTTAGATACTGAGCGGATGTGCTTTATACTCGCTATACCAAGCATTTGGTACGGTGCTCTGCACAGAGGAAGTGTTCAATAAATATCACTGATGGACCGATACTAAGTTCCACTTAATGAGTATTGAGGAAATGAGGATGGTAAAGCGAAGGGACTTGGCTGATGGAAAATGTAGGCTGTTACGGGGAGCCTCTGGAGAATGTTTCCGTGGTGTAAAGAGACTCCAGTCATTTTTATTGAGCGCTTACTGTGTGCAAAGCACTAAACTAAGCGCTTGGGAGAGTACAGTTCAGCAACGGACATATTCCTGCCCACAATGAGATCACAGTCTAGAGGGAGCTCACAGGGAGCTCACTGATTTTCTTTCCCCAAAAGCACACGGTTCACGCCACTAAGACTCCTCCACTTTACCTGCTGTTTGACCCTGGGCAAATCACTTCACTTGCACCAAACCTCATCTGCAAGATGGGGATCCGATACCTGTTCTTCCTCCTACTTAGACTGGGAGCCCCACATGAGACTTAATTATCTTGTATCTACCCCAGCGCTTAGTACATAACGAGCGCGACACAAACGCTACCATTCTTAATAACGGTAAGACTCACCGTTTGAAAATGCCTTCTGCTTTCCAGACTCCTTGTTCGTTTTTCACCTTCATGTAAGTCCCAAAGAGCATGCAGTAGACCGTTGCAGCGACTCCGAAGTAATCGGTCTACAAACGGAGCACATCGTTCCGGGGACCCGAAGGTAAAGTCGCCTAAATTCCCAATTTTCTGAAGCGACAAGCCGCCCGACACCCAGGAACCACGAAGGCCCGAGCTTCCCCGGTTTTCCCTAAATCGTCCCCCCCTCCGGTCCCTCACTTTTGAGCCGGGCGATTACTTTTGGCACCGTCCAACTGAGGGCAGATTTCTCTCCAAAGGGCCGAGAGACCCGGGATGGGGATTGTCGCGTGCTTCCCTACCTGATAGTTCCACGGCTTTCGACTCAGCATTTCGACACACTGGAAACCGGACGTTTCGCACCTCCCCGTGAATGCCGTCCCTTTGGGGAACAGGGTCATATCTATACTCTGCCCCAGGTCGATCACGGTCAGGCCGTGAGGAGGGCTGTCTACCGTCCAGTCGTCATCCTCCAAGAACCTGCATTTTGTAAGGGTGGAGTTTGTTGCCGGGTCAGTCGGTCGATCGTATTCACTGAGTGCTTACGGGTAATTCATTCGATTGTATTTACTGAGCGCTTACAGTGTGCAAAGCCCCGTACTAAGCACGTAGGAGAGTACAACATAACAGACACATTCCTGCCCACAACGAGCTCACAGTCTAGAGGGAGACAGACATTAATATGAATAAAAAATATATATAAATTAGAGCTACAGATGGATACATACATATGTACTGGGGGGGACGGGAGGGAGGACGAATGAAGGAGCAAGTAAGAGCGGCACAGAAGGGAGTGGGAGAAGAGGAAAGGAGGGCTTAGTCAGGGAAGGCTTCTTGGAGGAGATGGGCCTTCAGTAAGGCTTTGAAGTGGAGGAGAGCAATTATTTGTCGGATAGGAGGAGGGAAGGCGTTCCAGCCCAGAGGTAGGATGTGGACGAGAAGTCAGCGGCTAGACAGACGAGCTCGAGGTACAGTGCACGGCACTGTACTAAGCGGTTGGGAGGGTACACTATAACAATATACCAGACACATTCCCTGCCCACAAAGAGCGAGGAGACAGCCCAGCCCGCACATTCCTCTCCTCTAGTGCCAGTTTACACCCTGTGCCCTTATTTTCATTCATTCATTCAATCGTATTTATTCAGCGCTTACTATGCGCAGAGCACTGTAGTAAGCGCTTGGAATGGACAATTTGGCAAAGATAGAGACAATCCCTGCCCAACAACGGGCTCACAGTCTAAACGGGGGAGGCAGACAGCAAAGCAAAAGAGAACACAACAAAACAAGTAGTCTGGCGTAGATATGAAGATAAATAGAATCATAGATATATCCACAAGAATAATAGAATCATAGATATAAATAGAATAGAATAAATAGAATCATAGATATAGCCACAAGAAGCGTCTCTCGCCGCTGACCCGTCCCACGTTCTCTCCCTAGCTTGGAACTCCCACCCCTCCATCTACGCCAGACCACCCCTCTCTCCACCTTCAAAGCATTACTAAGGTCACACCTCCTCCAAGAGGCCTTCTCCGATTAAGCCCTCTTTTCCCCGGCTCGCTCTTCCTTCTGCATCACCTTTGCACTTCAATCTGTGACTTTTGGACTTTTTTCCCCCCTCGTGGTATTTAAGCACTTAGTCTGTGTCATAAGCGCTAGGGGAGATACAAGTCAATGAGGTTGGACACACTCCACGTCCCATATAGGGCTCACAATCTTAATCCGTGATTTACGGTTGAGGAAACTGAGGCACGGAAAAGTTACGTGACTTGACCGAGGTCACACGACGGACAAGGGGCGGAGCGGGGATTAGAATTCAGGTCCTTCTGACTCCCAGGACCGTCTCTATCCACTAGTTGATATTTTGACATTTGATGTGCCCCACCCCCAACCCCACAGCACTTATGGACGTTTAAATTATAAATCATAAACTCCTTATTTATACTAACGTCTGTCTTCCCCTCTAGACTGTAAGCTCGTTACGGGCAGCCAACGTTTCTGCTAATTCTGTTGCATTGTACCCTCCCAAGTGCTCAGTCTCTGCACATAGTTAGCGCTCAATAAATACAATCGATCGATCGAGACAGACACGAAACAGCAGGTGGAGAAAACAACAACCGAGGAAAGAAGAGTGAAGCCTTGCCTTTCTCCGAGGATGAAGTTGTCGGGTTTAATGTCGCCGTGGATGATTTCACAGTCGTGAAGTCGCTCGATCATGAACATAATCTTTAGAGCAAAATACATGACCAGTGCCTGGGGCATCGTTTTCTCAGGGGTGTTTTTGTAGAGATTGATGGCGTTCTGTACGCGAGGAGAGAAGGGCAATCGAGGTGACCAAGCTCCGCGGAACAGTAAACAGTGAGTTCGAGTGAACTGTCCACGCTTGTCCCCTCAAATCCAGACTCCAGACCAGGATGGCCAGGATGCCGTTTTCACACTGTGCTTTGGATGAAACTATGCGGAACTAAGGAATGCAATTCCGTTGTCTGGCTGTGGCAGACCCAGTGTTGGAAGCCCAAGCGGACGTGGGCTGGGGACTAAGGTAATGATAATTGTGGAATCTGTTGAGCACTTACTATGTACTAAGCACTCGTATTCTCCCAAACACTCAGTACAGTGCTTTGCACACAGTAAGCGCTCGATAAATATGATTGAATGAGTGAAGGAATGAATACTAAGCACTGGGTGGGGTTTAAGATAATCAGGTCCCGCACAGGGCTCACGGTTTAAGTCAGCTCCCTGTGGGCAAGGAAGGTATCTGTTATATTGTAATAATACTAATGGTGGCATTTGTTAAGCACTTAATATGTGCCAAGCACTCTTCTAAGCGCTGGTACAAGGGAGTCAGGTGGTCCCAATCTTAATCCCCATTTTACAGACGAGGTAACTGAGGCCCAGAGAAATTAAGTGACTCGCCCATCTGACTCCCAAGCCCGTGCTCTTGCCACTGAGCCGTGTACTCTCCCAAGCACTCAGCCCGGTGCTCTGCACACAGTAAGCACTCAAAAAATACAACCAGGAGGGAGGCCAGGCACTGAATCCCCATTTTGCCAAACTGAGGCCCAGAGAAGTTAAATGAGCGGCCCGAGGGCACCCGGCCGACAAGTGGCGGAGTCGGGATTAGAACCCAGGTCCTTCTGACTCCCAAGCCTGGGCTCTTTCCCCTAGGCCCCGCTGCTTCTAAAAACACATTTCTTCCTTAATTTTGGGAGCTTACAAAAACGCAACCCCTGCTTTAGCGGGAGGGATGACCGGGAGCAAGCATCACACTGTGGCACAGCGGCCCTACCAGTAGCGTTCCGTAGCTGTAGAGCTCTCCGACCAACACGCTGCCGTTGTGAAACAAATGGGCCGAGTAGAACCGGATAAACAGATGGCGGACGTTCGGATGAAGCCGCTCCAGTAACTGAGTTCCTATGTAGAATTCCCAGGGGTTGGCAGGTTTCTGGACCTGAAATGCAAACAGCACGGTGGCATTTCGTCAGTCAGCCAATCGTATTCAGCACTGTACTAAGCGCTCGGGAGAGTACGTTACAGCAATGAACGGACACATTCCTTGCCCGCGACGAGCCGATTGTCTAGAGGGGGAGACGGACGTTAACAGAAACGTTAAGTAGAGACCTCGGGCCCTCCTGCGCTTAGGGAAGCAACGTGGCTGAGTGGAAAGGGGACATGGGCCCTCATCCCGGCTCTGCCACTTGTCTGCTGTGTGACCTTGGACAAGTCACTTTACTTTTCTGTGCTTCAGTTTCCTCATCTGTAAAATGGGGATTAAATCCCATTCCTTCCTACTTGGACTGTGAACCCTGTTGGGACAGAGACTGTCCAGCTGATTATTCTGTATCTACTCCGACACTTAGTACAGAGCATGGCACACAGTGAATGCCATTATTATTAGTGTTATTCACTCAGTTACTTAGGGACCTGTCTTTTCTACTAAGCTATAAGCTCCTTGAAGGCAAGGACTCTGTCTTCTAACTCTTTGGTACTCTTCCAAACAATATGGGGCTCCGAAAACAGTAGATGCTCAAAAAATGATGCTGATTAATCACTAGAATTATTTGGAGAGGCAGCACGGTGTAGTGGATAGCACAAGGGTCTGGGAGTCAGAAAGTCGTGGGTTCTAACTCTGGCACTGCCACTTGTCTGCTGTCTGACCTTGGACAAGTCACTTTACTTCTCTGTGTCTCAGTTACCTCATCTGTAAAATGGGGATTGAGATCGGGAGCCCCATATGGGACAGGGACTATGTCCGCCCTGATTTGCTTCTATCCACCCCAGTGCTTAGCACGGTGCCTAAGCACCTAAAAAATAGTAAGTGCTTAACAAATATTATTACTATTTTTATTTAAGAATTGGGAACCACCAATCTTGGATGGCTTGATCGTGGTTCTGACTGAAGGCAGGAGCACCTTGAGGTCCCATCCAACCCAAGGATTTAATTCATCGTATTTGTATGAATAAAAATAAAATAGAAACTTTAGGGAGATCAAAATCAATCCCCAAAGGATCTTTTCAAAGAAATGAGTTTCTTCAAATGATTTCTGAAACCAAGGGTTGCCTCCTGTTCTGTAAGAACATCATAGATGGAAGGCCTGGGAGTGTCATCTAAAAGGCTTCTGGTTTTTAATACGCCTCAAATTTGCACTTTCAGGAAGAACGATCGAAAACAAAGATTTCCAAATTCAAACAGCAGTGTCTGACTCGCTGCTTGCAGCCACAGTAAGTCTGCCAGCACGCCTTCTCTGAAATATGACATTTGTTCGATTAAGAAGTCTCAGGTGACTGGCAGCCCAATAATCACCCAAATGCCAAGGTCAGCACTGAACGTCTGGTCAGTCAAATCCCCACCCTCCCCACTATATTAACTCACTAAAACTTACCTTTAATATTACTTTCTGATTATTTTTCGGGTCATCCATGTTCAATACTGTTGCTTGATAAACATGGGCAAAGGCTCCTTCTCCAAGAAGGCAATCGATATAGAACGGCGCAGTACCTTTAGAAGAGTCACAGGGGGTAGAATGAAAAAAGAAACACCAAATTAAAAAAACAAAGACAGCCAAAGAAATTACACTGACATACTTTCCTCAAAAAGTTAAGAGTTGTAACTAATCTCAGAGAATCACAGTCCCGTCGGTGGATAGCCCAATAGTTTCACTTTCCAAACCAGTCGCTGCTTTCCCTCCCCACCCCAAATTAGGTATTTTTCTGGATTTTTCCGAGCTTCGGTTCTCTCTACCGGTAAAATAGAGGTATGGCTACGTATGGAAATGTGTAGCCTTTCTGGCCTAGATCAGGTGCCACCGAGGAGGTGGAATACGTCAACCAACAGCAACGGTACCTGTCATCGACTTATCTCACAAGTGGATGGATCATTAGTCTTGCAAGCCCTCCTTGGAGAAAAGTAAGCGTCTGTCTAACTGAGGAAACCACCCAAAAGGTGGAGAGAGAGTTCCGCCTTCAACAGGGTGTCTCCTTATGAGTTGTCTTAGGTGCTTCCCAAATAGGTCTGCTCAGTTTTTTCAAGCTGGTAATTTCAGAGCGGGGCTGGCGTCTTTTATTTATTTGCTATTGTTTTAATGAGATGTTTTTCCCCTTGACTCTATTTATTGCCATTGTTCTTGTCTGTCCGTCTCCCCCGATTAAACTGTAAGCCCGTCAAAGGGCAGGGACTTTATCTGTTGCCGATTTGTACATTCCAAGCGCTTAGTACAGTGCTCTGCACATAGTAAGCGCTCAATAAATACTACTGAATGAATGAATTTTATCTACCCTCCAGAGAGGGCAATGATTAGCATGCCTACCAAATGAAGTTAGAAGTAGAACGGGAAACGGGGGATTGAAATTTGTTGATTTGTCCTTCCCCCTCATTTCCTGGTCTACCCACTTAGCTACCCTACAAGATCGGGTACAAAGATCCTCAAACCAACTCAGGACATATTTGGTCACCCAGAATGGATGATGTCTAGGCATTCTCCTTTTCTATCGTCGACCGACATATGCTGTGCCAACTCCCTCCCGGGGCGAAGCCGATAGGCACGGCTGCCACTTTGGATCGCCAGTCACTGATTTCGATTATTCTTTGCCACCGATTTTCCTTAACTGTCAAAAGAGATTCTCACCCACATGAACTTGAGTCTTCAACTTGATTGCTGGAACATTGGATGCCCACTCAAAAGTATTTGGATAGGAATTTACAGGCTTAGATAAGTTTGATAAAAATCTGTGAATCAACTGATCGTCCCACGGATTCTCAACGATGAAGTCTAAAACGGAGAAGACAAACATTTTTCATCCCGAGAGATGTTGTCGGTGACCTGACTTATCACTCACCACTACTTTCTGGGACCAGTCTGAAAAACGCTGGCCTGAATTCGGAGATGAAAGAGTTCAGTCGGAAGGCCAGTGACCAAATTACAGGAGCCTGACCGAAGAATATGAAATTCCTTTAGCAAACAGGGAATAATTTCTGACTCTTAATCAATCTGCCTTAAATATAACTAGAGAAAAGTCGGAATAATATTTGGAGTTGCGAAAAAGTAACGTAGCCATTGGAAGCCTTTTGTCTTCATGGAAAACTGTGACTGACTATTTGGGAAACTTTACACGTGCTAGGGAGGTCTAATTTCCACCTGAGTATTCTCTCCCAGTGCTTAGTACAGTGCTGTGCCCAAAGTAAGTGCTTCATATAGACTAGCACTAAGCATCATGAATTACTAGGAAAAAAATGACATCTGAAAATTCTGAGACTCTTCTGTCTAGGGTCCAAAGACTCTTTTGGTTCAGGGATGACAACCAACTCGATTTGCTGGTATCCACCCGTGCTTAGTATGGTGCCTGGTACATAGTAAGAGCTTAACGAATACTACATTTTATTTATTATTATTATTCAAGGCAGTGGTGAAATAAAGGCAGACTGGGGAAGATTTTATTGTTTTTTACCCTCCAATTTAAAATAGATGGAGGAAGGAGGAGTGTTTCTGCAGGCCAGCCTCCTCTCTTTCTATCTTTTCCTACCCCTCTCCTGATCCTTCCCACCTCTCTCAAGCTAGGTCCGATCCCCTGGCTTCTTAAGAGCCGCCAAAGGGAATGACTACCATTAGTTTATACCTGGCGATTTCACACTTTCGGCCGGCGGACTCTGCTCAGGCAGTCCCATTTGCTCAGCACTGGCTTCCTCTGGCTCGTCCTCCATGGCGAGGGTGATTTCAGTCACTTTACAAGCAGCCAAGCCCAGTTCCACTTCCTCAGTCAGTAGGCCACCACAAGGACCCTGGGGTTTTAAGATGAGCGAGGTGTTCGACAGCATCTCTTCCGGCAAATCCTGTAGGTCCGGGCTGTGTTCTTGAATTGGGCTGGAGGCAAAGGGGATGAAGGAAGAAGCAAGCAGGAAACCAGTCACAACATTCGATATCAGAACCTGGGAATTCGACAGCAAATCTGCCCGTACCAATTCAGGTCTTGGCTCATCGCTGGGAGAACATTTCAAGAATGTCTGTTAGAAGAACCAAACCGTCACCCAGATGCAAAATGGAGAAATATTTATCCTCGGAGGGTTTAGAGTTCATTTTAATTTTAAGACAGCACAGGGAATGGCAGGAAGGAAAGATTTCACCATACCGATACCTTAGTTTTTTATTTTCCGAGCTCAGCAATGGCTTTTCTTCGCTAGAGTTCAGATGCGTGTCGGCAGCGCGGTTTGCGATCATATTTTCTGAAATGTAAACATACGGGGTAAGCAACTTCCGTAAAAAAAAAAAATACTTTAGGGACTTGGATAAATGTAATGGCTTTTAATGAGAACTGAGAAGAGAGCAAGCAGTAAGGAGAGAGCTGGGAAAGATGCTGAAATCTAATGGTTAGGGAAATGGGAAGTTTCTGAGCAGACAAATGAGTTCTGGACAGGATTTTAGGAAATGAGCCGAGAACAGGACAGATTATGGGGGAGGTGATCTTTCCTCCTGAGTGAAAAGGAACATGTGGAATCTCCTGATTATTCTGTATCTACCTCATTTTCCCCTTTTCCCTCTGCTCCTCCACCTCTCCCTTCCCATCCCCACAGCACTGTACTCATCCGCTCAACTGTATATATTTTCGTTACCCTATTTATTTTGTTAATGAATTGTACATCGCCTCGATTCTATTTAGTTGCCATTGTTTTTACGAGATGTTCTTCCCCTCGACGCTGTTTAGTGCCATTGTTCTCGTCTGTCCGTCTCCCCCGATTAGACCGTAAGCCCGTCAAACGGCAGGGACTGTCTCTATCTGTTGCCGACTTGTTCATCCCAAGCGCTTAGTACAGTGCTCTGCACATAGTAAGCCTCAATAAATACTATTGATTGAATGAATGAATGAATACCTCAACACTTAGCCAAGTGTTAAAGAGGGCCAAGACTAGTTGGAGGAGTAGGGCCATGATCAGGTAGGGGCAGCAGGGCCAGGAACAGGCAGAAGAGAAGCCCCGGGACCAGGTGTCGGCAGAGGGCCAGGATCCAGCAGAGGAGAAGGACCAGGAAAGGGCTCAGGAAGAGTGTCAGGACCAATCCCGGGAGGAGGGATAGGACAAGGAGGAGGAGGAGGGCCAGATCGGTACCCAGAGACTTATTTTCTTAAATGGTATTTGTTACGTGCTTACTATGTACATATTAAGGCCTGTTCTAAGGGCTGGGGTAGAGACACGTTAATCAAATCGGACACAGTCCCCGTCCCACATGGAGCTCCCAGCTTACGTAGGAGGGAGAATAGGTATCGAATCCCCATTTTACAGTTGAGGCAACTCAGGCCCAGAGAAGTGAAACGACTTGCCCAAGGCCACACAGCAGGTCAAGCCGGGGTGAGAACCTAGATCCTCCGACTCCCAGGCCCGTGCTCTTAATTCCCTAATTAAGAACAGTCCAGTTGTAAGGAATTTAAGGTGTCGGCGGGGCACCTAGAGGCAGGAGGGAATTCAAGACCGTGAAGTCGGAGAGATCGAATTGGGGGCCCACTACCTAGAGGGGAATAGTTGGAGCCTCACGAGTAGAGGCCCTGTCAGAGAACGAGTGCACAGAGTCGCTGGCGATGAAGTTCCTTGCTTCATGTTTAGCACAGGGGTTGTCCACCTTTTTGAACGCCAGGGCCCAACAGAATTATGCCACTCCATGCCCGGTGGAATGTGATGCCATCACAGTTCCCCACTGTGCTCTGAAGCCGCAGCGGCGTCAAAGCAACCGCCGTTACGGCCGCCACGGCTTTGCGCTGTCCTGTTGTTTTGCTCCTCCCCGGCTGAGGGAAGGGGCTACAAATTGGGGGGGGCGGCACATCGGAGGTGAATGCGGGGCGGGGCCGAGGTTTTTGATACCCCAGGAAGAATCTCAAGACACCACGTCCTCCCGCTCCAGCCTGGAGGAATGTAGGAGGGGGGGATACAGGGATCCCTTCAATCCCCTACTCCAGTCAGCCCACCGTAGCTTCTCCTGGAGAGGACAACCGGACTCGAGGGAAAAAGAATTATGGTATCTATTTAGTGCTTATTATGTGCTGGGCCCTGTTTTAAATACTGTTCTAGATTCAAGATAATCAGGTGAATACAGTCCCTGTCCCACCTGGGGCTCACAGTCTTCATCCCATTTTCCCGATGAGGTAACTGAGGCCCAGAAGAGAAGTGACTTGCCCAAGGTCACCAAGCAGGAGACAAGTGGCGGAGCCGGGGTCCGAACCCAGGTCCTTCTGTCTCGCAGGCCCGTGCTCTAGCCACTCGGCCACCCCGCTTCTCTAAGGAGGAGCAGGAAGAGAAGGGGAGGTAATAATAATGTTGGTATTTGTTAAGCGCTTACTGTGTGCAGAGCACTGTTCTAAGCGCTGGGGTAGATACAGGGTCATCAGGTTGTCCCACGTGAGGCTCACAGTCTTAATCCCCATTTTACAGATGAGGGAACTGAGGCACAGAGAAGTGAAGTGACTTGCCCGCAGTCACACAGCTGACAAGTGGCAGAGCTGGGATACGAACCCATGACCTCTGGCTCCCAAGCCCGGGCTCTTTCCACTGAGCCACGCTGCTTCCCAGCACAAATTAGCGGTGATTACTCATTTCCCGGGAATAGGGTGGCTTAGGGGGGCTTCGTAGGCACGGGCCAAGGAGGTAGGGGACCCGGGGGCTGCGGCCGCCCGGCCAGCCCACGGTGGCCGACTTCGCCTTCCAAGCTGCGGCACCGGCCGGGAGACGGAGCAGCCGGAGCCGTCCGCCGGCCTGCCTGCTCGCCGGCCGGGGGGGCTCCTCGGGGGCGGGGTGCTCCGTGGCCTCAGTGGGCGGCTCGTCCTTGGGCCAGAGGCCCCCGAGCCCCATTTGGTCCCAAGAAAAGTCAGACAGTGATAATAACTGTGGTCTTCGTTCGGCGCTTATGTGCCAAGCACCATCTCCTAAGCGCAGAGGAAGGTGAGAGCTAATCGGGTCTCACAGTCTAAGTAAGAACAGGGATTTGGATCTCCATTTTGCCGATGAGGGAGATAAGGGCCAGAGAAGCGACTTGCCCAAGGTCCCCCAGCAGGCAAATGGAAGAGCCAGGATTAGAACCCAGGTCCTCCGACTCCAAGACCCCTCAGATATGGCTCATGAGCCCCGAGTGGACGATCACAGGTTCTTTACTGGACACGGACTGTTGCTCACATCTGGCTTTTTCCAAGTACCGGGGGTTTCAGTCGGTTATGCAAGGATTTATTTTCTGAGAAGACTAGTCAAATATTAAGCTACTGGGAACAGCAAATATTAACTTAAACATCTTGACTCTAGAAGGAGACCTCCATTCGAGATTAAGATTTAAAGAGTTATCTGTAAACGTCTGCTTTCTTTCAGTTCCTATCCCGTATTTAATATTGTGATTTCCTTTGCTTTCTTTTCAAGGGTGATGAGAATTCCAAAATACTTCAGGTCCTAGAGTAGGTTCTTTTATTTCCCGGTTACGAATTCTGAATTTAAGTAACAGGGCCAGGAGATTCTGAATTTAGGGGACTTACTTGGGACTTCAAGATTCTCTCGTTTTCACAAACCACTGCTGCTAAAATGAAGACTTGGAAGGAAAGAGGTAAATCACTAGAATAATAATAATAATGTTGGTATTTGTTAAGTACTTACTATGTGCAGAGCACTGTTCTAAGCGCTGCGGTAGATACAGGGTAATCAGGTTGTCCCATGTGAGGCTCACAGTTAATCCCCATTTTACAGATGAGAGAACTGAGGGGCACAGAGAAGTGAAGTGACATGCCCACAGCCACACAGCTGACAAGTGGCAGAGCCTGGATTCGAACCCATGATCTCTGACTTCCAAGCCCAGGCTCTTTCCACTGAGTCACGCTGCTTCTCTAGAACTATGCGGGCTCCTCTCCTCCCGCTTCTCTTTGGAGTCATCACTGATCTCTTAAGATCAGTGAAGCAGCGTGGCTCTGGAAAGAGCACAGGCTTGGGAGTCGGAGGTCATGGGTTCGAATCCCAGCTCTGCCACTTGGCAGCTGTGTGACTGTGGGCAAGTCACTTAACTTTTCTGTGCCTCAGTTACCTCATCTGTAAAATGGGGATTAACTGTGAGCCTCTCATGGGACGACCTGATTACCCTGTATCTACCCCAGCGCTTAGAACAGTGCTCTGTACATAGTAAGCACTTAAAAACCAACATTATTATTTATTATTATTAAGGTGGGTGCTTCCATAAGCATTCTTCAAAGAAAACAACAGGCGGAAGAAAAGGAGGAAGCAGTTTCGCTTCCAGTTCCCTCAGTCCTTTCTTTACTCCAAGTGGCCAAAAAGCGGTGTGGTCCAGTGGATAGTGCACGGCGGGTCGGGGGAACGCGGTCAGGACACCTGGGTTCTAATTCCAGATCAGTCACTTGTCTGCTGAGTGACCTTGGGCAAGTCACACATCTTCTCTGGACCTCGGTTACCTCATCTGAAAAACGGGGATTAAATCCTCTCCCCTCCAATTTAGACTGTGAGCCCGATGTGGGACGGGGACGGTGTACAACCTGATTATCTTGTATCCGCTCGAGTCCTTGGGATAGGGCTTGACATATAGTAAGCGCTTCCAGATACCATAAAACAAACAAAAAAAGCCTGGCGTGGGACCTCACTCGGACAAGAACTCAACTACAGTTACTTCTTGTGCTTTCATGGCAAATGAGCTTCGGCGACTGCTGAGTTTCGACAGTAAGCCTTAAATAATAATAATGATAATAATTGTGGAATTTGTTAAGCGCTTACTATGTGCCCAGGCACTGTACTAAACAGTGGGGTGGATACAAGCAAATCGGATTGGACACAGTCCCTGTTCCCCATGAAGCTCCCAATCTTAATCCCCATTTTACAGATGAGGGAATCGAGGTATGGAGAAGTTAAGTAACTTGCCCAAGGTCACCCAGCAGACAAAAGGCGGCGCTGGGATTAGAACTCAGGTCCTTCTGACTCCCAGGCCTGTGCTCTATCCACTAGACCACACTGCTTCTCTACCATTTACTCATCTTAATGGGATGACAAACACCAAATGGGAAATTCTTAAGAGGAACAAAGATGTTTCCTAGGGAGAATCGGAACTGTACTGAGTTTCTTACAGGTGATTTAATCAATTTTAATCTGGACTTTCATTCCAACTGCAACTGGATGGATCAAAACCAGCATGGCTCAGTGGAAAGAGCCCGGGCTTGGGAGTCAGAGGTCATGAGTTCGATTTCTGCCTCTGCCACTTGTCAGCTGTGTGACTGTGGGCAAGTCACTTCACTTCTCTGGGCCTCAGTTACCTCATCTGTAAAATGGGGATTAAGACTGTGAGCCTCAGGTGGGACAACCTGATGACCCTGTATCTACCCCAGCGCTTAGAACAGTGCTCTGCACATAGTAAGCGCTTAACAAATACCAACATTATTATTATTAAAACCAGTACCCGTTGCAGTGTGGCTTAGTGGAAAGAACATGGGTTGGGAGTCGGAAGATGCGGGTTCTAATTCCACTCTGCCACTTGTCTGCTGTGTGACCTTGGGCAAGCCACTTCACTTCTCTGGGCCTCAGTGACCTCATCTGTAAAATGGGGATTAGGACTGTGAGCCCCACGTGGGACAACCTAATTAACTTGACTCAGTACTTAGAACAGTGCTTGGCACATAGTAAGCACATAACAAATACCATTATTACAGAGAAGAAGCATGGCTTAGTGGAAAGAGCCCAAGCTTGGGAGTCAGAGGATGTGGGTTCGAATCCCGGCTCCACCGTTTGACAGATGTGTGACCTTGGGCAAGTCACTTAACTTCTCTGTGCCTCAGTTACCTGTAAAATGGGGATGGAGACTGTGAGTCCTACGTGGGACAACCTGATTACCTTGGATCTACCCCAGCACTGAGAACATACTAAGCGCTTAACAAATACCATAATTACTATTATTATTCCCCTCGAGACTGTCAACTCCTTGGGGGCAGGGAATGTGTCTATCACCTCTCTTGTACTGTACTCTCCCAAGTGCTTAGTACAGTGCTCCGCCCAGGGTAAGAGCTCAATAAATACCACCGATCGATTGACATAACTAGACCCTTACCTTTATTCTCCAGAGTCGGCCTTGGATATACCGGAAAGCCGTTAAAAGGTGTAGATGCAAATTGTGCAGCCCGTGCGAAATCTCTTGTGCTATTGGGACTGGGGGCCAGGGTTTTATTACAGCGCACGCCCCAGACAGTACAATCATCCAAAGTTTCTGCTACCTGGGCTTCTTCCTAGAATGAAAAGAATGGCAAAAATCAGGGGCCAATTATATCTTCGGGTCGGGGGGCGTTGGGGGGAGAGAAACATAGGTTTCCATTATATTTTAGTCACCCATCTCCAGGAAAGAAAAACTTAAAGCTCATACTTGCCAGAAGTTTAAACTATTTTGATTTGATGACAAAGAAAACAGAAGACTAAAAATATTTCCCAGGGTGACTGTTTCGGTTGGCAAAAAAAAATCATTTGATGTATTTGGGTGCTTTCCCACGAATAACAAGGAACTGCTTACAAGATGAAATATTACCACCAGCCCAGGGCTCAGGGTCGGTTTCTCTGGGCAAGTGTCACAGTGTTAATAGGTCCAAATCCAAGCAGTGGAGGAGAAGGAAGGGAAGTGAATTGGTGCTAACGCGGTCCAGTGGTGACTTGGCTTTAACCGTCACAAATAGTAACAATTTTGATATTTTGCTAAGCGCTTACTACGTGCCACGCCTTGCGGCAGATACAAGTCCATCGTTGGACACAGTCCCTACCCCCACGTGGGGCTCACAGTCCAAGCAGGAGAACAAATATTGACCTCCAATTTTACAGATGAGGAAACTGAGGCCCAGAGAAGCGAAGTAACTTGCCCAAGGTCACCTAGCAGACGAGTGAGAAGCAGCGTGGCCTAATAGAAAGAACACGGGCCTGGGAGTCAGAGGATCTGGGTTCCTAATCTCGGCTCTGCCAGTCGTCCGCTGCGTGACCTTGGGCAAGTCCCTTAACATTTCTGTACCTCGGTTACGTCATCTGTAAAATGGGGACTAAATCCTCCTCCCTCTTAGGTGGTGAGCCCGGTGTGTTACAGGAACTGTATCTGACCTAATTACCTGGTCTCTACCCCAACACTTAGAGCAGAGCTTGACACATAGTAAGCGCTTAACAAATATCATTAAAAAAAAAAAGAAAGGTTGCGGAGTCAAGACTAGAAGGCAGGTCCTCTGACTCTGCTAGGCCACGCTGCTTCCTCACACTCTGGCCTACGAGCGAGGGGTTTCTCCCACTGGGCCCTTGTGCTGGGCACCCACAGTTACGTGGGGCACAGTGGAGCAGCAGAGCTAGCTGAAAAAGGGCTGGAGCCCCAATGTGGGGTCTAATCCCAGCCCTGCCACTGTCTGAATTTGGGCAAGTCATTTCCCTTCTCTGGGCCTTTTACCTCCTCTGTAAAACAGGGATTAAGACTGTGAGCCCCATGTGGGACAGGAACCGTGTCCAACCGATCACCTTGTATTCATTCAATCGTATTTATTGAGCGCTGGGTGCAGAGCACTATACTGTATCTACCCCAGTGCTCGGCACACAGTAAGCGCTTAAGGAATACCAAATTATGTGGCTCGACTTCTGGTCCTCTAGGGGCAGGTCAGGGTCCCTGGTCCTGTGAGGTTCTGGTCACCCTCAATCGGCTGGTCTTCGCTCCCGATCCCCACCTCCTTTCTTTCCCCGACCCAGCACACCGCTCTGCTGTAAATCGCAACCACTTTCGACAGCCCAGGAGTCCCAAGGTTGGATCCTTACAACAAACAATCTCTTCTAAAAATATGAAGTCACTTACATTTGGTTTTAAAGCAAGTCGGCTGGCAGGACGTTCGCCAAAGGATCTGGTCCCTCCAGGCTTATTTTTGCTCTCCGGGGGCCTAAGAGAAAAAATTATCATCATCAAAAGCAGTCTTGCCTAGGAGAGAAATTCCAAAGAACTTGAAAGTGTAGAGGGCTGACTGAACCTGCTTGAGAAGTCAGTGCACCCAATAAGGTGACAGGATAAGCTAAGCCCAACGTCAGTAAAACTAGACCTTAATCAGTCTCCTGAACCAACTGACAGTCAATATATTTTCAGAGCTAATTAAATGAATATCTTTAATTTTTTCAGGGTTCACAACATATCTCCCCCTCTAGACTGTAAGTCTGTCGCCGGCAGGGACTACGGCTGCCAACTCTGTCATATTGCACTTGGTGCTCAGCACAGTGTTCTGCCCACAGCAAAAGCCGATAAATAAGACTGAATGATCGCAGTTTCTTCCCTAGCCTCTCTTCCACAAATAGGAAACAGAATTCTAGGTGATTCTCTTTGAGAAGGAACCCTCGGAGTCCATGACCTACAGAAGTATTCACCATAGACACCCTCTCTTTACCCGTTATTTTCTTTATTGCCGTCTTCAAAGATGGAAAAAGCAGGTGTCGTCGCAGGGTTGACGCTTTTAATTCCCAAGACTCCAGATGACTCTGTGTTCTCTGCAAGGCGGTCAAGAGTACCATTAATTCACTCAGTTTGAGTGTCACAAAATCATTCATGCTACCTTTGATCGACACTTCAAAACAGTTAACCAAAAAGCGAGCGGCAACAGCATCTCAAAAAGGAGCTGACCGCAGACAATCTTCTCTAGGCAAGATTCTCTGGAAAGAGTTTGTGACCGTCATTTTCTTTTAAATATGAAAAATGACAGTGGGCATATTCAGAAACACTTATTGTTAACAATCCAAACAGTTGCTACTATTCCATTAGCAAAAGTGGAATCAAATCATCTGCCTTCCTTAAAACTGGGGCATTAGTGAATGCTGAAGCATCGTCATCGAGCCACAGGAGTGGGCTTGTTTAGCTACAGATATAGGCAGAGGTGACAGAGGGAAAGGAAAGAAAGGAAAAGCATGGCCTAGTGGATACAGCACAGGCCTGGGAGTCAGAAGGCCCTGGGTTCTAATACCAGCTCCACCACTTGTCTGCTGTGCGACTATGAGCAAGTCATTTCACTTCTCTGGGCCCCGATTATCTCATCTATCAAAGGGGGATTAAGACTGGGACTGTGTCCATCCTGATTAGCTTGAATCTACCTCGGTGTTAAGTACAGTGCCTGGCACATAGTAAGTGCTTAACAAATGCTACTTAAAAAAAAAAAGTCTTCCATGTCAGGAATGAGAATCATTCATTTATTCATTCAATCGTATTTATTGAGCGCTTACTGTGTGCAAAGCACCGTACTAAGCGCTTGGAAAGACAGACAATCCCCGCCCACAATGGGCTTACAGTCAAGAGGCGGGGAGAATCCCCATGTCTTTAAAGTATCCCATGTGCTTTGAAGAGATCTATCAGGGGTGAAACACTAGCCCTGACCTTGGATATAAATAGACATTTTGGTTGAAGCACAGTGGAGACAGGAGCACCTGAGAAGGAAAACGGCCCCAAAAGTCACAGCCAATTTTCTTGGAGTCGATGACCTCTCTCACTCGTTCAATCTTATTTATTAAATGCTTACTGTGTGCAGAGCACTGTACTATGCTCTCGGGAGAGTCCAATAAAACAAAAAACAGACACATTTCCCCCCCCTCAACGAGCAGACCCCAGGACCCCAAAGGTGCAGGAAATCCCCTAAACTCTTGTTCTCACTGGGGGATGCCTCAGGGCTCGCAACTTTTGCTCGGGCCTCGAGGGCCTTTCCTGTCTTGACTGAAAAGAAAAAAAAGATGGTGAAGACAGACCCCAGCACTTCTCTCTTCCTTAGCATATCGCTGCCTTTCGGGGGGTGAGGGGGTAGAGAAAGGTTGGAGACTATAGACTATGGGCCCCTCAGGATGTCCTCTCCACCCAAATGGCTACCACGCTGATCCAAGCACTTCACCCTATCCCAACTTAATTACCGTTTCAGCCTCTTTGCTGACCTCCCGGCCTCCCGCCTCTCCCCACTCCAGTCCATTCTTCACTCTGCTGCCCGGGTCATTTTTCTACAGAAATGTTCAGTCTTGTGTCTCCCTACGAATATCCAACTGCTGCCAATCACACAGAAACTCCTTACCACTGGCTTTAAAGCACTCCATCGGTTCCCCCCATCCTAACTCACCTCGCTGATCTGCTACACTTTGCCCCTCTAGTGCCAGCTTACTCACTGTGCGCCGATCTCATCAATCTCACTGCCGACCCCCTTCCCATGTCCTCCCCCTAACCTGGAGCTCCCTCCCCATCACTAAAGCATTATTAAGATCACATCTCCAAGAAGCCCTCCTTCATTAAGCCCCCTTTCTCCTTTTGTGTCACCGACACTTGAATCTGTGACCTTTGGGCATTTGACATTTGCCCCACTTTCAAACCCAGGGCACTTATGTATATATGTTTAAATGACATATTATAAATTCCTTATTAATATAAATATATTAATGTCTGTCACCCTCTCCAGACTGTAGGCTTGTTAAAGGTAGGGAACGTGGCTACTAACTCTGTTGAATTTCCCAAGCACGCTGTACAGTGCTCTGCACATAGTAAATGCTCAGTAAATACCACGGATTGATCGACTGATCAGTCTTTTCGGCTTGTTCCACCTGGCTGAAAATTTGTTCTCGTCTAGAAGATGCAGGCTAAAAATAGTGTTCAAAGCACCACTAGAAATACATGACTACTTGATACCAAGGTCTATAGGAGAATATGTATGTCATTACTTTTAAAGCAGGCCTCAAATGCTTCCTCATTTTCATCCAGGCAGGGAAAGTTGTCTTCCTCCCCAGACACTTCCGGATGGGTAGGTATTTGAAACATGTTCATTATGAAACCTTCAAAGAAGAAATTGCAAGATCTAAATTCCACTGATTCACTTCACGGTGTTCTACATTTGGAAGGGAAACTTTAATTCATTATACTGGTTCTTTAACTTAAAAAAAGAGTAATACAACTGTGTAAAATGAGTACCCAAAAAAGTTTAGTGTCGCTTTTAAAAATCTCCCAAAGGTGAAAACCACAGGTAGCAAAATAAATGAAATGAGTTTTCTTTTCTGCATGAATTCACTTTGGAAGAGTAGAGAAATGGCTCTAATGTAACACCGAAATTTTCAATGATGACGAATAGTACCTTTAATAATAAAGTAGATAAAACCCCAATCTTTCCAGTGGGATTTCTCCCCTCCGCCCCCAAATCACACACCTCACTGCCTTTATTGCTAAATTAAACTAACGGTGTCAGTCAGTAATCACAACTGTTCAGGAGATTTAAGGTCCAGCTAGGTTTTCCTGGGAAAATAAAAGGGCTTGGGTAGAATTAGGCTGGAGAAGTACACGTCGCCTGGCCTCTCGGCATGGCGCTGAAGAAATCCTTCAGGGCTTAAGGGTCCCTCCCTACTGATCATTGAAGAAATCTAGAAAATGAAGGGCGGCCTCCCTTAGTGGACAGAACAAAGGCTTGGGAATCAGATGACCTGGGTTTTAACACTGGTTCCTCTACTTGCCTGCTGGGTGACTTTGGGCACGTTACTTAATTTCCCCATGCCTCAGTTTCCTCTTCTATAAAATGGAGATTCAATGCCTGTTCGTCCCCTTTCTTAGACTGCGAGACAGGAGCCGTGTCCAACCTATTTTACCCCAGTGCTTAGTACAGTGCTTGTCACAAAGAGAGAGCTTAAATGCCACAATTATTATGATACTTTTGTCACCACACTTTACTTTGCAGCTGACTTTGCCTAAACTGCCTTTTATAATTCTCCCTCGTAGCTCTATCTCTCCGCCCGTCATTGGATGGCACACTACCTAGGTAGCAGAGTTTGCCGACGGTTCTGCCATGAGTTTGTGCGGCCCACGACAACCCCTGGCTTTTCTGGGTGTGGGCTGGGACATACTGTATTGAATCGGCAAAGGGATTCATAATCAATTCCGTGGGTATGTTTTTGTGCCCTCACGGGCCTCGAATTTGCTCATCAAAGTAAAGTTTCTTCCCGGTCTCACAGCGTTCGCACCAAGCCTCTCCTTACCCAGTGCTTCTTTTGTGTGAACTGTGGGTGAAGGCTGAACTTTTGATGGCGTCGCCTGTACCATTCCCAGGGATGTATTTGGTGTGGCATGAGATGCATTTGTCCCAAAATATGAAGAGGCTTCATTTACTATATTAAAAAAAAACAAAACAAACCAAAACCAACACACACACACACAAAAGACTGAATCAGTATCAGAACACAAACCTAGGCAGGATTCCCAAGAAGCACCCAGAGCACTTGGGTTCATATAGACTTACATACCTTACTATTGAATTTTTACTCATTCATCTCCCTGTCAATCAGTGGTCTTTATCGGGTGCTTATTATGTGCAGAGCGCTGCACTAGACGCTTGGGAAACTACCACAGAGTTGGTAAACACGCTCCCTGTCCACAAGAAGGGCGGCCCCTCCTCCTTTCCCGGCACTCTGATCCTCTTCCCCACCCTCAGCCCCGAGAAGCAGCGTGGCCTAGTGGATAGAGGTCCCGCCTGGGAGTCGGAAGGACCTGGGTTCTAATCTCAGCTCTGCCACTTGTCTGTTGTGTGACCTTGGATAAGCCACCTCACTTTTCTGGGCCTCAGTTACCTAGAAAATGGGTATTAAGACCGTAAAGCTCACATGGGTCAACCCAATTAGCCTGTCTCCACCCCAGTGCTTAGAACAGTCCTTGACACATCGTAAGTGCTTAACAAGTAACATCATCGTTGTCACTATTATGACTATGGAGCTTAGAGTTTCCCCTTTTCTTTCCTCTTATTGGTAAATTGTTTAAGATCTGTCTTCCCGGCTAGGACAGAAGTTCCTCAAGGGCGGGGATCATGTCTTTTAATCTGATCATTCTCTCCCAAGAGCTTATCCGGTGCTCTGCTCTCAGTAGCTGCTATCGGACACCTCCGTCATCGCTGAGAGAAGCATCTGTGGTAATGGTCCCGTTCTAGCTCTAAGGGGCAGAGACGCTACGAGTGGCAGAGACACTACAAGTTGGCCAGTTCTGCCCAAAATGTTACGGGGCAAACCCATTAATGCCCTCTCCTCAGTGGCAACCCCCATGGAGTTGGAGCTTCTGTAATCAGTCATACAATAATCTACCCTATGCAATGAAAGACTCAGGGTCATGACTTAAAAGTCAATGTGTCCCAAATCAAAAATGATATACCCAGCTGATTAACAACCTGTCATACACCCTGACTAGACTGTTCACAAGTCAATTCTGGAATATCAGATGTTACCTTCTTTGCCCTCCTTCCCGTTTTGTAGTTTGAGGCCTTGACCAGTTTCATTCTTATACCTAATGAAAACAAAAAAACAATTAGGCAAGTTGAACTGCAAATGTGACTGAAACAATTGAATCCCAACTCATCCTTATAGAAATAAGTCGATGGCAACAGTTGGTTTGTTATAAAAGCAGCAGGATGGATAAGATTGGACTTATTCTAGAAAAGAAATGAGTCAAGAATATTTGTTTCCATTTTAGAGTAAAGAGTTCTCAGTACCAAGGAAATGACATTAAATTACTATTTAACTGAGGATGGCTTTTTATTCTGCCTCTCTTTTCTACTGTATACACATCTGCCCCTTTCTACTGGAAGATCAGCTTTTCCTCCTTTTGCCTGTCTACCTTTTCCCGGCTACTCAAAACCTCTCTATTTGAGTCTTCAGGATGATTCAGTCACCCTTGTCTTTGTATCTGCAAACTTCACGCTGAACTCCGGTTCGAGGCCAACACGTGCAGTTAAGACTCTCTCTCCTACTTCACGTCCTTCTTAGCCGGCTAAAAGTTTTCATTTCTACCTGCACCCAGTGAGGTTTTGTTTTTAATAGCATTTGTTAAGTACTTGCGTGGCAGGTACTGTTCTAAGCTTTGGGGTAGATAGAAGTTAATCGGGTTGGATACAGTCCATGTCTCACATGGGGTTCAGTAACAATCCCATTTTAAAGATGAGGTAACTGAGGGACAGATAAGTTGTGACTTGCCCAAAGTCAGGCAGCAGACATGGGGCAGATCCAGGATTAGAACCCAGGTCCTCTGCTTCCCAGGCACGTGCTCTTTCCACTAGGCCATGCTGCTTTTCTTGAAGATGGAAGACGGGAAGGTGTATTAAAGTTGAAGATGTGAGAGAAACTACTTTTGGAGAGCGCGATAAAACAGAAGAAATCTGGGCTAATAATAGTCCTTTTCATAAAGATGGTCTGCATATAATAGTTTCAAAGTTGAATAACTACCTCTAAGTTTTGAGTTTTGGCACGGGGAGGAAGTTAAAAGAACTGAGTGCTGCACACCTAGTATATTTGGGGTATCGCTTCCAGCAAAGAGTCAAGGCTAAAGTCTAGTTACTTGGCGTTGGACCTAGCCAAACTTTCTCTAACACTGGGAGCGACAAGAAGCAGAGTGGCCTAACGGAAATAGCACGGCCCTAGGAGTCAGAAGACCTGGGTTCTAATCCCTCCTCCACCACGTCTACTGCGTGACCCTGGGCAAGTCGCTTTATTTCTCTGTGCGCCTCCGTGACCTCGTCTGTAAAATGGGGATTAGGAGTGTGAGCCCCACGTGGGACATGGATGGTGTCCAACCTGAGTAGTTTGTATCTACTCTAGTGTTTAGCGCAGTGCCGGGTCCGTAGTAAGCGCTCAACCCAAACCATTCAAAAATGACCAATTAGGTAATTTTGTACTTACGGCTCTCTAAAGCTAAAGCTCTCAGGAGGAGAGGTTGAGGGCTCCTCAAGAGGTCCAGGTTTAGAGATGCTCCTGTGGTGGTCAGATGGGATCAGGTTCTGCTCTCGACCCTCTTCGGGGTCGAACCGAGTCTTGCTAGCGTCCTCTTGGTAGGTTGCGAATGTAGAATCTGCCGCTGGCTGGGTCTCTCTTGACGCAGGATAAGGCTGATTCTCGGTCACCGGTGTTTCTGAAGAAGCGCTTGTCTCTGCTGCCGTGGGTAGAGCTATGGAGTTCTTTAAGTATTCTGCTGCGTTACTTGGTGTCTGACTGGTGGCTGGTCGAAAAGGTGCCGACAGGTCTCGCTGCAAACTGGGTTCCGTGTATATCGGGCGAATCTTCTCAAATAAAAGCGGAGGGGGGATATGAGGGGTGGCAGAGAGAAGAAATTGGAGCGAGAAATGAAATCTGTGATTGCCAAAGTTTCCCGTCCTCCTCTGACAACTTCTGATTCTAGACTGCAATGTCCTTGTGGGGAGGGAACATATCTACCAACGCTGTTATATTATTCTCTTGCAAGCGTTTAGTACGGTGCTCTACATACAATCTCCACAAACACAGCCATGAATCTTTTCTGGAGGGATCCCTGGCTACCTTCTCCATCAAACTCTTGCCACGTTAGATGGCAAGAGAAGCGGTGTGGCCGAGGGGTCAGAGCACAGGCCTGGGAGGACCTGGGTTCTAATCCAGGCTCCGTCACTTGTCTGCTGCGTGACCTTGGGCTCGTCCCTTAGCTTCTCTGTGCCTCAGTTACCTCATCTGTAAAATGGGGATTAAGACAGGGAACCTTAAACCCTAAAACAGCCTTATAACAGGGAACCTGTTATAAGAGCAGCAGGATGGATAAGATTGGACTTATTCTAGAAAAGAAATGAGTCAAGATTATTTGTTTCAATTTTAGAGAGTAAAGAGTTCTCAGCACCAAGGAAAAGACATTAAATTACTATTTAACTGGGGATGGTTTTTAATTCCGCCTCTCTTTTCTATTGTACATGCCCCATATGGACTGGAGCCCCATATGGACTGGAACTGTATCCATCCAGATTAGTTTGTATCTACCCCAGAAGTTAGTACAGTGCCCCACAGATAGTAAGCACTTAAATACCATTAAAAAATAAAATAAAGCTGTGATGGGCCGCTGAGGGAAAAAATTATTTTTAAAGTTCTGAAAAACAAATGAGTGAAATTTCAACGAAAAACCTTCCACATTCAGGTGACAAAGAACCTGAATTCTATTCCCTTAATAGTGAGGAATTGGTTTTGGTTTTTACTCATCTGTCTATGCTTTGCATCAATCAACTGCATTAACTTAACATTAACTTAACACTTAACTGTGTGCAGAGCACCATCCCAAGGGTTTCGGTGAGTACAATATAACAACATAACAGAGTTGGAAGACACATTCCCTATCCCAAATGAGTTTATAGTCTAAAGAGGGAAACAGACATTAATATAAATATTTTGGTTATGTACATAAGTCTCTGTGCGACTGAGGAAGGTGGCGGTGAATAAAAAAGGAGCAAATCAGGCTGACGTAGATGAAACTGGGAGAAGAGGAAATGAGGGCTTAGTCAAGGAAAGTTTCTTAGAGATGTGCTGTCTACAAGTGCCGGTTGTCACCCCTTTTTCGATGATTGTGAACCCTCTGTGGACAAAGAACTGGTTCTGAAACACTATTGTGCCTTTCCCCAGTGTACACGTTAAGTTTGACACAAATACAATAAACAAAATAACTGATGGATACGGCCCTAATGTGGTCGTAGGGCATTTATACCTGAGATCCAGCCTGAAGAGTGGCTAATCCACCCTGCACCGTTGCCACTTGACACAACTGCTTACGGAGTTCATTCATTTTCTGTTTCAGGAGTTGTTCTTCAAAGGAATCTGCTTCTTTCCGTTTCAAGTACTCTCTGTCTTTATTTACTGGAAGAGAAAGATAGTCCTTAAGCAAATGTGTGCATTCCATTCTTTAAGGAAGCCCAAAGCACAGAGATTTTAACTGACCGCGTAAAACCACTTCCTGTAAACTTGGCAGGGCTATAATTATTGGGTTATTATTATATTTGTTAAGCGCTATGTATCAAGAACTCTTTTATGGTATTTATTAAGTGCTTACTATGTGTCAAACACTGTTCTAAGAACTCAGTAGGATACCAGTTAATCAAGTCGATCCTGTCGCTCACGGAGCTCAGTCTAAGTAGGACTGGTGAACAATATGATTGCTATTATAAAATATATTTGGATGTAAAATCTGTAGGCATAAAACTCTGATGGACAGACTCATACAATTTACAGAAAATACCTAAAGTGGCATAAAACACCCTAATACTCTAGGAAATAAATGATTAAAATGAAAGATTAATAATAGCGTTGATGAGAATATCCACACAATATAGTTCACCAAACCCCACAACACCCATTGAAGCTGGAAAGAGGTAGATTCAAAGTATGGAAACCCTCCCCCCCGAACATTTCTACCCAGAAAATTGGGCAGGCAGAAAAACCTAGGTAGGCAATTGAGAAGCAGCGAGGCTTAGTGGCTAGAGCATGGGGCTGGGAGTCAGAAGGACTGGGTTCGAATCCTAGCTAAACCACATGTCTGCTGTGTGACCTTGAGCAAGTCACAACTTCTCTGGGCCCCAGTTACCTCATCTGGAAAAATGGGGATTAAGACTGTGAGCTCCATGTGGGACAGAGACTGTGTCCAACCTGATTAACTTGTACCTACCCCATTGCTTAGAACAGTGCTTGGCATATAGTACGTGCTTAACATGCACCATAATTATCATCATCAAAAAAGTCCTGGTTAAGTTCACAGAGGGACCTGTAAAATATTATTTGGGGTGAAACCTATAGAAATCGCTATTCTCCGAACATTCTTTGGTGCCACTGTTGAAGACAGAATACTGAACTGGAAACATCCATTGGTCTGAGCCGGCATAGGCATGGCTTTTGTCAGTGAATGACTGTGGAGACACCAAAGACACACATAAACCAGTTCCTTGGCTTCAGTTCTCTAGGTTCATAAAGTTTTTTGGCATGCAAATGAGCTTACTCGGTTATTTATAATTCATTTTTGATAAACCACATGATTTTGGTAGCTTAATGAAGCACCAGGAAAGAAAGGAAATACAGATTAGTGGTTGAATATACAATTTCAAAATGGGGTAGGCAGGGAATTCATTCATCCTTTGGCGTAGAGGGGAGGAATCGTCACCATCCTCATATCTGTTAAGTGCTTACTCTGTGCCAGGAACTGTACAATGAACTAGGGTGGATACATGCAAATCGGGTTGGATACAGTCTCTGCCCCACAGTGGGGCTCACAGTTTTAATCCCCATTTTCCAGATGAGGTAACTGAGGACCAGAGAAGTCAAGTGACTTGTTCAAGGTCACTCAGCAGACAAGTGGCAAAGCCAGGATGAGAACCCAGGTCCTTCTGCCCCCCAGGCCCATGTTCTTTTCGCTACTGATGTCAAGAAATACATTAAATAGAACAGGTGTAACTTTCAGAATCTATTCAGTCCTAGGGGAGAAGTGTTACGCTGGGAATTGGGCAAGTACTCTACTTTCTCTATAAGGACAACTGAGGTTCCCTTAGCTAATACTCCAACAGCAGGCAAATACCCACCACTAGCACAACTTTTGAACCAAGAATCTGTTCAAATGAAAAGAGGAGAGTAGGTAAAAGGAAAAGTGAACCGTGAGTACCCCATTCCTTTTGTTTTTTCACTTGTTCGTGTTTCTGGGCTCTCAGTTCTTCAAAAGATAATTCAGAGTCTCCATGAATAAGCTTGTCCTTACAGTACATGCAAATTTGCTCGGTGTTGCTATTGGACGCCGATAAAGATGGTTGCGCAGAATAGCACGATTTAGAAATGACGACGGTCCTCTGTTCTCTATAAAATAAAGATGTCCATCATTTATATTTACCGTGGAATGCTGAGCATGCACTTTGAGAGAGAAATCAAATAATACAACTTACACTGACTGTGCTTGCATTTTTGGTACTTTATCACAAGTGGATGACTGATTTTCAGAAAGCCCCGAACTCTAAAAAAAAAAAAAAAATTAAAAAATTGGGAAAAGAAATTTGAGAGCCACCTTAGATTTAAATGTTTCCATCCAATCTTCTCAACCTCTCAATGGAAAATCCTAGGAAGTGAGCACATCTTTTCACTGCTGGGTATATTTGCAAATACCCAGGGCTACCAATTCCAAGGAGGCAAGAATCCCATTGTCCCCTTCAAAAATTGCTTCATTTCAACCTGCTTTCCCCTTTCCCTTTGAAACTCAAATAGGTTGCATTACATCCTGTTGTCTTCACTTTATCTCCTCCACCTTCCTTCTTGTCCTTTTACAATCTGCTCTCCACGTCTTTCACTCACAGACACCATATTCTCCGTGGAAACCTAAAAACTCCTGACCAAATCTAACGGTTTCTACTCTAGCTGAATCCTTCCTTGACCATTCAGCTGCTTCCGTTTATTGTTCTTGTTTATTGCACACAGTAAAACTGCAGCACCTAGGCCTTTCGCTCTCGATCTGCCCCACGGGCAGTGGTGACACTCCTCCACAGATTTTAGAGCGATGGGAAAGCTTTCCTTCTATCTTGACCCACTCTGCTCCCTTACTATGGCACCTAAGCCCTTTGTTCCTGGTCTGCCCTGTGCCAGTGTGCAACAGTGGCACTTCTTCACAGATTTTAGAGTGCTAGAAAGACTTCTCTTCAACCTGGACCCGCTGCTGCCCCTTCACCGCGGCACCTAGGGCGACGTGGCCTAGTGGATAGGGCATGGGTCTGGGAGTCAGAAGGACCTGGGTTCTACTCCTGACACTGCCAGTTATCCTGCTGTGTGACCTTGGGGATGTCACTTCACTTCTCTGGGCCTCAGTTGCCTCTTCTGTAAAATGGGGATTAGTACTGTGAGCCCCATGTGGGACGTGGACTGTGTCTAACTTGTATCCACATCCCCCTCTCCTTCAAAGCCCTACTGAAAGCTCGTCAGCTCCAGGAGGGATTCCCGGACTGAGCCCCCCTTTTCCTCTGCTCTTCCTCCCCTCCCCATTGCCCCGACTCCCTCCCTCTGCTCTACCTCCTTCCCCGCCCCAAAGCACTTGTGTATATATGTATATATTTATTATTCTATTTCTTTTACTAATGATGTGTATAGCTCTAAAATTCTACTTATTTATATTGATGCTATTGATGCTCGTCTACTTGTTTTGTTTTCTTGTCCCCGCTTCTAGACTGTGAGCCCATTGTTGGGTACGGATTGTCTCTATCTGTTGCCCAATTGTACTTTCCAAGCGCCTAGTACAGTGCTCTGCACACAGTAGGTGCTGAATAAATACCACTGAATATATGCATAGTATAGTGCCCGACATAGTAAGCACTTAAATTATTATTATTTCTGTTATTATTCGCTCCTGATCTGCTCTGGTCGGCGGTCAGGGGTGGCACTTTTCCACAGATTTTGGAACACTGGGAAGGCTTCCCTTCTACCTGGACACTGAACAGCTTGGGTGTCACCCCACGTGGTCCTGGCCGGTTCCCTTTATCTTATCACCAGACCTGTCAACTCTAAGGCTCAAGGAACCTGAAATTCTGCTCTCTACTCAGAGCACTGGCTAACGCTACTGCTCCTCCAGTCTGTAAGCTCCTTGTGGGCAGGGAATGTGTCTGTTTATTGTTCTATTGTCCTCTCCCAAGCGCTTAGTACAGTGCTTTGCACACAGTAAGTGCTCAATAAACATGACTGGCTGAATGAATAGTATCTCACTGTTCTTACTGTATTTATTGTGGACCTTATCTTGGATGTTGTTTCACCTTCCTCTAGGTGCTTCGCCAAGCCCCTCCCCACCTTACTCTTAGACTGTAAGCACCTTGAGGGGCAGGGGACAATGTCTAATTCCCATCTCTTTACTCAGTGTTTCGCATATAGTAGACGCTTAATGACTACTACTATTACTACTGGGAAAAAAAGTGGTATTCATTCAGTAGTATTTATTGAGCACTTATGGCGCTTGGTATGGATGGAAAGATGGCAGGGGGAAGGGAAAAATAAGAGGCACAGGACTTTAGCAGCCCAGGAATATTTCCCATTTCTCACCTATGGTTGTTTAATATTACCTAATAATAATAACAATAATGGTATTTATTAAGTACTTACTATGTGCCAGATACTGTACTAAGCACTGGAGTAGATACAAGTTAATCGGGTTAGATGCAGTCCCCGTACCACACTGGGCTCACAGTCTTAATCCCCATTTTACAGATGAGGGAAGTGAGGCACAGAGAAGTGACTTGCCCAAGATCACATAGCAGATAAGTGGCGGAGTCAGGATTAGAACCCAGGTCCTTCTGACTCCTAGGCCCGTGCTCTATCCTCTAGGCCATATGTCTGTCAGTCAGCCAATCGTACTTATTGAGTGCTTACTGTGTGCACAGCACTGCATTAAACATTTGGGAGAGTACAATACAATAGACCCATTCCCTGCTCAAAATGAGCTTACAGTCCACAGGGGAGACAGACATTAATAAAAGTTACAGATACACATTAATATAAATAAATTACAGATATAATACATAATTTACATATACCTGACTTTGGGGAAGGCACGCAGGGTCTCCATTCCCTGTGAGAGGTGGGACAATCTGGTTTAAAATCTTAGAATTTTGAAGTGGTTCTGAGGCGCCAACTAGAAAAAAAAATTTGTAAAGAATTATAGATGTTGAAAGAAGGAGAAGGATATTTAACAATTAAGCCTACCACCCCCCAAAATAATTGCTCTTTCATCAAATTACACCAGATCCCAATCACCACGAAGCATCCAACTCAATGGATTCTGAGAAAAAGAACTGCCATCTACACCTATATTTTTGATGACATGTCATCTTAGTATATTTACTGGTTTATTCTTCAAGGGAGGAACAAAGCCTTAATTTACTGTATTCTACCAAATGCCTGATATAATGCTCTGCACCCAATAAGTGCTCCAAAATACTATTGAATGAAAAATTGAACAAATTCAGCTACTTCTCTTCCAACGCAGGGTGTTGCAGTTATCAAAGAACACTACCTTAGGAAAAACTGACATCCTGTGATTTTGCATTATGCATTCTGACACCACATTGTGTCCTATCCAGAAAATACCGTCAAGATTCATGTTATGGAAGAACTGACTTGAATGAATTTCAAATAGAGTAGATAGGGGCTAGTAAGAAGACTGCATAAAATCCTTGTGGGCAGGGAGGATGTCTACCAAAACCAATGTGCTGAGCTCTCCCAAGCCCTTAGTACAGTGTTCTGCACACAGTAAGCACTCAATGAACACCACTGATCGATCGATCCATAGTCTAAGTGACTGAAAAACCTTAGGTTTTACCTTGAGCTGCAAAATGAGTTTTGGACAGTCGAGCCTGGAACAACCTATGGAAGAAAGATACTGTTTATTTCAGAGTTGGACAAGGGTACTGTGACAAATTCTAAAATAGGTCAGCATTGACAGAACGAATAAGTAATTCAGTCAACTATTAAATGGTAGGCCACTCGTCAGATCAAAAAGGTGTTAGTCCCCTCATCAGGCCAAAGACAGCAGCTACCTACAGAACCCAAGTTATTCGCAGAGGTGCAGACGAGCCAGACATAATAATAATAATAATGATAATTGTAGCATTTGCTTAGCATCTATGTGCCAGGCATTGTATTAAGCATTCAGGTGCATACAAACAAATCAGGTTGGACACCGTCTCTGTCCTGCATGGGGTTCACATTCTTATTCCCCATTTTACAGATGAAGGAACTGAGGCCTAAAGAAGTGAAGTGACTTGCCCAAGGTCACACAGCAGGCAAGTGGCAGAAACAGGGTTAGAAGCCAGAGATTTCGGAGTTCCAGGCCTAGGCTCTATTCACTAGGCCATGCCGCTTCCCCACATGCTTCCACTTGGCTTTTCTCATAAAGAGGTAATCAGTCAACAACACATCTGGGGAAGGGAGGAGAAAAATCACCAAACCCACCCCTGTGCTCAAGTTCATTCATTCAATAGTATCTATTGAGCGCTTACTATGTGCAGAGCACTGTTCTAAGCGTTTGGAATGGACAAATCGGCAACAGATAGAGACAGTCCCTGCCCTCTGACGGGCTTACAGTCCAATCGGTCCCACAGGTAGACTCGATAACCTTTCAGCAAAATGTCAGTCAGCGCCAACCAGGAGGGGCAGGGAGTCCACAAAACCATGGGCTTCTTGACCCATTTTTTAATTTAGGACCAGTCCAGCACCAGAAAGATCAGGCTGTGGGGCCTAAGTAAATGCCTGCGTCCGCTGCGAACCCATGAGCCTATAACCAGGGGCAAACCAAGATGAGGCTGTTGGTTGTGGCTGACAGCAAGCCATTTTTTTAATGGTATTTAAGTGCTTACTATGTGTCAAGCACTGTTCTAAGTGCTGGGATAGATACAAACTAATTGGGATGGGCACAGTCCACAGGGGCTCACAGTCCTTACCCCCTTTTTATAATAAAGTAACTGAAGCACAGAGAAGTGAAGTGACTTGTCCCAAGTCACAGAGAAGACAGATGGCAGAGCCAGGATTAGAACCCAGGTCCTTCTGACTCCCAGGTCCGTACTCTATCCACTCCGCCAAACTAACTCTCTTCCGCTCTTCAAAGCCCTACTGAGAGCTCACCTCCTCAAGCCTTCCCAGGTTGATCCCTCCCTTTCCCTCTGCTCCTCCTCCCCTCCCCATTCCCCCTATTCCCTCCCTCTGCTCTTTCCCCTTTCCCTCCCCACACCACTTGTGCATATTTGTATATATTATTTATTACTCTATTGATTTTAATGATGTGCCTATATCTATGATTCTATCTCTCTTGATGATATCTACGCCAGATTACTTGTGTTGTTTTGTTGTTTCTCTCCCCCGTTTAGACTGCGAGCCCGTTGTTGGGCAGGGACTGTCTCTATCTGTTGCCAAGTTGTACAGTCCCGGCGCTTAGTACATAGTAAGTGCTCAATAAATACGATTGAATGAACGAATGAATAGGCCATGCTGCTTCTAAGGGTCACTCTGCGCATCATCAGGGTTGCCCTTGGAAACACTGTGCGCACCCCAGAACCCCTGCCTTCCAGAAGGAATGTTGTCTGCGGCTGAGAGTATCCAGAGTGAGTGATCCCGTTGAGTTCCAGGACTTGAGATGGAACCAACCTGGATGACTTAGCTTGAACACTAAATGTGGAGTGGTGCCACGACGCACTCCAGGTCAGCGTGGCAAGAGTGGATAGAGCCCGGGCCTGGGGGGGGTCAGAAGGTCAGGGGTTCTAATCCCGGCTCGGCCACTTGTCTGCTGGGTGACCTGGGGCAAGTCGCTTCACCTCTCTGGGCCTCGGTTACCTCATCTGTAAAATGGGGATTAGGACTGTGAGCCCCACGAGGAGGCACTGAATCCAACTGGATTTGCTTGTCTCCACCCCAGCGCTCAATACGGTATCTGAAACATAGTAAGCGCTTCAATACCATAACTATTATTATTATATTACATGGCCGACATCATGGAGGCAACCTTAATTTAGTCCCCTCTCCAGACAAAGCTGAGGAATCTACATACATTTCTGAGGAGAAAAGGGATGTATAGCCAACTTTACTGGAGCAGTGAGGGGCAAAAATCTCTGAGATACTATCTCAAACTTTCCTTTTGGGATGCCTAAAATAATCCCGCCCCAGTTCCAAGGTGTGTCACAGGTCATCCAATTTCTTGGGGACTAAGAGAAATGAACGACAAAAAAACCCCCACTCTCTGTCCTGAGACCAGAAACTCAACAAATTCAGCATAAGACTCACGCTAAAGATTGGAAAGGAGAAACATTCACTGATTTATCTTCACCTTTCAACTGCAGACTGTCTGCAATCTGAAGATTGAAGGGATCGTGCCTAGCAACTCTTTTGTGTTGTATTATTCCAAGATCTTAGTAAAATCCTCTGCACATAGTAAGCGCTCAATAAATACCACTGATGAAGGTACTTGGGGCAGGGATCATCTCTACCCACTCTGTTGTACTGTATTTTCCCAAACGCTTCGTTCGGTGCTCGGCACACACTAAGCGTTCAGTGATCACCTTCGATCGACTTAAAATTGGAATAGAAAATTAACTGGCACAGTGGAGTATCAGAAGCCAGAAAATTATAGACAATATTAAATTAATCTAAGTAAAATGACCATGAGGGTAAGTCCAAAGGAATATCTAATCACCCAAAGTGCCATACTGGATCTTCAGTAACAGAAACAGTCTTAAGAGCAGAAATGCACCGTGGAAAAAGTACTTTCTGAGGGAGTTTTTCATATGCGCTATCAAAAATAGAGCATGGATAGTAAATGCATAGAAGAATTTTGGCCTGGGAGAAACTTCACGTGGAAATAAATAAAAACGGGTAACACCCACTTTTTCGTCAAGCCTTCCTGCTTTCGGGCTGACGAAGGAATAGATCATCAGGTACATATAGTCATCTTTTTATTTCAAGATCTCTAGTAGCGTGATTTTGGGGCTTTACACTTTTCAAGTCTCACCGAAAGCTAAATCCTGAAGCTATTAGGCATCGAGAAAAAAGGGTCGGTTTTAATGGAGTACACCCGACTGAAGAAAACTGGATTGTGGTTTCAATTGCGGGCGAAGTGGTCTAACCCCAGAGAAAGCAGGCTTTTTAAATGCCCTTCGAAATTTCCAAAGTTAAGAGGTCGGCAGGAGGAGGGCCCGATATCGGTTAGCTTCATCTGTATGTAAATAAATCCGAATTCCGAGCAACCCACAAGCCTGAGTGAGATCTATTCCCAGTGCCAGGAGGAAGTGTCCGTAACCATCGTTGTGAAATCACCCACCTGTACTGTTGTTGAAGCACTTCCGTGGGCTCTGACTGATTCTGAACCCCCTTCTGCAAAACAGCACCGGCCTGCTGCAGGTCACCTCGGCCTTCAAGCTGCTGACTCCAGGCTACGTAAAGGTCGGATGACTTGATGCCAATTCCTTGCTGGTATATAAACTCATAGAACTGATGTGGTTCACTATTGTGCTCAGCCTAGCAAGAGGAAACCAAAACACGAGGTTTAGAGGATTCCTGGACCATGGTTACTCTTAGGGCAAGATCAGTTTGATTATTTGATCTATTTCTTTTATTTGAACGGCCGTAACTTTAGTATTTCTTAAGCCCTGTGTGCCCAGCACTGTGCTAAGTTCAAGATAACCAGGTTGGACACAGTCCCCGTCCCTCATGGGGCTCGCTGTCTAAGGGGGAGGGGGAACAGGCATTTCACCACCATTTTATAGATGAGTAAACTGAAGTCCAGAGAAGTGAAGTGACTTGTCCAAGGTCACACTGCAGACAAGAGGCACAGTCAGAATTAGAAGCCAGGTCCTTCCTCTGACTCCCAGTCCTGTGTTCTTTTCACTAGGCCTTTGCTCGGGACAACCACTGGTCACTGTGTTCTTCTGTTCTCCCAAATACTGCAGCACGGCGCGGTGAGTAGAACACGGGCCTGGAAGTCAGAGGGCTATGGGTTCTAATCCCGGCACGGCCACTTTTCTGCTGTGTCACTTTGGGCAGGTCATTTAACTTCTCTGTGCCTCAGTCACTTCATCTGTTAAGAGTCTATGAGCCCCAAATGGGACAAGGGACTATGTCCAACTTGATTTGCTTGTATCTACCCCAGTGTTTAATACAGTGCCTGGAACATAGTAAACGCTTAATAAATACCATTATATTATTATTATTACTGTATATCTTATTGCCAAGAAAATTTCAATTCACTAGATGGAGAGCTACCTATCATCTCCTCTGTCATTCATCAGCGACTTATGACTACAGACCCTAAGAATACCAGCTGGATTATGCTCACGCTGCCACAGTTCTCCTCCAAACTCTCCACTGAATTTCCAAAATGGACTTTTACTCTATTAGTGAGCGGGACAACCCTGGAGGTTGTGGGCTGGACACTGTGGAAGCGAGGACCCTAGTTGCCCCCCTCGCAGCTTTGTGTGCAGAGTGGGCGGCTGTAGCTGGCCCGCCCTCGGGAGCCGCAAGATGACCTGAGGTGACGCCTCCTGATGCCAGCGGAAGACGATGAGGATGGCGCTGTCGCATTTCTGGTCCTCCCGGGGCTGAGCACAGGTGGGGAACCACTGGTGAATTTGGGTCAGAATTTGGGAGCGCTGTCGGGGGCAGGTGGAGGGGTTGTGTGACCACCGCTGCTGCCAGGCCAGAACCCGCAGCCCTGGCAATGAAGCTGAGAGGGTTCCTGTGGCAGAAATCAACACCACCATGGCTGGCAGACTGTGTCGGGAGAGCGATGATGCTCGTGTGGCCCGGTGGACCACTTTCTCACTCAAGGGGAAAGTGGCTCTGTTCCTCCTCCCTATATTCTTTTCCCTTATTTCTTCTCTTCTCCATCTTTTTCTCCCCATTCCATCAAAGCTCTACACTCAAGTTCACTCCCAGGCACTGTACTAAGCGCTGGGGTGGATACAAGCAAACTGGATTGGTCACAGCCCCTTGTCTCTCAGTCTCGGGCCCCATTTTACTGATGGGATAACTGAGGGACAGACGGTGGAGACCCTTGCGACTGACTGTGAGGTATGTTTGGTGGATGTGAAGATGGGCGTTTTGAGGAGAGATTTAATTTTAATAATAACAACCGTGGCATTTGTTCGGCGTTCACTATGTGCCAGGGACTGTTCTAAGCACTGGGGTAGATACAAGATAATCAGGTGGGACGTAGTCTCTGTCCAGCATGGGGCTCGCGGTCTAACTAGGAGGGCAAACGGGAGAACCGAAGCACAGAGAAGTTAAGTGACTTGTCCAAGGTTAGACAAGTCGCAGGGCCGGGATTAGAACCCAAGTCCTTCTGACTCTCGGGCCCGTGCTCTCTCCATTAGGGGCTTTAGGAAGGTGATCCATGTAGCAGTGGATCATTCAACAAAGGGCTAATGATTGAATGATTATCAGATGTTTGAGAGCATAGAGTAAAAGAAAATCCGACCCCAACCACCATTAATCACAAAGCCAATGACATACTTACAAATTTTACACAGCAGTTGATGAATCTTGGGTCAGTGTAATATCTTTTCTGATTTAAAAATGTCTTCACCAACCGCTCTAACAAAGTTGACAAGTGTTTGTTATTCTGAGGAAAGGTTTCTTCTGTCCATTGCACATATCTAAAACAGAGAGAAGATTTTACTTTGTTCCACCTGCTTAAATTTTATAGCGTATTAAAAGAAACTGCAAATTAAATTTCTAACCTCTCCCAGAGATCGAGTGGGTCATCTCCTTTGTAGCTTTGTATGTGGGTTTCAAACATTCTGGAAGAGAAAAATATTTAATGTGCATAAATGGTACTGAACTACTAAAGCGAGTGTTCCCGTTATGAAATATTACCCATTCTGAAATGTAGTTTCATAATTTAAAGTGCTCTACAAATGAAGATTGGATGGAGTCTCCTGTTGAAAACGACAGATGAGCCTCAAATCACAAGGGCTTTGGGACCGAGAACCTGTGCTAAGGAAATTCTGTACTCTCCCAAATGCTTAATACAGTATTTTGCACACAGTAAGTGCTCAATCAACACTGTTGATTTACTGAATTCATTCATTCATTCATTCAATAGTATTTATTGAGCGCTTACTATGTGCAGAGCACTGTACTAAGCGCTTGGGATGAACAAGTCGGCAACAGATAGAGACAGTCCCTGCCGTTTGACGGGCTTACGGTCTGATCGGGGGAGACGGACAGACGAGAACGATGGCAATAAACAGAGTCAAGGGGAAGAACATCTTGTAAAGACAATGGCAATAGAATCAAGGCGATGTACAATTCATTAACAAAATAAATAGGGTAACGAAAATATATACAGTTGAGCGGACGAGTACAGTGCTGTGGGGATGGGAAGGGAGAGGTGGAGGAGCAGAGGGAAAAGGGGAAAATGAGGCTTTAGCTGCGGAGAGGTAAAGGGGGATGGCAGAGGGAGTAGAGGGGGAAGAGGAGCTCAGTCTGGGAACGCCTCTTGGAGGAGGTGATTTTTAAGTAGGGTTTTGAAGAGGGAAAGAGAATCAGTTTGGCGGAGGTGAGGAGGGAGGGCGTTCCGGGACCGTGGGAGGACGCGACCCGGGGGTCGACGGCGGGACGGGCGAGACCGAGGGACGGCGAGGAGGTGGGCGGCGGAGGAGCGTAGCGTGCGGGGTGGGCGGTAGAAAGAGAGAAGGGAGGAGAGGTAGGAAGGGGCGAGGTGACGGAGAGCCTCGAAGCCTAGAGTGAGGAGTTTTTGTTTGGAGCGGAGGTCGATAGGCAACCACTGGAGTTGTTTAAGAAGGGGAGTGACATGCCCGGATCGTTTCTGCGGGAAGATGAGCCGGGCGGCGGAGTGAAGAATAGACCGGAGCGGGGCGAGAGAGGAGGAAGGGAGGTCAGAGAGAAGGCTGACACGGTAGTCTAGCCGGGATATAACGAGAGCCCGTAACAGTAAGGTAGCCGTCTGGGTGGAGAGGAAAGGGCGGATCTTGGCGATATCGTAGAGGTGAAACCGGCAGGTCTCGGTGACGGATAGGATGCGTGGGGTGAACGAGAGGGACGAGTCAAGGATGACACCGAGATCGCGGGCCCGAGAGACGGGAAGGATGGTCGTGCCATCCACGGTGATAGAGAAGTCTGGGAGAGGACCGGGTTTGGGAGGGAAGATGGGGAGCTCACTCTTGCTCATGTTGAGTTTTAGGTGGCGGGCCGACATCCAGGTGGAGACGTCCCGGAGGCAGGAGGAGATGCGAGCCCGAAGGGAGGGGGAGAGGACAGGGGCGGAGATGTAGATCTGTGTGTCATCTGCGTAGAGATGGCAGTCGAAGCCGTGAGAGCGGATGAGTTCACCGAGGGAGTGAGTGTAAATGGAGAACAGAAGAGGGCCGAGAACTGACCCTTGAGGAACTCCAACAGTTAAAGGATGGGAGGGGGAGGAGGCTCCGGCGAAGGAGACCGAGAATGACCGGCCAGAGAGGTGAGAGGAGAACCGGGAGAGGACGGAGTCCGTGAAGCCAAGGTGAGATAAGGTATGGAGGAGGAGGGGATGGTCGACAGTGTCAAAGGCAGCAGAGAGGTCGAGGAGGATCAGAATGGAGTAGGAGCCATCGGATTTGGCAAGAAGGAGGTCACGGGTGACCTTAGAGAGAGCAGTCTCGGTAGAGTGGAGGGGACGGAAGCCAGATCGGAGGGGGTCTAGGAGAGAATGGGAGTTAAGGAATTCTAAGCATCGATTGTAGACGACTCGTTCTAGGATTGTGGAAAGGAAGGGTAGTAGGGAGATAGGACGATAACTGGACGATACTGAAGGAACTGACTGTAGATCAGAGGTTGAAGCCTTCATTTACAGGAAAAGTAATCAATGAAAACCCATTCCTCACCCTCAGGCTTTAAGTGCAATGATGGTGCTGTGCTCTCAGCCATCTTTCATATTTTGCTATGCCCCAAGTTGGGAAATGCTGCTCTATTCAAACCAGAAAACTGCAAAAACACACTCTAGCTTCACCACAGTTTTGAATGTTAACTTCAAAATGTGGCCGATTAATAATCGTGGTATTTGTTAAGCGCTTACTGTGCGGCCAGCAAGCACTTGTACTAAGATAATCAGGTCCCTCCTGGGGCTCGTAGTCTGTACACGGGAGAGCAGGTATTGAACCCCCATTTTGCAGATGAGGGAACTGAGGCCCGGAGAAGTGAAGTGACTTGCCCACGGCCACAGCAGACAAATGGTCCATGTTCTACCCGGGGCTCACATCCTTAATCCCCATTTTACAGATGAAGTCACTGAGGCCCAGAGAATTAATACTAATTTTTAATAATAATAATTATGGTATTTGTTAAGCGCTTACTATGTGCTGAGCACTGTTCTAAGCGCTGGGGTAGATACAGGGCAATCAGATTGTCCCACGTGGGGCTCACACTTTTTAATCCCCATTTTTACGGATGAGGTAACTGAGGCACAGAGAAGTTAAGTGACTTACCCAAGATCACACAGCAGACAAGGGGCCGGGCCGGGATTAGAACCCACGACCTCTGACTCCCAAGCCCGTGCTCTTTCCACTAAGCCGTTAATTATGGTATTTGTTAAGCATCCACTATATGCCAAGCAGTTTTCTAAGCACTGGGGCAGATACGAGGTAATCAGGTTGGACACAGTCCGTGCCCCACAAGTGACTCCCACTCTTAATCCCTATTTTACAGACGAGGTCACTGAGGCCCAGAGAATTGAAGTGACTTGGCCCAGGTCTCACAGCCAAGTGGTGCAGCCGGGATTAGAACCCTGGTCCATCTGACTGTCAGGCCTGTGCTCTATCCACTAGGCCTTGCTGCTTCTCACTACCAACAAAAGGGATTACTTGTCCCCCATAGCAGCCTCCAAAAGGATTCCACACATCCTGGAGAAGAGAATTCAAACAACCTTGTCACTCCAGTTCTAGAGCTGTGAAGCCCCTCAAATTCCACCCCTTTCTGGTCCACTGCATCATGTAATAACTAGATTACCTTATCAGCCGCCTCCTCCCCGGGCTCCTTGTTTTAAATCTCTCCCATCTTCTAGCTCAGACTTCATTCTGCTGCCCGGACCATCTTTCTAAAGTATTATTCTGCACACATCTCAACCACTCCTTAAAAGCCTTCAATAGTTCCCACCTACTCCTGGCCTAATGAAGTAGCTACTGATCCCGGACTTAAAGGCACCCCATTATCTATCTACTCTCTTCTCCCACTCCCTCCCAGCTTGCACTCTCTGCCTCTCAAATTCACCTGCCTTTTGAGTCTCGTTCTCATCTCCCCCACCTCCAACTCCTTGCTCACACCTTTTCTCCTATTTCTAGCTTTCCCTTCATAGCTGGAAGAACACGGCTCTTCCCACCTTCAAAGTCCTTCTGAAATCCCGCGTCCTCCAGGAGATTTTTTCTTGATAAAATTTCCCTTCCCATCTTGTACTTTTGCCCTCTCTTTGTATTTTAGGCACTCACGACAATATGTGCCAACTTCGTACATATTAAAACACATACCCTATTTAAGCACTTATTCTAGATATTTTATTTTTCCATTCTCCACTTCTTCCTGTCTGTAATTTATTTTGTGTCTTTCTCCCTAATTAGGCTCTAAACTCTTGGGAGGCAGGGATCATATCTTCTAACCCTATTGTACTCTCTCGAGTGCTTAGGAGACTCCTCTGCATATAGTAGGTGCTCAATAATAGAGAGATAGTGTGGCCTAGTGGAAAGAGCATGGGCCTGGGGTTAGAGGCCGTGGGTTCTAATCCTGGCTCTGCCATTTGTCTGCCAAATGCGACCTTGAGCAAGTCACTTCACTTCTAGGAGCTCCGGTTACCTCATCTTTAAAATGGGGATTGAGACCATGAGCCTCATGTGGGAGAGGGACTGTGTCCAACCTGATTACCTTCTATCTACCCCAGGGCTTAGAACAGTGCTTGGCACATAGTAAGCGCCCAACAAATACCAGCGTCATTATTATTTCCACTGGACCTCACTTCCTTGACCTCTCTCTTCCTCCTAAAAATCTCAAAATTCCTCCTGCATTTCCTCCTGCCTTCAAGACAAATCTACATGGATATAATAATAATAATAATGTTGGTATTTGTTAAGCGCTTACTATGTGCAGAGCACTGTTTTAAGCGCTGGGGGTGGATACAGGGTAATCAGGTTGTCCCACGCAAGGCTCACAGTTAATCCCCATTTTACAGACGAGGTAACTGAGGCACAGAGAAGTTCAGTGACTTGCCCACAGTCACACAGCTGACAAGTGGCAGAGCCGGAATTCGAACCCATGTACCTAAGCTCAAAACATCCAAAACACAGCTCATCTTCAACTCCACCTTGAGAAGCAGTGTGGCCTATTGTAAAGAGCACTTTCTAAACCCTTAGGCATTTACACCTTTTTCAGAACACTTAGGTACCTATCTTTATAATCAACTACTTTCCTACCTGTAATTCATTTTGGTGCCTGTCTCCCCCATTAGACTGCAAACTCCTTGAGGACAGGGATCATGTCTACTTACTCCACTCTACTCCCTCGAGCCCTTAGTACAGTGCCTTGCACATAGTAAGTACACAAGAAATGCCAGCGATTGATTGGAAAAGAGAGATCGAGTGGCGCTGCGCAAACCACTAGCGCCATAATCAATTTCTCCACGCGGGTGTTCAGCCCTGGTGTTTCCGGATGGAGATTCATCCATCATTCTTGATATGGGACAATCAATCAACTCTCCGTGGGATTTAATGATCGCTTACTGGATGCAGAGCACTGAATTAGATGCTCGGGAGAATTGGTAATGTGCAGAGCAATATGCTGTGCTCTCGGGAACGTAAAACGCAATAAAGTTGGTAGACCCGATCACTGCCCTCAAGAAGCCTCCAGTCTAGTGGGGAAAGACGGACAGTAAAATAAATTACATTTAAGGCAAGAGGGCAGAGTGTAAGGAAATGTACATAAGTTCTCCATCATAATCACCACCACCCATCATCAAATATTTGCCTTGGCTCAAACACCTCCCTCCTTTCACTCTCTGTCTCCTTCCCTCAACCCCTCAGAGAAATATTTTGATATGAACTGGAAAAATGAAAAGCCTACTGCGACAGCTGTTGATTCTCCAGTTGGCACTAATGATAGATCTTTCATCTCTTCGCACCAGACATAACTCTGAAAGTTAAATATTTGCCTCTGTACACATAAAAGCATCCAAGTTTAAGACGTTTTAAAATCCACTGCCTGAGTCCCAGCTGAAAAGGCGGCGCTAAGAACCACATGCAGGAGGGCAAACACCCCTAAACACAAACAAGTATTAAAGGGGACACCAAGCAGAGGGAGAAAATGGGGGAACCAATCAATGATATTTATCTATTTTATTCATTCAATAGTATTTATTGAGCGCTTACTACGTGCAGAGCACTGGACTAAGCGCTTGGAATGTACAATTTGGCAACAGAGAGAGACAATCCCTGCCCAACGATGGGCTCACCGTCTAATCGGGGGAGACAGACGGACAAAAACAACATCATGATAAATAGAATCAGGGGGATGTACACCTCATTAACAAAATAAATAGGGTAATATTAGGGCCAATAAGCGTATTAAGTGCTTACTATGTGCCAAGCACTGGGATAGATACGAGGTAATCAGGTTCCACCTGGGGCTCACAGGTGAGAAGCAGCGTGGCTCAGTGGAAAGAACACGGGCTTTGGAGTCAGAGGTCATGGGTTCGAATCCCAGCTCTGCCACTTGTCAGCTGTGTGACTTTGGGCAAGTCACTTAACTTCTCGGTGCCTCAGTTCCCTCATCTGTAAAATGGGGATGAAGACTGTGAGCCCCACGTGGGACAACCTGATTCCCCTGTGTCTACCCCAGCGCTTAGTGCTCGGCACATAGTAAGCGCTTAACAAATACCAGCATTATTATTACAGTTTGACTAGGAGGGAGAACTGGGAATGTAGACAGTAAATTCCTTGTGGGCAGGGATCACTTCACCAACTCTGTTGTGCTTTTCCAAGCGCTTAATACGGTGCTCTGCACTCAGGGCTCAATAATAATAATAATAATAATGCTGGTATTTGTTAAGCACTTACTATGTGCCAAACACCATTCTAAGTAATTGTCATCGATTGATTGACTCAGCACTTACTGAATATAGAGTTCTCATTCATTTATTTATTTACTGAGCGCTTGTCGAGTCGTGTCCGACCCATAGCGACTCCACGGACACAGCTGTGTGACTTTGGGCAAGTCACTTAACTTCTCGGTGCCTCAGTTGCCTCATCTGTAAAATGGGGATTAAGACTGTGAGCCCCAAGTGGGACAACCTGATTCCCCTGTGTCTACCCCAGTGCTTAGAACAGTGCTCGGCACATAGTCAGCGCTTAACAAATACCAACATCTCCTCCAGAACGCCCCACCTCCATCTGCAATCGTTCCGGTAGTGGATCCGGGGTGTTTCCTTGGTGCAAATTCGGAAGCGGTTTACCATCGCCGCCTTCCGCGCGGTCAACGCGAATCTCCGCCCTCGACTCTCTCCCGTGCCGCTGCTGCCCGGCCCGGGTGAGTTTTGACTTGTAGAGATCACCTTCCCCTCGCTAGCCGCTGCCCAAGCTGGGAACGGAACGGACAGGCCTCTGCTTGACTCTCCCTCCCGTACCCGAGATTGGTAGAGCTCTGGAAACTCTGAAGGTGCGACCCGAGAGGTGATTGAGCACTTACCGTGTGCCAAACACTGTACTTAGGGCTGGAGAGAGTACAACAGAACGGACACCTTCGAGGTTACACTGTACTACGCACTTGGGAAAGCTACATACGATAGAGTTGGTAGACGGGATCCCTGCCCACAAGAGCAGTCTCCTCCATCGATATTTATTGAGCTTACTGTGGGAAGGACACTGTACTAAGCGCTGGGGAGAGTACAACGCAACAGAGTCGGTAGCCACGTTTCCCAAGTGTCGGATTTGCTCGGATGATCCCGCTTGCCCTCGAACTAGTACGAAGCCCTCATTTCTCCTTCTCCCATTCCCTGCACTTTTGTGCATCTCCATATTTTATTTATTTACATTAATGTCTGCCATCCCCCCCTCTAAGCGCTCACTGTGTGCAGAGCACTGTCCTAAGCGCTTGGGAAAGTACCGTACAACTATAAACAGTGACAAGTCATTCATTCAGTCGTATTTATTAAGCGCTCACCGTGTGCCGAGCAGGGGACGCGTCTAGAGAGTCCGTTATATCGTCAGTCGTACTGAGCGCTCACCGGGGGCAGAGCACTGTACTAAGCGCTTGGGAGAACACAATGCGATGCAGGTTCTTTTAATACAGTGCTCTGCACACAGTAAACGCTCAATAAATACCACTGATTCGATTTGCTTGCATCCACCCCTGCGCTTGCTTAGTACAGTGCCCACCACATAGCATGGCCTACTGGACTGAGCAAGGGCCTGGGAGTCAGAAAGACCTGGGTTCTAATTCCGGCTCCACCGCTTGTCTGCTGTGTGACCTTGGCCAAGTCACAACTTCACTGGGCCTCAATTCCCTCATCTGTAAAATGGGGATTAGGGCTGTGAGCCCTAAGTGGGACAGGGACTGTCTCCAACCTGATGAGTTTGTATTTATCCCAGCGTTTAGAACAGTGCTTAACCCAGTAAGCGCTTAACAAATATCATCATTATTACTATTATTACGGGTTCTATTTGTATCGAACTTTCCCAAGTGCTTAGGACAGTGCTCTGCACAGTTAGCACTTAATAAATACGATTGAATGAATTGTCACTGTTTAGAATTGTACTTTCCCAAGCGTTTAGGACAGTGCTCCGCACACAGTAAGTGCTCAATATGACTGAACGGTCACTGTTTATACTTGTATTGTACTTTCCCAAGCGCTTAGGACAGTGTTCTGCACACAGTAAGCACTTCATAAATCCAAACAAATGAACGCTCACTGTTTAAAGCGGTATTGCACTTTCCCAAGCGCTTAGGACAGCGCTCTGCACACTGTAAGCGCTCAATAAATGCGATGAAACGACTGAACTGTCACAGTTTATAGTTGTATGGTACTTCCCCAAGTGCTTAGTACAGTGCTCTGCACACAGTGAGCGCTCAACAAATACGCCTGAACGAATGACCTGTCACTGTTTATAGTTCTATGGTACTTTCCCAAGCGCTTAGGACAGTGCTCTGCACACAGAGCTTAATACGACTGAATGAACGACGTGTCACTGTTTATAGTTGTATGGTACGTTCCCAAGCGCTTAGTACGGTGCTCTGCACACAGTGAGCGCTCCATAAATACGACAGTGAACGAACGGTCGCCGTTCAGCATGGTATGGTGCTTTCCCAAGCGCTTAGGACAGCGCTCTGCACACTGTAAGCGCTCAATGAATACGATGAAATGAACTGTCACAGTTTAAAGTTGCACGGTACTTTCCCAAGTGCTTAGTACAGTGCTCTGCACACAGTGAGCGCTCAACAAATACGCCTGAACGAATGACTTGTCACTGTTTATAGTACTTTCCCAAGCGCTTAGGACAGTGCTCTGCACACAGTTAGAGCTTAATAAATGCGACTGAATGACTTGTCACTGCTTATAGTTATATGGTACGTTCCCAAGCGCTTAGTACGGTGCTCTGCACACAGTGAGCGCTCCATAAGTACGACAATGAATGGTCGCCGTTCAGCATGGTATGGTACTTTCCCAAGCGCTTAGGACAGCGCTCTGCACACTGTAAGCGCTCAATGAATACGATGAAATGAACTGTCACAGTTTAAAGTTGCATGGTACTTTCCCAAGTGCTTAGTACAGTGCTCTGCAGACAATGAGCGCTCAACAAATACGCCTGAACGAATGACTTGTCACTGTTTATAGTTCTATGGTACGTTCCCAAGCGCTTAGGACAGTGCTCCGCACACAGAGCTTAATAAATACGACTGAATGACTTGTCACTGCTTATAGTTGCATGGTACTTTCCCAAACGCTTAGTACAATGCTCTGCACAGTGAGAGCTCAATAAATAATTGTCCATTCCAAGCGCTTAGTAGAGTGCTCTGCACATAGTAAGCGCTCAATAAATACTATTGAATAAATACGACCGAACGAATGACTGGTCACTATTTAAAGTTGTATAGTACGTTCCCAAACGCTTAGGACAGTGCTCCGCACACAGTGAGCGCTCCATAAATACGACAATGAATGACTTGACACTGTTTAGAGTGGTATGGTACTTTTCCAAGCGCTTAGGACAGTGCCTCGCACACAGTGAGCGCTTAATAAATACGACTGAATGACTTGTCACTGTTTATAGTTGTATGGTACTTTCCCAAGCGCTTAGTACAGTACTCTGCACAGTGAGAGCTCAATAAACACTACTGAATGGAAAAACAGCATGGCTCAGTGGAAAGAGCCTGGGCTTGGGAGCCAGAGGTCATGGGTTCGAATCCCGGCTCTGCCGCTTGTCAGCTGTGTGACTGTGGGCAAGTCACTTCACTTCTCTGGGCCTCAGTTCCCTCAACTGTAAAATGGATTTTAACTGTGAGCCTCACGTGGGACAACTTGTATCTACCCCGGTGCTTAGAACAGTGCTCTGCACATAGTAAGCGCTTAACAAATACCAACTATTTGGTATTATTATTATAATATTATTATATTATTATTATACTAAACATTATTATTATAAATACGACTGAACGAATGACTGGTCACTGTTTATAGTTGTATGGTTCTTTTCCAAGCGCTTAGGACAGTGCTTTGCACACAGTGAGCGCTCAGTAAATACAACGAAAGGTCACGGTTTAGAGTGGCATGGTACTCTCCCAAGCGCTTAGGACAGTGCTCCGCACACAAAGCTTAATAAGGCTGAATGACGTGTCATTATTTATAGTTATATGGTACTTACCCAAGCGCTTAGGACAGTGTTCCGTACACAGTAAACACTTCATGAATACGATCGAATGAATGACTGGTCACTGTTTATAGTTGCAGGGAACTTGCCCAAGCGCTTAGCACAGTGCTCCGCACACAGTGAGCACTTAATCAATACGACTGAATGACTTGTCACTGTTCATAGTTGCAGGGAACTTTCCCAAGCGCTTAGCACAGTGCTCCGCACACAGTGAGCACTTAATCAATACGACTGAATGACTGGTCACTGTTTATAGTTGCAGGGAACTTTCCCAAGCGCTTAGCACAGTGCTCCGCACACAGTGAGCACTTAATCAATACGACTGAATGACTTGTCACTGTTTATAGTTGCAGGGAACTTTCCCAAGCGCTTAGCACAGTGCTCCGCACACAGTGAGCACTTAATCAATACGACTGAATGACTTGTCACTGTTTATAGTTGCAGGGAACTTTCCCAAGCGCTTAGCACAGTGCTCCGCACACAGTGAGCACTTAATCAATACGACTGAATGACTGGTCACTGTTTATAGTTGCAGGGAACTTTCCCAAGCGCTTAGCACAGTGCTCCGCACACAGTGAGCACTTAATCAATACGACTGAATGACTGGTCACTGTTTATAGTTGCAGGGAACTTTCCCAAGCGCTTAGCACAGTGCTCCGCACACAGTGAGCACTTAATCAATACGACTGAATGACTTGTCACTGTTCATAGTTGCAGGGAACTTTCCCAAGCGCTTAGCACAGTGCTCCGCACACAGTGAGCACTTAATCAATACGACTGAATGACTGGTCACTGTTTATAGTTGCAGGGAACTTGCCCAAGCGCTTAGCACAGTGCTCCGCACACAGTGAGCACTTAATCAATACGACTGAATGACTGGTCACTGTTTATAGTTGCAGGGAACTTTCCCAAGCGCTTAGCACAGTGCTCTGCACACAGCGAGCGCTCAATCAATAAGACTGAATGAATGGCCACTGTTTAGAGTGGTATGGTACTCTCCCAAGCGCTTAGGACAGTGCTCTGCACACAGCGAGTGCTTAATAAATATGACTGAATGAATGACTTGTCACTGTTTATAGTTGCAGGGTACTCTCCCAAGCGCTTAGGACAGTGCTTTGCACACAGTGAGCGCTCAATCAATACCACTGAATGAATGACTTGTCACTGTTTTTAGTTGCAGGGTACTTTCCCAAGCGCATAGGCCAGTGCTCCGCAGACAGCTGGAGCTTAATCAATATGAATGAGTGAGTGAATGAGTGAACAAATGAGTGAGTGAATGAATGAGTGAAAGAATGAGTGAGTGAACGAATGAGTGAACGAGTGGGTGAATGAGTGAATAAGTGAGTGAACGAGTCAGTGAATGAATGAGTGAATACGTGAGTGAACGAATGAGTGAGTGAACGAGTGAGTGAATGAATGAGTGAATAAGTGAGTGAACGAGTGAGTGAATGAATGAGTTAATAAGTGAGTGAATAAGTGAGTGAATAAGTGAGTGAATGAGTGAGTGAACGAGTGAGTGAACGAGTGAGTGAACGAGTGAATAAGTGAGTGAATAAGTGAGTGAATAAGTGAGTGAACGAGTGAGTGAATGAGTGAATAAGTGAGTGAATAAGTGAGTGAATAAGTGAGTGAACGAGTGAGTGAACGAGTGAATAAGAGTGAATAAGTGAGTGAATAAGTGAGTGAACGAGTGAGTGAATGAGTGAATAAGTGAGTGAATAAGTGAGTGAATAAGTGAGTGAATGAGTGAGTGAACGAGTGAGTGAGTGAATGAGTGAATAAGTGAGTGAATGAGTGAGTGAACGAATGAGTGAGTGAGTGAGTGAACGAATGAATGAGTGAAAGAATGAGCGAACGAGTGAGTGAACGAGTGAGTGAATGAGTGAGTGAATGAGTGAATAAGTGAGTGAATAAGTGAGTGAACGAGTGAGTGAATGAACGAATGCGTGAGTGAATGAGTGAATGAATGAGTGAAAGAATGAGCGAACGAGTGAGTGAACGAATGAATGAGCGAGTGAACGAGTGAGTGAGTGAGTGAGTTGGCCCAACCCGGTCCCCCGCGCCTCCGCCGGGGCGGCCTCCCGGATCTCCCCCGCCTCGGGAGCGGAGGCGGAGGAGGGAGAGGCGTCCGGAGGCAGGCCCGGGGTCGGCGCCCCCCGCTCCCGCGTCCACGAGGGAGGGCGGACACTCACTGCACGGCCAGGGCGGGGTCGTCCATGACGGCGGGCGACGGCGGCGGCGATGATGATGGCGGCGGCGGCGGCCGCCTCAGGAGCCTCGGCCGCGGCATTCAAACCTCCCGCGCAGGCGCGCCCGCAGCCTATCACCGCTCGCCATCCAGCCGGGGCCACGACGGGCAGCCAATCGGCGTCGCCGTTACGGACGAGCCGACCCTCCCTCCACCCCCCCCCCCCCCGCCTGAGGCGGGGGAAATGGCGGGACCTTCTGCCCTTCTCCCTGCATAATCACAATAATAATGACATTCGTTAAGCCCTTACTCTGTGCAGAACGCTGTTCTAAGCGCTGGGGGAGATACAGGGTCATCAGGTGGTCCCCCTTGGGGCTCCCAGTCTTCATCCCCATTTGACAGAGGAGGGAACTGAGGCCCAGAGCAGTCAAGTGACCGGTCCAAAGTCACACAGCCTAGCGATTTACTCATTAAATTGTTGATATTTTAATAACGATGATGGTGGTATTTGTTCAGCCCTTACTATGTGCAAAGCACTGTTTTAAGCGCTGGGTTCGATACAGGGTCATCAGGCGGTCCCCCTTGGGGCTCCCAGTCTTCATCCCCATTTGACAGAGGAGGGAACTGAGGCCCAGAGAAGTCAAGTGACTGGTCCCAAGTCACACAGCCTGGCAATTTACTTATATTAAATTACTGATATTTTAATAATGATGATGGTGGTATTTGTTAAGCCCTTACTATGTGCAAAGCACTATTCTAAGCGCTGGGTTAAATACAAGGTCATCGGGTTGTCCCACTTGGGGCTCCCAGTCTTCATCCCCATTTGACAGATGAGGGAACTGAGGCCCAGAGAAGTCAAGTGACTGGTCCAAAGTCACACAGCCTGGCAATTTACTCATATTAAATTACTGATATTTTAATAATGATGATGGTGGTGTTTGTTAAGCCCTTCTATGTGCAAAACACTGTTCTAAACGCTGGGGTAGATACAGGATCATCAGGTGGTCCCACTTGGGGCTCCCAGTCTTCATCCCCATTTGACAGATGAGGTCACTGAGGCCCAGAGAAGTCAAGTGACTGGTCCAAACTCACACAGCCTAGCGATTTACTCAAATTAATATTTTAATAATAATGATGGTGGTATTTGTTAAGCCCTTACTATGTGCAAAGCACTATTCTAAGCGCTAGGTTAAATACAAGGTCATCGGGTTATCCCACTTGGGGCTCCCAGTCTTCATCCCCATTTGACAGATGAGGGAACTGAAGCCCAGAGAAGTGAAGTGACTGGTCCAAAGTCACACATCCTAGCGATTTGATGATGGTATTTGGCCAGCTGTGTGACTTTGGGCAAGTCACGTAACTTCTCTGTGCCTCAGTTACCTCATCTGTAAAATGGGTACTAAAACCGTGGGCCCCATGTGGGACAACCTGATGACCTTGTATCCCCCAGTGCTTAGAACAGTGCTCAGCACATAGTAAGCGCTTAACAAATACCAACATCATCATTATTATTATTATTAAGCTCTTACTATGTGCCGAGCACTGTTCTAAGTGCTGGTTTAGATACAAGGTCATCAGGTTGTCCCACTTGGAGCTCATAGTTTAAATCCCCATTTTACAGATGAGGAAACTGAGACCCAGAGAAGTGAAGTGACCTGCCCAAAGTCACACAGCTGATAAGTGGCGGGGCTGGGATTAGAACCCTCGTCCTCTAACTCTCAAACCTGGGCTCTTGCCACTAATAATAATAATAATAATGTTGGTATTTGTTAAGCGCTTACTATGTGCCGAGCACTGTTCTAAGCGCTGGGGTAGACATAGGGGAATCAGGTTGTCCCACGTGGGGCTCACAGTCTTAATCCCCATTTTACAGATGAGGGAACTAAGCCATGCTGTGTTTCCACAGTAATTAATGATGACATTTGTCAAGCGCTAACTATGTGCAAAGCACTGTTCTAAGCGCTGGGAGGCATACAAGGTGATCAGTTTGTCCCACGTGGGGCTCATAGTCTTAATCCTCATTTTTTTTTTAATGAGAAGCAGCGTGGCTCAGTGGAAAGAGCCTGGGCTTGGGAGTCAGAGGTCATGGGTTCGAATCCCAGCCCTGCCACTTGCTAGCTGTGTGACTTTGGGCAAGTCACTTAACTTCTCTGTGCCTCAGATACCTCATCTGTAAAATGGGGATTAAAACTGTGAGCCCCACATGGGACAATCTGATCACCCTGTATCACCCCAGCGCTTAGAACAGTGCTTGGCACATAGTAAGCCCTTAACAAATACCACTATAATAATAATATTGATGGTATTTGTTAAGGGCCTACTATGTGCCAAGCACTGGGAACTGTTAGTACAGTGCGCTGCACACAGTAAGCACTAATAAATAAATACGATTGGATGAATGAATGTGTATACATGGAGAAGCAGCGTGGCTCAGTGGAAAGAGCATGGGCTTTGGAGTCAGGGCTCATGAGTTCGAATCCCAGCTCTGCCACTTGTCGGCTGTGTGACTGTGGGCAAGTCACTTAACTTCTCTGTGCCTCAGTCCCCTCATCTGTAAAATGGGGATTAAGACTGTGAGCCCCACGTGGGACAACCTGATTCCCCTGTGTCTACCCCAGCGCTTAGAACAGTGCTCGGCACATAGTAAGCGCTTAACAAATACCAACATTATTATTATTATTAAATCTATTTATATTGATCCCTGTTTCCTTCTTTTGATGTCTGCCTCCCCCGCCTCTAGACTGTGAGCTCGTTGTGGGCAGGGACTGTCACTACTGCTCTATTGTTCCTTCCAAGCACTTGGCACAGTGCTCTGCACACAGGAAGCGCTCAATAAATATGATTGAATGAATGCATGTGTATATATATATATAAATCTATTTATTTATATTGATGCCTGTTTCCTTGTTTTGATGCCTTATCTCCTCCCTTCTAGACTGTAAACCCGTTGTGGGCAGGGATTATCTCTCTTTATTGCTGTATTGTACTTTCCAACCACTTAGTATAGTGTTCTGCACACAGGAAACGCTCAATAAATACGATTGGATGACTGAATATGTATATCTATAAATCTATTTATTTATATTAATGCCTGCTTACTTGTTTTGATGTCTGCCTCCCCCCATCCCGCCCCGACTGTGAGCCCACTGTGGGCAGGGATGGTCTCTCTTTGTTGCTGAATTCATAGTAATAATAATAATGTTGGTATTTGTTAAGAGCTTACTAAGTGCCAAGCACTGTTCTAAGCGCTGGGGTAGGTACAGGTAATCAGGTTGTCCCACGTGGGGCTCACAGTCTCCATTTCCATTTTACAGATGAGGTAACTGAGGCACAGAGAAGTTAAGTGACTTGCCCAAGGTCACACAGCTGACAAGCGGTGGAGTCGGGATTCGAACCCACGTCCTCTGACTCCCAAGCCCGGGCCCTTTCCACTGAGTCACGCTGCTTTTCTATAAAAATGGTATTTGTTTAAGCGCTTACTACGTGCCAAGCACTGTTCTAAACGCTGGGGTAGATACAAAGTCATCAGGTGGTCCCACGTGGGGCTCACATTCGTCACCCCCATTTTCCAGATGAGGTCACTGAGGCCCAGAGAAGTTAATTAATTAATTGATTCATTGATTCATTCATTCATTCAATAGTATTTATTGAGCACTTACAATGTGCAGAGCACTGGACTAAGCGCTTGGAATGTAAAATACGGCAACTGAGACAATCCCTGCCCAATGACAGGCTCCCAATCTAATCTGGGGAGACAGACGGAAGAGCAAAACAGAACAAAACCAAAACAAGACAACATTGTCAAGATAAATAGAATCAAGGGGATGGACACCTCATTAACAAAATAAATAGGGTAATAAAAAATATATAGACTTGCCCCCAATGACAGAGCTGATAAATGGCGGGGCAGGGATTAATAATAATAATATTAATGTCGGTATTTGTTAAGTGCTTACTATGTGCAGAGCGCTGTTCTAATCGCTGGCGTAGATACAGGGTGATCAGATCGTCCCACACGAAGCTCTCAGTCTTAATCCCCATTTTCCAGATGAGGTAACTGAGCCACAGAGAAGTAAAGTGACTTGCCCTCAGTCACAAGTTGACAAGTGGCAGAGCGGGGATTCGAACCCACGACCTCTGCCTCCCAAGCCCCGCCTCTTTCCACTGAGCCACGCTGCTTTATTCTCAATTAACACGATTGGATCTCTATCTGTTGCCGATTTGTACATTCCAAGCGCTTAGTACAGTGCTCTGCACATAGTAAGCGCTAAGTAAATACTATTGAATGAATGAATGAGTGAGTGAATGAATGAATGAATGAGAGTGAGTGAGTGAATGAATGAATGAAAGAGTGAGTGAGTTACTGAATGAATGAATGAAAGAGTGAATGAGTGAGTGAGTGAATGAATGATGAATGAATGAAAGAGTGAGTGAGTGAGTGAGTGAGTGAGTGAATGAATGAATGAATGAATGAATGAATGAACAAGCCAGTGAGTGGGCGGGTCCGGGTCCAGGACCGGTCCTGTCCGTCCCGTGACCGTCAGGGAGGGGGTTTTCTACCAGGGGCCAGTTTGGCCACCGCTGGCCCGATGGAGCTGCCCCTGCCCCCTGCTCTGCCCCGTGCCCTGCCCACCACCCTGCCCCGCTACCTGGACGGGCACTGCTGGAGGTTGAAGGAGGAGCTGCGCTGCCAACTAGCCCTCTGCCCTCTCTTCGCCCACAGGTAGGACGCTCCGGCCACCCCTCTCTACCCACGCCCGGGGCCCGGGCAACTGGGGGGGACCTGCTCCCGACCCTCACTGCCGCTGCCCCTCCTGCTCCGCTACCCTCTTCTTCCCCTGCTGCCCCCGCTGCCCCTGCTTCTGTTGCCCTGCCCTTACTGCCCCTTCTGTCCTGCTACCCTCTACTTCCCCTGCTGCCCTTCCTGCCCCGCTACTATCCTTGCTGCCCTGCCCCTACTGCCCTGCTACCCTCAGCTTCCCCCGCTGCCCCTCTTGCCCCTGCTGCCTTGCTACCCTCTACTTCCCCTGCCGCCCCGATATTATCCTTGCTGCCCCTGCTGCCCTTCCTGCCCCCCTGCTACTATCCCTGCTGCCCTGCTCCTACTGCCCCGCTACCCTCTACTTCCCCTGCTACCGTCCCTGCTGCCCTGCTACCCTCTACTTCCTCTGCTGCCCCACTGCCCCTCCTTCCCCTGCTACTGCCCCTGCTGCATCTGCTGCCCTGCCCCTACTGCCCCTCCAGCCCTGTTACCCTCTACTTCCCCTGCTGCCCCCACTGCCCTCCTCCTGCCCCTGCTACTATCCCTGCTACCCTCTATTTCCCCTGCTGCCCCATTGCCCCTCTAGCTGCCCCTGCTGCCCTGCCTACCTGCCCCTATTGCCCCTCCTATGGTTTCTGCTGCCCCTGCTACTGCCCCTGCTACTGCCCCTATAATAGTAATGATAGTGTTTGTTAAGCACTTGATATGTGCCAAGCACTGTTCTAAGCGCTGGGGGAGATATTAGGTAATCAGGTTGTCCCGCCTGGGGCTCACAGAGTTAATCCCCATTTTACAAATGAGATAACTGAGTCACAGAGAAGTGAAGTGATTTACCCAAAGTCACACAGCTGATAAGTGACAGAGCTGGGTTTAGAACCCTTCACCTCTGACTCCCAAGCCCGGGCTCTTTCCACTAAGCCATGCTGCTTTTCTGTAGCCACCACTCCAACACCACACCTGTCTCTTTTTTATTGTAATGGTATGTATTAAGCGCTTATTATGTGCCAGGTACTGTACTAAGTGCTGGGGAGGATCCAAGCTAATCCGGTTGGACACAGTCCCTGTCCCATTAGAGAAGCAGTGTAGCTCAGTGGAAAGAGCATGGGCTTGTTAGTCAGAGGTCATGGGTTCGAATTCCAGCTCTGCCCCTTGTCAGCTGTGTGACTGTGGGCAAGTCACTTAATTTCTCTGTGCCTCAGTTACCTCATCTGTAAAATGGGGATAAAGACTGTGAGCCTCATGTGGGACAATCTGATTACTCTGTATCTACCCCAGCACTTAGAACAGTGCTCTGCACATAGTAAGCGCTTAACAAATACCAACATTATTATTATTATGTGAGGATCACAGTCTCAATTGCCATTTTACAGATGAGGGAATGGAGGCCCAGAGAAGTGGAGTGACTTTCCCACGGTCACACAGCAGACAAGTGGCGGAGTCAGGGTTTGTCATCCTCTCCAGCTTTTTCTTCCACCATAGTAGCCGCCATCCTATGTCCATGCAGGTGGAGCCGTAATCCCTTTCTCAAACTCTGAGTTGGGAGCACAGCTGGAAGGAAGGAATGAAAGAGGAAGGAAGGGAGGGATGGAATAATGATAATTATGGTATTTGGTAAGCACTTACTATGTGCCAGGCACTCTACTAAGCGCTGGGGTGGGTACAAGCAAATTGGGTTGGGCACAGTCCCTGTCCCACGTGGGGCTCACAGTCTCGATCCCCATTTTACAGCGGAGATAACTGGAGCCGAGAGAAGGGAAGTGACTTCAAGCCCGTCAAAGGGCAGGGACTTGTCTCTGTCACCGATTTGTAGATTCCAAGCACTTAGTACAGTGTTCTGCACATAGTAAGCGCTCAATAAATACTATTGAATGAATGAATGAATGACTTACCCACTGTCACACAGCAGACAAGTGGCAGAGCTGGGATTAGGACCTGTGACCTTCTGACTTCCAGGCCTGGGCTCTCGCTACTATGTGGGAGAGAGAGGGAGAGAAAGAGAGAGAAAGGAAGAAAGGGAGAAAGAAAGGAAGAAAGAGAGAGAAAGGGAGAGAAAGAAAGGAAGAAAAGAGAAAGGAAGAAAGAGAAAAAGAGATATGTGGCAAGTACTGTTCTTGGCTCTCTGCTTTTTCTCTCGTCTTCCTTTCAAAATTCAGAGTCAAAGGGATTGCTTAAGTTTGCACTTCCCTCTTAGATTCTGGTTTGATGGTAATTTTGGCTTGGAGAGAGAGAGAAGCACGTGGATGGGTTCAGGAAGTCTGAAGAACCCATTAGTTTGATGCAAGTGCTGGGGACATAAAGTCTGACTGGCCAAGCGGTCAGCGAACAGCTCTGCATCTGTTAAAGGAGAGAGAGAAGCAGTTCCTTTTGGGACGGAGGCAGAAATGTGGGGAATGGGGGACTTTTGCTAAGGTTTTACCGGCAGGAGGATCCCATTGTTCTGATTCTTCATTCATTCAATTGAATTAATAATAATAATAATAATAATGGTGGCATTTGTCAAGTGCTTACTATATGCACAGCACTGCTCTAAGCGCTGGAGGTGCGGATACGAGGTGATCAGATTGTCCCACATGGGGTTCACAGTCTTCATTCCCTATTTTACAGATGAGGGAACTGAGGCCCAGAGAAGTTAAGTGACTTGCCCAAAGTCACACAGCTGACAAGTGACAGAGCCAGAATTAAAACCCATGACCTCTGACTCCCAAGGCCAGGCTCTTTCCACTTAGCCACGCTGCTTCCCATTTGATTGAATGCTTACTGTGTGCAGAGCACTGTTCCTAGCACTTGGGAGAGTACGATAGAACAATAAACAGGCAGTCTGGATTTCATTTCTCCTGGATTTGGGAAGATAAGGGCGTAGGAGGGAAGGGTAGCTGCTTTTCTATGGTATTTGTTAAGCGCTTACTATGTGTCAGGCACTGTGCTAAATGCTGGGGTAGTTACAAGGTAATCAGGTTGGACACAGTCCCTGACCCACACAGAGGTCATAGTTTTAATCTCCATTTTACAGATGGGGGAACCGAGGCCCAAGGAAGTGAAGTAATTTGCCCAGGGTCACAGAGCAGGCACATGGTGGAGTCAGGATTGGAACCCAGGTCCTTCTGACTCCCAGGCCTGTGCTCTATCCACTAGGCCATGCTGCTTGTCATTTTGCAGCTCTCCTCCTCTCTACTTTCAGAATTCCTCTTCTCTCCTTCAAACCTTTCCTCTCCCCACAGACCACCACCTGGGTCCAAGCTTTTGTCCTATCCCGACCGGACTGTTGAATCAGCCTCTTCACTGGTCTCCCTGCCTCCAGCCTCTTTCTCCTCTAAGCCATATTTTATTTTTTAATGGCATTTACTAATGAATGAATGTTGGTATTTGTTAAGCGCTTACTATGTGCCGAGCACTGGTCTAAGCGCTGGGGTAGACATAGGGGAATCAGGTTGTCCCACGTGGGGCTCACAGTCTTAATCCCCATTTTACAGATGAGGGAACTGAGGCACAGAGAAGTTAAGTGACTTGCCCACAGTCACACAGCTGACAAGTGGCAGAGTGGGATTCGAACTCATGAGCCCTGACTCCAAAGCCCGTGCTCTTTTCACTGAGCCACGCTGCTTTACTATATGTCAGACACTGTTTTAAGCACGGAGCTAGATACGAAATAATCAGGTTGGATACAGTCCATGTCCCACATGGGCCTCACGGTCATAATCCCTATTTTCCCCATGGTCACTGAGGCAAAGAAAAGTGTACTGACCTGCCCACGGTCACACAGCAGACGGGTGTTAGAACCCAGGTCCTTCTGACTCCCAGGTCCATGCTCCAACCATTAGGCCATTCTACTTCACTATTATTCTTCACTGCTACTATCTTCATCTTCTTAAAGCCTCGCTCATCTCACATTTCTCTTTTCCTCAGTTTCCTTCAGCGGTTTCCCATTTCCCTCCACATCAAGCAAAGACTCCTGACTGATTTCAAGGCTCTCCTCCAACGTTCCCCAGCTTACACATCAGCCTTCTGCACCTACTACTCTCTCGCTTGCTCTCTTCATTCTTCCCCAGTCAGTCTTTCAGTTGTACCTCTCTCATTTCTCTCACCTCCTTCCCCTCCCTCACCAACCTGGAAGCCTCACCCCCACCTCAACTGCACCCCAATCTGTCAGACCCCCAGATCTTCCCATTTTCAAAGCCCTCCTAAAATTCCTCCTCTTCCAAGTCTTAGCTCTCCAAACCCAAGTTCGTCTGCCCATTATTCCTCTTTAGTATGTACATATTTATTCATTTATTTCTACCCCCCATCACTCAGGTATATGATAATAATGATAATTACAGTACTTATTAAGCATTGTTTTGAGTGCTGAGGTAGATACTAGTTAATCGGGTTCGACATAATCCCTGTTCCATATGTGGCTCACAGTTTATGTAGAGAGAAGGGAAGCAGCACATTAGTATGTAATATATATTATATATATTATTACATAGTATGCATTGTTATAGTATGGGGAGCAATTTGGCCTACTGGAAAGAGCATGTTTTAATCCCACCTCTGCCACTTATCTTCTGGTGATCTTGGGCAAGTCACTTAATTCTCTGTACCTCAGTTTCCGCAACTGTTAGATGAGGTTTTGATAGCTGTTCTCCCTCCTACTTGACTGTGAACCCCAAGTGGGGCAGGGGCTGTGTCCCACCTGATTAACTTCTATCTTCCCCAGTGCTTAGAACAATGCTTGACACATAGGAAGCACTTAATTAATTAATACCATATAAATAAACAAGTGGGGGGAGAATAGGCATTGAATTCCCCTTTTACAGATGAGAAGCTGCACAGAGAAAACTAAACGACTTGCCCGAAGTCACACAGCAGACAGCTGGAAGAGCAGGATTAGAACCCACAGCACTTATGTATATATCTATTTATTTATACTAATGACAGTTTTCCTGTTCTGATGTGTATATAGCTATAATTCTATTCATTTATAGTGATGCCTGTTTACTTGTTTTGATGTCTATCCCCTCCTTTCTAGACTGTAAATTCGGAGTGGGTAGGGATTGTCTCTATTGCTGAGTTGTACTTTCCAAGCGCTTAGTACAGTTCTCTGCACACAGTAAGCGCCCAATAAAAACAACTAAATGAATGAATGAATGAACCCAGGTTTTCTGACTCCCAGGCCCGTGCTTTTTCCAGGAGGCCAAGCTGCACCTTAACTACCACCACCACCACTATTACGGCTACTATGACTATTGTTACTATTATTATTATTGTTACTATGGATTGTGAGAATTAAGAGAGGAGGAGTCAAGGTTAATAACAAGATCTGAGGCTTCTGGGAAAGGGAGGATGGTGATGCTGTCATCATCTGCCGGGGAAAGATAGGAGGAGAAGTAGGTTTGGGAAGGAAGATAAAGAGTTCAGCTGCAGACATATTGAGGTGCAAGCAGCAGGCAGGTTATTAAAACAGAAATGTCTCAAAGGCAAGAGGAAGTGCAAGATTTCAGAGCAGGTGCGGCGTTGGGACGAGGTGGATAGAGAAGCAGTGTAGCCTAATGGATAGAGGCAGGCCTGGCAATCAGAAGGACCTGGGTTCTAATCCTGGCTCTGCCTCTTATCTGCTGTGTGACCGTGCAAGTGACTTCACTTCTCTGGGTCTCAGTTACCTCAGTTGTAAAATGGAGATTAAGAACGTGAGCCCTCTGTGGAACAGGGACTGTGTCCAACCTGACAACCTTGTATCCACACCAGGGCTTGGAACAGTGCCTGGCACATAGTAAACACGTAGCAAATACCATAAAAAAAGGATTTCAGAGCTTTGCTGTTTTTAATGGAGACAAAACGTGTCAGGTCGATTTACATCATTTTTAATTCATTATTTTCAGCAAGAAAAGTCAAGCTGCTTGTACTACTTGGGGAGAAGCCAGAGGCCAGGAAGTGAAAACCAGGCTTGGATTGTGTCTCCAGGAGAAGGGAAGCAGCCTGGCCTAGTGGATGGAGCACAGGCGTGGGAGTCAGAAGGGCCTGGGTTCTAATTCCGGCTCTGCCACTCCTCTGCTCTATGACCTTGGGCCAGTCACGTCACTTCTCTGGGCCTCAGTTACCTCACCTGTAAAATGAGGATTAAGACTGTGAGCCCCATGTGGGATTGTGGACTGTGCCCAACCTGATTAGCTCAAATCCCTTCTTCTTCTTAGATGCCGTTGAGTTGTTTCCGATTCACAGTGACTCTATGGATCTTTGAGATAGATCACTGGGAGTATCTCTCAGTGGCATTGTTCTAAGCTTCATTAGCATACACAAACTCTCCTGCCATCATAAGGCATTGATTTATAGATGAGAGCTTGTATCTACCACATTGCTTAGTATAGTGCCTGACACATAGTGGTCGCTTAAAAAATGCCATAAAATATAAAAAGGAGTAGTCCATAGTGTGGAAGGCAGCCAAGAGGGGAAAGAGGATTTACACATATGTCTATATAAACTTGTATATGGAAATATATGTCTATATTCTATAAATATAAATATTTATATATGTTATATATATAAAAAGTACATATTATGTATATATATACACACACACATATATATATACATATATATACAGGAAGCAGCATGGAATAGTGGATAGAACATGGGCCTGGGAGTCAGAAGGTCATGGGTTCTAAAACCAGCTATACCACTTACCTGCTTTATGACCTTGGGCAAGTCACTTCACTTCTCTGGGCCTTAGTTACCTCATCTGTAAAATGGGGATTGAGACTGTGAGCCCCCCAGGGGATGGGGGCTGTGTCCAACCCGATTTGCTTGTAATAATAATAATAATAATTATGGTATTTAAGAGTTTACAATGTGCCATTAGGGTGGATACAGGCTAATCAGGTTGGACACAGTTCCTGTCCCACTTGGACTCACAGTCTCAATCCTCATTTTATAGATGAGGAAACAGAGGCACAGAGAAGTGAAGTGACTTGCCTAAGGTCACACAGGCAGAAAAGTAGCGGGGCTGGGATTAGACTTTCAGGCCTGTGCTCTATCCACTGCACCATACTGCTGCTTGTATCCACCCCAGCGCTTACTTCAGTGCCTGGCACATACTAAGTGATTGACACATACCATTATTATTATTATTTTATGATTGATTGGTAGAGGGACGTTTATTTCTGCCCTTCCTCCAGGGTCTTGTACACCTCCTTTCAGAGCTCTGTAGAGTATTTGCTTGGTTATTTTGCTGCCATCCATTCTCCTCAAGAAGAATTGCCGTGAGCGTTGTTTCAACGTTGGTGAGCCAACTGTTCTTTGGGAATTTTCGGTGGGCAGTCTTATCCTGCCATTTGATGTTGAGTGGGGTATGGAGAGGAACTAGAGTAGGGTCCTTAGATGGTTCAAGAAGGAAGTCATTCACGACCTCAGAGAGTGCAGGCTTAGCAGAGCGAAGGGGGCAGAAGTCAGATCAAGGAAGTTCAAGAGGGAGGCGGAAGAATGGAAGTGGTCAGTCCAGGGTTTATCAAAGCTGTTCAATGAGTTTGGACAGGAGTGGAAAAAGAGAGATGAGGTAATAGCTGGAAGGGTGCAATGGGATCCAAAAGAGGCTTTTTGAATATGAGCGAGGCTTGAGCGTGTTTGAAGGCAAAGTTGAAGAAACCAGAGAAAAACGAGGGCAGAGTGGATGTGGAAGCAAGGTGAAGGACCCATTGAAAAGCAAGCTGTTGAGCATAGTGATGTGTGGGAGCAAGGTGAAGGAGCCAGGGAAAGCGAGACATTGAGAAGCAGCCTGATATAGTGGATAGAGCACGGGCCTGGGAGTCAGGAGGTCACAGGTTCCAAACCTGGCTTCACCACATGTCTACTGTGTGAACTTGGGCAAGTCACATCACTTCTCTGGGCCTCAGTTACCTCCTCTGTCAAATGGGGATTGAGACTCCGAGCCCCAGATGGGACATGGACTGTGTCCACCTCTATTTGCTTGTATCCACCCTAGTGCTCAGCATAGTGCCAGACACATTCATTCACTGTCGTATTTATTAAGCATTTACTGTGTGCAGAGCACATAGTAAGCGCTTAACAAATATTACTATTATTATTATTAGCATAGTGGTTTGTGGGAGTAAAGTGAAAGAGCCAGAGAAAAAAAAGATGTTGAGCATAGTGGTTTGTGGGAGCAAGGTGAAGGAGTCCAAGAAAGCAAAGCGTTGAGCACAGTGGTTTGTGGGAGCAAGGCGAAGGAGCCAGAGAAAAGGAAGATGTTGAGCATATTGGTTTGTGGGAGCTTAGGTGAAGGAGCCAGAGACATGAAAGATTGTGCATAGTGGTTTGTGGGAGCAAAGCGAAGGAACCAGAGAAAGCGAGATGTTGAGCATCGTATTTCCCTTTGGGCATCCTGATCCTCTCAAAGATTCTACTCAAAAAGAGTCATTCTTTGTGTCTGCTGTGATTGTCTCCCAGTGGTCAGGGGAGATACGGCATTGTCCAAGGCTGCACTTCACTGGACACAGAGGTTGTTTATTGTTATATTATGCTCTCCCAAGCGCTTAGTAAAGGGCTCCGCACACAGTAGCCACTCAATAAATGCGATTGAATGAATGGGTGCATTTCCTCCTGTCAGCTCTTCTCGTATGACCGTACCTCACCTTGCTACTGTCCCACTACAACCCAGCCCGCACACTTGGCTCCTCTAATGCTAACCTTCTCACTCTACCTCCATCTTGCCTATCTCACTGCCGACCCCTGGCCCACGTCCTGTCTCTGGCCTGAATTGCCCACCCTCCTCAAATCCCACACACAATTACTCTGCCCCACTTCAAACCCTTATTGAAGACAACTCTCCTCCAAGAGGCCTTCCCTGACTAAACCCTCTTTTCCTCTTCTCTTGCTCCCTTCTATGTCACCCGACTTGCTCCCTTTGTCCCTATCCACTCCCAGCCCCACAGCACTTACGTACCTATCTGTAATTTATTTATTTATATTCATATTTACCTATCTGTAATTTATTTATTTATATTCTCCCCCCTTCTAGATTGTAAACTCGTTGTGGGCAGGGAAAGTGTCAGTTTATTGTTGTATTGTACTCTCCCAAGCGCTTAGTACAATGCTCTGCACACAGTAAGCGCTCAATAAATACAACTGAACGAATGAATGACCCACCGGAGAAGTTGTGTTGAGGTGAGAGAGCCTCAGTGCTAGGAGACTGATCTTGTGGTGTTTCCACTAGAGTTCGAGTTCAGCCTGTAAGGGACACCAAAAGAATCTCTCAAGTAGTCTAAAAACAATACTTAATAATGGCATTTAAGTGCTTACTATGGGTCAAACACTGTACCAAGCATTGGGGTATACATGGGTATCTTCCTCCCAGTCTAAGTAGGAGGAAGCATGGGTATTGAATGCTCATTTTGCAGGTGAGGAAACTGAGGCACAGAGAAGTGAAGTGACTTGTCTAAGGTCAGCCATTCATTCATTCAATCATACTTATTGAGCACTTACTGTTTACAGAACACTGTACTTAAGCCCTCGGGAGAGTACAATATAACGATAGACACATTCCCTGCCCACAACAAGCTTACACTCTAGAGGATGAAGTTACGGTCTAGCTATCATACAGCAAGCGTGTGGCAGAACTGGAATTAGAACCCAGGTCCTCAGGTGCCCCCAGACCCATGCTCTTTCCACTAGACCATACTGCTTCTACAAATCAGGGAATGTGTCTGCCGACCCTGCTGTATTGCCCTTTCTCCTAAGCGCTTAGTACAGTGCTCTGCACAGAGTAAGCACTCTAGAAATACCATCGATTGAGTGCTTACTGTGTGCAGAGCTCTGTACTAAGCGCTTGAGAGGCTGAAATAGTTTCAGTAGACCAGATCCCTGTCTGCAGGTCACTTGCGATCTAGTGAGTCAGACTGTGGTGTGTGGGCAGAGTCTAGGCTTCACAGCTGAAAAATAATAATAATAATAATGATGATATTTGTTAAGCACTTACTCTGTGCTAAGCACTGTTCTAAGTGCTAGGGTAGATACAGGGTAATCAGGTTGTCCCACATGGGGCTCACACTTTTAATCCCCATTTTACAGATGAGGTAACTGAGGCCCAGATAAGTTAAGTGACTTACCCAAGGTCACAGAGCAGAGAAGTGGTGGAGCTGGGATTAGAACCCACGCTCTCTGACTCCCAAGCCCGTGCTCTTTCCATTAAGCCACGGATCTTCTCTGAAGAGAAACTTGAGCAGGGCAACAGCTCTACTGACCTCCAGATTGGTTGGGAATCTGGTGGCCACCAGGTAGTCCTCCAAAAATATGCTGGCCTCCCCCACCCCCACAGAACTGAGGGATTTATGGAGCACTTCCTGTGTGCAGAGCACTGTACTGAGTGCTTGGGCGAGTACCGTATCACAGACACCCCCCCCACCCCCACCCCACAACCCTGTCCTATAAGAGCTTTCCGCTTCTCCATCCTGCCTGTGTCCTCCTGCAACTTGCCCTTGCTTTTCATAGCTTGACACCTCCCTGCCTTCAATTTGCTTTTTTTTAAAATGGTATTTTTACCAAGAAAACTCTATGGATCCACTACCAGAGCGATTGCTGATGGAGGTGGGGTGTTCTGGGAGAAAAGTGTCCAGGGCGTTGCTACGGTTCGGAGATGACTCGATGGCATGAGATAAGACAATTTAAGTGCTTACTAGGTGTCAGCCACTGTACTAAGCGCTGTACTAAGTTGGATACAGTCCATGTCCCATGTGGCTCACAATCTGAATCCACATTTTACAGTTGAGGTAACTGAAGCACAGAGAAGCAAAATGACTTGCCCAAGATCACACAGCAGAGAAGTGGCAGAGGCGGGATTAGAATCCAGGTCCTTCTGACTACCAGGCCTGTGCTCTGTGACATCAAAGGGATGCAACATCTAGATAATGCTCCATGCTCACAAATTGGGCTGGAGACCCTAAAGCCTGGCTCTGCCTGTCACTGGGGGCAATGTAGAGAAGTAGCGTGGCCTTGTGGATGGTGCCCAGGCCCGGAAGTCAAAAGGACCTGAGTTCTAATCCTTCCTCCACCACTTGTCTGCTCTGGGCAAGTCAGTTCTCTGGGCCTCAGTTACCTCATTTGTAAAATGGGGCTGAAGACTATGAGCCCCATGTGGGGCAAGGTCTCTGTCCAACTTGACTAATTTTTATCTACCCCAGTGCTTAGTACATTGCCTGGCTCAATGTAAACCTTAACAAATACCAGTTAAAAAAAGAAAAATGAAACTCCAGGTCAGCCTTGGAGGGTGTGAGAGAACCTTTGCCCCATCAAGTCCCTCCTTCCCAACGTTACCCTGTTGCCTAGGCTGGTAGTCAAGCAGTGCCAGAAAAGTGGCCATTGCAGGGTTGTGGCAATAATAACTGCTTTCTTCACCGCCACTCAAGAGTCCAGAAATATCAGCCTTTCATTCATTCATTTAATCGTATTTGTGGAGCACTTACTGTGTGCAGAGCACTGTACTAAGCCCTTGGGAGAGTACACTATAACAATAACAGACACATTCCCTGCTTACATGGATCTTACAGTCCATGAGATTACAGATCATTCGTTGGCTAAGACGGTTTCCTTCCATTTTTCTCTTTCTTTCTTCCTTTTTTTTAAATCATTTTAGCAACGTGTGTGAGCTGAAGAGCACTTCCGCCCGTTAAGCGTACTCTACCGTGGGGTTAACAATCTAAAAATAAAGCTCTCAGAGAACTCTTCCCTCGCTGTTTTCAGCATGCTTCGGGTTCAGGCTCTCTAGATTTCGACAGTTACTGCGGGATGATTAAACAGTTTCTGTTTCCATTGATGGTTTGAGCTCGGTGTAGCAGAAAGTTTCAGAATCATCCAAGAGAGGCCGAAATGAGTCTTTTACCAGGGTGGGGGGGGAAGAATGGAGAGTGTGCAGATAGGAAGAGCTTTTAATGACACGTCTGGAGGTTGAGTTATGAATTGTAACTGCGGTTTTTACTAGAAGGCGTATTTCTTTTTTACGCAGCGCCTTCAGGGGTTTATTCTTCATTTGTTAACCCACCGTCGGTGAGTGGGTATTGGAAATTCTTAGAGTAAAGTGTGTTCTTAGAAGAAGCAGCTTGGTCTGAAGGATAGGGAACGAGCCTCGGAGTCAGACTTGTGCTCTAACCCCGGTTCTGCCACTTGCCTGCTGTGAGACCATGGGCAAGTTACTTCACTTCTCTGTGCCTCAGTTCCTTCATCTGTAAAATGGGGATTAAGACTGTGAGGCCCACGTGGGACGTGGACCGTGTCCAACCTATCTTTAACTACCCAGCGCTTAGTATGGTGCCCGGCACATAGTAGCACTGAACAGATACCATAAAAAGCGGTTTCGGAGCTCTACCGGTTTTAATGGAGACAAAATGAGGTAGGTTGCTTTAAATCATTTTTGATTTGGTGTTTGAACTAAGGAAAGTCAAGCTGTTTGTACTATGTGGGCAGAAACGTGGAAGGCAAGTGTACCTTTGAGACCTGAAAAAGAGTAATAAGTCTTTGAAGCTGCACTACTTTCTAACTCTCGAGTTAATTGTTTGATGGATAACATAATGCGAAGCTCTGAAGGATAAGAATTGGAGGTGAAATGCATCCCAGAGCAGGAATCTAAATCCAAATAGCATATAGAGTATCTCCACACTCCTGCTCAACTGTAGACTGCACAGAACTAAATACATTCAAAGTATAAAGCCCTTGCCTTCTAGAATTTCAAATCTGAAGAATCAATCGGTGGTATTTATTGAGCACTTACTGTGTGCAGAGCACTGTACTTGGGAGAGTACAATACAAAAGAAGGAAGGAGGGAAAGGAGAAGGGAAAAGAGAGAGGGATGGGAGAGGTGAATCCCTCAGGAAATTGGTTGGGTTTTAGTGTGTCGAGTCAAAAAAAAACCGTCGCAGCCACATATCACAAGGGTTTTTTTGGTGCAATATTTAATACAATCCGTATGGGTGAGGATGGACAGAGTCTGTTGCTCATCACCGAAAGGTGGGAGAGGTAGCTATTTATATTCTGTGGAGAGCTGGTGGTACTTACTGAGCACTTACTGTGTGCAGAACACTGTACTAAGGGCTTGGGAGAGTACAATACAAAAGAAGGAAGGAAGGAAAGGAGAAAGGGAAAGGGAGAGGGATGGGAGAGGTGAATCCCTCAGGAAATTGGTGTGTGTCGAGCAAAAAAAAAAAATCGAGTCACAGCAACATATCACAGGGGTTTCTTATTGCAATGTTTAATACAAATCTCTATGGGTGAGAATGGACAGAGTCTGTTGCTCATCACCGAAAGGTGGGAGAGGTAGCTATTTATATTCCGGGGGGAGCGTGGTGTTCCTTCACACCAACAGAATCCAGTTAAGTATGGCTCCAGTTTTCTTAACTGATGACGGGGTGTGGCTGAAATCGATGATAGGGGAAGGATATGGCTGAAGCATGATTTAGGAAAACAAGGTAGATTAATGCAAAATGGAGACTGAAGACAAAATGGAGTTAGGCTGGTTAAGTGTTGGTTTCCACAAACGCCGACCTCAACATTTGGCTCTTCCATCCCTAAAATGGCCGACTTGGCCCTGGCCAGACAGGATTCCTCAGGATTCTCCAGAATCCTCCAGTCTTGGTGTGATATATGGATAATCCTTTCATATCTGACAGACTTTCACTCTCCCCACCTTCAAAGCCTTATTGAAGGGACTTCCCCTCCAAGAGGTCTTTCCCAAATGAGACTAACAATATAATAGAGTTGGTAGATGCGTTCCCTGCCCACAATGAGTTTAGAGTCTAGAAGAGGTTGAGTAAGATCGAAGTGTAGTATTTACCCCTTCCCTTCTCCCCTCCCTGATCGCCCTCTTCAACTGTTCATTCATTTGTTTAATTGTATATATTGAGTGCTTACTGTGTGCAGAGCACTGTACCAAGCGCTTGGAAAGTACAATTCAGCAATAAAGAGAGAAAATCCCTGCCCACAACGGGCTTACTGTCTAGAAGGGGTGGAGACAGACATCAAGACAAGTAAACAGGCATCGATAGCATCAATATAAAAAAACAGAATTATAAATATATACACAGCAAAACAAGTAAACAGGCATTAATATAAATAAATAGAATTATAGATATGTACATATATACACAAGTGCTGTGAGTTGAGGGGCTAGAGCAAAGGGAGTGAGTCGGGGCGATGGGGAGGGGAGGTGGAGCTGAGGGGAAGGGAGCTTAGTCTGGGAAGGCCTCTTGGAGGAGGTGAGCCTTCAGCAGGGGGGAAGTGTGAAGGGGAGAAGTGTGATTGTATGGCAGATTTGAGGAGGGAGGCCGTTCCAGGCCAGAGGTAGGATGTGAGTCAGGGTTCACTCTCCAGTGGTTTCTTCCCCACTGTTTTCAGCATGCCCATGTCTCCTCTATCCTAAAAAAACCCTCATCTGTCTTATTCCATCACATATTCAGTCTGTCACCAAATCTTGTCAGTAAAACCTTCATGGCATCACTAAAGTCTGTTCTTTCCTCTCCATTCAAGCTGCTACTACGTTAATCCATGCACTTTTCCTATCCTGCCTTGATTACTGCATCAGCCTCCTTGCTGACCTCCCAGCCTCCTATCTCTCCCCACTCCAGTTCATACTTTACTTTGCTGCCGGATCATTTTTCTGCAGAACCATGAAATTCATGTTTTCCCCAATCTCCAAGAACCTCCAGTGGTTGCCAACTATCTCCTTATCAAACAGAAACTCTGTACTATACGCTCTGAAGCATTTGATCACCCCTTCCTACCTTATCTTTCTGATTTCCTACTAAAACCCAGCCTGCACAATTTGCTCCTCTAAAGTCAACCTACTTCCTCTACCTCATTTTGTCTATCTCACCTCCGACCCCTTGCCCACGTCCTGCTTCTGGCTGAAACTCCCTCCCCATTTATATCTGAAAGACAGTCACTCTCCCCACCTTCAATGCCTTATTAATAAGCACATCTCTTCTATAAGGCCTTTCCCAACTAAGCCCTCATTTCTTCCCCCTCCCTTATGCTCCCTTGTACTTAGATTTGCAATCTTTATTCATCAGTCTCACATTTATGTATATATATGTCATTTGTTCATTTATATTCATGTCTGTCTCTCCCGCTAGACTGTAAGCTCCTTGAGGGGAGGGAAAATATCATCATCATTATTAAAGGTATTTATTGAGCGCTTACTGTACTAAGCGCTTGGGAGAGTACAGTGCAACAGTGGTAGCCACATTTCCTGCCTAGAAGGAGCTTATAGTCTAGTGGGAAGTTAGAAATTGGAGGAATAGCGCAATGATTACCCTTCTTCATGATAATAACTGGGGAATTTGTTAAGCAGTATGTGCCAGGCACTGTAATGATGATGATAGTGATGCTGGTTTTTGTTAAGCGCTTACTATGTGCCAAGCACTGTTCTAAGCGCTGGAGTAGATTCAAGGAAATTAGGTTGTCCACATGGGGCTCACAGTCTTCATCCCCATTTTACAGATGAGGTAACTGAGGCACAGAGAAGTGAAGTGACTTGCCCAAAGTCACGCAGCTGACAAGCGGCGGAGCCGGCATTAGAACCCTTGACCTTCTGACTCCCGGGCCCATGCTCTAGCCACTACACCGTGCTGCTCCTTGGTATTCATCTGCATGACAAAGGGATAGTCCAACCAGTAGAAGACACTGCATCCAATGGAGAAGCAGTATGGCCTAGTGGAAAGTCAATGAAGGATATTTATTGAGTACTTTCTGCGTGCAGAGCACTGTACTGAGTGCTTGGGGAAGTAGAATATAGTAGAGTTGGTAGACACCCTCCCTGTCCACAATGAGTTTACTCTCTAGAGGGAAGAGCACAGGCTTGGGAGGCAGAGGACCTGGGTTCTTTTCCCGGTTCTGCTCTGCCTGGTTCTCTCCTATCTCACAGCCAACCCCCAGCCCACGTCCTGCCTCCGGCCTGGAATGCCCTCCCTCTTCGTATCCGACAGATAATGACTCTCCCCTACTTGATAGCCTTATTGAAGGCCCATCTCCTCCAAGGGGCCTTCCCTGAATAAGCGTTTCCTCTTCTCCCACTTCCTTTTGTGTTACCCTGACTTGCTCCTTTTATAGTCTCCCCCCGCCCCGGCAGCCCCATAGCACTCATGTCCAGATTTGTAATTTTATTTATTTATACAAATGTCTTTCTCTTCCTCTAGCCTGTAAAACTCATTGTGGGCAGGGAATGGGTCTGTTTTGCATCACCCTGACTTGCTCCTCTTATTCTCCCCTCCTCTCCGCAGCCTCACATCACTCATGTCCGGATCTGTAATTTTATTTATTTATACAAATGTCCGTCTCTTCCTCTAGCCTGTAAAACTCACTGTGGGCAGGGAATGGGTCTGTTATATTGCTGTATTGTTCTCTCTCAAGTGTTTAGTGCAGTGCTTTGCACACAGTAAGCACTGACATTCAGGCACAGGATAGTACAGCAAGTTTCTCTCTAGGATGAAGTGTGGAGGACATGGAGATGCCAAAACCCTTCCTTCCCACCCTTTCTCCGCTTGCCCACCCGTGATTCTCCCAGCTTTTAAAATCCCTGTCCCTACCTCTCCCTGCAACCTCCCTCACTTGAGGTCCAGCGACCTTGTCTGCCTTTAATCTGTGTATTTCCTCCCACTACTCAGTACAGTGCTTTGCTCATAGTAAGCATGTAACAAATACTGTTATTCTGCATTGAGCCTTTGCATTGGCATCATCAATGGGCTGTGCTCAGCATCAACAGGCATCAATAGTATCAATATAAAAAAATAGAATTATAGATATGGACACAGCAAAACAAGTAAACAGGCATTAATATAAATAAATAGAATTTTAGATATGTACAAATATACACAAGTGCTGTGAGGTAGGAGGGTAGAGCAAAGGGAGCGAGTCGGGGCGATGGGGAGGGGAAGCTGAGGAAAAGGGGAGTTTAGTCTGGGAAGTCCTCCTGGAGGAGGTGAGCCTTCAGTAGGGCTTTGAAGGGGGGAAGTGTGATCGTTTGGCAGATTTGTGCCAGGTACACTCCGTGCTGGGGTAGATACACGTTAGTAAGGTTGGACACAGTCCCTATCCCACGGGGGCTCCCAATCTAACTCCCCATTTGACTGAGGAGGAACCTAAGGCCCAGAGAAGTCGATTAGACCGTAAGCCCGTCAAACGGCAGGGACTGTCTCTATCTGTTGCCGACTTGTTCATCCCAAGCGCTTAGTACAGTGCTCTGCACATAGTAAGCGCTCAATAAATACTATTGAATGAATGAATGAAGTGACTTGTCCAAGGTCACACAGCAGACAAGAGGTAGAGCCAGAGAGAGTAGCTTCAAAGAGGAGATCATGGGCTGGGACTGGAGGAGATCTGGCATGGGTTCTGATGATGGACAGTCTACCTAGAACGGTCCCACTCTTCATCCCATTTCCTCATTTGCCTTCACAGATATGACCTCAGCTTGGAGGAGATGAGGAATCTGACTCTTCAAAGAGTGCAGTTTGTTTTTGGTTTGCCTCAGGTGAAACGTGCATTTCAAGAGCAGGTATGTTTAGCTTTTATTTTCCTTTCATTTTCTGTGACCCACGGGGGTAAATTGGCGTATTTAATCTGTTATTGGGAATCAATCAATTGTATGGAGAGCTTACTGTGTGCCGAGTGCTGTACTAAGCGCTTGGGAGAATACAATATGACAACATAGAGTTGGTTGACACATTCCCTGCCTACAGTGAGTTTACAGCTTAAAGAGGGAGACAGACATTAATAAAAATAAAGAAATTTAGGATATACCCAGGGACAAAGGTCAGTCAATCAACAGTATTTGTTGAGCACTTAATATGTTCATAGCACTGTACTAAGCGCTTGGGACAGTACGATAAAATGATATAACAGAGTTAGTTGACCCGTTCCCTACAAAACAAGACAAGGGGCAGAGCTGGGATTAGAACCCATGATCTTCTACCTCCCATTCATCCATTCAGTCGTATTTATTGAGCACTTACTGTGTGCAGACCACTGTATTAAGTGCTTGGAAAGTACTATTCAGCAATAATGCCAGTGGTCTATCCACTACATCATGCTGCTTCTCTGATTTCTGCCCTTTATTTCCATATGGAGCGATGAAGGTAGGTTTTAATTCCGTGTTTGGATGGTAAACTTTTGCCTCATGGGCTTCGCCTCCGCGTCTTTGAATGCTCTTCCTTCTGACTGGGATTAGATGTGGTATGAGACCTAATGAAGTGTGTGCAGTGATGGGTTTTGCTCTTGGAGCATCAGGGCCAAATTACCAGAGTGTTTTCTCCACGTCTCTGCGGGCCAAGAATAAACCACTGAAGTATTTCCACTTCCCGTTTCCCCTCCCGTCTGTAACAGATTTCCCAGTTCCAATCTCTGGGACAATAAGAGATTTTAAGCTTGACCCCAAGCTTAAAGTTTTGAACTTTCTCATCAACCCACTACAGTCTCCCTCAGTCATTCAATCAGTCCATCACTGGAATTTATCGAGCGCTTACTGTGTGCAGGCCACTGCCTAAACACTTGGGAGAGCACACTATAAAGAGTCGGTCGACACATTCCCTGCCCTCAGTGAGTTTACTGTTTGGCTTTCGTCCACTGAGATTGTGATGTCCTGGGTGACCGGTTGCAGCCGGAGAAGCAACGTGGTCTAGTGGATAGAACCCGGGTCTGGGAGTCAGAAGGACCTGGGTCCTAATCCCAGCTCGGCCATTTCTCTGCTGTGTGACCTTGGGTAAGTCACTTCACCCCTCTGGACCTCAATTACCTCATCAGTAAAATGGAGATTAAAACAGTGACCCCATGTGGGACTTGGACTGTGTCCAGCCTGATTGGCTCTTACCTACCCCAGCACCTAGTACAGTGCCTGGCACATAGTAAGCGCTTAACAGATACCATAAAAAACAAGAACAACCAAAAAAGCCCCTCCTTCATAGGTGAGAACAAAGGACTGTCATCTGTCTTCTTCTTCTTCAACCTTCCAGCTGCTTTTGACACTATCAGCCACCCTCTCTACCTCATCACCCTATCAAATCTCGGTTTCGTTGATGCCCTAACAAACCTCTTTCAATTTCTCAGATTACCCTGACTTTTTATGCAGCATAATAATATGGGAATTATCATGGTTAATGGTCGCGATAATCTCCTGAGTATATGACAGGTATCTTGCCTTCTGAATTAAGGTTAGCAGGTGGTTAGTCAAAATAGGAACTCACTTTTAGGTGGGATATAAGGGCCTCCCAAAGGCCAAAATCGTACTCAATTACCTCACTGTTCTCAAATTTAATTTTTGATAGTAATAGGGAGGTAAATCAATGAATCAATGGTATTTATTGAGTGTTTATTATGTGTCGAGCACCATACTAAGTGTGTGTTTTTTTAAAAACTGTACTTGTTAAGCTCTTACTATGGTCCAGGCCCTCTACTTGGCACTGGGATAGATACAAGTTAATCAGGTTGGACAGAGTCCCTGACCCACATGGGGATCACACCTTACTCCCCATTTTACAGATGAGGTAACTGAGGCCCAGAGAAGTAAAGTGACTTGCTCAAGGTCACCCAGCCAACATGTGGCAGAGCTGGGATTAGAACCCAGGTCCTCCTGACTCCCAGACCCAGGCTCTATCCACTAAGTCACACTGCTTCTCATTTATTGATTACTTTTTGTGTGCAGAGAACAGTACTAAGCACTTTGGAGAGTACAGTTCAACAGAGGAGGTAGACATTTCCTCCCCACAACAAGTTTTCTTCAGTGGTAGGTATTTATTACAGTGCTTGGCATACAATGAACACTTGGAAGAGTACAGTACTTCAAAGGTGGTAGACACATTTCCTATGTATCACGAGCTTCAACCAATGGTATATTTTGAGTGTCTACTGTGTGCAGAGCAATATAATGAACACATTCCCTCCTCACAACAAGCTTCAATCAACAGTAGGTATTTATTGAGTGGTTACTATATAATAATAATTATGGTATTTGTTAAGCGCTTTCTATGTGCCAAGCACTGTTCTAAGAGCTGAGGTAGATACAAGGTGATCAGGTTGTCCCACGTGGGGCTCACAGTCTCTATCCCCATTTTACAGATGAGGTCACTGAGGCACAGAGAAGTGCGGCCAAGATCACACAGCTGACAGATGGCGGAGGCAGGATTAGAATCCATGACCTCTGGCTCCCAAGCCCATGCTCTTGCCATTAGGCCATGCTGCTTCTCTGCAGCATGCAGTTGCAGAGAGCTGTACTAAGCGCTTGGGAGAGGATAGTACAACTCTATAACAGTCACGTTCCCTGCCCGCAATGCGTTTACAGTCTAGAGGGGGAGGAAGCGGAACCATCCGGACAGCGCTCTGTACTCATGTAGGAACGCCATCATTTTCACGCGATCGACAGGCTAGGGTTTCAACCAGGTAAAACACAGTCAAGCCACTGTATTGAAGAAGCGTGGCTCAGTGGAATGAATACGGGCTTGGGAGTCAGTGGTCATGGGTTCGAATCCCACCTCTGCCACTTAGCTGTGTGACCGTGGGCAAGTCACTTAACTTCTCTGTGCCTCAGTTCCCTCATCTGTAAAATGGGGATTAAGACTGTGAGCCTCATGTGGGACAACCTGATTACCCTGTATGTACCCCAGCGCTTAGAACAGTGCTCTGCACATAGTAAATGCTTAACAAATACCAACATTATTATTATTGAAAACAATGTTCCATCTTCTGTCTTCCAGTTGGAGAAAAAGAAGAATTTTGTCAGTAGGAGTCTTGCTATTGGCGAAGTCCTCTCCATAGCAGATATGGCCACAGGGGTCAAGGTAAGGATTCATTCATTCATATTGATTGAGCGCTTACTGTGTGCAGAGCACTGTACTAATCACCTGGGAGTGTCCTATACAACAATAAACTGACACAATCCCTGCCTACAGTGAACTTACAGTCTAGAGGGGGGTTGATTCCTTAAAGGTAGGGATTGTGTCTACCAAATCTATTGCCCTGGGTGTCCCCAAGTGCTTGTAGTTCAGTGCTCTGCACAGAGTAAGTGTTTCAGGTGCTTAATACAGTGTTCGGTACACAGTAAGCTCTCAATAAATTTGATCAAATGAATAAGTGCTCAATAACTGTCATTAATTGATTTTTAAATGGTAGTTGTTAAGCGTTCCCTATGTGGCAGGCGTTGTTCTAAGCACTGGGGTAGGTACGAGATAATTAGGTTGGACACAGTCCATGTCCCACATGGGGCTCACAGTCTTAATCCCCATTTTTCAGTGAGGTTACCGAAGCACAGAGCAGTTAATTGACTTGTTCAAGGTCACACAGCAGACAAGCGGCAGAGTTGGGGTTAGAACCCAGGCCCTCTGACTCCCAGGCCTGTGCTCTACCTACTAAGCCACACTACTTGCAGGGCAGAGATAGAAAGTGTAACTTCCCAAAGTCTCCTTCACATTCCCTGGCCTAGTGGTCTAGTACAGTGCTCTGCACACAGAAAGCACTCAATAAATAGCATTGATGATACTTTATGTACATATCTTTAAATTATATATTATATACAATACATTATTTATTTATATTAATGTCTGTCTCCCCCTTCTGACTGTAAGCTCGATATGGGCGGGGAAAATGTCTGCTGATTGTGCTGTGTTGTACTCTCCCGAACGCTTAGTATAGAGCTCTGCATATAGTAAGTGCTCAGTAAATACCATTGCTTGATTGGTGGATAATTTTGATATTTGTTAAGTATTTACGATGTGTCAAGCACCTAGTACTAAGCGCTAGGATAGAAACAAAATCATCAGGTTCCCCCTGGGGCTCACAGACTAAGTAGGAGAGGGAACGCAGGTGTGTTTTTTTGGGTTTTTTTTTAATAGTATTTCTTAAGCACTTACTATGTGCCAGCTCAGCGTGACTGGCTTAGTGGAAAGAACACAGGCTTGGGAGTCAAAGGACATGGGTTCTAATCCTGGCTCCGCCACTTGTCTGCCATGTGACCTTAAGCAAGTCATTTAACTTCTCTCTGCCTCAGTTACCTCATCTGTAAAATGGGAATTAAAGTGTGAGCCCCATGTGGAACAACCTGATTACCCTGTGTCTATCCCAGTGCTTAGAACAGTGCTTGGCACATAGTAAACGCTTAACAAATACCAATATTATTAGTCTCTGGGGTAGATACAAGCTAATCAGTTTGGACACAGTCCCTGTCCCACATGGGGCTCACAGTCTAAATCCTCATTTTACAGATGAGGTCAATGAGGCCCCGAGACGTGAAGTGACTTATCCGGTGTCACACAGCAGGCAAGTGGCGGAGCCGGGATTAGAAGCCAGGTCTCCTGACTCCCAGGCCCGGGCTCTATCGACTAGGCCATGCTGTAGGAGTGTCGTGCACAACCTCTTTCCCGTCACGTAACATGAAACAAGGTCCTCCTTCACTGAGATGCTTAACCTCGGCCCCATCTGCCCCGTACATTCCCCTAGTGTTCTGTGACTTTTCTCCCCTGGTGGAAAGAGCCCCGGGCCTGACAGTTAGGGGAGGAGGAGAGGAAGGAGAAGAGGAGGAGGAGGAGAAGGAGGAAGGAGTTGGGGAAACACCAGTGCCCCTTGTCCTCTTCCTCCTCCACTTCCACTGCCGCCTAGCTATTTTCCCATTCTACACCAGTCTGGCTTGGGCTGGGGTGCCAGAAGCAGCCACAGCAGCAGTAGTGAGATCCGTTGATTCGAAGATGTGGAAAAAGTAAATAAAATTTGCAATACTTATGGTATTTTTAAACACTTTTTGGGCTTCGAGCATCATATTAAGCGCTGGGGTAGATACAGGATAACTGTGTGGGACACAATCCCTGTTCCATATGGGATGCACAGTCTAAGTGGGAGGGTGAACAGGGATTGAAACCCCATTTTACAGTTGAAGAGACAGAGGCCCAGAGCAGTTGAGTGGCTTGCCCAAGGTCAAAAGAATCGGTGTGGCCTAGTGGATAGGGTATGGGCCTGGAAGTCAAAAGGACCTGGGTTCTAATCCTGACTCTGTCACTTGTCTGCTCTGTGACTTTGAGCGATTCACTTCACTTAAGCAGCGTGGCTCAGTGGAAAGAGCACGGGCTTGGGAGTCAGAGGTCATAGGTTCAAATCCCAGCTCAGCTACTTGTCAGCTATATGACTTTGGGCAAGTCACTTCACTTCTCTGTGCCTGAGTTACCTCATCTGTAAAATGGGCATTAAGACTGTGAGCCCCACATGGGACAACCTGATCATCTTGTATCCTCTCCAGCTCTTAGAACAGTGCTTTGCACATAGTAAGCACATAACAAACTCCATCATCATTATTATTATTCTCTGTGCCTGAGTTACCTCATCTGTAAAATGGGGATTAAGACTGTGAGCCCCATGTGGGACAGGCACTGCATCCAAACCTGAATAGCTCAGATCTATCCCAGCACTTAGAACAGTACCTGGCACAGAGCAAGCGCTTAATAAACATCATTAAAAAAAAAAAGGTCATATAACAGGCAAATGACAGAAGTGGGATTAGAACCCAGATCTCTTGATTCCTAGACCCGTGTTCTTTCTGCTAGGCCACGATGCTTCTCAAAGAATAAATATAGAAAAGAGAAAGGGAGATTGAGGGGGAGGAGGGGAGAGATAGAAGAGGGATATTCCCGGCGAGGGAGGGAGAGAGCAGGAAATCCATAGGAATGGAGTGGGCAGCACTACTTCATTCATTTATTCAATCGTTTTTATTGAACGCTTACCGTGTGCAGAGCACTGTACTAAGCACTTGGGAGAGTGCAATACAACAATATACAGTTACATTCCCTGCCTACAATGAGCTTACAGTCTAGACGGGGGGGAGATTTGCAAGACTGGAGACTGGAACTTGGGGTCAATTATAGAGGAAGTGATTTCCCCTGGACAGATTTGGAGGGATGCCCTACCCCTCACAGGGAAATGGGTTCCTGAGGAAGCTACACTCCCAAAGGGGGAGTCGACCGCCCTGAAGATGGACGTGGTCCTGGCCTTCGTCTTGACCTATCGGTGCCAGCCCCTCCCCCCGTGAGCCCTGCTGCATCTCCGTTATTATGGATGGCTCAGTAGGCTCCAGTCCCTGGTGTCTTCAGAACATTTCTAATAGCTGTGGCATTTGTTAAGCACTTACTGGGTGCCAGGTACTGTACTAAGCGCTGGAGTGGATACAAGGTAGTTGGGTTGGATGCAGTCCCTATCCCAGATGGGGCTCATAGTCGTAATCCCCATTTTACAGATGAGGGAACTGAGGCATGGAGAAGTGAACTGACTTGCTCGAGGTCACCCAACAGACAAGTGGTAGAACCGGGACTAGAGCCCAGGTCCTTTTAAGTTGCAGGACTGTGCTCTCCTCACTAGGCCACGCTGCTTACTGTGCCATGTTGGTGCTATTTGGGGTTGATTTGTGGTAGGGTATTTTAGGTAGCCTTTCATGTCTCTCCCTTCAGATTCCCAAGGATTCGGACTGCGTCCTTGATTTAATTTTAGTCACTCTACCCCTTTCCCACCTTGGTACTTCCCCACAGTGGGTGTTTAATTTGATTCAATCGTATTTACTGAGTACTTATTGTATGTAAAGCACTGTACTAAGTGCTTGGGAGAGTACAATATAACAATAAGCAGAAGTATTCCCTGCCCAAAACGAGCTTATAGTCTAGAGACGTTCCGACAGTCCAGAGAACTTGACTGATGTGTCAGTTTAATGATGATGGTGGTGACTGTGGCGTTTAAGCACCTACTATAAGCTAGGTACTGTAGTGAGCACTGGGGTGAATATAACCAAATAGGATTGGACAGTCCCTGTCCCATGCAGGACTCACAGTCTTAATCCTCATTTTACAGATGATGTTACTGAGGCCCAGAGAAGTGAAGTGACTTGCCCAAGTTCACACAGCAGACACGTGGTAGAGCTGGAATTCGAACCCAGGTCTTTCTGACTCCCAGGCCCAGGCTTTATCCACTAAACCATGCTGAGGCTGCTGGCTAGGCCTGACACTACCCAACCCTCACCTCAGAACTTTAAGGATGTAAAGAGTTCCTTCCAGTGACCCCCAAACCCATGCTCCTCTAAAATTTGGGCTAGGGACTCTCAGCTTCTCCCAAGGCTCCAGAAAAACCAGAAAATCCTCTGAGCACTTGGGGATGGGTCTCAGTCCTGCCACATGAAGAGACGTGCTAGTCAAAATGTAGGCAAAATCTCCCCTGTCTGGACTGAAAAGCCACTTGTCTTCTAAGGCTGTTCTTGTTATTCCAAGATTTTTGATGTCCCTGAGAGATTGAGATAAATGAGGTTCTCTAGCAGCAAAGTGCTGCCAAGACTTGGAGTCTGATCCCTTGATGATTCTTCACTAGTGAGGGGAGAGAAAAAGAAGGGAACTGTCAGAGAAGGGGGCTGAGTGAGTCTGGGAGGGTTTTGAATCCCACAATTAGTTTGGGAGAGTTCCCAGGATCTCCAAAACAGGTTCCCAGTTGCCAAAAACCCTCATGCAATCTGGAAGCATTTTCGTGCTGAAAGAAATGTGCCATGAACCGTTCTCTTCTTCCTTTGAAACTTTCCTTTCTCTTTTTGTCTCCATCACCCTTCTTTAGGGGGCCTAGCCAGTTCTCAGCATTTCCAGAATCCATCTCGGATCCGTGTGCCCGATCTTCTCCAGTGGCAGAACTGGGCCTTGAGTTCAGTGGTATTTATTGAGCGCTTACTGTGTGCAGAGCACTGTACTAAACCCATGTGAGATTATGATCCAGCAGAACTGGTAGACTCGTTCCCTGCCCACAAGAAGCTAATGGTCCAGGGTGGGAGATGTTAAAAAAGTTATGCATCTCTATATAAGGGCTGTGGGGCTGAGGGTGGGTGAATATCAAGGCTTAAAGGGTACAGATCCAACTGCCTAGGTGATGCAGATGGGAGAGGGAGTAGGGGAAATGAGGGCTTAGTCAGGGAAGGCCTCTTGAAGGAGATGTGCTTTCAGGAGGGCTTTGAAGGAGGGGAGAGTAGTGGTCTTTTTTGGGTTTTTTTATGGTATTTGTTAAGCCCTTAATATGTGCCAGGCACTGCTCTAAGCGCTGGGGTAGAGCAAGGTAACTGGGCTGGACGCAGTCCATGTCCTTCAGGGGGCTTACAGTCGAAATCCCCATGTTACAGATGAGGTAATCGAGGCGCAGAGAAGTGAAGTGACTTGCCCGAGGTCACCCAGCAGAGAAGTGGCAGAGTTTGGGACTAGAACCCAGGTCCTTCTGACTCCCAGGCCCAGGCTCCAGCCACTAGAACATCCTAGTTCTCTGGTCTGTTGGATGTGAAGAGGGAGAGGCAGGGGATGGGCAAGGGGTTGACGGGAAGATAGATTTGAAGATGTCCTTCCCCGCTCCTCTCTCCCATCTCCCAGACCAGGAGACCATAGAGTGATGGTGGCACCTATGAATATCCTGCCTCTTTGCCACCCTCCTTCCTGCCTCACAGTCTGAAAGATACCTAGGACCTGAGTTCTAATCTCTGCTCCCCTACTTGTCTGCTGTGTGACCTTGGGCGAATCACTTCACTTCTCTAGGCCTTCGTTACCTCATCTATAAAATGGGGCTGAAGTCTGTGAGCCCCAAATGGGAGAGAGATTGTGTCCAACCTGATTTACTTTTATCTACCCCAGGGCTTGGAAGAGTGCTTGACACAAAGTAAGTGCTTAACAAATACCCCCTGAAATGTGGCCACTAGTACAGTATCTTCCTGTGGCCTGCCACCTCCCACCCAGCCCCAACTCCAGGCTTACCTCCCAGAAGCATAGCCTAGTGGTTAGAGCATGGGTCTGGGAGTCAGAAGGACCTAGGTTCTAATCCCATCTCTGACACTTTTCTGCTGCACGACCTTGAGCCAAGTCACTTCACTTCCCTGTGCCTCAGTTACCTCAACTATAAAATGGGGATTACTCAATCAATCAGAAAAACCTGACTCCTATTTGTGTCCCAGAAAAATCAGCAACTGTGCGTAAGGGTTGGCTCTGAACATAGAAATGCTAAATCTACAGGACAAATACTTTCATTGGCTTTGTTTTTCAGTGTGGAATAATTTACTGGTTGTTTGGTGGTGCGATCAGGACTCTTGGAAATCCAGAACATATCGCCAAATGGTTCCAGCCACTTCAGGTAGGACTTGCTCAGCGAATTTTTCAAATCTGCTATTATGGATTTGCATGTTTGTGAAGAGCCTCATGATTATTAATAATAATGATAATAATTGTGGTACTTCCTAAGTGCTTACTATGTGCCATTCACTGTTCTAAGCATTGGGGATGATTCAAGTTGATCACCCCTGTCCCACTTGGACACAGTTTAATCCCCATTTTATAGATAAGGGATCTGAGGCCTAGAGAAGTTAAGTGATTTGCCCAAGGTTACGCAGCAGACTCGTGGCAGAGCTGGGATTATAACCCAGATCCTTCTGACTCTCAGCCCCATGCTCTATCAACTAGGCCATGCTGCTATCATTCATAGACATTCGTTCTAGTGCCTTTCTTAGAAGGCAGGTTTGTAATATTATTGTCGTCAAACAGATGAGAAGCACAAGACAGAATGGGTGAAAAAAATTTCCCTGCGGTCACAGGGTGAATCCAGGGCTAGAGGAAAATTTGAACTCAGAGCCGTGACTTTCCAGTCCACTGAAATGAGCCGTGCTGCTCTGTTGATCCCTCTGCCTGAGGCAGTAGCATCTTGTAGCTTTTGTTATACTCTGGTGAGGGTTCTTAATTGGTTCCGTGTAAATATAGCATTAGGTGAAAAAGCCCAGAAATGAATCGAAAGCCTAGAAAATAGCAACAAAATGTGTTAAATGCATTCCCACGATCCAAAATTGATGAAAACAATATGGGAGAAGCAGGATGGCCTAGTGGAAAGAACGTAGGGATGAGTCAGGAGGACTGGCTTCTAATCCCAGTTCTTCTACTTGCCTGCTGTGAGACTTTGGGCAAGTCATTTAACTTCTCTGGACCTCAGTTTCCTCATCTGTAAAATAGAGATTAAATACCTGTTCTCCCACTCCCTTAGTCAGTGACCTCCATTAGGGACAAAGACTGTGTCCAACCTGGTTATCTTATTAGCACAGTACAAGTACAGGCACATAGTAAGCTTTTAATAAATACCATAATGACTATTGTTGTGAGTATATATTAGAAAACAGTGATATAAAACTCAATAAATGTGGTTATATAGTCAGTGATCAATGTAAATATGTACCAATGATGAATTTGAATTTTTTATAAATTCAGTACTTAATTTTCAAAGTGTTATATTTACATTCTATTTTACTTTATGGTACTTCTTAAGCATTTACAATGTGCCAGGCACTGTATTAAGCGCTGGGGTAGATACAAGTTAATCAGGTTGGACCCGGTCCCTGTCCCACATGGGGCTCACCGTCTTTATCCCCATTTTACAGATGAGGTAACTGAGACACAGAGAAGTGAAGTGACTTGCCAAAGGTCACAGGGCAGACAGGTGATGGAGCAGGGTTCAGAACCCAGTTCCTCTGACTCCCAGGCCCATGCTCTTTCCATATTCCTATTAATAATAATAATTTTGGTGTTAATTGAGTGCTTACTACATGCCGAGCACTGTACTAAGCAAAATATGGGGATAGATACAGATGATTAAGTCAGATACAATCCCTGTCCCTCATGGGATCCGTAGTCTAAATAGGAGGGAGAACAGGTGTCGAATCCCCCATTGTACAGATGAGGAAGCTGAGGCCCAGAGAAGTTAAGTGTCTCGCCCAAGATCACACAGCAGGCACGTGGCAGATCAGGATTAGAACCCAGATCCTTCTGACTGCCAGGCTGGGCTCTTTCCACTAGTCCACACTGCCTGAATACTGTCTCTTGTTTCTCATTCACCACAGGAGCAGAAATACACCGGGATGTTTGCAATGACCAAGCAGGGGCATGGTAGTAACGTCAAGGGGATCCAGACCGAAGCCACCTTTGACCTCACTACGCAGGTAATGGGGTGTTGCGTGTTTTCAAAACCGGCTCGATTCGAAGAGTCCGCTTGCGAGCGAAAATTTTCCAGCTGCATTTCCATCCAGCTTGGCTCCGAGATTAACTTCCCCTTGGCAGTTTTTAGGCACCATCTAGTCTAGGTATTCAGAACGGAGTGGTGTCGGAGAATCCGGGAGCAGATATTAATGTCTGTCTTCCCCTCTAGACTGTAAGCTTCTTGTGGGCAGCGAGTGCCACAGTGTGTTGTACTTTTCCTAGTGATTAGTACAATGCTCTGCCCATCTTAAGCACTCAATAAATACAACTGATTGAATGAATTGCCCCACTTTTATTTTTATTTTTTTTTGGGGGGAAACTAACCCCAGTGTTGCCTGGAGCTGCTTCTGTTAGCCAGGCTCACAGTTACAGCTGCTGCGAGCCAAGGTGGTGTCTCTCCTCCTCTTGATACAACCCACCTCCCCTTCTCAGTTCCAGCCGGTACTTTTCACGAATCATTATTTTTTGAGAGAAGCAGCGTAGCTCAGTGGAAAGAGCCCGGGCTTGGGAGTCAGAGGTCATGGGTTCGAATCCCGGATCTGCCACTTGGCAGGTGTGTGACTGTGGGCAAGTCACTTCACTTCTCTGTGCCTCAGTTACCTCATCTGTAAAATGGGGATTAAGACTGTGAGCATCATGTGGGACAACCTGATTACCCTGTATCAACCCCAGCGCATAGAACAGTGCTCTGCACATAGTAAGTGCTTAACAAATACCAACATTATTATTATCTTCTATACTTTTGAGATTCCCAGTTACAACCTTGCATTTCTTCTAGCTTCCACTGTTTTCCACAGTTTTTTTTCTGTTGTTCTCTCCCAGGTGTACCGAATAGTTCTCTGTATATAGTAGGCGCTCGATATCATTGATTGATTGCTTAGTTGGTCAATTTGCTCCCGGGGTATAGGTAACTTGTGATAATTTTTATTTAAAAAGCCTCTTCTTTGAGTGGGGAATTTGTTCAACAATTTTTTTTCCCCTGAGTTCTTCATATTCCCATCTCATTTTTTCCAGATATAGTAAACAGCAGGAATCAGTAGGCCTTGGTCTCTTTCTGATAAGAAAAGAGATCACTTGCAGTAATGACCCTAACAGTGATAATAATGTTAACACTAATTCCATATTTTCACAGCTAACACGCCCAGTTCTCATGATCCACACTGGGATTAGCCCAAACTCCAAAACAAACGTTGATGGAAATAAATTTCCCCTTCACTGGCTTTATATTTTCTTCTCCATTTCCCCTTCAGAATGTTGTGACAGATCAAATACGCCTTCTTTCCCTTGAAAAGCATTGAAATCTCATGTGGATTTTTAATACTGCTTTTTATGATGGGGGAGGAGGAGAGTTTTATTTTAAACTGATCCAATAGAAGGGAGAGGTAAATAAGGGATAAATTTTTAAGCTAAGCTGTCCTTGCTTTGATCTTCTCCACCGTGACCATACTGCTAATCCTCCACAATAGTGAACAGTGGTAACCACAAATCAAGCAGTGATATTTATTGAGCGCTTACTGTATGCAGAGCTCTCTACTAAGTGGTTGGGAGAGTACATCATCATTGGCATTTCTTGAGTGTTTACTGTGGGTAGATAGTACAATACAACAGAGTCGGAAGACATGATAGAGAGGAAGGAGGTAAAGGGTAACTATCGAAGGGAGAAAGTGGGAAGAGAGAAAAAAGAAAAGGAAAGAATAGCAGCTGGCTAAAACTGTCCAATGCAAAACTTCCCAGTCTTTTTTTTTTCATGGTATTTGTTAGGCACGTGCCATGTGCCAGGCACTGTACTAAGCGCTGGGGTGAATACGAGCAAATCAGGTTGGACCCAGTCCGTGTCCCACGTGGGGCTTACAGTTTTAATCCCCATTTTACAGAAGAGGTAAATGAGGCCCAGTGAAGTGATGTGCACCAGGTCACACAACAGATCAGTGGCGGAGTCAGGATTAGAACCCAGGTCCTCGTGACTCCCAGGCCTGTACTCAGCAATGTGGCCCAGTGGCTAGAACATGGGTCTGGGAATCAGAAGGACCTGGGTTCTAATCTCAGCTCTCCCACTTGTCTACGGTGTGACCTTGGGCAAGTCATTTCACTTCTCTGGGTCTCCATTTCCTCATCTGTAAAATGGGGATTAAGGATGTGAGCTTCACTTGGAACATAGATTGGGTCCCTGCTGATTACCTTGGATCTCCTCCAGCATTCAGTGCAGTACCTGGGACATAGTAAGAGCTTAACAAATACCTTCAAACAAACAAACAAACAAACAAAAAATGGGGTCCAGGTGTAGCCAGACTGCCCATTTGTTGGCTCAGTGAGACAGTGGAGACTTCCAGAGACTTGAGTTAGAAAGCTTCCACTGGTTCCTGTAATTAATTCATTGATTAATTGTGATATTTGCTAAATGCTTACTGCATGCCAGGCACTGTACTAAGTGTGGGGGCGGTGGGGGGAATACAATAAATCAGGATGGACACAGTCCCTGACCCATGTGGGGCTCACACTCTCAAACCCTATTTTCCAGATGAGGGAACTGAGGCCCAGAGAAGTGAAGTGACGTGCCCAAGGTCACACAGCAGACATGTAGCAGAGCCGGGATTAGAACCCACGACCTTCTGACTCCCAGACTCATGCTCTATTCACTACGCCATGCCGCTTCTCCCATATGTTTCTGAGGATCTGGGCTCACATTCAACTTTCCCCTGCCCAAACACGTGTCAGTCGATGTGTTTTTAGGCCCCAAGACTGTGTTTTTTGGCTGGAGGGGGAAGCCTGTACACTTTCTACAGTCTGTACTCAGAGATAATCTGTGTGGGTTCGTTCACCCAAATCCTCAAAATAGACAGCTGCAGTTAAATAAAGAGAGAATAATTCCTCGTTCTGGATATCCTGCCCATTTCCCTCAAAATGTTATTATTATTGTTAAGTAGTATTTGTTAAGCACTTCTCAAGAAGATAAAAGTTAATGTGGTTGGACACAGTCCCTGTCCCACGTGGGGCTCATGGTCTTAGTCCCCATTTGATAGATGAGGGAACTGAGGCCCAGAGAAACAGCATGGCAGAGTAGATAGAGCAAGGGCCTGAGAGTCAGAAGGTCATGGGTTCTAAACGGCTGTCCCTTGTCTGCTGTGTGACCTTGGACAAGTCACTTGGCTTCACTGTGCCTCCGTTCCCTCATCTCTAAAATAGAGATTGAGACTGTGAGCCCTACAAGGGTCAGGGACTGTGTCCAATCCGATTTGTTTGTATCCAACTCGGAGCTTAGAACAGTGCCTGGTACATAGTGAGCCCTTAACAAATACCATTAAAAAAAAAAATGAAGTGACTTGCCTGAGGTCACACTGCAGATAAGCAGATGGAGCCGGTTTTAGAACCCAGGTTCTCTGACTCCCAGGCCCCGGCTCTACCCATTAGGCCTCCCTGCTTCTCACTAGGCCCCGCCGCTTCTTGTCTACCTGAATATCTGCCTGCACCCTATCGAGAAGCCGCCAATGGACAGAACTCAAGAGGAAATTCATTTAGATTGTTAGCACAAGGTCACCTAGGGGAATCAGCCTTGAGATTGATAACTAGATGGCAAACTCTTTGTGGACAGGGATCTTGTCTACCAGTTCATTCATTCAATCGTATTTATTGAGCGCTTACTATGTGCAGAGCACTGTTCTAAGCGCTGTTGTGCAGTGATCTGCCCACGTGTAACTGCTCAATAAACACCACCGATTGATAAAGGAGAGCTTATTCTGATGAGAGGAGAGAAGAGAAAGCAAGGTTTTCAGCTTTTAAAGAACAATAGCTAGTAAATGACTGCGTTTTGTCCCCGATTTATGTACCCTGTGTTACCAGATGATTTAATTGCCATGACTGGAAACTTGAATTTTTAAAGAAAAAACCCCAAAACAGATCTTGTTATGTTTGCCTTATTCTATACTCTTTTTAGGGACATGCCTTTTCAACCGTTCTTATTAACTGCCTTTCTGAACCATTTATGGGTCCTTTAATTGGTCAAGAAATCCAAGACAGGTTATAAAACATTCATCCAAAAGCTTTAAATAACGTGTCCCTTTCTATAAAGTTCAAACAGAGTTTCTTCATGTTCTGGGGTGAAAGGGAGTCAGATTGTCTGGTAGCCCTTCTGGGGAGGCTGGAGGTTGAAGATTACAGGACACAGTCAGCAGCCTGACCTCATTCACTCTCAAATCCAGCAAGACATTTTTTTTTAATGGTATTTGTTGAACACTTTCTTTGTGCCAGCCACTGTATCAAGCGCTGAGTTGGACACAAGCTAATCAGGTTGGACACAATCTCTGTCCCACATGGGATTCACAGTTTTAACCCCATTTTATGATCTCATTGATAATGGTATTTGTTAAGCGCTTACTATGTGCCAAGCACTGAACCAAACGCTAGGGTGGATATAAGCAAATTGATTTGGACACGGTCCCTGTCCTACATGGGGTTCACGGTCTCAATCCCCATTTTCCAGATGAGGTAAGTGAGGTACAGAGAAGTGAAATGACTTGCCTAAAGTTATACAGCAGACAGTGGCAGAGCTGGGATTAGAACCCATGACTTTCCGACTCTCAGACTCATGGTCTATCCACTAGGCCGTGCTGCTTCTCAACATGGCTAATATCACTCAAATATGAGGCAGTCACAAATTCATTCCTGTCTGTATATTTGGAGGAAAAAAAAAGGTGGGGCAATCGAATAAGGGACAGTGAGTCAATAGATCAATCATTCGTATTTAGTGCTTACTATAAAAGTGATAAGGATAATATGCTGCTACTACTACTAATAATAATGGTATTTGTTAAGTGCCTACTATTTGTCAAGCACTGTTCTAAGCGCTGGGGTAGATACAAGTTAATCAGGCTGAACACAATCACTACTCCATGTCTCTGTCCCAGTCCCTGTCTTCATGTGCAGGGCAATGTACTAAACACTTGGAAGAGTACAATACAACAAAATTAATGGACATGTTCGCTGCCCACAGTGAGTTTACAGCCTAGAGGAGGAGACAGACATTAATATAAATAAATAAATTACAGAAATGTACATAAATGCTTTGGGGCTGGAATGGGGAATGAATAAAGGGAGCAAGTCAGTTCCCTTTAATATAAATACATAAATTATGGATGTGTATGTAATTGCTGTGCAGCTGAGAGTGGGGTGAATAAAGGATACAATTCCAAGTTATAAGGGTGATGCAGAAGGGAGTGGGAGAAGAATCGAGGGGTTAGTCGGGGAAGGCCTCTTGGAGGAGATGTGCTTGCAATAAGGCTTTGAAGGTGGGGAGAGCGATCAGCTGTCGGATACGAAGAGGGAGAGCGTTCCAGGACAGAGGCAGGTCGTGGCCGGGAGGCCGGTGGTGAGATTGAAGTACAGTGAGTAGGTGGGTATTAGAGGAGTGAAGTGAGCAGGCTGGGTTGTAGTAGAAAATCAGCAAGGTAAGGTAGGAGAGGGCACGGTGAGTGAGTGCTTTAAAACCGATGGTGAGGAGTTTCTCTTTGATGTGGAGGCGGGTGGGCAACCACTGGAGGTTCTTGAGGAGTGGAAAAAATATGGACCAAATGTTCTGTAGCAAAATGACCCAATCAGCAATGTGAAGTATGGCCTGGAGTGGAGAGAGACAGGAGGCAGGGAGATCATCAAGGAAGCTGATACAGTAATCAAAGCAGGAGAGCATATATGCTTGGATCAGCATCGTAGCAATTTGCATGGTAAGAAAAGTGAAGATTTTATTGATGTCAAGTTTGAGCTGACAGGATTTAGTGATAGATTGAATATGTGGGTTGAATGAGAGCGAGGAGACAATGATCTGGGCTCTAATCCTCCCTCTGCCACTTGCCTACTGTGTAACCTTGGGTAAGTCACTTTAGGTCTCTTGCCTCTATTTCCTCATCTGTAAAATGGAAATTTCATACCCGTTTTCCATTTTAGACCGTGAGTTCCCAATAAGACAAGAGATTGTGTCTGTTGAGATTATCTTGTCTCTTTCCCAGTGCTTTCTGCTTATGGTATTTGTTGCTTATGGTATTTAGTGAGTGGGTACTATATGCCAAGCACTGTACTAAGCATTGAGTTAGATACAAGATATCAGGTTGAATACAGTCTGTGTCCCACATGGGACTTGGACTTTCTCCTCCTCCTCCCATCAGGTGGGGTAAAGCTCTTTCCTTGTGTTTCGCATATAGGAAGCCCTTAATGAATGCCACAATTATTATTCTTCTGTTGTGTTCACAACCTTAAAATATGTTACTATCTCTCCGAGTTCTTCACTGCCCTTGAACTTGGAAATTAAGACCTCTATGACATTTTTTGGCACTTGGGATTTGCGTACGAATAAGAAAGAAAATAACTCTTTGCTCTTGTGTCTCCGTGCAGGAATTTATAATCCACACACCTTGTGAAAATGCCAAAAAGATGTATATTGGAAATGCAATGTCAAGCAATTATGCAGCTGTATTTGCACAATTAATCATAAATGGAATCTCCCAAGGTTTGTGATTTTTAATTCTTTAAAATAGCGTAGGCTTGGTATTAACACTACCACATAGGATTATTCAGTGGCTTGGAATTCCATGATTTCACAACACTTATGTACATATCATTAAATTATATATTATAAATTGTTTATATTAATATCTGTGGTTGTGGGCAGGGAACGTCTGCCAACTCTGTTGCATTGTACTCTCCCAAGTGCTTGGTGTTCATTCATTCAGTCGTATTTATTGAACGCTAATTGTATGCAGAGCACTTTACTAAGCACTTGGGAGAATACAAAATAACAATGAACAGACACATTCCCTGTCCACAGTGAGCTTACAGTCTAGAGGGGGAGACAGACATTAATATAAAAAAAAAATTACAAAAATATACATAAGTGCTGTGGGGATGGGATGGGGGATAAATAAAAGGACCAAGTCAGGGCCATGCAGAAGGGAGTGGGAGAAGAGGAAAGAAGGGCTTAGTCAGGGAAGGCCTCTTGGAGGAGATGGGCCTTCAATAAGGCTTTGAAGTGGGGGAGAGTCATTGTTGGATTTGAGGAGGGGGAGGGTGTTCCAGACCGGAGACAGGATGTGAGTGAGGGGTTCCTGGCGAGATAGATGAGATGGAGGTAGAGTGAGAAGCTTAGCATTAGAGGAGCGAAGTGTGCAGGCTGGGTTATAGTAGGAGAGTAATGAGTTGAGGTAGGAGGGGGCAAGGGGATTGACTGCTTTGAAGCCGCTGGTGAGGAGTTTTTGTTTGATGTGGAGGTGGATGGGCAACCACTGGAGTTTCTTGAGGAGTGGGGAAACATGGCCTGAGCATTTTTGCAGAAAAATGATCAGGGCAGCAGAGTGAAGTATGGACTGGAGTGAGGAGAGACAGGAGGCTGGGAGGTCAACAAGGAGACTGATACAGTAGTCAAAGCAGGTTAGGATAAGTGCTTAGATTAACATGGTAGCAGTTTGGATGGAGAAGAAAAGGTGGATTTTAGCGATGTTGTAACACTGGAATGACAGGATTTAGTAATGGCATGAATATGTAGATTGAATGAGAGAGAAGTCAAGGCTAACACCAAGGTTATGGGCTTGTGAGACAGGAAGGATGGTAGTGCCGTCTACAGTGATGAGAAAGTCAAGGGGACCATAGGGTTTGGGTGGGAAAATAAGTTCAGTTTTAGACATATTAAGTTTGAGGTGACGAGAGGACATCCGAGCAGAGACGTCTTGAAGGCAGGAGGAGATGAGAGACTGCAGAGAGGGAGAGAAATCAGAGTTGGAGATGTAGATGTGGATATCAACTGCATAGGGGGGTAGTTGAAGCCATGGGAGTGAATGAGTTCTCCAAGTGGGTTTAAAGGGAGAATAAAAAGGGACCCAGAACTGAACCTTAAAAGGCCTCCCACACCTAGGCGGTGGGATGCAGAGAAGGAGCCCATGAAACAGACTGAGAATGAGTGGCCAGAGAGATGAGAACAAAGTTAATAAAGCACTCTGCACATAGTAAGTGCTCAATAAATACCGTTGATGATGATGATACAACCCAGTTCTTATTTTTGTTCAAATAGGAGGATGTGATGAGCTCTCTTTTGGGAAGGAGATGCTTTAAAGAGTAAAATTATGGGCTATGTATGTATCATTTATATATATTGTTTATATATACTGTTTATATATACATATAGGATATATTATGTACATCCCCACAACATTTATGTACATATTCATAATTTATTTGGTTATATTAATGCCTGTTTCTCCCGTTTGGGGGTAAGCTCAATTTTGTCTACCAACTCTGTTGTTCTGTATTCTCCCAAGCTCTTAGGACTGTGCTCTTCACAAAGTAAGCACTCAGTAAATAGGATTGATTGATATATGTTTCATTTACACCTAGCTGTCCTTCAGAGTTGCCTGAAAAGACAGGTGCATAAGCAACATTTCCTTCCCCAGAACTGTCTCACCCAGGGTCTGTTTTTTTAACTTGAACTCTGTCCTCTCTGCTTTAACTCTGCCCTCTCCTCTGCCTGGCAAAATTATTTTTCACCCTTATTGACACCTCTGTCCATCACCTTCACCAGTTGTTCCAGACATTTAATTCACTCCTCAGGCCTCCTGTTCCCCTGGCCTCCCCCATCCCTTGCCTCCAATGATCTGGCCTCCTAATTTATTAAGAAAATTAACGCTATCAAGTATGATCTTCCAAAAATCTCTCCTGCCCCTCCTCAGTCCCTGCCCCCGCCCCACCCCCCTATTCTTCAACTCTTCCATCTTTCCCAGCAGTGTCTCTAGAGGAGATCTTCTTGCCCCCTCTCAAAATCCACCCCTTCCACCTGCACATTCGACTCCATTCCTTCACACACTATCAAAATACTTGCCCCCTTCCTTCTTCCCTCCCTAAAAGCCATCTTTAATTGTTTGCTCTCCAGTGGCTTCTTCCCTACTGCTACTAAGTGTTCCTATCCGTGTCTCCCTATTCCCCCAAACTCTCCCTTGACCCCATGGCTCCCTCCAGTTATCATCCCATCTCCCTCCTACCATCTCTCTTCAAAATCTTTGAGCAATCCACTGTCTCAAATTTCTCCCCTCCAGTTCTCTACTTGACCACCTCCAATCTGGCTTCTATCCCCTTCACTGCATAGAAACTGCCCCCTCAGAGGTCACCAATGATCCCCTTCTTGCCAAATCCAAAGGCTTCTACTCCATCCTAATCCTCCTCGACCGCTCAGCTGCCTCCGACACTGTCGACCACCCACTTTTCCTGGAAACATTATCCAACTTTGACTTCACTCACACTGTCCTCCCCTGGTTCTCCTCATATCTCTCCAGCCGTTCATTTTCAATCTCCTTCGTGGGCTCCTCCTCTGCCTCCTACCTCGTAGCTGTGTGTGTGGGGAGGTCCCTCAAATTTCAGTTCTGGGTCCCCTTCAATTCTCCATCTCCATCCACTCCTTTGGAGAATTCATTCACTCCCATGGTTTCAACTCTCTCCTCTATGTTGATGATTCTTAAATCTACATCTCCCGCCCTGATCTCTCTCCCTCTCTGCAGTCTTGCATTTCCTGCCTTCTAGACATCTCTATTTGGATGTCCGCCCATCTCCTCAAGCCTTTGGAGAATTCATTCACTCCCATGGTTTCAACTCTCTCCTCTATGTTGATGATTCTTAAATCTACATCTCCCGCCCTGATCTCTCTCCCTCTCTGCAGTCTTGCATTTCCTGCCTTCTAGACATCTCTATTTGGATGTCCTCCCATCTCCTCAAGCTTATGGTGTCCAAAACTGAACTTCTTATCTTGCCTCCCAAATCCTGTCCTTTCCCTATTTTCCCATCACTGTAGACAGTACCACTATTCTTCCTGTGTCACAAGCCTGTAACCTTAGGCTTATTCCTGAATCTTCTCTCATTCAACCCACATATTCAATCTGTCACTAAATCCTGTCAGTTCAACCTTCACAAAATCGCTAAAATCTCCCCTTTCCTCTCTTCCCAAACTGCTGCAACATTAATTCAAGCACTTATCCCATCCCGCCTTGATTACTACATCAGCCTCCTTGCTGACCTCCCTGCTTCCTCTGTCTCCTCACTTCAGTTCACTCTGCTGCCTGGATCATTTTTCTACAGAAACGTTCAGGACTTGTTTCCCCTCTCCTTGAAAAACTCCAGTGGTTGCCCATCCACCTCTGTGTCAAACAAAATCTCCTCACCATCAGCTTTAAAGCACTCAATCACCTTGTCCCCTTGTACCTCACCTCTCTAATATCCTACTACAACCCAGCCTGCACACTTTGCTCCTCCAGTGCTAACCTTCTCACTGTGCCTTGATCTTGTCTAGCTTGCCACGATCCCTCACCCACGTCCTGCTTCTGGCCTGGCAAGTCCTCCCTTCTCAAATATTGTGTCTGGCGTATATATGGAGGGAGAAGGAGTACCAAGCCAGAGGGAGGATGTGGGAAAGGTGTCGGTGGTGAGGTAGATGAAATATAATACGTGCATGAAAACTTAATAGTCAAAACTGGACCTTTTTAAATTTTGAAGAGGAAACAATAGCCTCCAGGGAATCTTATTGATTCGGCAGTGGGGAATCTCATGCTGAGCGTCTCCCGTTATTTTTTCCCCATAGGCCCTCACTGTTTCATTGTACCCATTTGGGACCAGAGCGGACACCTTCATCCAGGAGTGACAGCAGTTGACATGGGACACAAGGAAGGTCAGTCGTCTGAGGGGGGCAACCGATCGAAAACGGTTACTTAGACTCTGAGCCCCGTGTCTGGCTGGGATTCTGTTAGTCAGGGACATCTCTGTGGGTATTGAAGTCCCCAAGGATCAATTGATCAATTGATCAAGGATCAATGTAGAGATGGAGAAAGAGAGAAGGAATGAGAGAAAGGGATCAAAAGAGTGAAATAAGTTGGCGGTGGGATCTGGGGAGTGGAAGATGACCGTGACTAGAACCTGGAGTGGATGGTAGAGGTGGATGATATGCGCTTCGAAGCGATGAGGGAGGGATGAGGGAGGTGGAATGACAACTCCTCCTTTTCCAGTGAGTCTGAGGGAATGGGAGAAGATGAGTTCCCTTCTGGAGAGAGCAGCTGGGGTGACCATATTGTCTGGGGAAGTCCAGGTTTCACTGATGGTGAGGAGAAGCGGTGACTGCTGCAGGAACAGGTCAAGGATGAAGGGAAGTTTCCCCATGATGGAGTGGGAGGGTCCCATAAGCTTTACTTAGTTGAAGTTGTTGGGGTTGGATGGGAATGGGTTGACGGGGGCTGGAGCGGGGGGAAGGGGATGAAGGTGGCACTGGGATAAGATGACAGGGGTGGGGAGGGATTGGGTGGAGGAGGGGAAGGAGGAGGCCTCAGTTATCTCACCTGTAAAATGGGCATTAATTTTATCCAACCTTATTAGCTTGTATCCACCCCAGCGCTTAGTACGGTGCCTGGCACATAGTGCTTAACAAATATCATAAAAAAAAAGTTACATTGAATCAGCTGCCTTAGGTCATTTTAACTACTTTGGCCATGTCCTGATATCATAGGGAAAGTGTCTTAAAGGACAAACTTCTTCCAAGATGGTGAGCAAGGAGACTTCTTTCATCCAATTAACTTTAAAAAAAATTAATATTAAACACTATCTATACTCCGAGTACCCAACTAAGCACTGGGTAGGTACCATTTTGCTCTGAGAAGTTTGTAAGTCATAGAGAGACCTCTGGATAAAGATCGCATGTCTACCAATTCTGTTATATCGTACTCTCCCAAGCACTTAGTAAAGTACTCTGCAAAGTGTAAACGCTCAATGAATACCACTGATTTATGGATTGATTGATAAAACGGTTTGATGGTTTTAGAGTGGGTGTTTTGACATTTGGTAAAGGGTAGAGGCGGGTTTTCATATTGGAACTTAGATTTCCTTTTGGGCTTCTCTCCTTCACTATGTTTTACCTTGCCTCCCCAGGTTTACACGGCGTGGATAACGGCATCTTAACATTCGATCAGGTTCGAATTCCCAGGGACAACCTTCTGAGCAAGTTTGTATTTTCTCCCTGTTATTTCATCCATCGCCTGTCCCTTAAATCAGATGTAAATTCAAATTGTTTCAGCCCAATGAAGGCTGGGCCCGGGGAGTTTTAATCAGAATAGCGTTAAAAGAAAAATAGAACCGGGATTTGAATGGACCCAAGATGCTGTAGAGAAAATGTGAAAGTAGGAGTAAATATATTTGTTATGGTATTTGTTAGGTGCTTACTATGTGCCAGGTACTGTACTAAGGGCTGGGGTATTTACAAGCTAATCAGGGTGGACACAGTCCCTGTCCCACATGGGGCTCACAGTCCTAAGTCCCATTTTACAGATGAGGGAACTGGGGCACAGCAAAGTGATTTGCCCAAGGTCACACAACAGACAAGTGGCGGGAACTGGGATTAGAACCTAAATCCTCTGATTCCCAGGCCCGTGCTCCTCTAGACTGTAAACTCATTATGGGCAGGGAACATACTAATTCTGTAGTACTATACTCTCCCAAGTGCTTAGTACAGGGCCCTGCTCATAGTAAGCACTCAACAAATACCATTGACTGATTTCAATTCATTCAATCGTATTTATTGAGTGCTTACTGTATGCAAAGCACTGTTGATGATGATGATGATGATGATGGAATTTGTTTAGCTCTAACTCTGTGCCAAGCACTGTTCTAAACGCTGGGAGAGATGCAAGATTATCAGGTTGTCCCACTTGGGGCTCACAGTCTTCATCCCCATTTTACAGACGAAGTCACTGAGGCACAGAGAAGTGAAGTGACTTGCCCAAAGTCACACAGCTGACAAGTGGCAGAGCTGGGATTAGAACCCATGACCTCTCACTCTCAAGCCCGGGCACTTTCCACTAAGCCACACTGCTTCTCTACAGTACTTGGGAGAGTATAGTATAACAAGAAACAGATACATTCCTGCTCACAGTCTAGAGGGGGAGACAGACATTAATATAGATAAATAAATTGCAGATATTTACAGCTTTGTATATACGTGCTGTGGGGATGGGCCGGGGGTTGAATGAAGAGGCTAATAAAAGTGGCGCAGAAGGGAGTGGGAGAAGAGGGAAGGAGGACTTAGTCAGGGAAGGCTTCTTGGAGCAGAGGGTCCTTCAATAAGGTTATGAAGTGGGGAGAGAAATTATCTGTCTGATAGGAGGAGGGACGGTGTTCCAGGCCAGAGGCAGCATATGGCCATTAGGCCACGCTGCTTCTGTTCGTCTCTCCTATTAGATTGGGGCAGGAGACATGATGCTTTTTCTGTTCTTCCCAAGAGGCTGATATAGCGTACCACACCAAATAAGCACTCAGTAAGTACTTCTATCATTTGAGGAAGGAAGGAGGGAGATGAGGGTTTGGAAAGCCCCAGCAGAAGGCAGCACGATTAATTTCAGGGAGCGTCCTAGAAGAAGGGTGGCCTAGCGGATCAATCACGGTCTTGGGAGTCAGAAGGACCTGGGTTCTAAATCGCGGGTCCGTCACGTGTCTCCTCTGTGACCTTGGGCAAGTCACTTCACTTCTCTCGGCCGCAGGTCCCTCATCTGTCCAGTGTGAATTAAGAATGTGAGCCCCATGTGAGACAGGGACTGTGTCAAACCTGATTAACTCATATCCACCCCAGGACTTAGATCCACCCCAGGACCTAGAACAGAGCTTGGCACATAGGGAGCGCTTAACAAGTACCACAATTATTATTATTATTAGGATTTTTACCTGCGGGGGTGACTGGAGAATTTGGGGAATTTACTGCAGGCTGTAGTGTGGATAATTAGGACGGCAGGGCCCCTCTGTGGTTTTGTTTTGCTGTCTGTCTCCCCCTTTTAGATTGTGAGCCCATTGTTGGGCAGGGATTGTCTCTATCTGTTGCCGAATTGTACATTCCAAGTGCTTAGTACAGTGCTCTGGACACAGTAAGCGCTCAGTAAATATGACAATGAACCAATGAATCTGACCCTGTTTGATTGGCAAAGAAACAGAGTGCCTACCATCTAGGCATCCAAATTTTGAGCCAATGGAAGATTTGCTCTGCAGATATTTCAGAAGAAACTGTTTTCACGCTTAGACCCTATTTCCCTTCCCTCCTCTTCCCCCACCCCATTTAGGTTCGGTTCGGTTGCTCCAGACGGCCAGTACGACTCGCCCGTGAAAAACCCAAACGCGAGATTCAATGCTATGCTGGCGGCTCTGACCCCGTCTAGATTAGCTGTCACCTTCCAAGCGGTGGGGGCCATGAAGGTACGTATTTTTGCTTGTCGTTCAGCTCTGTCTTCCTTCTGTGATTTCCCACAAGTACTTGAGGGACTCCGTGTTTGGAAATTGGCCGTCTTTTGCGAGAGCGGACATTCAAATTCTAGGCCGTAGAGAGGGGGAGGCCAAGAGGATTTGTCACGGAAGGAGCAGACCCCCGTGGTTTCCCACAGTGATAAGGTGAGGAGCGACTATGAGCCCGTTGTTGGGTAGGGATTGTCTCTATCTGTTGCCATATTGTATTCTCCCAAGCGCTTAGTACGGTGCTCTGCATACAGTAAGTGCTCAATAAATATGATTGAATGAATGAACTCAGTCATTTTTATTGAGCGCTTACTGTGTGCAGGGCACTTTTCTAAGCTCTTGGGAAAGGACGATAGAACAATAAAAAGACAGTCTGGATTTCATTTCTCCTGGATTTGAGAAGGTAAGGTTGTGGGAGGGAAGAGTAGCTACTTTTTTATGGTGTTTGTTAAGTGCTTACTATGTGTCAGGCACTGTGCTAAATGCTGGGGTAGTTACGTCAATATGAATACATATCAATCATCAATACGTCAATACGAATACATCAATAAAGAGGCACATTTCCTGCCTGCAACGAGCTTACGGTTTCGAGGAGGGGAGACAGACATCAATACAAAGAAATGAATTACAGATATATAAATAAATTACAGATATATAAATAAATTACAGATATATAAATATATTATAGATCTGTAAATAAGGTACAGATATATAAATAAATTACAAATACCATTTTTTCTACAGAAGAGCATGTCTGAAGGCAGAGGTTGGAGGGAAAGGAGCCAGTGGGGGGGTTGAGAAGTTGACAATGGGCAGGGAAGATGTCTTTTTATAATTATGGCACTTGTTATATGTGCCAAGCACTGTTCTAAGCGCTGAGGTAGAAACAAGTTAGGTTGGACAGTCCCTATCCTAGACGGAGCTCACTCTCTAAATCTCCATTTTACAGATGAAGTCACTGAGGCACAGAGAAGTGAAGTGACTGTTTATTATTATGTAGTATTGTCCCACTCTCTTCGTACTGTGCTCTGCATACAATAAGCGCCCAATAAATTCGATTGAATGATTGAACTGAATGAATGAATAGATAATAGAAAGTACAGGAAATTCCCGAGTAATTATTAGTAAAGAGACAAGGCAAAGGGTCCTCACGGTGGAGTCTGAGGAAATATTTTCCTGAAGGCTGAGGGTAAAGGGGTAGGTGAGGAGGTTTCCAACCAGTCAATCGATAAATCATTGATAGGTTATGATAGAAATAATACTAATTATGGTATTTGTTAAGAGCTTGCTATGTGCCAGAGACTGTACTAAACTCTGGGGTGGATACAAGCAAATTGGGTTGGGTGCAGTCCCTGTGCCAGGTGGGGCTCACAGTCTCAATCCCCATTTTACAGATGAGGTGGCTGAGGCACAGAGAAGCGAAGTGATTTGCCCGAGGTCACACAGCAGATAAGTGGCGGAGCTGGGAGTAGAACCCATGACCTTCTGACTCCCAGGCCCGTGTTCTATCCATTAATAATAATAATGTTGGTATTTGTTAAGCGCTTACTATGTGTAGAGCACTGTTCTAAGCGCTGGGGTAGACACAGGGAAATCAGGTTGTCCCATGTGGGGCTCACAGTCTTCATCCCCATTTTACAGATGAGGGAACTGAGACACAGAGAAGTGAAGTGACTTGCCCACAGTCACACAGCTGACAAGTGGCAGAGCTGGGATTCGAACTCATGAGCCCTGACTCCAAAGCCCGTGCTCTTTCCACTGAGCCACGCTGCATTACACCACCCTGTAAAGGGGACAGAGCTTGGGAAATTCCCGTGTAATTATTGGTAGCAAGGAATTATTGGATCTCATCCACTGAAATTATCGGAGCCACCCTAGTGAAATCAAGAAGATTCTGTTTAATCCGTTGACTCATTTCTAATGCTAATTCGATTTGTTGATCAATTTCTAATCGCGAGAGTCATTTCTATCTGTAATTCATTTTAATGACTGTCACCTCCTGTATTCATAATAATAATAATGTTGGTATTTGTTAAGTGCTTACTATGTGCAGAGCACTGTTCTAAGCGCTGGGGTAGATACAGGGTAATCAGGTTGTTCCACATGAGGCTCACAGTCTTCATCCCCATTTTACAGATGAGGGCACTGAGGCACAGAGAAGTGAAGTGACTTGCCCACAGTCACACAGCTGACAGGTGGCAGAGTTGGGATTCCTTCCTTCCTTCATTCAGTCATTTATTAAGCGCTTACTGTGTGCAGAGCACTGTACTAAGCGCTTGGGAAAGTACGCTACAGCAATAAAGAGTGTCAATCCCTGCCCACACGAGCTCACAATCTAAGCGCCTTCTGAGCAGGATCGTGTCTCCCAACTCTATGATAGTGGACTCTCCTAAGCGCTTAGTACAGTGCTCGGCACACATTAAGCGGGCAATATGGCTCAGTAGAAAGAGCCCGGGCTTGGGAGTCCGAAGTCGTGGGTTCTAATGCCAGCTCCTCCGCTTGTCAGCTGTCTGACCTTGGGCAAGTCAATTCAGTTCTTGGTGTCTCAGTTCCCTCATCTGTAAAATGGGGATGGACCGAATGAATGAATGATGGCATTTGTTAAGCGCTTACTATGTGCAAAGCACTGTTCTAAGAGCTGGAGAGGATACAAGGTGATCAGGTTGTCCCACATGGGGCTCACAGTCTTAATCCCCATTTTCCAGATGAGGTAACTGAGGCACAGAGAAGTTAAGTGACTTGACCAAAGTCACAGAGCTGACAAGCGGCTGAGAGGAGCAGCGTGGCTAAGGAGCAGCGTGGCTCAGTGGAAAGAACCCGGGCTTTGCAGTCAGAGGTCATGAGTTCGAATCCCAGCTCTGCCACTTAGCTGTGTGACTGTGGGCAAGTCACTTCACTTCTCTGTGCCTCAGTTACCACATCTGTAAAATGGGGATTAAGACTGTGAGCCCCACGTGGGACATCCTGATTCCCCCGTGTCTACCCCAGCGCTTAGAACAGTGGTCGGCACATAGTAAGTGCTTAACAAATACCAACATTATTATTATTATTATTATTTGAATCCATGACCTCTGATTCCCAAGCCCGGGCTCTTTCCACTGAGCCACACTGAGACTGTGAGCCCTACGTGGGTCAACCTGATTACCTTGTATCTACCCCAGCGCTTAGAACAGTGTTTGGCACCTAGTAAGCGCTTGACAAATACCAATATTAATTAATTAATAAATACCACCGATTGATAATGCGGAAAGTCCCGCGATTCCCCACGAGAGGGAGACAAACACCCATGCAAGGTCACATTTTAATGGCAAAAAAGTCAGCATCTTTTCACCTTTACCATCTCCTAAATTTTAGCATTTTAAATTTGGTCACCCCAGGCAAAATGTACATACGTATTTACGAATCGATGTTCTCCTTCCCGAGGAACGTAGAAGGAGACAATATATTCAGGATTCTTCAGGGGGAGATTCATTCCAAATCCCAAATCCGTTGGATTTGGAGCGGAATTGGAGGTTGTAAAGAGGGTGTATTGAGTTATCGTTGAGGAATAATAATAATAATGTTGGTATTTGTTAAACGCTTACTTTGTGCCGAGCACTGTTCTAAGTGCTGGGGTAGACACAGGGGAATCAGGAAGTCCCACGTGGGGCTCACAGTCTTAATCCCCATTTTACAGATGAGGTAACTGAGGCACAGAGAAGTGAAGTGACTTGCCCACAGTCACACAGCTGACAAGTGGCAGAGCCGGAATTCGAACTCATGACCTCTGACTCCAAAGCCCGTGCTCTTTCCACTGAGCCACGCTGCTTCTCTAAGCAATAAAGCAGTCAGTCAGTTGTATTTATTGAGCGCTTACTGTGTGCAGAGCACTGTACTAAGTGCTTGGGAGAATAAAATTCAACAATAAACAGACATATTCCTTGCCCATAATGAGCTTACAGGCTATCAGTCAATCAGTGGTATTTATTGAGCGCTTACTATGATGTAGAGTGCTGTCTTGGGAGTCAGAGGTCCTGAGTTCGAATCCCTTCTCTTCCACTTGGCAGCTGTGTGACTGTGGGCAAGTCACTTAACTTTTCTGGGCCTCAGTTACCTCATCTGTAAAATGGGGATTAAGACTGTGAGCCTCATGTGGGACAACCTGATTACCCTGTATACCCCAGCACTTAGAACAGTGCTCTGCACATAGTAAGCGCTTAACAAATACCAACATTATTATTACTGAGGTCTTGGGAGAGTACAGTGGAAAAAGCAGACTCGTTCCCTGCCCAGAACAAGTTTACAGTGCAGAGGGCAGAACCTAAACTGCACATTACATAGTCTAGTAAGCTGTATTCGTTCATTCGTATTAATTGAGCTCTTATTACATGCAAAGCATGGTATTAATGCTTATACAGACCAGGATTTGCCTCTGACTAGAACGTGGTTATGTTGAGCCCATATTTATGTTCTTTTTCCTAACCTATTTATCCCTTTTAGGAACTCAGTTACAATCTCCCAGTTTCCATTTTCTCCATAATAATGGTATACGCCAAACATTGTACTAAGTGCTGGGGGAGATACAGAAGCACCTAGTGGATAGAGCCTAGGCCTGGGAGTCAGAAGGACCTAGGTTCTAATCCTGGCTCTACCATTTGTCTGCAAGTCACTTCACTTCTCTGGGCCTCAGTGACCTCATCTGTAAAATGGGGATTAAGACTGTGAGCCCCATGTGGGACAAGGACTGTGTCCAATGTGATTAACTTGAATCTACTCCAGCACTTAAAACAGCGCTTGATACTTAGTAATCATTTAACAAATTACATAATTATTGTAATAAGAATGAATATCCCCAGTTCTTCAATAACGAGGAAGGGCAAGTTCTTGAACTACCCTGATTACTCCGTCAATCAATCATCAGGAAGCAGCGTGGCTCAGTGGAAAGAGCCCGGGCTTGGGAGTCAGAGGTCATGGGTTCAAATCCTGGCTCTGCCACTTGTCAGCTGTGTCACTGTGGGCAAGTCACTTCACTTCTCTGGGCCTCAGTTACCTCATCTGTAAAAATGGGGGTGAAAACTGTGAGCCTCACGTGAGGCAACCTGATTACCCTGAATCTACCCCAGCGCTTAGAACAGTGCTCTGCACATAGTAAGCACTTAACAAATACCAACATTATTATTATTATTATGCTTACTGTATGCAGAACTCTGTATTTAGGATAATACACTTCAACAGAGTTGGTAGATTTGTTCCCTGCCCACAGTGAGTTTACTTGCCCAGTGTCTGATCACCAGGCTTTACATACAGTCTAAGTAGGAGGGAGAACAGGTATTTATTCCCCATTTTACAGATGAAGAAACTGACATAAGGAAGTGAAGTGACTTGCCCAGGGTCACACAGGAGACACTCAGAGGTTAGAACACAGATCCTCTGACTCCCAAGCCCGGGCAGCCATTTTGTCCACACCTTGTCACGCTGTGTCCAGACTAGAAAAGCAGTGTGGCTCAGTGGAAAGAGCCCGGGCTTGGGAGTCAGAGGCCATGGGTTCGAATCCCTGCTCTGCCACTTGTCAGCTGTTCACTTCTCTGTGCCTCAGTTCCCTCATCTGTAAAATGGGGATGAAGACTGTGAGCCTCACATGGGACAACCTGTTTACCCTGTATCTACCCCAGCGCTTAGAACAGTGCTCTGCACATAGTAAGCGCTTAACAAATACCAACATTATTATTGTTATTATTATGGTCAGGGGCGGGCCGAGGGGGTCCCCTAATTCTGCTGTCATGTTCTGTCCAAAAAAGCAGTCAGAAGAGAAGCAGCATGGCCCAGTGGAAAGAGCATGGGCCTAGGAGTCAGAAGGACCTGGGTTCTAGTCCTGGGTCTGCCACTTGTCTTCTGTGTGACCTTGGGCAAGTCACGTCACTTCTCTGGGCCTCGGTTCCCTCATCTGTAAAATGAGGATTGAGTACGTGAGGCCCAGGTGGGACAGGGACCGGGTCCCGCCCCATTTACACATATCTACCCCAGTGCCTAGTACAGTGCCTGGTACAGAGTAAGTGCTTAATGAGTATGTAATTATTGTTATTAATTATTACATAGGAAGTGCTTAGCACTCTCCTATGAATTGTATGGAAGAGTTGGCCGATGAAGCTTCTAGGGCTACTCAGGATGGAAAAATCTAAGTCGAAGTGTCAGACAAAAGCAACCACCCATTGCTGGGCAGCTGGGAAGGAGTCAGAGGTGGGTGATCAACTGATCAAAACGTTGATCAAAGACAAGGGCAGAGGCTCAAGTCGTTATTGCGCCGAGGAAGGCAATGGTAAACCACTGCCGACTTTTTACCAAGAAAACTCTGGATACACACTCCGAACAACTTTATTACGGAAGATGGGAGGTTCAGAAAAGGGTGTGTCTTTGAAGTCGCTCTGGATCAGAAACGACTCAAAGACATTTGAAGAAGTCTGGCACAATGACTGGCACATAGTTAGTGCTTAATATGTTTGCTTGCATGTACCCAGAGCTTAGCACAATGCCTGGCATAGTAAGTGCTTAATGAATACCATTAGCTTGTATCTATCCAGAGCTTAGCGCAGTGCCTGGCACATAGTAAACGCTCAATGAATGCCATTACTTGTATCTTCCCCAGCTCTTAGCACAATGCCTGGCACATAGTTAGTGCTTAATGAATATGTTTGCCTGCATGTACCCAGAGCTTAGCACAATGCCTGGCATAGTAAGTGCTTAATGAATATATTAGCTTGCATCTACCCAGAGCTTAGCGCAGTGCCTGGCACATAGTAAGCGCTCAATGAATGCCATTACTTGTATCTTCCCCAGCTCTTAGCACAATGCCTGGCACATAGTAAGTGCTTAATGAATATATTAGCTCGCATGTACCCAGGGCTGAGCGCAGTGCCTGGTACGTAGTCAGTGCTTAACAAATGCCATTACTTGTATCTTCCCCAGCTCTTAGCACAATGCCTGGCACATAGTAAGTGCTTAATGAATATATTAGCTTGCATCTACCCAGGGCTTAGCACAGAGCCTGGCACTTAGTAAGTGCTTAATGAAAGCCATTATTTGCATCTTCCCCAGCTCTTAGCAAAATGCCTGGCACATAGTTAGTACTTAATGAATGTATTAGCTTGCATCTACACAGACCTTAGCACAGTGTCTGGCACATAGTAAGTGCTTCACGAATACCATTAAAAACAAGAAGGCCCAAATTCCGGCTATACCATGTAAATTGCTGGTATCCCCAGAGTCAGGACTTAATTTCTCCAACTCTAGAGCAAGGGACAAGATGTGTGTTTGGCCACCCCCTTAACTCTCTCACCATTTGTTCAATGTTTGAACAATTTATTTTTCTTGACATTCCGGGCCTAGTTCCTGTCGTGCACACGTGGCTCACACATCTGGAGTTTCCCAGCTGTTTGTGTAATCTGGCTCAGCTGGGGAGGAGAAGGTTAAGAAAGACACCTCATCAACCCCATGTCCGCAATTGCTGATTTGTTTCCCTCCATCGCCCTTCAAGTACCATTCTCTCGACAGTGTTCGACCCCAGGTTTGGTTTTTTTAAAAAGTATTTGTTAATAATAATAATAATAATAATGGTATTTGTAAGCACTTACTATGTGCCAAGGACTTTTCTAAGTGGTGGAGTAGAGAGAAGGTAATCAGGTTGTCCCACGTGGGGCTCACAGTCTAAATCCCCATTTTACAGATGAGGTAACTGAGGCACAGAGAAGGTAAGTGGCTTTTCACAAGGTTACAAAACAGACAAGTGGCAGAGCTGGGATTAGAACCCACGGCCTCTGACTCCCAAGCCCGGAGACTTTCCACTAAGCCATGCTGCTTCTCTGCTAATGCTTACTATGTGCCAGGCACTGTACTAAATGCTGGAGTGGCTACAAACTAATCAGGTTGGACATAGCTCAAGTCCCATATGGGGCTCACAGTGGGGCTCACAGGGAATGTATCTGTTTATTGTTGGATTTTACTCTCCCAAATGCTTAGTACAGTGCTCTGCACACAGTAAGTGCTCAATAAATATCATTGACTAAGTAGGAGGGAGGATTTAATCCCCACTTTACAGGAGAGGTAACTGAGGCACAGAGAAGTTAAGTGACTTGTCCTAGTACACAGAGCAGACTTGAGCAAGGATTAGAACCTAAATCCTCTGACTCCCAGGCCCAAACTCTTTCCACTACTCCACACTGCTTCTCTGAGAATGATGATGTTGGTGATTAGGAGAAGAAGTTATTTTAGTGTTGTTTCATTTTGGAGATTTTTAATACTTCCACAAGCAATGAGCCAGAGCCTCTGGGGAGAACAGAATAATTACCAAGGCTATGTCTCCAGTTTGAATTACAAAACCTTCTGTTGCAGGTTTAATATAGTCACTTTAAAGGCAGAAGACGAAGTGGAATTAAATATTGGTGATGATGTTTCAGTAAAACGGACTGAGGCTGAAACGAAAGAAGCTTGGGGTTGTCAGGATGGAAAGAGGGAGGGTAGGTGCAAGTTTTAAACAAGGTGGGATTCTAGGGGTAATGACCAGCTTTTACAGTGTTATGCAAATTTGACCTGCCTATTTTGATAGCAAACATAAGGGTGAAATCTTCCCATATTTTTAATATCTGGATTTTGGTGTTTTGGTGGAGTTTAGCTCTCATATTTTCTTTAAAAAAGGATTCAGGGAATAGAATCAAGTGATAGATCCCTAAAAATCCATCCCTTTAATCAGTCGATCATTAGCTGTATTTATTTAATAATAATGTTGGTATTTGTTAAGTGCTTACTATGTGCAGAGTACTTTCATTCATTCATTCAATAGTATTTATTGAGCGCTAACTATGTGCAGAGCACTGTACTAAGCACTTGGGATGAACAAGTCGGCAACAGATAGAGACAGTCCCTGCCGTTTGACGGGCTTACAGTCTAATCGGGGGAGATGGACAGACAAGAACAATGGCAATAAATAGAGTCAAGGGGAAGAACATCTCGTAAAAACAATGGCAACTAAATAGAATCAAGGCGATCTAGGTGCTAGGGTAGATACAGGGTAATCAGGTTGTCCCACGTGAGGCTCACAGTTAATCCCCATTTTACAGATGAGGTAACTGAGGCACAGAGAAGTTAAGTGACTTGCCCACAGTCACACAGCTGACAAGTGGCAGAGCTGGTACTGAGTGCTATTCACTGCCCTAAGCACTTGGGAGAATACAATAGCAGGCAAGACACGTATGCCCTGCCCTCAAGGAGCGTACTTCTAAGCGGGGAGACAGAGGGACAAAAGTTATTGACAAATAGGTGATCAGGAGTAAGGACAAGGACATATCAGGAAGTAGTTATATTATGCAATTGTATTTTAGTTATATTGTATTATAAAATCATATAAGTAGTTCAACTTTATCAGGATGGAATAGTTGAAAATATTTGTAGAAATAATATAAAATCATTCTATTACATGATTTTATATTTATTTGCACAAATACCTGAATACATTTAGGTATACCTGAAACAACTGAATACACCTTTACCAATAAATATACGGTATGATTTTCCATTTATTCTTACAGATGTATTCAGCTATTTCATCCTGAAATATTTGAACTACTTCCTAAAGTATATATACACATAAGGATAGAAGTTAGGAATAAAATATCTAAGGAGCACTGCGGTCTAGAGTCTAGAGCCCGGGCCTGGGAGCCAGAAGGGTCTGGGTTCTAATCCCGGCCCTGTCATTTTTCTGTCTTGAGGCCTTGGGCAAGTCCCTTTACTTCTCTTGGCCTCAGTCACCTCACCTGTAAATTGGGGGATAAAGACGGTCTTACGTGGGCCCTGGACTACGTCCAACCTGATTAGCTTGCATCTACCTCAGCACTTAGTATGGCACATAGTAAGCGCCTAATAACTGCCATAGTGAAAGAAAGCCAAAAAAAGACCCTATAAGTGCTAGGGGTGGGAGGTAGGTTTTCAGTTGATGTGACTGAGCGTTGTGAATTAATCGGGGAAGATGTCCCTCCAGTGCATGATCCTGGGATTGGTTACAAGGGACAGATGCCAAAGACTCTTGAAGAACAGTACGGCAGTAGAAGTAGGTAGAGGTAATTAGTAGTAGTAAAAATAAGGCCAATAATAGAGATAATAGCAGCAGTAGTAGTAGAAGAGGAAATGGAAGAAGTAGAAGTAGTAGGGGTAAGAGTAGAAGTAATAGTAGTAGTAGAGGTACTAGTAGTGTTGTTAATCCTCCCCCTCTCCCTTCCCATCCCCTCAGCACTGTACTCATCCACTCAACTGTATATATCTTCATTACTCTGTTTATTTTGTTAACGAGATGTACATATCACCTTGATTAAACTGTAAACCCGTCAAAGGGCAGGGACTGTCTCTATCTGTTACCGATTTGTACATTCCAAGTGCTTAGTACAGTGCTCTGCACATAGTAAGCGCTCAATAAATACTATTGAATGAATGAATAATAGCAGGAATAGTAGTAGAGATACTTGTCGCGGTACTAGTAGTAGAAGTAATGGAGTAGTAAAATTAGTAGAGGTAATAGTAGTAGAGGTAGTAGGGGTAAGATTAGAAGTAATGTAGTAATAGAGGTACTAGTAGTGTTGGTAATAGTAGAAGTAATAACAGTAGTAATAGTAGCAGAGGGACTTGTCGCAGTATTAGCAGTAGAAGAAATGGGATAGTAAAAATAGTAGAGGTAATACTACGAGTAGTAGAAGTAATAGTAGAAGTAATAGCAGTAGTAATAGTAGTAGAGGGACTTGTCGCAGTATTAGCAGTAGAAGAAATGGGATAGTAAAAATAATAGAGGTAATACTACGAGTAGTAGAAGTAATAGTAGTAGTAGAAGTAGTAGTAGTAGAGGTAATAGAAGTAATAGTAGTAATAGTATTGGCAGTTGTAGAGTAATAGTAGTAGTAGAAGTAGTGATGGTAGTAGTAATAGTAGGAGTAATAGCTGTAGTGGTAGTAGTAGAGGTCATAGTAGCCGTAGTAATAGAGGTAATGGTAGTAATAGAGGTACTAATGGCAGTAGTAGTTAGAGGTAATAGAAGTAATAGCAGTAGTAGTAGTAGAGGCATTAGTAGTAACAGTAGTAGAAGTACTAGCGGTAGCGGTAGTAGGAGTGCAGATAATAGCAGTAGAAGTAATAGCAGTAGAAGTAGTAGAAGAAGTAATGGCATTAATAACGGTAGTAGAGGTGACAGTATGAGTAGTGGTAGTCGTAGTAGAAGTAATAGCACCAGTAGAGGTACTAGTAGCAGTAGTAGATGAAGAGGTAATGGCAGAAATAAAAGTAATAGAGGTAATAGTAGAAGTAGTAGAAGTAATGGTAGTTGTAGTAGAGGTAATAGTAGACGTGATGGCAGTAGTAGTAGAAGTCATGGCAGTAGTAGAGTAATAGTAGTAGAAGAAGTAATGGTAGCAGCAGTAGAGGCACTAGGAGCAGTAGTAGAAGTAATGGCAGAAGTAAAAGTTGTAGAGGTAATAGTAGTTGTAGAAGTAGTGGCAGTGGTAGAGGTAATAGTAGAAGTAATAGCAGTAGTAGTAGAAGTATTGGCAGAAGTACAGTAATAGTAATAGAGGTGACGGCGGTAGTAATAGTAGAAGAAGTAATAGCAGTAGTAGTAGAGGTCGCCGTAGCCGTAGTAGTAGAAGTCATGGTAGTAATAGCAGAGGTACTAATGGCAGTAGTAGTAGAGGTAATAGAAGTCATGGCAGTAGTAGTAGTAGAGGTAATAGTAGTAACAGAAGTAATAGTAGTAGAAGTACTAGCATTATTGGGAGTAGGAGTGCAGATAATAACAGTAGAAGTAAGAGCAGTAGAAGTAGTAGAAGAAGTAATGGCATTAGTAGCGGCAGTAGAGGTGATAGTATGAGTAGTGGAAGTGGGAGAGGCCCATTTGGGAAATGGACTGTGTCTAACCAGATTAGCTTGCATTCATTCGTTCATCCCATCATATTTATTGAGCGCCTACGGTGTGCAGAGCACTGTACTAAGCGCTTGGAAAGTACAATTCAGCAACAAATAGAGGCAATCCCGACCCAACAACGGGCTCACAGTCTCTACCCCAGATCTTAGTACAGTGCCTGGCGCATAGTAAGCGCCCAATAAATACCATAAATATATGTTTCTCTAGTAATTATTGAACATCTCCTTTGGAAATCTATGTAGTGGTATAGGAGATTGGTGGGTTCGATTTGTCAAATAGCTACCTCGTAAATTCGTGTAAATATTTTTCGATAAGTAGTCAGCGATCGCTTAAATTCTCAACCTCCGATGTCTTCCCTTTGGCGACCTTATCACCTGAAACCGTTGAGAGGCGTCCGATTTTCTAGGCCTCCTTTTTCAGAGATTCTGTAATCTCGGTCTTTAGAAAGTGGAAGGTGTCCGGTGGAAACTTCTACTTGATTGTTTTTTCCTATTAAAAGCCCCGGTCAGGTAATCAGACTGGCGGATATTAGTTCTGGAGGTGACTTTGTTGTTGTTTTCTAGCTCAGCTGGCAAGAGTCATCAGGAGATCTGTCAGTCGGGCGTATTTGCATATCTCATCTCTTTCTCTAATTAGTAGTTTAAAAATCATGTCCCAGTTTTTACGCTTGGATAAATATCCGTCATAATCTAAATCACTAAAGTGGCGGTTCACGTTAAGTTGTCCGTGCCTCTCAGGTATTCCGCCCTCCTTTTCAATCTGAGCTTCAAGCTGAGTCCGCTTCACGAGGAAACTGTCCTCCCAAATTAATAAGTGGTATTTATTGAGCACTTACTGAGTGCAGAATGCTGTGCTCAGCGCTTGAAAGAGTACAACGCAACGTAGTTGGCAGTCCACGATTTGTAATCCGTCAATCAATGGTATTTATTATGTGCAGGGTACTGTAGTAAGGGCATAGGATATTACAATACAAGGCAGTCATGATTTGGGATCGATCCATCCATCAATGCTCTTTATTGAGCGCTTACCAGGTGGAGAGCAGTGTACTATAAATGCTTAGGAGAATACAATATAACTGTATTGATGACACATTCCCTGCCCACAGTGAGCTTACCAAGTAACACACGTATAAAATACTGCCCAAATTTTAGAAGATGCTTTTGGCAAACGCTGCACGGTTAATATTCTAATTCCAAAGCGATTCCGAGGACTATCTCGGTGCTGCTTTTGGGTGTCAACTTGAGTAGATGCAGCCAGGTGGGGAGTCGTGATTAAAGCATGTAGAAATTGTTTTCAGTGAAGAACTTGGAGATCTGGGGCAACAGAAGCTCTACTTTTTACTCTAGAGCTTAGTAAAATTCCTGGAAGATAGTAAGCGCTTAAGAAATACCATAAAAAATGCAACAACCCTCCCTCGGCCCCACAGAAACCCAACAACCATGTCAACAATGAGTCGTATTCATTGAACACTTGCTGTATGCAGAGCACTGTACTAAGCACTTGGGGGAGAACAATATAATCATTTAACAGACCCATTCCCAGCCCACAGTGAGCTTACAATCTAGAGGGGGAGAAAGACATTAATATAAATAATATGTATACGTAGTGGATAGAGCACGGATCTGGGAGTCAGAAGGTCATGAGTCCTAATCCTGGCTCTGCCACTTGTCTGTTGTGTGATCTTGGGCAAGTCACTTCACTTCTCTGAGCCTCAGTTCCCTCATCTGTAAAATGGGGATTGAGACTGTGAGCCCAAAGTGGGTCAGGGACGATGTCCAACCCGATTTGCTTGTATACACCCCAGTGATTAGTACACTTCCGGGAACCTAATAAACTCTTAACAAATGCCATTATTCTTCTTCTTCTTACTATATGTAAAGTATAAATGTATGTATAATAATAATATAAATGATATGTACATAAGTGCCGTGAGGATGGGGAGGTGGTTGGATGTGATTACAGGGAGCAAGTAAGGGTGATGCAGAAAGGAGTGGGAGAAGAGGAAAGGAGGGCATAGTCAGGGAAGGCTTCTGGGAGGAGATGTGCCTTCAATAAGGTTTCAAAGGCAGGGAGAGTAATCGTCGGTTGGAAATGGAGAAGGAGGATGTTCCAGGCCAGGGGCAGGATGTGGTCGAGAGGTTGGCGGCGAGATAGATGAGATCGAGGTACAGTGACTAATTTGGCATTAGAGGAGAACAGCGAGGTGAGGTAGGAGAGCCAAGGTGATTGAGTGTTTTAATGCCAGTGGTAAAGAGTTTCTGTTTGATGCGGAGGTGGGTGGAGTTTCTTGAGCGGGGAAACACGTCCTGAGCGTTTTTGAAGAAAAATGATCTGGGCAGCAGAGAGAAGCATCGACTGGAGTGGGGAGAGACAGGAGGCAGGGAGGTCAGTAAGGAGGCTGATGCAGGTGAGTTAGGAGCAGTGCTTGGATTAATGCGGTAGCAGTTTGGATGAATTAGGGTGGATTTTAGCAAAATCGTGCAGGTGGAACCGACAGGATTTAGTGATGGAATTGAATAAGTGGGTTGAATGAGGGAGCGGAGTCAAGGATAACGCCAAGGTTACGGACTTAGGAGACAGGAAGGATGGTGGTGCTGTCTACAGTGATGGGAAATGAGGGGAAGGACAAGGTTTGGTTGGGAAGATAAGGAGTTCTGTTTAGGACGTGTTAAGTTTGAGGGGATGACAGAGCGGGAGGAGAAGAGAGACTGCCGAGAGGGAGAGAGATATGGGCTGGAGATGCAAATTTGAGAATCATCTGTATGGAGGTGGTAGTTGAAACCATGAGAGAGAATGAGTCCTCCAAGGGAGTGAGTGTAGATGGAGACTAGAAGGGGACCCAGAACTGAACCCTGTGGGACCCCCCCCCCCCCCACAGTTTGGGGTGTGAGGCAGAAGAGGAGCCCATGAAGGAGACTGAGAATGAATGTCCAGAGAGAACCAGGAGAGGATGATGTCAGTGAAACCAAGGTTGGATAATATTCTGAAAAACTTTGCTAAGCCCTCCAAATTGGTTCCATGAAGATAGAAGGTTAAACAGAAGAGTACTAAGTGAAGTTAATCTTTCCCTAAGAAATAATGTCCAATTTCCCTTAATTTGCAATACATCTTCACTTAGTTGTCCCCAAGAACCTTAAGCTCATATCTATCTTGTCTTGTCTTATGCTGTTGAGTCATCTCCGACCCACAGGGATGCCATGGACATATCTCTCCTAGAATGCCCCACTCTCCATCTGTAATCATTTTGGTAGTGGATCCATAGAGTCCTATCTACTGATAAATATATATGTATATATGTAGTTGTATTCTGTACCCCCTTCCTGGCTTGCTCAATAAATACCACTGATAGATTAAATACTGTTGATTTATCTTCCACAACATAAGTGGGGATTCAATATCTGTCCTCCCTTGTACTTAAACTGTGAGGCTTATTTGGGGAAGGGATGTATTTGACTTGATTAACTTGTATCTACCTCAGTGCTTTAAACAATACTTGATACCTAGTGAGCGCATAACTAATATCAAAAGAATGATGATGATGATAATATTTTCAAGATATGTCCCTTCCCCGACACTCAAGCAGCTGCCCCATTTTTTTTAATGGAGTTCGTTAAGCTCTTCGTATGTGCCAGACACTGTACTAAGTCCCGGGGTCGATACAAGATAATCAGGTTGGATACAGTCCCTGTCCCACATGGGACTCACAGCCTTAATCACCATTCTACAGATGAGGGCACTGAGGCCCAGAGAAGAGAAGTGACTCGCTCAAGGCCACACAGCAGATGAGTGGCAGAGCTGGGATTAGAACCCAGGTCCTCTGACTCCCAGGCCCCAGCTCTAACCACTAGACCACACTTCTCTCCCCACTTCCTCCACTTTGGCCTCTTTGAGCCACGATCTGTTCATGTCACAGTTAGACTGTTGAATCCACCTCCCCGCTCTCGTCAGTGGCTCCAGCTTCTCCCCCATCAGTCTGTCCCGTAGCTTCTGTCCGAATTGTATTTCCGATTCGTCATTCGTCGAATGCATCTTGCCATTCCTCAAAAGGCTCCAATGGCCCCCTTAGCCAGTTGGGGTCTTCTGGGGGAGTGGGTCAATCTCACGTTTAGAGTATACACTCAAGGGATCTCTTTCTCTTTGTTGCTGGAACGGAGATGCGAAGAACCACCTGGGTTCTAATACCTTGTCTGCTGTGACTTGTCTGCTGTAGGACTTGTCTGTGTCGCTTCTCTGGGCCTCAGTAATTCTTCTGTAAAATGGGGATTAAGACATCGCCTTGATTCTATTTAGTTGCCATTGTTTTTACGAGATGTTCTTCCCCTCGACGCTGTTTAGTGCCATTGTTCTTGTCTGTCCGTCTCCCCCGATTAGACTGTAAGCCCGTCAAACGGCAGGGACTGTCTCTATCTGTTGCCGACCTGTTCATCCCAAGCGCTTAGTACAGTGCTCTGCACATAGTAAGCGCTCAATAAATACTATTGAATGAATGAACTGGGAGCCCAATGGGGAAATGGACTGTATCCAATCTGATTAGCTTGTGTCTACTCCAGCGGTTAATACAGTGTCTGGCAAATAAAAAAGCGCTTAAAGTGTCATAAAGAAAAGAAAAGATCTTGAGTGCAATAACTCTGTTGTACTGTGCTCTCTCAAGTGCTTAGTACATGGTCTGCACACAGTAAGCACTCAATAAATACCACCGATTGACTGCTTGATCCTGACTGATTACCCATTCGACTTTTTCCTCGACGAACTAATAGCATCCATGGATTTTGCAAGATTCGAGGAGCAAACCAGTTTTGGTGTGGAGCTATCATGAACAACGGGCTTTGAAGTCCAATTCAAAGACATTCTTTTTTTTGTGGTATTTGTTCAGCGTTTACTGTGTGAAAGGCCTTGTTCTTAGCGCTGGAGTAGATATGAGCTAATCAGATTGGACACGTCCCCTGTCCCCCGTGAGGCTCATGGTCTTATCCCCATTTTATAGATGAGGTAAATGAGGCCCAGAGTAGTGAAGTGACTGGCCCAAAGTCACTCGGCGGACAAGGGACAGAGTCAAGATCCAAACCCATGACCTTCTGATGCGCAGGCCCATGCTTTATTCACTAGGCCAGGCTGCTGAATTAGGTTGGACGCTGACCCTGTCCCGCAAGGAGCTCACAGTCTAAGTTGGAAAGAGAAGAGAACTGAGACCTAGAGATGTTAAGGGACTTACTCGCTGAAGATCACACAGCATGCTCTGACTCCCAGGCCTGACTCTTTTCACTCTCTCCATTGCCTGATTCTTTCCACTAGGCCATCCTGCTTAATTGTAATGAGAGTAATAATTGGGGCATTTGTGAAATGCTTATGCTGTGCCAAGCACTGTACCTGTTGGGATATGTGCAAGATAATCAGGTCCCACTTGGGGCTCACAGAATAAGTAGGAGGGAAAACAGGTATTGAATCCCTATTTTGCAGATGAGGGAACTGAGGCCCAGAGAAGTGAAGTGATTTACCCAAGGTCACACAGCTGACAAGTGGCAGAGCCGGGATTAGAACCGAGGCCCTCAGGCTCCCAGGCCTTTTTTCTTTGCATTAGACCACTCTGCTTCCCCAAATTTTCTGCAATTTGATCACTTAAGCTCACAGAAATGGAAAGTTAAACCACCTTTGACGTTTGTAATAGCCTGTTCAATATCAAATTTAGCTTTAGCTCCCGAGGATGTTTTACATTGTTAACTGAGGTGAACCTGTGTAACTACCTCCTCCCCGGTCTACTTCAAAATCAAGAACACCATCTTCATCTTCAAGGTTATTGATTGAGCGCTTTCTTTGTCCCAAGTCCTGTATTAGATCCCTGGGGAGGTTCAGAGAAAATGAATTTGACCCACTCCCTTACCCATCGAAGGAAGCCAGACAAGCATGGAAATAATGCTCTGTCAATTCAACATTGTAAATTCAAATATCATCTTTTCAACACCAGAAGCAAGAGTTTTCTGGCCCAGAAAACAGACGGAAGCATCAATCTTCCTGATCAACATTTAGTCTGAGAACACGCTGGTGGCAAGAGTGGAGCAATTACCCTGGGAATTTGACCCAGGAAGACAGCTAATTTGAGTAATCAGAAGAAAAACTCCACAAACTCTCCGCAAAAGCAGAATTTTGTGAGGGGGAGTTTGTAGGGGTGAAATGAATTTTGGGTCCTGAATTACTTGGCTAGCTGCTTCCATTCTCCAATTACCCACTGTCTGTGAAGGGGCAGATTCAGGGTATCTTGAAATTCTCTATTCAGATTCTCGCATTGCCTCTGATTAATTGATGGATCAGAAACCATGTAATTAGTATCCCTCAGTTCTTGGGGTGATTTCCCCTAAAGAGGACGGGCTGGGACCTCTGTTGCTAGTAACGATAAACCCAAACCAACTGATCGTTGTGAGCAGGGAATGTCACTGTTTATGGTTGTATCATACTCTCCCAAGTGCTTAGTACAGTGCTCTGCACACAGTAATGCTCAGTAAATACATTTGAATGAATGAATGAATAGTCCTAAATTCCAGAGAAGCTTAATTGGTGGGAAGAGTTTGCTTGACTTGAATATTCCCTGACCGATGAAAGATCTAGTTACTTTCACCAGAAAATCCTTGTCTCTCATCGGAGCAGTGTGTGGCTGCCTTTTCCTTTTGGGTGGAGGGATTGTTTTCAATCCCAGCAATGGGATTCAGGTTTGCACTGGGATTCAGTTTTTTTAATGCCATTTCATCCATTTTCCCTTTTTTTTTCCTCTAATGTAAAGGATCAGGTGTTACTTTTTGTTCATTTTCTTTTAATGTTCTTCAGTCGTATACATTGTGTTGTCATTTGCCCTTAAGCCACTTTGCAGTTATCAATATTATTATTGTTATTGGTTCTAACCCTTGTTAAGTACTCACTCTGAGCCAAGCACAGTATTAAGCACTTGTATTGATAATAATTGGGGTATTTGTTAAGTGCATACTATGTACCAAGCACTGTACTAAGTGCTGGGATAGATACATAATAGTCAGATTGGACATAGTCCCTGTCCCACATAATAATAATAATGATGATGGCATTTGTTAAGCACTTACTATGTGCGAAGCACTGTTCCAAGCACTGGGGGGGGGGTGATACAAGGTGATCAGGTTGTCCCACGCGGGGCTCACAGTCTTAATCCTCATTTTAGAGATGAGGTAACTGAAGCACGGAGAAGTGAAATGATTTGCCTAAGGCCAGGCAGTAGGCAAGTGGGAGAACCAGGATTAGGACCCAGGTCCTCTGACTCCCAGGCCCAGGCTCTATCCCATAGACCAGGCTATTTATTAGAAATAAGAGAAGCAGCATGGCCTAGTGGAATGGCCAGAGGGTTAGGGGCCTCCAGGGCCCGTGAAGGGCAGTATAGCAGTCGAAGATACCAAAAACTAAGGTTCAGGCAGGGGTAAGAGCTATCTGCCTTTGGTCTTATGATTATGGTATTTTAATTATGGTATTTATTAAGCACTTACTATATACCAAGGCACTGACCTAATTGCCCCCTACCCCACCTCGCTACTTTCCTATCACAACCCAGACCACACGCTTTGCTCCTCTACCGCCAACCTTCTCACTGTACCTCCATCTCGCCTATCTCGCCGCTGACCTCTCGCCCACGTCCTGCCTCTGGCCTGGAACGCCCTCCCTCCTCATAATCGACAGACAATTCCTCTCCTTCCCCTCGTTCAAAGCCTTATTGAAGGCACATCTCCTCCAAGAGGCCTTCCCTGCCTCTTTTCCTTTTCTTCCACTCCCTTCTGCGTCGCCCTGACATGCTCCCTTTATTCATCCCCTCTCCCAGCCCCACAGCACTCATGTCCATATCTGTCATTTATTTACTTATTTCTATTATTTATGTATATCTATTGTCTCTCTCCACCTCTAGACTGTAAGCTCACTGTGGGCAGGGGAATATGTCTACTTATCGTCTGTCGAAATCGCCCGAGCTCTCAGTACAGTGCCTTGCACATGGTAAGCACTCAATAAATACAGTCGATTGAATGATGAGCTTACAGTTTAGAGGATCAGGTTCTGAATCCTGTGCTGGATATGGGGAATGTGAATAGTGAAGAAATGTGCAGTCCTGGAATGGTATTTGTTAAGCACTTACTAGATGACAGGCACAGTTCTAAGCTCTGGGCTAGATATAAGATAATCAGGTTGGACACAAGCCCTGTCCCACATAGGGCTCACAGTCTTAACCCCCATTTTATAGATGAGGGAACTGAGGCCCAGAGAAGTGAAGCGACTTACCTGAGGTCACCCAGCAGACAAAAGGTGGAGGTGGAATTAGAACCCATGACCTCCTGACTCCCAGGCCTGGGCTCTATCCAGTAGGTCACGCTGCTTCTCCTGTAATGATGTGTGTGTTCTAATATAAAAACCCATCATCTCGGAGGAATGGTGGGAACACCGCTAATAAATATGCCTCCTTTCCTGAGCCTCCTCCCAAACACCTCCCTTGCTCTTTTTTTCTGTGGTATTTGTTAAACGCTTACCATGGGTCCAGCACAGTTCTAAGCGTTGGCATAGGTACAAGTTAATTAGGTCAGGCACGGTCCCTGTCCCGTATGGAGTTCACAGTCTAAGTCGGAGCGAGACCCGCCATCTCCATCTTACAAATGAGGCAACTGGAGTGCAGAGAAGTGAAGTGACTTGCGCAAGGTTACACAGCAAGCCATTGGCAGAGCTGGGGATTGGGTCCTTCTGAGGCCCGATCCCATTCCCTCTCCACCAGGCCATGCTGCTGTTGGCTTAGAGGTCGGGATTGAGGTCACAGATGCTCCCCTCCCAGGGGAAAGGGGAGGAAATGAGGAACTGGGTGGCTTGAAGGGGCAAGGGGAGACTTGACATGGGTGGGGGTCCTGGGGCCATCTGGTCAGCGTAGGGGAGACCGGGGGCGGGCCGGGCATTTGGTGTAACAGGTGGCAGGCTGGTGTGCATCCCCGGAAAACCACAATGACTCAGAACTGCACGCTGCGGTGGCCCAAAGGGTAGACGGAATATTAAGTATGGCTGCTCAAACCCTGTGGTTGGAAAAAAAAAAAACGGGGTTAGTAATTTGTAAATGAATCCACTTCTTTCCCTCAACTACATACGGATTCTAGATTGGCAAAGCTCTCTTGGCCGTCGGCCTCCGGGAGATGGAGATTCCTGCAGCCGCTTCCTCGGAATTTTCATCTTTTATTGGAAGGAACTCTGCTAGCCTGGTGGAGGTGGGATGGGCCGGCTTGAATGTGGAAATCCAAAGACCAAGCAGACGGTCCTGAGCTTCCGTCGGCTCTCTCAAGCGCTTAGCACGCTGCTCTGCACACAGTAAGCGCTCAATAAATACGACTGAAAGAATGAATGAGTGAATGATTTCTCAAGTTGGAAATGGATTTTTTCCTTTCAAGTTTCCTCCTCAAGCATTTCTTACTGCTGATTCTCTCAAGGAAGGAGTGGGTGTAAGAAATGACCTTTGAAGTGCTAGGTGGTATCATGAGCATTGTAATGAAATAATAACAACAACAATAGTAATAGTAATAATGATGATGAGAATGGTATTTGTAAAGCACTTACTAAGTGTCAAACACCATACTAATAATAATTATGATATCTGTTAAGCACTTACTGTGTGCCAGGCACTGTTCTAAGCACTGGAGTGGATACAAGCAAATCAGGTTGGACAAGTTCCCTGTCTCTCAGGCTCAATCCCCATTTTACAAATGAGGTAACTGAGGCACAGGGAAGTGAAGTGACTAGCCCAAGGTCACACAGCTGACAAGAGATAAGATAATCAAGTCCCACGTGAGGTTTACAGTCTAAATAGCAGGAGAAAGGGCAACGAATCCCCATCGGGCAGATGTTGTAACTGAGGCACAGACTTACCTAAGGTCACACAGCAGACAAGTAAAGCAGCGTGGCCTAGGATTAAGAAGGACCTGTGTCCTACTCCTGACTCAGCTACTTTTCTGCTGTGTGACCTTGGACAAGTCACTTCGCTTCTCCACGATTGGGAAGCAACACGGCATAACAGATAGAGCACAGACCTGGGAATCAGAAAGTCATGGGTTCTAATCTTGGATCTGACACTTGTCTGCTGAGTGGCCTTGGGCAAGTCACTTCACTTCTCTGTACCTCAGTTTCCTCATCTGGAAAATGGAGATTGAGCCTGGAAGCCCCACGTGGGACAGGGACTCCGTCCAACCTGATTTGCTCGCATCTACCCCAGAGCTTAGTACAGTGCCTGGAACACAGTAAGCGCTTAACAAATATCAGAATTATTATTACTATTATTAAAACTGTGAGCCCCATGTGGGACAGGGACTGTGTCCAACCTGACTTGCTCGTATCTAATCCAGCACTTAGTATGGTATCTGGCACACAGCGCTTAAATATCAGAATTATTATTATTACTATTATGAAGACTGTGAGCCCCATGTGGGGACAGAGACTGTGTCCAACCTGATTAGCTTGTATCTTCCCAGTGTTTAGAACAATGCCTGATATATAGTAAGCGCTTAAATATCATAGAAATAAAAAAAACAAGTGGCAGAGCCGGGCATAGAACCCAGGTCTTCTGACTTCTGGGCCTGGGCTCTTTGATTAGGCCATGCTGCCTCACTATATCATGTGCACCGTACACACTGTACTGAGCAGAGTATACCGGGAACACGATAGAACACAGTCTGTTGTACAACAGCCAAAACCAACACCTTTGAAACTTCTCCTAAAAATACTTATTGTGGTTAGTTGCTGATCACGTTGGGAGGCTTTAAAACTTGGCACTCTTAAGATTTTTTTTCCTCTAATCCAAGCACATTTCACTTGCTTTTGTAATGAAGAACAGGCCTCCTCAACTGCACTGCAGTCGAAAATGGGGTTCTGCCGATAATTACGGTACTTCTTAAGGGCTTTCTATGTGCCAAGCACTGTTCTGAGTGCTAGAGTAGATAGAAGAGCATCAGGTCAGACACAGTCTGATAAAGTTCGGCGTCCTATGAAGAGGTTGGAGTCTTGATGTGGAGGGATTTTATAGAGGCCAGAATTTTGGCTCCTTCATGCCTATTTGTCAATGTTGTGGGCAGAGAATGTGTCTGTTTATTGTTGTATTGTATGTACCCCGCCCCCCGTCCGGCGCTTCATACAGTGCTTTACACATAGTAAGCGCTCAATAAATACTACTGAATGAACGAGCGAATGAATGGATTGGCTTTTAAGGAAGATTCAGCACCTGTAGGGATCATGTTAGTGTGGACATCCGTGTTCAGTCAATCTGTTGTATTTATTGAGTGCTTCCTGTGTGGAGACCACTGTACTGAGCGCTTGGGAGACTACAATATAAGAGTTGGTAGACACGCTCCTTGCCCACAGTGAGCTTATAGTCTAGAAGGGGAGACAGACATTTAAAGAAATAAATAAACCGAATTAAACCCTGAGCTGATCCACTGGTGGGCAGATATAAAGTGAACAAGGGATTCTCTTGTTCAGGAAGTCTTTCTAAAATCCAAAATTCTAGAGCAAACAGGGTGGCCGAGTGGGAAGAGCCACAGGCTGGGAATCTGAGGACCGTGGTTCTAATACTGACTCCACCTCTTGGCTGCTGGAGACCTTGGGCAAGTCACTTCACTCCTTCGGGCCTCACTCAGTATCATCACCTATAAAATGGGGATTAAATCCTTCTCTCTCCTTTGACTTTTGTCACTGAATCAATAAATTGGGAAATCCCTTTAATCCAAATGAAATCAGGAGAAGCTTTGATAGAAACTTAAAATGTCACAAATGAAGCTCATCCTAAGAATTCCTCCCGGCTTCTTCAACAGAGACTTCTTTATTATAATTTGTTTTTTTCAGAAGGGATAAAGGGACAAATCAAAATCACAAACTCTGAAGTACTTTCTTGTTTGTTTAAGTCAAAGTGGGGAGGTCCTGAGTTCAAAATAAGGTTAATAATAATAATATTCATGGTATTTGTTAAGCATTTATTTTGTGCCAAGCTTTGTACTAAGCCCTGGAGTTGATAAATGATAATCTGGTCTCCTGGTCCCACATGAGGTTCATGGTCTAAGGGAGAAAGAAAACATGTATTTGATCCTCATGTTACTAATAAATAAATTGGGGCCCCAAAGAGTGAATGTCTTGCCCATGATCACAGAGAAGGCAGATGAAGCAACAAGGCTTCGAGAAGCAAAATGGCCTAGTGGGTAGAACTTGGGTCTGGGTGTCAGAGGACCTGGATTCTAATCCCGACTCTGCCACTTGTTTGCCTTGTGACCATGGGCAGGTCACTTCATTTCTCTGTGCCTTAGTTACCTCATCTGCAAAATGGGGATTAAAACTGTGAGCCCTATTCAGGACATGGACTGTGTCCAATCACTTAACTACTCTGTGCCTCAGTTACCTCATATGTAAAATGGGGATTAAGTCTGTGAGCCCCCTGTGGGGCAACCTGATTACTTTGTATCTACCCCAGCACTTAAAACAGTGCTTGGCATATAGTAAGTGCTTAACAAATACCATTATTATTATTAGCTTGTACCTATTTTAGTACTTAGTACAGTGCCTGGTACATAGTAAACACTTAACAAATAACCCAAAAAGGTGGCAGAACCAGAATAAGAACTCATGTTTTCTGACTCCCAGGCCTTTACTCTTCCCACTAGGCCACACTGCTCCCCAGTGTGGCCTAGTGGATAGAGCATGGGCCTGGGAATCAGAAGGCTCTGGGTTCTAATTCCGGCTCTGCCACTGTCTGCTGTGTCACAAATCATTTAACTTCTCTGGGCCTAATTTACCTAATCTTTAAAATCGGGGTTACTGTGAGCCCCATGTGGGATATGGCTACAACCTAGTTATCTCGTATCTACTCCAGCACTTAGTACAGTGTCTGGCACATAGTAAGTGCTTAAATACCATAAAATAAACAAAAAAAGAAAAACTGCTTCTAATGGCTTCCAAGCGTTCTTTCCAGTAGGCCACAATCCTTTGACTGGTTCCAAGATTACAATGAGCTTTGATCTCTTTATGCTGTAGGCTCATTGTGGGCAGGGGAGGTGCCTGTTATATTGCACTCTCCCAAGCATGCAGTGCTCTGCACTCAGTAAGTGCTCCATAGATACGATTGATCGATTGCTTGTTAGTGGCAGTGAGAATTCTGAGGAAATAAAGGGGCAATTTCAAGAAAGAGTAGCCTCTTTCTCACCTTCCCCCTTCTTGATGGGAGAGAAATGTTTGCACAGGTAAATGATCACAGTCTGAATGGAGCTGTGTGTCTCCACTGTAAGTATGTGAACTCCCTAGACTGTGAGCTCATTGTGGGCAGGGAATGGTTCTACCGACTCTATTGTGCTGTACTTTCCCAAGTAAGGAGTACAGAGCTGAGCACACAAGAGGAACTCATTAAATACCACTGCGTGAATGAATCTCTCTACCTGTCAGGGCAGGAAATTCATTTATCAGGTGCAGAGGCAAGCTATAAGCAGAGCAACAATGTAATAATGTGTCAAGAAAGTATCTTGCTGCCTTCTAAGATACTGTAAACTTCTTTCCTTTAATTTGATATATCTATATTTTAAGATCCATGAAGTCTGAGTTGTGATTTATAGGAAGAATCTGACTACAGCTGGTGCACTTCTGGATATTTTATGGCAAATTATTCTCAGATTACTCTTTAATGCATAAAGGTTTGCCTGTTGTCTAAGCCTTCTGTGTCATATCGAAACCTTTCAGTCTTGATATGAAACAGCTGGGTAAGTCAACTCAACAACGACAAAGTATGCAGAGCAGAAATAAGAAGTGAAAAGTTCTTACTGCTGGGGCAATGGCACAAGCAGGTTTTTCCCCCTCTTCTTTTCTAAAATGATATTTATTATTACTATTAATATTGTTAGTGTAGTAATACTAAGTGTGGCATTTGTTAAACACTTGCTATGTGCCAGGCACTGTACTAAGCACTGGAATAGATACAAGCTGATCAGGTTGGACACAGTCCAGGTCCCACCTGGCGCTCACAGTCTCAATCCCCATTTTACAAATGAGGAAAGTGAGGCACCGAGGAGTTAAGCAACTGGCCCTAGGTCACAGAGCGGACAAGTGGTGGAGCCAGGATGAAAATCAATCAATCCATCAATAGTATTTATTGAGCATTTATTATGTGCAGAGCACTGTGCTAAGCACTCGGGAAAGTACAGTACAACAATATAACAGGTATATTCCCTGCCCACAGCAAGCTTACTGATTAGAGGAGGAGGCAGGCAATAACATAAATAAATTATGGATATGGACATAAGTACTGTGGAGCTGGTGGGAGAGTGAATAAAGGGAGCAAGTCAAGGTGACGCAGAAGGGAGTGGGAGAAAAGGAAAAGGGGAAGGCCTTTGGAGGAGATGGGCCTTCAATAAGGCTTTGAAGGGGGGAGAGTCATTGTCTGTCGGATATGAAGAGGGAGGACATTCAAGGCCAGAGGCAGGATGTGGGCGAGAGGTTGGTGGTGAGATAGATGAGATTGAGGTACAGTGAATAGGTTAGCACTAGAGGAGCAAAGGGTGTGGGTTGGGTTGTAATAGGAGAGCAGTGAGGTGAGGTAGGAAGGGGTAGGGTGATGGAGGGCTTTAAAGCCGTAGGTAAGGAGTTTGATGTGGAGATGAATGGGCAATAACTAGAGATTTATTAAGGAGTGGAGAAAACTGGGTGAACGTTTTTATAGAAAAAAGATCCGGACAACAGAGTGAAGTATGGACTGGAGTGGAGAGAGACAGGAGGCCGGGAGGTCGGCAAGGAGGCTGGTGCAGTAATCCAGGCGGGTTAGGATATGCGCTTGTATTAACATGGTAGCAGTTTGGATGGAGAGGAAAAGGTGGATTTTGCCAATGCTGTGAAGGTCGAACCGACAGGATTTAGTGATAGATTGAATATGTGGGTTGAATGAGAGAGAGGGGTCAAGGATAACACCAACGTTTCGGTCTTGTGAGGCAGGAAGAATGGTAGAGCTGTCTATAGTGACGGGAAAGTCAGGGGGAGCACAGGGTTTGGGTGGGACTATAAGGAGCTCTGTTTTCAACAGGTTAAGTGTGAGGTGACGGGAGGACATCCAAGAAGAGATGTCTTGAAGGCAGGGGGAGATGCGAGACTGCAGAGAGTGAGAGAGATTGGGGCTGGAGATTGAGATTTGGGTGTCATGTTAAGTGACATGTTAAGTTAAGATTTGAACATGTTAAGTGTGAGGTGACGGGAGGACATCCAAGTAGAGATGTCTTGAAGGCAGGAGGAGATGTGAGACTGCAGAGAGTGAGAGAGATCGGGGCTGGAGATGGAGATTTGGGTGTCAACCACATAGAGGTGGTAGTTGAAGCCATGGGAGCGAATGAATTCTCCAAGGGAGCGGATGTAGATGAAGAATAAAAGGGGACCCTGAACTGAATTCATTCATTCAATCATTTATTGAGCGTTTACTCCGTGCAGAGCACTGTATTAAGCGTTTGGGAGAATACAATACAACAATAGACACATTCCCTGACCACAACGAGCTTACAGTCTAAAGGTGGAGACAGTCATAAAGATAAATAAATAAATGAATTATGTACATGGGCATTATAGAAGAGCAGTGCTCTGCCGGATGTCAAGGAGGAGAGAATTCCAGGTGGGAGACAAAAGAGATGGGATTGAGGCATAGTGTGGTATTTTGGCTTGTGAAGAGCAAAACAGAAAATCTGGGCTGTAGTGGGAGAGGAGAGAGCCCCCTTAATCAGTCACCCCACTCTCAGCCCTGCAGAATTTTTGTACTTATCTGTAATTTCATTATATTAATATCTGTCTCCACCTCTTGACTCTAAGCTCGCTCCTGAGCAGCGAATGTGTCTACCAACTCTGTTAAAGTGTACTCTCCCAAGTGTTTAGTACAGTGCTGTGCACACAGTAGGTGCTCAATAAATACCATTGATTGATTGCTAAGTTGTAGGGAGATCAAGCAGCTTAAAGTAAGTGGTTAGGAATTTCGGCTCGATGTGGTGAGATGTACATAGTACAGTGTCGTTGTGGGCTGGGAGTGCTTCTGTTACATTGTGGTGTCATACCCTCCCAAGCGCTTAGACCGTTTGGCACACGGTAAGTGCTCAATAAATACCATAGATTGGTTGATTGTTTTTGTAAGACCATCTGGGTCATTTCCCATGTTCATGAGCTATTTCCTTAAAACTTGAAGCTAAATAGTTTGCCTTGAAGAGCTTTGCCCTTTTTGGTGAGAGGGACATTTAGAAGTTTATTACCATGTTCCTGTCATCCATGGAAGATTGACTGTCTGCCTGTGACGAGGGAGATTCAGTGCAGGGAATTTTTGTTTTGTTTTTTTTTTTGGTTAGGGATGAACGTAAAAGTCGTTGGTCCATTCATTCATTCACTTGTATTTATTGTGCGCTTATAGTGTTCAGGGCACCGTCTAAGTGCTTGGGAGAGTATAATACAACAATAAACAGACCCTTCCCTGCCCACAACGATCTTATAGTCTAGAGGGAGAGACAAACCTTAATATAAATACATAAATAAATAAATTACAGATATAGAAATACATTTCTTCAAATGCCGTTTCCGACCCAGAGCAAGTCTGTGGACACACCCTCTTCAAAATGTCCCATCTTCTGACATGAAGTCATTCCGGTATGCGTGTCCATAGAGTTTTCTTGGTAAAGATATGGAGGTGGTTTACCATTGCCTTCTTCCACGCAATAAAAACTCAAGTCTCTGCCATTGCCTTTGATCGATGTTTTGATCACTCGATCTCTGACTCTTTCCCAGGCCTCTGCTGCTCAAAACAGGTAAATTGACTTTGATGTTTCGGCTTAGACCTTTCCATTCTGGAAAGACCTTTCCATTCATAGCTCTAAGCATCATCAGTGGACGCAAACTCTCCAGCTGATTCATGGAAAGAGAAATAAATTAGAGATAGATGATTAAATTACAGATATGGTTGGTGGTCAGCATGTCCTTGATTCTTCAGTTTTAGTAGCCCACCTCTCTCAGTCCTTGTTTCTTAACTTGATACATATGTCCCATCACAGTTTGTGTAAGCTCCGTTTTGTTATTATAACTGTGAAGAGCTATAGGGTGTCATTGATGATTTCCTGCTTTGCATCAAGTCATTTTTGAATCTGAGTCATTTTCTTCCAATTCATCCTGATGGGGTCTTCTCGCCTCACCCCCGATCTAGTTGGCGGATTCTAGGCAGTTTTTCTGGGAAGGCTCCATTCCTACCTCACCTCGCTACTCTCCTTCGACAACCCACAGCTTAGTGCAGTGCTCTGCACACAATAAGTGCTCAATAAATACCACTGAGTGAAGGAACGAACCCAGCCCACACGCTTTGCTCCTCTAATGCCAACTTTCTTACCGTACTTCAATCTCATCTATCTCACCACTGACCTCTAGCCCAAGTCCTGCCTCTGACCTGGAATGCCCTCCCACCTCATATCCGGCAGATAATTTCTCTCCCCCCATTCAAAACCTTATCAAAAGCACATCTCCTCCAAGAGGTCTTCCCTGACTAAGCCCTCCTTTCCTTTTCTCCCACTCCGTTCTGCGTCACCCTGGCATGCTCCTTTATTCATCACCTCCTCCCTGCCCCACAGCCATTATGTATATATCTGTCATTTTATTTATTTCCATTAATGTATCCCCCTCTAGAAGGTAAAATCGTTGTGGGCAGGGAATGTGTCTGTTGATTGTTGTATTGTGGTCTCTTAAGCATTTAGTACAATGCTCTGCATACAGTGTGTTCAATAAATACAATTGAATGACAACTGACCGGCCCTGTGACTTTGGTCTTTGACATTGACCAAGCACATGGAGCTGGGATTCCTTGTTTGATAGCGTTGCTGGGGCGATGTCATGGAGTATCTGGGAAATTTCTTCATCTTTCAGGAGCCTGATGGCATTGTGTTTTTGATGCTTTGTTTATATTTTACTAGCGCAAGTCTGGAGCTTCTTAGTCCAGACCCCCGTGTCTACTGCAGCTGTGGTGATCCAGATGTCTTTTTGGTTCCTCTGATGGACGTTTATATAATCTCTGAGATGCTACTGTTTAGACCTGGGTACATCATGATTTTCTTCTTTTTTGAAGGAGATGAATACAGCACAGTCACTGAGCTCATGTTGGCCATTGTTATTTAGGGTTCTGGTCCAATGAACTTTTTGCCACTTTCACCATCTTTCCCACTGGCATGTTGAAATAATAATAATAATGATACTGGTATTTGTTAAGCGCTTACTATGTGCTAAGCACTGTTTCTAAGCACTGAGGTAGATACAAGGTAATCAGGTGGTCCAATGTGGGGCTCACAATCATAATCCCCATTTTACAGATGAGGGAACGGAGGCACAGAGAAGTTAAGTGACTTGCCCAAGGTCACACAGCAGACAAGTGGTGGAGGCAGGATTAGAACCCATGACCTCTGGCTCCCCAGCCCATGCTCTTTCCACTAATACACACTGCTTCTCTATCTCCCACCATGATTGGCTTGTAGGTTTTTAGAGTTGACATGAGTCAGCTCATTGGAGGATTTCTCTGTCTCTTCACTGCTTTTTGACACTGTGCGGACATCTGTAATAATAATAATGGTATTTGTTATGTGCTTACTATGTGCCAAGCGCTGTTCTAAGCACTGGGGTAGATACAAGGTAAACAGGTCGGACATAGTCCCTATCCAATGTGGGACTCACAGTCTTAATTCCCATTTTACAGACAAGGTAACTGAGGCATAGAGAAGTGAAGTGACTTGTCCAAGGTCTCTCAGCAGACAGGTGGCAGAGTCTGGATTAGAACCATAGTCTTCTGACTCACAGGCCTGGGCTCTCTCCACTATACCATGCTGCTTCTCCGACCTGTTTAAGCTCATTATGGGCAGGGAATGTGTTTGTTGATTCTATTGCATTGTAGTCTCCCCCAAGTGCTTAGAAGAGTGCTCTGTACATAGTGAGCGTTCAATAAATACCATTGATTAATTGATCTGAGCTAATTATGCCAGCAAAGTGCTTTTGCTGTGAGGCAGCCACGGGGTCCCCAGGAAGTCTGTACAGCCTCTGTTCATATTTGGGGGGGCAGAGACAGACATCATTCTCCCCACCTTCAAATCCTTACCAAAGCCACACCTCCTCCAAGAGGCCTTCTCCGACTAAGCCCTCATTTCCTCTTCTCCCACTCCCTTCTGCTTGAATTTGCATCCTTTATTTCCCCCATTCTCTCAGTCCCACAGCACTTATTACACATAATCATACTTATTGAGAGTCTACTGTGTGCAGATCACTGGGCTAAGTGCTTTGGAGAGTACAACACAACACTATAGCAGACACATTCCCTGCTCAGAGCAAACTTACACATAATAAGTACTTAATAAATAAGATTATTATTATATTATATGCCTATGATGTGGAAGGTATTAGAAGCAGCGTGGTGTAGTGGACACATCCTGGGTCTGGGAGTCAGAAGGTCATGGGTTCTAATCCCAGCTCCACCTTTTGTCTTCTGTGTGATCTTGGGCAAGTCACCACTTCTCTGGCCTCAGTTACCTCATTCATAAAGTGGGTTTGAGACTGTGAGTCCTGTGTGGGACAGGGACTGTGCCCAACCCAATTTGTTTGTTTTCCCCCCCAGCTTTTTGTACAGTACCCAACCTGTAGTAAGCGCTTAACAAATACCATAATTATTATTATTATTATTGTCATCAAACATACATGCTTCTCTTAGCCATAGTCCCACACACTGATAAAAATCTCACCAACAGTAGCTTTCCCTTCAAGCCCAAATACCAGCTATATAAATATCGGGGGTGCACTTTATACTGGCCTCTTATAAAGCCGGGCCATGTGAAACGCAAACCAGTTTACCCCAGGGCTTCATGTAAGGCTTTGCACACTATAAGCACTTAATAAACATAAGTAATACTACAAATAGCTATTTTTTAATGCACAGAGACATTCTTGGCTCTAAGATCAATTTTCCTGTGGGAATCACAAAGTCTCCTTGTGTGATTTAAGCCTTGTTTCCAAAAGGGTCATTGGGCTACACCATAAAAATGTGTAAGGTATAAAAATAGCCACATGAAAGGAGTGTGCTCTTTAAACCACTGCAAAGGACTTTGGAGATTCTGCTTCTGGTTTCTAACTTGCCAGCCTGTGGCTCTAAGCCAAGATAATAACGATGATCTGGCTCAGCTGGGTTGCTTTAATCAACACTGACCTTGGCCAGAAGTTATCTCGTTTGTTATTTCTACCATCATTACTATTGAAGCCATATTATTTATTTTATTTATTAAATATCAATTTGTAATTTTTGTGGATTTCTTTTATTATTGCATTTTCCTTCATTGCGTTAGTGGATAGAGTACGGGCCTGGGAGTCGGAAGGTCATGGGTTCTAATCCCCACTCTGCCACTTGTCTGCTGGGTGACCTTGGGCAGGTCGCTTAACTTCTCAATTCTTCGGTTACCTCATCTGTAAAATGGAGATGGAGATTGTGAGCCCCACGTGAGCCAAGGGACTCTGCCCAATCTGATTTGGTTGTATCCATCCCAGCATTCTTTCTTTCAATCGTATTTATTGAGCGCTTACTGGGTGCAGAGCACCCAGTACAATTGGAAAGTACAATTCAGCAACAGAGACAATCACTTAGTATAGTGCCTGGCACACAGTAGGCACTTAACAAATATCATTATTATTATTATTATTATTGTATTAAGTGTATTCCAGTCACTGGGAAGAAGGATGGGGTAATTACCTGATAAACAACAGACCCAACTCCTTATATTCATGTCTGTCTTCCCCTCTACACCGTAAGCTCATGTGGGTGGGGAATGTGTCTGCTAGTTCTTTTGGATTGTGCTCTCCCAAGAGCTTAGTACTGTGCTTTGTACACTGTAAGCTCTCATTAAGTACGATCGAGTGAATGAATTAGGGGCTGAAAATCTATACAGGGGAAGACAGACCTGAGAGAAAGACTACTACATTGGACAATAAATTCCAGAAAATGGGAGCAATAAGAAATCCAGGAATCAAAACTGAAGACTTGAATCAGTCCCTGGAGGGGCCGATCTTCAAGCTCCTCACTTGCTCTTGGCCACAATCCTTGGACGTCACCCCAACAATCAATCAATCAATCGTATTTATTGAGTGCTTTCTGCATGCGGAGCACTGTACTGAGCACTAAGGAGAGGACAATATAACAGAGTTGGTAGACACTAGCCACAGTCTAGACGGGGGGGACAGACACTATAAAAACATAAATGATGGATAGGGATGTAAGTGCTGTGGGGCTGAGGGAGAGGGGGAACAAAGGGAGCAAATCCAAGGGGGAAGGGAGACGCGAAAGAGTGTGTAGACTTTTTTTGCCCCTTTGTCCTCTTTCATTTTCCAATAGAGGTTAATTTTTCACCTGAGGAAGAACCCCCAATTAAAGAGTACTCAAAGTTTATCAAAACATACAGTCGTTGAAATGACTTTGGAGCGAAACTAGCGGTGAACCATAACTTACTAACTAGCACCAGGACATGTAAATCTGTGGGGTACCATACGTGGGAAGTCCTAAACTGCTTACCTTAGATCTTACTGGACTTCTGAGTGGACTGCTGTTTTATTTTCTTCCCCAGATCATCTCGTTGGCTGTTTTAGATTAAGCCTCTTAAATCTTTGGGGTCTTTTCTACTTATGCCTGATTTAATCTCAAGGAAACAAGAGATCCAGCCCTCTCAGTCTGGTTTTATAAATATGATTAACTAGATGCCGGCAAGTAGTTGTTTGGATGATGTGTCAAATGGGAAATCAGTTTAATGTTACATATTTCACACCTGTATTTCATAGGCTCTTGTGCAAGGGGGAGATATGCACTTCTTAAACTAACCCCTTCCATCGGTCAATGGTATTTATTTATTTATATTAACATCTGTCTCCCCCTCTAGACAGTAAGCTCACTGTGGGCAGGGACTATGTCCGTTTATTGTTATATTGGTTTCTCCCAAGTGTTTAGTACAGTGCTTTGCACACAGTAAGCACTCAATAAATGTGAATGAATGAATGACTATTGAGCACTTACTGTGTGCAGAACACTGTACTAAGCGCTCGGGAGAGTACAATACGACAGAACTGATGGACACATCTTCTGGGCTATAGTTTTTCAGTGCCAGGAGGAGATATGGAGTATAATCTGTATGTTGAAGCAGCGTGGCCTAATGGAAAGGGCACGGGCCTGGGAGTCAGAGGACCTGGGTTCTAATCTTGGCTCTGCCTCTTGTCTGCTATGTGACCTTGGGCAAGTCACTTCACTTCTCTGTGCCTCAGTTGCCTCATCTGTAAAATGGGGATGAATACGTCTGTCTCGTTGCTGACCTCTAGCCCACATCCTGCCTCTGGCCTGGAATGCCCTCCCTCCTCCTATCAGACAGATAATTGCTCTCCCCAACTTCAAAGCCTTATTGAAGCCCATCTCCTCCAAGAGGACTTCCCAGACTAAGCCCTCCTTCCCTCTTCTCCCACTCCTTTCTTCATCGCCCTGACTTGTTCCCTTCATTCATGCTCCCTCCCGGCCCCAAAACACATATGTATATCATATATCTGTTATTTATTGATTTATTTATGCATATCAATCACACATAGGCTATGTGAGCAAGGTGGAAATATGCACTTCTTGAGCTAATCCCTTCCATCATTCCATGGTATTTACTTATTTCTATTAATGTCTGTTTCCCCCTCTAGAATGTGAGCCCATTGTGTGTATGTTGTTGTTTTGTACTCTCCTAAGCGCTTAGTACAGTGCTTTGCCCACAGTAAGGGCTCAATAAATATGACTGAATGAATTAATACCTGTCCTCCCTCCTTCTTGGACTATGAGCCCCATGTGGGACAGGGACTGCGTCCCACCTGATTGACTTGTATCTACCCCAGCGTTTAGAATAGTGCTTGACACCTAGTAAGTGCTTAACAAACACTTTCTTTTTTTTAAAAAAAAAGCAGCATTGCCAACTGGATAGAACATGCCCTTGAGAATCAGGAGACTAGGGTTCTAATTGTGGCTTTGCCGCTAGCCTGCTGTGAGACTTTGGGCAAGGCACTTAACGTCTGCGTGCCTGAGTTTCCTCACCTTGTAAAATGGGGATTAAATGCTTGTTCTCCCTCCCCCTCAGATTGGGAGCTCCATGGGGGACAGAGACCGTGTCTGATCTGATTATATATCTTTCGCAGTGCTTAGCAACCCGTGAACTCTTAACAAAATACCGCAGTTATTAAACCTACGATAGAATTTTTATATTCTCAGAAGGTCTACAAGTGAGTCCTGGAGAATGTAGTTGGGAAAATTCTTGGGCCTTTTCATCTTACCCTTACTCCTGGTTAAAAAGTTCCTTTTCGGTCAGGATGCAGCACTGAGAAATATAAAGGGCTACTAAAGGAACTTTTGCAAAGATCACCCCCCAATTATTTTCAAAAGCTTTGAACTGCGTGATATTCCAAAGTGTGCTATCGCTCTCCTGGCTGAATGAAACAAGAAGCGATTGCTATAAATGTGGAAAATGCAGTACACTCATTCATTGTTATGAGGTGGGTTCTGTTTATCACATTTCTTTCTTTACGGTATTTGTCAAGCACTGGGCTAGATTAAAGATAATCGTGTTGGATGTAATTCCTGTGCCACAGAGGGCTCACAGTCTTAATCTCCATTTTACAGATGAGGTAACTGAGGCACAAAGAAGTGAAGTGATTTGTCCAAGGTCACACAGCAGACAACTGGAGGAGCCGGCATTAGAACTCAGGTCTTTCTGACTCCGAGGTGCATGCTCTATCCATTAGGCCATGCTGCTTCTCTGTAGCAGAAGCTACATCTAGATAAATTTATTTACATAGACCTCTACAACCACCAACTCCCTCACACCTAGCCCATGTCATCTGCTTTCACAGAGAGCAATTCTTCCACAAGCCCAAGGGAGGCTTAGGAAGAAGGGAAAAGCCTCCTTTCTAATTCTTTTTCACTCAATCCGCTTGGACTCTTTTTTGTTGTTGTTGTTATGGTATTTAAGTGCTTACTATGTGCCAAGCAGTGTAATAATAATAATGATGTTGGTATTTGTTAAGCGCTTGCTATGTGCAGAGCACTGTTCTAAGCACTGGGGTAGACACAGGGGAATCAGGTTGTCCCACGTGGGGCTCACAGTCTTCATTCCCATTTTACAGATGAGGGAACTGAGGTACAGAGAAGCAAAGTGACTTGCCCACAGTCACACAGCTGACAAGTGGCAGAGCCGGGATTCGAACCCATGACCTCCAACTCCAAAGCCCGGGCTCTTTCCACTGAGCCACACTGCTGGGGTAGATACAAGCTAAACAGGTTGGACTCATTCCTTGTCCCATATTGAATTCTTATTAATCCCCATTTTATAGATAACTGAGGCACGGAGGAGCAAGGTGACTTGCCCAAGGTCACACAGCAGACAAGAGGTGGAGTCGGCATTAGAACCCAGGTCCTTCTGATTCCCAGGCCCGTGCTCTTTCCACTAGACCACACTGATTCTCTAAATGAATACTAAAAGCCAAGCATTGAATGTGTGAGCTATAAAAAGGGCTTGGAGTAGTCCATTTATGGTAGCTTTTGAAGTGGAGGAGGGGGATTAGTTTACCATGTCAAGTTAAATTATTGTCAATTTGTGCTATGCTGGACTGCGTTTAACCTGTCTTTTTCTCTCTCTCTGTCATTGTAGATTGGCCTGACTATAGTCATTCGGTATAGCTACAGGTAAATCTTTTTTTTTTGGTTCTTCTTTTAAGGAAATCACTGGACAATTTGTACCTTTTGCATTTGGTCCACAATTTTGTCTAAAGTTTTTGCACACCTCATCTGTCGAGGAGAAACTTTCTCTTTTCCCGGTTGTGTTTTGGCCCACTCGGACCAAATCTTTACAGCTGCTTGATTGATCAAGATTTAATCTAACTTGAAGGAATGTGGGTTTATATACTCAGCTGTCAGTCCTGGAATGGCCACTGTTATGAGATCAGACATATTTGTTCAGAGCGATTGCCTACGATTGGTAGATAGATTCTGACTGAGGGATATCCATCGGTCATTAATGGAATGCTGACTCTGTGCAGTGCACTGTACTAAGTGCTCAGAGCATACAAATGCAGTAGAGTTGGTAGACATGACCCCTGCCCTCAAGAAGTTTGCAAACTAGTGGCAAGTTTGCAATCCAGTGTCAAGCAACTCATCTCTCTTATAATATCTAAGCTTCACAGTATCATTGCATTATACTTCCGGGGAAAAATCAACTGTATGTAATAATATTACTACTAATCATCATCATCATAATTGTGGTATTTCTTAAGTGCTTTCTATGTGATGAGCAATGTACTAAGCTCTGGATTGTCTTATGCCGTCGCGTAGTCTCTGACCCACAGTGACGCCATGGACACATCTCTCCCAGAACGCTCCACCTCCATCTGCAATCGTTCTGGAAGTGGATCCAGAGACTTTTCTTGGTAAAAATCCGCAAGTGGCTTACCATTGCCTCCTTCCGCCCAATAAACTTGAGTCTCCACCCTCAACTCTCTCCCGTGCCGCTGCTGCCCAGCACGGCCTTCCACTCGCTAGCCACTGCCCAAGCTAGGAATGGCATGGATAGGCCTCTGCTTGACTCTCCCTCCTCCCTAGTCAAGACTGGTAGAGGACTGGAAACTCTCCAGGTGAGACTCTGAGAGGGGAAGCGCTGGGTTAGAGACAAGATAATCACATCCCACATGGGGCTCACAGTTCAAGTGAGAGGGAAAACATGTACTGAATCGTCATTTGCAGATGAGGGAACCAAGACATGGAGAAGTTAAGTAACTTACCCAAGATCACACAGCCCACAAGTGGTTGATCTGGGAGTAGAACCCAGGTCGTCTGAGTCCGAGGCCCGTGCTCTTCTCACTAGGCCCCGCTGCTTCCGTATATATTAATTTAAGAAGAGCTTTTTTTCTGAAAATTTTGTTCGAATGGAATGTATTTGTTTGGAGAGGGTCCAGGGAAGCAATCAAGAGCATTTATTATGCTCCTATTTTGGACTGTACTAAGCACCTTATAAATAGCAGCCCTTAAAAATGCCATTTGCTGGGCCAGAACAATGATCAGTCAGTCAGTCAATCAATCAGTGGTATTTATTGTTTACTATGTGTAGAGCACTGTACTAAGTGCTTGGGAGAGTACAATACAGCAGAATTAGCAGATATATTCCCTGCCCATAATGAGCTTACAGTCTGGAGGGAGAGGCAGACGTTAATATGAATGTCTTGTCAGTCAGTGCCAATGTCATTGTCAAAAGAATGTCAACCAATAAATGAATTATATCTATTGAGTGTCTTCTCTGTTCAGAGCACTTTACGTAGGACTTGGGAGAGTAAAAATAGATGTCAAAGTCCAATCTTTGCTCCCAAGGGGTTTGCAATCTTATTGGCGAGTCAGACACAAAACAAATTACAGGTAGGAGAAAGAGTCTGGAAAGATGGATAAGTGGGTGATAAGTGTTTAAATAATAGAGACATATACAGAAGTGGTACAGTGGATTGGAAATGCATAAATAAGTGCATCCAACTTCACGAGAAGCAGTGTGGCCTAGTGGAAAGAGCATGGGCTCTGCCACTTGTGTGACCTTGGGCAAGTCACTTAACTTCTCTGTGTCTCTGTTTCCTCATCTGATAAAATGGGGATTAAATCCTGCTCCCTCCTTCTTAGACTGTGAGCCCCACGTGGGACAGGGACTGTGTCCAAAATGATGACCTTGTATCTACCCCAGCGCTTAGTACAGTGCTTGGCACATAGTAAGTGCTTAACAAATACCAAGCACTGTACTAAGCATTGGTGTAGATCAATCAATCAGTGGTCTTAATTGAGCATGGACTCTGAGTAAAGCACTGTAGTAAGCGCTTGGGAGTCCACAATGCAACAGAATTAGCAGGCAAACGATAACTGGGCTGGATACAATCCCTGTCCCACATGGGGCTCACAGTCTTAATCCCCATTTTGCAGATGAGGGAACCGAGACACAGAGAAGTGAAGTGACTTGCCTATGACCACACAGCAGACAATTGGCAGAGCCAGAATTAGAACACAGGCCTTTTGACCCCCGGGCCCAGGCTCTATCCACTAGGCCATGCTGCTTCTCATTAACATTATTATTCAACTCAGTATCCTCTTTTGGAAAGTGGCAACAGCGTTTTGGGAAATGGGTGAGGGTTGTTCTTTTTAATAGTAATCCAGTACCCCTATTGTTACATTGTATTTTCTAGCTTAACAATAAGAATAACATATAAGTGCTTACTATGTTTCCAGCACTATTCTAAGTGCTGGGGTAATAATAATAATGGCATTTGTTAAGCACTAACTATGTGACAAGCATTGTTCTAAACACTGGGGTAAATACAAAGTTATCAGGTTGTCCCACGTGGGGCTCACCGTCTTAATCCCCATTTTACAAATGAGGTAACTGAGGCACAGAGTTAAGTGACTTGCCCAAAGTCACACAGCTGACAAATGGCAGACCTGGGATTAGAACCCATGACCTCTGACTCCCAAGCCTGTGCTCTTTCCACTAAGCCATGCTGATACAAGTTAATTGGGTCGAACACAGTCCCTGTCCCACATGGGACTCACAGTCTTAGTAGGGGGTAGAACAAGTATTGAAACCCCATTTTACAATAATAATATTAATAATAATAATTACGGTACTTGTTAAGTGCTTTCTCTGTGCCAAGCACTATTCTAAGCTCTGGGGAAGATACAAGTTAATCAGTTTGGACAGAGTCCTGTTCCCAAAAGGGACTCAAACTCTTAATCCCCATTTTCCATATGAGGTAACTGAGGCCTAGAGAAGTGGCATGGCTTGCCCAAGGTCACAGAGCAGAAAAGTGTCAGAGCCAGGATTAGAACCCAGATCTTCTGACTCCCAGACCCTTGGTCTTTTCGCTGGGCCATGCTATTCCCTAAGTTTTCCTAGAGTAACCTATTTCGAATCCTTCGCCTGTGAATTGATCCAGGCTCTTCTTTTATTTGCTGCTCTTTTTGGTCTGAGCAACTTCCTGTGGTAGCAGATGATTTATAAAGATCTTCAATGAAACTAGTCCTCGCTCTGATCCTCTGGGTCTCCACTATATAAACTTCTTTATCCTAAAAAGCGGTCTCTTGTCCTTTCCCTTCCTATGCTACTCTTTTTTAAACCTAGTTTTCTATCCACAACAGAACAGGGTCTCTAATCTCATGATTACTCAGGTTTTGAAGACTCTTTGGTGTGAACCTTGTTAAAAGCCTTAAGAAAATCTACTGGTTCCTCGCTAACCACATACTCGTTGACCCCTTCAAAGAACTCCAGCAGATTAATGAAGCACAATTTCCCCTTACATAAACCGCATTATCTAAACCCCGACAGATTCTGTTTTTCTAAGTCGCACCGATCCTCCGTTCAATTATAATTTTACTGATTTGCCGGGAATCGGAATGAGACTCACTGCTCTGAAATGCATAGAAACGCTTCTGGAACCCTTTTTATTGCATTGGCAATTCATGCTTCTTGTCATGATAAGCACCTTGGCCCAGTGGATAGAGCACCGGCCTGGGAGTCAGAAGGACCTGGGTTCTAATCCCAGCTCTGCCAGTTGTCTGCTGCGTGACTTTGGGCAAGTCACTTCACTTCTCTGGGCCTCGGTTCCCTCACGTGTGAAATGGGGTTTAAAATTATGAGCCCTGTGGGAGACAGGGACTTTGTCCAACTTAATTAGCCTGTATCTACCCCAGCACTTAGTACAGTGCCTGACACATGGTAAGCTCTTAACAAATACCACAGCTATTATTATTATATTCTTGCTAAGAATTCTGCAACTTCCTCTCCCACTTCCTTCAGAACTCTGAGACAGATATCTCTGGGCTTGGTGATTTATTTCCTTTTGGTCTATGAAATTGGACTAATATGTATTGTGGGGTTGTCATAATTGAATCAATTTCCTTTTTTCCTAATGGTATTTCTTATCTCTGAAAGAGCATATTATAACAAATTCCCTCATCTAATAGGAAGTGTTTTTTTAAATGGTATTTGTTAAGTACCTACTACGTGCTAGGCACTGTCTTAAGTGCCGGGGTAGATTCAAGCTTTGACACAGCCCATGTCCTACAAGGGGCTCACAGTCTCAGTCCCCATTTTACAGATGATGGAATTGAGGCTCAGAGACGTGAAGGGGCTTGTCCAAGGTCACACAGCAGGTAAGTGGCAGAGTCAGGATTAGAAGCCAGGTCCTTCTGACTCCCAGGCCTGTGCTCTATCCACTGGGCCGGGCTGCTTCTCTAACCCAGTGCTTAGGACAGTGCCTGACATACAACAAGCACTTAACAAATATTATAATAATAATTATTAATAATAATAACAGTAAGGACCAATCAGTAATAGTCTCTCAAGGCTGAAATGGTACATAATCAATCAATCAATCAATCAATCAATCAATCAGTGGTATTTACTGAGTGCTTACCATACATTGCAAAAGACACAGTCTCTCAGGGAGTTTATAATCTGGGCACAAAGTACTTAAAAAATACCATCATTATTATTATCATTCTATGTAGAAACATGACTGACCAATTGTGGAATCAGGAGGAAGAACAATGCTACAACTGGTAATAGAAAAAGTAAAGAATGATGAGTAGGTGGGTGAATAACAGAAAAAATAGTCTGTTGTATTTATTGAGCATGTACTGTGTGCAGAGCACTGTACTAGGCACTTGGGAGAATACAGTATAACAGACACATTCCCTGCCCACAATGAGGTACAGTCTAGAGGGGCAGACAGATATTAATAGAAATAAATCAATGACAGATATGGACATAAGTGCTGAGGGGCTGGGAGGGGGGTAATGAATAAAGGGAGCAAATCGGGTGACACAGGAGTGGGAGAAGAGGAAAGGAGATTTAGTCAGGGAAGGCTTCTTGGAGGAGATGTGCCTTCAATAAGGCTTTGAAGGTGGGAAGAGGAATTGTTGGTAATGTCAGTAAAGTATGTAAATTGTGTGTGTGTGTGCGCGCGCGTGCGCAAGCTAAGAGTAACCACTGGGTTGACATAGCCTGGCATGGTAGAAGTAAATCAGGAAAAATATCAGGCGGGTTGTCAGAAGTCCGTGAACAAGATGGGATAAGTGACTTGTCCAAGGTCACACAGCAGCCCATTGGCAAAGGAAGGACAAAATCGTAGATCTGAATCCCAGATTTCCACTCTTTCTACTGGCCATGCCAATCCTCTGATCCTTGAAATGTTGAAGGGCTAACTGGGAAGGTAAAAGAGGTCATCGGGGGCTGGAGGCCACCCTTTCACAAATGGAAATCTCACCTGAAGAGGATGAGGAACATCCATAAAATTTGGCAGGAGAGGAGAAAAGAGAAATCTAGCACCTTGCAAGGAATGTCAAAACTAATAACAAACTAAACTAACTAAACTAACAAACTAAACAAACTAAAACACTTTCAAATAAATCAAAAGCTGTAAGGCATTTAGAGAACCAGTGGGATAGAAGGTCCAGATTCCCACAACCATTTTTTTTTAACATACAGGTCAGAAGTGGCATGGCCTAGTGTAGGATGCAGTGGAGAAGCAGACTGGGTAGGTAGAGCATGGGCCTGGGAGTCAGAAGGACCTGGGTTTTAATCCTGGATCTTGTCTGCTGTGTGGCCTTGGGCAAGTTCCTTTACTTCTCTGGGCCTCAGTTCCATCATCTGTAAAATGGGGATTAAGGCTGTGAGCCCCACGTGGACTGTGTCAAACTTGATTAACTTGTATCTACCCCGGCACTTAATAAAGTGCCTGGCACATAGTGAGCACTTAAATGGGGATTGAGACTGTGAGACCCATGTAGAACAGTGACTGTGTCCAACCCTATTTCATCTTAGCGAAATAGAATTCATTTCTATTCATTTCATTTCAATGAAACCGAGTTCATCTTAGCGCTTAGTACAGTGCCTGTCATGTAGTAAGTGCTTAACAAATACATTATTATACAAGACAGTAGTGCCGGTCACAGTCCTGTGCCACCTAGGGCCCACAGTCTTAGTCCCCTTTTTACAGATGAGGGGACTGAGGCACAGACAAGAGAGATGACTTGTCCAGGGTCACCCAGCAGACAAGTAGCAGAATCGGGATTTAGAACCCAGGTCCCTCTGATGCCCAGGCCTCTATTTTATCCACTAGGCCTTGCTGCTTCTCAAAAAGTTTCTCTTCAAAGGTTAATCCTGTCCACATAATTTACAGATAAAGTATCCATATTATGCTTTAGCTGGCTCTCATCTTTTCGGGTCATTTCTTATCCAAAGAGGAAAGATGGCATAGAGGATAGAGCCCCATCCTGGGAGTCAGAAGGTCATGGGTTCTAATGCTGACACCGCCACTTCTCTGCTGCGTGACCTTGGGCAAGTCACTTCAATTTTCTGTGCCTCAATTCCCTCATGTGTAAAATGGGGATGAAGACAGTGAGCCCCAAGTGGGACAGGGACTGTATCTAACTCGATTTGCTTATATCCACCCCAGGACTTAGTACAAAGACTGGTACATAGTAAGTGCTTCACAAATACCACAGTTACTGTTATTATTATTCTTGATAACAGATTACATTATCATCTTTCACAAAAGGTGCTCCTTCCAGAGCCAAGACCAGTGAGGAGGCGAGGGGGAGGAGTCCTACTGAAGGTGGGAAGTTTCAAACACCCACTCTGATTGGAAGGCAAAGGGGGTTTCATTTTTGGTTCCTCTCTTCTCTAGAACAGCTTCACACCTGTGGTGACTCTGGTTTGAAGAGACAGATGGTGGGCTGCCGTGTAAAAGGGCAGGAGCACTTTTGGATAGCTTCAGCTGACAAACACACAACCTCCCAACATGAAATTTAGTTCATGTCAATTTCCATTCCCTACTGTCTAAGCGCATCAAACAAAAACTGCCATCCAACAAAAACTCCTCATCAAACAAAAACTCCTCACTGTCTGCTTTAAAGCACTTAATCAACTTGGCCCTTCCTTCCTCACCTCACTACTCTACTACAACCCAGACCACACAGTTGGATCCTCTAATGCCAACCTACTCGCTGTACCTTGATCTTGTCTATCTCGACACCAACCTCTCACCCGCATCCTATCTCTGGTCTGGAATGTCCTCCCTCCTCATATCAGACAGATAATTGGTCTCCCCCACTTCACAGCCTTATTGAAGGCACATCTCCTCCAAGAAGCCTTCCCTAACTAAGCCCTCCTCTTCTCTTACTCTCTTCTGCACCACTCTTACTTGCTCCTTCATTCATCCTGCTTCCCATCCCCACAGCCTATATATATATATATATATATATATATGTGTAATTTACTTATCTATTTATTTATATTAATGTCTGTCTCTCCCTTTAGACTGCAAGCTCGTAGGAAGGAGTGGATCTGTTTGTTATACTGTACTCTCCCAAGGGCTTAGTACAGTGTTTTGCACACAGTAAGCGCTCAATAAATATGATTGAATGAATGAATGAACATCTTCCTCAGCAGCATTGATCGTATTTATCAAGCGCTTACTGTGAGACTTGGTAGACGTGTTCCCGGCCCTCAGAGAGAAGCAGCGTGGCCTAGTGGCTAGAGCATGGACCTGGGAGTCGGAACGACCAGGGTTCTAATCCCAACTCTGCTGGATGGCTTCTGGCAAGTTACTTCACTTTTCTGTGCCTCAGTCCTCTCATCTGTAAAAGGGGGAATAATGTGAGCCCCATGTGGAACATGGACTGTGTCCAACCTGATTAGCTTGTATCTACCCTAGAGCTTAATATGGTGCCTGGCACATGGAAAATGCTTAACAATTATCATTTTAAAAAAATGAACAAAAAACCCAGAGCGTTCCGCCTACTTGCTAATTCATCTCAATGATTACACACTTCTTGAGGCCAGGGATCACATCTACCAACTTTTTTGTGTTGTTTTTTCCCCAAACACTTAGTGCAGTACTCTGTATGCAGCTAAGTGCTCAATCAGTACCATTGACTGATTGACAAAGACCCATTTCCCTGGTTTCCAAACTGCAGTTTTATCAGTCGAACTTAGAGTCCTCAATCCATCAACCAGTCATACTTGTTGAGCACTTACTCTGTGCAGAGCATTGTACTAAGCGCTTGGGAGAGTACATTATAACAGAATTGGTAGATATGTTCCCTCCCCTCTCAGGATGACACCTGGCGAGTTTCCAGTCCTCTACCAGTCCTTACTGGTAGAGTCAAGCAGAGGCATATCCATTCCATTCTTAGCTTGGCTAGTGGTTAGCAGATAGAAGGCAAGCTGCTACAACTCAAAACTCATCTGAATTTGGCAGCGGCACGGGAGAGAATCAAGGGCAGAAACTCTAGTTTACTATGCAGAAGGGGGCAATGGTAAACCACTTCTGTATTTTTATCAAAAAAGCTCCATGGATACACTACCAGAACAATGGCAGATGGAGAGTAGGGTGTTCTGGGAGAGATGAGTCCACGGAGACTCTGTGGGTCGGAGACGAGGCGACAGCATATCGTGAGACAAGACACGTTCTCTATCCACAGCGAGCTTACAGCCTAGTTGGGGAGACAAACATTGAAATAAATTATAGATATATTCTCAAGTGCTGAAGAGAAGAGGGCAGGGTAAATACGTGCCTATCACGGGCTTAAAGGGTACAATTCCAAGTGAGAGGGTGATGCAGAAAGGAGAGGGACTAGGGGAAAGGAAGGCTTAGTCAGCAACAGCATCTTGGAGGAGGTGAGATTTTGATAAGATTTTCAAGGTGGGGAAAGCGGTGGTCTGTCGGATATGAAAGGGGAGGGAGTTCCAGGCCAGAGGCAGGATGTGGGCAAGGGTTTGGCGGCGAGATAGAAGAGATTGAGGTACAGCGAGTAGGTTGGCATTAGAGGAGCGACGGGAGTGTTGTTAAGTCTGGGCTGTAGTAGGATCTCGTATCTATCCTGGTGCTTAGTATAGTGCCTGGTGCATAGTAAGTACTTAACAAATACCACAGTTATTATCATTATGATTATCTAAACTGTGAGCCTTATGTAGGGCAGGGATTGTGTCCAACCTGATGATCTTTCTCTACCCCAGTGCTTAGTACATTGCATGGCAATTAATCAAAATCAATCAGTATTATTTATTGAGCACTTATTCTGTGTCAGGCACTCTACTAAGCACTTGGGAGAGTACACCACAACAGTATAACAGACACATTCCCTGCCCACAGCAAGCTTGCGGTCTAGAAGGGGAGACAGACGTTATTATAAAGAAATAAATTACAGATATATACGCAAGTGCTGTGGTGCTGGGCAACATAGGAGTGGAAAGAGAAGAAAAGAGGGCTTAATCAAGGAAGCCCTTTTGGAGGTGATGTGCCCTCAAAAAAACATCGAAGGTAGGAGGGTCGTTGTATGTCTGATATGAAAAAGGAGGGAATTCCAGGCCAGAGGCAGGATGTAGGCGAGAGGTCAGTGGTGAGAGAGACGAGATCGAGGAACAGTGAGAAGGTTAGCATTGGAGCAGCGAAGTGTGTGGGCTGGGTTGTAATAGGAGAATAGAGAGGTGAAGTAGGAAGGGAAAAGGTGGTCAAGGGCTTTAAACCAGTGGTGAGGAGTTTCTGTTTGATGGATGGACAACCACTGGAGGTTCTTGAGGAAAGAGGTAACCTGTCCTGAATGCTTTTGCAGAAAAATGATCCAAGCAACAGAATGAAGTAAATGGACGGGAATGGGGAGAGACAGGTGGTAGGGAGCTTGGCAAGGAGACCGATACAGTAATCAAAGCAGAGTAGGATAAGTGATTGTATTTACTTGGTAGCAGTTTGGATGGAGAGGAAAGGATGGATTTTAGCCATGCTGTGAAGGTGGAACCAACAGGATTTAGGGCACATAGTAAGTGCTCAACAGACACCATTATCATCATCACGTGAATCCTCTTCCCCAAGAAACCCCTCCCGAGGCAGATCGCCACATACCTCCGTCACTGACTCAGAAAAGTCTTGTTTCCATCTTCTCTGGTCGAGCGCTGGGTTTGCGGTTCCCGTTTTAACGAAAGAGAACTGACCATGGAGACGGTTTCTGCGCCACTGAACCCACTCGGGTCAGGGTGGGGGTGTGGGTGCGTGCATGCATGTGTGTGTGTGGGGGGGACCGGAGTGGGGAACGACAGGTGTAGAACACCCCAGGACCCAAAGAGGACGGTCTCCAGGGACCTCCCCAACTGTCCACTAGAATTGGTCGGGCAGGAGACAAATTCAGTGTCTTTCCCCCCTGTATTTTTGTAAAGTCATTCGTTCAAACAGGGGAGTGGAATTTCATTTCTCTATGTCGATTTTCCACTGCTTGGTTTGAGGTTTTTCGGGTGGAATCCACCCTGGTGGTGACAACTCGGTATCCCCAGAATTACCCTTTGCAGATAAGAACACTCAGGGCCGCGACCGCCCACACGGAGGGGATAGATTTCCTGATGTGTAGGTGGCTTTTTGTTTCCACAAAGTTTAAAGATAGTTGTCATCTGTGACTTCTACATTTTAAAAAGCGACTTGAAGCAGCAGCAGCCTCAGCCTTGGGGGAAGGTGCTTTACATCTACGATGAAAGATGTCTGTCTCCCCGACCTCTAGATTGTGAGCTCGTGGGCAGGGACTGTCACTGTTTATCGTTGTATTGTACCTTCCTCAGTGCTTAGTACAGTGCCCTGCACACCGTGAGTGCTTAATAAATACGACTGAATGAATGAAAGATAAGTTTGACCCTAAGGAGCACCGAATTGTGCTTCTCACCTTGATGGAACACTTCCAATGATAATAATTTAGGATATGTGTGAAGCACTCACTATGTGTCAGACATTGTTCTTAGTGCTGAGATAGAAAAAAATAATCAGGTTGGATAAATCCTAGTCCCACAAGGGGCTCACAATCTAAGTAGGAGAGAGAACAGTTGAGGAAGTTGAGGCTCAGAGAAGTTAAGTGACTTGCCCATGGTCACGCTGCAGACATAAGCCTGGGAGTCAGAAGGTCCAGGGTTCTCATCCTGGCTCCGTCTTCTGTCTGCTATGTGACCTTAGGTAATTCACTTCACTTGTCTGGCCCTCATTTATCTGATCTGTAAAACGGGGATTAAGTCTGTGAGCCCCATGTAGGACATAGACTGTGTCCAACCTGAAGTCACTTCTCTGTGCCTCAGTTTCCTCAACTGTAAAATAGAGATTCGATATTTGATAGTCGAGATTTGATATCTCCTTACTAACTCCTCTAGATCGTAAGCTCACTGTGGGCAGGGAATGTAGCTGTTTGTTGTTTCATTGTATGTACTCCCAAGCTCTTAGTACAGTGCTTTGCACACAGCGCTAAATAAATATGATTGAATGAATTAACTTGTATCTAGCACTTAGTATAGTGTCTGGCTCATAGTAAGCACTTATCCAGAACCATAAAAAAGGCACTTAATATTGAGATTGTGAGCCCCAAGTGGGACAAGGGCTGTGTCCAACCCGATTTTCTTGTATCCACCTCATTGCTTAGTTCAGTGCTTGGCACATAGTAAGTGCTTAACGAATACCACAATATTAACTGTAATAATGATTATGACACTTGTTTAGTGCCTACTACGCGTCAGACACTGTTTAAAGCCCTGGGGTTGATACTGGGGTAGATTATTATTATTATAGTGCTCTGCCCACAGTAAGTGCTTAATAAGTAGCACTGATTGATTGATTGATTGAAGCCTCAGCTGAGGCCCAGTGAACCTTTGGGGGTGGGGAAAAGAGTAAATAGGAAACTCACCCTTGAGAAGCTCCAATAATCTCCGTCTGCTGGCTACTTGCCAATCGGTGGTCTCAGCCCTCCAAATTCTGTCAAGACACCCTGTTGAACGGGACCCTTTCCTACAAACCTCCTGGGAAAATTGCGTGCGAACACTTCCATTCATCAGTCTTAAACAAACCCAGACTGCGGGAGTCAGGAGTGAAGGGGGTCATGCACTCTGGTTCTCTGATTTAGATTACAGGCTGGCTTTGAAGTGTCTGTACGTTTAATTGAACAGGCCTGCAGCAGTGGCGGAAGAAAAAATGGTCTGGAGATTCCTAAGAAAGATATAAATGATGAGGGAGATAAGAAAGACAAAAGTAACCAAAAAAAGTCAGACTTTGATTTTGAATCCCTTTGACAGAGCTCCCAGAATCTTATTTTGATAGGGTTAATGTTTCAGCAGGCATTCTCTGGTTTTCTCCACAGGTGTGGGGCTTGGGGTGGGGGGGGAAGGCCAGATGTTTCACCTGTGTTCCTTAGGGAATATTAATTGTAATAATAATAATTATGGCACTTGTTAAGTGCTTACTACACATCAGGCACTCTTTAAAGCACTGGGGTAGATACAAGTTAATCAGGTAGGACACAGTTTCTGTCTCACATGGGGCTCACAGTCTAAGTAGGAGGGAGTATTTATTTATTTGTATATTACGGTATTTGTTAAGCACTTACAGTGTGCCAGGCACTATTCTAAGTGCTAGGGTAGATACAAGTTAATCAGGGAAGGCACAGGCCCTATCCCATGTGGGGGTCTCAGTGTAATTACGAAGGAGTATTTATTTCTTATGGTATTTGTTTATTTGTTCATTCATTCATTCATTCAATCATATTTATTAAGCATTTACTGTGTGCAGAGCACTGTAAATGCTTGGGAAAGTACAATACAGCAATAAACAGTGACATTTACTGCCCATAAGGAGCTGACAGTCTAGAAAGGGGAAGATAGACATCAATACAAATAAGTAAAATTACAGATACGCACATAAGTGCTGTGGGGCTGGGAGAAGGGAGAGGAGGAAAGGGAGCCAAGTGGGAGATGAGAAAAAATGGGGATTAGTCTGGGAAGGTCTCTTGGAGGAGATATGCCCTCAATAAGGTTTTGAAGAGGGGGAGAGTGATTGTCTGTTGGATTTGAGGAGGGAGGGCGTTCCAGGCCAGAAGCAGAATGTGGGCCAGGAGTCGGTGGTGAGACAGGTGAGATGGAGGCCCAGTGAGAAGGTTAACACCAGAGGAGTGAAGTGAAGTGTAGGAGAGGGCAAGGAGATGGAGAGCCGATGGTGAGAAGTTTTTGTTTGATACGGAGGTGGCTAGGCTACCACTGGCGATTTTTGAGGAGGAGGGTGGCATGTCCTGAATATTTTTTTGAAAGTTCATCCAGGCAGTGGAGTGAAGTATGGACTGGAGTGGGGAGAGACAGGAGATTGGGAGGTCAGCAAGGAGGCTGATGCAGTAATCCAGGCAGGATAGGATGAGTGATTGTATTAACACGGTAGCAGTTTGGATGGTGAGGAAAGGGAGGATTTTAGCGATGTTGTGAAGGTGGAACCCACAGGATTTGGTGACGGATTGAATATGAGGGTTGAATGAGAGAGAGGAGTCAAGGATAGTGCCAAGGTTACGGACTCGTGAGATGGGAAGGATGGTGATGCTGTCTACGGTGATGGGAAAGTCTGGAAGACTACAGGGTTTGGGTGGGAAAATAAAGAGTTCTGTTTCAGATGTGTTAAGTTTGAGGTGATGGGAAGACATCCAAGTAGAGATGTCTTGAAGGCAGGGGAAGATGTGAGCCTGGAGAGAGGAAGAGATATTGTTAAGTGCTCACTATGTCCTAAGCACTGTTCTAAGTGCTGGGGTAGATACAAGTTAATCAGGTGTTTTCCACATGGGACTCACAGTCTAAGTATAAGGGGAAATAAGAGTTGACTCAGTGGATTGAGTTAGCTTTTTCTCAAGTGGGCTTCTTCTACAGCTGTTAGAGCAAGGCCCAGAGCAGAGACGGGGGAGGCCAGGCAAGCCACTCTCCTGGACCACCCCAGACCACCCCCAGAGTCACTCTGTAGCCCTCTTTTAGTGCTGTATTCATTTCCATAGCCAGAAGCCGACACCGTCCAAGGCCTCGATTTCCTCTAGTCCATCCCAGAGTCTGGGGTGGAGAAGGGAAGTGGGGAAACAACAAAGGGAATCAGAATCCCGGAATTATTGTAAATCTTTCCAAGTCCTCCTCTTTCTTCCCCAGCACTTCTGGTGAAAACTGTAGTCGTCTGTCCTCAATTAGTCAGTGGTATTTATTGACAACTTACTATGTATAGACCACAGTAATAATAATAATAATGGTATTTGTTAAGCACTTACTTTGTGCCAGGCACTGTTCCGAGCGCTGAGGTGGATACAAACATATCGGGTTGGACGCAGTCGCTGTCCCATTTGGGGCTCACAATCTCAATCCCCATTCTACAGATGAGGAAACTGAAGCCCAGGGAAGTGGAACGATTTTCCCAAGGTCACACAGCAGACAAGTGGCAGAGCTGGGATTAGACCCGATGACCTTCTGACTCCCAGGCACGTGCTCTATCTACTAAGTGCTTACTGTGGGTCAAACTCTGGACAAAGCACTGGGGTAGATATAATCAGGTCAAACACAGTCTCTGTCCCAACAAAACAGTAGCAGCCTCTAGTGTAGATAGTGTGACTGGGGTCGTGGGTCCTGCCTTGGCCTTGTCAAACACAGATATGCTCATGGGTGAATTTTGCCATCAGTGCGGTTTTCTTCCTCTGCCAACGACAACTCTCAGTCAGAACACTGTACTAAGTGCCTGGGAGAGGAATGGAAGAGAGTAGGTAGATAGAATCTCTGTCCTTTAGGGAGTTTACAATGCTCTCTTATCTACTCAACTGTAGACTTCCCTAGCTCACCAGAAAGACCAAGCCCGCTCCCACTGAGAAACTGGCTAAACCCTCCGGAAGAACAGTTGTGTTGTATGAGAGGGCCAAACCATTTCTGGGCCATGACTGTACTAAGCGCTTGGGAGAGTCCTCTAGACTGTAAGCTCGTTACGAGTAGGCAACGTATATGTTAATTCTGTTGTACTCTATTCTCTCAAGCGTGTAGTACAGTGCCTGCACATAGGAAGCACTCAATAAATGCTATTGGTGAATGCAATACCACAATTAACAGACATATTCCCTACCCACAGCGATCTTACAGTCTAGAGGGGGAGACAGACATTAATGTAAATAGATAAATTGCAAATATGCACGTAAGTGCTGGGAGCGGGGATGAATAAAGGGAGCAAGTTATGGCTATACAGAGGGAGTGGGAGAAGAGGAAAGGAGGGCTTAGTTAAGGACGGTCTCTTGGAGGAGATGCATCTTCAATAAGGCTTTGAAGTGGGGGAGAGTAATTGCCTGTCGGATCTGAGGAGGGAGCGCGTTCCAGGCCAGAGGCAGGACGTGGGCGAGTGGTCGGTGGCGAGAAAAATGAGACGGAGGTACAGTGAGAAGGTTAGCACCAGAGGAGTGAAGTGTGCAGGCTGGGTTGTAGCAGGAGAGAAGCGAGGTGAGATAGGAGGGGGAAAGGTGACTCAGAGTGCTTTAAAGCCAATGGTGAGGAGTTTCTGTCTGATGCAGTCAGTCAGTTAGTGAGATTTGTGGAGTGCTCATTATGTACGGGGGAAGAGAAGCTTAGAAAGGTACCACGACCTGGGGGAAAGAGCATGGACCTGGGAGTCAGAGGACTTGGGTTCTAATCCTGGCTCTGCCATTTTTGAGTCACTGTCCCATATAGCGTTCATAGTCTAAGGGGGAGGGAGAGGGGGTACTTAATTCCCATTTTACAAAGGAGTAGAAGGTGGGTAACAAAGGCCCAGAGAAGGTGGGTAACAAGCTCAGGGTCACACAGTAAACAAGTGGCAAAGCCAGGATTGGAATTCAGGTCCTCGGACTCCCTGGCCCGGGCTCTTTCCACTAGGCAACCCTGCTCTTTATTTTGTTTGTCTTCCTTTTCTGACCCACTGCTTCCTCCTCCTGCACACAATTCCTTCCTCTGTATACCTACCAAATCACGTCATTCCACACCTTCAAAGTCCTACTAAAATCATATCTCTTCCACGAGGCCCTGACTACTCAATTAATCAGTTATAATTGTTGAGTGCTTACTATTACTAATAATAATAACTGTGGTATTTGTTAAGCACTTATTATTTGCCACGCACTGTACTAAGCATTGGGGCAGATAGAGGTAACCTCGGTAGGGTCCTTGACTCCTCTTTCTCTCTTAACCCACATATTCAGTCCATCACTAAATCTTGTCAGTTCCACCTTCACAACATCGCTAAAATCCACCCTTTCTCCTCCATCCAAACTGCTACCCTGTTAATCTAATCATTTATCCTATCCCACTTTGATTACTGTAACAGCCTCCTTGCTGACCTCCCTGCCTCCTGTCTCTCCCCACTCCACTCCATTCTTCACTCTGCTGCCCTGGTTGTTTTCCTACAAAGAAGCAGCGTGGCTCAGTGGAAAGAGCACGGGCTTTGGAGTCAGAGGTCATGGGTTCGAATCCCGGCTCGGCCACTCGTCAGCTGTGTGACTTTGGGCAAGTCACTTAACTTCTCGGTGCCTCAGTTACCTCATCTGTAAAATGGGGATTAAGACTGTGAGCCCCACGTGGGACAACCTGATTCCCCCGTGTCTACCCCAGCACTTAGAACAGTGCTCGGCACATAGTAAGCGCTTAAATACCAACATTATGTCCAGGCCATCTTTCCCCACTCCTCAAGAAACTCCAGTGGTTGCCCATCCACCTCCACATCAAACAGAAACTCCTCAGCGAGGGCTTTAAAGCGCTCGATCACCTTGTCTGCTCTGCCTCACTTTGCTACCCTCCTACTATAACCCAGCCCACACACTTCGCTCCTCCAATGCTAACCTTCTCACTGTACCTCGATCTTGTCTATCTCTCTGCCGACCTCTCACCCACGTTCTGCCTCTGTCCTGAAACACCCTCCCTCTTCATATCCGACAGACAATCACATACCCTCCCTCTTCATAGCCGACAATTACTCACTCTCCCTTCAAAGCCTTACTGAAGGCACATCTCTTCCAAGAGGGTTTCCCCGATTAAGCCCTCTTGTCCTCTTCTCCCACTCCCTTCTGCATCACCTGACTTTCTCCTTTTATGTCTCCTCCCTCCCAGCCCCACAGCACTTATGTACATATCTGTATTTATTTAATTATATTAATGCCTGTCTCCCTCTCTAGTCTGTAAACTCGTTGTGGGCAGGGAATGTGTCCGTTTATTGTTCTGTTGAACTCTCCCAAGCACTTAATGCAGAACTCTGCACACAGTAAGCGCTCAATAAATGCGACTATCTGACTGGCTTACAGTCTAAATAGGTAGGTGAATGGGTATTTAATCCCTGTTTTGCAGATGAAGGAACTGAGGCATAAAGAATTTAAGTGACTTGCTCATGGTCACATAGTAGGCATGTGGCAGAGTCAGGATTAGAAGGCAGGTCCTTTAACTCTCAGGTCTGTGTTCTATCCACTAAGTTGTACTGGTTATCATGTGCAGAGCACTGGACTAAGCGCTCAGGGGAGTATAGTGTGGCAGAGTTGGTAATTAACAATAATAATAATAATAATGTTGGTATTTGTTAAGGGCTTACTGTGTGCAGAGCACTGTTCTAAGCACTGGGGAAGATTTACAGGATAATCAGTTGTCCCAAATGAGACTCACAGTTTTAATCCCCATTTTACAGATGAGGTAACTGAGGCACAGAGAAGTGAAGTGACTTACCCACAGTCACACAGCTGACAAGTGGCAGAGCTGGGATTCAAACCCATGACCTCTGACTCCCAAGCTCGTGCTTTTTCCACTGAGCCAAGCTACTTTTCTACATTCCCTGCCCTCAACCAGCTTACAGTCCAGGGACTCATTTTCCTCATTCGCTCTCCCTTCCGCCTCCCCTATGCACTTGGATCCGTGCCACTTAAGCATTTTGACACTCACCCCAACCCTACAGAAATCATGTCCATATCCTTATACTTTGCCACTTCCTCATCTGTAATTTATTTTAATATCTGTCTTCCCGCTCTCGAATGTAAGCACCCTGTGGGCAGAGATCATGTCTGATAACTGGCATAGTGGGTAGCACAGGCCTGGGAGTCAGAAGGGCACGGGTTCTAATCCTGGCTCCACCACTTGTCTGCTGTGTGGCCTGGGACACTTCTCGGCCTCGGTTCTCTCATCTGTAAAATGGGGATTGAGACTGTGAGCCCCGTGTGGGGACAGGGACTGTGTCCAACCTGATTAGCTTGTATCTACCCCAGCGATAGTGCAGTGCCTGGCACACAATAAGTGCTTAACGAATACACAGTTATCATTATTAACTCTATCGTACAGTACTCTCCAGATTTAGTCCAGTGTTCTGCACACGATAGTGATTGTTTGATTTCCACTGAACCAGGCTGCTCCCCTACCCCTGACCTCTTCCCTAATTTTCAGAAACCCCTCTTTTAGCAGCGACCATCAGTAGTTTGAAGAAATGCAGCCCCTGTTTTCCGAGACATTGTTTTTATTCTCATCCTCATCCAGTTGTCAGAAAATGCCGGCCAGTTTGGGAGGAGCCTTTCAGACCACTAGGGGACAGCTTAGTTCACTGCTGCGTGGAATCACCCTCTGGTGATCCAGAAGAATTAATGCTCAATCAAGTGATCGATCGATCACTCCTATTTATCGAGCGCTTAGTGTGTGAAGAGCATGCTTGGGAGAGTATCATAGAACAATAGAACAGATCCCGACTCTGCCACTTGTCAGCTGTGTGACTGTGGGCAGATCACTTCACTTCTCTGTGCCTCAGTTACCCCATCTGTAAAATGGGGATGAAGATTGTGAGCCTCACGTGGGATAACCTGATTACCCTGTATCTACCCCAGCGCTTAGAACAGTGCTCTGCACATAGTAAGCGCTTAACAAATGCCAACATTATTATTTCCAGCCCACAACAAACTTCCAGTCTCCCAAAAAAATGTAGCTTATTACCAGGGAGTCACTGATGGCAGCAGGAGAATTTGACTCACACGCTGCTCTAGATTGTAAACCCGTTGTGGGCAGGGATTGTGTCTGTTTATTGTCATATTGTCCTCTCCCAAGCGTTTAGTTCAGTGCTCCGCACGCAGTAAGTACTCATTAAATGCGATTGAATGAGTGAATGAATACTTGATTTCTCTGAGCCTTACTGTCAGCTTGAATTCCCTGGAGTCACGCCGAGTGAAGCCATCGTCCGCTGGGCCTCGCGTCAGATGACCTGTGTGAAGAAATCAGTAATTGGTATGGTATTTATTGAGCGCTTACTGTGAGCAGAGCACCGTCGTTAGTACGTGGGAGAGTACAATACAAGAGTTGGTAGTTGTAGCTCCCTGGCCACAGAGAGCTTACAGGCCAGAGGAAGAATAGACATTAATATAAATAAATTAATTATGGATATGAACATAGGCGCAGTGGGGCCGAGAGTTGGGTAAATACCAAGTGCCCAAAGGATACAAGATCCAAGTTCATAGATGATCCAGAAGGGAGAAGTAGGGATAAGAGAGCCAATCGGGCAAGGCCTCCTGGAGGAGATGTGACCTTAATAAAGCTTTGAAACTGGGGAGAATTGGGGTCGGGTGTATGCGGAGGAAGAGGGAGTTTCAAAGCAGAGGGAGGATGTGGGAAAAGATTTGGTGTCAAGGTAGATGAGATCGAAGCGTAGCGAGTAAGCTCGCGCTAGAGGAGTAAAGTGTGTAGGCTGGACTGTATGGAGCAGGAAAGCAGTGAGGTAAAGTAGGAGGAGGAGAGCTGATGGAGGGCTTTAAAGCCCATGGTAAAGAGTTTCTGTTCATTGCATAAGTGAATTGGCAACCACTGGAGGATCTTGAGGAGTGGGGGATGTAGGCTGAATTTTTTTTTTTTGAAAAATGATCCAGGCAGCCAAGTGAAGTAAGGACTGGAGTAGAGAGAGACAGGAGGCTTTTTAAAATGCTGCAGAGGGGAATCAAGCTTATCCTTTCCATGTGAAAAGTGAATTCCTGTCATGTGACCTAAATAATGTCACTGTGTGTATTCACAGCAGAAGGAGCACAGGCTTGAGAGTCAGAAGACCTGGGGTCTAAACCCTGCTCTGCCCCATGTCTGCTTTGTGCCTTTGGACAAATCTCTTTACTTCTCTGTGTCAGTTTCACCATCTGTAAAATGGGGATTAAAGCTGTGAGGTCCATGTGGGACATGGACAGTGCCCAAACTGATTATCTTGTATCTATCCCAGTGCTTAGTACGTGCCTGGCACATAGTAAGCGCTTCACAGATACCATTTAAAAATATTACCTCCTACTAGAAGGAGGAATTCATTATAATATGCTCTTGCAGACATTGTCTCTCACCGCTTGGACAGCCCTGTTTCACAGATGAGTTTTCACTTCCACTCTCTTAACAGAGAGTATCCGAAATAATAATAATTATTGTGGTGTTTGTTAAGCACTCACTACACGTCAAGCACTGTACTAAGCACTGGGGTAGATACAAGCTAATCGGGTTGGGGCGCAATCCATGTCCTACAGAGGACTCACGGTCTCAATCCCCATTTTGCAGATGAAGGAATGGAGCCACAGAGAAGGGAAGTGACTTGCCCGAGGTCACAGAGCTAAGTGACAGAGGCGAGTTTGGAACCCAGGTTCCCTGAGTCCCGGGCCCATGCTCTTTCCACTAGCCACGGTGCTTCGGAGCTGGAAACATCCCATAGGACTTCTGGAATATTTGGCTCCAACTATTTCTCTTCTCTCTGTGGTCTTCCCCATCTCTTCTTCTTCCTCATCCCTCTTCATTTATCTCCAGCCTCCACCTCTTTGCCCAATCTACTCCATCCCTTACCCTCATATCCTGCCAGAGAGAGATTTGAGGGCTTGACACATTTGCAGACAGACAATATGGCTGCTTTACAGGAAATCAGATCTGTCATCTCTCCCCTTCATATGCGGAGGAGATTTCTGGAGTTACAAATCCCAAAGAGTATGAAACAGAACTCAACACTGGAGCCCAATCTAAAAAAATTCCATCTGGAAGAAAGCCTTTCTATCAATCTATCATATTTACTCAGTGCTTTCTGCACACGGAGCAGTGTACTAAGCGCTTGGGAGAGTGCAATATAACAGACACATTCCCTGCCCACAATAAGCTTACATTCTAGAGGGGAAGACAGACATTAATAGATCTAAATAAATTACAAAGTGCTGTATTGCTGAGGGAGGGGTGAATAAAGGGAATAAATCCAAATGCAAGGGTGACACAGAAGGGAGTGGGAGGGGAGGAAATTAAGGCTTAGCCTGGGAAGCACTCTTGAAGGAGACGTGACTTAAATAAATTGGCTTTGAAGGCAGGGAGAGTGATGGTCAGTCAGATGTGAAGTGGGAGGGAGTTCCAGGCCAGAGGCGGGACATGGGAGAGGGTCCGCGGCAAGATAGATGAGATCTTTAGACTTACTCACCTCTAGAAGAGTCTCTGAGACCGATTAATTTGGGGGCCTAATATGGTCCACTGATAATTGTGACCGTGAAACATTAGGGGAATGTATTGTCTCAAGCAGTGAAGACTATAAAGTTATAATCCCTCTTACAGGATAGCATTACTTGCTCGTATTTTAAAGCTTTACCATTCTCTCATAAAAAGGAGATTGACATCTTAACAAAAATATCATTCCACTTAAAAATCCTTTTAAAAATTTTTTCAAAATAATGGATTTTTAAAACTCTACCCTCCCCTTTTTACAAACTGAGCTAAGTGTGGATCTGTGGGATCTTAAACTCCTTAGGAAACCCGATCGTGCTTTCATTCATAAGTCTCGGGTGATAAAAAGGCATCGAAGGGTTGAGATAGAACATTCCTGAAGAGAAGGTCCTTATTGATTTGTTTTTTTCCCAAGAGTGTGTACCGGTGAAAACCAGGGGCTATTACAAAAGAGAACGATTCTTCAACACAACAGTGAATAATCTTCAGAGCCGTCCGCAAAGCAAAGCTGAAAGTCACCTTGTCTGTCAGCCACTAAAAAGATGTACAGCAGTAGCTGCCCCAGGGCCACCTCTTCCCGGAATTGGGAATTCTCTTAAAGCAGCAGCACCTCCATTCCCAAGATTCGTAGGTTTGTTGGGCATATTGACTTCATTAAGTGCCTCGCTTGCGTAGGCCACTATAAACGAACTGATTCCGTCAAGAGGGATAAAAATAGGAAGCAAAATGAAACAATGCCTGATCTGGGCAACACAGATGTCTCAGAATTCCTCAGCAGGAGTCAGCTGTCTTGGAATGATGTTACTCCCTGGGAGGGATGGGATTGAACGGAAACATCTGTTTTTGTTTTGTTTTGTTATGTTTTTTTCTTTTTTCCCCAGACTGTATGAGAAAGTGGATGGTAGATCCTCCCCTAGTTGATCATTCCTGTTGTTAAGGAGAAGTAGTGCATGCTTTCTAAGAGTTTTGGTTTTGTGGCACCTGTTTCAGCTTGTTAATAGATTTCTGGTGTAAGATAGATGGCAGATGATGTCGCTCGCAGGTGTTTGAGCCTTGTGGTAGAGGTCTGTTGCTTAGCATTTCTTTCACAAAGTGCTGTTACCCACATCTGGCCTCAGCTGTGAAGGGTATATTAACCAGAAAGTTTACAAGGAGGATGTTTTTAACCAGAACAGAACACTCAGAAGTAGCAAGTAGACACTGGAATGACATGTAAACACGTGTACTTTCCCTATGGTTTTAGCTTATTTTATTTGGTTATGGAACAAAACACAAATACTGTTTCATCAAAATATCATTGTGGAAAAAGTGTATTTCCACACGCACACTTTTCTCAGTTTCTGAAGCCCATCTGTTTCATTGCATAGCTGAGGAAAAAAAAAAAAAAACTTTTCGGTGTCTAAGAGCTGGCTCTTTGTTCAGTTTTTAAAAACTCGGTTCTTTGATACCATATAAGATATTTCAGATGTTGCACGAGGAGATGTCTTGGTTTACACATGTGAAAAATTTCGATGTCTCTCGAACACTTTGCTTGGTTGCTCCACTCCAGTTGAAGGTCAAGTTGCAAAGCTGAATCAGTTAAAGCTGCCTTGCCGAGATATACACAGCTTGAACTGATTTTTATCTGCATTGGCTCCTTGTCAAGTGAAATGTTAGTGCTGTCCCAGTGAGTTTGAAAAGCAGAAGCCTTTTTGTTCAACTGTATTTGTACATCTTTCAAAAAAGGTGGTAGCTAAATGGAGTGGTATCTTATAGTTTATTACACTCATCAATCAATCAATCATATTGATTGATGACTTATTGTGTGCAGAGCACTGAACTAAGTGCTTGGGAGAGTACAATATAACAGACATATTCCCTGCCTCTGTTCACAGCATTTTAAAACATTTTTAAAGATATATGGGAAGCAGTGTGGCCTACTGGAAGCAGCCCAGGCCTGGAAATCAGAGGGCCTGGGCTCTAATCCCAGCTCCACCAGGGGCTTGTTGTTTGACCCTGGGCAAATCACTTCACTTCTCTGTGCCTCAGTGACCCCTTCTGTAAAATGAGCATTCAAAACCTGTTCTCCCTCCTATTTAGGACAGGGACAGGGAGTGTGTCTGACCCGATTAGCTTGTATCTACTCCAGCACTTGGAACAGTGCTTGACACAGAGTAAGGTGCTAAACAACTTTCATAAATAAGTAAATAAAATAAATTATATATATCCTGGATTGGATATTGGAATGCCTTGCAGCTTTTCTTCAGTGGAAGGTTAAAGCAAGTTAAATTTTCAGAGAAGTCAACATTTTATTCTAATGGAAAGAGCACGGGCCTAGGAGTCAGTTGATCTGGGTTCTAATCCCAGCCTTGCCTTTTGTCTGCTGTGTGATCTTGGGCAAGTCACTTCACTTCTCTGTGCCTCAGTTTCCTTAACTGTAAAATGGAAACCTGTTCTCCCTTCTACTTAAGCTGTGAGTCCCTGTCCCTGTCTCCGACCTGATTCTCTTGTATCTACCCCAGTGCTTAGTACGGTGCTTTGAATATAGTAAGCACTTGAAATGCCACAATCATTATTAGGGGGTAGAAGTCAGGAAGAGGGCAAAGCACGTAAAAGTACACACTGAAAATCTCTTCATTCAGCTGTTGTAAAAGGAAGAATTATTAAAGCAGTCATTGACTCCAACACCCTCCAATATTCCTCTGCATCAGCGTCAATCAATCGGAGATCCAGTTGCTCTCAGCTACCGCCCAGTTTCAAAGCTCTCTTTCTGGGGAGTCAAACCATCAATCTATCAATCAGTGATATTTATTGAGTGCTTACTATGTGCAGATCACTGTTCTTAGCACTCAGAAGAGTGCTATATTGTTACATAGTATTCTCAAAGTGCTTAGTACATTTCCCTGCGCACGGTAAGCGCTCAACAGATACGATTGACTGCCAGATGGCAGTGCAACAGAATTAGCAGACACATTCCCCGCCCAAAACAAGCTTACAGTCCAAAGGGGGGAGACATACATTAACATAAATAAATCATTTTTAATCTATAATTTAAAGATGTGTACTTAAGTGCTGTGAAGTTGGACTGATTATTTTGTATTTACCCCAGTGCTTAGTACAGTGCTTGGCCCTTAGTAAGTGGTTAACAAATATTATTATTTTTATTTATTATTATTGTCCCCAATGATCTGATCCCTAGAGATTGCTTGACAATAATATTGACTGAGATTATTGTCCTGGGAGGTTTTGGAGATAGTGAGTAATTGGCCTCAGGGACTCTGAAGAGAACGATGAGAATTTTGGTCACTTAATCTGACAGGCCCCTGAACCGTTTGATGACATCTTTCAATGCTTTTGTCCGGGAGATCTTGTCAGATAGAGTGACCAGAATTCTGATCTTTACCAGTCACAGAGAGGAGATCTATAGAGGTCTCGCTGCCCCCAAAAGACTCATTTCCTGTCATGCGGATGGGATCAAAGACTAAACCCTACCTCCCTGCCTTCCCTCAATGCTAAATTTCCAGTCCCTGCAAATTCTACATCTCTTTTTTTCTCCCTTCGTAGTGTCCTTTCGCCTCCCACCCCTCCACCCCAAACCTCAATCCTTGTTACTATTAATCAGTCCATCACAATCAGCAGTATTTATTGAGTGCTTACTATTTGAAGAGCCCTTTGCTAAGCACCTGAGAGAGCACAGTAGAACAGAGTGGGTAGATTTGATCTCTCCCCAAGGATCCTACAAACTAATGACCGATCAATGGTGATTATTTGATTTTTACTCTGTCAAGAGCATTGAACAAAATGCTTAGTGGTACAGTAGGGTTAGTAGACAGGATCTTTGCCTTTGAAGAGTTTATAATCTCACTGGGGAGACAGACATCAAATTAAATTACCAATAGGATTCCAGAACTATTTCCAGTATTAGGTTTTTTTTTTAGTGGTATTTGTTAAGCATCCTCTCAGGATCGCACCTAGAGAGTTTCCAGTCCTCTACCAGTCTCAACTACGGGAGGGAGAGTCAAGCAGACGCCTGTCCATTATATTCCTAGCTTGGGCAGTGGTTAGTGAGTGGAAGACAATCTACTACAAGTCAAAAGTCACCTGTGCTGGGTAGCAACGGCACGGGAGAGAGTCGAGGGCGGAAACTCGTTTACTGTGGGGAAGGAGGTGATGGTAAACCACTTCCAGATTTTTACCAATAAAACTCTATGGATCCACTACCGAAACGATGGCAGATGGAGGTGGGGCGTTCTGGGAGAGATGTGTCCATGGTATCGCTATGGGTCGGAAAGGACTCTACAGCATAAGACAAGACTAGATTTGTTAAGCGCTTTCAATGTCAGGCACTGTACTAAGCACTGGGCTGGCTACAAGCAAATCAGGTTGGACACAGTTCCTGTCCCACATGGGGCTCAAACTCTAAATCCCCATTTTAAAGACAAGGTAACTGAGGCCTAGAGAAGCGAAGTGAGTTGCCCAAGGTCATAGAGCAGACAAGTAGCAGGGCCGGGATTAGAATCGAGGTCCTTCTGACTCCCAGTCCTGGACTCTATCCCATATGCCAAGCTGCTTCTCATCTCCCTTGCCGGTCTTCTGTTTACCTATTAACAGATTGGCATGCTTTATGGGTCAGGGGCATCAACTGGTTAGTTGTCCCTTGCCAGCCCCTGAGAATTCTCCGTATTTTTTCCAGTTCACCCAGAAAAGCCATCATAATAGTCCCATAATTCTCCCATTCTTTAATGGTCCCACTGCTCTTTGATCTTGTGTGCATGCCCCCCTTATTTGCTTGTATCCACCCCAACGCTTAGTACAGCAGTATGGCTTAGTGGAAAGAGCCCGGGTTTGAGAGTTCTAATCCCAGCTCTTCCACTCGCCTGCTGGGTAATCTTGGGCAAGTCACTTAACTTCTCTGTGCCTCAGTTCCCTCATCTGTAAAATGGAGATTAAAACTGTGAGTCCCACGTGGGACAGCCTGATTACCTTGTACCTACCCCAGTGCTTAGAACAATGCTTGGCACATAGTAATCGCTTAACAAATGCCACCATGATTAGTATTATTATTATAGTGCCTTTCACATAGTAAGTGCTTAATAAATACCTTAATTATTATTATGGAAGCAGCATGGCCAAGTGGCTAGAGCATGGGCCTGGGAGTCAGTAGGTCATGGGTTCTAATCCCGGCTATGTCACCTGTCTGCTGTGTGCCTTGGGAATGTCACTACAATTCCCTGGGCCTCAGTTACCTCATCTGGAAAGGGAGGATTGAGACTGTGAGCCCCACGTGGGACAGGGACTGTGTCCAACTGGATATGCGTGTATCCATCCCAGGGCTTAGTACAGTGCCTGACACATAGTAAGCACTTAACAAATACCATAATTATTATACCTGCCCCCCAAGAGGCAGGTGAGTGCCAAAACCCCAAGCCTACCGCCTGCTGTCCCCTCACAATCCTTGCCTTATCCCTGCTGGGCCAGATCCACCCCTGCCTTCGCCACCCTCCAAGATGGCAGAACGGATTTGGAGGGTTGTTCTGAAATGAAAGGAGCAGGGTAGAAATGAAAGGAGCAGGGTAGCCACCAAGATGGGGACTCAAGTTGAAAGCAAACAGAAACTCTTAACCTTTTGGCTTTAAAACACTTAATCACCTCACCCCTCTTACCTCACCTCACCGCTCTCTCACTCCAATCCAGTCCCCACACTTTGCTCTTTTAATGCCAACCTATTCACCGTACTTCAATCTCGTCTATCTCGCCTGCGACCTCTTGCCCACACCCTCCCTCTGGCCTACCTAGAACATCCTTCCTCTTCATATCCGACAGACGATGACTCTCTCCTCCTTCAAAGCCTTTTTGAAGGCACCTCTCCTCCAAGAGGCCTTCCCTAAGCGCTCATTTCCTTTTCTCCCTCTCCCTTCTGTGTTGCCCAGGCACTTGGATTTGCACCTTTTATTCGCCACCACCTCAGCTCCAGAGCACTTATGTACATATCCATAGTTTATTTCTATTAATGTTTGTCTCCTCTGCTGGACTGTAACCTCGCTGTGGGCAGGGAACGTGTCTACCAACTCTTATATTGTACCCTCCCAAGTGCTTAGTGCAATGCTCTGTTACACAGTAAGCGGTCAATAAATACGATTGATTGATAGGTGCTCAATAAATATTGATGATGTATTCATCAATGAATATTCACTCATTCACTTGCATTTATTGAGCGCTTACTGTGTTCAGAGCACTGTACTAATCACTTGGAAAGTACAATTTGGCCACAGATAGAGACCATCCCTACCCAACAATGGGCTCACAGCACACACAAACATATATGTGTGTTGGTGTGTGTGTGTTTGTGTGTCTCATTTGAAGCAAGTAGTTTATCTCCGGCCAAGTACACGACGATGGTGGTGATCATGAACTTCATCGAGCACTTAAACGTATCAAGCACTATACTAAGCACTAGGGTAGATACAAGTTAATCAGGTTGTACACAGACCCTGTCCCTCAAAGGTTTTATATTCCAAGTGGGAGGGAGAAAAGGTATTGAACCTCCATTTTACAGATGAGAAAACTGAGACCCAAAGAAGTGAGTGACTCATCAAAGGTCGGACCGCCAGCCACCGGCAGAGCCGGGTTTAGAACTCAACGACGAGCGTGGCTCAGTGGAAAAGAGCCCGGGCTTGGGAGTCAGAGGTCGTGGATTCGAATTACGCCTCTGCCTCTTCTCACTGTGTGACTGTGGGCAAGTCACTTCTGTGTGCCTCAGTTACCTCCTCTGTAAAATGGAGATTAAGACTGTGAGCCTCACATGGGACAACCTGAGTACCCTGTATACCCCAGCGCTTAGAACAGTGCTCTGCACATAGTAAGCAGTTAACAAATATCAACAAAAAAACATCCTCTGAATCCCAGGCCTGTGTTTTTCTTCTCTGGGCTATACCGCTCCTCAGTGATGATGGGTGGAGTTGGTTGAGCACTTTCTCCAAGCCAAGCGCTGTACTCAGTGCTTTGGAAAGACCTTTGGATAATCATCTGGACAGCCACTACCCACAATGTCCCAAACACCCCCAACTTCTTTTCAGTCTTTAAGGTCACTGAGGGCAGGGAATGTGTTAGTTATTCTGTTCTATTGTATTCTCCCAAGTGCTTATTACAGTGCTCTGCACACAGTAAGCGATCAATAAATACAGTCGATTGATTGATTGCCACCAATCAGTGGAGAAGCAGTGTGGTCTAGCGAATAGACCACCGGCCTGGGAGTCAGAAGGACCTGGGTTCTAATCCCGGCTCTGCCATTTGTCTGCTATTTCTATTTATGTCTGTCTCCCCTGTTAGACTGTAACCTCGTTGTGGGCAAGGAACGTATCTACCAACTCTGTTATATTGTGACTAGGCAAGTCATTTCACTCTTCTGTTCCTCAGTTACCACATCTGTAAAATGGGGATTAAGACTTTGAGTCCGATGTAGGATGGTAACTATGTCCAACTTGATTAATTCGTAACTACCCCAGCGCTTAGTACAGTGCCTGGCACACAGAAAGCATTTAACACATACCATTAAAAAAAAGAGGCAGCAGCTTCTTTATTAAATATCTGAAGTAATCCCAATTTCGGCTTTCCTCTCCTGTAGGTGTGGAATTCACTAGATTAAGCGCTCAATAAATACCATTGATATATTTCACTGTAGAGGGAGCCCGTATTGCTCTTTGAGCTAAGCTGGTGATTTTCTTTGTCACTGTCTAACATCCTTCCTGTTAAAAGTTTGGGTAGAGATGAGAGGAGAAAATCCATGACATGTTGGGCTACAATTGCATCACTAAACCCAAGAGACTTAACTGCGGTATTTAAGCGCTTACACTATACCAAGCACAGTAGTGAGCGCTGATGTAGATACAAGATAATCAGATCAAAAACAGTCCCTAACCCACCTGGAGATCACAGTCTAATTAGGAGGGAGAACCGGTATTGAATCTCCATTCTACAGATGATGAAAATCCGAGGCACAGAGCAGTTAAGTGACTTTTTAAAATACTATCTGTTAAGCGCTTTCTCTGTGCCAGGTCCTGTCCTGAGCAGTCAGGTGGGACGCAGTCCACGTCCCATGTGGGGCTCACAGTCCTAATCCCCATTTTGCGGATGAGGTCACTGGGGCACAGAGCAGTGTCCATGGTCACCCCAGCAAGCAAGTGGCAGAGCTGGGATTGGAATTCAGGTCCGTGCTTGGTTCTTAGGGGTGCCAGACCCCGCCTCTTCCCAACCTTCTCCCTGCTGGCTCCCTAATCTCAGAAACAAGCCCACTTCTAATAATAATAATCATAAGAAGAATAATTGTGGTATTTTTTAAGGCTTACTACATGCCAGGTACCTTGCTAAGCTCTGGGGTGGATACAAGCAAATCGTGTTGGACACGGTCCCTGTCCCACGTGGGGCGCACAGGGTGAATCCCCATTTTTCAGATGAGGTAACTTAGGCCCAGAGAAGTGAAGCGACTTGCCTGAGGTCACATAGCAGAGAAGTGGAGGAGCCAGGATGAGAACCCACGATCTTCCAGCTCACAGGCCCGTACTCTATCCATTAGTCCTTACTGCTTTTCTGCATCTCTCCTCTGAGGACTGCACCAAACCTCAGAGTTCTCCCAAAACTTCCAAAAGTCCCAGGCTGATCTGAATTTAACCTAGGAGTTGTACAGCTTCAGAGGCATAATTTCCCCTGCTTGACCTTCACCCATCTGAAGAGAAGTTTCTGCTTCTTGACCGATCAATCAACCAATGGTATTTACTGAGCGCTTACTCTCTTTGCGGAGCACTGTACTAAGCACTTAGGAAAGTACAACAGAGTTTGCTGACATGTTCCCTGCCCACAAGGAGGTAACAACCTAGAGGGGGAGAAAGACAAGAATATAAATGAATCATTTACAATATACAATTATATAATTTAAAGAAATGTACATAAATGCAGAGGAGATGAGGGTTGGGTGACTCTCAAATGCTCAGAGGTCACAGATAATAATAATGATAATGATGATGATGGTATTTATTAAGCGCTTACAATGTGCAAAACACTGCTCTCCAAGTGTTTAGATGATGCAGAAGAGAAAGGGAGGGAAAAGAAGGCTTAACTGGAGAATAATAATGATCGTATTTGTTAAGTACTTACACTGTGCCAGACACTACTGAGCGCTGGAGTAGATGCAAGCAAATGGAAGATCTGTATATAAGTGCTGAAGGTCTAAGGGTGGGGTGAGTATCAGATGTTTAAAGACTACAGATCCAAGAGTATAGGGGACACAGTAGGTAGAGGGAGTAGGGGGAATGGGAGATTAGTTGGGGAAGATCTTTTTGATGAGATGTCATGTTCATAGCACTTTGCAGGTGCAGAGAGAGGTGATCTGTCCTTTATGAAGGAGAAGGGAGTTTCAGGCCAGAGGGAGAATTGGAGGCAAGGGGCCGGAGGGGAGATAGACAAGATCGAGACCCAGCGAGCAGGTTGGCGATAGAGGAGCCGAGTGTGCGGCTTTGGTTGTAATAGGGAAACCAGTGAGGTGAGGTAGGAGGGGGGTGAGCTGATTGAGTGCTTTCAAGCTGATGGTAGGGAGTTTCTGTTTGATGCGGAGGTGGATGAGCGACAGCTGGAGGTTCGTGAAGGGTGAGGAGACATGAACTGAATGGCTTTTCAGAAAAATGATCCCAGCAGCAGCATAATAATAATATTGATTGTGGTTTTAAGTGCTCACTATATGCCAGGCACTGTAATAAGGGCTGAGGTAGATACAAGCTAATTGGGTTGGACACAGATCTTGACTGACACAGGACTCACAGTCTTAATCCCCATTTTACAGATGAGGTAACTGAGGCCCAGAGTAGTCAAGTGACTTGCCCACGGTTACAGAGCAGACAAGTGGCAGAGAACCCAGGTCCTCCTAACTCCCAGGCCCAAGCTCTATCCACTGGGCCACGCCAGCCTGTAATAATAGTAATAGCATTTATTAGTGGCCTCTGCTTATCCTAATCCTCCTCGACCTCTCAGCTGCCTTCGACCCTGTGGACCACCCCCTTCTCTTGGAAACACTATCCAACCTCGGCTTCACCGACACCGTCCTCCCCTGGTTCTCCTCTTATCCCTCTGGGGGCTCATTCTCTGTCTCTTTCTTGGTCTCCTCCTCTGCCTCCCACCCCTAACTGTGGGGGTCCCTCAAGATTCAGTTCTGGGTCCCCTTTTATTCTCCATCAACACCCAATCCCTTGGAGAGCTCATTCACTTCCGTGGCTTCAACTACCATCTTTATGTGAATGATTCCCAAATCTGCCTCTCCAGCCCTGTCCTCGCTCCTCTGCTGTCTTTGCAATTCCTCCTGCCTTGAGGACATCGCTACCTAGATGTCCTGCTGACACGTCCAACTAAATACAGCAATATGGCGTAGCGGATAGAACATGGGCCTGGAAGTCAGAAGATCATGAATTCTCATCCTGGTTCCAACACTGTCTGCGGGGTGGCCTTGGGCAAGTCATTTTATTTCTCTGTGCCTCAGTTACCTCGTCTGGAAAATGGAGATTAAGACTGTGAGCCCCACATGGGACAACCTTATTACCTTGTAACTACCCTAGTGCTTAGAACAGTGCCTGGCACACAGTAAGTGCTTAACAAATACCATTATTATTATTATTAGCTTGTATCTACTCTAGTACTTAGTACAGTGAGAAGCAGCGTGGCTCAGAGAAGCGGCGTGGCTCAGTGGAAAGAGCACGGGCTTTGGAGTCAGAGGTCATGGGTTCGAATCCCGGCTCGGCCACCTGTCAGCTGTGTGACTGTGGGCAAGTCACCTAACTTCTCGGTGCCTCAGTTACCTCATCTGTAAAATGGGGATTAAGACTGTGAGCCCCACGTGGGACAACCTGATTCCTCTGTGTCTACCCCAGCACTTAGAACAATGCTTGGCATATAGTAAGCGCTTAACAAATACCAGCATTATTATTACAGTGTCTGGCACATAGTAAGCACTTAAAAAATATCATTAAAACAGGAAAAAAAACTCCTCATCTCTCCACCCAAACCCTGTCCTCCCCGGCCTTCCTCTCTCCCAAGCCCGTGTGGTTAGTTTGAGGTGTCAGCGGGACATCCAAGTAGAAATGCTGAAGGCAGTAGGAATTGCGAGGCTGCAGGGAAGGAGAGAGATCAGGCCTGGAGAGGTCCATTTAGGAATCATCGGGGTAGGGTTGGTAGTCAAAGCCGTGGGAATGAATGAGTTCTCCAAGGGAGTGGGAGAAGATGGAGAATAGAAGGGGACCCAGAACTGAGCCTTGAGGGTGGGAAAAAGAGGAAGAGCCTGTGAAAGAAACTGAGAAAGAGTGGTCAGAAAGAGAGGAGGAGGACCAAGAAAAGACAGTGGCAGTGAAGCCGAGGTTGGATAACGTTTCCAGGAGAAAAGGGATGGTCGACAGTGTCAGAGGCAGCTGAGAGGTCGAGGAGGATTAGGATGGAGTAGAGGCTTTTTCTTTGGATTTGGCAAGAAGAAGATCATTCATGAACTTAGAGAGGACAGCTTCTTTGGAGTGACAGGGGAAGAAGCCAGATTGGAGGGGTTTAGGGAGAGAATCGGAGGAGAGGAAGTGGAAGCAGCAGGTGTAGACAACTCGCTCAAAGAATTTGGAGAGAAATGGCAGGAGGGAGATGGGGTGATAACTGGAGGGAGCCGTGAGGGTCAAGGGAGAGATTTTTATGAAAGGGAAGACATGAGCATGTTTGAAAGCAGTGGGGAAGAAGCCACTGGAGAGTGAACAGTTGAAGATGGACGTCAGGGAGGGTGACGGGAGGGGGCAAGCATTGTGACAAGGTGTGAAGGAATGGGGTCGGAGGTGCAGGTGGAGGGGGGCGGATTTTGAAAGGGGCGGGAGATCTCCTCTTGAGATACTCCAGAGAAAGAGGGAAGAGTTGAAGAAGGGGCCCAAGTGGGAAGGGACTGGGAGATTTTGGGGAGACCGTACCAGGTGGTTCCAATTTGAAATATGAAGTATGTGGCCAGGTCATTAGGGGTGAGACATAGTGGGGAGGGAAGACAGGGGGTTAGAGGATGGAATTCAAATTTGAAACAGCTGGTGTGGGCAGTGGGCATGTGAGTCAATAAGGACGCAGAAGTATTGTTGCTGAACGAAAGAGAGGGCAGAATTGTAGCAAGTTTGAGAAGGATGAGGTCGAGCTGGGGTCTGGATTTCTGCCAGCAGCACTTTTCCAGCTTTGGTGTTTAGAGAGTTTTGCTTGAGTGCTTCACATAATTTTTAAGGTATTGAAATTACAAACCACTCATAGTCGTAGACCAAAAAAAAAAAGAAAAAAAAAACAACAACCCAGAAAACCACTGACAGTTCATGAGGTTTGAGTCGGCACGGGAAGACATTTTAAGATTGATAGTGGGTGTATCAGCACAGGAGATGGTACTGAAAAATGTCCAGAAGTGTATTTCTTGTTTTCCATCCTCCTGGCCCTCCACATAGAACATGTGGTCAGGAACATTTAAAATTCACCAATCAAGCCCTAGTTATCTCACTACATTTGCATATTCTCGATAACACAAAATTTAATGGATGATAATCTAAGATCTGAACTTGGATTCCTTATTTATTAAAATTAAATCCTTTAGAGTTTACCAATGCAAGACTTCGGCCTGAACTCATTGCTTCTATACTCTTATTAGCCCTCATAATTAGTTTTATGCAAATAGAGTAAGCAAAAAAAAACCCATAAAACCCTAAATCAAGTATAGTTTCCCAAAGGAAATAATGTATTATTCCTACTTAAGATCTAAAGACAATTGACCAAAAGAATATAATTATGTTAAAAAAGTGATAAAAGCACAAACAAGCTAGTTATATGATCAATTAGCAATGTTACTAATTTACTAATAAGAAGATATTTTGAAATAGATGTTATTTTACAGACTTAGTCTTCCCCTCTAGCCTATAAGCTTGTTATGGGCAGGGAATGGTTCTGCTAATTCAGTCAGTCAAATTTATTGAGCACTTACTGTGTGCAGAGCGCTGTACTAAGCGCTTGGAAAGTACAGTTCAGCAACAAAGAGAGACAATCAGACAATCCCTGCCCACAACGGGTTGCTCTCCTGTACTCTCCCAAATGCTTAGTACAGTGCTCTGCACATAGGGAGATCGTTTTGTGTACATATAAAAAAGCCACATCTTAAACATATGCATTCAGACCTTCCTCAGAACTTGTATTTAAACGCATTTTTTGTTTATATACACATATACATTCATACATGCATATATACTTACACTACACACATTTCTTATGTGCATATGCACATACATACATGCCCTCTCAAGGAGAAGACAGACAAAATATCCACACACAAATGTGTGTGTTCATTACATCTGTTTGCCCTGTTTGAGCATAAGCTCCCTGTGGACAGGAAAAATGCCTCATGCTAGTCTACTTTCCCAAGCACTTAGCACAGTAATTGCGTTCAGTGGGAGCTTGATAAATGCCATCATTACAACTGATGTAAATTCTGCATTTTAACATTGTAATCTTTCCCGTTCTGCCATGTGGGATCTGGTGCTAAGATCGGCCATTAGCTAATGTTAAATTAAAATGAGCTCTAGTCACTCCCTATAGGTCAGTCAAAATACTTCTGTCTTTGTGGACAAAGAGGTGTTTGAAGCAAGGTGAACTTGTCTGTGTATGCATCCTCAAAACTTATAAAAGTGCTTTAATTCAGCTGAAGATGGCCATCATGGAGGGAAAATAGAAGGGGGGAAGTGTTTTGATAAACTGCAAAGTGATGGGGGGTGGAAGGCGCAGGTGTTGATGGTGGATTTTGGGAGAAGGCAGGAGATCTCTTGAGATACTGCAGGGAAAGAGGGAAGAGTTGAAGATGGGGCAGGATTGGAGAGGGACTGGAGACAAGTAGGAGAGCAGTCTTTATTTAGATAGTCTAGAAATATTTTTTATGTCTGGCTTCCCTATAAGAGTGTAAGAGTCTTGGGCTCGCAAAGTGTCCATTTGCTTGCTTTGAACTCCCCAGAGACTTAGTACTATGCAGTGCACCTAGCAGGTGCTCTCTATATGCTATTTTTTTAAAAAAATGATAGTTGATAAAGGTTTACTAAATGCCAGGCACTGTACTAAGCACTGGGGTAGATACAAGATCATCCGGGTGGACGCAGTCCATGTCCCACGTCTTAATCCCCATTTTACAGTGGAGGGAACTGAGGTCCCAAGAAGAGAAGTGGCTTGCCCAGGTCACCCAGCACACGTGGTGGATCCAGGATTAGAACCCAGGTCCGGAACCCAGGTGCTGTTACTACTAAGCTGCTGCTACTAACTCCTGTCACTATCTATTATTCCCTGAGCTGACCGTTGGCTTACACTATTTTTAACAGGTTTCTCGCTCTACGTTTTGCATCGGTTGGTTATTTTGTATAAGCGCTGATTTACTCTACATTTATTTACATGGCCGATGACGATGATGTCAATTTTGCGATGACAGATGGCAGGCAAAAATGACACCTCCGCTGGCTCCATAAAGAGCTCTGATGTTTCAGCAACTTCCTTTCCCTTAGGGTATTTGAGAGGCTTCTGTTACCGCTATAAAAGCTCTCAGGTTGAAAACGAGAATGGAGGTGGCAGTGAAACTGAGAAACTTCAGATGACAGCACACACCTGCTCCAATATCTGCTTTCTTTCATTCCTGCTGGTTCTCACCGGGTAACAGCTCTGGTTATTTACCTCCAGAAGAAGAAAAGAATAAAGCCTCTTGGCTTTGGCTATCGCCCTTCTCACGGGGGAACTTGGCTTCCGCCGTTCGGTCGATCGCGAGCGCAGCTTTATGGAGCTCCGAGCAGCGTTTGATTTCTGAAGTTCGAAGGGTCTTGACTCTTTTTTTGCAGGACGGAGAAGGAAAGTGAAACCTCACTGACTGAGTGAACAGTGGTCATGGGGTCACCCTTCCCCGGAGGCAGGAGACTGACCGAATCGATCACGGGCCTGAGAGTCAGAGGACCTGGGTTCTAATCAAGGTTCCACCACTTTTTTATGGTATTTGCTATGAGCTTATTATTTGCCAGGCACTGTACTAGCGCTGCAATAAGTACGGGGTAACCAGGTTGGACACAGTCCCTGTCCCACGTAGGACTGATGGTCTTAATCCCCATTTTACAGATGAGATAATTGAGGCACAGAGAAGTGCCCCAGGTCACCCAGCAGACAACAGGCAGAGCCAGAGCCAAGATTAGAACACAAGTCCTCTGAGTCCCAGGCCCGCGTTCTTTTCACTAGGGCACGCTGCTTCTCACACTGTGGCCCTGGGCGAGTCATGTAACTTCTCTGTACTTCAGTTGTCTCATCTGTAAAATGGGGATTAAATCCTCCTGCTTCCGACTTAGACTGTGAGCCCCATGTGGGCATGGACTGAGTCCAACTTGATGATCTCGTGAAGCAGCGTGGCTCAGCGGAAAGAGCCCGGGCTTGGGAGTCAGAGATCATGGGTTCAAATCCTGGCTCTGCCACTTGTCAGCTGTGTGACTATGGGCAACTCACTTCACTTCTCTGGGCTTCAGTGACCTCATCTGTAAAATGAGGATGAAGACTGTGAGCCTCACGTGGCACAACCTGATGTCTTGTATCTACCCCAGCGCTTAGAACAGTCCTCTGCACATAGTGACAAATACCAACACTATTATTATTATTACCCCAGAGCTTAGGATGGTGCCTGGCATATAGAAAAAGTGCTTCACCAGTGCCACAAAAAACTTGATGTGGATTAAGGGTGGATGAAGTGGATGGTCCTCGGGATGGCTGTATCTTAGCCCCTCCCTTCCCTGACAACCAAGCAAGCTACCTTCCGGTTTCATTCCTCATCCTCATGTGACTTTGGCTAAGTCCCCTCTTTCAAAGCCTTACTGAAGGCCCATCTCCTTCAAGAGGCTTTCCCTGACTAAGCCCTTACTTCCTCTTCTCCCTCACCCTCTCTGCTGCCCTGATCTGGTTTCTTGATTCACTGTTCCACTCAGCCCCACAGCACCACGTACGTATCTGTCATTTATTTATATTAATGTCAGTCTCCCGCTCTATTTATTTAGAAGTAAATAAATTACAGATAATAATTAATAAGAATTATGGCATTTGTTAAGCGCTTACTAAGCACTGGGGTAGATAAAGGGTAATCAGGTTGTCCCACACGGGGCTCTCACATTTTTAATCCCCATTTTACAGATGAGGTAACTGAGTCTCAGAAAGGTGAAGTGACTTCCACAAGGTCACACAGCAGATAAGTGGCGGAGCCGGAATGGACAGAAGCGCTGTGAGGGTGGGAGGCCCCCAGAGAGACCCCAGAAGACAGGAGCTAGACACTGGAGTGAGAGGTTGGCAGTGCCCAGGATTGGGGAACTGGGAGGGAGAAATACAGATTAAAATTATCCCCAAACCAGGACAGCACCCCCTCTCAACCTGAATCATTGGCATGGCTCTACATCCTGCCGAGAATTGCTCGGCTTCATCAAGATGGTATTTGTTAAGCGCTTACTAGGTGTCAAGCACTGTTCTAGGCACTGGTTACAAGCTAATCAGGTTGGACATAGTCCCTGTCCCACACGGAGCTCACAGTCTTAATCCTCATTTAACAGGTAGAGATCATAATTAGAAATGCCCCAAAGTGCTTTGGGTTGTGAATGAACAAGGGTCGAGGTGGTGCAAAAGTGCTAAAATGATAGTAGGAAGATATAACGGTAGGAGAAGAAAAATAAATTGGAGAAAATCTCCTGAGGGAGGTGAGATTTCAGGAGGATTATGACGTCGGGGAAAGCTGTGGTTTGGCAGATCTGAGGTGAAAGGCGTTCGAGGCAGAAAGACTTTCTTGAGCAAGGGGTTGACAGAAGGAAAGTCAGAAGGCAACACAGTGAGCAGGTGAGTTTGGGAGCCGTGAAGAGTGTGAGTTGGGGTGGAGCTGAATGAGAAATTGGGTGAGAAAGAGGATGAGAGCTCGTGGAGCATTTTCAAACCTGTCATTGGAAATTTCTGCTCAAACTGGGGAGGAATGGATAACCACTGGAGGTTTTTGAGGCACAGGGAAGTGTGAGTAGAGTGACCTTTCAGAAAGTTGGGCAGGAGAGGGGACTGGAGAGGCTGGAGTCAAGGAGACCGGTGAGGAGGTTGGCATGGAGGCCTATCTAGGATATGAGGAGCGAGAGGGCCGAGGTGGTGGCCGATTGGATGGAGAGGAAAGGGTAGATTTGGCAAGTGTTGAGGAAAAAGCGGCAGGATTTTGTGACAGACCGACTGTGAGAATTGAAAGTGATTGAGGAATCAAGGACAATACCAAGGTTGTAGAATTCAGGGGCAGGGAAAAAAATGGCAGCGTCAACTGTCAAGCGTCAAATGAGGTCAAGGAATGGATTGAAGAGAGAAGATGAATATTTCAGTTGTAGATCTATTGAACTTAATAATAATGATAGTAATAATGATAATGGTTATATGTTTCTCATACATCAAGGAATGCACTAGGTGCTGGGGTAGGAATGATATAAGCAGGTCCTACATGGGGCTCATGGTCTAATTAGAGAAGCAGTGTGGCCCTAATGGATAAAGAATTCGTCTGGGAGTCAGAAGGAACTAGGTTCTAATTCTGGCTCTGCCACTTGTCTGCTGTCTGACCTTGGCAAGTCACTTCACTTCACTGTGCCTCAGTCACCTCATCTGTAAAATGAAGATTGAGACCGGGAGCCCTATGTGGGACAGGGGCTTTGCCCAACATGATTATTTTGTATCTACCCAAGTGTTCAGGAAAGTGCCTGGCCATCGTAAGTGCTTAATAAACACCACAATTATCACTAATAAGTAGAAGGGAAACAGTATTGGCTCCCCATTTTGCAGATGAGGGAACCAGGTGCAGAGAAGTGAAGTGTCTTGCCCAGGGTCACACAGTGGAGTCAGGATTAGAAACCAGATCCTCTGACTCTCAGGCCTAGGCTTTTTCCAATAGACCCCACTGTTTAAGGGCCAAGGGACACATTTACGGGTAGGTATCCTGGAGCAAAGAGAATATACAAGATCGCAAGGGGGAAGATGAGGAGCTGGAGCTAAAGAGGTAGATTTGGGACTCATCTGCTTAAAGAGATGGTAGCCAAAATCCCGGGAGTTCCAGACCTGGGAGATCCCAGACCAAGGAGTCAGAGGACCTGGGTTCTAATCCGCCTTCGACTCTCTCCCACGCCGCTGCTGCCCAACATGGGTGAGCTTTGACTTGTAGCAGATGGCCTTCCACTCGCTAGCCACTGGCCATGCTAGGAATGGAATGGCCGGGCCTCTGCTTGACTCTCCCTCCTGTAGCTGAGACTGGTAGAGGACTGGAAACTCTCCAGGTGCCATACTGAGCGGGGAATTAACATCTGTCTCCCCTCTAAACTGTAAGCTCATTATGGGCAGGGAATGTGTCTGCTAATTCTGTTGGAGAAACTGCGTGGCCTTGTGAAAAGAGCATGGGCTTGGAAGTTAGAAGGACCTGGGTTCTAATCCTGGCTGCGCCACTTGTCTGCTCTGTGACATCAGGCAAGTCACTTCACTTCTCTGGGCCTCAGTTACCTCAGTTGTATAAGGGGGATGAAGACTGTGAGCCCCATGTGGGACAGGGACTGTGTTCAACTTGATGACCTTCTGTCTACCCCAGCGCTTAGAACAGTACCTGGCAAACATTAAGTGCTTATCAGGTACCTCCTTTAGAGGGGAAGAACACTCAGATAAAGACACTCCCTATGATACAGCTGAAATATTACCTCTGAATTCAGAGCAGCTACATCATGGGGTACGTTTTCCCAAAGGCTTACATGTTATGAATTGAGATCAGTTCCAGAACCTCTAGAAAAATTATATGAAAGTCCATAACCTGCAATATTCTTTGAGAGTAAATATCAGTTTTATTCTCCATAGAATATAAGCTCACTGTGGGCAGGGAATGTGTTCACCCACTTTGCTGAATTTTTTTTTTTTAGGTATTTGTTTAGTGCTCACTATGTGCCAGGCACTGTACTAAGTGCCAGGGTAGATCCAATCTAATCAGGTTGGGCGCAGTTCAGGTTCCAGATGGAGCTCACAGTCTTCATCCCCATTTTACAAATGAGGGAACTGAGGTGAAGAGAAGTTAGGTTACTTGCCCCGTCACACGCAGCAGAAAGTGGCAGAACCAGGACTAGAACCCAGGTCCTTCTAACTTCAAGGCCCAACCTCTATCCCCTAGGCCACACTGCTCAAAATAATAATAATTATGGTACTTCTTCATTCATTCAGCCCTATTTACTGAGCGCTTACTGTGTACAGAGCACTGGACTAAGCGCTTGGAAAGTACAATTCGGCAACAGGTAGAGACAATCCTACCCAACAATGGGCTCACAGTCTTGTTAAGCACTTACCATGTGTCAAGCACTGTTCTACTTTCTCAAGAGGTTAGAAAAGTGTTCTACATGCAGGAACCTCTCAATAAATGCAGCCGATAGACCGACTATTCTAGTAACTCGAAGAACACGAGAACTTTAAATGAGGAATTGTAATATGTTTATGAGCTTCCTGGAGAACTGCAGAAGTAGAATTTGCTCTGCTGGCTGTGGTAATGGTTTTTCGACTTTACTGTCATGAAAATGCTGTCCGAATTAAGGTAATAATAATAAAAATGATGATGATGATGGTATCTGTTAAGCGCTCAACTATGTGCCAGGCACTGTATGAAGCGCTGGGGTTGATACAAGCAAATCAGGTTGGACACAGTCCATTTCCCATGTGGGGCTCACAGTCTCAATCCCCATGGTACAGATGAGGTAACTGAGGCCCAGAGAAGTGAAGTGACTTGCCCAAGGTCACACAGCAGACAAGTGGCCAAGTCGGAATTAGAACCCATGACCTCTTGACCCCCAGGCCCGTGCTCTATCCACTACGCCATGCTGCTTCTCAGCAGATACAAGGTATTCGGGTTGTCCCCCGTGGGGCTCAGTCTTAATCCCCATTTTCCAGATGAGGGAACTGAGGCCCAGAGGAGTGAAGTGCCTTGCCCACGGTCACACAGCAGACAAGTGGAGGAGCCAGGGTTAGATAGAACACGTTCCTGGGAGCGCAGGGACCCCGACCTTCCTCATCCCCCACTCCAAGAGCAGCCTTCTTTTCTACAGAAAGCATCTTGGAGTAGGACAGATCCTTCTGAACATCTCTACACATCTTTGGCCTCTTCTCTCTATCGGGGTCTTTAAATATTTTAAAATGTGTACTCTGTCCAACTTCATTAGCTTGTATGAACCTCAGCACTTAGTACAGTGCCTGACACATAATAAACACTTAGCAAATACCATAAAAACGTTAATCTGTTTTGGTGAAAATTTGAAAATTTTAAATCCCGAACTCTCACCTGGTAATGGAGCTGAGGTTCTAGGCTATGACAGCCTCCTAGTTTTGGGATTTTTTTTAAATTATGGTATTTGTTAAACCTTACTATGTGCCAGGCACTTTACTAAGCACTGGGGTAGATACAGCTAATCAGGTTGGACACAGTCCCCGTCCCACGTGGGGCTCACAATCTATCCCCATTTGACAGTTGGGAGAACTGAGGCCCAGAGAAGTGAAGTGACTTGCCCAAGGTCACACAGCAGACAGGTGGGGGGAGCCGAGATTAGAACACAGGTCTTTCTGAATCTCAGGCCCGTGTTCTTTCCGCTAAGTCATGCTACCACCGGGGAGGGGAGTATCTCTGCTTCATCTAAAAATGGCACAGAATGGGGCAAAGGTAGGGGGCAGGAATTTTAGGTGGATTCAAGCAACCTCTTCTACTTAGCCAGGATTCTGTGCCACTATCGGGTAAAACCAATCAATCATATTCACTGAGGGCTTACTATGTGCAGAGCATTGTACTAAGCACTGGACGGAAAAGGTAGAGAAGCAGTGTGGCTTAGTGGAATGAGCGTGGGCTTGGGAGTCAGAGGTGGTGGGTTCTAATCCTGACTCCGCCACTTGTCAGTGTGTAACTTTGGGCAAGTCACTTAACTTCTCTGTGCCTCAGTTACCTCTTCTGTAACATGGGGATTAAGACGGTGAGCCCCATGTGGGACAACCTGATTGCCTTGTAACTACCCCACCACTTAGAACATTGTTTGGCATATAGTAAGCGCTTAACAAGTACTGTCATTATTATTATTATCATTCCTTTCCTGATTGTACTCAGTAAGGGGCAGGGAGACAAAGAGGCGGGGAGGGAACTGAATTCCCTGCAGCGATTGTATGTAACAATCAGGATCCTGGCCTGCATCACCCATCAGCGCCCGGCAAATCTCAGTTGCTGAACTGTACTTGCCGAGCATTTAATACAGTGCTCTGCACACAGTAAGCGCTCAGTAAACACGGTTGAACGAATGAATGAACATCTCCAGGTTTTGCATGTTGCAGTTCCTCAGAACAGAAGGAACGACTGTCGAAACACGTCAATCCTTTGGGCGACAGAGTCTGTAGTGCAGCATGAGGAGAAAAACAGGACTTGGCCTCTTCAACCAAAGAAAGCCGGTCGTGACGGTGCTATCTGTATCCCGGCTCTGAAATCAACGAACAGAATCGGCCCAACGAAGCCTTCGATCCATTCAGCGGTTCCCCGAAGCCACCGATTTCAGGCCGAAACTAGAGAGAGTAACCACAAAGCCGGTAGCCCCAGGGGAGGGAGGGAGGGAAATATGGGTCTATTAGGCAAACACCAGGCAGGCAGACAACCTTTCAGAAGCCTCTGGTCCCCACAGAGACAGGGACCCCGTGGGCTTTGTGGAGGAGTCTGTAGGACTCCACGATGCCCTGACGGGGAAGGTTGCAGGTTGGATTTCAGCATCCTTCTGACCTACTTTGCTGCGACTCAGCAGGGAATGTGTTTATTTTAACCCAGTCCTCTGGGACTTCCCTGCTGAAAGGTTGTCTTTCTTGCCAGGTGACCCAGTGCAGCTGACATTGTCAGACCTTTCCAAAATTCGCCTCCCTCCCCCATCCCTGTCCTCTCCCCTCACCCTCCACCCCCTCAACTTCAGCCTCCTCTGCCTCCCCCCAAGTCTAAAGTGAATCTGGACGAGACAAGTCTAGAGGCAGATTGAAATAATTTTAGAGAATCTACCTTGTTTTCAACGACCCCGGGGAGCTCTTGTGTTAGCTTTCTGTCTTCAGGGGGATCTGGGAAGAATAAAAATAATAATAACAATAATAATATTAGTGGTACTTATTTATAGTAATTTATTTCTATTAATGTCTGTCACCCACACTAGACTGTAAGCTCATTGTGGGAAGGGAATGTGTCTACTACATTGTTCTACTATATAAAATGCTCAGTATGGTGCTCTGCACACCGTAGCGTTCAATAAATAGGATTGAATGAATACTTGGAATGCCAAGAACTGTGCTAAACGCTAGGGTGGATACGATTCGATCGGATCAGACACAGTCCTTATCCCACATGGGATACGCACTCAGTAAATACGACTGAATGAATGAGTGAATAGACTGACAGTCTAAGTAGTAGAGGAGAGTAGGCATTTAAGCCCCATTTTACAGATGAGGAAAGTGAGACCCAGAGGAGTGAAGTGACTTGCCTAAAGTCGCTCGCACACAGCAGGGAAGTGGCAGTGTCAGAATTAGAACCCGGGTCTCCTGAGGCCCCGCCCATGTTTTTTTCCACTAGGCCACGCTGTGTGAGTCAGTGGATCATCATTATCAACAGTAATTCCTCAGCACCTACTGAACATTGGCTTGAGCACTTGGGAATGGAATAGAAGTAAAAGACTGACTTTTGATTATTTTCCTAAGCACCTAGTATGGTGCCCTGCCTGCAGTATGTTCGTTCATTCATTCAATCGTATTTATTGAGCGCTTACTGGGTGCAGAGCACTGTACTAAGCGCTTGGAAAGTACAATTTGGCCACAGATAGAGACAATCCCTACCCAACAAAGGGCTCACAGTCTAGAAGGGGGGAGACAGACAATGAAACCAAAACAAGTAGATAGGCATCAATAGCATCAAAAATAAATAGAATTATAGATATATGCACATCATTAATAAAATAAATCGAATAATAAATAGGTACGTGCTCAATAAATACCATTGATTGATTATATTACATCTACCACTGAGCCATTGTTTAGCATGACTCACAGGGCTGGAAGTCAGAGGTCATGAGTTCTTTTCCAGGCTCTGCCACTTGTCCGCTGTGTGACCTTGAGGAAATCACTTCACTTCTCTGTGCCTCAGTCATCTCATCTAAAAAACAGGGATTGAGACCATGAGCCTCACGAGGCACAGGGACCGTGTCCAACCCGATTGGCTTGTATCCACCCCAGCATTTAGTACAGTGCCTGGCACCTAGTAAGTGCTTAACAAATAGCACAATTATTATTACCCTAACTGAAAGACAGGATCCCTCTTTTCATAGTAGCTACATTGGTATTAATTAAGTATCCACTTGGTGTAGTGCACGGTTCTAAGCTTTTGGGAAGTACAAAATAGAGAAGTGACATGTTTGTTCCCCACAAGGGGTTTAAACTCTGCGGGGGGCGATGGATGGATTGAGGCACTTGGACCGTTCTGTTCTAGAGAGGCCGAAACAGCAGTGGGATTTGAGTTTGTAATCTTGTGTCTCATAGATTGTAAGCTCCTCTAGGACAGGAATTGTGTCTACCGTAAGCAGCCTATCGATACCATTGATTGACTGGGCTCTGAGTCACACAACGGGCAGAGACTGAGCTCTGATTAACTGGTGTGGAAATATGGAATTTTGAGAGAAAGAGCCAAGAGAGTTTGGTTTTTGCCAGAGGAGAAGCAGAGCTTGACAACAGATCCCAGAGTTGAAAGAAGAGAGATTCATTCATTCATTCAATCGTATTTATTTAACACTTACTGTGTGCAGAGCGCACTTGGGAGAGGACAGTACGACAAGAAAAAAGACACATTCCCTGCCCACAATGAGCTTACAGTCTAGAGGGATGTGTTTGAGGGTCTGGCACTAAGTCTGCTGTGAAAGTCAAGGAAGGGAGAGTCTTTTTTCAGGGTGTTTCTCAAGCATTTACTAAGTGCCAGGCACTGTACTAAGCACTGGGGTAGACACGAGCAAATCCACAATCTGGATCCCCGTTTTCCAGATGAGGTGACTGAGGCCCAGAGAAGTGAAGTGACTTGTCCAAGGTATCCTCTGATTCCCAGGCCCGTGCTTTAGCCACTAGAGAAGCAGCGTGGCTTAGTGGAAAGAACCTGGGCTTGGGAGTCAGAGGTCGTGGGTTCTAATCCTGACTCCACCACTTGTCAGCCGTGTGACTTTGGGCAAGTCACTTAACTTCTTTGAGCCTCAGTTACCTAATTTGTAAAATGGGGATTAAGACTGTGAGCCCCACGTGGGACAACCTGAATGGGACAACTTGATTACCTTGTATCTAACCCAGCGCTTAGAACGGTGCTTGGCACATACTGAGCGCTTAACAAATAGCATCATTTATTTATTTTATTTTTTTTTTTAGGCCATACTGCTTTCCAGGAGCCCTACTCTTGCCCCTTCTGCCTCCTCCTTGAAGCCTCTTTGTTTATCTTGGTTCCAGACATTCTGCAAATCCTCACCCCCTCCTACTGTATTAGCCAACCCACTGATAGACAGGAGAAGACCATCCCCGCCTTTCCCCCCCCCCGCAGTGACATTCAGAAAGTGTGAATAAGACCTTTCGTTTTGACTTGTCTGTTATGAGAAACGCAGAGGCGGCTTTAGTTTAAATCCCAGGATTTCTTTTCTCCTCTCAAAACTAGAGGCCTCATTCAGGACTCCAAATTCAGTGAGCTTTGACGGTTTAAGTCCCAGAAAGCTCACTCGTTTTATCCAGAAAGTGAGGATGCGAGCCAGTGAAAGCATTGACTGATCAATCCAAGGTGAGATGCAGCGAGGAGGCAAAGCAGGCTGATTTGATATTACTTATTATTGATATGAATTCTCCCACCTTTCTTCCCACCCCTGAGGTTAACAGTTACGACGTTTTTCACAATCTCTCTCTCTGGTCCTTTATCTCTTCAAAGGATCACATCACCTTAGGCTTTTCCGGTTTTCAAACGTTGTCTAAAGGAAGATGTGATATGTCAGCTTCGGGGTTGAACTTCAGGCGGCTGAGATCATTTGATTAGTAAATACCATTTGTCATGACTTAAACTGGGAGGAGGGGCCAGGGGAGGGAATCCTGAGGGTTTGTGAGTGAGGAGAAAAAGAGAGTCTTGTTTTTATCTCGATGTTGTGTTCTGAGGTTTAACATTTTGGAAGCCGGCTACTACTGTTTTGAATCACTCCTCGTGTCATCTGAGTGTGCAGCGTTGACAAAAATTCATAGTTGAGAGAAGCTCCGTGGCCTAGCGGAAAGAGCCTGGGTCTGGGAGTCAGAGGTCCTGGGTTCTAATCCCAACTCCTCCACTTGGATGCTGTGTGAACTTGTGTCATTTCACTTCTCTGGGCCTCAGTTGCCTCATCTGTAAAATGGGGATTAGTACTGTGAGCCCTGTGTGGGACACGGACTGTGCACATCGCGATTAGTTTGTATCTACCCCAGCGCTTAGTTCAGTACCTGGTAAGTGCATAAGTGCTCAGTGCTTAACAAATACCATTAAAAAATCATTCAATATCAATATATTGGGAAGGCTGCCTTCTCTGACAAATCACCTCCCTGAGAGCCCTAGAAAATGACATTTCTGATCCTCCCCAATACACGAGATTGATCTTGATCTCTTGATTGACTCCCTAATGGAAGAATTAATCGGTGGTTTTTAATGAGGATATACTATGTGCAGAGTGGTATACGTGTTCCCTGCCCACAAGGAGCTTACAGTCTGGAGTGGGAGGCAGACATGAATATACATAAATAAATTACAGATATGTACATAAGCGCTTTGAGGTTGGGGAGGATGAGTTTCAAGAGTTGAGTCAATTAATCCATCATATTTATTGAGCGCTTACTGAGGGCAGAACCCTGAACTAAGCGCTTGGGAGAGTGCAAATATATAGAGTTGAGGGACACGATCCCAGCCTTCAAGGAGCTTACAATCTAGTGGTGAGAAGCAATCAATCAGTCATATATATTGAGCGCTTACTATATGCAAAGCACTGTACTAAGCACTTGGGAAGGTACATGGCCCACTGAAACAGAAAGGGTAGGCTAGTAATAAAAATGCTAAAGAATTCCAAGGATAGAGCCTGGGCCTGGGAGTCAGAATACCCTGGGTTCCTTTCCCAGCTCTGCCACTTGTCTGCTGTATGACCTTGGTCAAGTCACTTCACTTCTCTGGGCCTCAGTTACCTCATTTGTAAAAGGGGGATTAAAAGCAGGCCCACAGAAGTGAAGTGACTTGCCCAAGGTCACATAACAGAGCTGGGTTCCATAGAGGAGTTGCCAGTTCCTGAGGTGGCTCAGAGTCAGCTGTAGATGCTTTCATGAACCCCGGCCTTTGGGTGGTCCTCAGCTAATAATAATAATTATGGTACTTGTTAAGCACTTACTATGTGCCAAGAACTGTTTTAAACTCTGGAATAGATAAAAGTTGATTAGGATGGACACAGTCCCTGTCCTACATGGGGCTCGCATTCTTAAGCCCCATTTTACAGATGAATTAACTGAAGCTCACACAGCAGACATGTGGCGGAGCCAGGATTAGAACCCAGGTCCTTCTGACTACCAGGCCCGAGCTGTATCCACTAAGCTCAGGTGTAAGTATGACTGTCAGGAGGCAGCTGGGGGCTTTCTCCTGGAGCTGGGGGGACTTTGACCCTCCCAATATGGCCATCTTTTGGACCATAAGACAGGTTCACTGGAATCCAAACCGTTACCACGTTAATACAATCGCTCATCCTATCAAGAGTTGAGTCAATTAATCCATCGTATTTATTCCCGACTGGATTACCGCATCAGCCTTCTTGCTGTCCTCCCTGCCTCCTGTCTCTCCTCACTCCAGTCCATATTTCCATACACTCCATATTGCTAAATTAAACATCCCCCGGGACCCTGCGTTATCCCCTTTTTGTGTCATTTTTCACAATTCGTCTTTGCGATTTCTACCATGATATAGAGAAGCAACATGGAGTAGTGGATAAAGCACGGACCCGGGGAGTCAAAAGAACACGGATTCGAATTTCGGCTCTGCCGCTTATCAGATAGAGAGGTGGAAAACAGTCCCTGTCCCAGAAGTCGAAGTTGGAGGGAGTAGGATTTAATCCTCATCTTATGGAGGAGGAGAAGGTGGCCCAGAGAAGCGAAGTGACTTGCCCAAGAAAGATTCATTCATTCATTCAATAGTATTTATTGAGCGCTTACTATGTGCAGAGCACTGTACTAAGCGCTTGGAATGAACAAGTCCGCAACTGCTAGAGACAGTCCCTGCCGTTTGATGGGCTTACAGTCTAATCGGGGGAGACGGACAGACGAGAACGATGGCAATAAATAGAGTCAAGGGGAAGAATATCTCGTAAAAAGATCACACAAGCAGATCAGTGGCAGAGCCTCAATTAGAACTCAGGTCCTCGGACTCCCAAACCCGGGCTCTTTCCACTAGACCCCACTGCTTCTAAAGACCCTCAAGGTGAGGGCCTGGAGCGTCCAAGCTAGAGGGTGCCCGGGCTCTCCTCTCTATTTTTATGCCGAAGCTTTGAGCTGAATGGGGTTTCCTCCTCATGGGGTAAGCACACGCTCCAGATGCGGCAGCAGACCCCCGAGCGGAGGTTGGGAGTCCAGTTGGGAGTCTTGTCTCCCGTGTAACCTTGAGCAAGTCACTTCAATTCTCTGGGCCTCAGTTACCGCACCTTTAAAATGGAAATTGAGGCTGAGAACACCATGTGGGTCAGGGACTTTATCCATCCTGATTTGGTTGTATCCTCCCCATTGCTTAGCTTAGTACGGTGCTTGGCACATAGTAAGCATTTAAAATGCCATTATCATTATTATTATTATTATTATTAGCCTTTGTGGGACTGGTACCCAGAGAAGTAGCATGACCTAGTGGATAGAGCACAGGCCTGGGAGTCAGAAGGTCATGGTTCTAATCCCAGCTCCACCATTCTTCTGCTGTGTGACCAAGTCACTTCATGTCTCCGGGCCTCAGTTACCTCATCTGGAAAATGGGGATTAAGTGTATGGTGGGACAGGGACTGTGTCCAACCTGATTAACTTGTATCTGCTCCAGCACTTAGTTCAGGGCCTGGCACATAGCAAGGGTTTAACAAATACCATTAAAAATAAATTTAACCCCCCCCAAAAAAAGACCAACATGTTTCCTCTCTGCCATCTTTCTTCCATCCTGGGCATTTTCTATTGGCCACACCTTTGAGCACTGTATCCCCTTAGCCTTCTCTAGTGCCAGTTACACACTAATTGCATTTCTGCTTGGAAACCTGTAATGTTCTCACGCTTCTGGCCGTGCGCTTACTATTAATGTCCCGGAGTGACAACTCAGATATTTTTTATTTCTTTTTTGCCCACTTTCCTGCTTAACACTTTGTCAGCATTTCCTTTATTAATCACATTACTTCTTTTTCTTTTTCCTCTGCAAACCCTGAGAGACCCAATTTGATTAATTATATCCCCCATGTTTTCTTTCCCCCCGCCTCGGCGGCTTAGTTTAAAGGTGACCTCCAAGATTCTTGTGAAAAATGAAGTAATTGGGTAAGGCTGGGGGCAGAATGCCTCAAGGAGCAAAGGAAAAGGAGATACCCAGGGTAGAAGGAACTTGAAAGTTGGCTCCTTTCTTCCAACTTGCTCATCCCAGAAGCATCCAATCAATCAACCGGTGTCTATTCCCTAGGCCATGCTGCTTCTCTGTTTCCCTGTCCCAGCCTAGAGGCTATTGGGTTAGTTTGTACCAGATAGATCCCTGGATGAGTCATTTGGCATCCACAGTGCCAAGTGGTTAACTGGAATCTCATTAAGGTTAGGGAATGTGTCTGTTAGATTGTTGTGAAGTACTCTTCTAAGCGCTTAGAACAGTTCTCTGCACCCTGAAGGCACTCAATAAAAACAATTGATTGATTGAGACAAGAGGTGGGATGGTTAGGATATCCGTTTCCTTGATCTCTACTTGTCGAGGCATAAGCATTCAGTACAGTTCTTTGCACGCAGTAAGCGCTCAATAAATATGATTGAATGAATGAATGAATGAATGGAGGTCCCCCCATCACCCGTCGCCATCTTCCTCGCTGCGTCTTGATCTCGTCTAGCTCACCTGGCCTGGAACTCCCTCCCTCTTCGTATTTGACAGAGCACCACTCTCCCCACCTTCATGGCCGTATTCAAAGCCAATCTCCTCCATGGGGCCTTCCTCGACTAATTCCTCAGCTCCCTTAATCAGTCAGTCACTTGTATTTATTGAGAGCTTCCCATCCACATACCACTGTACTAAGTGCTTGGCAGAGTACAATATCACAATTAACAGACCTATTCCCTGCCTGCATTGAGTTTACAATCTAGAGGGGGAGACAGGCATTAATATGAATAAATGACGGATATGGACAAGGGTGCTGTGGGGCTGGAAGCGGGGGATGAATAAAGAGAGTCAGGGTGAAGTAGAAGGGAGTGGTAAATGAGAAAGGGAGGGGTTTAGTAAAGGAAGGAAGAGGAGATGTGCCTTCAAGAAGGCTTTGAAGAGTGGGAAAAGAATTATCTGTTGGATGTGGGGAGGAAACTCCTACTCTTCTCCCTTTTCTTTTGCCTCTGCACGTAGATCTGTACCTTTTAAACTCCTCCAGACTGTAAGCTCATTGTGGGCAGGGTATGTGTCTATTCTATTGTTATGTTGTACTCTCCCAATGCAGTACATTAAGCTCCCAGTAAAGATGATTGATTGATTTAAGCACTTGATATTCACCCCACTTATGTACAGCACTTATTTACAGATCCATAATTTTTCTGTGTCCCCTTTTAGACTGTAAAATCCTTAGGCAGGGAATGTGTCTGCCAACTCTGTTGTATTATACTCTCTCCAGTGCTTAGAACGGTGTTCTGAACACAGTAAGCCCTCAGTAAATATCACTGAATGATCGAGCACGAAACATCCAGGGACTTATCTGAATTCAACCAGGTCAGACTCTTCCCCGTGGATGGATCACACATGCAGTTGTACATTCAAATATTGCATTATCATAATAATTGCGGTATTTGTTAAGCACCTACTGTGTGCCGAGCACTGGACAAAACAATGGGTTAGAAAGAAGATAACCAAACTGGACACAGTCCTGGTCCCACATGGGGCTCACAGTCTGAGGAAGGAAAACAGTTATCGAATCCCCATTTTACAGATGAGGCCAGAGAAGCATGGTGATTTGCCCAAGGGCATACTGCAGGCAAGTGACAGAGCTGAGATTAGAACCCAGCACTCCTGATCCAAGACCTCTGCTCTTTCCACTAGGCCACACTGCTTCCAAAGAGGCCCACTTTTAAAAAGCTGCCCGTTGCTAATCAATTCTTTATAAAAATGAATAGCGACTGTAGGCCCTTGTGTTAAGTAGGGTGCAAGGCAGTGCCATTTTAGAAGAGAGCTGTCTTCATTGTTTTCGTGCGGGTAGGTGTGAGTGGATGGATCTTCCTCAGGGGCCGGGATGAGGGGAGAAAAAGGCAGGTCCGGGGGGAGGGAAACAGACACAAAGACAGACAGACAGAGATCCAGAGACCAAGAAAGGGGTAATAATCAAGAGCGGGAGACAGGCAGAGATATTTTGGCAGAAACAAAGCCATAGTGAGCGGAACAGAGAAACAGACAAAGATACAGAGATATAGGAGAGACAAAAACATAGCGAATGGGAGAGAGATAGACAGGGATACAGAGATGAAGAGAGTCAGATAGACAGAGATGTGGGAGAGATAAAGACATAGTGAGAGGGACAGAGATAGAAGGACAGAGATCCAAAGACAAAGCGAGAAAGACAGAGACATAGACAAGACTTAGCGAGAGGAGCAGAGATTTAGAGAGACAAAGAAAGAGAGAGAAACAGAGATACAGAGAGAAGCTTAAATCATCATCCAGTGGTATTTATTGAGCATTTACTGTGTGCAGAGCACTGTACTAAGCTCTTGGGAGAGTGCAATACAACAGAGTTGGTGGCCACGGTCCCTGCCCACACTGAGTTTTCAGCCTAGAGTGGGAGATAGACATTAATGAAAATAAACAATGAGAGAGGCTTCCCTGTTTCAGTCTCAATGTTTTACACACACACAAACACACACACACCGCCAAATGATCTTTCCTTTGAGTGGCAAAAACAGCAAGCAAGAGATGAAATGGAACTTGCTCCCGAGAAGCAGCGTGGCTTGTTGGATAGAGCCCGGGCCTGGAAGTCAGAAGGACCTAGGTTCTAATTCTGGCTTGGCCACCTGTCTGCTGTGTGACCATGGGCGAGTCATTTCGCTTCTCTGGGCCTCAGTTCCCTCATCTGTAAAATGGGGATTAAGACCGTGAGACTCATGTGGGACGTGGACTGTGTCCAACCTGTACCGTGCCTGGCGCGTAGTAAGCACTTGACAAATACCATTTAAAAAGAAAAGCCAGGTGAAAATCATTCAATCATTCATTTAGTCATATTTATGGAGCGCTTACTATGTGGAGAGCACTGTACTAAGCGCTTGGAGAGTACAATTCAACAATAAACTGTCACATTCCCTGCCCACAATGAGCTACAGTCTAGAGGGGAGATGGTCCCTTAAATATAAAACTCCTTGTGGTTTACTTTCTTCCATCCGTTCAAAAACACTGACCCTTTCTGAGGCTAGATTCCCTTTTCAATTTATTAGTGGTAACAATTGATACTTCACCCGGAGATTCTGTGGGGCCTGAACAGGAAAGAGACACCTATAGAGCGTTCTTTTGATAGTTTCTTTGATATTTATCAAACGCTACATCTTGTGAGAGATTACAGCAAATGAGACCAAGGTTTTGAGGTTTTTAAAAGAAGGGGAAACACTTGTTTTTCTCGAAACACAGCTTTTTCGGGTGGTGGATTTAGCTTGAAGAGTGCAAAAGCTCATGCAATACTTTATTCCAAAGAGGTCACTAGTACAGCATTACCATGTAGTGTCTTCAGAGAGGGTGATCCCGGCTTTGAAGATTAGGTCATCCAAACTGCACTGGAGAATGTGTGGTTCACTGATTTTGGTGCACTGAATTGCTCCACCTGTCAACCGGTGCTATTTACTGAGCCCTTATTCTGTGCAGAGCACTGTACTAAGCTGTTGGGAGAATGCAATAGAGTAAGTAGACGTGATCCCTGCCCTCAAGGAGATTGCAATCTAGTGGAATCTTATGGTGTAGTTTAATGGAAAGAACTCAGGCTTAGAAGTCAGGCTACCTGGAATTTTTTGTTTCTCTGTGTCTCAGTTACCTCGCCTGGAAAATGGGGATTGAGACCGTGAGCCTTATGTGGGACGGAGACTGTGTCCAACCCGATTTGCTTGTTTCCACCCTAGTGCTTAGTACAGTGCTCAGCACATAACAAATACCACAGTTATTATTATTATTGTTAATAAAAGGGGCAGAATGAGGGGCATAATGTTGGTATTTGTTAAGCGCTTACTATGTGCAGAGCACTGTTCTAAGCGCTGGAGTAGACACAGGGGAATCAGATTGTCCCACATGGGGCTCACAGTCTTAATCCCCATTTTACAGATGAGGTAACTGAGGCACAGAGAAGTTAAGTGACTTGCCCACAGTCACACAGCTAAGTGGCAGAGCCGGCATTCGAACCCATGATCTCTGACTCCAAAACCCGTGCTCTTTCCACTGAGCCACGCTGCTTCTCATGACAGGAAACTCTTATACTGAACTCTCCCAAGTACTTAGTATGGTGCTCTGCACACAGTAAGTGCTCAATAAATAAATTTGATTTATCGATTGATTACCAAGACAGAGTAATCTACCCTCCTTCCTCCTCCACACCCAGCCTAGCTCTTCTGGGCTGAGACAATTGTTTGATATCCTCAGCTCTCTTGGTCCAGGATGTTGGAGTGATTTCTGACTCCTCTCTCTCACACAACTCCCTGCATTCAGTCAGACAACACATATATCCATAATTTATTTATATTACTACCTACCCCTCTAGGCTGCAAGCTCACTGGGGGCAGGGAACGTGTCTACCAAGTCCTTCGTATTATACTCTTTCAAGCATTTAGTATAGCGCTCTGCACCCAGGAATTGCTCAGTAAATAAGATTGATGGATGGATTGGTTTGGCTCCTTCACAGATTCATTCACCCCAGTGAGGCCTTCCCCATCTCAGTCATGGCATAAGGCCAGTTCTAGACTGAAGTATTTCCTCCTCTTCGTCCTCCTCCTTCTCCGTCTCCTCTTCTCCTCCCTTCTCTTCTTGCTTTTCCTTCTCTTCCTCATCCTTCTTCTCCTCCTACTCGTCATCCTTCTCCTCCTCCTCTTCCTCATTCTCTTCCTCCTTCTCTTCCTCCTCTTTTTCTTCCTCCTCCTCCTCTTTCTCCTCCTCCTCCTCCTCTCATTCTTCTCTACTCCTCCTCTTCTTCTCCTCCTCTATGCCTTCTCCTCTTCTCATCCTCCTCCTGCTCCTCCTCTTTCTTCTCTTTCTCTTCTTTTTGCTCCTCTACCTCCTTCTCCTTATCCTCTTCCTCGTTAGGACTAAAGAGCATCCAACACCTCTAACTTTTACCTCTAAAAAAGTGTTAGGGACCCCTTACCACTGAACTTCTTAAAATCTTTTTGGAACGCCAGTTTAGGCTCCAGGAGACTGGACACTTGATCACGTAACCCTGATAACTCGTTCCGGTCAGCGTTGTCGGCGTCAGAGCTTTCCAGAGGGCGGGCTGCCTAGCCAGGGAAATGGGTTTCAGGTAAAATTCCCCCAAATGAAAGGGCCCGACAGCTCAGCTGTTTTCTACCTCTCTGGCTGACAGAATGTACTTTAAGCAGTCTGATGCAATAAAACTCACCAAGCAAGAACACGCGAGGCAATTATCTTTTTAGTAGGTCAGTCTGCCCCTCTGGGAGAGAAAACCAAGGGGAGCGGGGAAAGCACAGCAGTCTGGTCCTCAGCTGGTCCGGGCCCTAGCCGCTGCTTCGTGATTAATAGGGGTGTCACTTTCGATGAAGGCTGCTATGAGCAGCAGGGCTCAAAAGGAACGGGATTGAAACGAAGCAGCCCAAAGTAAATGTTTCCTTGACTTCCTAGGAGCGCTGGAATCCAGAAACGATCTTTCAAACGGAAAATGCGCTGGGGTGAAATTCACCTCACTTACTGCAGAGGAGCAGCGTGGCCTAGTGGATAGAGCATGGCGCTGGGTTCTGATCCCGGTTCCAGCACTTGTCTGCTGTGTGATCTAGGGGAAGGAGCCTTACCTTCTGGTGCCTTGGTTACCTCATCTGTAAAATATCATTTTAAAGTACCTCATCCCTACTGAAAGCTCACCTCCTCCAGGAGGCCTTCCCAGACTGAATCTCCCTTTTTCTCTGCTCCTCTTCCCCTCTCCTTCGCCCCGACTCCCTCCATCGGCTCTACTCCCCTCCCCTCCCCACAGCACTTGTGTGTATATGTACATATTTATTATTCTATTTACTTTATTAATGATATAATAATAATAATGTTGGTATTTGTTAAGCGCTTACTATGTGCCGAGCACTGTTCTAAATGCTGGGGGAGATACAGGGTAATCAGGTTGTCCCACGTGAGGCTCACAGTCTTAATCCCCATTTTACAGATGAGGGAACTGAGGCACAGAGAAGTGAAGTGACTCGCCCACAGTCACACAGCTGACAAGCGGCAGAGCCGGCATTTGAACCCATGATCTCTGACTCCGAAGCCCAGCCTCTTTCCATGTGTATATATCTATAATTCTATTTATTTATATTTATACTCTTGATGGCTGTTTACTTGTTTTGTTTTCTGTCTCTCTCCTGCTATACTGTGAGCCCGTTGCTGGGTAGAGATTGTCTCTATTGTCGAATTGTACTTTCCAAGTGCTTAGTACAGAGCTCTGCACGCAGTAAGCGCACAATAAATATGATTGAATGAATGAATTGAGTGAATGAAAATAGGGATTAAGACTGTGAGCCCTATGTAGGGCAGAGACAGTGTCCAACCTTGATTTACTTGTATCTAGCCCAGTCCTTAGTACAGTGCCTGGCGCAGAGTAAACGCTTAACAAAAAGCAGCATGGCGTAGTGGAAAGAGCCCGGGTTTGGGAGTCAGAGGTCATGGGTTCTAATCCTGGCTCTGCCACTCATCAGATGTGTGACTTTGGGCAAGTCCCTTAACTTCTCTGAGCCTCAGTTACCTTCTCTGTAAAATGGGGATTAAAACTGTGAGCCCCACGTGGGACAACCTGATTACCTTGTGTCTACCCCAGCGCTTAGACAGTGCTTGGCACATAGTAAGCTCTTCGCAAATACCATAATTATTATTATTAAATACACATAAGGTATTGGGATGTTCCTACACGCATGTCCACCACACACATGCACATTCGTATAGATGCTCATTTTTTTCTTAAGTCTATGTTGTAATAGTAATGCTAGGAATAGTACTAGTAGTAAAAATATTTCTTAAGCACTTTCTGCCTGCAGAACACTGTGCTAAATTCCACAGGTAGGAATTGGACAAGGAAACTTGATAGGCAGTGTGGCCTAGTGGAAAGAGCATGGGCCTGCAAGTCAGAAGGACCTGAGTTCTAATCCTAGCTCTGCTGTGTGACCTTAGCCAAATCACTTCGCTTCTCTGGGCCTCAGCGACCTCATGTGTAAAATGAGGATTAAGACTGTGAGCCCATGTGGGACAGGGACTGTGTCCAACCTGATTAGTTTGTATATACCCCAGTGCTACATACGTTACATACAACTGGGTTCTGGTGGAAGCTTGGCTTTTTTTAATGTTTTTAGAGGGACAAGGCGATGGCAGAGTGGAAAGAGCAGAAACCTGGGACTCAGAGGACCTGGATTCTAATCCCCACTGTGTCACTTGTCTGCTGGGTAACCTTGCGCAAGTCACTTCACTTCTCTGGGCCACAGATTTCTCAATCAGTGGAATTTGTTGAGTGTTTAGTATGTGCAGAGCATTCATCCATGCAATCGTATTTATTTTGTGCTTATTGTGTGCAGAGCACTGTACTAAGGACTTGGGAAAGTAGAATACAACAATAAACAGTGACATTTCCTGCCCACAACGAGATCACAGTCTAGGGGGAGGGGAGACAGAAATCAACACAAATGACCTAAGCGCTTGGAAGAGTGCAATAAAACAGAGTTAGCAGACACGTTCCCCACCCATAATGAGCTCACAGGCTAGAGGGACCTTCTCAAGTGTAAAATGTGTAAAATTCTACCTTCACCTTAGACAGGGAGCCCAATGTGGGACAAGGACTGTGTCCTACCTGATTATCTTATATCAAACCCAGTGCTTAGGACAGTGTTTGGTACAGAGTAAGCTCTTAACAAAGACAGCAATGATCATTTAAAGGGGTAAATGATCATTTAAATCAGGATTTAAAGGGGACCCTTCTTCCTCAGGATGGACAGGCACTTGTCCCGGATGGAGTTCAGGAAGCTGTATTTATTATTATAATAATAATAATTATTGACTCAGAAGAGACATTTTGATCCTTCAGGTCCCAACTGCTATGGGTAACAATGTCCAGACCCAGCCAGCCAGCAGTCGTTCATTCACTCATTTGTATTTATTGAGCACTTACTGTGTACAGATCACTGTACTAAGCGCTTGGGAGAGGACAATACAGCAATAAAAAGACATAGTCCCTGCTCTCAGTGAGCTTAGAGTCTAGAGGAATCGTGATGCTGACATCTGGCCCTTCTGCCTGCAGAAGTCAGCAGCCAATGGAGGGAGATCATTATTATCATCATCATCATCATTATTATTAATAGTAGTAGTTTTATTATCCCCTCTCAGGGTCACACCTGGAGAGTTTCCAGTCCTCTACCAGTCACGACTACGGGAGGGAGAGTCAAGCAGTGGCCTGTCCATTCCATTCTTAGCTTGGGCAGTGGCTAGCGAGTGGCAGGCCTAGAGAAGCAGCGTGGCTAGAGAAGCAGCGTGGCTCGGTGGAAAGAGCACGGGCTTTGGAGTCAGAGGTCATGGGTTCGAATTCCGGCTCTGCCGCTTGTCAGCTGTGTGACTGTGGGCAAGTCACTTAACTTCTCTGGGCCTCAGTTACCTCATCTGTAAAATGGGGATTAAGACTGTGAGCCCCACGTGGGACAACCTGATTCCCCTGTGTCTACCCCAGCGCTTAGGACAGTGCTCTGCACATAGTAAGCGCTTAACAAATACCAACATTATTATTATTATTATTACAAGTCAAAACTCACCCGTGCTAGGCAGCAGTGGCACGGGAGAGAGTCGAGGGCGGAGACTAGTTTACTGCATGGAAGAAAGCAGTGGTAAACCACTTCTGGATTTTTACCAAGAAAACTCAATGGTTCCACTACCAGAATGATTGCAGATGGAAGTGGGGCGTTCTGGGAGAAATGTATCCATGGTGTCGCTATGGATCAGGAACGACTCGACAGCATAAGATAACTTATTATAGTATTTGTTAAGTGCTTACTATGAGTCGAGCCTTTTCTAAGTTCTGGGTTAGATGCAAATTAATCAGGTCAGGCCCAGTCCCTCTCTCACTTGGGGCTTAAAGTCAAGTAGGAGGGAGAACAGGGATCAAATCCCCATTTTACACTTGAGGAAACTGAGGCCCAGAGAAGTGAAGTGACCACCCCACGGTCACACATTTTACACATCTGTAAAATGGGGGTTAAGACTGTGAGCCCCACGTAGGACACGGACTCTGTCCAACCTGATTAACTTATATCTACCCCAGCACTTCATACAGCGAGTGCCTGGCAAATAATAAGTGTTCAACAAATGCACAGTAAGCACTCGATAAAGACGATTGAATGAATGAATGTACAAGTGCCATTAAAAAATACATTAATTTTCCTCTCAGGGACGATGGCCAAAGCAGATTTGAGGAGACTGGCACCTTGCGCAGCAGAACGTATCATGCCCACATGTAGCTCCTAACTGGATTCATGTAATTGGGTTTTAAAGGTCACTCCCACGATGGGTTTGGTCCTCACTGCCCTCTACCTGGGTCCTGGCCTTCCCTGGGAGGAACCGTTGAAAAAGTTTCTGCGAGTAAGGCCCAAAATAGAAAACAGCAGCTTACTTTCGGGGGTTTTCCCTCAGCCGCTTTCCCTGCAGAGAGTGAGGAGTGTCCTATTTATGATGCTGAAGGAAAACAGTTTGCCTCAAAAGGCCAGAGGCCAAGGAAATGTCATCTAAGAGAGCTGAAACAAGGCAGTTCACTGGCCAGCTGCGAGTTTCTGTCAGAAGGCACAGGCTAGGCGTGGACGGTGAGATCTGGAAAATCTTCTCACTTCATTCAGTCAGTCGTATTTATTGAGCGCTTACTGTGTGCAGAGCAGGATACTAAGCACTTGGGAGGGTACAATACGACAATAAACAGACATATTCCCTGCCCACAAGGAGTGTAAACTGAAGTAATTCAGCGCATAACATGCCTAGGGACTCATGATCTCTGAAGGAGGATTTAAAGGGGACCCTCCTTCCTCAAGATGGACAGACAGTTGTCCCAGATGGAGTTCAGGAAGCTGTATTTATTATTATAATAATAACTGTGGTACTTGTAAACGTTTACTATGTGCCAGGCACCGTCCTAAGTGCTGGGATGGGTACAAGCAAATCACATTGGACACCATCCTTTGACCCATATGGCTCACAGTCTCGATCCCCCTTTTACAGATGAGGTAACTGAGGCACAGAGAGTTATAATGATGATAATTATGGCATTAGTTAAGCACTTAGTATGTGTCAGGCACTGTACTAAGCTCTGAGGTCGATACAAACATATCGGGTTGGACAGGGTCCCTGCCCCATGTGAGGCTCACAGTCTCAATCCCCATTTTACAGATGAGGTAACTGAGGCCCACAGAAGTGAAGTGAATTGCCTAAGGTCACACAGCAAACATTAACTCGTGCTGTTGTCCTTGCCTGGAATCCCCTCCCCTAGCCCAAATCCAACAGACCACAGCTCTGCCATGTTCAGAGCCATCTTAAAAATCCCCCCTCCTCCCAGAAGTCTTCTCAGATTAATTCCCAACCACCTACATCGTATCAGCTCACCAGCCGTCACTAGCACTTAAGTTCTCAATTATTCCCATCCACATGTGTGTATGGATGATGAGTCTTTCGTACATTCAATTAGTCATTCTGATTATCCTCTAGTCTGTAAACCCGGTGTGGGTAGGGAACATTTCTGCTAATTCTGTCGTATCGTGCTCTCCCAGGTGCGTAGTATGGTGTTCTACATGAAGCGCTCAAAAATTGATATCGACCGATTGATTCTATTTGTGAATACTTTTACGTCTGAGTCCACCTTTACGGTGTGAGCTCCTCTGGGGCAGAGAATCACTGAAGGGAGGGAGTCCAGGTGAGAGGGAAGATGTGAGCACTTCTCACATCTCACAAAGGAAGAGGAAATGGAGCCAGACACTTTTTTTTATAATGGCATTTACAAAGCACTTACTACGTGCCAGCCACTGTACTAAGCACTGTGGTACATACAAGGTAATCAGGTTGGACTCGGCCCCTGTCCCACATGGGGCTCAGAGCGTTAATTCACATTTTACTGATGAGGGAACTGAGGCACGGAGTAGTAAAGTGACTTGCCCAAGATTACCCAGAAGGCAAGTGTTGGAGCAGGGATTAGAACCCACGTCCTTCTGGATCCCAGGCCCGGGCTCTGGCTATTGTGGGGAGAAAATGTGACAGAGCCAACAAAGTGAAAGAAATTGCCCATCACTCTTCAGTTCTACTGATCACATTAGCCCTTGTTAACAAAATCTCATCTTTGGTAGCACCATCTTCAGTCAATGAAATAAAACTTTCTCTCTCTAAATATATGGTTGTGTGTATATGTACATGTGAAGAAAACCTGCAAATTGGATTTATTGTATATTTTGTTGTATTTTATATCATTATTTTTATGTACTATGGTAACGCTCTTAATTTCCTTTCCCTTTTTCTTTGAGAAAGGGAAACTTGGAGGTAACTAAATTGAGAAGCAGCTTGGTGTAGTGGTTAGAGGAGCCTGGGAGTCAGAAGGACCTGGGTTCTAATCCTGGCTCCGCCACTTGTCTGCTTTATGGCCTTGGGCTAGTCACTTCATTCTCTCTGCTTCAGTTCCCTCATCTGTAAAATGGGGAATGAGACTGTTTGCCCCACATAGGACAGGGACTCTGTCCAATCCATTTTGTTTGTATCTACCCCAGCGCTTACTACAGTGCCTGGCACATAGTAAGCACTTAAAAAATACCATAATTAATTACTAATTAATTAAATTAAGGCCTGACACAGTGTTTAAAGGGGCTGCTGGAAACCTGCAGAATTAAAGTCGTTTTATTTTTACCATCGAGGAGCTTGGGTTTGTAAAAATCTACAGGACCATATCAGTTCCAGCGTAAAACAGATGCCTAAACCAGCCCTATTGGCGGTGGGATGGACGAGAAGACTTTCAGGGTTCCTCTACCCATCCCTAACACAGTGAAAACGTCTGTTGGCATTTGCCCGTTAACACTTACGGCCTACATTGATAACACATTTTTCAAGTATGGGATCCCAAATGTCTGTTGAAATGACTTTATTTGCCCCCAGTAGAATCACAGCTATCAGCAGCTGCTTTATAAACCCGGAGAAACGAGGCAGTAATTTAAAAGAGGAAGGAAGATGGTGAGAAGGAATGATAAGATTTAGGTTGGCCCGAAAATCGTGACCTGAGTTTCATTTTGACAGGAATTCCACGTTTGAAGTCTCTTTATTGGGATTGTCCTTTTGAAATATGTTCTAGGATCCCCGATCATCAAATTAATTATGTCACAAGTTTATTTAAGCCAAATAATTAATGATCATAAGGCACTATGAAACTGCAAAATGCCATGTAAATGTTAAGTAGCAAAAATAACTTTGGGGGGTGAAATAGATATGCTATTTTCAGTAAAAAAAAAAATGAAATGAAGAGAAAAGCTTGGATCTAAATGGATGAACCAAGAAAATTTCTGTTGTGTTTTGAGAAGATGGACAGTGGGCATTTTTTTTTAAAAAACTCAAATCATGGATGACATGAGGACCTTCAGTTTTCAGTTAATCAATCAGTGATATTTTTTAAGTGTTTACTGTGTGCAGAACACTGTACCGAGCACTTGGGAGAATACAGTACAACAGAGTTGGTAGACACATTCCCTGCCCATAATGAATTTGAGAAATAGCATGGCCTAGTGGATAGAGTGTGGGCCTGGAGTCAGAAGGACCTGAGTTCTAATCCCTGCTCTTCCACTTATCTGCTGAGTGATCTTGTGCAAGTCACTTCACTTCTCTGAACCTTAGTTATCTCATCTGTAAAATGGGGATTAAGACTGTGAGCCCCACGCGGTAAAGGGACTGTGTCCAACCCTATTTACTTGTATTCGCCCCAGCACTTAGTACAGTGCATAGCAAATAGTAAGCACTCAACAAATACTACTATCATCATTATTGTTATTATTAGTATCCAAGCTACCCGAAAGCCAAAGCTGTCTTAGAAGGAATCTGTGGGGCAAGTGAATTTGTTTCCAGGACAAGAGGTGAGTTCTTTATGGAATCCAGTGATTGTGTTTCTCCCTTTCAGTCGGAGACAGTTTGGGCCTAAGGCCAAGGAAGAGGTCAAGATCATTGAGCACCAAACCCAGCGTCTTCGACTGATGCCTCACCTCGCCACTGCTTTAGCGCTGATCTTCACCAGCAGGTAAGACCCTCAACCTTCTCCTCCGATGAACTCTTTCCTGGGGACCATTAGTCGAAACAATCCACCAGTCAATCAGTGGGAATCTTTGAACACTTACTCTGTGCACAGCATTGCACTAGGAGCTTGAGAAAGGACAATACAAAATGGCGTAGTGGGTAGAGCACAGGCCTGGTACTCAGAAGGTCATGAGTTCTTTTCCTGGCTCTGTCACTTGTCTGCTGCACTTTGCTTTTCTGTGCCTCAGTTCCCTCACCTGTAAAATGAGGATTGAGACTGTGAGCCCCACGGGGAACAGGCACTGTGAATGACCCGATTTGCTTGTAACCACCCCAGCGCTTAGTACGGTGCCTGGCACGTAGTAAGTGCTTAACAAATATTATTAAAGCTATTATTTTTAGTTGTAGCTGCGCTCCCTCCCCTCAACGAGCTATTAGTCCACAGGATAAGGGAGACATTAAAATATGTTAAAGATAGGGGAAGTAATAGAGAGTAAAGATATATAAAGTATAAGGTCAAAGTATAAAAATAAGAGCTGTGGGTTTGGTTAAGGATCACAGTGCTTAAAGCATTCATAGCCAAGTCCATAGTCAATGAAGAGGAGAGGGAAGATAGGCGAAATGAGGACGTGATTATGGAAGGCCCCTTGGAGAAGATGTGATTTTAGGAGAGTTTTGAAGGTAGGGAGAGTGATGGACTGTCAGATGTGAAGGGGGAGGGAGGATGGTGGGTTGGGGTCAGCGATGAGATAGATGAGATTGAAATACAGTGAGTAGGTTGGCCTTAGAGCAGTGGATTTTGTGGGCTTGCCTGTATGAGATAAGGAAGGAGGGGCGAACTGACTGAGTTCTTTAAAGCCGATGCTAAGGAGTTTCTATTCGATGAGGAGGTGGATGGGCAACCACTGGAGATTCTTGAAGTCTGGGGAGACATGGACCGAACAGATTTTCCTCTAGACTTTAAGCTCGTTGTGGGCAGGGAACGTGACCACCGACTCCGTTAAATTGTATCTCCCAAGCTCTTTACAGTGCTCTGCACAAAGTAAGTGCTCAGTGAATACCGTTGATTGATGGATTGAGTTTTCAGAAAAATGATCCAGGCAGCAGGGTGGATTGAAGCAGGGAGATGCAGAAGGCAGGGAGGTCAGTGAGGAGACTGATGCAGGAATATGCAATCATGAATCTGGGACTGAGAAAGAGGCAGGAGCAGCTTCTAAATCTAAGAGTCGTGAAGGACCCACAAACTCTTTTGAGAGGACGTACCCCTGAAATTGCCACCAGCTTTAGATTTTTCAGACTAAGAAATGGTGTGCAAAATAAGGTAAATTAAATTCAGAGATGTGCCTCATTTTAGCTCATAGGCAGTTCCACTTCCTCTCTCACTGTAACATTTTTCAGAGCGGGAGTCGGCCAATCTAAGCTCAATTCCTTTGAATCCCATCCACCTTCTGGGTAGTGACTTTTTTATGGTATTTGGTAAGCACTTACTATGTATCAGGCACTGTTCTAGTTGCTAGTTGCTGAGGTAGATACCAGCTAATCAGATTGGACACAGTCCATGTCCCTCATGGGGCTCACAGTCTTAATCCCCACTTTACAGGTGAGGCAACTGAGGTACAGGGAAGTCAAGTGACTTGCCCAGGGTCACACAGCAGACAAGTGGCAGAGCCAGGATTAGAGCCCAGGTCCTTCTGACTCTCAGGCCTGTGCTCTATCCCAAATGGAAGGAGGATAGAGTTTTCCATGATTCCGTTCTCTCTTTCTGTTTCTCTCTCTCTTCCTCCTTCCCCTCCTAATAATAATAATGTTGGTATTTGCTAAGCGCTTACTATGTGCAGAGCACTGTTCTAAGCGCTGGGGGAGACACGGGGGAATCAGGTTGTCCCATGTGGGGCTCACAGTCTTAATCCCCATTTTACAGATGAGGTAACTGAGGCCCAGAGAAGTTAAGTGACTTGCCCACAGTCACACAGCTGACAAGTGGCAGAGCTGGGATTCGAACTCATGACCTCTGACTCCAAAGCCCATGCTCTTTCCACTGAGCCACGCTGCTTCTCACTCCCTCCCCCTGGAGCTTCTCTGAACATTGACTTCCAGGGGCCTGTTAACTCAGGCGAGGATTACTATATAGAAATTTTTCCTCGTAACCTGAGAAACAAACAGAAAAATGTTCATGAAACAAGATTGCGAGGTGACTCCAGAAAGGAGGAAAGTTTCCATGCCAGCTGGTTATACTTTCCTGTCCGCTGGCTGAAGATTTGAAAGGAAGCTGAGAAAGGAAGCAGCAGGGGTCTGGCTAGGTTGTGGAATGCCTCAGGACTCTGACCAAGCTAAAGAATATTCTAGACCAGCTGTAGAAGTGATGGGAGCATCCAGGTGCAGCATGGTGTGGGGCGGTGACTTGGAGAGCAACAATTTCAGAATTTGAAATGACCATTTTCAGAGGCTTTAAATTAGCTGGTCAGTCTATAATAGTGGAGTGGTTCAATGGTATAGCCATTGCTGTTGTTATTATTATTTTTTGGCTAACTTAGTTTTTCTTTCATTTTTGCTTTTTGGTATTTCAATCAATCAATCAATCAATCAAGGGTATTTATTGAGTATTTACTATGTTCAGAGCTCTGAACTAAATGCTTGGGAGAATACAATATAATAGAATTAGCAGACGTGGTCCCTGATCATAAAAGTTTACAGTCTAGGGGTTGCATTTCCTTCTTTTGCGAGGAAGTGGACAATTTCAGAATTTGAAATGACCATTTTCAAGGATCTAAATTAGCTGGTCAGTCTAGTTATGCAGAGGCCAAGGTTATATCTATTGCTGTTATTCTTTATTTGGCCATCTTTTTTTCCCCTTCTTTTTTGTCTTTAGTATTGCAATCAATCAATGAATCAGTCAATCATTTTCATTAAGCACTTACTATGTGCAGAACACTGTATTAAGCACTTGGGAGAGTACAGTACAACAGCATTAGCAGACAAGTTCCCTATCCGTAAGAGCCTATAGTCTAGAGGTTACATTTCCTTCTTTTGTGAGGAAGTGGACAATTTCAGAATTTGAAATGACCATTTTCAGAGGATCTAAATTAGCTGATCATTCTAGTTGTGCAGAGGACAAGGATATTATTGCTGTGGTTGTTATTCCTTTTTTTTTTTTACCTCTTTTGTTTTCCTTTCCTCCTTCTCTTCTTCCTTTCTTTCTTTCCTCCTTTCTTCCTTTCTTTCTTCCTTCCTTTCCTTCTTTCTCTCTTTCTTCCTTCCTTTCTTCCCTTCTTCCTTTCCTTCCTTCCTTTTATTTCTTTCTTCCTTTCTTGTCTGTTGATATTTTCCTTGCATTTCCTTCTTTTGCAAGGAAATGGAAAAATCACCCTCAGCCCTTACCTACTTTATTGAAATGTGACAGGGCATCGTGATATTTGCTGCTGTTCAAATATCGTGAGACTTTCCTCATCTGTGACCACATACTACACTCATTCTCCTTACCGACTCTCTCTTAATGGATGCCATTTAGCACAGGGGAACCGGGCTAGAGAGTATGGATGGTGCAGTACAAACCAACCCCACTGCTGCCAAACAACTCAAGCTAAACTGCAGCAAAGGGCTTACTATATATTCTAATGCTGAGTTAGGTACAAGTTAATCTTGTTGGACATTTTGTGTAAGTAGGAGAAAGAACAGGTATTGAACAGATTTAACTCTGTGCGATGGTAACTCAAGGAAAGAGTCCATTGTGGATAATAACAATCATGATAATATTAATAATGATAGTACTTGTTAAGCTCTTACTGTGTACCAAGCACTGTTCTAAGTGCTGGGGTAGATACAAGTGAATCAGGTTGGACATAGTCCCTGTCTCACTTGGGGCTCACATTCTTAATCCCCATTTTTTACTGATGAGGTAACTGAGGCCCAGAGAAATTAAGTGATTTGCCCAAGGTCGTACAGCAAGACATATGGCGGAACGAGGATTAGAACCCAAGTCCTTCTGAGTCCTCGGCCCCGGCTGTATCCACTAAGCCATGCTGCTTCTCAAGCAGTTAGGAGCGGCCAACCCGCTGTGGGAGGAAAGGTGAACAATTAATCAGGGCTATTTACTGAGTGCTTACAGAGTGTGGAGCACCTTACTGAGCACTTAGAAGAGTACACTCTAACAGAGGGATGGGAAAATACAAGAACTTGAAGCAGGGATTTGAGAGGAAGGATTTATCCAGAAAACCAGCCCTGGGAGGAGATGACTGGTGGAAGTCACTTGCTGGATGTTAGTCAGAGGTGCAGGGCACCAAATTAAAGAGTGTGTAAAAACTTTTGGTTATGACTGAGAGCAGATTTGACTTTGTGGTTTACCTCAAACACATAAATGCCTCTGTAGTTCATCAGTTTCACCCAGCGCTGTCTTACACTGTTATCTTTCTGCAATTTTTATCTTTTAGATATGCCGGCAGTTTATTGGATGAGGATCTCTTTCAAGAGAAAGACCTTGGAAACAGGCTTTACAGGGCCTGATAGCCGGTTTGAAAGCATACAGTACCTGGGGAAACACAGCCTGTTTACAAGACTGTAGAGAGTGCACTGGAGGGATGGTGAGTAGAAGCAAAGATGCAGACGATTCCCTAAAGCGTCGAGAATTGCTCACTTTTATCATTTTTTTATATCGTATTGGTTAAGCATTTACTATGTACCAGGCACTGTACTAAGCACTGGGGTAAATAGAAGCTTATCAAGTTGGACACGTTCCCTGTCCCACATGGGGCTTACAGTCTCAATTCCCATTTGCAGAGGAGGAAACTGAGGCACAGAGAAGTGAAATGATCTGTTTAAGGTCACTCAGCAGACAAACGCTGGAGCCGGGTTTAGAAACTAGGTCCTCTGAGTCCCAGGCCTGTGCTCTTTCCACTAGGCCACGCTGCTTCTCTGACAGGAGGAAGCACAAGAGGCTGTGAGTCAGGCGATCTGGGTTCTTCACCCAGCTCTACCCCGGCCTGCTATGTGGTAGGCATCAAACGAAAACTCTTTAACTGTCGGCTTTAAAGCCCTTAATCGCCTCTCCCTCTCCTAACTCACCTCACCGATCTCCTACTCTATCCCAGCCCACACACTCCTCTCCTCTAGCGCCAACCTGTTCACTGTGCCCCGACCTTGTCTATCTCACCGCCGACCCTTTCCCATGTCCTCCCTGTGGCCTGGAACTCACTCTCCCTTCACGTCTGACAAACCACCACTCTCCCCACCTTCAAAGCCTTATTAAAATCACATCACCTCCAAGAAGGCTTCCCCGATTAAACACTCTTTTCCTCTACTCTCTCCTTTCTTTGTTGGCTATTCATTTGGAACTGTAGCCTTTAAATACTCGATATGCATTCCACCCTCAGCCCTATGTCACTTATATTCATATCTGTAATTTATTTATTTATATTGTCTGTCTTCCCCTCTAGATTGTAAGCTCCTTGTGGGATAGGGAACATGTCTACCAACTCTGTTGCATTGTACTCTCCCAAGTCCTTAGCACAGTCAATCAGTCAGTCGGAGAGCACTCATACTAAGCACTTGGGAGAGTACAATACAGCAGTAAACAGACACATTCCCTGCCCACAGCAAGCTTACAGTCTAATAATATAATATAATATAATACAGTCTAATAATAGTAATTATGATGAGAGGGGGAGACACATTAATATAAATAAATAAATTATAGCTATGTACATAAGTGCTGTATGGCTGAGAAGGGGATGAACGAAGGGAGAAAGTCAGGATGATGCAGCAGGGAGTGGGAGAAGAGGAAAAGGAGTCTTAGGAAGACCTTTTGGAGAAGATGTGCCCTCAGTAAAGACGGGGGAAAGTAATTGTCTGTAGGGTTTGAGGAGGGAGGGCGTCCCAGGCCAGAGGCAGGACGTGGGCCAGGGGTCGGTGGCGAGACGGGGGAGAATGAGGCACAGTGCACAGGAGTGCAGAGGCAGAGGAGCGGAGTGTGCGGGCTGGGCCGTAGGAGGAGAGAAGGGAGTTGAGGTAGAAGAGGGCAAAGTGATGGAGAGCTTTAAAGCCGATGATGAGGAGTTTTTGTTTGATGCTGGAGACGGATGGGCAACCATTGGAGTTTCTTGAGGAGTGGAGAGACATATCCTGAGTGTTTTTGTACAAAAATGATCTAAGCAGCAGAATGAAGTATGGACTGGAGTGGGGAGAGACAGGAGGCTGGGAGGTAAAGAAGGAGACTGATGCGGTGATCCAGGTGAGATAGGACGAGTGATTGGATTAAAGTAGTAGCAGTTTGGATGGAGAAAAAAAGTGATTTTAGTGATGTGGTGGTGGTGGAACTGACAGGATTTAGTGATGGATTGAATATGTGGGTTGAATGAGAGTGCAGAATCAAGGATAACACCCAGATTATGGATTTATGCGACAGGAAGGATGATGGCGCTGTCTACTGTGATGGGAAAATCAAGGGGAGGACAGGGTTTGGGTGGGAAGATAATGAGTTCTGTTTTGGACATGTTAAGCTTGAGGTGATAAGAGAACATCCAAGTAGAGATATCTTGAAGGCAAGAGGAAATGTGAGACTTTAGAGAGGGAGAGAGATCAGGGCTGGAGATGTAGATTTGAGTGTCATCTGCATAGTGGTGGTAGTTAAAGCCGTGAGAGCGAATGAGTTCTCCAAGGGAGAGGGTGTAAATGGAGAATATAAGGGATCCAGAATTGAATCTCGAGGGATCCCCACGGTTAAGAGGTTGGAGGCAGAGGAGGAGCCCACGAAGGAGACCGAGAATGAGCGGCCGGAGATATGAGGGGAGAACCAGGAAAGGACAGTGTCGGTGAAGTCATGGTTGGATTACTTTTTCAGGAGAAGGGGATGGTCATCAGTTTCGAAGGCAGCTGAGAGGTAGAAGAGGATTAGGATGGAGTAGAGGCCATTGAATTTTTACCTCAGTTACCTCATCTGTAAAATGGGGATTAAGACTGTGAGCCCCACGTGGGACATGGACTGTGTCCAACCTGATTATCTTGTATCTACCCCAGTGCTTAGTAGAGTACCTGGCATATATTAAGTGCTTAACAAATACCATTTTTTTTTTAAAAAAGGAGCTTACAGTCCAGTGGGAGAGACAGATCTCAAAGTAAATTGCAGATGGGGAAGTGGCAGAAGATAAAGGTATGTACATAATTGGTGTGGAGCTGAGGTCAGTATCGAAGGCTCAAGGGCTCAAGGCCATGAAGAGAGCAGGGCAGGTAAGGGAAATGAAAGATTCGTTTGAGAAGGCCTCTTGGAGGAGATGTGCTTTAATAAGGCTTTGAAAGTGGGGAGAGTGATCGTCTGTCGGATATGAACGGGGAGGGAGTTCCAGGCCGGAGGCGGGACGTGGGCAAGGGGTCGGCGGCGAGATAGAAGAGATGGAGGTTCAGCGCGTAGGTTGGCGTTAGAGAAGCGAAGTGTGCGGGCTGGGTTGTGGTTGTAGTCGATCGGCGAGGTGAGGTAGGAGGGGCAGAGTTGAAAGAACGCCTTAAAGCCAACGGCGAGGAGTTTCCGTTTGACTCTACGGTGTCCCTCTGTATTCACGGGGGATTGGTTAGAGGCCCCCCACCTTCGAATGAGGTGAAACCGCAAATTCCATCTGTGCCTCAAGGTGAAAGTGTGTTCAACAAAACAAAGCCACCTGGGCTTTTCCGGTGGGTGGGGCCGGGGAGAGGCTGGGGTTGGCCAGACAGCAGTGAGGGAGGGAGTGGGACTTTGGCTGCGGGCTACCAAATAGACAACGGATAACGGGCTGGGGGAGGAGCGAGAACCACCCGCCATCACCGTCGCCGCAACTGTTGGCTTTCCACCCAAAGCAGCAAGGCACTGTGGGACACTGGGACGTGGGCTGGGTCCAACCCGATATACCTGTATCTACCCCAACGCTTAGAACAGTGCCTGGCACGTAGTAAGCACCTAAAAATAGCATTAAAATAAAAAAAAATTAAAAATTGGCAAAAGCACGGGCAATACATCCAATGAAGCCAAGGGGCTGGCGTCCCCAGCGGCCGACTGTGAGGGGAGCAAAGCTAAGTCTAATAATAATAATACCGACGATGATTGTGGCATCTGTGAAGCGCTTACTATGCGCCAGGCACTGTACTAAGCACTGGGTGGATATGAATTAATCAGATTGCACAGTCTCTATCTCACGGGGGGTTCACAGTCTAAGACGGAGGGAGAACAAGTTTTGAATCTTCATTTTATAGATGAGGGAACTGAGGCACAGAGAAGTTGTCACTCACATTTATTGAGCGCTTACTTGTATGCAGAGCACTGTACTAAGCACCTGGGAGAGTACAAGAGAACAGAGTTGGCAGGCACATCCCCTGCCCACGAGGAGCTTACAGTCTATTGTCCTCTCCCAAGCGCTTAGTACAATGCTCTGCACACAGTAAATGCTCAATAAATACCTATGATTGATCTTTCCCCTTCCCTTGAATTTTCACTGATATAACATTATAAAGACGTCCCCATTTTAGGCAATCTAAGATGCCCTTTTTACTACTTCCTGTGACTTGTGAAACCCCATATTTATTCATGATCTGGTAGAAAGAGCAGGGGCCTGAGAATCAGAAGATCTGGGTTCTCATCCCGGCTCTGTCTATTACTTGCAGCATGGCCTTGGGCAAGCCACTTCACTTCTCAGTGCCTCAGTTTCCTCATCTGCAAAATGGGGATGAAATACCAGTTCTCCCTCCTACTTAGACTGCAAACCCCATGGGGGAAAGGGACTGTGTCCAACCTCATTTGACTTGTATCTATCCCAGTGTTAGAACAGTGCTTGAGATAGACTTAGCGCTTACCCAGTACCATAATTATTATGAATTATTAAACCGCAACTGGTCCTTGTGAGCTCCTTTTTCTTTATGGTATTTCTTAAGTGCTTACTACATGCCAGGCACTGTACTAAGTACTGGGGTAGAAACAAGCCTGGTTACAGTCCATATTCCCCATGGGGTTCACAGTTTTTTACAGATGAAGTCACTAAGGTACACAGAAGTGAAGTGACTTGCCCAAGGTGACGCAGTAAACGAGTGGCAAAGCCAGGATTAGAACCCAGGTTCTTCTGACTCCCAGGCCCATGCTCTATCCACTAGGCTGTGCTGCTTCTCTCCTCCGGGCCCTAACTTTTTAAGTGAATCAGGGCAGAAATCCCAAGGCAGTAAAAATAGTCTTCAATCCCTGATAAAAGAAAAATTGCTCAAGTGGCTGCAAGCAGAGTTCATTTAACAGACATTTTCCTGGAAAGGCTGCAGCGAAGTTTCCCAAGGTCCAGGCGAAGGTGTTTATAAATCGCATCAGCAGTGAAGCCCTCCAGACAGCTGAAGGCATAACCGAACAGAACAGTTCCAGGTCTGGGCTGAATCTGACAAATTTGTGTCTACTGAACTTTGTGCTGTTTATCCTCCTCTCTCCTGAAAAGACTCATCAGAACAACTCCCTCCCATCCTGATGTTAGTGGCTACTCCCCTCGAGTCTGCCGTTTTTTTCCACGCTGCGTTTGGAAAGCATTTTTTGCCACTATTAGACTTGGCCTTGTTTGATTTAAGAGTATTTTGATTTGGGTCAATAAGGTGGAATGAAAAAGGAAAAGCATTTCAGGCCGTGTCTGCTTAACACATGTATTAGTCTTTTTTACTGGACCGGTGGTGAAGAAAATTAAAGCTCTTCTTTATTCTCTTTTTTTTTTTAATGGTATTTGTTAAGCACTTACTATGCAGGCACTGCGAAGCACTGAGAAGATGCAAGCTAACCACGTTGGACACCGTCCATGTCCCATGTGGAGCTCACAGTCTTAGTTCCCATTTTCTAGATGAGGTAACAGGTCCAGGGAAGTTTAGTGACTTGCACAAGGTCATACAGCAGAGCCGGGGGTAGAACCCTGGTCCTCATACTCCTAGGCCTATGGTCTATCTGATTAGACTGTAAGCCCGTCAAAGGGCAGGGACTGTCTCTATCTGTTACCGATTTGTACATTCCAAGCACTTAGTACAGTGCTCTGCACATTAGCAAGCGCTCAATAACTACTATTGAAGTGAATGAATGAATAGGCCACGCCATGTCTCTTGAGCCTCAGTGCTCAGTGGAAAATCAACTTATCCTACATAACATCACCGGGAAGACGGGCCTGGATTCAGACATTTGATCACTCAGGGGACTGCTCTCTCATGTGACTTGATGACCTCATGTGGTGGTGACATGTGACATCTTCACGTTGCACGACTCACACTGCATGTCTCCGGATTCCGAGATAGTCAGCTGGAGCCACTGGATTGCAGTGCTCCATGCCAGTCTGTCTGCAACAATTTGTCTCACAGTTTTCAGCTGAGATTTAGCATGGTCCAACACCGTGTTTGACTTCCTCCTTAAAATGGGTCCTCTGTCCTCCTCAGTTTGAGCTTCCCAGTTTTAATTCAGTATAGTTTTCTCCTTAAATATACACCCCAAACCATTGTGTTGAGGTGAACTTAGCTCCAAAGCCAGGAGACCTCTGGGATCCTGTCCATAATCAAATTGATCTTCCCTAACAATCTGAAGGTCATTTGCCATCCCATACCAAGGAAACCCTATCCAAAACCAATGACTTCCATCCCAGATAGAAGTGAGAAGTGAGATAGAAGTGAGAAGCAGCATGGTCTAGGGGAAAGAGCATGGGTCTGGGAGTCAGAAAGACCTGGGTTCTAATCCCGCCTCCGACACTTATCAGCCCAGTGACCTCGAGCAAGTCACTTCACATCTCTGGGCCTCAGTTACCTCAACTATAAAATGGGGATTAAGTCTGTGAGCCCCATGTGTGACAGAGACTGCGTCCAACCTGATTAAACCCCAGCGCTTAATACAGGACCTGGCACATTGAAAGCATTTACCAAATACCTTAAAAAAGATGGCTTTTCATGAATTCTAATCCCTCTGTTTTATGAATCAACACCTTGTTGTGGCAGGAGACCTTGTATGATCGCATAGAGCTATGCTATTGAGAGATATTCTCTCACCAAGGCTACCCAGAATGGAAAGATCTAAGCCGAGGCATCAGGCCAAGTTGATTCACCTCTGCTGGGCAGCAGCAGCAGCATGGGAAAGAGTCAAAGGTGGATGTTCAAGTGATTAAAACATTGATCAGAGACTATGGCAGAGATTTAAGTTTTTACTTCATGGAAGAAGGCAATGGTAAACCACTTCCATATTTTTTTACCAAGATAACTCAATGGGTGTACATACCAGAATGACTCCAGGTATGACAGAAGATAGGACGATCTGGAGAAAATATGTCCATAGAGTCGCTATGGATCGGAAATGACGCGACGGCACTTGTTGACGAATCCCTCTGTAAACAACGATAGGTGGTGTGGGATGGAACCACCATCAGGAAGGGTTTGGAGAGCAGCCAGTTAACTAGGTTCAAGACTGAGTGGCTGATAGTTCCAGAATCGATCAATCAATGATATTTATTGAGCCCTTCCTATGTGCGGAGCACTTTTCTGAGCACTTGGGAGAGTACAATACCACAGAATTAGCGGACGTTCCTGCCAGAATCGAGCTTACAGTCCAGAGGGAGAAAAGGACATTTGTATAAATAATTTATGATATTCATTCATAATATATTTATTAGTCGTATTTATTGAGCGCTTACATAATTTAAAGATATGTACATAAGTGCTGTGGGGTTGGGGCGAATATCAAATGCCTAAAAATCATAGACCCAAGTGCATAGATGAAACAGAAGGGAGAAAGAGCCTGGGAAAAGAGGGCTTAATCGGGGAAGGCCTCTAGGAGGAAATATGACTTTAATAATAATAATAATAATAAAGTAATTGTGTTTGTTAAGCGCTTATTATGTGCCAAGCACTGTACTAAGCACTGGGGTGGATGCAAGCAAATGGAGTTGGATACAGTCCTTGCCCTATGTGGGGCTCACAGTCACAACCCCATTTTACAAATGAAGTAACCGAGGCCCAGAGAATTGAAATGACATGCCCAAAGTCACACAGAAGACAAGTGGCAGAGCCAGATTAGGTCCTTCTGACTCCCAGGCCCATTCTCTATCCACAGGGCATACTGCTTCTCTGTTCTAAAACCTCTAAACTTTTAGAAAATCTAAAAGCTTCTCTGCTGTTCACCTTAGACTAATGCACTAAGATTAGTGAGAAAATGGTGTAATTCCCTATACTCCTGGTGAGCAGCCTTTTTTCTATTTCACCTTTAACTGGCAGGGCGTTTCCTCCCTCTCCGTAAATTAGCGCAAGTCTTCGTCAACCCGTATGAGAACATCCAAGGGTGATGGCCCGACGCCTGTTTTTAATTTGCTCCGATGCATTTATGAAGTGGAATAAGGCACTTCGAAATACGTAGATGAGAAAACAGCAGGAAAACATTAACCGTCCCGGGGTGTGGATTTTGAGTCATAAAGAATGTTTTGTAGCGATTTCATTGCAATAGGACGTGACCTCGGTGACACTCACAATTAGTCGTGAGGAGGTTCGATAGAACCCAGGAGTAGGAGAGGTAAAATCTTGAAGTCTACTGTATATGCTCTTTATTATAGAGAGATCAGATTTTAGATTGTATTACCCAGGGGAATGCTATTGGCTTTAGAAAAATGGAATTTAGAGTTCCTTCTGCATACTCCACATTTCCTTTTTTATTAAAAGTGAAGTCTGTTAATGGAAAATATTGTTCTTTCTTGGACAGAGCCCATTTCCCCTCTTCCTTCTTCCATGTGGTCCATCAGTTTTCCTCCCCAAGGTTCAGTTTAGGGAGCGTGAGTCTGTGGAACCAAAGCTGGGCTGAATAATGATAATAATAATTATGAAGAAACCCTGGTCTCATTTTGTCATCTGTGATATGAGTTGGGTTCATCTTGAAGCCAGAGTTTGTGAAATGATGTGTGGATGACCAGAAAGAACGTCCAGAAAGGTCCACCTGCCCTCAGGTTAAGGTTCGGAGAAGCTCTCCATGCTGGCTCCTTTCAAGCAATCAATCGATCGATCAACTGAGGATATTTTTTGAGCATTTACTGTGTGCAGAATATTGTGCTAAGCTCTTGGGAGTGTACAGTACAGTAGAGTTGAAAGATACCGATGTAGTGGATAGAGCACAGGCCTGAGAGTCAGAAGGGGGTTCCAATTCCATCTCTGCCACCTATCTGTTGTGTGACTGTGGGCAAGTCACTTGACTTCTCTGGGCCTCAGTTATCTCATCTGTAAAATGGGGAGTGACAATGTGAGCCCCACATGGGATAGGGACTGTATCCAACCCAATTTGCTTGTATCCACACCAGTGCTTAGTAGAGTGCTTGGCACATAGTAAGGGCTTAACAAATACCATAATTATTATTAGTAGTATTACACCTTCCCTGCCCCCAAAGGAGTTTGCAGTCTAGTGGGGGAGACAGATATTAAAATAAATTATTAATTAGGGAAGCGACAGAGTATGAGTATAGGTATATAAGGTACATGAGAAGCAGTGTGGCCTGGTGGAAAGATCATGGGCCTGAGAGTGAGAGGACCTGGGTTCTAATCCTGGCTCTGCCACTTGCCTGCTGTGTGACCTGGACAGGTCACTTTACTTCTCTGTGCCCCAGTTGCTTCATCTGTAAAATGGGGATTCAAAACCTGTTCTCACTCTTCTTTAGACTGGGAGCCCCATGTGAGATGGGTACTGTGTCCAACCTGATTGTCTTGTATCTACCCCAGTGCTTAGTACGGTGAGTGGCACATAGTAAATGCTTAACAAATACCACAGTCATTCTTCTAAGTGCTGTGGTGATGGGGTTAGGGTGAGTAGAAAAGTAATAATAATAATAATAGCATTTGCTAAGCGCATACTATGTGCCAAACACTGGGGTAAATACAAAAGAGTCAGGTTGGACACAGTCCCTGTGTCACCTGAGCCAGTCTTAGTCCCCATTTTACAGATAATAATAATGTTGGTATTTGTTAAGCGCTTACTATGTGCAGAGCACCGTTCTAAGCGCTGGGGGAGATACAGGGTCATCAGGTTGTCCCACGTGAGGCTCCCAGTTAATCCCCATTTTACAGATGAGGTAACTGAGGCACAGAGAAGTTAAGTGACTCGCCCACAGTCACACAGCTGACAAGTGGCAGAGCTGGGAGTCGATCCCATGACCTCTGATTCCGAAGCCCAGGCTCTTTCCACTGAGCCTTGCCCAAGGTCACACAGCAGGTGTGTGGCAGAGCCGGGATTAGAACCCGTGTCCTCTGACTCCCAGGCCTGTGCTCATTCCACTAGACCACGCTGCTTCTCTTAGCCCACTGGGATGTTTGTCCCGGTCTCTTCCTTGCTGGCAAGGATTCCAAGCTCTGGGTGCCAACCTGGTCCGGGACGAGGGTGGAGGAATCACCCCGCTCACCACCTCCCAGCCTCCCAACACCTCTGGGATGCCGTGGTCCATCAGAATCCCGGGCCAACCGGGAGACTTGTCCAAGAATGCAAATACCTGAGGCACACACCCCCAACTCAAAAACTCTCCACCCCTCTGTGCCCAAATGAGACAGAAAGTACCCCAAAGTATCAAATCCTCTTAACGGAGCAGTCAGATGTTGTTAGGGCTGCTAAAACACAGGCTGAAGCGTATTCGGCCTCCATTAATCTGGATAGGCCTGTCTCCGGGAAAATTGGAAATGACTTACGTGAGGGAAGCATTAGACGGGTGTGCTAAGGCAACATTCTCAGCTTTAATATCAGATGCGATGTGGGCCAATTTGGCTTCTTTTCCAACTAGGATACTTCCCCACAGAATAATCTAGAAAGAAATGCTGGCTCGCTGCTGAGATACTATCGGAGGGTGGAAGAGTCATGCCTTCTCCCCAACACCTCCCCACCCCCAGCCACACAGCGTTTACGCCCATATCCGTAATTTATTTATTTCTATTAATGTCTGTCTCCCCCTCTAGACTGTAAGCTCTCTGTGGGCAGGAAACATGTCTACCAACTCCGTTACATTGTACTCCCCAAAGCGCTTAGTACACTGCTGTGCACACTGTAAGCCCTCAATAAATAAGATTGATGGATTGAGCGATCGATTCTCCCTAGAGACCCTCACGCCCCCAGTATATGAACGAATCCGGCGATTCAACTGTTGTGCCACTGCGACTGATTTGGAAAGGCTTCGCCCAGAAAATTAACACTAGCTTCAGCTCAAAGAACTGTGAGGAACTATTTCAGGAGAATTGGAAGCAGTAGACTTTAGGTCGATTGGCACCGACGTTTTCCAAGTTGTCGGTTACCTGAGAAGCGTGTGTGTTTTGGCAGGATTTGCTGCTGAGTTCACATCTCTGAGGCCGCGATCCCAGTTTTTCCTCTCCTGATTGTTTCTGAGACAATTCTGGGCCTTCGAGGAATTAAACGGAAACTGGAGAGCGCGTGGTGTGTTGTGCTTGGCAGGGAGGGAAGTAAATGTTTTTGAAAGAGGGGTGAGGGCAAAACTTTGTGTTATCATGTTGTGAGGAGGGAACGTGCCTAGCGACTCTGTTATACTGTACTCTCCCAAGCACTTAGCGCAGTGCTCTGCACAAAGTAAGTGCTCAATAAACACCAGTGATAAAACGTAAGGAGAGTATACTCTCTCCTCTAAGCTGTCTACTCTGCAATAAGCAGCTGTGGCCTACAGAAAGGACACGGACCTGGGAGTCAGAGGACCTGGGTTCTAATTCCACTCTACCACTTGCCTGCTGTGTGGCCGTGGGCAAGTTACTTTTCCAGCACTTAGTACACTGCCTGGCACATAGTAAGTGTTTAACAAATGTCATCATCATCATCATTATTATTATTTTTCACTTCTCTGGGCTTCTATTCCCTCATCTGTAAAATGGGGATTCAATACCCTCTTACTCTTACTTAGACTGTGAACTCCATGAGGGGACATGATTATCTTGTATCTACCCCAGCTCTTAGCAAGTGCTTTGCACAGAGAAAGCAGTTAACACATGCCACAGTTATTATTATTTCTCTCCAGGACATCAACTCATATATGAATTTTGGATGGTAAGGCATCCTGGTAGTGTTATTTATATGATGAATTCCTGATAAAACTCACATCAATCATTCAAACACTTGGTGCTATTTATGGAGTGCTTACTGTAAGCAAAGTACTGTATTAAATTCTTGGAAGAGTACAATTCAACAGATTTGGTAGAAATGTTCCCTGCCCCAGCTTACAATCTAGAGGGGGAGACAAAAAGGAATATAAATAAATGAATTACGGAGGTGTATATAAGTGCTGTGAGGCTGAGGGAAGGGGGAAAATCAAGTTCTTAAAAGGTACAGATCCAAGTGCGTAGGGGATGCAGAAGGGAGGAGGGGTAAAGTAAGGGAAGAAGATGTGATTTTAGGAGGGCTTTGAAGGTAGGGAGAGTGGTGTTCTGTCATTTATGGAGGGAGAGGGAGTTCCAGGTCAGAGACATATTCATTCATTAATTCAATCGTATTCATTCAATAGCATTTATTGAGTGCTTACTATGTGCAGAGCACTGTACTAAGCGCTTGGAATGTACAAATCGGAAACAGATAGAAACAGACATAATCAAAGGGTTGGCGGTGTGATAGACATGATCAGGGTTCAGTTAGTAAGTTGTCATTAGAGGAAGAAAGTGCGTGGACTGAACTGTAGTAAGAAATCATTGAGGTAAGGTAGGAGGGGCATGCTGATTGAGGGCTTTTTGAGAAGTTTCTGTTCAGTAAGGAGGTGGATGGGCAACCACTGGAGGTTCTTGAGAAGTGGGACCGTGCAAAATGAATTTTTTTTAGAAAATATGATTTGGGCAGCCGAGTGAAGTACGAATGGACCGGAGAGGGGGAAGATAAGAAACAGGAAGGTCAGCAAGGAGGATGATACAGTAGTCAAGTGGGATAGGCTGAGTGATTGGATTATCGTGGTTACAGTTTAGATAGAGAGGAAAGAGGAGATTTTGGCTATGTTGTGATTTTAGGGATGTTGTGGAGGCGGGACAGACAAGGTTTAGTGACGGATTGAATACGTGGGTTGGATGAGAGAGCGGAGTGAAGGATAACACCAAGGTTATGGGCTTTTGAGACAGGAAGGATGGTGGTGCTATCTACAGTGATGAGAAAGTCGGGGGAGAAAAGGGTTTGGGTGGGAAGATGAGAAATTCTGGTTTTGGCATGTTAAGTTTGAGGTGACAGAAGGACATCCAAGTAAAAATGCCTTGAGCCTGCAGCGAGGGAGAGGGATTAGGACTAGAGATGTAGATTTGGGAATCATCCGCACAGAGGTGGTAGTTGAAACCATGGGAGTGAATGAGTCCTCCAAGGGAGTGGATGTAGATAGGAGAATAGAAGGGAACTCAGAACTGAACCTTGAGGGACCCCCACAGTATGGGGGTGGGAGGCAGAGGAGGAGCCCGTGGAAAAGACAGAGAATGAACGACCAGACAGATAAGAGGAGAACCAGGAGAGGACAGTGTCAGTGAAGCTGAGGTTGGATAATGTTTCCAGAAGAAGGGGGTGATCCTCAGTGTCACAGGCAGCTGAGAAGTGGAGGAGGATTAGGATGGAGTAGAGGCCATTGGATTTGGCAAGAAGGAGATCACTGGTGACCTCTGAGAAGTTGGTTTCTGTGGATTGAAGGGGTCAGAAGCCAGATTGGAAGGAGTCAAGAAGAGAACTGGAAGAGAGGAACTTGAGACAGCAGGTGTAGACAACTTGCTTCGGGAGTTTGGAGAGGAATGGTAGGAGTGAGATGGGATGATAATTGGAGGGATCCATGGGTTTTTGGGGAGAGTTTTTTTAGGGGAGATATGTAAATGGGGATTATTATGACTGTGAGCCCCATATAGGACATGAACTGCGTCCAACCTGATTAGCTTGTATCTACCCCAGTGCTTAATAATAATAATAATAAGAATATTGGTATTTGTTAAGCTCTTACTGTGTGCCAGGAGCTGTACTAAGCGCTGGGGTAGGTACAGGCAAATCGAGGTGGACACAGTCCCTGTCCTATGTAGGGCTCACGGTCTCAATTCCCATTTTACAGATGAGATAACTGAAGCCCAGAGTAGTGAAGTGACTTGCCCAAAGTCACACAGCTTACAAATGGCAGAGCCAGGATTAGAAGCCATGACCTTCTGACTCCCAGGCTCATGCTCTATCCACTATTCCACACACTAGGCTGATTAGTATAGTGTCTGGCACATAATAAGCACTTAACAAATACCATTAAAAAAAAAAATCGAATGTGGGTGAAGACGGGACACCAACTGCCAAATAGACAATTGGGAGAGGAGTAAGAACGTAGGTTCAAATGGTGAAAACAAGATAGCCATGAGGTAAATGGATAACCCATAAATAAACAGATGTTCCCATCTTGGTCGTGGCCTCAGTGGGTTCATTTCAGGTCAGAGCAGAGCTGGGGTCAGGTACAAGTTCTCTCAGGCCAAAGATATTCAGCCCATTCATCATTCACGGTCGGAGAAGCAGCATGGCACAGTGGATAGAGCACGGGCCTGGGAATCAGAAGGTCATGGGTTCTAACCGTGGCTCTGCTGCTTGTTTGCGGTGTGACTTTGGGCAAGTCATTTCGTTCTCTGTGCCTCAGTTGCCTCATCTGAGCCATATGTGGGACGGGGACTGTGTCCATCCCAATTTGCTTGTATCCAACCCCAGTACTTAGTCCAGTGCCTGGCACACAGTGAGTGATTAATAAATACCATAATTATCCTTATTATTATTCTATGTCCCTCCCAGTCCAGACTCCAGGTACTAACCGATCCTTCCTTACATCTCATAACTACATCTTTCTTCCTGCAAGGACTCCCTCCTTCCACCATCAATCAATCAATCAATCAATCAGTCGTATTTATTGAGTGCTTACTATGTGCAGAGGTCGGCACTGAGATAGATGAGATCGAGGCATAGTGAGTAGGATGGCATTACAGGGGCAAAGTGTGAGGGCTTTGTAGCAGTAGGAGAGCAGTGAAGTGACATAGGTGGAGCCAAGGTTACTGAGTGGTTTAACCGACGGTGAGGAGTTTCTGTTCGATGCGGAGGTGGATGAGCAACCACGGGAGGTTCTTGAAGGGCGGAAAAGCATGGCCTGAACGTTTTTGTAGAAAACTGATCCGTGCAGAATGTTCCATTGTCCATCATCTCAGCCTCAGCCATGCTTAGCTTTTCTCCTCCTCAGGAAAACACCACCATTACTATTAATCCTTAAGAAAATTGAATCTTAAATGAATATATTTTATGGTGTTTGTTAAGCACCTACTATGTGCCAGGCACTCTACTTAGCACTGGGGTTGGATACAAGCAAATAATTCATTCAATCAATCATATTTATTGAGTGCTTATTAGGTGCAGAGCATTGTACGAAGCCCTTGGAAAGTATAATTCAGCAATAGAGACAATCCCTGCCCACACGGGGCTTACAGTCTAGAAGGAGGAACGATCGGGATAAAAACAGTCCCTCTCTCACATGGGGCTCATGGTCTCAATCCCCATTTTCCAGATGAGAAGTGAAGTGATTTCCACAAAGTCACACACCAGACAAGTGGAGGAGCCAGGGTTAAAAGCCAAGTCCGTCCGACTCCCAGGCCAGTGCTATATAGGTCTATATTGCTTAGTATAGTGCCCTGAACACAGTAAGCACTCGATTGATTGATAGAGGAGGTTGAAAATGACGTTATGGGTAGGTTGTGTAATCCAAGTTCTGTGTGGCTTTCCCCCCCTCTTTCTTTCCTTTTTAGTAACATTACTGAGAACTGTTAGAAGTTGGAGAGCTCCTTGGCTTAGAACTCATCTCAGATGCTGCTCTCCATGACGGGCAAGAAGCCCAACAGGTGTAAAGTGTACACTCCCTTGCAAAACATCCGTGGAGCTTGGGCCAACCTCTAGAATGGAAATGATTGACCCGAGTTTCTAATTACGCTTTCACGGGGGAAAAACGAGAGCCGCGATTTCAACGGGAAAACAAAGTCCAAGGAAAATATTGATTTATGTCGTTGGCTCTTTCAGCACTTCCTTGTTCACCTACCCACCTTCTCATTCTCTTCTTCCTCCTCTGGTCAAATTATTTTGAGCCTGCCCTCCCGTTAGATTTGTATGCACCTGGAGTCGGTCAGTCATACTTATTGAGCGCTTACTGGGTGCAGAGCACTGTACTCAGCGCTTGGGACAGTACAACATAACAATATGACAGGCACATTTTACCTGCTCACAACAGTTTGAGGACAGAGATTTATCTCTGACCTCTCTCCCAGGGGTAGAATAGAGTGCTCTGCCCTCAATTAATACACAGTAAGCACTCAATAAATGCTACCAATTGACCGATTAGGTGCTCAATAAATACTATTAACTGACCGAAAAATCACTTCCTGGAAATTACTGTTTCTGGAAGAGAAAGTTATCTAGATCGTTGTCAGTTGGTGTGCCTGGGAGAATGTAGTAAAAACAAAAGACATGTATCAATTGATCAGTGGTATCCGTTGTACTGTGTTAAGCGTTTATTGAGCTAAGGCATAGTCTCTAACTTTGAGGAGCTTGCAGTCTAAAGGGAGAAGACAGACACAAATCATTTTCAAATAGTGAGAGGAGAAGGAGAATAAAAGCATCCGCCTATAAAACCTAAAAGAATAGTTGTATAAAAAAATTTTCAAAACTATTTTTGGGGGATAGCATTTCAGTGACTTTAAATGATGGCCTGTTTTTTTTTTTTTTCATTTTGCTGAAGGGTTACCTGATGGAAAACAGAATCTCCAGTTTAAAGTGCGACTCAGATGTGTTCGCAACTTTCGAAGGGGACAATGTCGTTATGCTTCAGGTAAAATTTGACATGTTTCTTTTCCTTAATGCTTTTTGATCTATAAAGACAAAGCGGGCCCTTGGAATGTGGAATGGTAGATCCGGGATAGATTTGGTTTGTATTCTTTCATCGTGCTTGGCCGGTTGTTCCTGTGAAGGTTTGATTCTGTGAGCCCCATGCTGGCCGGGTGTCTGACCTCATTCACTTGTACCTACTCCAGCGTTTAAAACAGTGTTCGACACATAGTAAGCACGGTGGAAGAAAAACTTTACAGAAAAAGTTGTGTTCAGAAAAAGGTATGTCAGAGACAAGTTTTATTACTACTAGAGCTTTATCCGGCTCTAGTATTGGGAGAGCGGCAGAGATTCCCCAACTAGTCAAGGCCAGCTCAACTTCAAGCAAAACAGAGATTCTTTATATGCCATTAGCAAAGTATTCATAATGATCAGAACAATATAATAAGAGAAATATTTCAGGGTAGAAAGCAGTGAGTTCCTGGGGCATTTTCTGTTTAGTCCCCGATCTTCTTTGATAAGGTGATAAGTTGGGTCAGGGGCTTGATTGGTTCAAAGGCGTGGTTTTACCATGTTGTAATGTGCTTGACTGATCGTTTGGTTACTCAATTTGACTTAATATTGAGTCAAATTTATGGCCAAGTTATTTGATTCGATCAAATAACTGGGCTTGGCTTTTAGTAAATCAGCTAACCTGGTAGTTTGGTTTAATCAAACTACTGGGCTTCACTTGATTGAATCAAGTAACCAAATCTGGAGTCAATCAACCCATCGGGCACACCCAGAGTGGTCAAGCAGGCCTAGGCAGAGGGAAGGGGGAGAGAAAGGTGGACAAATGCAGGACCTTGACCGTTGTTCTTCCACACCACTTGATGCCATTAAAAAATGAATAGCCTTTTAATTGAATTACAAGAGTCACAGCTTCTCAATATTGAAATGGAGTCGGGAGAGACTTATTTCCCATGGCCTTGAAACCTATTCAAGCCTTTCCCAGAGTAAAGAACCCTACTATGACTCCCACGGCTTCCTCTACTAATTGTAGTATTTGTTAAACGCTTACTATGTGCCAAGAATGGTACCTCAAGCCTTTCCCAGAGTAAAGAGCCCTTCTATGACTCCCACGGCTTCCTCTACTAATTATAGTATTTGTTAAGCGCTTACTATGTGCCAAGAATGGTACTAAGCGCTGGGGTAGATACGAGCTAGTCAGGTCCCATATGGAGCTCACAGTCTAAGCAGGAGGTAGTAGGATTTCAATAGTATTTAGTATTTATTGAGCGCTTACTATGTGCAGAGCACTGTACTGAGATTTAATCCCTATTTTACAGTTGCTCAAGGTCACGCCGCGTATACGTGACAGAGCTGGTTTAAGAACCCAGGTCCTCTGACTCCCAGGCCCATGCTCTCTATACTAAGTCTAAGCATGCTCTTTGAGAAGCATGCTCAAAGTGGATAGGACACAGGCCTGGGAGTTAGAATGTCATGGGTTGTAATCCCAGCTCCACCACTTGTCCACTGTGGGACCTCGGGCAAGTCACTTCACTTCTCTGTGCCTCGGTTACCTCATCCGTAAAGTGGGGATTGAAACTATGAGCCCTACAGGGGACAAGGACTGCGTCCAGCCCAGTTTGCTTGTAATAATAATAATGTTGGTATTTGTTAAGCACTCACCATATGCAGAGCACTGTTCTAAGCACTGGGGATAAATACAGGCTAATCAGATTGTCCCACATGAGGGTCACAGTCTTAATCCCCATTTTACAGATGAGGTAACTGAGGCACAGAGAAGTTAAGTGACTTGCCCACAGTCACACAGCTGACAAGTGGCAGAGCCGGCATCCACCCTAGCACTTAGTACAGTGCTGGACACAAAGCAAGCCCTTAACAAAAGCCATAATTATTATTATCATTATTAAGTCACACCACTTCCCTTTGTTAGCACCGCATTTCCTAGTGACTTGAAATCACTCTAGTGTCCAACTTTGGGAGGCTCGGAGCTTCGCCCAGAGTGGGACAAAACCAACACTGAGGTTCTCAGAGCAACAACTTTTCCTTTTGGGTGTTTTCTTTTCAAATGTGTCAGCTCTACATTCCATCGTGCTGAAACACCCACCTCTCTGTGGGGGCAGGCGGGGCAGGGGGCCTGACCACAGCTGTCACCTCAGCCCAGATTCTCGGAAGTCTGAGGGGATCAGCAGACCTTGGCTGTTACAGGTTCAGAGGCAGTTTTTCAAGATTCATTCCTTCATTCGTTCGGTCAGTCGTATTTATTGAGCGCTTACTGAGCGCGTGGCACTGTACTGAGCACTTGGGAGGGTTTAAGGCACTTCTCGGTGCCTCAGTTACCTCATCTGTAAAATGGGGATTGAGGCTGTGAGCCCCTATACGGGACAGGGACTGTGTCCAATCCAATTTGCTTGTATCCACCCCAACACTTAGTACAGTGCCTGGCACATAGTAAGCTCTTAACAAATACCATTATCATTATTATTATCATTACAATAGAACAATAGAATGGACATATTCCCTGCTGACAATGAGCTTACGGTATAGAGCGGGAGAAAGACATTAACATAAATAAGTAAAAGGACAGATATGTCCGTAAGTGCTGTGGGGCTGGGAGGGGGGGATGACCATTCATTCAATGGTATTTATTAAGCGCTTACTGGGTGCAGAACACTGTACTAAGTGCTTGAGACAGTACAGTATAACCGTGTAACAGACACATTCCCTGTCTTATTGAGCCCTTCCTCATTGCAGGTCACTGTACTAAGCACTTGGGAGAGTACAACACAGCAATATACCAGTATATTGCCTGCTCACAATGAGTTTACAGTCTAGAGGGGTGTCAATAACCAAAGTTAGACCCCTTCCTGGGTTGTCTGTTTTCTGTTCAAACTAAAAATGTAATAATCGTTCTTGGAATCTAAATCTGTCATTGGGTTGATGATTTTTATTAAGCGCTTGCTGTGTACAGAGCACTGAACTAAATGCTGGGGAATAAAGATTCCTCTCTGTGGAAGATAAGTGGACGTAGTTAATTTCTAAATTTCATCCCACAGAAATGAAAAAGTTCACCCCTTTCTATGGAAGATCTTCCAAAGAAAATACGAAGCAGATTCTTGCAGGGCAAAGACAAACCATTGGGAAAGCATGGCTTAGTGGATAGAGTATGGGCCTGGGAGTCAGAAGGTCATGGGTTCTAATCCCGGCTCCACTGCTTGTCTGCTCTGCGACCTTGGGCAAGTCACTTCACTTCTCTGTGGCTTAGTTCCCCCATCTTTAGATGAGGGTGAAGACTCTGATCCCCAAGTGGGACATGGACTGTGTCCACCTGATTATCTTGTATCTACCTTAGTGTTTAGTACAGTGCCTGGCACCTAGGAAGCTCCTACCAAATACCCTAAAAAAAACCAGAAAGGCAGCAAAGGAGGTTGCTTTAGAGGTAGTACTAACAATAATTAGGGTACTTGTTAAGCACTTTGTGCGAAGCGCTGGATTAGATACAGGATAATCAGGTTGGACACTTGGGGTAGGGTTTAAATCCCATTTTACAGGTGAAGGAAAGGAGGTACAGAGAAGTGAAGTGACTTGCCCAAGGGAGCTGACAGGGTTTGGGTGGGAAGATTAAGAATTCTGTTTTGGATGAGTTAAGTTTGAGGTGTCCTCGGGATGCCCAAGTAGAGATGTCCTGAAGGCAGGAGGAAATGTGACACTGCAGAGAAGGAGAGAAAGATGAAGGCTGGAGATGTAGATTTGGGTGTCATCCACAGAGCTATGGTAGTTGAAGCCGTGGGAGTGAATGAGTTCTTCAAGGGAGTGGGTGTAGATGAAAAATCGAAGGGGACCCAGAACTAAGCGCACAATTAGAGGGCGGGAGGCCCAGGAGAAGGCCGAGAAAGAGACTAAGAATGGGCATCCAGAGAGATAGGAGGAGAACCAGAAGAGGACAGTGAGAAGTGATTATTTGAAATGAAAACTCTTCACGCAGGTGGTCGTCCGAGAGCTGCTGACTCAGTCTACCGAGCAAAATGAGGAACGACCGCTTTTTGGCCTCCTTCGAAGCTGGGCAGAGTCTCTGAGGGACGGTTGGAGAACGAGGTGAGTACGGTTTGGGCGCAGAGTTTGAATTTCGAGCCATGGGCTGCAGGAAGGACGGTTCGGTCTCCAGATGGAACTCGGGAGATGTTTTGCTTGGACGTCTGAAAGAAAGTGATGGGGAGGTTTGGGTAGGACTAGGAATTGTTCCCTAGGAAGGCCGGAAAGTAGTGTGGCCAAATGGATAGAGCACGTGCCTAGGGAGTCTGAGCCTGGCTCTATCAATTGTTTGCTGTGTGACCTTAGGCAAGTCACTTCACTTCCTCTGTGCCTCATTTCCCTCCTCTGGAAAATGGGGATGAACACTGGGAGCCCCAGGTGGGACATGGACCGTGTCCAACCTGATTACCTTGTATCTACCCCAGCTCTTAGTACAGTGCTCGGAACAAAGAAAGTGCTTAACAAATGCTACTAAAAAAAATTCCTGACTCTGGCACTTGTCAATCAATCAGTGCTACTTATTGAATGCTTACCATGTGTAGAGCATTGCACTAAGCCCTAGAGAGTTGGTAGACACTTTTCTTGCCTTGATTAGTGACCTTGGGCAAGTCAGTTAACTTCTGTAAAATGGGAATTCAATTTCTTTTCTCCCTTGTCTTTAGACTGCGAGCCCCATGTGGGACAGGGACACCAATCTGCTTGTATCCACCCCAGCGCTTAGTACAGTGCCTGGTACACAATTAAGCGCTTAACAAAACCATCATTATTATTATTATTATCTCCAACCTAATTATCTTGTATCTACCACAGTGCTCAGTACATTGCTTGGCGAATAGAAAGCACTTAAATATTTTAGCTTAATAATTGGATGTACGCATGTCTATCTGTAAGCTCATTTTGTTGTATGGTATTCTTCCAAGCACTCAGGACAGCGCTCGGCACACATTAAGCGCTCAATACATAGCATTGATGATGATGATGATGATCTGTAAGGAGTGTACACCTTTAAGCAAGCTCCAGAGATAGAATTGTGCGGGGTCAGCACAGCAGCAGTAGAAGAAGAAAGCCGGAGCCTTAATCATTTGTAGAATCATTCAGTGTATAAAAATTGCCTGCTATTTAATATAGGTAGTTCTTTTTTTTATGGTATTTGTTAAGCACTTACTGTGTGCCAGGAACTGTACTGATCACTGGGGTAGGTACAAGTTAATCGGGTTGGAGACAGTCCCTGCCCCACGTGGGGCTTACGGTCTTCATCCCCATTTTCCAGATGAGGTAACTGAGGCCCAGAGAAGTGAAGTGACTTGCCCAGGGTCACATAGCAGACAAGTGGCAGAACTGGGATTAGAACCCAGGTCCTTCTGACTCCCAGGCCCAAGCTCTACCTACTAGATGATGCTGCTTCTCATGACTGTAATGTGTAATAACTGGTTTGATTATGGGTGAAGACAAATAAAATGGTGCCGGGAAAGTGTTGGAAATAGGAAAGAGACTGGTGAGTGAGAAGCAGCATGGCCTAATGGAAAGAGCATGGGCCTGGAGTCAGAGGACATGGGTTCGAATCCCTCTGCCAATTGCTTGCTTGGTGACCTTGGACAAGTCACTTGACTTCTCTGTGCCTCAGTTACCTCATCTGTAAAATGGAGATGAAGACTTTGAGCCCCATATGGGACAGGGACTGTGTACAACCTGATTAGCTTGTAGTTACCCCAGTGCTTAGTACAGTGCAAGTCACTTAGGCTCTCTGCGCCTTAGTTCTCCTGTTCTTCCTCCTACCTGGACTGTGAGCCCTCTTTAGGACAGGGACTGTGTCCAACCTAATTCACCTGTATCTACCCTAGCGCTTAGAACAGTGTTTGACACATAGTAAGCACTTAACAAATACCATAAAAAATCAATCATTAATCATATTTATTGAAACCTTACTGTGTGTAGAGCACTGTACTAAGCACTTAAGTGAGTATACTATAACAGAATTGATAGACACATTCCCTGCTGCCAATGAGTTTATGGTCCAGAAGGGGGGACAGCTATTAATATAAATAAATAAATGATGGAAATGTACCTAAGGGCTGTGGGGCTGAGGGAGGGGTGAATAAAACATGCAAATCCAAGTGCAAGGGTGATGCAGAAGAAGAAGAAGCATGGCGTAGTGGCTAGAGCACGGGTCAGGAGCCAGAAGGTCATGGGTTCTAATCCCGGCTCCGCCACTTGTCTGCTGTGTGACCTTGGTCAAGCCACTTTACTTCTCTGGGCCTCAGTTACCTCATCTGTAAAATGGGGATTGAAACTGTGAGCCCCACGTGAGACAGGGACCGTGTCCAACCTGATTTGGTTTTATCCACCCCAGCGCTTAGAACAGTGCCTGGCACATAGTAAGCGCTTAACAAATACCGTAATTATTATTATTACTATTATGCAGAAGGGAGAGGGAGAAGAGGAAATGAGGGTTTAGTAGGGGAAGGCCTCTTGGAGATGTGCCTTCGATCAGACTTTGAAGGTGGGAGGAATGATCATCTGTCAGATATGAAGAGGGGGGACGAGCCAGAGGCAGGATGTGGGCGAGAGGTCGGAGGTGAGATAGACGAGACTGAGGTACGGTGAGTAGGTTGGCATTAGAAGAGCAAAGTGTGCGGGCTGGGTTGTAGTAGGAAATCAGGAAGGTGAGGTAGGAGGGGGCAAGGTGATTGAGTACTTTAAAGCTGTTGGTGAAGAGTTTCTGTTTGATGCAGAGGTGGATGAGCAACCGCTGGAGCATCCTGAGGAGTGGGGAAACGTGGCCTGAACGTTTTTCCGGAAAAATGATCCAGGCAGCAGAGTGAGATATGGACTAGAGTGGGGAGAGACAGGAGGCTGGGAGGTCAGCGAGGAGGTTGATGCAATCTTCAAGGCAGGGTAGGATAAGTGCTTGGATTAACATGGTAGCAGGTCGGATGGAGAAGAAAGGGCAGTTTTAGCGATGTCATGAGGGTTAAACCAACAGGATTTGGTGACAGGTTGAATACGTGAGTTGCATGAGAGTGATGGGTCAAGGATAACGCCAAGGTTATGGGCTTGGGAGACGGGAAGGATGGCGGTGCTGTCTACAGTGACAAGAAAGTTGGGGGAGGTCAGGGTTTGGGTGGGAAGGGAAGGAGTTTTCTTTGGGACATGTTTAGTTTGAGGCGTCGGTGGAACATCCAAGTAGAGATGTCCTGAATTCAGGAGACAGTGCGAGTCTGCCGAGAAAGAGAGAGATCAGGACTGGAGATGTAGATTTGGGAATCATCTGCACAGAGGTGGTAGTCGAAGCCATGGTTGTGAATGAGTTCTCCAAGGGAGTGGGTGTAGATGGAGAATAGAAAGGGACCAAGAACTGAACCTGGAGGGACCCCCATAGTTAGGGATTGGAAGGCAGAGGAAGAGCCCGTGAAAGAGACTGAAAATTAGCTTCCAGAGAGATAAGAGGGGAACCAGGAAAAGACAGTGATGGTGAATCCAGGGTTGGATAATGTTTCCAAGAGAAGGAGAAAATGTATGCAGGTTTATTATGGAACAACTAAAAGAGACTAAAGATTTTAATATGGATTGTAAATATTCATTACCAGAGATGTTTTATACAGGAGTTTGATTTGATCCTAAATGCCCTTGAACTAAATCTAGAAGAGAATCCTACAGTTGCAATAATATACACTGCGGGAATATTTTTAAAGGCTTTGATCTCCCAGCCTAAAAGGACTAATAGTAATCAATCAAAGCTATTTACTGAGCACTTACTGTGTGCAAAGCAGTGTACTAACCACTTGGGAGAGCACAATACAGCAAAGTTTGTAGATACTTCCTTGCCACAAAATCCAGAGATTTCAGGGTTATTTATTCTATCCTATGTATTGAGTGCATATTGTGTGCGGAGCACTGTACTAAGCACTCGGGGGAGTACACTGTAACAATAAATAGATACAGTCCCTGCCCTCAATGAGCTTACAGTCTAGACAGGGAGACAGACATTAAAAGAAATAAATGTTACAGCAAATAAAAGATTTAGCAATGGACAATGACACCATTGGAAGATTCACATTTCATGTGCGATATCGGACTGAAGATGAAACTTTTCCAACTCCTCTAAGTGCTAAAATGTGTAGACGCTATTTGGAACGCCAGCAGATTCCTTTATTGGCGATTAAGCCGTGAATGGAATAAGAAATGAGGCTATGAGGAAAACACTCCTGGAATGGACAAAAAGGAATTAAACCATTATAGTACGTTAGATTGTTGGCGATGACTCATTAAGTCTGCAATCGATGGGAAACACAATAGCTAAAGTTATACGGAAGATTATATCCAGGATGTGGCTGAGGTGGCTCAAATAATAAAATCTGATAATCCAGTGAGAGATGAAGAAAAGAGAAGGACAAATGGTCAGATAGAAAAATTCTGAAAATCCAACTGAAGTGACTTAAAGCATTTAAATTAGGTGTTGATGTAAAAATTGTCCAGGATGTTTACAGTATGTTAAGGAGGGAAAACCAAGCAGATTGCCAGTGGTATTTATGGAGCGTTTTCGGTGGGGAGAGTGCTGTACTAGGCTCTTGGGAGAATACAACAGGGAGGATGGGTAGGCATAATCACTACTCTCAAGAACCTAACAGTCGAAGGGAAGACAGACATTAAAATACATTTCAGACAGGAGAAGTCGCGGTGTATAAGGACAGTGCGGCAGGGCAGGTGATGGGAGAGTATCAGAGTGCGCAAGGAGTTCAGATCCGAGTTTGTACATCATGCAGAAGAGAAGGTGAAAAGGGAGGGGAAATGAGAGGCTAATCAGGGAAGTCTTCTTGGAGGAGGTGTCATGTTAGTAGGGTTTTGAAGAATGGGGAGGGAGGGTGGTGGTCTGTCGGATATGTAGGGGGAGGGAGTTCCAGGCTGGAGGTATGGCGTGAGCAAGATGCCCGTAACGAGAGAGACGAGATCGAGATACGGTGAATAGGATGCTATTAGAGGAGCAAAGTGTGTGGGATGTAATGGGAGATGTGTGAGACTATGTATACACACACTCGTATGTATTATAGTAATTGTTCTATGAGAAGCAGAGTGGCTCAGTGGAAAGAGCCCGGGCTTCGGAGTCAGAGGTCATGGGTTTGAATCCCGGCTCTGCCACTTGTCAGCTGTGTGACTGTGGGCGAGTCACTTCACTTCTCTGTGCCTCAGGGACCTCATCTGTAAAATGGGGATGAAGACTGTGAGTCTCACAAGGGACAACCTGATTACCCTGTATCTCCCCCAGTGCTTAGAACAGTGCTCTGCACATAGTAAGCACTTAACAAATACCAACATTATTATTATTATTATTGTTAAGCGCTTTCTATGTGCTAAGCACTGTTCTCACCTCTGGCATAGATACAAGTAAATCAAGTTGAACTTTCATTCATTCAAGAGTATTTATTGAGCGCTTACTATGTGCAGAGCACTGTACTAAGCGCTTGGAATGGACAATTCGGCAACAGATAGAGACAATCCCGGCCCATTGACGGGCTTACAGTCTAATTGGGGGAGACAGACGGATAAAAACAAGACAACATAATCACGATAAATAGAATCAAGAACATAGTCCCTGACCCACGTGGGGCTCACACTCTAAGTAGGAGGGAGTAGGATTCAATCTCCATTTTACAGATGGGGTAATTGAGGCACAGAGAAGCGAAGTGACTTGTCCAAGGTCACCCAGAAGATACGTGGCAGAGCTGGAATGAGAACCGATTCCCCGACTCCCAGGCCCATACTCTTTCCACTAGGACACGCCACTTCTCTAAGTAGGAGGGGGAGAGATGATTGAGAGCCCTAAAATCAATTATATGAACTTTCCTTTTGATGCAGAGATGGATGGACAATCAATCAATCACTGGAGATTTCTGAGGAGTGGGGAGATTTGTACATAACTATGAAAAGGAAGCTATTTCGGGTGATGCAGAGGAATCAGCATGGCCTAATGGATACAGCCCCGGGCCTGGGAACCAGAAGGTCATGGGTTCTAATCCCAGTTCCACCACTTGTCTGCTGTGTGACCTTAGGCAAGTCACTTTGCTACTCTGGGCCTCAGTTACATCATCTGTAAAATGGGGATTGAGACTGTGAGCCCCCTCGTGGGAGGGGGACTGTATCCAACATGATTAGGTTGTATCTAACCCAGCTCTTAAAACAGTGCTTGACACAGAGTGAGCGCTTAAAAAGTACCATTCTTAAAATTATTAATCTTCTTCCTTGTCAACATTATTATCATTGATAGAATCACTGATGGTGATGTCATGATTTATGTGGCCAGATAAATGTTTTAAATACTAAAATAAAAATAATAGCATTCATCAAGTGTTTACTTTATGCCAAGCACTGTACTAAGCGCTGGGTCAGATGTGAGATAATCAGTTTGGACACAGTCCATGTCCCACATGGGGCTCCCAGCCTAAGTAGGAGGGAGGACAGGTATTATTTAATCTCCACTTTACAGATGAGCCAAGAAAGAAGTGAAGTGACATGACCAAGGTCACTCATCAGGTATGTGGCGGAGCCAGGATTAGCACCCAAGCTTCTGAGTGCTCTTTCCGCTTAGGGAGGTAGCGAGGAGTGTCTGTGTGTTTGTGTGTTTGTGTGTCTTTTTGGGGACTGTGCTCAAGATTTTGTCTTTAAGCTATTCTTAAAGATCCCTTAAAATGGAAGTGACATAATTCCCTTTTGCTATTCCTGTCCCATGTCCAGTAAGTATCCCACTATCAGAAAACTCTTCTTTAAATATCTGAAAGTTTCAACACAAAACTCTCTTCCTGCAATTTAAGACCATTTCCTCTTGATGAAATCTGCCAGGGTGTAAAAGTAATAAATAACACCTTTTGTGCATTTTTCCTTTAGTTTTTTGGCATTTAACCTGGACACAGTTGGTAATCTGACCTTTCTGCTGAAAGCAGTGTGTTTCCGGGAAAGGGTTCTTCAACGTGGTTTGGCAGCCCGGATTTACTACAAGGTAAAGACATCAATCCATTATTTGTTACCATTTTCCTCTCGACTAAGTTTCTTGATAGTGGAATATTCTGCCAAGGTATAGTAAAGAACCAGTTAACCCGGGTGGTAATTTATTGTTTAAGAATCAATTATTTGGACACTTTCAATACTTCTCCACTTCTGCATTCAAAAGTCATCCATAGAATTCTGGTACAATTGGTTTACGTACTCTGTTCATCAACCAGTTGTATTTATTGAGTGCTTACCGTGAGGAGAGCACAGCCTAGCCCAATGGATAGAACACGGGCCTCGGAATCAGAAGGACCTGGGTTCTTATGTGGGATTCGCCACTTGTCTGCTGTGTGACCTGAGCAGGTCATTTCACTTCTCTAGGCCCCAGTTACCTCATCTGAAAAATGGAGATTAAGACTCTGAGCCCCACGTGGTACAGGGACTGCGTCTAACCCGATTTGCTTGTACCCACTCCAGGCACTGTAGTGCCTAGCACACAGTAAGCACTTAACAGTTGCCACAGTTATTATTTTTATTATTATTATTATTACTAAGCTCTTGGGAGAGTACACTTAGACACTTATTTATCCGCCTATCCTCGTTGTGGGCAGGGAACGTGTCCACTAACTCAATTTATATTGTCTTCTCCCAAGCGCTTAATACAGAGCTCTGCACACAGGAAGTGCTCAATAAATATGATTGATTATCCATTTTAATGGTATTTGTTAAGCGCTTACTTTGTGCCAGTTAATCAATCAGTGGTATTGGTTCATTCAATCGTTCTATCATATTTACTGAGCACTTACTGTGTGCAAAGCACTTAGGAGACTACACTATAACACTAAAGAGACACATTCCCTGCCCACAACAAGTTTACAGTCTAGAGACAAGCTTACAGTGTAGATTAATTGAGTGCTTACTGTGTGAAGAACATTGTATTAAGCTCTTGGGAGAGTACAGTGTAACAGAATTCGCAGTCACGTTTCTTGCCCATACCAAGCTTACAGTCTAGAAGGGGAGACGCTGTCCTTAGCGATAGGGTCAGTACAAGTTAATTTGTTAACCACCCACTGTTCCCTTCTCTTTTCATCCGGAGCCAACAATGATTTTGTGTCTCTCTCCCTCATTAGACTGAAAGCTCCTTGGGGACGGAGTGTGTGCCTTTATTCATTCTTTCATTCATTTATTCAATCCAATTTATTACCCTTACTGTGTGCTGAGCACCGTACTAAGCTCTTGAACAGACACATTTCCTGCCACCGTGAGTTTACAGTCTTGATTTGGGGAGACAGCCATTAACAGAAATAAATAAATGACAGATATGGACATAAGTGTTGTGGGGCTGGGGGGGGGGGTAAACAGAGAGAGCAAGTAATGAGCGACACAGAAGGGTGTGGGAGAAGAGTAAAAGTTTACGTCTGTTACGTTTCTCCAAGCGCTTAATGCAGCTCTCTGCATGTAGGAGGCACTTAGGAAAGGCTATCGATGGATTCAGAAGCTCGGGGATTCAGGAAAACCAGTAGGGTGTCAAGTAGCTTTCCAATCTTGTCTCTTTGAGGTGGTGAACTCTTGGGAAGCAGGTCTGTTCAACTTGCTTTCTAAAGAGTCTGTGTCCATGATGGTTTTAATGAATAGCGCTCATTGAGAGTGATTAAGATGAAGTGTCAGAATTGTCCCTTGGGGCCTGATTTTGAACCCCCTCAGGATCAGTGACTGTGTCTTCATTTATTCATTCATACAGCCATTCATTCAATAGTATTTATTGACTGCTTACTGTGTGCAGAGCACTGTACTAAGCGCTTGGAACGTACAATTCGGCAACAGAGAGAGATAATCCCTGCCCAGTAATGGGTTCCCACTCTAAACGGGGGAGACAGCAAAACAAAACAGAACAAAACAAAACAAGAACTCATCATCAAGATAAACAGAATCATGGAGATATGCACCTCATTAACAAAATAAATAGGGTAATAAATAATATATATAAATGAGCACAGTGCTGAGGGGAGGGGAAGGGGAAGAGCAGAGGGCGGGGGGGAGGGAATGGGGAGGGGAGGAGGAGCAGAGGGAAAGGGGGGTTTAGTCTGGGAAGGCCTCCCAGACTAACTAACTCTCTTCCCCTCTTCAAAGCCCTACTGAGAGTTAATTAATTCCCACATATATGCTATTACTACTATTCTACTCCTACTTCTACAACTATTATCCCAACTACTACTAGAGAATAAGCACTCAAAAAATGCGATTGAATAGAGAGGGATGGCAGGGAAGTCAGCGAGAAGGCTTCCCCCAACTAAGGCCTCATTTCCCCTCCTTCCTCTTCCTTCTTTCTTTCTTTTTCTATAATATCTCTTACAGCATATTTGTTAAATGCTCTCTGTGTGCTAGACACGAAGCACTGGGCTAGGTCTCACATGGGGCGCGCAGTCTAAATCCCCATTTTACAGATGGGGGGGAACTGAGGTCCAGAGAAGTGAAGTGACTTGCCCAAAGTCACACAGTAGACAAGTGGCGGAGCCGGGGTTAGAACCCAGGTCTCTGACTCCTAAAGCCCATAGACTTTCTGTGCCTATCGCCTCTCCATTTGGATGTGTATCTTTTAAGCATCTTTTATTCACCCCATCCTCAGTTCCACAGCACTTACGTCCTTATATTCTGCCACTTCCCCTTTCTATAAACTATTTTTATGTGTGCCTCCTCCTCTAGACTATAAGCTTCTTGTGGTTAGAGAACTCTGTTATACTGTACTCTCCCAAGCCCAGTGCTCTGCACACGGCAAACACTTTTTATGGTATATATTAAGCACTTGCTATGTGACAGGACTGTTCTAAGCGCTGAGGTGAATGCAAGCACATCAGATTGGACACAGTCCCTGACCCACATGCGGCTCACAGTCTTAATCGCCATCTTACAGATGAGGTAACGGAGGCACAGACGAGTGAAGTGACTTGCTCGAGGTCACACAGTGGCTAAGTGGCGGAACAAGGATTAGAACCCAGGTACTTCTGACTCCCAGGTCCATGCTCTAAACCACTAGGCCTCCCTCCTTCTCTCGCTTGTTAAATTCCATCGATTGTCTGATTGAAAGACTCCTTGCCCACCTCCCCAAGCCCCATAGCCACAGGAAGCTTCCTAACTCAGCAACACTTGAGTCAGTTTAGCTTTTTCATTTACAAATACCCAAGATGCTCATCGTCTCCAGCTAGCAGAGAGACTGAGTGTGACCTGGACACATCCTCTTTTGAAGAACTCTGATTTCTGCTATTCGTTTGCCTAATTCTGTGTCTCGCTGGCCATGGCCATAGGTAGTTTCCTTAGCCAGAGGGTAAGAATTTAACTATCAAGTAGAAAGTGGCATCTGTTGCTCTTGCTTTTCCCTAAATGCTGTTTATTTTCAGAATTGCAGGCTGCTGAGTCATTATGTAGTTGTCACCAGTTGTTAATGTAATACCGGCACTAAGCTTAAGACTAATAAAAAAAACTTTATAGGCCTAGACAGTTTCTAACGGTCAAAATCAAAGACAATGTGGAGACTATTTCATGTAGTAAACAACTGTTTGAGCCTCATCACTGCCTCCCTTCCTTCTTCCTCTCCCCACTTTAGTTTACACTACATGCTGATTTCTCATTTTATATGTCTGTCTGCTGACTCAAATTTTCCGTATTGCTCTTAGTGCATTAAGAACCCTCATTAAGCATCCTGAAGTAGCGACATTTTCTCCTTATGATTGTAAATGTTTTCTGCTCAAAGACTCAGATGTGTACTTTTGTTGGAAAGCTAAATTTTCAGAAGTTTAAAATCTCTGTCCTTCTTGGTTCTGGGATCCTCTGTCAAAGATATTTCGATTTATAGCCCAGCGGTGTAGTTGCTCAAGGGTTACTGCAGACCTTAAACCTTTTCTTGTAACTAAATTCCAAGAATTCGGTCCCCTGGGTTCTCAAGTGACTTTTTAAAATCATAGTTGTTAAGCACTTACTATCTGCCAAACACAGGTCTAAGTGCTGGAGTAGGTCAAAGTTAATCAGGTTGGATACAGTCCCTGTCCCACACGGGGCTCACAGTCCAAGTAGGAGGGAGAACAGGGATTGAGTCCCTATATAACGGTTGAGGAAACTGAGGCACTGAGAAGCGAAGTGACTTACCCCAGGTGACAGAAGTGAAGTGACTTACCCAAGGGGACGCAGCAGGCAATTGACCGAGCTGGGATTAGAACCCAGGTGCTCTGATTCTCAGCCCTGGGCTTTTTCCACTGGTGCCACACTGCTTCTTTGGGAAGGTGTAAGAAAGGGAGAGGGTTAAGGTCAGGTTAGAAGATCTGCCTGAGATGTCTTCTCCTCCTCTTCCTTGACTACCAAGGAAGTCAAGTCAGTCAATCAAGTTCAGTCGGTCAATCAGTTGTAATTATTGAGCCCTTACTGTGTGCAGAGTGCTGTATTAAGCTCTTGGGAAAGGCCACTACAACAATATAACAGATACATTCCCTCCCCACAGCGAGCTCAAAGTCTAGAGGGGGAGACAGGCATGAATAGAAATAAATACGTTACGGATATTACAGATATGTGCTGTGGGGCTAGAAAGGGTTTCTCTGCCCCTCCCTGGTGTTTGAAGAGGGCTGTTTAAAGGGGCCTGAAGACTCCTTTACACGTCAAACAGAAACTCCTTACCATCAGCTTTAAGGCACTCGATCACTCCTTCCTCACCCAACCTGCACACTTTGGTCCTCTAATGATAATGTTGGTATTTGTTAGGCGCTTACTCTGTGCCGAGCACTGTTGTAAGCGCTGGGGGAGATACAGGGTGATCAGGTTGTCCCACCTGAGGCTCACAGTCTTCATCCCCATTTTACAGATGAGGTCACTGGGGCACAGAGAAGTGAAGTGACTTGCCCACAGTCACACAGCTGCCAAGTGGCAGAGCTGGGATTCGAACCCATGACCTCTGACTCCCAAGCCCGGGCTCTTTCCACTGAGCCACGCTGCTTCTCTAATGCTAACCTTCTCCCTGTACCTCGTCTATCTCGCCGCTGACCTCTCGCCCACATCCTGCCTCTGGCCTGGAACACCCTCCCTCCTCAGATCCAACAGACAGTTACTCTTCCCTCTTAAAAGCTTTTCTAAAGGCGCAACTCCTCCAAGAGGCCTTCCCTGACTAGGCCCTCTCTTCCTTTTCTTCCACGCCCTCCTGCGTCACCGTGACTTTCTTCCTTTATTCATCCCTTCTCCCAGCCCTATAGCACTTATGTCCATATCTGAAATGTATTTATTTATATTCATGTCTGTCTCCCCGTCTAGACCGTACACTCACTACGGTAAGGAAATGTGACTCCTTAACTTGTACTCTCCCAAGTGCTTAGTACAGTGTTCTGCATATACTGAGCGCTCAATAAATGATTGACTAATTCTCCCTCTCCATTTGACTTGAGAAGCCTTTGACATTTAGATTGTTGTGAAAATGAAGGCAGAATTTAAGCCCTCCTCTAGTACCGAGCCCCCTCGAGGACCCAGGCTGATTTCCGACGGCTGAAGGACATTTCCTGAGTTACACAGAGATTTGCCTCATTGTCTGAATCGTTCGTGGCGCCCCTGGGCCTGTGGCCTGCCGGGAGGCCAGTAAGTAAGGAGTGTCTGATAGTCTCTAGGTTTCAATGGACAATGGGAAGATAGGAGGTCGCTCGGAATCGAAATCAAGTGGATATTCCAGGATCTAAGAACTAAACTCTGTTCGGTGGTGGGCTGGCGAAAAGGCTTGGAACAACATAAAAAAAGATTCCATGCCCCCCTTCAAAGCCTTACTGACGGTACCTCTCCTCCAAGAGGCCTTCCCTGACTAAACCCTCATTTCCTCTCTCCCACGCCCTTCCCCATCCCCCTGATTTGCTCCTTTCATTCACCCCTCCTCCATCCCCACGGCACTTATGTCCGTATCCATAATTATATTAATTTATATTAATGACTTTCTCCCCCGTCTGGACTGTAAGCTTATTGTGCCAGGGAACATGTCTACCAACTATGTTGTACTGTACTCTCCCAAAGGCTTAGTATAGTGGTCTGGACACAGTAAGTGCTCAATAAATAGAATCGATTGACTGATTAATTGATTGAGAAAGGGCCTGGAAAAGAGTTTAGAGGAAGAAAATGGTCCGATGCGCTCCTTCAAAGACCTAGTGAAGGCACACCTCCTCCAAGAGGCCTTCCCCGACTAAACCCTCATTTCTTCTTCTCCCACTCCCTCCTGTTTCGCCCTTGTACTTGGATTTGCTCCTTTTATTCACACCTCCCTCAGTTCCACAGCACTTATATACCTATCTGTAATTTATTTATATTAATGTCTGTCTCCCCCTCTGGACTGTAGGCTTGTGTGGACAGGGAACATGTCTATCTAGACTGTTATATCGTACCCTCCCAAGCGCTTAATACAGTGCTCTGCACACAGTAAATGCTCAATAATTACGATCGATTGATTGTTTGATGGTCCTTTTGTTATAGCACATTAAGACTTCTGTTGAACTCTCTCAAGCGTTTAGGTCAGTGCTTTGCATTCAGTAGGCACTCAAAAAATATCTTCGATGATGAAGGTGAAGATGATTCCAGCTCCGCCACTTGTCTGCTGTGTTACAGTGGGCAAGTCACTTCACTTCTCTGTTCCTCAGCTGCCCCTTCGGTAAGATGGGAGTTAAATACTACTCTCTCCAACTTAAACTGTGAGGCCCCATGTGGGGAAGGAACTGTGGCCAACCTGATTGTTTGTATCTAACCCAGCGCTTACTACAGTGCCTGGCACATAACAAGCGCTTAAGAAAATACCATAAAAAAAGGGAGGGGTCCACTATGTCACAGGCAGGCAAAGGGTCAAGGAGGATGAAGACAGTGAGAGTCCATCCAAGCTGGAAAGGAAGAGGTCATTGGAGATGGTAGGTTCAGTGGACTGAATCATTCATTCAGTGCTATTTTTTGAGTGCTTAGTGTATGCAGGGCACTGTACTAAGCGGTCAAGAGCATACAACGGAGTTGGTAAGTCACATATCCTTCCCACAACGAGCTTAGGGTGAGAAGGGGAAACTGGATTGTGGTGGATCAAGAAGGGCGCTGGAGGAGAGGAAGCAGAAGCAATAGGTGTGTGCAATCTCTTTGAGGGATTTGGTTAGGAACGGAAAGAGCCCGGGCCTGAGCGTCAGATGGACCTGGGTTAGAATTCTGCCTCTGCCATTTGTCTTCCGTTTGACCTTGGGTAAGTCACTTCCTTCCTCTGTTGCCTCAGTTACCGTATCCGTAAAATGGGGATGAAGACTGTGAGCCCCCTGTGTGGGACAGGGACTGGGTCCAACCCGATTAGCTTGTATACACTGCATCTACCTCAGCTGCGTGAGAAGCAGCATAGTGTAGAGGATAGATAAAGCCTGGGCCTGGGAGTCAGAAGGTCATGGGTTCTAATCCTGGCTCCGTCACTTTGTCTGCTGTCTGACCTGGCGCAAGTCACTTCACTTCTCTGGGCCTCAGTTACCTCATCTGTAAAATGGGCATTGAGACTGTGGGCCCCCATGAGCTGTGGCCAGTGTGATTTGCTTCTATCCACCCCAGTGCTTAGTACAGTGCCTGGCACATAAAAAGCGCTTAGCAAATACCATCATCATTATTATTATCTACCATAGATTGATTTGCAAAGGGTAGAACATCACCATTATGGGCAGGGCGCGCTTACTCCCCTCTCAAGGAGAGATGCTTCAGCTTCCTGGACCGTGAGGAAGCCAGAGACCGAAGAGGGTAAGGAGAATCGCTTTTGGGGTCTTAAAGGTCATTAGGGTTTGCGTTTGGGGAAATCCCAAGAAACAGACTGCAGTGGAACAGGTTGCCATTACTCTGAATTTGAATACTCTTTTCTTGTTTTTTGGTCTGGAGTTCCTGAGTTCTCTGTATTTGTTTGCCCTTTGCAAAATTTTCCACAACCGAAGCCCCCTTTCGTTGCTGACAACCGCCCTCCGTCGACTTCATCTCTCCCCGCCTTCCCTTCCTGCTCTTTTTTTTTAATGGTATTTGTTAAGCACTTACTATGTTCCAGGCACTTACTGAGCTCTGGGTGGCTACAGTCTAATGCTGTTAGACCCAATCCGTGTCGTAGCTGGGGCTCACAGTTTTAATGCCCATTTTCCAGATGAGGTAACTGAAGCCCCGAGAAGTGAAGTGATTTGCTCAAGGTCACACAGCAGACAAATGGCAGAGGCAGGATCAGAACCCAGGTCCTTCTGACTCCCAGGCCCGTGCTGAATCCACTAGGCCATGTTATTTCCTGCTCTCTTCCCCTACGCTGTCCACGTCGCTCTCTTCATTGCTCCCAAGCCTCTCTTTGTGGGGCTGGGAGGGGAGTGATAAGTAAAGGGAGCAAGCCAGGGTGACGCAAAAGGGAGTGAGAGAAGAGGAAAGGAGGGTTTAGTCAGGGAAGGCTTCTTGGAGGAGATGGGCCTTCAACAAGGCTTTGGGAGTACGGAGTACCGTACTGAGCGCTTGGGAAAGTACAAAATAGCAGAGTTGAAAGACAGGTTCCCTGCCTACAGGTATCTACTCTAGAGCTTAGTACAGTGCCTGACACATTCACTCAATCATTCATTCATTCATTCAATCTTATTTATTGAGCACTTAGTGTGTGCAAAGCACTGTACTAAGTGCTTGGGAGAGTACAGTGTAACAGTGAACAGACACAGTCCTTGCCCGCATTGAGCTTATGTTCTAGATGGGGAGGCAGGCATTAATAGAAATGAATAAATGACATATATATGTAACTGCCACGGGACTGGGAGGGGGGATTAGTAAAGGGAGTCGGGGAGATGCTGAGGGGAGCGGGCGAAGAAGAACAAAAACAAAAAATTAGTTTATAGTCTAGAGGGGAGGACAGACAATATAATAAATAAATTAAATAAGTGCTGTGGGGCTGGGGGGTGGGGTGAATCAAAGGAGGAATTCAGGGTGACACAGAAGGGAGTGGGAGAAGAGGAAAGGGGGGCTTAGTCAGGGAAGGCCTCTTGGAGGAGATGGGCCTTCCGATAAGACTCTGAGGCGGGGAGAGTGATCGTCTGTTGGCTATGAAGAGGGAGGGTGCTCCAGGCCAGGGGCAGGACGTGGGTGAGAGGTCAGCGGTGAGATAGACGAGGTGGAGGCAGAGTGAGAAGGTTAGCATTAGAGGAGCGAAGTGTGCGGGCTGAGTTGTAATAGGAGGGTAGTGAGGTGAAAGAGGAGGGGGCAAGGGGTTTGACTGCTTTAAAGCCGAGTTTCTATTCGATGCGGAGGCGGTCGGGCAACCACTGGAGATTCTTGGGGAGTGGGGACACATCCTCCTGGTGATCAGTTTCTCGTAATCAGCCTGGAAATATCACATCTCCAAGAGGCCTTCCGTGACTAAATCCTTATTCCCCATTCTGTGTTGCCTGTGTGCTTGATTGTGCACCCCTTAAGCACTTCGATAATCTCCTCCATCCTCACAGGACTTAGGTACGTATTCTTACACTCTACCATTTCCCCCGTCTCTCATTTCTTTTGATGTCTGTCTATCCCCCCTTAGACTGAAAGCTCCTTGTGGGTTGGAATCTTATCCACCAACTCTACTGTATGTTCCCAAGCACATAGTACCACACTCTGCACACAGTAAATGTGCAATAATAATAATTATGGTATTTGTTAAGGACTTAACTATGTGCCGGGAACTGTTCTAAGCACTGGGGTGGATACAAGCAAACCAGGTTGGACACAGTCCCTGTCCCACATGGGGCTCACAGTCTTAATTCCCATTTTACAGATGAGGTAACTTCAGCACAGAGAAGTGAAGTGACTTGCCCAGGGTCACACAGCAGGCAAGTGGCGGAGCTGGGATTAGAACCCAAGACCTTCTGATTCCCAGGCCTGTGCCCTATCCACTGCGCCGCGCTGCTTCTCCAATAAATATCATCGACCGATCCATCGCTTGACAGTGACCACTAGCCTCCTCTCCCGGTTGTTTCGGAGGGGCTTCTACAAGCTTCTCCTCTCCCCGCTCCCTCCATCTGGCAGAAGCAAAGGGAGTCAACACGAGCCGGTTCTAACTGGCTCTTCTAACTCGGCAGTGAAAGGTGACGGCCACCTCAGCGTGAGAGGACCCCGGCCTCCTCCCTGAGATTGCCCTTATCAGACGACGCGGACACGCCAGGTCCCGTTCGTTCCCCGAGCTCTCGACACTCTTTCGACCTTTTCCTCGGGTTTCTTTTAATTGGCGACCCGGTGAACCGTATTAAGGCAGCCAGGATCCAGAATGGAAGTACCTCCTTCGCTCATGTCACCACAAGTCGCAGAAGAGACGCGGCCGTTGGGGAAACCCTGACAACACCCCCGTTTTCCGGGCCCGCTCCTTCGCTAAGGACGTTACAGCACGGACAGCTGAGAGCCTTGCTGGTTTTAATGAATGATAATAATAATATCAGTGGCCTTTGTTAAGCGCTTACTGTGTGCCAAGAACTAGGGTGGGAAGCATGGCTTAATGGATTGAGCACGGGCCTGGCAGGGAGAAGGTCCTGGGTTCTAATCCCACATGTCTACTGGGTGACCCTGGCCAAGTCACTCATTTCTCAGGGCCTCAATTGCCTCATCTGGAAAACAAGGATAAGAGGATGAGCCCAATGTGAGGACTGTGTCCAGTCTAACTCGTATCTACCCCAGTGCATAGTAAGTGCTTAGCCAGTACCGTAATAATTATTATTATTATTACCATAGGGTGGATACAATTAAATCATGTTGGAGACAGTCCCTGGCCTACAAGGAGCTCAGAGTCTTAATCGCCATTTTACAGATGAGGGAACTGAGGCACAGAAAGGTGAAGTGACTTCCTTCGGATCACCCAGCAGACAAGTGACAGAGCTGAGATTAGAACCCGGGTCCTTCTGACTCCCAAGCCCGTGCTCTCTCCACAAGGCAACGCTGCTTCTCGAGATCTTTGTGGTGCCTCAGTTTCCTCATCTGTAAAATGGGGCCTGTGAGCCCCACGTGGGACATAGACTGCGCCCAACCTGATTAGCTTGTATCCCCAGTGCTTAGGACAGTGCCTGGCACATAGGAAGTGCTGAACAAATACCCTAAAAAAGAAAAGGAGAACGATTTTACCAACAGGTGAATTCATGACCCCGAATTAAAGAAATTAAGGCCACCTAATGATCATGAGTCAAGCGAGGGATGAAATAATAATAATAATAACAATAATAATGATCATGGTATTTGTTAAGTGCGTGTTATGTGCCAAGCACTGTTCTAAGCACTAGGGTAGATACAAGGTAATCAATTTGTCCCCCATGGGGCTCATAACCTTAATCCCCATTTTACAGATGAGGTAGCTGAGGCACAAGGAAGTGAAATGACTGACCCAAGGTCACACGGCAGACAAGTGGTGGAGCAAGGATTAGAACCCACATCCTCTGACTCCCAAGCCCGTGCCCTTTCCACTTAGCCACGTTGTTTCTCTAATAGTGAAGCGGCCGAAGGATGAACGCGTTAACTTTCCATTCAAGTGTTTCCAACCCCAACCCCTCAAAATAAGATTACAAGTTTAGATTAGGAAACCATGAGCTCAAGGCCAGAGGGCCACCCCGTCATCGGTGGAATTTATTGACCGCTTACTCTGCAGAGCATTGTACTAAGCATTTGTGAGAGTACAGTACAACAGAGTTGGTAGTCACATTCTCTGTCCACGATGAGCTTTTTTTTTCCTTTCTTGTTTCCATTCCTGGGATGTTTGTCCCTCTTTTCTCCCTTTTGGATCATGAACCCCTTGCGGGCTGAGACCATGCCCGAAATTAATCAATCAATCGTATGTATTGAGCGCTTACTGTGTGAAGAGCACTGTACTAAGCGCTGGAGAGAGTACGGCAGAATTGGTAGTCACTTTCCTTGTCCACAAAGCGAATGACAGCTAAAGAAATGGAAACTTGGGTGTTAACTGTCTTGGCCAGGATCAGCTGTCCCAGTTCCTGGCTGGAAAATCCCCAGGAATAAAGTTACTCTGTCCCGTTGGTTTTACGATTTTCTATTTCCGTCTCCTAGGCCGTTTCTCCCAGACCTGAGTTCTTGTCTTGGTTCTTTTTTCAGACCGTTTCCCTGTGGTTCCTTTCTTTTCCCCTCACCCGCCTTACTCAATCCAACCCAAATTCCCTTTGTTTATAAAAAAAAAGGAAAGTACGTCAAGCATAGCAGTTTTTCAGACAGTGGTATCAGCATGATAAATGGAGAATGGGAAAGTATTGTAAACTCGGTGTGGACAGGGAATGTGTGGTGTATCGTTGGCCTAGTGGCTAGAGCCTGTGTCTGGGCCTGGGAGTCAGAAGGACCTGGGTTCTAATTCCCCGCCACCTGTCTGATAGATGACCGTGGGCAATCACTTCACTTGCGGCGTGGCTCAGTGGAAAGAGCCCGGGCTTGGAGTCAGAGGTCATGGGTTCGAATTCCGGATCTGCCACTTGTCAGCTGTGTGACTGTGGACAAGTCACTTCACTTCTCTGGGCCTCAGTTACCTCATCTGTAAAATGAGGATGAAGACTGTGAGTGTCACGTGGGACAAGCTGATTATCCTGTATCTACCCCAGCACTTAGAACAGTGCTGTGCATGTAGTAAGTGCTTAACAAATACTAACATTATTATTATTATTATTACCTCATTTGTAAAATGGGGATTAAGACTATGAGCCCCATGTGGGACAGGGACTGTTTCCAACCTGTTTAATTTAGACTGTGAGCCCGTTGTTGGGTAGGGATTGTCTCTACTTGTTGCTGAATTGTACTTTCCAAGTGCTTAGTACAGTGCTCTGCACACAGTAAACACTCAATAAATCCATTTGAATGAATTTATGAATCTACTCCAGCGCTTAGAACGGTACTTGACACAGTACAGTGCCTGGCACATAGTAAGCGCTTAACAAATACCATCATTATTATCATTATAGTAAGCGCTTAACAAATATCTTCATTATTATATCGTATCTCCCAAGTGCTTAGTACAGTGCCCTGCCCACGGTAAGCACTCAACAAATAGAACTGATTGATTGATATTAGAAATGTGTTACGGATCCCAAATTTCTTAGTTGCAAAAACACCAGAGTAAAATCATTGCAAGACCAGGCCGCTGTTTGTCTTTGCAGCTCTCCTGCATTCATTCGTTCATTCCTTCAATCATATTAACTGCTTCCTGTGTGCAGAGCACTGTACTAAGCGCTTGGGAGAGTACAGAACAACAATAGACAGACACATTCACCCACACAATGAGCTTCCAGTCTAGAGAACTGGAAGGCACCACTGATGGTGAAAGACACTGTTTTGGACTCTCTCTGGAGTGCTCTTCCGAGAGTAAGTGCTGAATACATAGCATCGATTGAGAGATTAATGGATTGTGTCTTCTAACTCTATCGCACTCTCCTAAGTGCTTAGTACAGTGCCCTGCACACAGTAAGCACTCAATGAATACCGTAGATTGGATGGTTAACTGATTATGTATTCTAATTCTAGTGTCCTCTCCTAAGTGCTTAGTACAGTCCTGCACCCAGTAAGCCCTCGATAAATAACACTGGTTAATTGACTGTTTTCTGGGGATTAAGACCGTGAGCCCCACGTGGGACAACCTCCTGACCTTGTATCTACCCCAGCGCTTAGAACAGTGTTAGGCACATAGCGCTCAACAAAGGCCATCATTATTATTATAATAGTGTACTTTCCCAAACACTTAGCACAACGCCCTGCACACAGTAAGATCTCAATCTATACCACTGATTGATTGATTAATACCATTCATTGACTGATTAATTATGTCTTCTAACTCTCGTGCACTCTTCCGAAAGCTTAGCGCGGTGCCCTCCACACAGTAAGCGCTCAAATCAGCCCCGTTGATTGACTGATTGCATGCGATGGAAAGGCCAAAGATAAGATTCAAAGTCTCGACTGCCGCATGGGCACCCAAAGAGCCCCTTATTTGCAGCCCTTGACACGGAATTTGCTTTCGCCCCCTTGTCGTTGCGGGCAGGGAACGTGCCTGCCAACCCTGTCGTATCGTACTCTTCCAAGCGCTTAGTACAGTTCTCCGCACACAGTAAAGCGCTCAATAAATAGCATCGATTGACTGTCTCCCGCCTCTTTTGCAGTGAGAAATTCCTGGAGGATTTATTGGTCCTCCTTGGGCCCCTAATGCCAAATAACTGGAGTTCTCAAGTAGCTCTTTTCCCTCTTTTTAATCTGCCAGGTGAAAATCAGGAAGGAAGATTTCTTCAGCGCTTGGAATTCATGCCTCCACCACGTCACAACCCTGGCTCTGGCACATATCCACCGAGGTCAGTTGCTGTTTATTGAATTATAATTAGTAATAATAATAAGGGTATTTAAGCGCTTACTATGTTCCAGGCACTGCTCTAAGCGCTGGGGTAGATTCAAGTTAACCAGGTTGGATACTAGTCTCTTTCCCACGTGGGGCTCGCGGTCTTAATTGCCATTTTACAGATGAGATAACTGAGGCCCAGAGAAGTGAAGTGACTTGCCCAAGGTCACACAGCAGACAAGTGGTGGAGCTGGGATTAGAACCCAGGTCCTTCTGACTCCCAGGCCCTGTGCTCTATCCACCAGGCCACGCTCCTTCTGCATTCCCAAGATCCAAGAAAATTGACCAAAATGATATAACTGAAAAATGATGATTAAAAAATAGTTACATGACCCAGTAACGATATAAATAAAAGATCATGAATTCAATTCGTTAAACATATTCCTAGGTAAATATTTAATTTTCAATGTGTGATTTTTGACTCCTACTGAACAAAAAAAGTCACCTTAGATTAATAAATAAAATCTCTCTCATTTAATGCCAAACAGAGAACAAGGAGCTGGTGGGTTGGGCTTTTATTTCCATTCAGGGAAACGTGGGCATTTTAGACGGAAAGGGGGAGAGGCAGGTGATGAGGAGTTGAGCCAAGGACAACTTTGCACGGACTGTATAGCCACAGTGGGATCTCAAAGGGAGAAAGTGTTACAAGAAATGATGGCATTTTTAAAATGGTATTTGTTAAGCGCTCACTATGTGACAGCCTCTGTTCTAAGTGCTGGGGTAGATACAAGTTGATCAAGCTGACCCAGTCCCTGTTCCACATCAAACTGCTACTGAATAATAATGATGGTATTTGTGAAGCGCTTACTGTGAGCGTTTAAATGGGGCTCATCTCCTCCAAGAGGCCTTCCCTGACTAAGTTTCCTGTTCTCTCACTCCCTTCTGTGTCGCCTAGACTTTTTCCCTTTATTCATCCTCCTTCCCAGCCCCACAGCACTAATGTACATATCTGGAATTTTATTTATTTCTATTAATGTCTGTCTCTCCCTCTAGACGTAAACTCATTGAGCGGAGGGAATATGTCTGTTATATTGTTATATTGGATCCTCCCAAGAGTGCTCTGCACACATTAAGTGCTCAATAAATATGATTGTCTGACCGGTTGACAGATGCCAAGAGCCTGAGGATGCCAGAAGCACAAAAATATATATATATATATATACACACACACAATATCAGAGGTTATTAATGATGATAATAACAATAATGGTATTTGTTAAGTGCTCACTATTTGATAGGCACTGCACTAAGTGCTGAGATGGCTCAGTGGAAAGACCACGGGCTTTGGAGTCAGAGGTCATGAGTTCGAATCCCAGCTCTGCCACTTGTCAGCTGGGTGACTGTGGACGAGTCACTTCACTTCTCTGTGTCTCAGTTACCTCATCTGTAAAATGGGGATGAAGACTGTGAGCCCCACGTGGGACAACCCGATTCCCCTGTGTCTACCCCAGCGCTTAGAACAGTGCTCGGCACATAGTAAGCGCTTAACAAATACCAACATTATTATTATTATTATTATAAGCCAATCGGGTTGGACACATGTGGGGCTCACAGTCTCGATCCCCATTTTTCAGATGAGGTAACTGAGTCAGAGAAGTGAAGTGACTTGCCTAAGGTCACACAGAAGACAAGTGGCAGAGCTGGGATTAGAACCCATGACCTTCTGCCTCCCAGGCCTGAGCTCTATCGACTACGCCATGCTGCTTCTCTATCAGTCCATGGTTGAGTACTTAACTGAGTACATACTGAGTCCCGAGCACTGTACCGAGTGCTTGTCAACCTTGGCAACTGGGTTGATGCCCTCCCTCTCCATTCACGTCAAGCACACCGGGTTCATTCAGAGTTCCTAATGAGTGAGCTCCCTTGAAGGCAGGGATTGTGTCTATCATTCTTACTGGATTGTACTCTCCCAAACGCTTAGTACAATGTTCTGTGCGTGATAAATACCACTGATTGACGGATGAAACATTTTCAGCAAATTTGCCAATACAAACTCAAGCCTGTCAAGAAACGGAAGAAAAATTAGAACATCAGCCATGGCACAATTCAAGGATCTGGAATGGAAGGAAATGTAGAAATAAGCTGAAAACTGAGTTTCACTAGGAGCCAGAAATGAGGGTCTGAATAAAGGAATCCTCAAAAGCTGGCTGAACTTGGAGGACCTGGGTTCTTACCCCATCTCTACCCGTTGCCTGCTGTGTGACCCTGGGCAAAGCGCTTCATTTCTCTGTGCCTCAGTTTCCTCATCTGTAAAATGAGAATTCAATCCCTGTCCTATCTCCTATTTAGAACACTAATCCCATGTGGGATAGGTCCGGTATCCATTCTGATTTCATTTCATCTCTCCCAGCACTTGGTACAGTGCTTGGCACATAGTACGTGCTTGAAACAAATATCCTAAACAAAGAGCACATAGTGTGCACCGAACAGACACTGTTATTATCATATAAACCACCGTCATCGATGAAGAATTGATCTCAGCCGCTGTTAAAGCCAAACTAGAAGGAAAAAATCTCCCAAAGACAACTAAGGGGAACTGTGTCAAAAAGAAGAGAGTAGTTAGTTCGATATAAGTGATCAGAGCCCAGATAACGACTTTGGAGATTTCTGAAAAATAATTTGATGAAGCAGAAGAAAGAGTTCAAGCTCTAGTCTAGCAAGACAAGCCTTTAGAGAGCCTCACGGCAAGACAGTCCCGAGAATCTGTCTCTTTCATTAGGACCAAATGCAGCAGGAATGTTCAGTTGTCACCGGGAAGCTGGGAAGAGGAAGTTTAAAATAAAAATGTTAAGAAGTCTCCAAAGACTTCAATACTGACACATAGCACCACAGTGATAAATTATTCGTTTTCCGTGGTATTTTTATCTTGCCCTAGAAATCGTGGCAGTGATAATAAAGCTGTAGAGTCATGGTGTTTTCAGACCCTCTGGGTTTACGATACCCAAATAAAATCGAAATTACCCATTTTAAACACCCGATCCCCTCCATCGCTTTTTCACCCCCTCCAGAATTTGCTGGGTTCATTTCTGTGCCTTGTCGTGGAAGGTCCACGTTAGTGAAATCCAGCAAGATACTCCTTCTGGGGTACCCAATGAATTAACAAAGAAATTTGGGATGTTGCCATTAAAGAACGGATGTGAATATAATTAGAATGTATACTACTGACAATTTCTAAATATCAGAGAATTAATTTTAGAGCTCCCAAGAGATCGTATTTGTTCCAAACAATAGTACGCTCCTTTGCTGTGGAAAATCCAATCGCATTTATTATTAAAACATAATTTCCACATTCCAGGCCTCGGCCATTTGTTTGAATGCCCCGGGTGCCATCAGCATTTTCAGCAAAAGCCTGTTTTCCCCACAGCTAATAATGCCATCCTTTATAGGAACAGCAGCAACTGTAATTTGGTCTCAGGTTTTTGGCATTTGTCTTCTTCGGGAATAACTTACCAGAGCGTAGTGATCATCATCCTGTCTGTGTTATGACCTCACTCGTAGGTCTGGAAGGACAAGATGCTTCAGCTCCGACAAGTCTTTAAGACTCTCCCCCTTATAGGAGGAGACTCTCGTTCTACGGGATAGTGATTAAAAAATAACTGTGGTATTTGTAAAGCGCTTATTATGTGTCAGGCACCGTACTAAGCGCTGCAGTGAATACAAGCAGATCGGCTTGGACACAGTCCCACATGGGGCTCACAGTCTTCATCCCCATTCTACAGATGAGGCAACTGAGGCAGAGAGAAGTGAAGTGACTTGCCCAAGTTCTTGCAGCAGACAGGTGGCAGAAAGGGGATTAGAACCCATGTCCTCCTGACTCCCGGGCCCGGGTTTATCCACTGGGCCATGCTGCTTCTCGTGGGGAGTTAGGCACGAGACAGGGTCAGAGTGTTTCCAATTTATCATGGAAAGTTACCAAGGGAGGAAAAGGTTTTCCCAAGATTGGAAGCTACTCAAGAGTGGGGGCTGTGTTTTTCACTCCTCTTTTGTATCCCCCAAACTTCTATTACAGGGATACCCCAGGTTAGAGTCAACCCCAAGACACACTCCAACATCGGCCAAGTTTTTTTTTAACAATAATAATAATAATGTTGGTATTTGTTAAGCGCTTACTATGTGCAGAGCACTGTTCTAAGCGCTGGGGTAGGTACAGGGTCATCAGGATGTCCCACGTGAGGCTCACAGTTAATCCCCATTTTCCAGATGAGGGAACTGAGGCAGAGAGAAGTGAAGTGACTCGCCCACAGTCACACAGCTGACAAGTGGCAGAGCCGGGAGTCGAACCCATGACCTCTGACTCCCAAGCCCGGGCACTTTCCACTGAGCCACGCTGTTTTTATTGGCATTTGTTAAGCACTTACTGTGGGCCAGGCATTGTGCCAAGTCCTAGGATAGATACAAAGTAATCAGGTCGGACACAGTCCCTGTCCCGTAAGGGGCTCCCATTTTACAGATCAGGTAACTGAGGGATAGGGAAATGAAGTGACATGCCCAAGGTCACACAGCGGGCGAGTGGCGGAGCCGGGATTAGAACCCAGATCTACGACTCCCAGGCCCGTGTTCTTTCTACTAGGGCAAGCTGCTTCTGTTGTCGTTTGACACCTAGGCAATTCCAGCGCACCACGGCCTGATGCCGGAACGCGGGAATAAGTTAAGTTCTCTCTAACGGTAGCTCAGGTTTGGAGACGAAGAAGTTCTACATCGACTTTAAAGGCAGCAAATGTAATTATGAAAACTGACTGAGGAAGACTTGCCTGGAAAGAAGAGTTCCAAACGTGAAGAGATGTTCAGAAAGAGCTGGTCTGCCGTGAGCTCCTTCTTGAGGACAAGCAACATGGCCTAGTGGAAAGAGCACGGGCCTGGAAGTCAGAAGGACCTGGGTTCTAATCTCTGTTCTGCTACTTGTCTGCTGTGTGACTTGGACAATATACTCAGCTTCTCTGGGCCTCAGTTACCTCATCAGTAAAGTGGGCATTAAGACTGTGAATTCCAAATGGGACGTGGACTGTAAAATACCTGATTCGCTTGATTCTACCCCAGCGCTCAGTACAGTGCCTGGAACATAGTAAGTGCTTAACAGATACCATTAAAACAAAAAAAGGGCCAGAGGGACGCTACCGTCCAATCTAGTACCTGTTCTTCCTGCTATATAGATTGCGAGCTCATTAAGGGACCTGATTATCTTGTGTCTACTCCAGCGCTTAGTTCAGTGCTTGGCACAAAGTAAGCTCTCAACAAATACCACAATTATTATTAATATTATTCTTACCAAGTTTTCACTAAAGTTGAAAAGCTACCAACACAGCAGAACAAACTTCAACTTCGGTAGCCCCTTTCAAAGCTTCATAATTACGCCACAACTCCTCATTTACGCGGCTCAGCGGAAAGAGCCTGGGTTTGGGAGTCAGAGGTCATGGGTTCGAATTCTGGCTCTGCCACTTGTCAGCTGTGTGGCTGCGGGCAAGTCACTTCACTTCTCTGGGCCTCAGTTACCTCATCTGTAAAATGGGGATTGAGGCTGTGAGCCTCACGGGCGACAACCCGATTACCTTGTATCTACCTCAGCGCTTAGAACAGTGCTCTGCACATAGTAAGCGCTTAACAAATGCCAACCTTATTAATATTGTGATATTAGGCTCTGAATTACCCATTGATCCAAAAGGTTAACCAGAAGCTGAGTAGGGCTTAATGTAAAGAAATAAAGAAATGTCATCTTCCTCCAAAGTTTTGGGAACAGATCTCGATGGATGATCACCGTGGTATTTGTTTAAGCGCCCGCTCTGTATCCAATTGGGTTGGATAAAGTCCCCGTCTCCCACGGGGCTCATCGTCTAAGTAGAAGGTTCTATTTATTGCTATTGTTCTTGTCTATTCATCTCCCCCGATTAGACCGTAAGCCCGTCAAAGGGCAGGGACTGTCCCTATCTGTTACCGATTTGTCCATTCCGAGTGCTTAGTAAGGTGCTCTGCACCTCGTAAGCGCTCAATAAATACTATTGAATGAATAGAAAGGAGAACAGGTATTCAATCCCCATTTTCCAGATGAGGAAACTGAGGTACAGAGAAGTGAAGTGACTTGCCCAAGGCCACACAGCACGTAAGTGGCAGCGCTGGGATTAGAACGCAGGACCGTCTGACTCCTGGGCCTGTCCGGCCACTAAGCCACGCTGCTTCGGCTTACCGTGTGCAGAGTCACTCGCTAGCCACCGGCCGAGCTAGGAACGGAACGGACGGGCCTCTGCTTGACTCTCCCTCCCGTAGCCGAGACTGGTAGAGGGCTGGAAACTTTCCAGGTGCAACCAACCCTGAGAGGGGCCTCATACCTTCGGCTCAGAGAATAATAACTCAAGCCCAATCCCAAGGGATGTGTGGAATCAGGGCCACTTTGAAAGAAGGAAAATTCAGGTTTTTTTTTAACTCTTTTAAATTCCCCTAAGGCCCCGGTCACCTCAAAAACACAAAGATAAATTCAGGAAAGCAAAAGAGCTTGTCGTCAGCAGTCAGTTGCCTTTTCTAATTTCGAATTTCTTTTTTTTTTTAAACTCTTTTTTAACTAAACGCTTGGGAGAGTACAATTCCCGGCCACAACGAACTAACAGTTTAGAGAGGGGGAGACTCATTAAGGGAGCCGCGAGGTGGAGTGGATAGAGCGTGGGCCTGGAGTCAGAAGTTCATGGGTTCTAATGCCGGCTCTGCCACTTGTCCGCTGTGTGACCTTGGGCAAGTCACTTCACTGCTTTGGGCCTCAGTTACCTCATCTGTAAAACGCAGATGAAGAGTGTGAAGCCCCAAGAGGGCCGGGGACTGTGTCCAACCTGATTACCTTGTATCTATCTCAGAGCTTAGAACGGTGTCTGGCACTTAGTAAGCGCTTAACAAATACCATCAATTTCATATAAATAAAAAAATTACAGATATGTACATAAGTACATGACTCACCCAAGGCCACACAGCAGGCAGGTGACGGAGCCGGGATTAGAACCCACGTCTTCGGGTTCCCAGCCCTGTGCTCTCCCCACTAGGCCACACGGCTTCCTAGGATCATTCTCGGATACCAACTCTACTTTACCCCCCGTGGCGGGACACGAAGCAAGTGTGATTAAAGCAGATCGGGGAACGGCTCTGATTGAAAGAGCAGTGTGAAGGAATATGGTTGGGAAATATTGCTCCTCAATCCCTCGTCTTGTCTAATGCCGTCGAGTCGTCTCTGACCCGTAGCGACACCACGGACACGTCTCTCCCAGACGTCCCACCTCCATCCGCAATTGTTCTGGTAGTGGATCCATAGAGTTTTCTTGGTAAAAATGCAGAAGCGGTTACCCCTGCCTTTTTCCGCGCAGTAAAATCGAGTCTCTGACCCCAACTTTCTACCGTGCTGCTGCTGCCCGGCACAAGTGAATTTGGACTCGTAGCAGATTGCCCTCCACTCTCTAGCCACTGCCCAAGCTAGGAAAGGAATGGGTATGACTCTGCTTGATTCTCCCCTCCGTATTCACGACTGGTAGAATACTGGAAACTCTAAGGGCCTCACACCTTAGAACTCAGATAAAAATAACTCAAGCCCAATCCCAAGTGATGTGCGGAATCAGGGCCACTTTGAAGGAAGGAAAATTCAGTTGTTTTTTTTTAACTCTGTGAGACTCATCTGTTGGGGGAACTTGAATTCTGCTGGTTAAAGTCTTCTAGACTGCTAGCTTGTTATGGGGAGGGAATGTGGGTACCGACGCCGTTGTACTGTACACTTCCAAGGGCTCAGAACAGTGTTCTGCACACAGTGTGCACTCAATAAATCCCACTGATGATGATTAAACAGTGTAGTATGTTAGAAATCCCCAAGGCAAATAGGGATCCGTGAGTCAGTGATCTCCCTACTGTCCTTCACGGTTCACTGGCACAAGTTTTTCTTTGTTTGTTCGTTTTTATGGTACTGGTTCAGCGGTTACTATGTGCCAGGCACTGTACTAAGTGTTGGGTTAGAATCAAGGTTGGATACAGTCCACGTTTCACCTGGTGCTCACATTTTCAAACCTCATTTTACAGATGAGGCAGCTGAGGCCCAGAAAAGTGAAGTGACTCACCCAACGTCATGTAGCAGACAAGTGCCAGAGCCAGGATTAGAACTCAGGTCCTTAGAACTCAGGTCCTTCTGACTCTCAGGCCCGTGCTCTATCCACTAGGCCAATTGCCTTTTTTTTTTAAAGTCCGTCATAGGAGAGAAACTGTAGGAAGCAATTTCCAGTGGGTACTGCTGCTTTTCCATTTTTTCTTCCTTTCGAATTAGATTCAGGATGGGAGACAATTTCAACCTGTTCCTATTTGCTGGACCACAAAACTCAGTGACAAATCTTCATTCTTGCAAGATTCTTAATCATTCTAATTATGGTATTTGTTAAGCATTTACTATAAGCCAAGCTCTGTACTGAGCGGAGGGGTAGATACAAGATATTCAGGTCCCACGTGAGACTCACAGTCTAAGTAGGAGGGAGAACAGGTATGGAATCCCCGTTTTACAGATGAGGGAACTGAGACCCAAGGAAGTTAAGTGACTTACCCACGGTCACACAGCAGACAAGTGGCGGAGGCGGGGTTAGAACCCAGGTCCTCTTGCTCCCAGGCCCTGCTCCTTCCACTGGGCCACACTGCTTCCCTAACTTGACAGAGACAGAGACAGTAGGCAGAGACAGCTTGACCACCTCCTCAACCCTGTTTTCATTCATCCCGCAACTCATCAACCTCCCCGCTTCCTCTTCCTCTCCCTAGGAATAAACCCTTCTCCTCTTCCTCCTCCTCTTCTTCTCCTCCTCCTCCTCCTCGTCTTCCTCCTTCTCCTGTCCTCCTCCTCCTCCTCCTCCTCTTCTTCTTTTTCTTCCATACCTCCTCCTCCTCCTCCTTTCCTCCTCCTCCTCTTCTCCTCCTCCTCCTCCTCTTCTTCTTTTCCTTCTCCTTTTCTTCCTCCTCTCCTCCTCCGCCTTTCCTCCTTCTTCTTTTTCTTCCTCTCCTTCTCCTCCTGCTCCTCTTCTTCTTTTCCTTCTCCTTCTCTTCATCCTCTCCTCCTCTGCCTTTCCTTCTTCTTCTTTTTCTTCTTCTCCTTCTCCTCCTCTTCTTCTCCTCCTCTTTTTTTCTTCTTGTTCTTCACCTTCTCATCCTCCTCTTCTTCTTCATCTTCTCCTTCTCCTTCTTCTCCTCCTCCTCTTCTTCTCGTCCTCCTCCTCCTCCTCCTCTTCTTCTTCACCTTCTCCTCCTTCTCCTGCTCCTTCTCCTCGTTCTCTTCCTCCTCCTCCTTTTCCTTCTCCTCCTTTTTCTTCTCCTCCTCTTTCTCCTCCTCCTTCTTCTTTCAAACAATAGTTTCAAAATAATATCCCGAATCACTTGCAGCAGTAGAGGAAGGAACAAAGTCGAAGGAGATTTGTTCAGGATAATTAGGTATTGTGATTCACCCACTAGGAATGCGGCCTAGGAATGGGAAGTGTTTTAACAGGTGTCTCTCTCGGCAGTTCATCGTGGAAGTGAGAAATGGGATTGTAGGGAACATATTCCTTGAAGTTCAGATTTTGCACTGAAACGCTAACTGTCTCAGAGCCATTTTATTCCCACTGTTGCTGTCAATCACCCCACAGCTGTGAGGGAGACAACATGCTTACTGGTGACACGAATTTAAAATGCAAACTGAAATTAGGTTTGTGGGGGACAAACTTTTCTAGTCTCAGCAAACATTTAGTAAATAACCTTTGTGTTCTCATGAACCACCCACACAAAAACCAAAATGAACTATGAAGAGAAATTAGAAAAGGCAACTGACTGCTGACAACAAGCTCTTTTGCTTTCCTGAATTTATCTTCGTGTTTCTGAGGTGACCAGAGTCTTACGGGAATTGAAATCTCACATTAAACCATTGTGTTTGGGGCAAAGAACCCTGAATTTTTATGGTTTTGGGGTCCTGAGAATGTCAAAATCAAACAATCATTTCCATGCCCTTTATCTTAGTGCTTAGAGCGATGCTGAGCGTACAGTAAGTGCTCGATAAATTCCACTGATTGATTCCCTGAAGAATCTCAGGAGATCAGGTTTGATACATAGTCAAACGTTACTTTGAGGACTTTCTTAGATTTTATTGCACAAAGATATGTGTGTGCTCATAAATGGGACTTCTGAATCATCCACACTCACTCTCTGACAGACACATCACTCACTAGCCTATTGGGCTTCTATGGGTGTTTAAAATAAAGGGTGTTGTTTCTTGCAAATGGCCAGAGCATAACTAAAACTCAATCCCTTGTTCCTCTTTGCTGTGCTTTCACAGGCATTTTTAGCTCTGATTTGAGAGTTGACTGGAACCTAAATTGGATCCCCAGTCTTTGAGCTGGTGAGGGGGTGGGGGGAATCTCTTCCAACCTATTTCATTAAATCTTGGCTCATGGAGGTCACTTCCCCTCAGAATCAGTGAGGAATGTTGGGAGGAAAAAAAAAAGCCACCTACATTCCTCTCACCGAGCCTGGAAATTGTAGCGCTAATTCTGCCGGTTTTGTAGAACCAAAAAGGAACCTTGCTAGATCCAAGAACCAGGCAACTTCTGACCCTAGGCTCATAATTTACAGATGACTTTTTTATTGTATTTGTTAAGTGCTTACTATATGCCATGCGCCATATTAAGCACTGGGGTACATACAAGATAATCAGGTTAGTCACAATCCCTACCCCACATAGGGCTCACAGCTTAATCCCCATTTTGCGGTTGAGGTAACTGAGGCACAGAGAGGTGAAATGGCTTGTCCAAGATCACAGAGCAGACAGTGCTCTGCACATAGTAAGCGCTCAATAAATATTATTGAATGAATGAATGAAGTGGCAGAGCCGGAATTAGAACTCAGGTCCTCTGACTCCCAGACCCGTGCTCTTTTCAGTAGCTGTGCGGCTTCTCCCATTTTAGAGGTGGGATTCTTTTATAAATTATTACATGACCAAAACAGTCAATCAATCGACAAATGGCATTTATTGAGCACTTACTATGTACAGAACACTGTACCAAATGCTTGGGAGAGGACAACCCGACAGAACAAGAAACCCTACAGATGGAAGGTCAGATTACCTTATTGTGGTATTCATTAAGCTTTTACCCTGAGACAAGCATTGTGCTGGGCATGTCACCCCCCTCCTCAAAAATCTCCAGTGGTTGCTTATTAACCTCCGTATCAAGCAAAAGCTCCTCACTCTTGGCTTCAAAGCTCTCCATCCCCCGGCCCCCTCCTATCTCACCTCCCTTCTCTCTTTCTACCGCCCACCCCGCACGCTCCGCTCCTCTATCGCTCACCTCCCCACCGTCCCCCGTTCTCGCCTATCCCGCCGTCGACCCCCGGCCCACGTCCTACCACTGTCCCGGAAGGCCCTCCCTCCTCACCTCCCCCAAACTGACTCTCTTCCCCTCTTCAAAGCCCTACTGAGAGCTCCCCTCCTCCAGGAGGCCTTCCAGGCTAAGTCCTCCTTTTCTTCAGCTCCCCCTCCCTTCCCCATCGCCCTGACTTGCCCCCCTCCTCTACCCACCTCCCCGCCCCACAGCACTTGTGTATTTATATTCATAGCTATAATTCTATTTATTTATATTGATTCTGTTGATGCCTGTTCACTTGTTTTGATGCCTATCTCCCCCATTCTAGACTGTGGGCCTGTTGTGGGCAGGGATTTTCTCTCTTTATTGCTGAATTATACTTTCCGAGTGCTTAGTACAGTGCTCTGCACACAGTTAGTGCTCAATAAATATGATTGAATGGATGAATAAAATGTAATCAGATCAGATATAGTCTCTATGCATTAGATTTTACCACCGCCCAGGCTTGAGGAGATACCTATGAAATTTTCTGCCAGCCTTCTCCAGGTGGTTAACTGTCTGTCAGCACTGAACTTAAAAAATCGCCTTAAAAATATGTTTACCCTAATTAAGATGGAAAGAGGTTTGCGGTTCTCTTCTGAAAGTGTGGATTTGGCTAGCATAGCCCTCTGGACTGTAATCTCCCTCAATACTGTCAGCTCAATGAGGGCAGGGAATATGTCTTTTATATTGTTCTATCGTACTCTCCCAAGTGCTTTTACAGTCCTCTGCACACAGTAAGCGCTCAATAAATATGATCGATTGATAGCGTGTCAGCTTAATAACTGTTATTTTTAGATTTATGATGATTATTGTGTTTCTAAAGCCCTTACTTTGTGCTGAGCACTGCGCTAGCCACCTGGCTGAAACCCAAGATAATCAGTTCAGACCCCGACCTCATTGGATCCAGAGTGAATCAGTCAGAATCAATCATATTTATTGAGGGCTTATTATCTGCAGTGCACTGTACTAAGCGCTTAGGAGAGTACATTATCAATCAGTGGTATTTGTTAGGTGCTTGCTATGTGTCAAACACTGTTCTAAGCACTGGGGTAGGTACAAGTAGCAGTCCTACTTGAACAGTGGAACATTAAGCCGCAAACCTACTTCCAAACGCTTTTCCGTAAATCTAAAACTACTCCCAGAAACTGAGGAATTCACCTCCCTCCCTAGAATGCCTTTCTTCCCTGAAAAGAGGATCCTTAGACTGTAAGGGAGGGAATGTGTCTACCAAGCTCTGTTATATTGTTATAGTGTACTCTCCCAAGCACTTAGTACCATGCCCTGAAACAGTAAACGCTCAATAAATACGATCGATCAACTCATTGAGTGCTTTTCTTGATTCACAGATTGGATTTGAGCCCCGGGCTAGAGTTTTGGCCATTTTTTAAATCATCTGGGCAGTTTTGAGAAAAATACTTCTAGGTGGTTGGTTAAAACCAATTCTTGAGCCTCCAGATAAAGCCCCTGAGTTTCTTGGCTGATACATTTCTAATGGCAGAGAAGTTACATGGTATTTATTGAAGTATTTACTACTAATAATAATGTTGGTATTTGTTAAGCGCTTACTATGTGCACAGCAGTGTTCTAAGCACTGGGGTAGATACAGGGTAATCAGGTTGTCCCACGAGAGGCTCACAGTTAATCCCCATTTTACAGATGAGGTCACTGAGGCACTTGTCACACAGCTGACAAGTGGCAGAGCTGGGATTCGAACCCATGATCTCTGACTCCCAAGCCCGGGCTCTTTCCACTGAGCCATGCTGCTTCTCTATTACGTACCAAGCGCTGGGGTAGGTACAATACAATAAGATTAAGCGCAGTAACTGAACCACATAGGGCTAACTATCTAAGTGAGAGGGATAATGGGTATTTAATCCCTATTTTCCCTCTGAGGATGGCACCAGGAGAGTTTCCAGGCTTCTACCAGTCTCAGCTACAGGAGGGAGAGTCAAGCAGAGGCCTGTCCATTCCATTCCTAGCTTGAGCAGTGGTTGGCAAGTGGAAGGCCATCTGCTACAAGTCAATACTCACCTGTGCTGGGCAGCAACTGCACGGGAGAGAGTCAAGGGCAGAGACTCAAGTTTAATAATGTTGGTATTTGTTAAGTGCTTACTATGTGCCGAGCACTGTTCTAAGCGCTGAAAGAGATACAGGGTGATCAGGTTGTCCCACGTGAGGCTCACAGTCTTAATCCCCATTTTACAAATGAGGTAACTGAGGCCCAGAGAAGTGAAGTGACTTGCCCACAGTCACCAGCTGACAAGTGGCAGAGCCGGGAATCGAACTCCTGACCTCTGACTTCCAGGCCCCTGCTCTTTCCACTGAGCCACGCTGCTTCTCTAAGGAGGCGATGGTAAACCGCTTCCGGATTTTTAGCAAGAAAACTCTCTGGATGCACTACCAGAGCGATTGCAGATGGAGGCGGGGCGTTCCGGGAGAGACGTGTCCGTGGAGTCGCTACGAGTCGGAGACGGCTCGATAAAATACGACGAGACAATCCCCATTTGGCAGGTGAGGAAACGGAAGACAGAGAAGGAAAGTGACTCACCCCAGGTCACAGAGCAGGCAAGAGACTGAGCTGGGATTAGAAGTCAGGTTTCCCTGACTGAAGCCTGTGCTCTTTCCACTAGGCCACGCCACTTCACGTTACGTTATCGCGGCAACTCAGAACCGAATCACGTCTTGGAATCCTTGAACGGCCCACTGTCCGACAATGCCACGACAGACCAAGAATGAGAAACAAAGTAGTCGTAATACTATTTATTAAGTGCTTACTGGGAACGCTGTACTAAGCACTGGGAGAAAATACACAGGAGTGAATTGGCCTGCCAGAATACCCGATGGGAAACCTTCAGGGAGAGCGTGCATCCAACCAGTCCAAAGATCTACGGGACGGTAGTGCTACCCAACATTTTTTTAAAAATGGTATTTGTTAAGCGCTTCCTGTGCTCCCGGCACTGTACTAAGTGCTGGGGATAGACACAAGATAATCAGGATGGACGCAGTCCATCTCCTGCATGCCACTCACAGTCTTAATCCCCGTTTTACAGATGAAGTAACCGAGGCCGAGAGAAGTAAATTGATTTGCCCAAGGGCACACAGTGGGCAAGTGGTAGGGCTGGGATGAAAACCTAGGTCCTGTGAGTCCCAGGCCCATGCCGGCCAATTAACTTAGTCGGTTAGAGCGTGGTGATTTAATAACGTCAAGATCACGGGTTCATCTCTGTATGGGCCACTTATCAGGGAAGCAGCATGGCATACTGGATAGATCACAGACCTGGGAGTCAGAAGGTCATGGGCTCTAATCCCGGCATCCTTCACGCGTCTGCTGGGTGACCTTGGGCAAGTCACTTCACTTCTCTGGGCTTCAGTTACCTCATCCGTAAAATGGGGATTGAGACGGTGAGCCCTGCCTGGGACAGGGACTGTGTCCGACCCGATTTGCTTGTATCCAACCCAGCACTTAGTACACAGTAAGTGCTTAACAAATACCACAATTATTATTATTATTGTTATTTCCACTAGGCCATGCTACTTCCTCTTGAAGCTGTGATGTGCGTTATGGCACCCTTGAAGTGTTTGCTCTGTTCCTCTGACCTTAGGGCAAGACACTACGCTCCGTTCTTGGAAACAAGCCTGTGGCATCTTTTTCACCCACAGGGAAATGACCATCCAACCCTTGAGATGGACATGAAAAGTATTTTCAAATAGGGTGATCAGTATAAACAATTGTGGAATAATTCCCCCTCTAACCTGTAACCTCATTGAGTGCAGGGAGTATGTCTACAAACTGTTGTATTGTGCTCTCCCAAGCGCTTACTACAGTGCTCTGCACAGACCTAGCATTCGACAAATACCATTGATTGATTGACCGTAGATATGACTGAGTAGACACAGACACAGTGTGTCCGAGAGGACTCCCTGGTTTTAGTTTTTAATGGTATTTAATAATTGCGATATTTAAGCGCATACTTTGTGCCAGGCACTCTTCTAAGCAGTGGGGTGGATACAAGCAAATCGGGTTGGACACGGTCCCCGTCCCACGTGGGGCTCACAGGCTCAATCCCTATTTTACAGTTGAGGTAATTGAGACCCAGAGAAGCAAAGTGACTTGCCCAAGGTTATACGGCAGCTCCATGGTGGAGGCAGGATTAGAACCCAGGTCCTTCTGACCCTCAGGCCCGGGCTTTATCCATTAGGCCGTGCTGCTGTTTCACTGTTGTAAGGCGAGCCAGTGACAGAGAAGCAGCCACTGAAACATTGCTGCTGGGTTCTAATCCCGGCTAGGGATTACACCTGGTTAGGACCGGGGTTCTAATTCTACCTCTGCCACTTGTCTGCCGTGTGACCTTGGGCAAGTCACTTAACTTATCTGTACCTCAGTTATCTCATCTGAAAAATGGGGATTAAGACTCTGTGCCCCACTGGGGACATGGACTGTGTTCAACCTGATTACTCTGAATCTACTCCGGGCAAAGAACAGCGTCTGGCACATAGTAGGTGCTTAACAAATATGATTTATAAAAACGACAAAAACAAAAAACATTGTCTCCAGAGACTTCCTTAGGGAAATCTCTCTGTGCCCTAAGGGCTGAAACTGTGGAATCTTTCTGGGATCTCTCTGTTGGGATTTTTGTCCAGAAACTTACGGGCTTAGATGGATTCTTTCCCAGCACTTCTGTTCAGCCACTCCGCTCCTTTCCAATGAAGTACAGAGCTCTGCACACAGTAAGCGCTTAATAAATACAGTTGAATGAATGAGGTGGTGGGAAGAGCATCGGAGAAGTTCCAGAGAAGCGGCGTGGCCTAGTAGATAGAGCATGGACCAGGAAGTCAGAAGGACTTGGGTTCTGATCTTGGCTCCACTCTGTGACCTAAGGCAACTCACTTCACTTCTCTGTGCCTCAGTTCCCTCACCCGTAAAATGGGAATGAAGACCTAGAGTCCCATGTTGGACAGGAACTGTGCCCAACCTCTTTAATGTGTAACTACCCCAGCGCTTAGAACAGCGTCTGGTACCTATTGTACTCTCCCAAGCCCTTAGTAGAATGTTCTGCGCATAATAAGTGCTCAGTTAATTTGATTGATTAACAAATACCTTAAAAAAAGTGGTGGGACTCTAGAATGAGTATGAAGAAGGAGAGCGGAGGATTCTCACTCGTCTCACTCAATGACACAATCCGAAATCGAGGGTAGACATTAAGGTGGAACTTGACAAGAGCAGAAGAGAGCTTGTTGTGGGGAAGGAATGTTTCTGTTTATTGTTGTTTCGTTGTTATATTGTTTAGCGTTATATCGTACTCTCCCAAGCGCTTAGTACAGTGCTCTGCACATAGTAAGCACTCAATAAATATGACTGAGTGAGGAGAAGGGAAGGTGAGGTCGCTCACCTGCTCCCACCTGATGAAGCGGGGGGTCTTAGAGCGGAGTTGACCAGTGACGACTGTCCCTTCCCCCTTCCGGACCCCCACCCCGGCCTCGTCTCCCCCGAGGCCCACGGCTCAGCTCACCCTCTCATCCCCGACTCCGTGGAAAGCGTAGGCCTCGAAGCGTTCGCTTCGACTAGCCTCTCTGTGTTGACTCGAAAAAACAAAACTAGAATTCTCTATGCAAAAACAGAACTTTTTTTTTTTTTGGCCTTGTTTCTTTGTTCTGCCGTGGAAGAAGAGGTGGGTGGGGGACATTAGAGACCTGGAGTGACAGACAGTCGTGCAAAACAAGCCCGAGAGCTGCAGCAGCCCGAAGTGAGAAAATACGGCCCGTCACAGGCACCGCCCATGAGGGAAGAAGAGGGCGGAGGGACACCCACAAGTGGTTTCCCCTTTGCTTCGCCAAATTTCAACAAAACCCCAGCCAAAGAGGAGGAGGAGCTCTTGACAGTGATCTCTGAGGCAAATGAAACGGTGTGGTGGGGGAGGGAGGAGAAGACCAGTGAAGGAAGAGGGAAGGGATAGCAGGATGGCCTGGTGGATAGAGCACGGCCAAGGAGCCAGAAGGACCTGCGTCCTAATCCCAGCTCCGTCACTTGTCTACAAGTCGCTTTGCTTCTCTTTGCCTCGGTGACCTCATCTGCAAAATGGGGGTGAAGGCTGTGAGCACCACGTGGGACGGGGACTGTTTCCAACCCGATTACCTTGTATCTACCTCAGCGCTTAGGACAGTGCTTGCCACAGAGTAAGCGCTCAACAAAAACCATTGTCATTAGTCTATCATAAAGGAGAGCAAAGGTCCAAAGCCTTGCTCTGCCCACGCCATAATGAAAAGTGGGGAAGACAAGATGTCTAAGATGGTGACTCTGCTCTGGATCTAAGTTGACCACGAGGTCAGTTCAAGAAATTCCGCCATTTATCTGGACTTCCGGCGGGCCTACCTCTCTGAGGAAAAATTGCTCCTCTGGACGTGGCGGCTGCAGGCAGGGGGTACTGCAGTGGGTAGAGGATGCTGCAGTGGGCAGGAGACACTGCAGCAGTCGGGACGCTGCGGTGGACGGGAGCCACTGTAGCCATCAAGTGGAAAGTGGCCTCCTTTGAACCTTTAATGGTTGTGTTGCCGATCCTGCGTTTAGGCTGCAAGTTCCTTGAAACCAGGGATCATTTCTACCAAACGTATTGTACGCTCCCAACCTCCTCATACAGTGCCCTGCACAAAGTAAGTGCTCATTCCACCTCTGATGGAAGGATTTCTTTTTTCCCAGGGAGCCAAGTTTTAAAGAAAACCCCATGGCTGCCCTTACTGAAAACTCCTTTATCCGATCAATCAATTAATGGTATTTATTGAGGGACAGTTCAGTGTAAGGCGCTGTGCTAAGCACAGGGCAGAGTTCAACAGCAGTAGCCATGGGAAGCAGCGTGGCTCAGTGGAAAGAGCCCGGGCTTGGAAGTCAAAGGTCATGGATTCGAATCCCGGCTCTGCCACTTGTCAGCTCCGTGACTGTGGGCAAGTCACTTCACTTCTCTGGGCCTCAGTGACCTCATCTGGAAAATGGGGATTAAGACTGTGAGCCTCACGTGGGACAACCTGATTACCCTGTATCTACCCCAGCGCTTAGAACAGTGCTCTGCACGTGGTAAGCGCTTAACAAATACCAACATTACTATGTACTCCCTGCTCTCAAGATGCTTTCAGTCTAATGGGAGAGACAGAATGATATTTTTTTTGTGGTATTTGTTCAGCACTAGTTATGCACCAGGCCCTATACGAAGTCCTGGGGTAGATATAAAATGATCAGTTCCTGTCCCACACGGGGCTCACAGCTTTAATCCCCATTTTACAGAAGAGGGAAGTGAAGCCCAGAAACGTGAAGTGACTTGCCCGAGGTCACATAGCAGACAAGTGGCAGCCGGGATTAGAACCCAGGTTCTCCGTCTCCCTGGCCTGTGGTTTTTCCGCTAGGCCTTGCTGCTTCTCATTATTATTTCCAGATAGTGAAAGCAGCGGGAAGAACGAGGATAAAGCAGGAAGCAGTACGAGCAACACCAGAATGAAAGAGATGAATAATTGAAATTGCAGATTCATATAAATTAATGCATAAATGCAAATTTATATACACGAGTGGTGAGGCGAAAATGCACAAGTGCTAAGGGTGGGTGTTGAGCTGACAAGATTGCGGTGTTGTGAATTTTGTGAATTGATTGGGGAAGGTTTCTTCGAGGAGGTTGGGTTTTTGGAGGCTTTTGAAAATAGGGAGAGCTTTGGTCGAGCAGATGTGGGAGAGTTTGGGAGATTGGTGGAGTGAGTCAGCTGTGTGACTGTGGGCAAGTCACTTAACTTCTCTGTGCCTCAGTGACCTCATCTGTAAAATGGGGATGAAGACTGTGAGCCCCACGTGGGACAACCTGATTCCCCTGTGTCTACCCCAGCGCTTAGAACAGTGCTCTGCACATAGTAAGCGCTTAACAAATACATATATATCTATGTATATAGATATATATATCTTTTTCTCTCTCTGTGTCTCTCTGTCTCTGTCTCTCTCACACACACACACACACTCTCTCTCTCTCTCTCTCTCTCTCTCCAAAGAAGCTTCCAGCTCTGAAACCATGAGTTTAACTCCCACCATCACCTCGGATTGGCAGTTAGTTATTGCTTTAAGATGATCCCAACCATTTTAGCAGCCAGGAAGACATTTGCTTTAGAGGTGGAAATATTTCCATCCTATTATGGAACTGAACATTGAAATCAAGGGGTAGAGAACTGAGGAAGCTGACTTCGGCCACTAAAGCGCCTTCAAGAGAATTAGAAAAAGTTAAAGAAATCCAGCTGGATTTTGCCAGTGTTTGCTTTAGTTCATTTAGAGTTTATTCTCTACAAACATTCATCCTGTTGAAGAAATAGATCTAAATAATGGTCGAAGTAGATGATTTGAGAAGCAGTGTGGTCTAGTGGTAAGGGCCCGGGCCTGGGGGTCAGAGGACCTGGGTTCTAATTCTGGCTCTACCATCTGTCTGCTGGGTGATCTTGGGCAAGTCACTTCACATCTCTGAACCTCAGTTTCCTCATTTGTAAAAGGGGGATTCAGTACTTGTATTCCCACCTACTCAAATTGTGAGCCCTATGTGGGACAGGGACACGTGTCCAACCTGATTAACTTGTATCTACCCCAGTGCTTAGAAGAACGGTGCTTGCTTAGAACAGTAAGCACTTAGCAAAGAGTATTATTATTATTATCATTATTATCGTTAACGTTTCTACTGGGCTTAATTTGGTTTTTTGTCTTTGATTATTTAAAAATATAGGGGAAAGAGTAGAGCAAAATATATGATAAGACCTTGAATTTGTAAATGTTTTAATCCTTTCAAATATTTTCACATTAATTCCCTTATTTTATATGTTCACAATCATCCCCGTGAGACTGGGGAGGCAGATGTTTAATTCCCATTATACAGAAGGAAAAACTAAAGTCCAGGGAGATGAAAGCATCCTGCTCAAGGTCACACAGCAGGCAAGTGGAAGAGCCAGTACTAAAGCTTAGATTGCAGTGTGGCCTAGTGGATAGAGCACAGGCCTGGGAATCTGATCCTCAGCTCTGCCACGTCTGCTGTGTGACCTTGGGCAAGTCACTTCCCTTCTCTGTGCCTCAGTGACCTCATCCATTAAATAGGGATTAAGACTGTGAGCTCCATGTGGGACAGGGACTGTACCCAACCTGATTACCTTGTGTCTACCCCAGTGTTTAGAACAGTTCTTGGCACATAATTAGCCCTTAACAAATGCCATCATCATCATTATTATTATTATTCTTCAGTCCCCTGACTCCCAGATCATTAGGCCATACTGTCTCCTCAGTCATTTCTGTAATTTTTATCAGCTAGCATGATTGAGCGCTCTCCAAGCTCCAGACACTGCATAAAGCACTCTGTCTTAAAAATAAATAAAAAATAAATGGTGGCATTTGTTAAGCGCTTACTATGTGCAAAGCACTGTTCTAAGCGCTGGGGGATACAAGGTGATCAGGTTGTCCCACGTGGGGCTCACAGTTTTAATCCCCATTTTCCAGATGAGGTAACTGAGGCACAGCGAAGTTAAGTGACTTGCCCAAAGTCACACAGCTGGCAAGCGGCGGAGCCGGGATTCGAACTCATGAACTCCGACTCCCAAGCCCGGGCTCTTTACCACACTGCTTCACCACGCTGCTTCACCACGCTGTCTTGTCAAGTAATTTCCAACCTATAGTAACTCCATGGACACAACTCTCCCAGAACACCCCACGTCCGTCTGCAATCGTTCTGGTAGCGGATCCGTAGAGTTTTCTTGGTAAAAATCCGGAAGTGGTTTGCCACCGTCTTCTTCCGCGCGGCAAACTCGAGTTTCCGCCCTCCACTCTCTCCCGGGCCCCGCTGCCCTGCACGGGTGAGTTTTGACTTGTGTCAGATGGCCTTCCCCTCGCTAGCCACTGCCCAGGCTGGGAATGGAACGGACAGGCCTCTGCTTGACTCTCCTTACCGTAGCCGAGACTGGTAGAGGACTGGAAAGTCTCCAGGTGCCATCCTGAGAGGACGAAGCACTCTGTAGACATCACCAATTCTTGTAGGCCTGGTTTTCGACCTTGACAAGCCTATGATTGCAGGAAGGAGCTAGATGGGGAACAGTCAGTTAAACATAACTGCAGTCCCCCGTGACATAACCAGATATTCTGGGGACTTGAGAAAGAGGTTTGAGCTGCACCCTACATGCTATTCCACCATTCTACCTCACCTTCTTGCTTTCCTATGACATCTCAGAACACTTCGCTCCTCTAATGCCAACCTTCTCACTCTACCTCGATCTCGGCTATCTCGCCGCGAACCTCTCGCCCACACCCTGCCTCTGGCCTCGAACATCCTCCCCCTTCATATCTGACAGATGATAATTCTCCCCACCTTCAAAGCCTTGGTGAAGGCTCATCTCCTCCGAGAGGCTTTCCCCAACTTAACCCTAATTTCCTCTTCTCCCCGCTCCCTTCTGCGTCATCCTTGCATTTGGATTTGTGCCCTTTATTCACCCCTCCCTCATCCCCACAGCACTTATGTACGTACCCGTAATTTATATTCATGTATGTCTGTCTCTCCCTCTGTAAGTGCCTTGTGGGCAGGGAAAGTGTCTACCGACTCCGTTATACTGTATTCTCCCAAGCGCTTAGTACAGTGCTTTGCAGACAGTAAGTGCTCAATAATTACGATGTACTGATTGCTGGATGTTCCACCTCGGGGCTGGTGCTTTATCAACCTCAGCGCGTGTGTCTCTTCTCTGGTCAGGGCTCTCAGTGTTTTGTTTTAGTTTGTCTTTCGCTGGGCTGGCAGGGCAAGGGGAGGAGAGGATGGAAAAAGGGGGTGATCTTCCTCCCCCACCTCTCTCCCTGCAGCTCTGGGGCCTCTCTTCCCCTTCCTGATTGCCGAAGCTGAACAAGGGTCAGCTTCTGCTCCCGTATAGTTTGTCTTTGTGTGGGTTGTGAGCTGCTTCTCACGTTGCTTTACTGGCTGGACGGAATTACTGCTTGGCATTTATTCATTCAATAGTATTTATTGAGCGCTTACTATGTGCAGAGCACTGTACTAAGCGCTTGGAATGTACATTTCAGATGAACGGTCCTGGGAGAAACCCCCAAAGCGAAGGGAGAGGATCCATGGCCTTCTATAATGGGCAGAGTAACGGCCCATTGAGGACCGACAGGTGCCAGTCAGAAGGGTGAGCCGGGCCCGAGAGACGGACCTGAATCTGAAAGTGACAGGGAATCAGAGGTGACGTGGCAGTTTGAAAAGGATGCAAGGAAACACTTCTGTGCAAGATAGATCGGAAGGGAGACCAGGGAAGAGATGCCTCCAGCAGCCAGTGGATCAGGAACAATATGCAATATATTACATCGATTTGAGTTTTTTACTGTACAAATAATAAAAGCAAATGGCGTCATTGACCGGACTCTCACAGACCACTGAAATTATCAAGTAACTTACCAAGAAAATAGTAATGTGACCGCCGAGTGAGGGTCACATTTCCCCTCTCCCACCCCCTTCTGCATCACCTTGGCTCTTGGACCTTAATTTGCCCCACCCTCAGCCCCTCAGGATATAAATGCGTATCCACGATTTATTTTAATGTCTGTCTGCCCCTCTAGACTGTAAACGCCTTGTAAGCAAGGAATGTGTCTACTAACTTTTTTAAATTGTATTGTCCCAAGCATTTGTACAGAGCCCTGCACGCGGTAAGCTCTCAATAAATACAAACGATCGATTAGGCGAATGACCGAAACGCTCTCTCACTGGGCCTCATCATCTATCAATTTTTCCCTGTCCTTAGAGTAGACAACCCAGGCCGTAGAAAAAAGGCTGGCTGCAGGTATTTGGGATTGCCTGGCATCCGCTTGATGAAATCCTCATGCCTGTGAACCATCGATTGGAGAAAAGTCCTACAGATCCAGGAGAGGTTTAGAAATATCGACTTGCCGGTTGCATCCTCTTTGGAGCCAGATTTTAGCGAGGTAGAAACGCCCGCCGACCCAAATAGCGCGTGAGGCGAAGGCGTTTTGCCGGACGAATTCTCCGTTCGGCTCAGCAGAGCAAAAGCGCCACCTCTTTGAAATGAAGTAGCTGACCATTGTGCTTTCTTCTCCTTTTTCAGTAACTTTGGAACAGTTCTCGGCAGCTGTGGTGAACTGCCTTGATGCCGAAGACCAGGCTCTTTTAATGAAGGTAGGGTGAGCCGATAAAATCCCACTTTCCTTAAGACTCTGAGCACGTTTACTACCCCGAGGACGGTTTCATTTTACAAGAGGGAGTGAATTTATCATCTCTGAATTTTTACACTCTGTGGGGATAAACTTGTCAGCAAAGAGTAGGAGGCTTTGCTGGTTAATGAGCAATACCGCTGTCTGTAGAGTTCATGAGAATGACAGGAAAGTGGGTGTTAGGGTACTAGAAGGGAATTTACTTAATTCTCAAGAGATCTCTGTTGCTTCTATTTAAACATGTCTGACAGGGGCTTGGGTTTTTAGCAGATTTATGGTGGTTGGTCAAGTTCCACGTTGCTCTCCATATTTTTAAATTAAGATATAGGCTTCTCTACTCAGTGTCTCCTTCACATGCGCTTGTGTTTCGAAGAATAGCCCTGTGTATCACTGAATACAGTGGGGATTGTGTGTCTCTCAACTAGTGCTGTAGGACAACTTCACTTTTTTACGGTATTTGGTAAGCGCCTACTATGCGTCAAGGACTGTTCTAAGTGCTGGGGTAGATACGAGCTGATCAGGTTGGACGTAATTCCTGTCCCATATGAGGTTCACATTCTTAATCCCTATTTCACAGTTGAGGTAACTGAGGTACAGAGAAGTGAAGTGACCTGCCCAAAGGCACTCAGCAGATAAGTGATGAAGCCGGGATGAGAACCCAGGTCCTTCTGACTCCCAGGCCCGTGCTCTATCCACTAGGCCACCCTGCTTCAGTTCTCGGTAAAATTTTCCCTTCCTTTTCTCTACTCAAAAAGAATTCACCAAAAAACCAAATCAAAGTGATGAGCGTTGTTGTTGGCTTTTGTGTTTTTTTTTAATTTGGAAAAGCCTGCACGACAGGTTGGTTTCAAATGTATCTATGCACCATTCAACTGTGTCCCAAGAGAGATAGAAAGACAGAAATTTGGGTGAAGATAAAACAGAAATTTGGGTGAAAATAGAAATGGTTGTGAATCTTGGTGAATTGCTCTCTTTCCCTCTTTCTCAATCTTACTCTCTCTCTCTATTTCTTTCCATTTCTTTCTCACACCCTACCCACATCCACCCACCCCCTTCCCTTACACCCCCCACCCCCTCCCATAACCTGAAGTACATGATTTCTGTGGGAAATGTCTTCTCTCTGGCCCTGCACAGGGCGTTGACTGCGGGTGGGCTAGTTTCTGAATGCATCTTTTAATTTTTAGAGAGCGATGTTTGTCCCAAAGACAGAAGCGTTGGCTCCAAACCTCTTCCGATTCACGCTTGAAAACTGCACCTTGCCCGACCCCAGCCAAAATCTCAGATTATTTTTTTATGGTATTTTTTAAGAGCTTACTATGTTCTGGGCATGTACTAAGCCCTGGGGTAGATACAAGCTACTATTACTAATAATTGTGGTATTTGTTAAGCACTTACTGTACTAAGCACTGGGGTGGATACAAGCAAATGGGGTTGGACACAGTCCCTATCCCATGAGGGGCTCACAGTCTTCATCCCTATTTTCCAGATGAGGCAACTGAGGTCCAGATAAGTGAAATGACTTGCCCCAGGTCACCCAGAAGACAAGTGGAGATGACAGATTTAAGACCCGGGTCCTTCTGACTTCCGGGCTTGGGCTCGATCCACTAGGCCCTGCTGTTTCTCAGGTTGACCTGATGCATCAAGGGTCACTTTTTGGAGTTTCCAAGGGTAGCAGTGATAGGTTTCCACCTGGGCTAAATCAGAAGCGCCAATGAAACGCAGAGCAGGAACCCGGCCTGTGGGGGAAGGAGCGGACACGGACGGCGGAGGCAGAAGATGGCATAGAAGCGGCTTGGCCCAGTGAAGCGGTGTGCCCTAGTGGAAAGAGCACAGACCTGGAATTCAGAGGACCTGAGTTATAATTCTGGCTCTACCACTTGCCTGCTCTGTGACTTTGGGCAAGTCACTTCGTTTCTCTGGACCTCAGTTTCTTCATCTGCAAAATGGGGATTCAATCCCTGTTCTCCCTCCTACCTAGACTGTGAGCCCCATGTGGAACATAGACCACGTGCGACCTGATTACCCTGTAACTATCCCAGTGCTTAGAGCAGTGCTTGACACATAGTAATTGCATAACAAATACTATTATTATTATTATTATTACAGAGGAAGATGGTGACAGTGACTTAGCAAGGGTTTCCTCTCTCCTCCCACCCTTGCTTGTCTCTTCCCTCCCCTTCTTGCCCTTGTTCCCGTTCTGCCATTTCTCCCCTCCCTTGCTGTTTCAATCAATCGCATTTTTTGAGCACTTAGTGTGGGCAGAGCACTGTACTAAGCGCTCAGAAGAGTATAATATGACGATGTAACGGACACATTCCCAGCCCACAGCGAGCTTACAGTCTAGAATGGGAGACAAACATTAGCACAGATAAATAAATTACGGATATGTACGTAAGCGCTGAGGGGCTGGGAGGGGGGAGGTGAATAAAGGGAGCAAGTCAGGGTGATGCAGAAGGGAGTGGGAGAAGAGGAAAGAAGGGCTTAGTCAGGGAAGGCCTCTTGGAGGAGATGGGCCTGAAATAAGGCTTCGAAGGGGAGGAGAGTCATTGTCCGTAGGATATGAGGACGGAGGGGGTTCCAGGCCAGGAGCAGGATGTGGGCGACAAGGCGGCGGCGCGATAGATGAAATATTCTGTTTCTCCCCTCCTCTGCCCCTCCACTCTCTGCAGCTCTCCCTCAACTCAGCCCCTCCTCAAATGAGCAGAAATCAGGCCCCCTTACTCTAATCCCTTAGGACGCGCTCCCTGGTGAATCTGCAGACTTTTGAACTTTCAAGCTCTGTATCTGGATTTCCCTCAGAGCTTGTCCTTCTTCAAACAAATGAGCCCGATGACTGTCGGCTGGCCCCAGAGTGACTTCTCCCTGACCCTCGATTATGTCAGAAAGGAGTAGTTTGGGGGAGGGAGGAAGAAAGTATAGTGAAGTGTGTATGACCTTAATGAAATATTAGTGATGTTTCATAGATCTTCTGTGCCTGTGATGGGTTAGCACGGTATCTGAAGATGTTATCACCTTATTTGCTGAAATTTGAACACAAATCATCAAAGAAGTTTCACTGCATTAAAAAAAGGATCGCATTCAGTTCATTTATGGTGAAACTTCTTTATAACATTTTTCTGGTGCTTGGGGTTTCTTTGAACCCCAGGTATTGATGTATAATCAGCTCTCCCCCTCCTACCTCTCACGTCGTCGATTTCCTACCTCAGCTCAGCCCGCACATTTCGCTCCTCTATCGCCAACCTACTCGCTGTATCTCCATCTCATCTATCGTGCCGACCCCTCGCCCACGTCCTCTCTGTGGCTTGGAATTCTCTTTGCCTTCTTATCTGATAGACCAGACCGCCATCCTACCCCCCATTCGAAGCCCTCTTAAAATCAAATCTCCTCCAGGAGGCTTTCCCCAACTAAGCCCTCACTTCCCCTATTCCCTTTGCCCTTCAACGTCGCCTTCGCTCTTGGACCCGTACCCTTTAAGCACTTGCTAGTCACCCCACCGTCAGCCCCACAGCACTTACGTCCGTGTCCTTTTACCCTGCCATTTCCCCTATCTGTAATTTATGTCAATGTCCTCACCCTCTCTAGACTATAAGCTCCTGGTGGGTAGGGATCTTGTCTACCAACTCTCCCAAGCCCTTAATATAGTGCTCCACACACAGAAAGCGCTCAATAAATGCCACGGCTTGATTGAAATGGAAAACACGAGGGTATAACTATGTTTTCAGGTACCGTTAGAGGCGTTAGATGGAAAAATTTACATTTTAATGGTTCAAACATTAAACGTTTTAATGGTGGAAGTTCTTTTTACATCTAAGTCCTCAGTTTGAAGGAATTTCATTATTATTATGTTCCAAGCACTGTGATAACAGAAATTCTTATCTTCTCACTCAAACCCTGTCCTCTCCCTGGGGATTTAGGATCTGTTCTCCCTTCTACCTAGACTGGAGTTGGAACATAGGACCGGGACTGTATCCAACCTGATTATCTTGTAATAATAATAATAATGTTGATATTTGTTAAGCGCTTACTTTGTGCAGAGCACTGTTCTAAGCGTTGGGGTAGATACAGGGTCATCAGGTTGTCCCACGTGGGGCTCACAGTCTTCATCCCCATTTTACAGATGAGGTAACTGTGGCACAGAGAAGTTAAGTGACTTGCCCACAGTCACACAGCCGCTAAGTGGCAGAGCCGGGATTCGAACCCAAGACCTCTGACTCCCAAGCCCGTGCTCTTTCCACTGAGGCACGCTGCTCCTCTGGCGCTTAGTACAGTGCTTGTCACGTTGTAAGTGCTTAATAATTATAACAATAATGATAATAATAATAATAATAATCTCCTGGGTGCAAAGCACTGTTCTAAATCCTTGGGGGAGTATAATAGAGTTAATGTAGCGTAATGCTTGTCCTGAAGTGTCTTACGATCTAGCTGGGAGACAAACCCTAAAATAAATTGCAGATAGGAGGAAGTAATGGAGTAGAAAGAAGCAGTGTGGCTCAATGGAAAGAGCACGGGCTTGGGAGTCAGAGGTCATGGGCTCTGCCACTTGTCAGCTGTGTGACTGTGGGCAAGTCACTTAACTTCTCTGTGCCTCAGTTCCCTCATCTGTAAAATGGGGATTAAGACTGAGAGCCTCACGTGGGACAACCTGATGACCCTGTATCTCCCCCAGCGCTTAGAACAGTGCTCTGCACAGAGTAAGCGCTTAACAAATACCAACATTACTATTAGTATATACATAGAGATGTACATAAGTGTTTGGGGGATTTGGGAGTGCTCTTTTATGGTATTTGTTCAGTGCTTACTATATGGTAGGCATTGTTCTAAGTGCTGGGGTAGATACGAGGTAATCAGTTTGGACCCAATCCCTGTCCCACATGGGGCTCACAGTCACCATCCCCATTTTACCGATAAGGTGTCTGAGGCCCAGAGAAGTGAAGTGACTTGCCCAAGGTCACCCAGCGGACAAGTGGCAGAGCCGGGATGAGAACCCAGGTCCTTCTGACTCCCAGGCCCGGGGTCCATCCACTAGGCAACTCCGCTTCTTTTAATGCTTAAATGGCAGGTGGGGCCGAAGAGGCATTTGGGGAGATAGAAGATGTGGGGATTAGAGCTTAATCGGGGAAGGCCTCCGGGAGGAGACAGGATTTCAGAAGGTCTTTGAAGAAGGGGAGACCAGAGGGCGCCCGGATGTGAAAGGAGAAGGAAGAGGGTGTGGGCAAAAGGGCAGCCGTGGGAGAGAAGAGAACGGGGCACAGTGAGTAGGTTAGCTTGAGAGGAACCAAGAATTCAAATAGTGGTGTAGGAGGTTGCCCGTCCACCTCCTCATCAAAGAAAAACTCACCGCTGGCTTTAAAGTACTCCACCACCTTGCCCCCTCCTACCTCGACTCGCTACTCTAATTCTACCACCCAAAAAGCCCGCACACTTGACTCCTCTAGTGTTAATCTTCTCACGGGGCCTCCATCTCGCCTGTCTCGCCACCGACCCCTGGCCCACCTCCTGCCTCTGGCCTGAAACACCCTCCCCCCTCAAATCACACAGACAGTTACTCTCCCCGCCCCGTTCAAAGCCTTATTGAAGGTACATCCCTTCCAAGAGGCCTTCCCAGACTAATCCCTCCTTTACTCTTCTCCCACTCCCTTCTGCGTCACCTTGACTTGCTCCCTTGATTCTTCCTCCCCACCCCCAACTCCCCCGCCCGACACCGCAGCACTTACGTACATATCTTTCGTTTATTTATTTGTACTGATGTCTGTCTCCCCACCTCTAGACTGTAAGTTCATTGTGGGCAGGGAATGTGCCTGTTTATTGTTGAACTGTACTCTCCCAAGGACTTAGTACAGTGCTCTGCACACAGTGAACACTCAATAAATACGACTGAATGAATGAGTGAATGAATGAGGGGAAGAGAGCAGCTGAGAAGGAGGGAGAGAATGGATTGAGGGCCTGAAAGCCAATGGTCAAGAATTTTTGCTTCATGTGGAAAGGAACGGGCAACCACTGGAGGTTTTGGAGGAGCGGGGAGATGTGGAGTTTTGGAAACGTGATCTGAACAGCAGAGTGAAGTGAGGACTGCAATGGGGAGAGGCTGGAGTCAGGGAGGTCGGCCAGGAGGCCGGCGCAATAGTCAAGCCGGGGTATGCCAAGTGGCTTGGCCATTTGGAGAGGAAGGGTTGGAGCCTGGAAATGTGCCAGAAGGACACACAAAGGAGCAGCGTGACCTAATGGTTAGAGCATTGGCCAGGGTTCTCATCCTGGCTCTTCCACTGGCCTGCTGTGTGACCTTGGGCAAGTCACTTCACTTCTCTGGGCCTCAGTTCTTTCCTCTGTAAAATGGGGATCAAGACTAGGAACCCCATGGGGGACAGGGACTGTGTCAAACTTAATTACCTTGAATCTACTCCAGCACTCGGAGTAGTGCCCGGCACATAGTAAACACTTAATACCATAAAAATAAAAAAGAACAGACGGGATTGAGGGACTGACTGAATATAATATATAAAGAGGGGAAGGAGGTTAGGCTTAGGATCTCTTCTGTACTGCCTTATCTTGAGTCAGACAGTCAGTCAATTGTATTTATTGAGCATTTTCTTAATGTAGAGCACTGAGCTAAGTGTTGGTATTTGTTAAGCGCTTACTATGTGCCGAGCACTGTCCTAAGCGCTGGGGTAGACACAGGGGAATCAGGTTGTCCCACGTGGGGCTCACGGTCTTAATCCCCATTTTACAGATGAGGGAACTGAGGCACCGAGAAGTGAAGTGACTTGCCCAAAGTCACACAGCTGGCAAGTGGCAGAGCCGGGGTTCGAACCCATGACCTCTGACTCCAAAGCCCGTGCTCTTTCCAGTGAGCCAAGCTAAGTGCTTGGAAGAGGATGATATAACAATATTACAGGCACGTTCCCTGACCACAATGAGCTTGTAGTCTAGAGAGGGAAACAGACATTAATATAAATAAATCAATGACAGATACGTACTTAAGTGCTGTGGGGCTGGGACGGGGGAGTGAATAAAGGAAGCAATTCAGGGTGATACAGAAGGGAGTAGGAGAAGAGGAAAGGAAGGCTTAGTCAGGCAAGGCCCCTTGGAGATGTTCCTTCGATAAGGATTTGAAGATGGGGCGAGGACTTGCCTGTCAGACCGAGACAGAAAAAAGATAGAAGCAGCATGGCATAGTGGATAGAGCACAGGCCTGGGAATCAGAGGGTCATGGGTTCTTAATCCCGGCTCCGCCGCTTGCCTGTGACCTTGGGCAAATGACTTCTCTTCTCTGTGCCTCAGTTCCCTCATCTGGAAAAGGGAGATTGAGACCGTGAGCCCCTCGTGGGACGGGGACTGCGTCCAACCCGATTTGCTCGTATTGTCTCCCCCGATTAGACCGTAAGCCCGTCAGAGGGCAGCGACTGTCTCTATCTGTTACCGATTTGTACACTCCAAGCGGTTAGTACAGTGCTCTGCACATAGTAAGCGCTCAATAAATACTATTGAATGAATGAAACGACCCCAGCGCTTGTGATCGGCACAAAGGGAGCGCTTAACAAATACCATCATTATTATTACTATTATCATCATAGAGGGAAGGTGATGCCAGCCGGCTGCTGGGCCTCAGCCCTCCTGCTTCTAACGTGACGCCTGAGGCGTCCGGGAGGGACGGAACGGAGGAAGGAGGCTGAGAGGGGCCTGGAACCCTAAGCAGGGGGAGAACCGGCGGGAGGGGGGAGGGGGACTGGTCGCTCTCGAGAGTAGCGAGGAGCCGCTGGAGTATAGGTCAGAGGAGCCCAAGGGATTTCCCCCAACTCCTCCACCTAACGGCTGTTCCTTCCTCTTCTCACCCCTGTGTAGGTGGTAGCTACTGTCACCAACAAACAGCTGCTTACCAACACTGGGCCCTCTCAGCCACCCACAGGGATCCACCAGCAGAAGCTACGTCAAGCTCCCTCTTCCCTTCCCACATTGCACCCGCCCCAGGAACCTGCTGGTGGACACTCCACCCCTTAGTGGGCCGCTTCCCTTCCCTCAGTGAACCCCTCTTTGCTTCAGGGGTGGACACTGTCCCACTTAATGGGCCCCCGGAATGCCCTGGCCTCTTTCCTTCCCTCGGTGCACTCCTGCCTGCTTGAGGGGCAGACACTCCGCCTCTTAAGAGGGAGCCCGATCCAGGCATCTTGCCCCGTTCCTGTGGGAATGTGGACTTTTGGGATCCAGAACCTCTGCTCCCCTAGACCGCAAGCTTGTTTTCCATTGGGTTTTCTGATGATATTTGTTAAGGGCTTACTCTGCGCAGGTGCTGTACTAAGCACAAAGATCCAAGCCAATCAGCCCCTGTCCCTTGGGGGGCTCACAGTCTTAATCTCCACTTTTCCGGTGAGGTAACTGAGGCACAGGAAAGTTAAGCGACTTACCCAAGGTTACACAGCAGACCAGCGGCGGAGCTGGGATTAGAACCCAGGTCCTTCTGAAGCCCGACCCTGTGCTGTATCCATTAGGCCATGCTGCTTTTCGTTACGGGGAGGGAACATGTCTTTTACGTTGTATTCTCCCAAGTGCTCAGTACAGTGCTCTGCAGTGTGCAGTACAACACCAACGGCTGCCTCAGTTAAAAAGCTACCTCTTCACTGAAGGGCAGAGCTGAGTAGGCCCTGAAATCCAAGGGAAAGCTGGGTCCACTCTTGTCTTCATCTCCATTTCACCTCTCCGGCCGCAGAGGCCGACAACGCTTTTTCATCATGCTATTTGTTAAGCGTTTAACTCCGGGCCAGGCACTGTAATAAGCGTTGGGTAGATACAACGTAATCAGGGCGGACATAGCCCCTGTCCCACTTGGAGTCTCAGTCTTAACGCCACGAAATGGGTAGATCATTTTCCTGCACACGATGAGCTTGCGGACTAGAGTCGGAAACAGATCTGAAGTGCTACCACGTTAATCCAAGCACTTACCCGCTCCTACCTTGATTAGTACATCAGCCTCCTTGCTGACCTCCCAGCCTCCTGTCTCTCCTCGCTCCAGTCCATACTTCACTCTGCCGCCTGGATCATTTTTCATTCAGTCCACATCTCCCCACGCCTCATGAACCCCCCGTGATTGTCCATCCACCTCATCATCAAACCATCCACTTTAAATTATTCCATCACCTTTCCCCCTCCAATATCACCTACCTGATTTCCTACTACATCTCAGCCCGCACACTTCGCTCCTCTACTGCCAACCTACTCTCCGTACCTCGATGTCATCTATCTCGCCACCGACCTCTCACCCACGCCCTGCCTGTGGCCTGCAACGCCCTCCCTCGTATCCGGCAGACGATCGCCCTTCCCCACCTTCAAAGCCTTGTTATGATCCCAATTTCAGTTCTGTTAACAAAGCCGTCGGTGAGGTAATCGGGGGCAGAAGGTAGGAGAGGGACTTGGCCCTACCATGATTTGACTGACTGGGGGCTTCGGGATGAGTTCAAAACCTGGAATTATCAGTGGGGGCAGTGGACGTGAGAGTCGATGGGGGGAGAAGTGGTGCCGCTTAATGGACGGAAGGGAAAATTTAGGCCAAGTGAAGGTGCAGCACAGTCAGACAGGAGCCTTGACCTGGGAGTCAGAAGGACGTAGGCTCTAATCCCTGCTCCGCCATTTGTCATTCATTCATTCAATTTTTAATTATCGAGCTCTTACCGTGTGCGGAGCACTGTACTAAGCGCTTGGAAAGTACAATTCAGCAACAGATAGAGACAATCCCTGCCCAACAACGGGCTCACAGTCTAGAAGGGGGGAGACAGACATCAAAACACGTAAACAAGCATCAATAGCATCAATATAAATTTCTGCTGGGTGACCTTGGGCAAGTCACTTCACTTCTCTGGGCCTCAGTTCCCTCATCTATAAAATGAAGAGTAAGAATGTGAGCCCCAAGTGGGACAGAGACTGTGTCCAACCTGGTTAGGGTGTATCAACCCCAGGGTTTAGAACAGGGCCTGGCACATAGTAAGGGCTTAGCAGGTACCACAGAGAGGAAAAAAAAATGGTGAACAAAGATATTGTGATGCTTACAGCTAGGAATGAAACCAGCATTGAACAAAGTGGCAATGTTTCCTTTTTTTTTTTTTGTAATTTACAGTACAGTATTACAGTTGTAGGGAAAATCCATTTAGTTAATGCTGACTGATGCCTTAATCTAAGAGATAACCACCCTGCCCATCAATTCTACTAAACAATAACCCAGTTCCCCAGTGGATAAACTCCGTCGCTGAAGGCAGGGCAGTTCATCACAGTGAGAGAATTGGGTTATTGCTAGGGAAAACCCATAGTCTGAGATCTTGCCTGCTGCTAAAAACTACACTTGAACAAGATCCGCTTACCTTAGTGGAGACTGGAGACTGAACTGGAGTCCTTTTTCTCGTCGTTTTTGAGTTCAAGATACAAATAATGATAAATAAATGATTACGGTACTTGTTGAGCGCTTACTGTGTGTCAAACACGGTTCCAAGCGCTGGGATAGGTACAAGTTCTGTCTTCTTGTCTCACAAGCCCGTAACCTTGGCGATATTCTTGACTCCCCTCTGTCATTCAACCCACATATTCAATCAGTCACTAAATCCTGTCGGTCCCACCTTCACAACATTGCCAAAATCCCTCTCCATCCAAACTGCTACCGTGTTAATGCGATCACTCATCCTATCCCACCTGGATTACTGCATCGGACTCCTTCCTGACCGCCCAGCCTCCTGTCTCTCCACACTCCAGTCCATACGTCACTCTGCTGCCCGGATCACCTTTCTACAAAAACGTTCAGGACATTTCACCCCTCCCCTTAGAAAGCTCCAGTGGTTGCCCATCCACCTCCATATCAAACAAAAACTCCTCACCAGTGGCTTCAAAGCGGTCAATCCCCTTGCCCGCTCCTACCTCACCTCGCTACTCTCCTACTCCAACCCAGCCCGCACACCGCTCTCCTCTTATGCTAACCTTCTCACTGTGCTTCCATCTCATCTATCTCTCCGCCGACCCCTGGCCCACATCCTGCCTCTGGCCTGGAAGGCCTTCCCTCCTCAAATCCCACAGACAGTTACTCTCCCTGTCTTCAAAGCCTTATTGAAGGCACATCTCCTCCAAAAGGCCTTCCCAGACTAAGCTCCACTTTTCCTCATCTCCCACCCCCTTCTGCATCACCCTGACTTGCTCCCTTTGCTCTTCCCCCCTTCCAGCCCCACTGCACTTATGTCCATATCTGTCATTTTATTACTCTGTATTGATGTCTGCCTCCTCCCCTCTACACTCTAAGCTCGTTGTGGTCAGGGAATGTCAAAGTTTATTGTTGGATTGTACTTTCCCAAGCCCTTAGTACAATGCTCTGCACGCAGTAAGTACTCAATAAATATGACTGAATGAATGAATGGGAGAGTGTCATCTGTTAGGTATGAAAAAGGAGGGTGTTCCAGGCCAGAGGCGGGACATAGGCAAGAGGTCGGCGGCAAGATAGACGAGATAGAGGAATAGTGAAGAGGCTGGGATTAGAGGAGAGAAGAGTCTGGGCTGGATTGCAGTAGGAAATCAGGGAGGTAAAGTAGGTGGTGGCCAGGTGATTGATTTGAGTCGTACGGAGTTTCTCTTTAATGTGGAAGTGGCTGGGTAACCACACAGTAAGCGTTTAACAAATGCCATTATTGTTAAAGTTGATATTACAATAATTCCTGCAGTCCTATATACAAATGCTCTGCATTTTTGAATGAATTAACGTTTCTGGGTTTTATTCCCTTAGTTTTGCCTCCTTCATGGGACAAACCTGGTGTTCCAAGAAAGAGCCTGGTACCTGGAGCATAACTACCTAACTCCAGCCACCAGCGTACAACTCCGAAGGCAGGTAAGATCATATCGGCAAAAGCTTGGCTGGGTAGTAATCGGCCATGACTTGCTTAGAAAACCTTTCTCATCGGGGCCTCCGTCAGCTTCCTCTGAAAGAATTTCAGGACCTTAATAAGGATAATGGTGCTACTTGTTAAGTGCTTTCTTTGTGCCAGTCACTGTACTAAGCGCTGGGGAAGATACAAGATATTCAAGCTGGACACATCCTTCATCTACACCCGCTCCCGTCGCTTCGACTACCGTCTCTATGAGGACGATTCCCTGATCTATGTCTCCAGCCCTGACCTCCCTCCTTCTCTGCTGTTTCACATTTCTTCCTGCCTTCATGACATCTCTATTCAGATGTCCTTCTGTCACCTCAGATGTCCAAAACAGAATTTGCCTTGCCACCCAAATCCTGTCCTCCCTTTGACTTTCCCATCACTGTAGACGGCACCACCATCCTTCCTGTCTCACGAGCTACCCCCTTCTGCGACGCCCTGATTTGTTCCCTTTATTCACCCTTCCCTCGGCCACACAGCACCTATGTACATATCTGTAATCTACTAATTTATCTTAACATCTATTTCCCCCTCTAGCCTGTAAGTTCTCTGTAGGCAGGGAGCGTGTCTACCAACTGTTACATTGTATTCTCTCAATAGTACAGTCCAAAATTATGGACTGGGACAGGGTGAGATGGTGGCATGGGGATGGTGGGATGGACGGGATTTAGGAGAAAAGATGAGAAGTTCAACTTCAGATCCTTTCGGTTTAAAGTCCTGGTGAAACAACCATATGGAAATGTCCCGGAGTCAGCATTGCCCAGTGGAAAGAGCACAGGCCTGGGAGTCGGAGCACCTGGGTTCTGATCCCAGCTCCACCACTTGTCCACTGTGTGACCCTGGGTGAGTCACTTCTGTGTGTCTCAGTTACTGCATCTGTAAAATGGGGATTAAATCCTCCCCCCTCTGAGTAAGAGCATGAGTCCCATGTGGGAGAGGGACTGTGTCCAATCTGATAATTTGGCATCTACTCCATTACTTGGTCCAGTTCCTGGCAAATACTAAGCAGTTAACAAGTACCATTTTTAAAAAAATAAGACACGAGGAAATGTGAGATTTCATAGCAGTTGAGAGATTGGGGCTGGTGAGATAGATTTGGGAGACATTTATTTAGAGATAGTAGCATAAACCATGGGGGGATATGGTTCTATTTATGTATTTTGATGGTAGTGATGCCTACTTGTTTTGTTGTCTTTTCCCCCCTTCTAGACTGTGAGCCCGTTGTTGGGTAGGGATTGTCTCTATCTGTTGCTGAATTGTACTTTCCAAGCGCTTAGTACAGTGCTCTGCACACAGTAAGTGCTCAATAAATATGATTGAATGAATGAATGAATGAGTGAGCGAAAGAAATAGGTAGCTAGTGGAAGGAAATCTGCCACAAGTCAAAACTCACCCATGCTGTGCAGCAGCAGCACGGGAGAGAGTCGAGGGTGGAGACTCAAGTTGACTGCGCGGAAGGTGGTGATGGTAAACCGCTTCTGTATTTTTACCAAGAGAATTCCACTACTAGAACAATTGCAGGTGGAGAGCAGGGCGTTCTGGAAGAGATGTGTCCGTGGTGTCGCTATGGGTCGGGAACGACTCGACGGCATAAGACAAGACGAGGGTTTTGTTAAGCAGTGGGTTAGATACAAGACGGTCAGGTTGGACACAGTCCCTGTCCCATATTAATTCATGCATTCAGTTGTATACTTACTTTGTGCAGAGCACTGTACTATGTGCTTGGGAAAGTACAATACAGTAGTAAATGGACACATTCCCTGCCCACAATGAGTTTACAGCAGGGAGACAGACATCAGTACAAATAAATAAATGATTCATTCATTCAGTAGTATTCATTGAGCGCTTACTATGTGCAGAGAACCGTACTAAGCTCTTGGAATATACAATTCGGCAATAGATAGAGACAATCCCTGCCCAGTGACGGGCTTACAGATATGCACTTAAATGCTGTGGGGCTGGGAGGCGGGAAGAACCAAGGGAGCAAGTCAGGGCGATGCAAAAGGGCGTGGGAGAAGAGGAAAGGGGGGGGTCTAGTCTGGGAAGGCATCTTGGAGATGTGCTTTTAATAAGGTTTTGAAGGTGGGGAGAGCCATTGTCTGTCAGCTTTGAGGAGGGAGGGTGTTCCAGACCAGAGGTAGGACGTGGGCCAGGGGTTGGCCTCGAGACAGACGAGATGGAGGCACAGTGAGAAGGTTAGCACTAGACGAGTGAAGTGCGCGGGCTGGGATGTAGAAGGAGAGAGGCGAGGTGAGGTAGGAGGGGGCAAGGTGGTGGACTGCTTGAAAGTCAACGGTGAGGAGTTTCATTTTGAAGTGGAGGTGGATGGGCAATCACTGGAGTTTTTTGAGGAGTGGGGTGACACGTCCTGAACACTTTTGTAGAAAAATGATACGGGCCACAGAGTGAAGTATGGACTGGAGAGGGGAGGGACAGAAGGCCGGGAGGTTAGCAAGGAGGCTGTTACAAGTAATCCTGGCGGGAGAGGATAAGCACTTGTATTAACGTAGTAGCGGTTTGGATGGAGAGGGAAGAGTGGATTTTAGCAACGTTGTGGAGGTGGGTTGAATGAGAGATGGGAATCAAGGATAACACCAAGGCTACAGGCTTGTGAGACAGGAAGGATGGTGGTGCCGTCTACCCTGATGGAAACGTCAGGGGGAGGACAGGGTTTGGGTGGGAAGATAAGAAGTTTGCTTTTGGCCAAGTTAAGCTTGAGGTGTTGGGAGGACATCCAGGTAGAGATGTCTTGAAGGCAAAAGGAAATGCAAGACTGCAGAGAGGGAGAGAGATCGGGGCTGGAGATGGAGATTCGGGTGTCACCCGCATAGAGGTGGTAATTGAAGCCGTGGGAGCGAATGAGTTCTCCAAAGGAATTGGTGTGGACGGAGAATAGACGGAGCCCACGGTCTAAGTAGGAGGGAGAACAGGTATTTCATACCCATTTTACAATCAGGAAACCAAGGCCCAGAGAAGTTAAATTACTTGTCGAAGGTCAAACAGCAGGCAAATGGAGCCAGGACGAGAACCTAGGTCTCCTGAGTCCCAGGGCTTGGCTCTTTCCACTAGGCCACATTGCTTCTCTGAGAGAGTGAGTATAATAGAATAGAGGATGCAGAATTGAGATGTGTGGGAGTCCCACTTGGGTGATTAGCGGTGGAAGAGCCAGCAAAAGAAACTAAGACGAAGTCATCAGAGAGGTGAGACAAGCGCAGGGTGAATCCCATGTTGGGAAACCCGGGGAGGATAGTATTTCTAGAAGAAGGGATTGAGGGGCACGCGGTCTCAAAGACAGCTGAGGTATGAGGAGGATTAAGATAGAGTTCAACCCGTCAGATTTGGACGGCGAAAAGAGTTGGGTTGCAGGCTGCAGACCCAATTAAATGAAGGGAGAGAAAACCAGATCACAGTGGGTCAAGAAGAGGGTTTTTTGTTGTTGTTTTTAATTGGTATCTGTTAAGCACTTACTATGTAGCAGGCACTGTACTAAGCACTGGGGTAGATACAACCTAATCGGGTTAGGCACAGTCCATGTCCCACGTGGGGCTCACAGTCTTAATCCCCATTTTACAGATGAGGGAACCAAGGCACAGAGAAGGGAAGTGACTTGCCCAGGGTCACACAGCAGACAAGTGGCAGAACCGGGAATTAGAAACCATTACCTTCTGACTCCCAGGCCCGTGCTCTATCCACGAGGCCATACTGATTCTCTACCGCACTGCAGCCGGAGGGTTGCTGAATATGTTGTCGTTACCCCCATCAGCCTGATCGACACGACAGCCGCGGCCTGGCCCAGTCATAGTTTCCTGAGGCCCAACATGAATTTGCCACATGAGGCTGTGAAGTCCTCTTCAACACAGCTCGACCGGCCCAGTCTAGGAAAGGACCCACAAACCTGTCGTAGCAAACCTTTCATTCATTCATCCATTCAATCGTATTTATTGAGCACTTACTGTGTGCAGAGCACTGTACTAAGCACTCGGGAGAGTACAAAATAACAAAAAGCAGACACGTTCCCCGCCCACAACGAGCTTACAGTCTGTGTGTCTGGGGCCGAAGCTGGGGCCATCAAGGCAGAATCGTGGTGACTCCCCAAGGAGTTACGGGGAATTTTCCAAACTGTGCTCAGTGGATTGTGGTTAATGGCATTTGTCGTTAATGATGTTCGTTAAGCGCTTACCGTGTGCCGGTCACTGTTCTAAGCGCTGAGGTAAATATAAGCTAATCAGGTTGGACATAGTCCCTGTCCCACCTGGGGCTCACAGTCTTCAACCCCATTTTACAGATGAGGGGAAATGAGGCACAGAGGAAGTGAAGTGACTTGCCCAAGGTTACACAGCAGACAAGTAGCGGAGCCGGGATTAGAACCCAGGTCCTTCTGACTCCCAGGCCTGTGCTCTATCCACTAGGCCAAGACCTCTTTGTGGAAAGACTTCTGTACATGTGTGATTCTACCTAGCCCTCCTATCCAAACACTTTTGTTTCTGGTCCAGATGGAGCTGGGGGGAATGAGATTCATTCGGTCATATTTATCGAGCGTTTACTGTGTGCAAAGCACTGTTCTAAGCGCTCAGGAGAGTAATGAGCTGCTGATCCGCTCTTCATGCATTATAGAAGCTGCCCCATTCTCCTTGCCTGTTTCAGCACCAAAATCTTCTTCTTGGGGTCTTTTCTCGGAGGTGAATGGTATTTGTATTTAAGTGCTTATTTTGTCAGTCAGCCAGGGAGTCATATTTATTGAGTGCTTACTGTGTGCAGAGCACTGTACTAAGTGCTTGGGTGAGTAGGACAGAACAAGAATAGTAATAATAATGTTGGTATTTGTTAAGCGCTTACTATGTGCAGAGCACCGTTCTAAGCGCTGGGGTAGACAAAGGGGAATCAGGTTGTCCCACGTGGGGCTCCCAGTCTTCATCCCCATTTTACAGATGAGGTAACTGAGGCACAGAGAAGTGAAGTGACTTGCCCACAGTCACACAGCTGACAAGTGGCAGAGCCGGGATTCGAACCCATGATCACAACGAGCTTACAGTCTAGAGGACTATATTCCCAGCTCTGAGCTAAGCACTGGAGTAGATCCAACGAAAGCAGACCAGACCCAGCCCCTGACCTACACAGGGCTCACAGTCTAAAGGGGAGGGAGATCAGTGATCGAACCCCCATTTTACAGAGGGGGAAACTGAGTCACAGAGAACTGAAGTGACCTGCTGAAGGTCAGGCAGCAGGTCAGTGATGGAGCTGGGATTAGAACCCAGGTCCTCCAACTCCCAGGCCAAGGCTCTTTCCACTAATAATAATAATAATAACATTGGTATTTGTTAAGCACTTCGTATGCGCCAAACACTCTTCTAAGTGCTGAGGTACATGCAAGGTAATCAGGTCAGACAAAGTAGTCCCTGTCCCACATGGGGCTCACAGTCTTAATCCCCATTTTACAGATGAAGGAACTGAGGCACAGAAATGTGAGGTGACTTGCCCAAGGACACGCAGCGGTCGTGTGGCGGAACGGGGATTAGAACCCACGTCCTCAGACTCTCAGACCCGAGCTCTTTCCACTAGGCCTCGCTGCTTCTCAAAATGGGCGCAGGATTGGCACGGGGTGATAAGGACTGTAGGAGAGTGCCCAAATCTGAGGTGCCATTCCTGAGTCAGTACAGTGCTCTGCAAACAATACGCACTCAATAAATACGATTGAATTGAGTGAATGCCCCTCCTCTCCATTCGAGCAGAAAGCCGAGTTGCCCGAGCTGCTTGGAGAAGGGCTTTAACTCCCCGATCCCTCAAGCTGAGGTCCGTCACTGGCACCCCCGGAATCTTACTCTGGATGTAACTTTCTCATGGACTCTCAGATTTCCCATCCCCGTGTTTTCTTTTCTGCGAACCACCTGGATCGCGCCGATTAGAACAGATGTTCGGGGCATCCTGACTCAAATCCAACAGGACCAAAATGGCGAGCCATTAGACATGGTGTATATTTAAGCCTTCACTGGGGGTGAGGAGGGGGAAGGGAGGAAGGCAGGCTGCGGGCTCCAGTTTCATTTCCAGTGACCATTTCGCCCCGTCTCGTCTGATCGCGGGATCTAAGCAGGGTCGGGCCTGGTCAGAACTTGGGTGGGAGATTTCCCGGGGATACCGGGTGCCGTGGGCTTCCTCTGGACTGTAAGCTCGTTGTGGGCAGGGAGTGTGTCTACCAATTTTCTTGTATCAGTGCTCTGATACAGTGCTCTGCGAGTAGTAAGCACTCAAGAAATATAAATGACTGATTGGGATTTTGCTCTAGGTTGCAGCATTATCTGGCTGTCAACTGAAAGAGCTATTAAGATGGCGGCATGGAGACCTTGGGTGTGGAGGAAATCCGTAAAGACTACTGGTATCAATTCGGCGGAGGATAATTCCTCTCAGATAATTCCTCTCCCTCCGCTTCAAAGCATTACTGAAGGCCCATCTCCTCCAAGAGACCTTCCCTGACTAAGCCCTCCTTTCCTCTTCTCCCACTCCCCCCTACGTCGCCCTGACTTGCTCCCTTTATTCAGCCCCGCTCCCAACCCCACAGCACTTATGTCCACATCTGTCATTCATTTCTATCAGTGTCTGTCTCCCCCTCTACCCTGTAAGCTCCCTGTGGGCAGGGATCGTGTCTAGACTCTCCCAAGTACTTAGTACAGTGCTCCACACACAGCGAGCGCTCAATGAATACGACCGAACAAACGGTGAGGAAGAAGGGGACCAATTATCTCTTCATGTGCGACCAGAAGATACCGTGTGGGGACGTGGACCGATGTGGCGGAGACCGTGAGCTGTGTGAACGACTCCAATTTAGATCGCCTTCCGGGAAAGGAGAAGAAGAGAAGCACCGGGGCCTAGCGGAAAGAGAATGGGCCCCGGAGGCAGAGGATCTGGGTTCTGATGCCGGCTGTGGCACCTTGGACAAGTCGCTTCACGTCTCTGGGCCTCAGTTCCCTCATCTGCACCTATTTCGTTGCTCTTCCACCACAACCCAGCACGCGTGCTTCTCCCCTCCGGTGCCAACCTTCGCTCCGTACCTCGGTCTCGTCCATCAGGCCGCCGACTTCTAGCCCACGTCCCGCCTCTGGCCTGGAAGGCTCTCCCTCCTCAAATCCATCAGACAATTCCTCTCCCCCCGTTCAAAGCCTATTTGGAACAGGGACTGTACCCAACCGGAGAAGCGTGTACCTACCCCAGCATTTAGTACGGTGTCTGGCACGTAGTAAGTGCCTCACGAAAACCCTAACGAAAACAAACCGGGATCCTTCCCCATTGTCAGCGCCTCTGCATCACAACGCCGAGGAGAGAAAAAATCCCTTTCTCTCCTTCCTTCCCCTACCCAGCCGGTCCCTCGGTGACATGAAATTCATTGTTAAACCAATAAATACAGGTCACGCTCTGAGGTTAAGCAAATACGTGTGGGATTTGGTTTCTACCCCGTGGCCAGTCGGAAGGACCCCGGGGTCATCTCGTCCAGAAATCCAGGTTTTTGGCAGGGCGGCCACCTGGTCGACCCTAATCCTCTATCCAACAGTGAGGCTTTGTGTGCCCGGAATGAGGATCCTGGATCGCTTTCTTCGTCTTGGCCGTTCTGTGAGAATTCGTTCAGCCCTACGCCACCGCATGAGTTCCTTTGACAGCTAAATTGGGCTGGGTTGGTAAGAGCCGTCTCGGAGTTCTGGGTAATTTGATGACTCTCCTCTCTCCCTGAGCCTTGGCCCCAGGGAGCCTGCGCTTCGTGTGAAAATGCTTTATGGTGGGGAAGAGGAGGGCCAAGGCCTTTGAGACTCTGATTTGGGGAAAGCAGGATAATAAGAGGACAGTCGTAGGAACTGGGAAGCAGCCGTCGGGCCCGGGGGTCGGAAGGAACTGGGTTCTAATCCCAGCTCCGCCACGTGTCTGCTGTGTGACTTTGGGCAGATCACTTCACTTCTCTGGGCTTCAGTCACCTCATCTGGAAAACGGGATTAGGACCCTGACTGGGTAGGACGGGGACTATGTCTAACCTGATGGTCATGTATCTATTCCAGCACTTAGAAAAGTGCCTGAAACGTAGTAAACGCTTAACAAATGTCATTATTAGTATTACCATAATAATAATAATTGTGATATTTGTGAAGTGTTTACTAAGTGCCAAGGCAATCACACACAGTCCCTGCCCCTCATCGAACTCACAGACTAAGGGGGAAATAGAAGAGGCTTTTAACCCCCACCATTTGACAGATAAGGAAACTGAAACTGAGCAAAGTTGCTATGGGCCCAGTCACACGGAAGGCAAGAGCTGGAATGAAATGGATTAGGCCATGCCCCTTCCAGAGTTTTCATTTGTTTCGGATCAACGTCCTTTTCATTTAACATCTCCTGCCTCCCCCTCTGTCCTGGAAGCTCCTGAAGGACTGAGTCTCATCTTTACTTCTTCTGTATCTTCCCCATATGTTCTGCACACAGTAGGAGCCTTAAGCAAATACTACTGATATTATTATTATTGTTATTTCTACGAGGCAGAGCCCCCTTGTACACAGAAGAGAGCTGGGGGCTAATCAAACACAACTGATATTGTTATTATTATTGTTACAAGGCAGGACCCCCCGTCTCCACAGAAGAGAGCTGGGGCCTAATCAAATACTATTGGTATTTTTGTTCTTCTTGTTATTATTATTATTACGAGGCAGAGTTCCCGTGTCCACAGAGGAGAGTCGAGACCATTGGATAGCATTCTGGGCTTCCGCCGGGTGCATTTATGTACCCATCCCGAGGACCCCATTACCCAAACACTAATTCCTGTCACACTCCTCTTTTCCCAGAGAAAAAACATGGCCTAGGGGAAAGAGCCTGGGCCTGGGTCTCAGAGGATGTATGTTCTGCTCCCGGCTCTTCCCCTTGGCCGCTGTGAAACCTTGGACGAGTCACTTCACTTCTCTGGGCCTCAGTTTCCTAATCAATCGATGGTATTTATCGAGGGCTGTGTGCAGAGCACTGTACTAAGCGCTTCGGAGAGTACAGAACCACAGAGTTGGTAGGCACATTCGCTGCCCACAATAGCTGTCGAGTAATAATGATAACAATGTTTGTGATGGTATTTGTTAAGTGCTTACTGTGGGCCAAGCACTGTTCTAAGCACTGGGGTAGATGGAAGCTAATCACATTGGCCCACGTGGTGCTCACAGTCGTAATCCCCGTTTTACAGGCAAGGCGACTGAGACACAGAGAAGTGAAGCGACTCGCCCAGGGTGATACAGCAGACAGGTGGCGGAGCCGGGATGAGAACCCACGTCCCCTGGCACCCGAGCCTGTGCTTGTACTACTAGGCCATGCTGCTTCTTAACAATGATAATAATGCTGGTGTTTGTGAAGTGCTCACTATGTGCTGAGCACTGATCTAAGCGCTGAGGTAGATACGGGGTAATCAGGCTGTCCCACGTGGGGCTCACAGTCTTAATCCCTCTTTTACAGATGAGGTCACTGAGGCACCGAGAAGTTAAGTGACTTGCCCAAAGTCACATGGCTGACAGGTGGCGGAGTCGGGATCCGAACCCATGACCTCTGACTCCTAAACCCGGGCTCTTTCCACTGAGCCGCGCTGCTTCCAATACCTGTTCTTCCTCCTACTTAGCTTGTGAGCCCCCTGTGGAACCTGAAATGCAACCAACCTAACTTATATCTACCCCAGTGCTTAGGACAATGCCTGACACTTAGTAAACACTTAACATATGTCATTAACATCATCATCGTCGTCGTTATTATTGTTATTGTTATCGTTATTAATATTATCAAGTCACAAGCCACACTTCACTTCTCTGGCCCTCAGTTACTTCACTGTAAAAGAGGGATTAAGACTGTGAGCCCCACGTGGGACAACCTGATTACCCTGTATCTACCTCAGCGCTTAGAACAGTGCTTGGCACATAGTAAGTGCTTAACAAATACCAACATTGTTATCATTATTAAGAAGCAGCGTGGTTGCTCCACTATCATTATTGGAGAAGCAGCGTGGCTCAGTGGAAAGAGCCCGGGCTTTGGAGTCAGAGGTCATGGGTTCGAATGCCGGCTCTGCCACCTGTCACCTGTGTGACTGTGGGCGAGTCACTTCACTTCTCTGTGCCTCAGTTACCTCATCTGTAAAACGGGGATTAAGAGCGGGAGCCCCACGTGGGACAACCTGATTCCCCTGTGTCTACCCCAGCGCTTAGAACAGTGCCCTGCACGTAGTAAGCGCTTAACAAATAGAAACATTAATTAATTAAAATGGGGATGAAGACTCTGAGCCCCATGTGGGACAGGGACTGTGTCCAACCTGATTAGCTTTAATCTACCTCCAAAATTTTAGTTCGGTGCCGGATACATAGTAAGCGCTTGACAAATACCATCTTAACCAGACAAAACAAAAAAGCGCAGATCTAAAGTGACTTGCCCATGGGCACACAGGTGACAGGTGGCAGAGCCGGCATTCGAACCCAGGTCCTTTGACTCTTTCCGCTAGACCATGCTGCTTCCCTACTTAATGAACCCGTCCTACCCAATCTGCTTAGACTTCATTCATTCATTCGCTCATTCAATCGTATGTATTGAGCACTTACTTTGTGCAGAGCACTGTACTAAGCCCTTGGGAGAGCGAAGCAGCCCGGGCTTGGGAATCAGAGGTCAGGGGTTCGTATCCCAGCTCTGCCACTTGTCAGCTGTGTGACTGTGGGCGAGTCACTTCACTTCTCTGGGCCTCAGTTCCCTCATCTGGAAAATGGGGATGAAGACCGTGAGCCTCACGTGGGACAACCTGATTAGCCTGTATCTACCCCAGCGCTTAGAACAGTGCTCTGCACATAGTAAACGCTTAACAAATACCAACGTTATTACAACAATAAAGAGCCACATTCCGTGCCCACAGCGACTTCGAAGTGACTCTGCCCCGCCCCCCGAAACAATCATCCTTGCTTCCGCTCTAATGCTCCTACTGTTTTCTCTGGCTCTATTTTGTCTGTCTAGTCGTGCAGGTGATAATAACGATTATGATGGTACTTATTAAGCGCTTACTATGTGCCAAGCACTGCTCTAAGCTCTGGGCCAGATACAAGCTACTCAGGTCGGACACAGTCCCTGTCCCACGTGGGACTCACTGTCTCAATCCCCATTTTACAGATGAGGGAACGGAGGTCCAGAGAAGTGAAGTGACTTGCCCAAGGTCACGCTGCGGAAGAGTGACGGAGCCGGGATTAGAACCCAGGTCCTTCCGACTCCCGGGCCCGTGCCCTAGCCGCCGAGCCACGCTGTTTCTCTATAGCGAAGTGTTTCCACTCGGTTAAGAACCGGGGGCCTTTTACGTGTGAGGTGAACGTGATAGCCATAACCGTCTTTATTTTTTTTTCTTGCTATGGCTGTTATGTTTGCCACTGCTGCTGTTTGTGTTTCGTATCTTGATTTAGCTGGTATTCTCAAGGAAGTGGAAAAAGACTCCCACAAGCTAAGCCCCTCTCCAATTAAATCATTATTATTGCGGCATTTCTTAAGCGCTTACTATGGGCCACGCTCTGGGATAGAGACGACGTAATCAGGTCCCACACGGTCTGAGAGGGAGGGAGGACAGGAATTGAATCCTGAGGCCCAGAGGAGTGAAGCGACTCGTCCGGAGTCACGCAGCGGGCAAGCGGGATTAGAACCCAGATCCTCTGGCTTCCAGGGCCGGGCTCTATCCATTAGACCATTCTGCTTCTCACGCTCAGCCCTCGGGGAGGGCCGAGTGGCATCTGCTGCTGGTGAGATCTCAGGAACGCTTTGTTCCTTGACCGCAGAAGTCCCTTCCTGGGGGAGGGTCACCGGATTTGTGCCCCTCATTTAATGTTGGTATTTGTTAAGCGCTTACTATGTGCAGAGCACTGTTCTAAGCGCCGGGGTAGATACAGGGTAATCAGGTGTTTCCTCTTCTCCCCCTCCTTTCCGCGTTGCCTTACCCCTGGATTTGACTCCTTTACTCACCCCTCCCAGCCCCCACAGCAGTTATGTCCCTATCCGTAATTTATCCTCCGCAATCATGAAGGTCTGTCTCCCCCTCTAGACTGTAAAATCGCTTGGGCAGGGAGGGTGTCTACCAACTCCGTTGTTCGTTCATTCACGCATTCAGTCATATTTACTGAGCGCTTCCTGTGTACGGAGCACTGTTCTAAGCACTTGGGAGAGTAATCAGCAATATACAAACGCTTAGCACAGTGCTCTTCAATTCGTGTAGGGCACACTAAGCCCTGGACACTTCAATTAGTGAAGCGTTTCCTATTTTTTCTGTAATTTATTTCTATTAATGTCTCTCTCCCCCTCAGAGCTCGTTGTGGGAGGGGAATGTGCCTGCTTACCGTTGTATTGTACTCTCCCAAGAGCTAAATACAGTGCTCTGCACACAGTAAGTGACCAGTAAGTATGATTGACTGAATGAATGAATATCATAAACCCGGTGTGGGCAGGGATCGTCTCTCTCGATTGCAGGATTGTACTTTCCAAGCGCTTAGTACGGTGCTCTGCACACAGTAAGCGCTCGATACGATCGAACGAGTGATTGACTGATCGAACGCGGGCAGCTCAGCACGGACCGTCCCCACTGCCGCAGAAACCAGGTCAGGTGATCGCGTATTTTCCGCTCTTGACCGTCCCTATCTGAGCAGCGGTCTCCCAAGTTCCAGGGGCCTGGAAAAGATGCCCTTTGGTATTTTCAGGGGCCCAGTGAGAAAATCTCACCGTCAGTAGCTTCTTCTGTCTTTAATGGCATTTGTTGAGCGCTGACATCGTACTAAGCGCTGGAGTCGATTCAAGGTAAGCAGGTTGGACGCAGTCCCTGTCCCACATGAGGCTCACCGTCTTAATCCCCGTTTTTACAGAGGAAGGAGCAGAGGCCCGGAGAAGTGAAGTGACTTGCCCCAGGTCACACACTTGGACCTTAGCATAGAGACAACGTATTCAGGTCCCACACAGTCTAAGTAGGAGGGCGAACAGGTATTGAATCCTGAGGCCCAGAGAAGTGAAGTGACTCGCCTAAAGTCACCCAGCAGACGAGTGACGGAGCCGGGATTAGAACCCGTGACCTTCTGACTCCCAGGTCCGTGCTCTATCCACTAGGCTGTGCTGCTTCTCACTGGACCCAGGAAAATGCCAGAGTCCATCTTTTCCCACTTCTGTGGGACCTAGGTGAGCCCTGTTCAGATCTGAATGGTCAAGAGGTGAAAATTTGCCATCACAGGGAAGCAAACGTAGCCTAGTGGAAAGGGCCCGGGCCTGGGAGTCAGAGGACCTGGGTTCTCCTCTTCCAGCTCCATCATTTGTGTGCCTCAGTTCCCTCATCTGTTAAATGGGGACGAAGACTGTGAGCTCTATGAGGGCCAGGGCCTATGCCCAACCCCACCTTGTACCTATCCCAGGGCTTAGAACAGTGCCTGGCACATAGTAAGCACGTAACAAATACCATCATAATAATTATTGTTATTAAAATCTCACCACCAGCCGCTTCATCTCCGAACCTAAGGACAATTCTGCTACCTGATATGAAGCTCCATACAAAGGTTGAACCGTGTTGCATGTGTTTCTGAGCTTCCGCCTGACCCCAGCACCTATGGAGATCTATCGATCAATTTAATCGTATTTGTTGAGCATTTACCGTGAACAGAGCACTGTACTAGGCGCTTGGGAGAGAACAGTCCAAAGAGTCAGTAGACACGTTCCTTGCCCAAAAGTGGCTGACGGTCTAGAGGGGGAGACAGACATGTATTATAAATGAATACATTACGGACATGTGCATAAGTGCTGTGGGGCTGAGTAGGGATGAAAAAAGGAAGCAAATCCAAGTGCAAGGGGGGGATGCGAAGAAGAAAAGAGGGCTTAGTCAGGGAAGGCCTCCTGGAGGAGATGGGCCTTCAATAAGACTTCGAAGAGGGGGAGAGTCATTGTCGGGAATGAAGAGGGAGGGTGTTCCGGGCCAGAGAAAAGAAAAGAGAGCCCCTCTAGCCCGGTACATACAAGAAACCCCTCTACACTGTACGGCGGCGGCGGCAGGAATTATGATTACAAACTCCGTTGTATTGTACTCTCCCAAGTACTTAGAAAATTGCCCATTCCACTGTAATTATTATTATAATAATTGCAGTACTTGTTAAGTGCTTACTATAGGCCAGGCACTTCACTAAGCTCTGGGATAGATACAAGGTAATTGGGTCGGACGCAGTCCCTGTCCCACCTGGGCCTCACGGTCTCGATCCCCATTTTACAGCTGAGATCACTGAGGCCCAGAGAAGTGAAGCGATTCGCCCGAGGTCACACAGTAGACCAGCGACGGAGCCGGGATGAGAACCCTTCCGGCTCCTAGGCCTGGGCTCCGTCCGGTGGGCCACGCTGCTTCTCGCGATTGCACTCCCTCAAGCGTTCAGTGCAGTGTTCTGCGCGCAGTAAGTGCTCGATAAATACCAGTGATTGATTGATTGTGTTTCATACACAGTAAGTGCTCAATAAAAGAGCAGGAGGAGCAGTGTGGCCTAGTGGGTAGAGTACAGGCCTCACCAGTCCTCTCACGGGCGAAATGGGGATCCAATATCTGTTCTCCCTCCTACTCAGACTGTCGGCCCTCTGTGGGATCTGACGATCTGCTCATCTGCTGATCTTGTATCTATCTCAGCACTTAGTACAGCGCAAGATACATAGTAAGTGCTTAACAAATTCCGCAATTATTAATATTTCATTAGGATTATTACTGGCAGGTAAGCAAGGGAACATGTCACTGTCATTTTGAACTGCCCAGGTGCCTAGTACGGTGCACCACACTCAGTGGAGCTCAATAAATTCTGCTACTCTACGTCTGTTGCTAGCTGGTTCGTTCGTGCATTCACTCGTATTTATTGAGCGCTTACTGGGTGCAGAGCACTGTACTGAGCGCTTGGAAAGTACAACTCAGCAATAAAGAGAGACGACCCCTGCCCGCACCGGGCTTCCAGTCTAGAAGGGGGGACGGAGAGATCGAAACAGGTAAACAGGCATCAATATAAATAAAGAGAATTATAGATATATTCACGTCAAAACACAGTCAGGCATCCAAGCAACGAGGCTGAAGATTCACCAACCTCCACACCTTGTCGCGGTTCAAACACCGATATTCCTGTGACGTTCGTCCGGGTTTTTCTCAGACGTTTTTTTCAAGAGAACACGGTGACTCGTTGGAGTTTTCTTGGATAATGGGCATCTCCCCCAAATTGCTGCCTAAGACAGCTGTTTCCCTAGAGCTCTGGGGGGTTTTTTGTTATTTTCTCAGGGGGGGAGTTTTGTTCAGAAAAACACCAATCCCTTTATTCTTATGCTAAAAGGTCTGTTCCGTCCAGTTACAATCCCTGGCTTTATCCGGAGAATCTTTTTTAGAACCCGCTGACCTGAGCTTTCTTTGCTTGAGTCAGTGTAGCTGCCTCAGGAGGGTTAGGAGATGTCTTGGAAGACCATGGCTTAATGTATACATCATTCCTCAGAGGCCGGGACTAATGACAGCTTTTGCCCTCTTGGGGAATCGGGAAGACAAAACAAACGTGGGATCCAAGCGCTGGACCTGCGTTTTCTCAGTGTACCTAAAAGTCATCACAATGGTCTTCCATTGTTCCCTGCCCTTTTGTTACTTGGCCTGTCAATATTAGCACCAGAAGTGACTTCTGACTTCACGGGAACCAACCAGGGGAAAAAGAGTCACTATTTAAACCCCGAAGAGCTTTAAAGGGAACATAAAAGCTCCGATCTATAACTCGGGAAAACGGGGCCCTGCTCAATTTACACACGAAAGAAATATAAAACTAAATCCATCTGAAGTGAACTCACCACTTCGCGGTTTCCTACTCTGGCCGTTCCTTCAAGACGAGGCCCCGTCTCCCGACGTATTGCCGACAATGACACGGGATGTAAATAAAAGGCCAAAAATCGCCACCCACCCAAGGGTGAGTCTAAAATCTATAGGCTCGTGTGATAGTTCACAATAGTCAAAGGAGCTCTGTTGAACGTGTTTATTTAATACATCCGTCGTTGTCTCATGCCGTCGAGTCGTGTCCGATCCGTGGCGACGTCAATGGACACGTCTCTCCCAGGACGCCCCACCTCCAACTGCCATCGTTCTGGGAGTGGATCCATAGAGTTTTCTTGGTAAAAATCGGGAAGCGGTTTACGACTGCCTCCTTCCGTGCGGTAAACCCGAGTCTCCTCCCTCGACTCTCTCCAGGGCCGCTGTTGCCCAGCACAGGTGAGTTCACTAGATTGAAATTGCACCTCTCCTCTGAAGAGCTCAATGCTATCTCCGATTGTTTCTCTTCACCATTTTCGCACCGACTAAACCGTTTCACTAGTCAAGCTATCGAACCATGTCACCTCGACGGCTTCTGAATATTTTCTGGATGGATATCCATTCCGGCAAATGTGTTCCTTCCAGGTTTCTGGAAAATCACTCTGGCTAGACACTGGATATGTTTGCTGAGTGTGTGATATGAAATAATAATGTTGGCACTTGTTAAGCGCTTACTACGTGCAGAGCACTGTTCTAAGCGCCGGGGTAGATACAGGGTCATCAGGTTGTCCCTCGTGAGGCTCACAGTCTTAATCCCCATTTTACAGATGAGGTCACTGAGGCCCAGAGAAGTGAAGTGACTTGCCCACAGTCACACAGCTGACAGGTGGCAGAGCCGGGATTCGAACCCACGACCTCTCCCAAACCTGGGCTCTTTCCACTGAGCCGCACTGCTTCTCTAGATAGCTAAAGGTCTGCTTTCTGAATCTTGATTCTATTTATTGCCATTGTTCTCGTCTGTCCGTCTCCCCCGATTAGACTGTAAGCCCGTCAGAGGGCAGGGACTGTCTCTATCTGTTACTGATTTGTACAATCCAAGCGCTTAGTACAGTGCTCTGCACATAGTAAGCGCTCAATAAATACTAGTGAATGAATGAATGAATGGTTTGTAACCTAAAATAATTAAAAATATCTAATCTTTGAAAAAACATTCCCTGAAATAATTGAAAGCAGGGTAAAGGAATACACTCTATCCTCGACCCACTAAATATTACCCCTCATATACTGTGTGAAAAAAACACCAAAGAAGCACTTAGTACCACGGTTTGCACACAGTAAGAGCTCAATAAACACGACTGAGTGAACCTCGGGACGTAGACCGTGATATAAAGCATTCTTGAGGTTACTTTAATTCACTGACTTTTGCTTTTGTTTCCTATATTCTAATGAAAATACTCCATTCATTTTTCTCATTTTCAAACCTTCTCCTATAAGAATCAATATGCGCGATAGAAGTTTTTGTTAAAATTTGGTTGGCGGAGCTCAACATCCTTCACAGGACTGCTGCTTTGATCAATTAATGATTAATACATAAATTGTTAAGGAAGAGGTTTGTTGTTGATTTAGTTAAAGTCAACTTCACTAAGCAAAGCCTCTTGAGTCATTCTTCCACCTACAAAATTCCCGTTGAAGTCCCTAAGGCCCCGAGGGCAGAGCAGTATCAGGTAAAGAGTGAGAAAAGGACATTAATTATAGCCGGGTCCTCTGTCTCTGCTCCCAAGAGCCCTCGCTCAGAAGTCTTTGCAGTGCTGCCTAGAAAATTAGGAGAACTCAGGGCAACTCAGGGGTGGACAAGCAATTTGGGTTGGACACAGTCCTTCTCCCACGTGGGGCTCACAGACTCGATCCGCCAGACAATTATTATTATCCTCCACCTTCGAAACCTTATCGAAGGCCCATCTCCTCCGAGAGGCCTTCCCACTAAACCCCACTTTTCCTCATCTCCCGTCCCCTTCTGCGTCACCCGGACTTGCTTCTTTTTCTCTCTCCCCACCAGCCCCTTATGTATAGATCTGCAATTTATTTTTTTTTTGGATTGATGTCCATTTCCATCGACGTCTGTCCCGTCCCCCCCCCCCCCCCCCCCCCCCCGCCACCGGCCAGATTGTGAGCTCACTGTGGGCGGGATTTGTCACTGTTTAGACAAGTGGCAGAGCTTGGATTAGAACCCATGACCGTCTGACTCCCAGGCCCGTGTTCTGCCCACTACATTGTGCTGCTTCTTGTTCCACCATGTTCTACGACAAGGCTGCCATGGTGTCCAACCTCCAGATGGCTACGGTATCTGGACTGACCCCACGGAAGATACCCTCAGCCCCTGCCACAGCTTCCCCAGAGCAGAAGCATGGCCTAGTGTAAAAGGCACGGACCTGGGAGTCAGAGAGACCTGGATTCTAATCCTGCCTTTACCCCCCAATCTGCTATGTGACCTTGGGAAAGTCACTTGACTTCCCTGGGAGTCATTTCCCTCATCTGTAAAATCCTCATCTGCTTAAATCCTACTCCCTTCTACTTAGACTGTGAGAGGGATTGTGTCCAAATTGATAAGCTGGTATCTACCCCAGTTCTCACAACAGTGTTTGGCACAGGATTGTCACGCCTTATTTTTGTATTGTAATAATAATGATGGAACTTGTTAAGCGCTTACTATATACCAAGCACTGTTTTAAGTGCTGGGGTAGGTACGAGGTAATCAGGTTGTCCCGCGTGGCACTCACAGCCTTAATCCCCTTTTTCCAGATGAGGTAACTGAGGCCCAGAGAAGTGAAGCGACTTGCCCAAAGTCACACAGCAGACAAGTGGCGGAGCCGGGATGAGAACCCACAACCTCTGACTCCCAAGCCTGTGTTCTTTCCACTAAGCCACCCAAGCACTTATTAATAATAATAATAATAATAATTTGGTATTTTCTAAGCGCTTATTACAGTGCTCTGCACACAGTAAGCACTTACTAAATATGATTGAAGGAATAATAAGCGCTTAAACAAATATTGTTATCATCATCATCACGCAAAAAACTCTGATGCTCCCTTTTCAGAGCCAGACCAGTGAAAGAACGTATCAAAGAGAGACATGACTTAACCTTGCACAACTCTCCCTTCCAGTGTCCAAAGGTTTAAGCAGGTCGCCGAGTTCAGCGTTGGTGAAAGTGCCTATCGTAGGTAGCGGAGTGGAAAAGAAGAATAAAGTCAAATTAGGTGGAGCCTGCGTGCAAAGACACGCTATTCTCCGTATTAGTCAGGAGGCCTGAAGCAAGAGAACCCCGGTCTCTGCTGTGGGAGTTCCTCAGGGCTCAGTTCGTTGGTTCATTTATTAAATCGTATTTATTGAGCACTTACTGTGTGCAGAGCACTGTACTAAGCGCTTGGGAGAGTAGAATAGAACAATAAACAGGCACACAATAAACAGACACACAATAAACAGACACATTACGTGTCCCCAGTGAGCTTATAGTCTCTAAGTCCCTTCTTTTCTTCATCTACACCCGCTCACTGGATGATTTATTTCTCTCTTTGATGTCTGTGTTCTTCCACTGGTCTGGTCTTCCAAGGGCTTCTTGGCTTCCTTGTGAGTCTGGTGATAACAGCAGCAATAATGATAATATCTGTGAAGCACTTACTGTGTATCGAGCACTGCGCTGCGCACTGGGATAGACCCACGATAATCAGGCCCCACATGGGGCTCCCAGTCCAAGTAGGAGGACAAACGGGGATTGCATCCCCATTTTGAAGATGAGGGAACTGAGGCACAGAGAAATTAAGTAACAAGATCACACAGCAGGTAAGTGGAGGAGCAGGGGTTGGAACCCAGGGCCTCTTGATTCCCAGGCCCGGGCTCTTTCCACTAGGCCTCACTGCTTTTGATGTATTCAGAGTAATAATTAAGGTGTTTCTTAAGTGCTATTTGTCTAGCACTGGACTAAGCATCGGGGTGGGTACAAGATAAGGAGGAGCAGACATGGAACTCTCCAGGCCCGACCTCTCTCCCTCTCTGCAATCTCACATTTCCTCCTGCCTCCGGACATCTCTACTCGGATGTCCTGCCGACGCCTCAGACTTACCATGTCCAAAACGGAACTCCTCGTCTTCCCACCCAAACTCTGTCCTCTTCCTGTCTTTCCCATCACCGTAGAACGGCACGACCATCTTCCCCGTCTCCCAAACCCGTAACTTTGGCATTATCCTCGACTCCTCTCTCTCATCCGCCCCACATATTCATCTGTCACCAAATCCAGTCAGATCTATCTTCACGACATCCCGAAAATCTGCCCTTTCCTCACCATCCGAACAGGTACCGTGTTAATTCGAGCACTTGTCGTATCCCGCCTGGATTACTACATAAGAGAAGCAGCGGGGCTCAGTGGAAAGAGCCCGGGCTTGGGAGTCAGAGGTCATGGGTTCTAATCCCGGCTCCGCCGCTTGCCGGCTGTGTGAGCTCGGGCAAGTCACTTCACTTCTCTGTGCCTCAGGTCCCTCATCTGTAAAATGGGGATTAAGACTGTGAGCCCCACGTGGGACAACCTGATCACCCTGTATAATAATAATAATAATAATAATAATCATGTCGGTATTTGTTAAGCGCTTACTATGTGCAGAGCACTGTTCTAAGCGCTGGGGTAGATACAGGGTAATCAGATCGTCCCACGTGACGCTCACACTTAATCCCCGTTTTACAGATGAGGTAACTGAGGCACAGAGAAGCGAAGTGACGCCCACAGTCACACGGCTGACAAGTGGCAGATTGGGGATTCGAACCCGCGACCTCTGACTCCGAAGCCCAGGCTCTTTCCACTGAGCCCCGCTGCTTCCCTAGTATCCCCCCCCCCAGCGCTTAGGACAGTGCTTTGCACACAGTAAGCACTTGACAAATACCACCATTATTATTATTATAATTATAAGCTTCCTCGCCGACCTCCCCGCCTCCTGTCTCTCCCCACTCCAGGCCATATCTCGCGCTGCTGCCCGGATCGTTTTTCTACCAAAAACAAAGCATTTAGCTCACATCTCGCCACCCCTCGAAACTCTCCTACGGCCGCCCATCCACTTCCGCATCAAACGTCGGCTTTAACGCGGACAATCAGCTTGCCCCCTCCTGCCATAGCTCACTGATTTCCTACTCCAACCCAGCCCGCACACTCCGTTTCTGTAACGCCAACTTACGTCCTGTTCCTCCATCTCATCTATCCCACCTCCGATTCCTTGTTCACGTCCTCCCTCTGCCCCGGAATGCCCTCCCTCTTCGTATCCGACCGACCACCTCTCTCCCCACCTTCAAAGCCTTCTTAAACTCACACCTCCTCCAAGAGGCCTTCCTTAAAGCCCCCGTTTCCCCTACTCCCTCTCCCTTCCGCATCACCTGTGCACTCGAATCTGTACCCTTCAAGGACTTGATATTCACCCCACCCTCAGCCCCGCAACGCTACGGACGTAACCGTGAGAAGCAGCGTGGCCTAATGGCCAGAGCGCAGGCCTGGGAGTCGGAAGGACCTGGGTTCCAATCCCTCCTCCGCCACTCTTCTGCAGCGTCACCTTGGGCAAGTCACTTCACTTCTCTGGACCTCCGTTCCCTCGTCTGTAAGATGGCCATTAAGACCGTGAGCCCTACGTGAGACAGGTACTGAGTCCAACTTGATTATTTTGTGTCCACCCCAGTACTCGTCTCTTTCTCTGCGTTTAATACGATGCCCGGCACATAGTAAGCACTTAACAAATGCCGTAAAGAAAGAACGAATCCCATCGAATAGGGGAAACAGTAAAGGATACAGACGGGAACGGAAGTGCAGCGGAGGAGGATTTGGTGTCGCGGGGAACGGGATTGTGAGCCCCGTGCTGGACGGGGACTGGGTCCATCCCGATTTGCTTACTATTCATTGAATCGCTTGTATTTATGGAGCGCTCGCTGTGTGCCGAGCACTGTGCCGAGTGCTTGGAAAGTGCAATTCAGCAACAGATAGAGATTATCTGCCCACCATCGGCTCACGATCTAGAAAGGGGGGAGATAGACATCAAAACAGGTAAACAGGCGTCGCTGTATCCACCCCAGTGCTTAGTACAGTGCCTGGCACCTAGGCAGCACTAAACAAGAGCGTGGGGAATTGAGTTTTGTCTGGATCATCCCTTCCCGCAGCCCGGCCGTCTGGGACCATTTGGTTTCCGGTTTCCCAGACGAGCAGGCCGGTGAGCTCCTCTAGGCGGTGGCTGCCTGGAGCCGGATCCGTTACTGCTTTCCAACCTGGCTTTTGGCCCCAGTTGGAGGCTGGTCTGATCCCCGGCAGAGAGGAATCCCCAGGGAGTGTGGGCTGGGGTGGGAGGGTGAGAGGTGGGATGGCCTGGGAGGTGGGATGAGGGACAGCGAGGTGGGATGGGGAAGTGTGGGGTGTGGGAGCGTGGGGTTGGATTCGTGCCTTCCTTTCTTCATTCGATTGTACTGAGCGCCTACTCTGTGCAGAGCGCCGTACCGAGCGCTGGGGAGAGTTCAAAAGCACAATAAACAGACACATTCCAGTGTGGGCTGGGATGGTGTGGTGCGGGATGTGAGGTGGGAGAGTGCGGTCTGGGTTGAAGATGTAATTTATTTATTTATTTTGTATCCGTCTTAATGTCCGTCTCCCCCTTTGGACCGTGAGCTCGTCGTGGGCCGGGAATGAGTCTGTTGTTCTGTTGTCCTCTCCCCAGTGCTCAGCGCAGTGCTCTGCGCGCAGCGAGCACTCGATAGATACGATCGAGTGAACGGACGATGGAGGCCGACGTGGAGGGCGTAGATTAAGGCGGGGCGGGCCGGGAGGGGCCGGGGTGTGGGTTCACACCTTGGCTCTGCCCGTGAGGAGGGAAGGGGGCGGGTTGGGGGATGGGGGTGGTACCCGGCTTGGTGGGTGGAGAGGGAGGGTCGGGCCCCGCCATCTCGCCCCCTGGGCCCGTCCAACCCACTGACCGGCCCCCGTCCTGTTTCTCAGCTGCCGGACCTGTGCGACGCGGCGACGGGCCTGGCCCTCAGGGTGACCGAGGCCTTCGGCATCCCGGCCCAGGCGCTCCACGCCCCCGTCGCCGGGGTCCCCAGCCTGCGGGCCCCCCGGGCCTTCCGTCCCGCGCCCCGCTCCCCACGAGCCGCCAAGCTCTGAGCCCCGAGGCCCGCCGAGAACCACTCTCCCCGAGCTCCGGGGATCCTCCTGTCCCTGCACGTCCCCTCAAGGCCATAAGCTCATTGCGGGCAGGAAACCTGTCTGTTATCCTGTTGCATTCTCCCAACTGCTCAGTACAGTGCTCTGCACGTGGTAAGCATTCGATAAATACCACCGACTGACTGACTGGCTCCTCGCGCACCCGGAACCTGGTGTCCCTGACCCGCCGCATCCCGGCTCCTGGCGTCCCCCAGCTCCTGCATCCCAAGATGCTCGTGTCCTCGGTCTCCCCCTGGACCCTCGAGCTACTAAATCTTCGAATCCCTGGTCCCCGAGGGACGTGAGGGTTTGGGGGTGCTGGGGTTCGGGGAGCTTGGGGGGGCCTAGAGGGGCGAGCTGAATTCAGAGCCTGGAGTCCCACCCTGGGGTCTCTCCATCGGCAGACCGCCGCCCCTCCAACCACCCCCACCCCCAGCCTGCTGGGCCTTTTGGGGCTCCCCACATAAAAGCCGGGGCGCTGCCCGGGCTGCGAACCCGCACTCAGAGGGATCCTCCTGCCCCCCGCCCCGGTGCCCCGGCCTCGGGGTGACCGCGGCCTGGTTTCGTTTGCAGCCTCTGGGGCTCGCTTCCTCTTGGACGTGGAACCCACGTCCTCACTCGCTGCCTCCCGGTTCTGCCTCCTTCCCTCCCGGGCTCCTCCGGGCTTGGAATCCCCGCGCCCCTTGCCCTCGCCACCCACTTTCTGGTCCGTTCCCTCAGCCCAGCCTCCCCGGGATGGGCCTCCACACCGCCGTCTTCACCCGAAGAGGGCCGGAGGCAGGGGATCGGCAAGGAGTTGGGGACCGGCCCCACCCTGGGAGAAGCAGCGTGGTCTAACGGGTAGAGCGTGAGCCCGGGAGCCAGTAGGACCCGAGTTCTAATCCCGGCTCCGCCAGCTGTCTGCCGTGTGACCTCAGGCAAGTCGCTTCATTCAGTAGTGTTTATCGAGCGCTTTCCATGTGCAGAGCACTGTACTAAGCGCTTGGGATGTATAATTCGGCGACAGAGAGCGACCATCCCTACCCAGCGACGGGCTTCGGTACCCTCATCTGGAAAATGGGGATTAAGACTGTGAGCCCGACACGGGGCCACCCGATCACCTCATATCTACCCCATCACTTAGGACAGTGCTCGGCACATGGTAAGCGCTTAACGAACATCATGGTCATTATTACTGTAGCGGAGAGGGCTGCCGGACTGAGATGTCCAGTCAGTCAAGTGTATTTATTGAGCGCTTACCGTGTGCAGAGCACTGTACTAAGCGCTTGGGAGAGGACAATACAAGAGGCACATTCCCTGCCCACAAGGAGCTTACAGACTAGAGGGGGAGACAGTCGTTAAGGAGGCTGGGGTCGGCTGAGGGGGGAACGAATAAAGGGAGCAGGTCAGGGCGACGCGGAAGGGAGAGGAAAAACGGGAAAGGAGGGCTTAGTCAGGGAAGGCCTCTCGGAAGAGATGTGCCTTCGATGAGACTTTGAACGGGGAAGCGGAATTGTCTGTCGGATATGAGGAGGGAGGGCGTTCCAGGCCAGAGGCAGGATGCGGGAGAGAGGTCGCGAGCTCCTCGTGGGCGGGGAATGTGTCCATCTGCTGTTGTCCTCTCCCAAGCGCTTCGTACAGCGCTTTTCACACGGTGAGCGCCCGGTGAATACGATCGAATCGATCAAGGCACCGCCGTACAGCCACGGGACGCCGCGGGAAGCGTTTGCCCCTCAGAAGGAATCGAACAGAAAATCAACCCACGAGCCCTCACCGTGTGCAGAGCGCTTGGAAGAACCAAATGGGAAGTCCTCAAGGTGCTCACCCTCTAAGAGGAGACAACGGCGCCTAACAGATGCCATTACTGTGGTGAGCAGGCCCACGCAGATCGCTTCACCCGTCCGGGGAGTGGGAGCGGAAGCAGGTGGTGATGGGCGTCGAGAAAAACGAGTGAGTAAAAGAGGGCGGCTCTGAAAAAAGAGAGATGAATGCGAAAGTGCTGCATGGAAATTGGAAAATGAAAGGAGGATTTGTACTTCTTAATCTCCCCGAATTGATGAGAAGCTGGAGGTCGCAGGATTCCCCCCGCCCTGGTTCAGGCTTCCACCCAGATACAGAAGGGGGCGCCAGTGTTTTGAAGGAGGGAAATGAGGAATTAAATCACACGTGTCTTAATGCTTAGGAAGAAGAAGTAAGAAGAAGAGGAAGAAGAAGAACGTTGGTATTTGTTAAGCGCTTACTCTGTGCCGAGCACCGTTCTAAGCGCTGGGGTAGACACAGGGGAATCGGGTCGTCCCACGTGGGGCTCCCGGTCTTCATCCCCATTTTACAGATGAGGGAACCGAGGCGCCGAGAAGTGAAGTGACTTGCCCACAGTCACCCAGCTGACAAGAAGGCAGGCTCAGTCTATAGGTGACCCCTTGGTTGAGGGAGAAGAGGGTATAGAAAATTCTGTAGGAGCCGAGAAGGGACAGGTATTGGAGGAAGGGACGTGAACGTGAGGGGAGAGTGGAAACGGGGTGTCGAGGAGGCGTCTTTTCCTTGCTTTCTACACCCGCTGGGTCTACTTCTGGGTCGGGCTAACCCGTCGCCCAGCTAAGCCCACCTTTTCTTTCTTAGATAATTATGTAGGAGCCGAGGAGGAACGGGTATCGGAGGAAGGGACGTAAACATGTTGGGAGAGTGGAAATGGGGTGTCAAAAGGTGTCTTTTCCTTGCTTTCTACACCCGCTGGGTATAATTCTGGGTCAGCCTAACCCGTCACCCAGCGAAGCCCACTTTTTCTTTCTTGGTCATTCTTTCTTTCCTCCCTTCCTCCCTCCTCTTGATCCCACGGTTCTTCAAATCTCCCACTCTGGGCTCCTGACAGGCTCCTCTCCCCGTGCCCCTTTATCCCACCGTTCCTGGATCCCCGTTGGGTTGTTTTTTTTAAAAGAAATAAACTTCTGTCCCGCCGTCAGAGACATGGACTAGTTGGAAACAGGGTAATGATAATAACGATGATGGTATTTGTTATGCGCTTACTACGAGCCAGGCACTGTTCTAAGCGCTGGAGTGGATAGGAGAAATTGGGTTAGACACAGTCCTTTCCCACTGGGGCTCACAGTCTCCATCCCCATTTTACACATGAGGCCCAGAGAAGTGAAGTGACTTGGCCAAGGCCACACAGCAGATGACTGTGAGCCCGTTGCTGGGGGGGGGGGGGATTGTCTCTATCTGTTGCGGAACTGTACTAAGCGCCTAATACAGTGCTCTGCACACAGTAAGCTCTCGGTAAATGCGACTGAATGAGTGGCGAAGCCGGGATTAGAACCCATGACCTCCTGACTCCCAGGCCTTGGCTCTATCTACTAGGCCATTGGCTAAGGCTGGATAAGGTTAAAAGAAAGAGTCACTGCAGTTGGGGAAGGGAGAGGGGAGCTTACAGGGAGGAGAGATGGAGAAAGAGCTGCAGACATGAGGGCAGGGACACGTGGGGAAGGAAAGCGTGCTCTGACAGCAAGTGATGATAATGGTGGCATTCGTTAAGCGCTCACTATGTGCAAAGCACTGTTCTCAGCGCTGGGGGGGATACAGGGTGATCAGACTGTCCCACGTGGGGCTCCCAGTTTTAATCCCCATTTTCCAGACGAGGTATCCGAGGCCCAGACAAGTGAAGTGACTCGCCCACAGTCACCCAGCTGTCAAGCGGCAGAGCCGGGAGTCGAACCCGTGACCTCTGACTCCCGAGCCCGGGCCCTTTGCACTGAGCCACCCTGCTTCCCCAGGTTTTCGGGTTGCAGCGGAATGGAGGCCGGTTGTCTAGGAGGAGGTGACAAAGAGAGAACGGGCAGAGGTGTGAAGCGGTGAGGCCCAGTGGCTCGAGCACAGGCGTGGGTTGTCAGAAGGACCCGGGTTCTAATCCCGGCTCCGCCGCTTGCCCGCTGCGTTTCCTAGGGCAAGCGACCTGACCTCTCTGTGCCACGGTCACCTCGCCGGTCAAATGGGGATGAAGACCGTGAGCCCCAGGTGGGACAGGGACGGCGTCCAGCCCGACGACGCTGTACGTACCCCAGCGCTTTAGAACGGCGCCTGACACAGAGGAAGCGTTTAACAGATACCATTAAAAGAAAAAAAAGGGGGCGGGGGGGGTGGACTACGTTGGCGGTGAAAGTGCGGCTGATTTTACGGGCAGCGGGTGTATCCGTTTACTGTTTCGTACTCTCCCAAGTGCTCGGTACGGTGCTCTGCACGCGGGAAGCGCTCAATAAATACGACTGAGTGAAAGGGAGAGGGAGCGGCGCGGTACAAGGAAGAGAGCGGACGAAGCGAGCTGAAAAAGAAGCGTGGGGTATTTGTGTCTTTAATTATGTCGACCCTCCCTCCCCCCCCCTTATTCCCTTCACTTCCTCTCCACCGACTCTCTTTTTGACTCGTGACCGTCTGTTCGCCACCCCCTTTCCTCTTCCGAGACGGGGCTCCTCAAGCTCTCCACTCCGTCGGCTCTATCGAGCACTCGCCGTGCGCAGAGACCTCGGGCGAGTCGCTTGGGCTTCCCTGGGCCGCGGCCCCCTCGTCCGCAAAACGGGGGCGAAGACCGTGAGCCCCACGTGGGACAACCTGATTCCCCGTGTCTACCCCAGCGCTTAGAACGGTGCTCGGCACATAGTGAGCGCTTAACAAATACCAACGTTATTATCAAACACTCGGGCGAGCGCAACCCAACGATACAACGGACGCATTCCGGGCCCGCGGTGCGCCGGCGGTCTAGAGGGGCAGGCGTTGATATAAATGGATAAATCAGGCACGTTAGGGCCGTGGGATTGGCCGAGGGCTCAATCGGGGAAGGTCTCTCGGTGGAGATGTGCCTTCGGTAATAATAATAATAATAATAATAATAATAACGTTGGTATTTGTTAAGCGCTTACTATGTGCCGAGCACCGTTCTGAGCGCGGGGGTAGACGGAGGGGAAGCGGGTTGACCCACGGGGGGGGGGGGGGTTCACGGTCTTAATCCCCATCTTACAGATGAGGGAACCGAGGCACCGAGAAGTGAAGTGGCTCGCCCAAAGTCACACAGCTGACGGGTGGCCGGGCCGGGATTCGAACCCGTGACCTCGGACTCCAAAGCCCGGGCTCTTTCCGCTGAGCCACGGTGAGGCTTCAGAGGCGGGGGAGGGGAAGCGTACACCCTGGGCATGAAGCAGCCTGGCTCAGTGGAAACAGCCCGGGCTTTGGAGTCCGAGGTGGTGAGTTCGAATCCCGGCCCGGCCACCCGTCAGCTGTGTGACCGGGGGGCGAGTCGCTTCACTTCTCTGGGCCTCCGTTACCCCATCTGTAAAATGGGGATGAAGACCGTGAGCCCCGCGGGGGACCGCCCGATTCCCCCGGGTCTCCCCCCGGCGCTCAGAACGGTGCTCGGCACGTAGTAAGCGCTTAACAAATACCAACGTTATCACCAGTAATCGGGGAAGTGCAGTCGGTAGACGTGAACCTCAAGAAGCTCATATCTTCTCTCTGACTCTGTCCTTATGCCAGTATTCGCTCGTATCTGGCTTAGTACAGTGCTCGGCACATAGTAAGCGCATAACAAATGCCATAATCATTATTATTATTATTTTTGTCCTCCTCCCGTCACTCCGACCACTCCTTCTCAGGCTTCTTGGTTGGCTCTGCGTCCTCCCCTCGCCCTTTAACTGGGGGGGGGGCGTCCCCCAAGCCTGAATTTTCCATCTTCGGTTCTCCTCACCCTCCGCTTCCAGTGGGTTCATGGCCTAGTGGATAGAACACGGACCGGAGAGTCAGAAGGTCCATGGAAAGAGCCCGGGCTTGGGAGTCCGAGGGCGTGGGTTCGAATCCCGGCCCCGCCGCTTGTCAGCCGTGGGGCTGGGGGCAAGTCACTTCACTTCTCTGGGCCTCAGTTCCCTCATCTGGAAAACGGGGCTTAAGACTGTGAACCTCACGTGGGACGAACCGATGACCCCGTATCTCCCCCGGCGCTTAGAACAGTGCTCTGCACAGAGTAAGCGCTTAACAAATACCAAGGTCATTATTATTATTTTGCCGATGAGGCAACCGGGGCACAGACAAGGTAAGTGGCTTGCTCAGGGTCACACAGCAGGCAGGTGGCGGAGCTGGGATTAGAACCCGGGTCTTCCGACTCCCAAGCCCGCGGCCTTTCTCGCTGGGTCACGCTACGTCTTCTCTGGAGGAGATTTCCACGTCGACGTCCTCCCGGCACCTCGAATTCAGTGTGGCTGCAAGCGAACGTGGCGCCTTCCCTCCTGAAGCTCCTCCTCCTCCTGACTTTCCATCACGTTCAACAACAGAAGCAGCGTGGCTCGGTGGAAAGAGCCCGGGCTTGGGAGTCCGCGGTCATGGGTTCGAATCCCTGCTCTGCCTCTTGTCAGCCGTGTGACTGTGGGCGAGTCACTTAACCTCTCTGTGCCTCAGTTCCCTCATCTGTAAAATGGGGATTAAGCCTGTGAGCCTCATGGGGGACAACCTAATTACCCAGCGCTTAGAACAGTGCTCTGCACATTGTAAGCGCTTAATAAATACCAACATTATTATTCGCTCCCCAAAAGCCTGGTTTCATTTTTGGCCTCTCAAATTCAGCTTGCCTCTCCATCTCGCTGGTTTTTTT